>NC_138072.1:4107000-5476000 GCF_964194185.1 Rhinolophus hipposideros | reverse complement strand
GTACGGCAATTGAAACTTGTTCTGCAGTGATGTTTTTCATCCTTGCCTCAGTACGACTAGGCAAGTCCTGACAGCTTGACTGGTGTGTCACACTCAATAGCATTCCTTAGACCAAGGAAGTCACTTTATAGCAAAGGAGATGGAATAATGAACACGCACCCATAAGAGTCACCCAGAGGTTCACACCTTGAATTTTAGAAAGAACGCTCAAAGGGTCATCTAAGATAACTCAGAAGAGACACACTATTGGGTTGGATATACAAAGGAAATACGTGTAGTACTATGAATATGTATATAAATCTAACAAAACCAGTTACGTCACTTTCTGTGAGTATACTGCCTCTTCTCAGAGCCCAGTCTTGCTCAGCAGTCATGTGGGTTAATGGAATATGTGAGTCATCATCTGATCCTAGCAATAGGAAACATACTAAAACCCTTCCAACCCATAATGAATATGGACATAATATAATTAGATCAGCAAATCAAGCAGAGAATTTAAAGTCTAAATGGAAGACAATTAAAATGGTTGCCATTATTCATGCTGAGACACTGATCCTGGATAGCACATGTACTACAAGAACTGTTAGGAGATAAAAGAGCAAATTGCCTGCCCAGTCTGACCAATATCACATTGCCCAACATGTTCTTGGAAGAGCTTTGAAGTGAGAAGATTTGAACCTCCAGAATGAAACAGAAAACTGGCCCCTTCTTCTGAAACAAGGAAAACATGTTTTTAAGCTTTAAAACTTAGCTACTTAGGGTTTATTAGGCACCAAGAATAATCTAGATGCTTTTAAATAAGCATATGGACTGAAATATATGCGAAAGCCTAAGAGTTCTCACACTTTGTGGCAACACAAGACACCATATTTTAAATGCCCATTTTCTGTCCACAGACATATCGAGGATCACAGGCTAAGCCTGAAACTCCTAAAGTTACCAGACTCACAACACTTAAAATTAATCACAAATAATTCTCATAAATCAAATGCTGAGAAATGCACTCTTAAAATACATATTAAATTTGTGGTGATCAAAATTAAGAGTTTAGAAAAGTCAAGTAAATGATTTAAATATGTGGTATTTTTGAGTTGTTCTGGCACAATTTAATTTAAAATTTACTTAACAGTTTTGTTTTACTTTACTTTTCTCATTCCAGAGTTTTTCTTTCTTTTTATTCCCTTCGCCACAACAATGACATTAAACAAATAACCTACTCTACTACATTTTTAAGTTGTTTCTTTTGAAATCATTGTGTTTATTTAGCCTCAAGAACTTTGATTTGGTGGCAGGTGTAGTGTGGCTGAAGTGGGAGTAGAAACGGATTTAGATGAGTAACTTTGTTTTGGTACAAACACCACACAAAGGAGACAAAGGAAGGAAAACAAATGTTGAGAACTATACCTCTTCAATTTAAGTTTTATGAGAATTTAGAAAATCAGAATAACTCACTTATAATAAAAATGTAAACTTGCAATCATTACACTTTAAAGTGCGACGTGTATTTTCATTAAAACGCAATCGTTTGAACTAAGTGAATACATTTTATAGAAAAAAGTTACCATTCTCATTATTTATAGAACAAGAAATTTTTTAAAATAAATTATCTGAATTTCATTTGAGCTACTGCCCAGTCACATTTTTAGCTGATATTCATCCCCATAAATATATCATGTAATTCATATTATTTTATGTTTCATATTAGAGAAGGAATAGACAACCTCAGATGAGAAATATAGATTTATTGCTGAATATTAAATTTTATAAAGATTTGAAACTTTTTACTATTAATAAAAAGCAAGCGTCTATAAATGAAACAATTTTTGTTCATAAGAATTATGATGTCATAAATGAAGTACCACAGAGATGGTCTGGCCCACTCCTTGGTACGCAAATGAATAAATCTGCACTTAGAGACATTTAATGACAATCCTAAATGATAGAAAACTGGATATTAGACATCTCCTGAAATCTTTCTACCATACTGCCTGATATATAAGGAATGATCCCAATTTTTTTATCAGACAGTAACCATCTCTGACCCCAAACATTTAGAGAGCAACACCGATGGAAAGAAAAATATATTTTTTAAGGAACAGGAAATATCTTCCCAGTTTTTAGGAAAAGAGCCTCAAAGTTCCAGACCCACCATTAAGTATTATCTAGTTTTCCCAAACATGATTTTTAAATGGTCCTAAGAGCAATCTGTGGGGAAAAAAATTAAATCATGAAAATGAATCATGACACTATGAGGCAACATTACCCATTTTATATAACCTTGTTCCTTAAGAATGCAGGGGTCTACAAGTGTGACTCAACAGATTAGGGGGAAAAAAGGCCATACACACATTAGCTATTATCACTCATGTTGATCTGATTGGGTTGGGCTTTACATTTTCAACTTCTTTAACTTAACCTGTTTCATGATTCACTTTTCACAAAAGGTGATATTTCATTGAGAAACATTCCTATATGTGACCGAAAAATTTCAGGGTAACTGATGCCACAGGTGAAGCCCAAACTGCTGTTATCTGCAAGCCCTAAATTTCTCTAAAGAATAAAGGCAGATTTTCTTTCAGAGTCTCATTCTAAACCTAAACATACGTAATTTTTCAAAGGGGCAAATTGGTTTACCTACCTCCCGTCTATCTTTTCTCTTGGTTCCAATAAAGATTGCTCCAAAGTAAGGGTTATTTCAACAGCCTTTTCTCCTAGGGCAGACGTGCACTCTTCTCTCCTTCATTCGCAAGCCCTTACTTCAGAACTCATCACATGTTGCTTTCTTCATCTGTATCTACTGCACTTGGTAGAGGAGGAAATTCCCACACGCCATGCTTCCAACAATTCATGTATCTCCCTTAACTGGAAGTAGTAGGTAAGCAAAACATGAAAAGAACCTTTAGTTCCCCCCCAGCAAGTAGAAGAATAGTACTTTCTTCTTTTAAAACCAAAAGTAAATTAGGAAAGGTATCACTTTTGTTTTCCTTTTCATATTCTCAGAGAGAAAAGGACATAGCAGATGACCGAGCAGAACCAAGGGACCAATGAACAATAAGGAACTATAAAAACAAAGTTGTTATATATGTGTTTATATTGATATATATGTATGTGCATGTATAATTTTAAAGTGGGAAGAAACTTTTATAATAAGAGATATATAATAACATTTTCGTGTTTCATCATTGTAACAGCTAAAGCCAAGTCACACTAAATTTGATGCAATTATGTTGATACATATAAAATCAACATAAAAATCTTCAAGGTGTTCTGAAGCAAACATGAAAGCATATAAAATGCTGGTCCAATTACTTAGGTACAATGATATTTTGAACTTAATGTCTTACTTGGAGTTGAGATTGCAGAGCTTTAGCAGTGGTTTTAGGTTTTGAAGTGCCGATGAAAAAAAATAGACACATAAAACAACTGTCATGAAAGATACAAAATGATCTTTCTTAAAGGCTTATGAAATTTGTTTATGGCTCATTTCAGAAAAAAAAAAGCGTTATTAGCAATATATTGTCCTCTTTTCATTTTTAGGAATTTTTCTTGTTTTTGGTAAATCTCTCAAAAAACCAGTATACATATTTTATCAAATTGTCACAGCGAAATAACTTAGGGGTGTAAAGCAGTTGATAAACTATTAGAAAAATTCAGAATACCTATGGCGTTAATTCAATATACAGTAGGGACACACTGAACTATAGGAATCAAAACGTGTAATTAGCTTTATCACGCTTTCCAGCCTGTGTATTTTTCACCCACATGTACAGAATTAAGCACGATCATGCAATCTCTACATCCACACAGAAACATCATAGGCCTGAAACAACTTTGCTTTCACATGACTTAGTGTGACGTCTCACTGAACACTTGATCAATATTTATAAAGCAACATCTGCATGTTCCTTTTGAAACATTCTAGAAGTTTGGATCTCCTCAAGAAAGCTGAACATGGAAAATCGGTGTTTCCTTGTTTGATGCTTAGCAAGTTTGGTCCCTGCCATCGTTTGGGGCTGTAGGAGGAAGAGAGTTTAAAATTTCTGTCATTTGTGAGCTTCTCAGTAACTTCCGCCCTGAGCTAAAACCTCCCACATGGAAGTAACGGTAATAGATGAAGGGAGGGGAGTAGTAGAAAGGTTCATTGACTGCCATTCAATTTACCAAAATGGCCCACTTAGAACACTTATTTAGACATCCAAGCTTCACTTTCTCAGGCGTGAAGCCTGCGTGTGCTGAGCTGACAGAAGGTCTAGGGGCCATCGCCCTCCATGCTGCATTTTCAGGGTAAAGAATAGACTACACCCTTGGAGTAAAGAAATGCAGCCCAGGAGGCAGGCGGCTGGGATACACAGCAGCCACGTGGAGATCTGCACCCTTATGTGAGGACCCAGGAGGAGATGCTGGCAGAGGGGGCATTTTAAAGGCTGACTGTCTGTTTCATTCCTACAGGCATCTGGTCCTCCCACATGTCACAAGCCAGATGAAAGGACGTCCGTTCCTCAATGAACATTTTCAAAACGGCCACATTTACTTCTCCTTACAAACATCTTTTTAAACATAAAGTTTCGTTTGTGTGTTGACGTGAGTTATCTGGAAAATGAAATAGTATACGTTGGTGTTCTTAAAAAATAAGACCTCCTTTAAGTTTCAGGCAATGTTTTATTAAAAAAAGAAAAAGAGGATGAAAATCCTCTGTGTGTAACAGAATTTAAAGAACATTATTCTCTTCCCATAGCGCATAATTTTCTAGGCTGATAATTGCTTTTTCTTAGCAATCCAGAGTATTCTGAATTTAAAGGCAGATGTCAAAAAAATAAGAGGTACTTGAAACTAAAAATGATCCTGTTTCCTCTCACCCAAAATACAGGTAGACCATAAATAACAAATATCATTACCTGGGTTATAGAGGGAAATTAGTCTTGAAAAACATAAAGATGCAAAATACACTTTCACTTTTTCTCTCATATAATTGTCATGCTTCCTGTGTTGTGAACGTAGAAAATGTGTTCAGTTTCTCTCGGTTATTAAGCATTCTACACAGCGTCTGATTCACATTTAGGTTGGTCTCCGGTTACAAGCATATGCTTTGAGCTAGCACAAAGAGGTAATACATTATTATTGAATATATTGAAATATTATTCAGATCCCAGATGAACTTATTTGGGCCTTCACCCGAATAAATAAATTTAAAAAATAAAAAATAAAATAAATAAATAAATAAACTTGTTCTGAGTATCCGAGCCAGATTCTGTGGGTGATTTGACACCCTGTCCAATAAGTGAAAATTCCTAGGACTTAAACTGGCTCCATGTCCTTGGATCTATTCAATTCTCAATTTAACTTACAGTCTCAGTCTCTCTCTCTCTCTCTCTCTCTCTCTCTCTCTCTCTCTCTCTCTCTCTCTCTCTCTCTCTCTCTCTCTCCTCTGTTGCCACACGAATGTACACCTCCACCCCTTTAATTTCCTCAAAAACAATCAATCAAACAAAAACAAACTTTCATAAAAGGCACTTTGAGTCGTGACAGACTTTATACAAGTTTTGGGCTCCCCTGGGGATTCGCTCATAGCAGCACTAATGGTTATAAATATGAGATGCCTGTCTTCATGGAAGTCATTTAGTCACACATGCATGAAGCTCACTCAGCCTCTCTCCCTCCAGACTCTCTCCCCTTTGAATTTCCCTTCCTTCATTAAGCAGAATAATTGAGCTCAATGCTTTCCACTCAGCTCTACAGCTTACCTTGGTATAAATGCACCCTGACAAAGCACATGCATCTGTGACTTTCTTCCAGCTCCACTTCTTAAATGGAAAGGAGCCACGTGATTATTTTCTCTGGGATACCACAGGTGGTCATTTGAAAGCAGTCATTGGTGCTGGTCTGAAATATTTCTCATTTCCCTCCTTTCTGGGCACATGGTAGGTTGTACTTCCCGCCCTTCTGGGATTAGATGGAACAATGAGTAGTGAGAGTGAATGTCACTTATGAGCAGAGGCAGTAATAGCCAGTGAGACCCCTCCCTTCCATCTAGCAGGACACCAGCCCTGCCTGCATGTAACTGAGTGCCTACAGCAAAAAACACCTAGGCTGACTGACACATGCTAGCATTACACACATTGTACAGTAGCACCTTGGTGTTTGAACGTCTCTGTGGACAAACATTTCTGTTTATGAACATGATAAACTTGGAAGTAAATGCTTTGGTTTTCGAACACACCTCGGAAGTCGAACATGTCACACGGCTTCTGCTGAGTGTAAAATCCTGAGGCCTCGCTGTCAGCTGTTTTCCAACATTTCAGAACTCGAACAGCCTTCCGGAATGGATTACATTTGAAAACCAAGGTATCACTGGACAAGTAAGAAATAAACCAGTTGGCTTGTATCGTTTGTTGTCACAGAAAACATCATGCACCCTGACCTTACTCACCCTCTCTGTGCAGAAGTACAAAGATGGAGTCCCTCTGGTTTCTATAATGGACTTGAACTTCCTCAAAACCCCCACTGTGCTAAGAAGCAAAAGAAAAGAAAAACAAATTAAACATGCCAAATAATGATATCTAATCCTTTCGAATGTAAATTTTGTTTTCTAGTATAAACAAGTTCTTTCTGGTAGATTCACAGACTGGGGAATCTCCAGCTTCAAGGTGATGAGGGGTTGTCAGCCCCAAATCTGCTGTCAACAGCCAGTGCTGTTGCCTGGTCCCTGAGGGCCCTTCGCAAACAATGCTCCATGGCCACCCATCTTGGGCTTCCCCTGCTGGCCGAGAACCATGTCGTGAGCAATCCCTTGGGAGCATCAAACTCAGAGAAGCATGGTCCTTCCCCCTCAGGCCGTCTCTATGCATTTGCCGAAGGTCTGGGTGTGGTTTTTATTTGATTCTTGCTCAGGGGGGTCTCCTGCAATACCCAGTTTAAGAATCATTTGGCTTCAATATAAAGGGCAACTGCACTCCATTCCCAAACTGGGCAGTATCACTGACCTTGATACATTTCAGATCATTTGCGGTATAAAAGAGATTCTGGCAATCCGTCTCTGCAAGCCTCCACACTACTGTTTTCTCCCTGCCATTGTCACTCAGGATACAGAGGGGTCATTCTGCAAGGGCATCTGCCCCCAGAGTCGCAGGTGTGAATGGGGCAAAGGCCCCTCCTTTTGGCACTTATCTCAATATAATGTAACATATATCTGACTTATGGGACTCAAGCCTGGAGAGAGAAGACATAAGTGGACCATGCTGGTTTCTCCACCTTCAGACTCTTTCTCCCACAGTCTGCGAGGTCTTGGAGAAGTGATCATTCCACTTCTGCTTCTTGTCTGACCCTTTCAATAGACAGCATGGTTCCTCTTCCTTAAGGCTGGATGGGTGGAATGTTTCTCTATCTGTCAACACGATTATGAAGAGTATACTATTATAATATACGCACAATATTATCCCCACCACACTTGCCATCTAATTATCTTTTTGAGGCCAAAGAAAAAGAGTCATTTGGTTTCCTAAATAACCTACCTGAATATCTCAGGGGAAGCAGGAGCAGAGCTAAGCTTCTCAAAGGCCTGGAGCCCAAATTGCAAAGCCATTAGAAATTCTATTTTTCTCTTCTTCTCTTTTCTTCACTTCTCCTCTCTCTCATATTGGCCCCACATTTCTGTGTCTCTGTTAATATACTCCATTTTAATTTTATTTAGTTTTCCCAATGCAAATCTGATTTGTCACACACACTGTCTTACAAAGTCCCTCCCCAACCTGACAACCTTAATTCTCAGTTGATATGAATGAAAGTCAAATAATCAATCCAGACTGAAAACTTCAGAACCACAGCTTCAAATTCCAGGAACCGAATTCTCCTAGCTTAAGTCTCTGTATGTCGGAAAATGTTAGAGGCGTCCAGGAACACTCACTGGGCATAATTATAACTGCCACAACTGAATCTTTTAAATAGGAAGAAAATTCTCAAGTTTGGAAATGTACCATTGAAACACCTGATCAGAGCCAAAAAATAAAAGTAAAAATCATAATAGCAATTCATAATAAATAACTAAAATCCTCACAGCAGCTGCTAGCTGAAGGCCTCGCTTCCTCTCCTACATGGCGTCTTGATCAAATGGCTTGGGTGTGGAAGACGCCATATTAGTGTGTCACTACCACAAACTTTGGGGAGGAATGATCTGAAAAACCGCTGAGCAGGCAGTGGAAGGCAACCATGATCAGTTACCATCACTGCTCACAAGGAAAGAAACCAGAGGACACTGGCTCCAAGGGCCTGACCCCCTCCCCATGTTTGGATCCTATCTCCCTTTCCATATTTGTCACCCTGCCTGTACAAAGCTCTTCTCAACTGCCAGAGAAAAGATTCTCTGGACGCTTCTAGTCACGGACCAACACACGCACACGGAATATGTAGCTTCAGTTCCATTTCTGAGTCATCTGTCAACAGGTAATCATCTCATGCCTATCTTTAATATGTTATTGAGATAGCTTCTTTATTCATGTCATTTTTCCATTCTTCCCATTATGATTCATGCTGTTTATTGTATTGTTCCCTTTCATTTCTATGTCAGACCAAAAAAAATTAGCTGGGGAGAGAAACATTTTCAGCTGAGATGATCATATTTTTGTTAGTTGAACAAAAATCAAATGGGCATCTACTAAGTGGCAAGCCATTGTCTAGGCCCCGTACTAGAAATTATTACTCCATAATAAATATCCTACCCACTAATCTCCATATCAGAATTCGCTTTCCAGGGAATCCAACCCGTAACTGGGTACAGAGTCAATAAAGACAGTTTTGCTCTATGTCATCAAAGGCTTATGCCATACCCATTTTTATCCCTGAAAAACCAAAGATTTATTTCACTTTTGTATGTAATTTCATTCCAGTGATAAAATAACCACTATTTAAGTGCATATGATCTGTGGAATTAACTTTTTAAATATTCTGGCAATTTTAAACTACAAATAATATTACAATCAGAATCACATGGAATGCTTTTTTTCTCTCCTTTTAGTCACCAGAGGAGCAAATTCATTAATAAGTACATTTTGATTTGCAAAAAGGTTGCATTAATATTAATTGGAATGACTGTACCTAAGGTCCTAAAAAGAACCATTTTCCTTCAAAGTTGAACAAATAAAGGACAAATATTAATCTAAGCTTTTCTTCTTTAATGAAGTACTCTCACTTCTCTCAGTACCAGGCAGTAAAAATGCAAAACTTGGAGATTTAACCAATATCACTATTGAAAGTATTTCTGAAAATTCTTTGGAAATACTGTCTTTTCAGAAACTCAGACTCAGGGTAAAGATTTAAGCACTAAAAGTAAATAACAAATAAATAAATGTCTGAAATTAATAATGTTTCTGAAATGCAACAGTTACAATCCAACACACTAACCAGGAAAGCTTCTGCCAGCATAGATTTTTGTTAAAGTTAATTTTACACTTACCTCTAAAATGTATTGGCATCCCAAATCCAGAAATTCGATGTGCAAATTCCACTGAAGGTGAACTAGCCTTCTACAGGTCTGAAAAACAGAAGAGAGAACAAATCATGAATACCATTAGCTTAATATACTGTTTATGACAATTCCAAAGACGGCGGGGGGAGGGAGGGTATGAAAGGACCAGAAACCTCAGCATAGAAATTAGAAAGAAGCATTTGTTAATGAAGAAGAAAATCTGTTTAATAGTTCACTAGTTCAAATAGCTCAGGAAAACAACCAAGGTACTGTAAATAGTGAGGGAGACATTCTTTGGGGAGAACCAGAACATGAAAAGAAATGAATCTTGCCGGTCCTATTACTCCTGCATTTCCTAAGTGATATTGGATCCCCATCTATTTATAAACTTGTTGGAAAGGACTTCTAAACATTCATTTGTGCTGTAGTCAAACTGTATTACGTAAAGTGCTTTAAATGCTAAAGCTTAGAGCGATTAAGCAATGTTGAAACTACCGTGATGCTATAGAAAACCAGTACATTTATCTTAAATAGAAGGAGCCAAGAGCTTCCATATAATCTGCCCACAAATTATAATTCGAGTGTGTGTATGTAGGCTTGTAAAAGAATTTTGAAAGCAAATAAATCCCATAAATGTGTGTAGGAATGCTCAGCAGAATTCATGGCCATGTTACCTTCATCTCAGTTCCCCAGGGCTTACAACAAGGCATGTACTATCTCAGGTATCTTCTCAAAAACATAGACCTGTCCTTCATAACTGCCTGGGTACGCTCGCTGCTTCATAGGTTTCAGATCCTACATTCACCACCAGGTTGTCAAAATCGCTGATTGCTCATCCCATTCAAGGAATGGGTTCCACCATCCTTTTCACCTCTCCAGATCTCATCTGATCTTCAAAACCCAGCTTTTAGTCCTCTTGCAGGGAGCATTCTAACTTTTCCTCAACAAATCCCTTCTTGAATTTCTTACTACATGAATGTCTGTTCCCTACATATCAGCTTTTCATGTTAATCTATTTGTCTTTATCCGATTCTCCCCTTTGTGTCTACTATGTCTCCTTGAAAATAAGGTGATTTTTAAGACAAATGTCATACTTTTTATCTTTGCTTCCCTGACACACACTCGGCACAGAGTAAGGCACCAAAATACTTTTTGATACATTGGACAATCAAAGATTCTTCTTTCATTTATGTAAAGTTTAAGATGTTTTGAAACTAAATAATGAGCTGAGGATCTTTACACATAAGAATTAACTTTTGTTCCCTTTTTAATGGAGCTCATTAATATTCTTAGGAATCCCAAGGTTAAGCTCAGAGATTAACAACAACAACAAAAAGGCACAATTTCATGTTGGCACGTTTAACAACATTAAAAAAGGAGAGTTTTTATCCATGTTTTGTGTCAAACAGTTATATGTTTAATCAAGTCTTACTATATGTATTTAAGTTAGCTTGTAAAGACATGTTATATCACTTTTGATAATTGTATCCTCTCGAATTCTCAGATCTACATAATTCTGCTCCACTTGTCAGCTCGAGAAGAAAGTTTGCTCAGTGACCAGCATAGAAGGTGGTTACTTCATCTATACTGTATTTTGCCGTGCAAATGATACTAGATCCAGTGTGGTGGTTTGTCCAGTGGCACTTGTGTTAATAGAGAGCTATATTTCTCAGATCTTACAAAAGTAAATTGTACAAGGTTTTGGAGAGGGATGAGAAGCAGATGCCATTACTGTATGACGGCCATCATTGGTGGATACAGCTGCAAGCACTGGTGTCTGGCTTCTTTTACTTAACATAATGTTTTCAATGATCGTTCAGGTTGTAGCATGTATCAGCTCTTCATTCCTTTTCTTGCCATTCTATTATAGAATATACCATATTTTATTTGCTCATACATCAGGAGATGAAAATCTGCGCTGTTTCCATTTTTTGGCTCTTATGCATAGTGCTGCTATGAACACGTGTACAAATTTTTGCGTGCACGTATGTTTTCATTCTCCTCATACATAGGAGTAGAATTAGTAATTATATGGTCTCTCTGTTTTGTATTTTGAGGTAATTCCACACCAAAGCAGCCGCATCATTTTACATGCTCACCAGCAGTGAAAAAGGACTGTAATTTCTCCACATGCATGCCAACATATATTGCCAGCCATCTTAAGCAAAGCCAGCTGGGATTTTGATAGGGATTGTTTTGTATCTGTCATTCAATTTTGGAAATATTGTTACCTTAAGTCTTCTGATGCATGAACATGAGACATTTTTCCGTGTATTTAGGTCTTTTAAATTTTATTTTCAAACTTATTTCCTAGTTTGAGGTTATAAGGATTGACGGAGCTTGTTTTTGTTGTTTATTTTTATCGTGTTCACCAGCTTTCCTAGTTTTGTTGCAGAGTAGGTCCATGGAGCACCCTGCAGCTTGGAAATGGAACCTAATGCACTCTTTTATTTTCTCGACTAACGTTGTAGATCTTCGTGTTTTATAACTTCCTATAAGTTCACTTACCTAGTGAACAGCAAAACTGGGATATGACTCTGGGCATTGTACATTGTATCACTACACCATGTTGACTCCCATGTCCAGGAATGTGTGTGTGTCACCTTTACAAATGAAGGACAACACTCCTGCTTTCTTAGCCTTCATTCATTTCTCTGTAAGTCATGACTTACTACCATCTATGTGCCAGGCCCATACTGCAAATAATGACTGCCCAGGTGAGAGACATCACCGCGCAGCTGTGATGCACTGAGATGAGCTGTTGAAGTGCTAGCTATCCATCTTTTGCTGAGCAGGATTTTGCTGTGATGTATCCAAAGACTGTGCAAGACCCTTACTCGATGCCTAGTGGACAGCACGCACTGAGCACGCCCAAAACCTCAGTACTGAGCACTACTATCGGCACTCTGCTTCTACACCTTCTTCACACTCACCAATGGAGTCACCGATTCAGTTCTCAGGCCATGGAAGAGGGGTCATTGGGACTTAGCCCATTCCTGTACCCTTCACATCTCAGTTCTTAATAAGTCACGGAGAGTTTCTCATTGTAGTACAAGGCCAAAGTCTCTACAGTATCACCAGCAAGACACTGCTGATTGTGTGTATGTCACCTTCTGCCCACAAAACAATGGATTCTGTTTTACATTCAAGCTTCCCAAGAAGGTTGTGTGGAGATTTCACCTAAACTACTTCACCAAAGACATCTGGCTTACAATAAACACCAACCCTGTGATTTTCTTACAATAATCATTGCATGTAGACATCATAGATATTCACATGTTTGCCTCAAGTAAATTATTTTATGGATAGAAAGGGGAAAGAAACATTGATATGCAAAGCAGGCAAAAAAGGAAACAGTCATTTACAGAGTTTGGTCATTGATGTTTCTCCATTATATATATCTTAACGCCCTGGTCCAAATCATGGTTTGTGCATACTTAATGTCTTTCAGTGAATGGGAAACCAGCTTTCATCAATAATCCACTTTCATGTCTAACTTCTCTTTGAACCAGAAAAAAATTTTTCTTATGCTTGATCCAAATTACTCTTGCTCAAATTTAAATGAATTTTCTTTGTTCTGTTTTTAGCAGTCAGATCAAGCACTACATTGGAGAATGAAGGTAACACAAAGCATTTCTACTAACCATTTCTCAAATACGTCAAACTCACTTTAAGTCTTAATTCTTTCTTCCCAGATTTTAGCAACTCCTCTCACCACGGGGTCATAGCAAATCTCATAAGAAATACAGAGCACAGGAAACTCTCAAAACTATTTTTAAATATGCTCTTCAACAAAACTACATGCAGATGGATTGACTGGACTGTGTATTTTGTTTTAAGTTGCTCATTATATATAATATAGAAAAATTGTCTTCATACCACACAACAGAACATGGCAACAACTATAGGTTTCTATCCTTTACATCCTTAGTTTCTAAATTTTAGAAATGTTATGATTATGTTGCTAAGCAATGTGCAAATCTAGGGCTCCCTGGAATCTTGTAGCCTTTGGAAAAAGCTATGTTTAACAATTTGTTTATGATGTATTTTCCTAAATGCAAAATATCATCTGTGCTTCAAGAACACCTGGCTTTAGGGTCATCTAATTAAACTCACTGAAAACCTGTCTTAGGAATGTTTACTTTCTAACTACATTTTGTGAAATACAATGAGTGTGTTTGTGTATATACTGGGAGTGCCAAAAACACGCATACACATTTTAATAGACGGTCAGTGTTGCTCAAGCAGTAGTTCGCCATAATCAGAAGTGTCTGGATGCTGATGGGAACGACATTGAGCACCTCTTGTCATTGCAGAAGTCAAATGTGACTTGTGTTCATCTTTTGTTGTCAGTGTATATTGAGTATTACAATTTTAATAAATAGTTTTTTCCTTTCTTAAAATGTGAATACTTTTATTGCCACACTCAGTAGGTATGTATGTATGTATAAACGAGTGTGTATGTGTATATGACATATATACATATACATATCATATTATTTTTACATGTGCATTTATACTACACACGAAGTTTCTGAAGGGTCGGTGTGTCAACTTCCAAGTGATTTACAGGAAGCACTCTGGAACAAAGACAATACATACCGGATATATCACTGTTTTCTGTCAGGTTCTCTTTTGTCTTCATTTCCATCAATATCGTCAGTGTGTGTGTGTGTGTGTGTGTGTGTGTACCTTCTCTTCTTAAAAGGAATTGATCTGCAACACCCATGATAGTAAACAATAAAATAACCAAATTGGAGACTTGAGCATGAAAGTGTTTTCTAGTGGATTAAAAGGAAAACAACCTTAGCTTAGAATATTCTGAATACATTCTTCCCATCAGTAGCATTCCATTTTTTCTCACATGGGAGATAAATAATGAAATTATTAAAAATTAGAGGTATTCTGTAATTCCTCTTACATATATGTGTATTTACATATTTATTTTTTGTAACATACATATATTTTACTTGTACATATACATTTATAGTATACATATCTTATATTTATATTTATATAACTATACATATTTATATTATGTAAAGTATATATATTTCTATTATGTAAGATAGATTCATAAGTGTAAGTAATATATATAAAATATGTACATAGTTTTCTTTTCAATTACCCTAATTAGAAGTGCAGACACGGAGGCTTTGCTCACTATTGTTATTTGTATTATAACCTTAACTACAGTAGCAAACTTTTAAAAGAGAAACAACTTTTGCATTAATAGAATCCATTTCTGCATATGCATTTCTCAAAGATACTTGCTAAACATCATCGTAAACGTGACAATCTAATGTCATGGAAGAAAACATTCGCCCAACATCAAGATAAAGCAAAGCAGGAAGCAGAACACTGGGTGATAACCAACGCGACATCATTATCTGCCAAGTAGCTCCTACTTAGAGACATTTTCCTCTGTCAAATAAAAGCAGATGCTTCTGCTATAGCATTAAACAGATTTTTCAGTCTTTAATCTCACCTAATTTTTAGTACATACTAACATTCAGATTCTCTTCAAATGTCTTGTAAAATATCTAGCATTTTTGAGTCACATATCTTCCAGGAGCACAAATTAAAAATGAATAAAACAGAATAAGTTCATTTCTCAGAAACAACACACATAAATCCAGTAAAAATGTATACTGTACGATCATGCATTTAAAAAGAAACATAAAGTAGTGCAATTAAAAATAACTGAAGATTAACTTCCTTCTCATCAACCTGGAGATGATGAGAAGAAAAATCTCAGATTTAAGGTCTTAGAACATAGATTTGGTGATCTTTCCTTCAAGGAAGATGTCTAAAATTTAATGTCAGTGTCCAGAATATACTTAGATCAAGAAATTAACTTTTAGAAAGTTCTATCTCTTGCTTCAAGACGTTTGTGATCTCATTTGAAAGAAAGTGACAAAATGCAAGTAAAGAAGAAAAATGACCATAAAGCGTGTTCTGTGTCTTAGTGTCATTAATACAGGTGGCGAGTTAATGATGGTGCTAAGTTTTGGTAACATAATAAATTGCATGTTTATATTTCAGCATAAATGGATTATTCTCTCTGATTGCTTTCTATCTAAAAAAGTAGCCTTTTGTTTTTGTGTTCTTATGTAGAGATAAAGTTTTCTTTGATATAAAATCGGTCACTTAGAGCTTGGTGGGTAAGAGACTTTCTGGAATCACACTTTGTTTTGAAACCTGCTCAGGCAATTCCGAGACTAATCTTGAGGAAGTCTCTTTGTGTCTCAGTTTCTTTACCTGTAAAAAGGGCTAATAATAATATTTCCCTTATAGGAGTCTTTAAAGGGTTTAATGAAATAATTCATCTGATAAAAGTTCAGTAAATGTAAGCTATTGTTAAAGTTGTTCAATCTAGTTTAGGAAAGAGATGTGCAAAGATCAAATTATACTAATAGGAAGAAGAAAAGTATTAGTTTTTCTAGCCATAGAGTGGGTTGCATTTAATTCTTCCCTTATAAGTGGTCTTAGGAAAGGCCCAATGGATGGGGGGGGGGGAATTCAGTTGAGCACCGAAGGGTAAGTTTCAGAAAGACAGCTAGGTATAAGGCAGGAGACCCAAGGAATGGGATAAAAAGGTATGGAATTAGGAAAGCGCATGACACACTCAGAAAACATTATACAGTCTTGGGTGCCTGGAAAGCATATTTAAAAATAAACATCTTTCCTTGATCAATGGATTCATTTTCTTTGAAATGGTGGTACTAAAACAAATGAGGAAATGATTGAAAATCATTATGCCTTACATTCCTTTGTTCAATTTTCCTATTTTTTCTCTATTTAAATCCCACTATTAATGAGAAATTAACAACCTCTTTGAGTCGAACAGACAGTCAAAACTCTGGGCAAATCACAGAGACATTTTTCTAGTTAAGAGTTCCTAAACCACCAGGTTTCTGGTGGATGTGCTGACTTAAACTGAACTTCGTCATCCATTAGGACGTCCGGAGCTCGCTCTTGGCAGAATTGGCTAATGATTTCGGTACTGCTCTTTGCAGGATTCTGGGCTGCCTGGGGCCTGCGTCCTTGCGCTTTGAGCTCTGTGTCAGAGAGCATGCATCTGTCTGAGTGCAGATGGAAAACCTGAACCCAAAAGCCTGTGAATTGAGGAAAAGCACGTACAGCTTCCTTGCGAAAGTCGTGCCATATAGATGGGTTCAGTCCCTCATGTAATGGGTCAGTCTTAATGTTGGCACCCACCTCTACAATTTGATGTCGGCGGCCGGGTGTACTTCCTATCCTCATTGATGCTTTAGCTGTTCCCCTGCATCTAGACTGGGGTTCACTCCCATAAGCCATGTTGGGGTTGAGTTAGGTTTGGGACTGGCAGCTTCCATACAAACTGCTGTGTTGGCGGAGACCTGGGTGGCTCCCTGGGATATGCACCCAGGCTCTTCCTTCTGTTTTGTTTTCATTCCTACAATCCCTATCAGCAACCGCATTTTTGTAATCGGACTTAGAAGTGGCCCGAGGATGTCACTGTTTGCAGGAGAGCTATGGCTCTGGTGAGCTGTGCTGGCAGATGACACTCAGCACCTCACTTCTCCACCCTTCTCACTCCCCTGGAGTATTCGTTCACTGTCACCAACTGTCCTTTTCCTCTACAAGTCTGCACAAGCTTCTTACTAGATTCATTCTGAGCAAGGCCTGTGTTTGGAGATAGTATTATCCTCTGTTCAATACACTTTCCTCTGCCATAGAGGTTATCGCTGTATATTATAACTGTTTCCCTACAGATGTTCTTCATTCGTCTGTCAACTCAGGGAGGTGGGGGTTACTTGTCTTTGTACCCCTAAAGCCCAGGAAAATGTCTACCATGAAATAAGTGCTCCTTGAAATAATGAATTACCTGTTTTCTCCAAAATAATATGAGTACTGCTTTAAATGATAATATTGATGAATCATTTATTTATAAATATTATCCGTTTACTATGATCTCTTTTAAAACTATGAATACTTTTTTGAAAAGTGGCACAGTAAGTCTTTAAAACATATCACCCTAAATCCCTTTATCATAACTTTCTTCTAAGATTAGAGTAACTAGGACTAGAAGATGGAGAATGAATGAGGAGCAAACTAGGTAGGACTGGAGAACAAACCCGGCCTGCTCTCCAATTTCTCCAAATATAAAAATGCCCTCAGATCTAAAACAAAAGTGTGTCCAATATTACCATGCCAGCCAACAGTGATTGTGTTAGAAGAGAAACTGAAACACACTAAAATTGTTAAGAGTTTGAGCAAATTCGATTCGGATGAGTCAGCATCCAATATAGCAGATAGAAAGGAGCTCCAAGGAGCTGTTCAAAATGAAAGACTTTTACAGGCGGAAGGGATCCGGGACAAGAAGTTACACTCGGAAAAACAGAGGGTTGGTTATTGCAAGGTTCTTTTCCTTACAGCTGATGGAGGGGTAACCCCCAGCAGGTTACCTCACTACACTGATCAGGTGATTCTTGGTTGGCTGGGAGAGCTGAAACTAAGTTAAGACCTGGTGGGTGACTTAGGGCTTAGCATGTCCTGTTTTTCTTTTAACAGTTGCTACTTGTATCAGGGAGCCAACTGCAACTTCCAGCTACTTAGTGTCTGAGATAGATGGTATAGATTTTAATACAAATGTTTAAATTCACTTAAGCCTCTTTATACAGTGAAGGTTAAGTGACCATTAAAACAGGAAGGTCCCCTATGTTATTTTAGTACACAGACAAAGAAAAAAAAAAAAGCATCTACTACAAAACATAATCCATTAGGTTAATGATCTCTGCTGAAGTAGCAAAAATATATGAGGGTAGTGATTCATTGATTGTGTCAACCTTTCCTACATCAACTTGCATTCTGAGAGAGATGCAATGATCATTTTTCTTGGGATCATTCTGTGGTAAATGATGGCTTAATTTCTATGTCAAAATAGAATTCTCCAAGGCAAGCCCAGAAAAATTACACCAAATAGCATCTTTGTGCAATATATCCTAATCCAAGTACATATGATCTCTTGTTCAGGTGCATTTGTTTAAGTAAGGACAGCTCCTGCATGACAATATTTTGGTGTCAGATATGTAACCCCCACCCCCACAAAAAGGCCAACTAAAACGTGTTGTGTTCTTGAACAGTTGCCATGGCTGCAGTGTTAGGAAATATATTTTTCTAACTCTTCGTTTAAAAACCATTTCCAAACAAGTCATACTTGATCTTGAAGATGAATAGTTTGCACAGGAAAAACTGATCGAAGCCGAAACCAGCCCTGGCTCTCTATCTGCCATGATGAATTCCAGAGAAATACACCAACTGGTCCAGCTCAGATGAGCTCTGTGGATGGGAGGCCAAAGAGGAGAGCTGTCTGAGCTGTTGAAAGGGGTCTAAAAAAGTGTCTACCATGTTCAAAGATACCTTTTAGAGAAATTTACCCCAACTCTGTTAGCTATGTTGAATTTTGTTTTCCAAAGTTAGCGATTATGGGGTTTGGGGCTTTTTTTTTCCACCTTTTTAAAAGCTATTTTTAGGTGTGATTATAGTTTTTGATCTGAGCCCTTAAGAAGCTTAAATAAATCTCATTGTAGTCACAACAGATGGAACTAGGATTTCTAAACCATGAGTGGAAAAAAGTGTGCCTGTCAATGCTTGTCTGACTGGACTCCTGTGGTCAAAGATTATATTTTCAGCAGTTTAAGAATTTCTAAGATTGATAGACATATTTATAAATTAGAAGGAAAAAAACGCCTCTCAGTATGGCGGTTGCTAAATAAACTCCTCCAGTATAATTCCTTGGGAATAAGGAAAAACAAAAGGATTAAAATAAGTCCTCTGTCTGAAATATAAAAGGAAAGTATGCAAGAAGTCAAGCTATTCCCTTCACGATCTCCCTAGAAATGTGAAACAACGTCCAGGCCCTTAACATGTGTGTAGCGCCACTCCTGACCTCTAAACTCTCCTTACAATGGTTTTAAGTGTGAACCAGCCTCTGTTACATCTCTGTCTTTAATCCCTATTCTTCTCTCCTTCATTCAGCTCCAATCCCACAGGCTCCCTTGTGCTTTGAAGGCCCCAGGCATACGTCCACCAGCTTTCCCAGTGGGACTGGGGCCTGGCCATCCCTCTACCTGGAATGATTCCCCCAGGCATTTTCACTGCTCATTTCAGCACCTCCTTCAAATCCCTGCATGACACCTACTGAGTGACAACCACGCTAAATATTACAACCTCCTCCTGTCGCTCCAGACTTCCCTTTCCTAGAATAGTGTGACCCAGACCAAGCGCTTCATAAGTAATTGTTTTTTATTTCTTTTCATGACATGCTTTTATTCTCCTGTTTTTGCTCCTAACCATATACAGTTTTATGCCTAAAATCAATTTTTCATTTTGCAGATTTCTCAATACTTTTCCTGTTGTTACATATTCTCGTCATAGGTACACTTTTTATATTGGACGGTTTTTTATTATTATTGCTATTATTAACTTTTTTTTTATTAGTTTCAGGTGCACAAAACAAGGGAGACACAAATAAGTGATAGAGGAAAAGCCTAGTTCTTTTCATGATGAATCCTAAATAACGGCAATAGTTACAAAGTAACATTCACTAACAAATGACTTTGTGTGTCCTGAAGCCTTACTTACTACGCCCTTGAACACGTTCCTTAGACTTCCTGTGCGTTTTCTGCTAAATGGACACTGACCATGCACAGCTCACAGTGTTGCCATGAACGTCCCATGATGGAAAGAATGTCAAGTGCTTGTAACAATGTCTGCCATTCTTTCCTTATTGCCTTTTCGGTAAGAATTGCTCAGTGACATTTTTGGAATAAATATAACAAGAAGCGTTTGGACCACCAGCAAGGTGATACGGAAACATGGTGTAAAAGAACACCAGACACATGAATTCATTGAATTCTCACATGAATAGTGTGATATGTACGTGTATGCGTTGAGTTTTGCAGATGAGTGAGACGAGGCTTAGGGAGAGTTTTAGTCATAGAGACATGAGGAAGAACGTGTGTGTGTTTATACTTGAAGCAAGTGTAGTGTGAGGAGGAAATAGATGAATGCTTTCAACTCAGTGTGATACATATGTATAAAGTGGACTAGAAAATAGCTAAAAATGGCGTTCCTTAAATTAAATAATGCACAGTCTTGGAGAGTAAGGTTCAGTGTGCTCTATGCAGTTAATAAACCTCATGAGCCAATGAGGTCGGTAAAGCCCAGTTATGTACTGGAATGTATGAGTACATCACACGGTATTATTAATAGGAACACATGTTGTGATGACTCAGGCAATAAGAGTTGCCTGACCATGGTTTGAGGAGGAAGAGATACACAGTTCGATTAAAGAGAAATTCAGTATGACTCATTCAGGGCAATGTGGGTGGTGACCAGGAAATTATTATTTCCTTGATTCCATCTTGGCCCCACAGTTCTTAAGAAATGTCGATATCTTTCTAGGAGCAAGCTGTAGCCTGGGATAATCATTTCATATTTTTAAATAATGCCTCTTTCCATCCCTCTAGGTAAAACATGCATGAAATATAAGATATCTAAAACGCAAAGATGGTCTGAAAATAGTAATCCTGCACATTATCCTGTTTGAGTTTATTTAAATACGCCAGTACATTTGTTGCTTTAAAATTTTTCCTGCTCAGTTGCTACTTGATATACTGAAAGTTAATTCAAAGTTATTTATAGAAGATATAGGAACAAAAATACTTATATAATTAAATTTATATATCTAATTCATTTCTGCTTTAAAGCTGAAAATAAATTTGTAATTTTTTTCTATGAAAAATATGACTCATGTTACTCTTTTTTGACTCTTTGGGTGGCTTTTCCATTTCTCAAAGAATTTACATGAGGCACTGTTTTAAAATAGAGGAGAAAAAGCATATCTAACACTAAATATTTAGAATGACTACATTTGGGGGAAATTGTTATAAGTTTCATCATTTTACCATGAAATTAAAGCAACTACCTTAGCAAAAGAGGGCTGGCCATTGGAATTGGAAGTTTGACCAGCTTCTTCACTTTGAATAGTTTGACATAAGTTACAGATGTTTAGAAAATATACCATTTAATTTAGATCAGTTCAAATAGGGACACAAATTCCAAAGTGCATTTTAAACGTAAGTGCATTTACTTCAATTTGTTTAAATCTAAGGTGTTGTCCAAGAGCTTGCCATTACCAAGTGTCCTATTGCACCAAATCCCAAACCACAATACAGGAAGTATAAACTGCCTGTATTTCCCAGATTCTGTGAAAGAAAAGGCCATGTAATCAGTCACAGTCGAGAGGTAAGTAATTAAAGCGTATTTCTGCCACTTCCTTAGATAAACTGCCAGTGATATGCATTAAGACCAACAAACAAACAAATAAAGGTGATGAAAAAAGAAAAAAAAGAGGGAAAAAGATGGTTTGATAATTTAGGGTTCTTTTAATGCTAAAATACTTTCAGTCATCTACAGTTTGAAACTCCATCAAGTCAAACACTTTCTCTTTTTATATTATAAACCATACATGATGGGTTACGTATTTCACTTTGTTTTTATTACTGAAGTCTAATTCATTCAATAAACATGCACTATCATTTGTCATATTCAAGGAAATATACTTTAAAAAGTAAAACCTACCGATTTCCTTACTGAACCTGAACTTTCTACTTTTCTATTTGCCTCTCTCACATTGTAGATGCTTGTTGTCAAAGAAAATAGTTGATAGTGGGCTTGTTTTTCCTCCTTAATATAATTATATTGTATTCAATGTTTAACAAATGCTATGTGTACCCCATTATAAGGCCCTGCATGCTAAAAATGCATTCTATCATATTTCCAACTACTAGAAGAGCCAATTTTTGAAAACGTGAATGTATTGGCTTGTCATGATGAGTGCAGGGATTGACAAATGGTTCCCCAGCATCTGCTCTGCCCTTCCTCCTGGGTGTACAGCTAGGCTGGACTGCCCAACGTCCGTGGCTGTTCTAAGTCTCTGAAGGTCAGTGTAAGTGATGTGCACGTGCCCAGGTCTCTACGTGATGGGGAAATCACAATGACCTTGAAGATGGCAGAGCTCCCGTCAGCCCAGGTCCCTGAATAACTGGGCTTCTGCTACCGTGGGACGGCCACTCTGGTCTGTTACTTGGTGATTTCCTACACGTATACAATCCACTCCATTTGGGAGACTTCCTGTTACAGCAGTTTAACTAAATATGTTGAGAAACTTGTCAAATGCTTTGTATTCATTTTTGAACATTTAAAACATTCACAACTATCCATTTTAAATGTAGACAGAATACTGTTATGTAGTATAATAATTTTGAAACAAACTTGCTCTCCCTTACCTTTCATGATATAATTTTATTTAAAAAGTTCACATTTCTTTGACAGAGGTCATCTTAACCTCCACCTAAAGTGTTTTAGACCATCCTTTTTTGAACACGTCATGGGCTTCTAATTATTCCTTCCCTCCCCAGCCCTCCGGCTATTACCATAGCGCCCCCATCTGTGGGGAGATGATATTCCACCTCTCCTTTAGTTCTTGGCTCCAGATGTGACTTACCTGGAGCAGTGGAATCTTAGTGGGCCGGAAGTAAGAGGAAGTTTTCATCTGCTGGCAGAATTTGGCTTGTGCTGTGAGCTCTCGTCCATGGCTGCTGGTCCCAGAAGAATGACCAGACAAGCTGAGCAGATCTGAGCTCCACCTGAAGACTGAAGCAGAGCCATGTTAGCCAACCCATAGGTATGAGAATGCTAAAAATAAATGCTCGGTGCTATCAGCCATTAACAAATGTGTTTCCAGGCAGCATGATCACAACACTAGCTGATGAACATACCTAATGGATAATGCTCACTGAAATTTTATCTAAAGCCCAAGTACTAACTTTTATAACACTAGGTTATTTTTTATTTGCCCCCCCCCCCTTTTTTACAGTGATGAACTCCAAACTCTAACAAATGGAACTTGTTTTCCAAGGGCCCTTAAATAGTTACATTGCAATGACATTTTACACTTGCAATCCTGAGATCATACACTTAGATTTAAAATCTGTTATATTCATTTGCCTGTTTTTCTAATTTTTTCATCAGACGATGTCTCTGTGCTTCCCAAACTAAAATTGATTGGAACAATTTCCTGATAATAATTGTTTTCATAAATAGAATATCTTCTTTCAAAAAAAAAGTAGTATGGGGGATTTTTTAGAACTAATTAGAGATGATCCTACTTGAAAGAGTGTTTTTCATAGCAGACCTCACTTTCTCTTTGAGAAATAAGATATTTATTTGGCAAGACTATGTCCTAGATATTGCAGGCTAGGGCTAAAATTGAAACATGGTTTTAAAAAATATTCCGCTCTCAGCAATACTCGGGCTGAGCGGTCAAACCTCTCGGGGTATTCTGAAATAGCCAGTCAGGTTTATGTTTCTCCCTTTTCCTTCTTGTATGCTTGCTGCTATAAATGGGAAATGTGTCCCAGGACAGAAGGAGGTCATCTTGACCAGAAGCAGGGGAAAGAGCCCTTCCTCCTTTCAGGTCACACATGCCGCAAACACACACACAAGCAGTGCCCTTTCCTCCTCCACCCCGTGGCGGGGGGGGGGGGGGGGGGGGGACACTGCAGAAAGACAGACAAGATGGGGGCTGGAAAGTGCAAACACTAAAACCCTACCTCCCCACAGCATGCCAGAGCAGAGCAGAACCCACATGTGGAGAGACCAAATGTATGCCGTGAGTGGGTGGCTGCATGGGCACCCTTCCTAAAACTCCAGGTTCTCAATGGAGAAAACTGCCTCCTGCCTTGAAGTGCAAATGCTACCCGGTCAGCAGAGATCATGGGGGTGACCTACGGGGACAAATGGCTGGAGAGGCTGCAAACCCCTCAGAGTTTGTCTGAAAGATCCAGGGGAACTCCCAGGAAGAATTTCGATTTACAGAGTCTGGGGTATTTTTTCTATCCTTTACTTTGTGCCTGAGCCCCATATCTACTACACAGATCGTTTCCCAGTTCCTAGACATTGATAAGTCTTAGGACAGAGATTCATAAAAGTGAAATGGAGATCATAAGAAAGGAAGCTTTCCCAGAAGAGAGGAATTTGAGAATATACTCCCGCACTGAAGTCATATAAATATTGACCATATGATCCAGCTTGATGGCTATACCCCCTTCCCCCATCCCATCATAAGCCGTAAGAGAAGCTTTCTTCTTAAATTCCCCAAACAAATATGCAGCTTTGTGGCTCTATTTGTTGTCTGTAAGGCCATGTTGTACAGGCACTTCCTTACTCAGTGCAGGTTTCTCTTAGGAAAGGGCAGGGAAAATGCTACACACTGGTGTTAGACAACTGAGATTTTCCAGGCACTTTGCACGTACTCTGTACATATTATCTCATTTGTTTCTTTCCAAGACATTGAGACACATAACTCCTTATCTCCATTTTACAGATAGAGATATCAGGGTCCTGAGGGTTTAATTTTCTTGTCCAAGATGACAAGAAGATGTTCAAATAAATAACACAATTCCATGCTGCTTCACATAAAATAATATTTACCTTATTAGTGCTGTCAAAGACACAGAGCAAGATCTTCTGGCTCATGGCTTTCCAAATTTATCAGCATGTTTTATTGCATTTATTTGTCAATTTTTATTTTCTTGGTTACATTCATAATTCAAGTAAATAAACTTGTTTTTGAATTCAGGTCAGCAGAAAGTGTTTGATAACTGGCAGCTATTATTACTTTTTGAAACAACATGAGAGTGCAATAAAGGAATTCTGGAAGATATCATCTATAACATTCAAACAATTTTTTTTAATTTATAGTCTATCTTTGCCAACATGCACATAATTTGCACACAATTTTTAAACTATACTTTTGATCTTGGCCTGCTGTACAGATATCCCACATTTTAATTTAGCATTTATAATTATAAATACCTGATGGCCTGTTAAAATAATGTGGCATAATTTATCCCACCTTCTCAGCCTTCTTTGCAAATAACACCAACACTCTACATGCTAACCCTGAACAGCTCTAGAACCCAGTGTCTCCTCTCCGCTCCCACTGCCTTGGTTCTTGCCCTCATAATCTTCCCCCTCTACCACTGGAATTATTTAACTTAGTTGTCCTGTTTGTAGTCTCATCTATAAATAAACCACCTTCTGCAGGGCTCACAAAGAAGCTGTCATCCTTTTAAAAAACACAAAAAAAAACAAAAAAAAAAAAACGTGTAAGCTATAGCTAAACAGAAGCAATAGCACCTAATGTATGAAATGCCCATGTTGGGCTCTTAATTTGGCCCAACTGGACCTTTGATCTTCATTACTAAGTGCTTTACCTACGTCCTCCACCTAACTTGAATGATATGTGGTTACTTCATTTGCATTTTATTGGATGGCAAGGTATGCCATCCAATCTGATGCCATAACTTGATGTAAAAAAATGAATCATTGGCTGTATTCCAAAAACATTGAGACTATTTACAAAAGACAGGTCACTTGACTTTGTTTTTCCATCGGCAAATCCAAATAAAAGGTAAATGTCAGTTTCAAGAAAATCCTAAACAGCCCCCAGAACTTGAACAGAATAATCATACATGGAAATAAATTAGATATACAGGGAAAAACTGAAGAAGGCAGGAGCCGTTGAGTGATCTGAGCCCTGAGCCATACTCGCTAATTAGAGACGCCTTCCTCACAAAGGGCAGCAAGGCTCATTGCTGAAGGAGGAATACAAACCCCATGAGATCTTGTGAAGAGGTACACATTCAATTCTGTTTATCTAACACTGCAGTTAGAAAACCTTACGTTAGGAAAAGATGCCCACCGTTACCAAGAGCTGCTACCGAGAAGACTGGCTTCCAGCAGGCTCCACTGCATTTCTTCCCTATGTTTCTTTCTTCATACATTCCCAGTGACCCTCACAGACTTTTCTTAAGCATTCCCCCAATTTCAATAATAACAATAGCTGCCAGTCATCAGACACTCTCTGTGGAACTTATACCAACCTGGACTCAAATACTGTTGATTTGATTTGTAAATGTAGCCAAAAATTTCCCCCAAAGAATAAAATCTGGTTCACATTTGAATTACATGCATTTTCCTTAACAAAAAAGAAAAGAAAGCAATAGATTTTACAATCCAAACCGAGACCAATTATATCTTTAAGGCAGGAGAATTCTACTCTCCAGACAATGACACGTTCTCTGGAAATGTCAGAGCAGCTTTACCCATCACTTGGCTGAACTCCAATGAAAGAGCGTGTGCTCACTGGGGCAATTCCACAGCCGAGGGGACATGATGGCTCTTATTACCCTTCGGCCTCATCCAGGCCTCCTGAACTCTGAGCACATTACAGATGTACGTGCACATTTTATTCAATAAACGCTCAGCTGATGATAAATCATTTTAACAGAAGAGGACTCTGGACTTGGGCATGAGTGTGGCTGCCATAACTTCTATGCATAGTTCTATGCCTTCTCCCCCTCCATAGTCCCGGGGTTTGCTTGCGATGCTTCCTACAATTGATATCTGTATCAGCGGAGTTGCTGTTTGAACAGAACCTAGCTATTATCTCCCCAAATCCCCCTTACCTCAGCTAAGTACCTTCTTTCCTCCCTGAATCTGAGACGGTGCTTCAGAGGAAAATGATTTCTTGGCACAATTTCTTAGGCTAGAAAATAAAAATAAGCACATGTCTAAATACAGCCCTGTTCCCTCTACGCTAACCTGCCTTTCTTGTCCACTAATAATGTTTTAAACACTCAGGACACAACAAATTAGGAAATGATTTTATATTTGGATTTATTTATTTTGATGACATGAGGGATTGTGGTCAGAAAATAATACTTAAATGTTCTAATTGATTCTCCTGTCTTTATGTGAACCAGTACGCTGATTTAAAGTAATTTTATTGAAATTCTGGGCAGTGTTATTAAGGGGGGGGGGAAACTTTCTAGTTGATTCGGAAAATTTTATAGGGAAAATATCATGGATTTTTTTTCTTCAAATGGTTAAATTGGCATTAAAAGACATTTAAAACTAAGTTATAATTTTTGCACCACATGTCTCGTAGCTACAGTTGTTTTTTTACGTGGCATCTTTTTTCTAAGCAGTACCACATGTTTTACAGACCATAAATTACTGATCAAAAGGGTAACTATGCTTTAAATTTGAATATATTTTACTTATCTTAAAGGTAAGTGCTATTTTGAGTTTTCTGGGCTTTCAGATTTTTTTCACCTCTAAAAAGTAAGGCAAGTTTCCTTCTGGATGTAATAAACTGCCAGCAATCAAAACATATTTTTGTTAAGTTTGGGAGCTGAATGAAAAAGACAGGAAGAGGGAGATTACTTTATGAGATCAGACCTTTGGACTTCCTGTGTCAAAATCTTTTGACACACACAATCTGGGGGACAGAATCTTACCTCTGGCAGTGGCCATTGTCTAATGCCTTGCAAGGTGAACGGGACATACTTCTTTGGCATTTTGATGACGTCCAGGTATTCCACATGGAAATAAATTTTGCACTAAATGTTTATGGAAATATGCTAATAGAAACCTGTGAGCGCATGACCGCAATCAATCATATAAATACAAAACCATTCCATGAGAACATGGATTTGTTTGTTTTTTTTTACAACTGCAGAACAAAGTTAAACACCATAAAAATTAAGCGGTCAAATGATTGCCTGCATTTTTATTTTCATGCAGTTTTTCAGCATAGCTAAGACATGGCAGAGACCTAGCCACCCCTTTAGAGGGACAGCACATGTGGAGAGCTTCTAAAAGTTCCTCCCCCAACCCCACAGGGAAGGAAAATGTTCAGCATAATTAATCTAGCGTCTTTTCAACTGACATCCCTTAATTGTCTCCTAAGACTTCAATTGTGTTTTTCTATTCCTGTTGGTGGTGACTTTTTTATGGAGCACAATCCCGATGGCGTCCCAGTCATTTCAGGCCTTTCCATCTGTGAGGCTGGTAACCTCCCGTGTATGTCTTGGATTTCCAGGCAGAAGCTGCCCTCCAATATCTGTATCTCTGTATTGTCACATGAGAGGGGGGGAAAAGACAAAGGAGGTATTCCTTCCTTTTCTACTATTTCTTTTTTTCTCATTCAAGTTAGTTAGTTCAGTGTGTTTGTATGTGTGCATGTGTGGATGTGCGTGTACGTGTGTGTAAAGATATTTAGTTCACCCAGTTACTTTTAATTCATGAGCTTTATCTCAATTCATACTTCTTCTGTATAAACCTTTTAAACTATAAATTAACTAGCAAAATGTAATGACCAAGCTCTTCTCAGTAAAATCTGTTGGCAACACTTATTTTTAAAAATACAAAGTTTTTACGAGTCAAGCTGCAAGCAAACCTCTCACGACCAGACAGACCAACTTCCTCTTATCTCCAGAGTGAGAGATTTTGACATATCCCTAGTCTCTCGGTGTATCTGCTGCAATTACCTAAGAGGATGGAGTCTGATACATTTCTGCGACTTAGCGTCATTTACTAATGGAGAGCTTACCTGATGAGGGGGAGAAAATCAACTGGAGCTGCCTTCACAGAAGGTGAAGAAGGAAAAAATAGTTCAACTAGATCTTCCCGGGGAATGGACACCGAGGGACCTGTTCCAGTGACCTGCAGGTAAGCTATGTTTGTCTCGTTGCCTGAGGGACTTGCCAATTATGTGCTCCCTGACTAGTTGTAGTCTCCAACTGGAGAAGCAGATGAAAGAGTATTAGAACATTTTTCAAACCCAAATGACAATGAGGCATTTCTGACACGGATGGAAGGAATAATCCAGGAAGGAAATAGAAAGAAAAGACGGTGATTTTTAAAGAATAGAGGAGAATAAAACCAGAGGTTAAAGGTGGGTGAATTACAAAATATGTTGCAGAAAAGGAAAAAGAAATCTTCATTCCCAGAGCTGTATAATTAAGTATCTCTTTATGGAGGTTGTTTCTGGTGGTCTCCAGACTTTTCTGAATACTCATTCATATGAGGAAAAAGAAAAAATAAATTGAGCATGCACTCTCAGTATATATACTTATTTCACATTATATTGACATATGATTGAGCTAATAAATTGCACACTTTTAAAAATATAACCAAAATATAATTCTTCAAAAATGACTCAAATACTTGAATAAATCATTTACTGGTTAAGTGTACAGAAACTTTGTTTCTGAAAATGCCTCAGAATATTTATTATAGCCACCTAAAGTTTTGGTTGTTTGATTTTCCCTGAGTATATTTTGGGACTTGGGTTTAGGAGTTGACAATATCATTTTAGCTTAATAAAATACCTTGAAATCCCTTACATACAAATAGAAGAAATGTACCACTGACCACAGTAATAATCATGACACAGATTTTTCAATCCATATGTAATTAGGCTAAGATTTTGTTGAAATTTGGCTTTATGTTATATTTCTCTATTCCTTGAGTGAGTTATTCTTGTGAACTGGTTAGAAAATGGTTTCTAAATCTTTTTTATGTGATTAGCAATGAGAGTTTTTATGGGTGAAATATTTGCAACAAAGTATTTCCAAATATCTATCTTCAAAATGCTCCCTCAGTGGTATGAATTTCTTTCTCACTTACTGTGGGGGAGGGGGGAGTCATATTTACCCAAAAAAAGCCTAATAAAATATGATTATTTTTAAAAATAAATGTCAGGTACCATGCAATAGTACAATTAGATTAGAATGCTTTGGCTTTTACTGACCCACCCAATATATGCCTGGAAAGAAACTGAGATGACAGCTCTGGCAATTATCTCCCATCTGCAGTTTCTTGGCAGGAATCTTTTTAAACAACTTGTCCATTTTGTGAAAATCAGTTTTGTTGAAATGAAATAGTAAAAATAATAAGTAATATAGCTTTAAATTTCACTTTGCACAAACTGAGGCCACCAGCTTCAATCTGTATTATTTTTATATGAAACCTTTGTGGATGTCTCCATTTTTAAGTAAAACTAACGATAAATTGAAGTTCTAATATTCTCTCCTTGGATGCTCTTTAGGGCTCCTCCTATGCGTGCATTCCATGTTGAAGACTCCACACACAGAATGGTAACTATGTACGGTGCTGAACTGTAAACTGACCTCATGATGGTGATCATGGCGCAACATGTACATACAGAGGGTGCCAAGAAAACACATACACATTTTAAGAAAGGAAAAAACTGTATTAATATATATATATATCGATAACAAAAGATGAATCCAAGTCATGTTTGACTTCTGCAATGACAAGAGGTGCTCAGAGTGGTTCCCATCAGCATCCAGACACTTCCGATAATGGCGAACTACTGCTTGAGCAACGTTGACCAAAGTGTTAACATCTCTTAAAATGTGTATACATGTTTTTGGCATCCTCGGTATATCAAGTCATCACATTGTACACCTTTAACTTACACAACTGCATATGTCAATTATATCTCTATAAAGCTGGAAAGAAAATCCACGCTTAATGGCTGAAGAGAGAAGCATACCTGGAAATAAGAAACGACCTGCTCTTCTGCATGTCTTCACTTAAAAAAAAAAAAATGACCAGTTGATGGACTTCACAAAAAATTGTCTAAAAATTAACTAAGTCTAAAAATTAGAAGATTTGCCTCACATACATTCAGTTGTAGTTGGTGAATTTGTTTTAATCACATGACGATTTTAAGTAAGACAAATTATACTGTGCAAAATATATTTTATATGCAGTTTCCCTTCCTATTCTTTACCATCCAATCTCATCAATTAACACTTAAGTTTGAGAAATGTCCGATTTATATGCTAAAGTTTACTACTAGGTGATGAGAAATACTACGAAAGTCTGAAACGCAGCAAAGGTGTTTGAGAAATAGACTATTTTCAGTTACAATCTCTTTATAGTTATACTTGGAAAAGCTCACGCTAATTATACGACTTGTCCATCATCATCTACAAGTAAATGCTACTGCTTATAAAACTAGAGTTAGGTCACTTAATGGCAGTGCTGCCATTGTCCAATTGTCAACTAGCCATTACATGTCATTAATTCAAATTTACTTTTTGATGCACTGCAGAAGGCCAATGCAAAGAAAAAGGGCATTTTGAAAGGTTACTGTTATACCATGCCAAAGTACACGTTGGAAGACTTTCTTTTCTTTGAAAACTATTACCAGAGGTTAAGCAATGGATGCTATTTTTCTCTTGCCATTTGTTCTATTTGGTTATTTGAGCTGATTAGAAAAAAAAGGGAGACGGGTCATGCCTGCTGTCATTTAGTTCTACAGACAAGTCACAGCAGGAGAAAATGAGATGTAGCGTATCATCATAGATGCCTGAAAAAAAGAAATAATCTTTCAATTTCTACATGTTCTGGATAAATCTCTTCAGTCAATGCTTGGTATGATTCTGCACACACAGCAAAGTTCAATTCATAGACACTCGTACTATTCCTTTACAAATCTCCTGAGGATGGAAAAGAAAAAAAAATACTGATTTATTTGTCCATAGCTCATTTGCTCAAGAGTTTACCGTGAAATTCTTATGTGCCAAGCATTTGCCCAGAAATAAATAAAAGTAAAGATAAATAAAAACATTTATCTTTAAAGAGTTCACAATTCAGTTCTAAAGCAGGTGATGAGAAATCCCTCAATAGTCCTCTAGCCTGTTCTCTTCTGTCGTGAGTAAATACACCTCCTGTTACTAACATCTGGAGTAACACCAAAAAGAGGGTTTCTTGGAATAAAAGAACGTTTCTTGAATTAATTCCTGGCATTGTTCAATTGACAGCTCCAGGAAGAACAAATAATGCTGTTTACCTTGTGATTTAAAAAAAAAAAAATCATCCCACCCTGAAGGTAGCAATTAGGTTTTCTGCCTTAAGTGGCAGAACACATCAACACAAACTGACCTGAGTGAATTTTTTAAAATAAATATTTTTTTCTATATTTATATCCATACATCTGTATTTATATCTATCCACCCAACTATCCATCATCTATCCATCTATTTATGTATCTATCCTGTTGCTTCTGTTTCTCTGGAGAACCCTGACTAATAGCATTAGTATAATACGAGTTTATTTTTTATTTATCACGTGGTATTGAAGTCCTACATTTTTTGTTTCTCAATATTTCTTGGAAAATATATAGCCAAGTAATGTAAGGGGAAATTAAATTTTATAATTTGACATCTAACTACACCATAAGAATAGAACATGACATATATTTTATATGATACATATAATTTTATATGATATATGCTGTATTACTTTATAAAATATATAAATCTATATAAAATATGTTGCAAAGTATGTAATATATGAATATATAAGCACATAGTGTTTTAGACAATTTCTAGAAATTTTATATTTTATGTAGCTCATATATGGACATATACATTTTACAAATGGAATCATGTAGAATTCATTGAATTCCACTAATTCATTCAACAAATATCTGTTGAAAACATCTCTAAGCTGGAATCATGCAGGAAAATGGAGGATGTAAAGATAAATTATCCATTTTCTTAGTAAGCATTCAAGGAGATACGTCTACTAAAGGGAGACATAAATAGAGCCAACAGCTCAAAATACATATGTATTGTAGCAAGTTATTGTATCGACATTGTGTGTACATAGAGAACCATGTACTTTGTCAGTTCTTCCTGGGCCAAATTGTGTGGTGGGCTCAGTATATGCTTTAGCAAAAAGGAAAACTGTGCCCATGTTATTTTGCACTTATCAGATAATAAAGCAATAATCTTTTTAAAAAATTGGAAATTACATCTTTATTCAGTAAAATTTGTATCTTCAAAGTTCCATGCATATGTAGGAAAAAAGATATCAATTTATGTAAAGAAGCCTGCTTATTCATATATTTGAAGAGAGAAGTGCACAGTAAAAGTGAGATCTATTAAGCCGCAAATATATGCTAGCATCAATAAAATCCAATACACATTCCTAAACTACTGGATACGTTCAGCAAGATAATGTTTATTCTACCTACATTTTTTTCCTCTAAAAAGAAAAGCCCTTTATAATTCTTCCAGCTGAGACTGCTTGAAGGCAACAAAGTTCCTTTCCCTGGGAAAGATCTTTTATTTCTTGAAAGATTAATCTAGAAGTTCTAAGAAGAGAGAGAGAAAAAGAGTGTGATTTTAAGGGCTGCCAAAAAGATGGAAAGATTCTCCCAGAATAGAAAGAAATCCCAGAAATGCCAAACACGTGCTGAGCACATGAGAGACTCTTGTCCCAAATTCTGATGACATTCGAGGCAGAAGATCCTTACAGGGAGATGGGGATTTCAGACAGCCGGAGCGGTGGAGTCTGGGTCGGCAGGACTCCCAGCACCACATAGATGCCCAGGTCCCATGGCATAGGGACATGGTGCGGGCCAACCGCAGACGGCTGGCCAGCTTACGCAGTGGGCATCTCCATGGCACCCAGTCCATGCCCAGTATTAGAGAGGCTCACCCAACTATGTTATTCAATTTAAGATCCCCTGACTGTTTCCACGCTGGATTGCAGGGTGCTTCTGGTTAAGGAAATGATATATGAATGAAATCAAATTATTCAATGGCCCATTTACAAAACTCACCGAGATAATATTTACAGAATTTTTGAAAAACAAAACAGACAATTGAAGAATATATTAAAATATTTTATCAGTTCTGATAATAAAAGAGTGCTCCAATTATTGACTTCTGGACCCAATTTAGAAGAGATAAATTAGGAATTTACAGCTTTAGAGGCCAGAAAATTATCAATATACTGATGTTGTATCCAGCCACGTGAGAGTCTGAGGCAAAAGTAAAAATCAGTAATACTGACCCTGTCTTTATTTAAACTATGACCTTTTGTCCATCATTTGGATTGTGCATTGATTTTTTTAAAATATTGCATTGAAATATAACTTATCTTTATTATGGAGATATTTTTTGGTCCACCCTTAAATTTTACACCTGAGAGCACTTCACTGACCTCACCCTAATCTCATCCCTCACGACTCCCACTCTGTTTGATTTCTAAAACATTAATCACTATACCTAGAAAAACCATATAAGGAGATAAATATCTCTTTGGCTATAAAAGTCTATAAAATGATAAGAGTATGCAAAACCTGAGCTACCATAATAAATTTCAAATAACTTAAGGCATTCATTTTTTGACTAGAGACTCACCCCAGAACCATCTCCTTCTCTCTCTCTCGCACACACTCACACACAAAGAAATATACAAACTTATTAATTTCTTTTTAGAGTTAGTACTAAAGTAAAAAGAATCGTGAAATACTTTGACATATTTTTAAGCTTTCCCATTATTATCCACTTAGGATTTAGAAATTCTCTCAACAACAGTTTACTGGTCCATTGATTGCAAATTATCTGAATATTCATTACTTTTATTTTAATAATTCATTAAAAGTCCAATTAGCATCTGTATTTGGGATTTTTAGTTAGATGGCAGCTGTAAAGTAGACCACATGGAATTCTTGGTCTTTTTTAAAATTTTTATATTCTTTTTGTTTTATGATAATGCACATATCACATCAAACAGAGAGTGTGCAGGCTGGGATTTGGGAATTTACACCCCATTCTGTTATATCCTCAATAGTCACTAGTAAACAAAGAGTGAAACTGTGAATTAGAACACTCTAAAAGTCACACAGGAGAACCATGCTGGAGTCTTCAATGGAAACCCATCATCTAAATGTATTTAATCACCTACAGTGATGCTATACACTTTAGAGCACTCTATGGTTCACAAATTATACTAATTTTTTTATCCTAATTACATAATAACTTTCAGAGGCCAGCTGTGTGGGTATATTATTACAAATTTTACTAATAAAATGTTCCTTATATGGAAACAGGCAATAAAGACTCCCGAATGTTGTGGGAGAGACACACTGTATTATGTTCTCTGCAAAGTGTGAGTCCACATTTTTATTAGAAGCATGTAATGCCAAGTTTACAAAATCAGTGATTTCAGTAGGTTCAGCCTCGTGATCCAAGCAGAACAACCCACCATTTCGTAAACTAGAGAGAGAAGAGACTCAGTCAACATTTCAAAGTTGAGATGCTCTTAAAATAGCCACTCGATATCCCTCCCTTGTTTCTTTGTTTCGTCAGTTCTAAAACTACCCTCAAGTAGTCTCCATAAGGAATTCACAATAAAGGCATAATTACAGCCCACGGATGCCTCAGGCTACATAAAAATCTTTCATGGAGGGAGGTTGAAGGCACTCACCCCCGTCTTCTATTCATATTAATACAAGATGATGCGCTACCTGATTTCACCTTGAAATACTGAGGCGAAGACCGTGACAAGTGGAGACAGAAGGACTGGAGACTTCCATCAGCTTGGGCGGGAGGGTGGGGTAGGGAGGATAGAGAACAGAGGCACCTGTCTGGGTCTATCCAGGATGAAGCCCATACTAAGCACCTGTCCAAGACGGGACAGGGAGAAGGTTGAAGACAAAGAAAAAAAATAAGGGCATCATCTGCCAATTTGGTTAAAAACTAATGGTGTTCTCGTATTTTGGACAATTAAGGCATAATTTCTATGGTAACTTAAAATATGATTTTATTTCCTTCTAAAGTCTTTCAATGTCTACCAATGCACTTATCCTTCTTTAGTGTCCCCAAGAAAGATACACTGCTACTTCTCATTTTAAAATGCAATTCTTCATCATCTGTACTGTAGCCCACCCTCTCTTGGAAGGTCATGTTCTTATGTAAATGACATATTATTAGCCAAGTTGTGAATGCAAAGGAGAGTTCTTGAAGGAAACTTAAAGTGTTACTACGGTGAACACAGGAATGATAAGAAAGTGAAAGAGCCTTATTGCTGATACAGAGCAAGTTTTAATGGTCTGGATAGAAGATCAAAGCAGTCACAACATTCCCTTAAGCTAAAGCCTAATCGAGAGCAAGGCCCAAACTTTCTTCAGTTCTATGAAGGCCAAGAGAGGTGAAGAGGCTGTAGAAGAAAGGTTGGAAGCTGGCAGAGGTTGGTTTGTGAGGTTTAAGGGAAAAAGTTTTCTCCATAACATAAAGTGCAAGTGAAGCAGGAAGTGCTGAGGGAGGAGCTGCCACAGCGAGTTACCCAGAAGCTCCAGCTAAGGTAATTCATGAAGGTGGCCACAGTAAACAACAGATTTTCAGTGTGGATGAAACAGCCTTATATCGGAAGGACATGACAACACATCTGTTTACATTGTTTGCTGAATATTTTAAGCTCACTGTTGAGACCTACTGCTCAGAAAAACAAAACAAGTGCCTTTCAAAATCTGACTGCTCATTGACAATGCACCTGGTGACCCAAGAGCTCTGATGGAGGTGGTTTTCGTCCCTGCTCACACAACAGCCATTCTGCTGTCCATGGATCGAGGAGCCATTCGACTTTCAAGTCTTCTTATTTAAGAACTACATTTTGTTAGGGTATAGCTGCCATAGATAGTGATTCCTTTCAGGGATCTGGGCAAAGTCAATTGAAAACCTTCTGGAAAGTATTCGTCAATCTCGATGACATTAACAACCTTCATGATTCATGGCAACAGGTCAAAATATCAACATTGACAGGAATTAAGAAGTTGATTCCCAACCTTCACGGGTGATTCTAAGGGGTTCAAGAATTCAGTGGACGAAGTAACTGCAGATGTGGTAGAAACAGCAAGAGAACTAGAAACAGAAGTGGAGCCTGAAGATGGGACTGAAATGCTGCAATCTCATGCTAAATTTACAATGGATGAGGAGTTGATTCTGATGGATGAACAAAGTGGTTTCTTCACATGGAATCTACGCCTGGTGAAGACACTGTGAAAATTGTTGAAATGACAACAAAGGATTTGGAATATCACGTAAATTTAGTGGAAAAAGCAGAAGAGGATTGGCTTCTATTTTGAAAGAAGTTCTACTGTAGGTAACATGCTATCAAACAGCCTTGTATGCTACAGAGAAATCATTTGTCAAAGGAAGAGTCATTGATGTGACAAACTTCATTGCTGTCTTATTTTAAGAAATTGCCACAGCCACCCAACCTTCAGCAACCACCACCCTGATCAGTTAGCAGCCATCAGCATGGAGGCAAGACCCTCTACCAGCGAAAGATTGAGACTCACTGAAGGCTGAGATTGTGGTCAGTGTATTTTAGCAATGAGGTATTTTTAAATTAAAGTATGTACATATTTTTACACATAATGCTATTGCACACTTAATAGACTACAGTATCATAAAAACATACCTTTATTTTTGCGCCAGGAAACCAAAAAAATTCCCGTGACTCACTTTAGGACAATAATCACTGTATTGCAGTGGTCTGAAACCAAACCCACAGTATCTTCAAGGCATGCCTGTATTTAAAAGAAAAAGTAAAAAACACATATAAGATTCCCACACATAAAAGCCAGCAAAACCTTTGTTGTTTCTTCTGATATCCTTCTTCTATCAGGCAAAAACAAAGCAAGACAAAACTAAACAACTCTGTATTTCATTGTATGTCTCTTCTGGCCATAACTTCAAGGAATTTCAGAACAAAGTTGTATGCTTTAAATGACTTGACTTAGTGCAGGATCTTAATTATAATGATTTCACTTCTACCGCAACACCAGAGTCCAATCCTTTCACCCACACATTATGAGAAAAATGTAAATAAGTGAATGAGGAAAAGCATCTATATACCTTGTGAAGAGTCTCAAAAAAATCCTTAATCTGGAATAGTAAAGTGTTTTAATGAAGTGATAGAAAGAAAGTGATAACCAGTATTACTCTGTTAACAATTATGAGAAGACTATTTAGTTCAATTTTCAAGGGAATATTTTATTGGTGTGTAGCATATAAAGTACAGAAATCACAAGTATTTTACCAAGTGCGCATTTCTGTGTAAAACCACCCATCTTTCTAGAGGCCTCCTTCATGACCCCTTATTATCCTCCTAAAGGTGTTGTTTCTATCTCCATAGAAGAGTTTTGAGTATTTTTGAACTTACATAAATAAAAATAAATTGTATTCTTTTGTGCCTAGTTTCTTTTGGCTCGGTGTTTAGGAGATGAAACCATGTTGGGGCATGTAGCCATATTCATTCTCTTTCAGTTGCTGTAGAGTACTGAATATTCCACACTTAATTTATCTTCTCTATCACAAGTGGGTGTTTGGGCTGTTCCTCATGTAAGGTCTTTACAAAAAAAAAAAAAAATTGTTGCTAATGACATTAAGTATCTTTTGGTACACATGTATGGAACACTCTTGGAATTACCAGGTCACAGGTTTTGCATACGTTCACCTTTAAAAGACACTTCCAAACAATTTTCCAAAATGGCTGTAACAACTTACACTCCCATCAGAGCTGTGTAAGGAATACTGTGCCTTTACAGACTTGCCTACACGTGGTATTGCCTTTTTATGTAATCTTAGACATTATATTGTGTGTATAGTGGTTTTAATTTTTACTCCGCTAATGATTAATATTGAAGGTCATCTTTTCATATGATGAGCCATTTAGATATGCTCTGTTATAAACATGTGGTGACTTAACTCTTTTGCCCATATTTTTCAAAAGGGGAGGAACATGTTTTTCTTGATTTGTAAGTGTTCCTTATATGTTCTGCATGCCCAGCTTTCATCAGATTGAATATTGCTAATATTTTCTTCCAATCCATGGCTTCTATTTCCTTTCACTCAATGAGCTTATTTAACACACACACACACACACACACACACAATTATTTTATACATAAGAATAAAAGCAAAGAACTTCTCTACATGGCAACAGATAACCATAGGTAAAAAGAACACATGATATGTTCCTGTGCTAGTAGAAGCATAATAAAAACATCTTGAATTACCATTAACTGATGGCATACATTTTAGTTCTATTCAATGAAATCCTTATCAAAATATTGCCTCACTATTTTGTTCAACATAGTAATGACAATTTTCTAGCAGGAAAAAAAATAATTAAGAAAATTTGAAATAGATCAGGGGTTTGTACATTTCCCACTGACCAAAGAAGAGATAAGCATGGTTTAACCTTCTTAAAAATTCTGGAGAACTGTTACCAGGATTTTAAAAATTATTATGCCATCCAGTATTATTTATTATTTCTCACATCATTTCTAACTCAAGAAGATATATTTAAGGAAAGAGACATATTAAGGGAAGAAATACTAAATAGTAGAAAAGGAGATGGAGAAACAATTGTACCACATTGCAGATATTACAACAAGGCTATTTTATGTCATATGCAATGTTCACAGCCTGTTTAACAGATATAAAATGATGAGTACCCAATTACCATGAAACTGCTTATAATGTTTTTTTTAAAAATAAAACTTTATTTGCAAACCACCTTGGACAGTGTTTCTGGATTTGTTTTTAAGGAAGTTGCTTGAAACATCAATAAAAATCTTCGTGGCAGACATGAATGTGAATAAAACCCTATATATGTGAGCTATTTCTCTTATACATTGAAAATGCTTCTTGGAGGAATATACATAAATCTATATAAACAAAGCAAGCATTTTAAAAAGACATTTTAGTTTTGTGAATGCTTTCTAGAGTTCTTACATATTTCAAGAGTCTCAATTAATTAGGGAATTTACTAACATTTCCTATTGTCAACTCTATTGTGCCATAACTATATGTTACTTCTCAAGGTGAAATAGTAAAAAGGACCATTTAAGAAATGATACGTTCCTTTAAAGCCTAACCTTTTAACAATGGAATAAAACAGGTACAGCTGCAATAATTTCACTAATATGGTCAACCACTGACATCTATTGACAAAAATAAATAGACAAGGTTTGGTTAACTTATAAATACAGATAAAAAAAATTTAATGACTCTAGCTTGAATATTAAATTTTATTTAGAAACCAATGCTTAACTATAGTTTTGGTTAAGTTATGTAAGGACGTGAACATTTTAAATATATATCCCCAAATACTTAAGTGTTAGAAGTAGGCTAAATAACTGTTTAATTTCTTCCCTCGTAAGATTTCAATTTAAAGAGAAAGCCAATTCCATTTTCATAAAAAATTTTAAACATCTGGTTTTAGAATAAGTTTCAAGTTGGGGAACTTTATTTTCTAATTTGCCAAAAGATTAGTTAAGCTCAGCAAATACATGCTATTCTTAACTCTAAAAAGAAGTGTCTTACGTTTTCAAGCAAATCAGATCACAGTTTCATTTTTTGTGTGTGCACTTTCATGGGCTTTTCACTGTCTTAATTTCATCCTTTTCTCTAACCTCCCACTCTCACTACTCCCTAGACATAACCGGACAACTCTCCTCACTGTTTTATAACTTCAAGATAACAATGCATTTTATCAAGTTTTACACTAGCAAACTTCACGATGGAACATCCTTCATTTATACATTCCAAACCAATTTTTAAAACATCTCTAAGGGATACAAACTGTTTCAGGCACTGTGATTCAAAAGTAAACAATACAGACAAAAATCCCAGTTTACCCGGAGTTTGCCACTCAAGTAGTGAGAGACAGAAAATAAACAGAAAAATGAAACAAGTGGTACCATATGTCAGGTGGTGGTGAGTGCTATTACCTGTCTGGATAAGATAATACAGAGAAGGGAAAGAAGGTCATTTCGGAGCAGCCAGGCTCCAGTGTGGTAGCCATGCTAAATAGCATGGTCAGGTATGTCCTCAGTTTGAGCCAATCAGGTGAGATAGTAAGTGATGAAGAGGGCTTGGGAAGAAATGTCCAGAAAGAAAGACAAGCAAGAGTAAAGAAGCTGAAGAAGAAGGGTGTTGGAAAGATGGAAGAGCAGCAAGGAGATGACGAATGTAGCCAGGCTGAAGTGAGCCAAAAGGCATGTAAGAGGAGACAATGTGAGAGAGACGATCGGGATACATTCTTTCCATTCTGTAGGGACGGACTTTCAACCTGCTCTAGGACCTGGCTTTAACTGAGTGAGCCCGAAGCCATGGGAAGGCTTGAGGGGAGGAGGGATGGGGTCAAACTTACATTTTACAAAGAGGCCCCATGGCCAGGTTAAGAGTAGACTGAAGGGAGGGGAGGTGCTGCAGAGACAACTACAGCAATCCAGGGAGAGGTGGATGGTAGCTGGGATCAGTTTGGTGCTGGTGGAGGGGAGTGTGGAAAAACCGGTGCTGTATTTATCTTCAAAGTAGACGGCAAGTGAATGAGAGAGACAAACGAGAAGTCTACAAACTCAACATTAGTCCCTCTCTGCAAGTACCTGAAAATACTAATGAGACAGCACGAGGTTTACCTTTCCTTATTTGCACTGAAATATGTGATCGATTGGTGTAATAAAAGAACCTGATAACATTCCAAAGTCAAGGGCATTACATTGCGCCTTTCATGTGATTTCCATGGCCACAGTAGTTGCAAAGAAAAACATCTGTTGTTATCTTTCCAAGCATATGCCAGACACATAACAGAGCACGTGATTTCAATTTATGGTAAAACCGTGCATGAGCATTTCCTAAATCTGTTCCAAAAGCCCCTTCCTCAAGTCACAAGACATTCATTCTTAGAATCCCCGTTCCAGATAACAATAAAATTCCAGGTGACAGACAATCCTTTTCAGTAGAAACATCATTTGGTTGCCGAATTAATCAGAGATCAGTACTACCTCCAGATTTAGGACATGAACAGAGAGGAAACGTCCAACAGTAACACATTTTCATTCAGTAGTGCTTGTAATTTGAACCCTTGATATGTGTCAAAGGCATCTATTGGCAAAGTTCCCTGGTAGCCACCTTCGCGTCAATTATGAGTTTGGAATATTAATCAGCAGCTCCACATGACACCCTCTGGGGGACACACTCTAATTTCCTCTAACACGTTTCGTTTATCTAAAAATGGCCATAAATCCTCTTGCACGCCCTCCTCTCCATGCACTTTCTGCAGACCTTCTTAGGGAAGGTTTTTAAAAATTCCATCCTTCAAAACATTTCCCTGAAGTACTTGGCAAAATAATTTTTATTCAAATACCTACTTTAGTGTTTCTATTGCACTTTTTTTTTTGTATAACATTGTTTCCTTAGACATTTATTCCAAGTTCACTCTCTGCTCTTCAGACCACTGTATTCATTTGAACTTCAAGCACTTACTCTCCACTCTAAGTGCAGCTATCTTGGAAATAAAAACACCTTTTTAAAAAAGAATCCATTAGTTTACAGAATAATTCAAAATGAAGATAGTCCTGTTTAAAACTCTGTGTGTGTGTGTGTGTGTGTGTGTGTGTGTGTGTGTGTGTGTGTGTGTTCTTAAAAGGAGCTTTACTTTTTTCTTTCCTGGACGCCGACCTTCCATTTTCAATATCCTTTTCTTCTCACTGGATTGTGAATATGCCCTTTCTTTATGTCTGAAAATCTTTCAACCTTCCTCATTCATCCTGTGAATCAGCAATACGTTATGTTTTTATAGACCCTTTCTTCCAAGGAACAGAGAGTGTTTCATATATATTACCACATTCATCCTTAAAATGTCTCTCACAACACCCATAGCCCTGGCTAAACTATGCCTCGCTTGAAACCTCAATCCATATCTTTAGTTCTTCCTTCCTTGACTGCCTTTCTCATAAACTCGGGAATCACATTTTCAGAATCCTGCATCTGTAGAAAATAAGCATAATTCTGTCACTCAAATGACTTTTCTTTCTAACCTAGTTCTCGGGATTCACCATTTTCATTTCTAAACTTGACCTCAGTCACCTGGTAGGTGTTCAGTTACTAAGGTCTTGCTGCTTCTCTCTGGCACTTCTATTCCCCCTTATGGAAGTCTAACAAACCTGACTCGATGACGTGGGGTCCCTGCTTTTTTCTCAACCATGTCACTTATCTTCACTCTAAATTACACTTGCATCCTGTATCAATTTACTGTGTTTTCTACTAATGATTAAAAATAATATGCTAAGTTTTCTTTGATTTGTATGTTCATACTGAGTTTACATTTTAAAATGCACATAGTAATAGCTACTGTGTTTCCCCGAAAATAAGACCTAGCCAGATAATCAGCTCTAATGTGTCTTTTGAAGCAAAAATTAATGTAAGACCTTGTATTATATTATATTATATTATATTATATTATATTATATTATATTATATTATATTATATTATTTTATGTTATACCCTGTCTTATCTTATAGTAAAATAAGACCGGGTCTTATATTAATTGTTGCTCCAAAAGACGCATTAGAGCTGATTGCCCGGCTAGGTCTTATTTTTGGGGAAACACGGTAGCATTGTTCATGATTACCATGAAGCAATCACTTCAATAAATGCTCAAGTGGATTGCCTTATTTAATCTTTACTATAAGCTTAAGGGTTCAATTCTATTTTCCATACATTAGAGACAGAAAAACGAAGCTTTTCAAAAGTTAAATAACTTGCCCAAGGACGTACATAGTAAGTAGTTGAATATGGACTTGGACTGAAGTTACCAAAATATATCACTATGTATCACTCTACATTGTCTATACACAATTATTTTCAATTGAAAGTATAAAAAACAACAATATTACTTTTTCTCAGAATTCACCAGTTATCTATAAAACATTGTATTGGGGGGCTAAGTTCTGGGGTCAAACTAGTTCAGAAAATCAGTCTAAAATCTGGCTATTCACTAAGACAAGAATACCTGTACCCAAATGTAAAAGTTTTTTCAGACTTACGCCATTATCTTTAATCAGACTTAAAACAATTACTTCTAATATATATTTTTAAATGAAATAAAACCATCAGAGAAAACTTAAGAGGAAAGAGAGACTCTACAGAGGATATATTTCCAATTTTTATGTACTGAGCTACCCAGTCTGCCATTTTGTTTTGTTTTTCTTAATGAAATGGCCTACTTATATTAGTTAAAGCTAGTCTGTTATAAATGACCTACTTCATTACATGGTATCAGCTGTTCCGTTTGACTTCTTAATTCTGAGGAGGTAATCAGCATTTCTCAGTGAACTGGTTTGTTCTCATGCAGCTCGTTTCTCTTCAGTCTCTACGTATAGCACCTTAGGGATATAAGCACCATGCTATGTATGCAGACACTGAGGCAGAAGAAAAAAATTAATAATATAACTTTAAGGATCATTGGGGCAAAGCTAACGATTATGGTAAACATTTTATTGATGTATCTATCATATTTCAAATACTACATACATAAGATATATTTAGCAAATAACATACCAAGTGAACTACCAAATAAAGGAATGTGAATATATTTTCCCATACACTGTCATACTTAAGTAATATTACTTAATTTGAAGGTATGTAAAAGAGGAAAGAAAGAGTTAATTATCTGAACTAGAACCCCAAAATGTCAAGAGTAAAAATGTGACAAACTAATCTATTTAGCTTTTTGATGTAATATCAGTGTTACAACATAGAAGATAAACCATATTGCATAAATTTATCATGAGCGCCTCTAAAATCTTGAATAGGATGGATATTAAAGATAATCTCACTGCAGTAGCTGATAATTTAATTGATACAAGATTCAAAAGATCTAGCCAGACGAAGGGGTTGTCTCTGTCCCTTTCACCACTCCCGATATATCTGTCCAATTTTAGGCTCATTCCTTTAATAAAAATCCTCTAGTGTAACAATTTCCCCTCAAGTCTATCTGACTTGATACAGATGGTGTTTGTGCATTAAAAAAAAAAAAAAACATTTCCTAATTAGCTGAAAATATAAAAATAGTAGTTTTTAAGCATTTTAAATATCCTGCAGATAAGCTTTGAATCACTGACAATAAAGGCTGTAAATCATGCAGATGTAAAATAAAAAAATAAATTTTCTATGCAAACATTTATACCATATGAAAGCCATGCAAATGTTGCTTTCAGAAGAAGAGAAAATAAGGGCTGTGTTATTTCTCAAATTAAACCCTTTCCTCAGAGTGCAATTGCAAAGTAAAGATTTACATATATTTGACTGAAAAAATAATTTACATATCACAAGGTAAGTGACTTCACAATGTGAAGACTTCAGGACACGTATACGTACAAGGTCATTAAAAAAAGAGATGCAGATAGTCCAGGTTATCATTGACCTTGATTATCATACACTTGGTAGAAACACCACCCAAATCCTTCAAATTAAAACTAACTAAAATCTGAAAATCTTGAGTATGGAATGGATTCAATGGTGGTTAGATATTAAACTTGATCTCAAAAACAATGCAGTTATATGAAGACTGTGTAGAGAGAATATATATATGTATATATTATGATAGGGAATATGTCAACATAGAAAAGTTACCATTTGAAAAAAAATTCATCTAAGCAAAGCACAGATTATCTCATCCATCCTGTAAACAAGGAAGGAATCAAGAAAGCAACAAGGTAAGTGATTTCTCCTGCATTTCATTTGTGATTATAAAGAGATTAAAAGTTTGTTAATATCAATGAACTTGCTAAAGATTAAAATGATGACACGTAAAGATGAAAATGTCAACTATCAGATGTTATTCAACAAATTCAGCAGGTTTACAATCGTAAAAAGAAAAACTTTCTACTAGCTATTCATTTGGTCCCATTTACACAAAATAGTATACTGCTACATATTGTCAGTGAACTGATAATACTCTGCCAAGGAGACTTTGATTCAAATGTGTAAAAAGAGTAAGATGAACAAAAAATATCAGGCACCACAGGGAGTCAAAAAAAAAAGGAAATAAGACATATGATCACAGAACCCACAGAATTTTAGAGCTAGAAGGAATGTAAAGCGCTATCTCATCCTTTTCCTCCATCTTGCTAGAAAAGCTACTAGAACAAGTAATAACAAAACCTTAGTCAAAGGCTCACAGTTCATAGATGGCTGATTTCTATATTCTAAATTAATGAATTATATAAGAAAATGTAAGAAGTTATATATAGCACAAAAAAGCATACTGAATATAAAATTACTTTCTATTTCTGTAGTTACTCCAGGGGGTGCCAAAAAAAGGTATACACATGACCTGTATTCATCTTTTGTTATTGGTATATATTGAGTATTACAATTTTAATACAGTTTTTTTTCCTTTCTTAAAATGTGTATACATTTTGGGCACCCTCTGTATATAGTTTAAATAACTTACACAGAACTTGAAAAAAATAAAATTTCTACTTTTACAATGTTTAAAGTTTTAAAGATAAATTTAAGTTACTATTTTCACTATTCTTGCACTATTTATTTTAAAAATAATTTTGAGACCTGCATCTTCATACCATCCAAAGTAAAATACTAAATCCTACAAAATATTACATTCTTTCAGAGTAGTTTATACATTTTTAATGTGCAGTCTAGTAAGATATTTGTAGTTGGTCTGCCCATCCCAAACTCAAGAAGTGGTGTCACCATATTTGTACATTATCTAGAATATGTATCATACTCATCCATAAGTGCATACAATTACGTATTAGTAGTTTGTAGCGTGTGCTAAAATTCTATCAATAAATATTAATATCTCTACCACACAGCAGCCTTTAAAAGAGATCAATGCCGTTATTTCCAAACACTGTCAAAATATTACATTATCTAAAAACAGTCATTAAACTTAAAAATGTCAAGTATGCCTTTAAGTTGGTTAAGGGGACACTACAATTTTCCATTTGATTTGAAAATAAATCAAGCACCCGTGGCGTCCTTGAAGTAACACTATTAATTACTTCTGCTAATTACCTCTGAGCCAAGGCCAATGAGTTCTTTGTGGGGCGGCAGTAAAGCAATCTCCTACGTGGTTGGATCTGGGGGACTTCACAGCATCTCACCACCTACCTGCCTCTAACTTTCCCGATCCTTGTGACCCATCCAGAATAGCCAAATCTGTGAGAACTCTTGTGCTGGGTTCAACCCTCTGCTTTGGCCCTTCGGCAACCCTGTCCTTTCCCAAGATTGGTCTTCGAGCAGAAATACGGGAAGAAAAGTATTACTAACGGAAGAGACACTACTATGCCAAACTACTGACTTCCCAATTTTGGCTTAGTTCTGTCTTTATTGATGGGATTTACCATTCAGGAGACATTCTAGTATCTAAATGGATATTGATTCACCATCATTCTCATCACTGCTCAGGCTCAGGAAAAAAATAAATGATCTATTGAAGAATAAAAAGATTTTTGTTCAATAATTCTTTGAAAAAAGATTTTGGAAATCTTCCTTCTAAGAACTAAGACAGACCCTTCAAGAATTCCCAGTCATAATCACCATGAAGATTCGCAGGTCATTTTCACTTAGAGGTCAGTGGAAAACAGAAACGGTGTCTTAACATAGGCACAGGTATGCAGCTGTACCCGGCAAACACAGAGGGAGGCAGGGTTCAAACTTCCTTAAGGGTACAACCAGATTTTCAATATGAGAACCCACTTCCAATACGTTGATCAATTTAGCTCCAAAATGTCTGCTTTCTAGGAAAGCGAATCTCGATTTCATACACAAAAACTTATAGTTTGTGCTTTTGCTGCTTCCTGTAGGTTATTTAAAAATAAGAACACAGACACACAAATAGAATTTGGTATCTGGAGAGAATTTCACAGGAACCTTTGCAAAGGCTGACTCTGCATGCAATTTGCCAAAATGACATAAACACCTGGGTAGTCAACACACTTGCCTCCATATTTTATTGTTACTTTTAAAGATTGCATTCATTAAAATGAGACATTGTGGTTGAATAAGATAAGTGTGAGCTCTGCGAGCTGATCCGTAGTGAGTAAACTCGCGATTTGGCCACTGTACATTGTGAGAATTCAAGCTAGTTGTCTGATTTGTTCCAAGGGGGTCATTTCAGTACTTCATAGGGCACCTAAGTCGATAAAATTAATTAGTAAACATAGAATTTCTGCTACCATGCCTGACACACAGTAGGCATTTAATAATGGGTGGTTCCCGCCCCACTTCAGTTTTGACAAGAGCTCTATAAAATAGCATTTTTAGCTCTTCATTACACCCTATTGGCTTTACTACAAAGCGCACCGAGTTCAGATTCCTGGATCCGTCACTGAATTATTCTGCTGCAGCAATGTCCTAAGGTCAAAGTCGAGACCCGCATAGTGGTTTTGAAGACAGCCGTCTGGAATAATACACAGGACCAGGCACTGCATCTGGGAGCTGACTGCTCGAGTTCTAATCCCAGCTGTGCAATCCTGGTAAGATTACACAACTCCCCATGCCTCAGTGTCCTCTTGGAAACAATGGTGATAAAGGGGGTTGTAGGAGGATGTTCACTGAGCCATCCCCGTGATTTCTGGGGGGTGAAGAATTCGATTAAAGGGGAAGATACAGAGAAAAAACCCAATGAACTATATTCCAGAAATTAGAAGGAAAGGACACAACAATAAAGATACATCTTTTAAAAAGGGCAATGCTGCAGGAAAGACATCGAGAAGCAGAATAAATATATCAGATGACATGATTTACGTATTTACATTAAAACTTATTTACACAAAATAGCAATACACAGTTTGCAAGAATTTTGCACACAGATTGTTTTGCATTACAATGTTTGCCGGGGAAGTTGAGAAGACAGGACAGCATGCAGTAGAAACTTCGTAAGTGTTTAATTCTCAGACCATAAAAAAATGTAAAGGACCGTGAGTTTGTGTGAGAGAGTGTGTTGTAATAAGCCCTTCAAGCTTTTCTGGTAAGAAAAACGTTTGCAATCTAAAACGGGGCTATGAACAGTGGACTACAAACCTCATCAGAACATGGTATTTTTGATGTGCTATATTATGAATTTAATTTCCTACTGCTACCTTAGTAGTTTCAGAAAAAAACCTGAGAATAGGAAATTGTATGAGAAGAAACAAAGCAAATTTAAAATTAGCTAATTGACTAAAAATACTGAATCATTATTTTTTAGCTGGCTGATTTTTTTTAATTTTTATTAAATTTATTAGGGTGATATTGGTTAGTAAAATTATATAGGTTTCAAGTGTACATTTATCTAATATATCATCTATATAGTTCATTATGTGTTCACCTTGAGTCAGTTCTCTTTCTATAACCATATATTTGCCCCCTTTTCCCTCTTCTACCACCTCACCCCCAGCCTGACTGATTTTTAAATAAATCATATGTATGCTTTTAAATTTGGCCAGCAAAAAAATTGTAAAGGTTAATTTTAATGCTTTAGGACTTAAAAAATTTTAATCTCCATGTCATTTATAAAGCCTGCAATTAGCACATTTTCAAAGAATAGACTGTATAACAGATATTATCATGAATCTCTGCCTTTAATTCACTAAATTAAATATTTATTTTAAAATTGAAACCTTATATAATGATGAAAAATCCTAATATTTAAATGCTAAACTAAGGCTTCACATCATTATAAAATAAGTATATCCGTTTATTAACAAAGTCAAGTCAATATTCATAACAAACTTATTTTATTCTTTTAAATTTAGGTTTCTATTAAACCCATTTTTCTACAAACACTTATTGAGAGGAGAGAACAATACCTTGATTTTCTAAAAGAAATAAACTCTTTAAAACTGTCCATCAACTAATGAAACCATGAATTTAATTACTTTTCCCAGTCTCAAGAATATAAAATGATCTAATTCATAATAAATGTTGTTATGACAAGTGCCTAATAAACTTATAATGATTTGACATTAGAGCTGAATTTTCACTGGAACTAGAGGAAAGTTTTATGACTTTAGGCTTTTCTAATCCCCAGGCATATTGACGAAATCCCACTCTAATGAAAAATCATCCTTGACCCTTGCTGTTTTCTAATTATAATTTTAGATACTGACACTAAAAATATAAATGAATAAGAAACTTACCGACACTTTATGAAACAAAGAGAATTCTTATGGATTTTATTTTTATGCATTGTTACTTTTATGAATTGTTTGCATATTCATGCATATTATAAACATGATCATAAATTAAAAGACTGTGCTATATGTCTGTACCATTAGAATAAATCGATGGATTTTCTCATTAACCTTACCTACATACACTGATATAATATCAAGGAGAGCCTGATTTGAGGATGATAATATGCTTTGTGGTATAACTTTTTTTTTCTCAATACTTCAACAAATCCTTCATTTTGAGTAGCACATTAAATTATCTTGAAATGGAAAAGTTGACTCTAAAAATTAACCAAAACAAAAACCCATACCCACAAACCCTTTCCCCACATATGCAGATGATAGCAAGTAAATTTTTTGTAATGTCTCATTTTTAAAAAAAGTATTTGATGCAGATTTTTCTTATTGTGTCCTTGTAACCACACAATATGTTCCCAGGAAATTAAAAGTGGAACAGCTAATCCAATATCCGGCCCCTCGTGGGGGACTACAACTGATGCTTCAGGGAAGTTAAGAACCACACAGATATTCCCCTCAGGTTGCTGTGTAGTTGACTTAGCCTGAAAGTTCTATTTGCTCCCTTAGAACGTGAGACCATTCATGTGAATATAAAAACATGACATTCAAATACCTGAGGTCAATAGTAAATTTTTATCAGCTGAAGAAAATCCTGTCATGGCAAGACAGTAATCAAACTAGTCACCCCAAACCTCAGAATATCTTGACTCACTCCCTCCTACCCCCCCCCCCCAAACCACTATCCTCTTCAAAGGCCACACAAGAATCTTTGAAGAAATTTGTAAATTTGCAGAACTGGTCAATGGTACATATGCTTTCTTTTTTTTTTTTCCCAAATATTTTCCCATTCTGGGTTTTGAATCATAACGATTTGATCTTTACCAATATAATCAATAAATATTATTCTCAAACAAACTTGTAATTAAAATCTTGGTTTATAATGATTCATTTTGCTCCTGTATTCATTCCTCCCTCCATTTTGCATCTCCTCAATCAAGTGTCCCCAGGGTGTTCCCAGGTTTCCGAGGGTCTCCCACCAATGCCATATCCCTCCCCGCCTGAGACCCAACACTAGAGAACACCACTCAAACACCCCGACACACTCTCTCCAAATTTCACCGCCCGTGTCCACTTGTTCCCTCTTCCAGCCCTACTCTCCCACCATTCCTTCAGAGTATAAAAAGTGATGGTTAGTTAATCTAAAAAATTGTCATAAACTAAGTTGTGAATAAATAACTGCATTTAATTTTCTTTATCAAATTAAGTGTTGCCTAAATGCACTGCAATATTCTGGACTGGATCCCGGAACAACAAAAGGCTATCAGTAGGAAACCAGGTGACATATGAATGAATTGTGGAGTTTAGCCAACAGTAGTATACCCATGTTGGTTTCTTAGTTTTGATAAACATACCATGATAGTGTAATATGTTAAGGTGGGGGGAGGGCCGAATAGATGAGGACCTGCATGAACTCTGTGTTATCTTTCCAACATCACCATACAACTATAGTCCAAAACAAATAATTTAAAATAAAAACAAGTATTGCATTTAAAAAGGAGACTTCATTGTATCCACACAAAGAATAGAGAAGATGGAAATTTCATCTAAAATGATGGTACTGCAAGAAAGAGAAGTTTGAGATGAAGAAACATCAGGCACTCCTCAGTTTACCTCACGGAGGCAGCTGCCTCTTTCTGTTTTTGCATGAAGGTTGGCTGTGGAGGAAATTGCATTCATTTGCATGACATCTGCTCAGGCGAGGGCATAATCTCATATTTACTTTTCAGAAAGATGAATCCTGCTGTCTGATAGAGTGTGGCCTTTAGGAAGACAAAAATAGGACACCGGGTGAACCGAGTTTAAAGGGCTGTTTCAGAATTGTCAGGCCAAAGCTGCACTAGACTAGTGGACACCAAGACAAAGTGAAGTGAATGAGTCAAGACATATTAAGAAACTATACTGGATGTAGTGAGAGAGAGGGAAGAGCCAAAAATGACTCCCAGATTTTTGCTCAGGTCACTGAGTAGATGACAGAGAAATTGACCGAAAAAGAAATCGCAGAGGAAGGAATCATTTAGATAGAAGGCAACAACGATAAGAAAAAAGGTATGTTGGTATGTTTGTGGAAATTTTAAGTAGAGATGAAAGGATAAGGAGACCAGGAAACACATCTGACCTGCAGACAAAGGTTTGAAAATCTTCTGCCGTTGGGTGGTCAAGAGACATTTACTAAAGGTTATCCACATAGTTATTGACATGATGCAAACAGAATACATATTTAGAAAACAGACACCTCCCAAGCCATAAAAATGCACAAGTTAGTTGTAGACAGATTAATAGCCTTATGCTAAGGAATTTATGCTAAAAAAAGTAGATTTCAGGGGAAAAAATTGAGTTTTACAAACTAATTTCGCCTCATGTAAATTGTTTATATTATGTTTTATCAGTCATGCCTAAGAAATGTGATTGATAAAGGAAAGCAAATATATAGCTGAAAACAGATAGAAATGACATATGTAAGAGATATTAACTATTTTCACAGACATGTGTGCATTTCTCTACAGTCATAATGCCAGGAAATCAGCATAAAGAATTTTCTTTAATATTAAAAGATCAATGAGTCTTTTAACCAACGATATCTATAGTTAACATTTTTATTAAAATGAAGTTGGTAAAGCCTTAGGATGATGACAGATTCTACCAGAATAATCCTCCAATTATTCTACTTAACTAATTTTCCCACCAGGAAAACTTTCACTTGAGTTTGGTTATTGATCTACGTTTGGTATAATGTTTCCCGTGTTTAGGTTTCTCTCTGAAAGAAATCTATTTCACAGAAGGATAAGGCAATAGTAGTTGTATTAACAGAGATTTCATGTTGCCCTGGTTGCAAAATTGAACTAAAAGTCAAAAACATGATTTGCTGTTCCCTTTGGAATCGTATTTCTCTTCAATGTGAATTTCACATTGGGAAAGTAGAAATAATGATTATGTTGCACTTGGAAATCTGCACATTAAAAAAACAATAACAAAAGTATTCTCAGAGAGATGTAGATAGATAGATAGATAGATAGATAGATAGATAGATAGATAGATAGATATTTAACATTTAAAAATCTCCACACACAGAATAAAATTATATCGGCTTTATCCATGTTTATTAAACACCACTTATCTTTTCTAAGGTTTATGTTAAAAACTAAGTTGTATTGAATGCCATCAAAGGTAAGTAAGCCCACAAGTCTATCCCATACCAACAAATGTCTTAGCCACAAGGCAATCATTCAAAAGTTGAATGGAAATAATAGGAAACTGATGTTTCTAAGCGTAGACTGGGAAAGTAGCACTACTTCAGCAATGAAAAACTATTTCCCAAGAGAATGAGAAAACATGTTACAAACTGGAAGAAAATATTTGCCAAAGACACATCTGATAAAGGACTCCTATGCAAAACACACAAAGAACTCTTAAAATGCAATAATAAGAAAACAAAGCACCTGACAAATAAATGGTACAGAGATCTTAACAGACTCCTCACCAAAAAAGATGAGTAGATGGCAAATAAGCACGGGAAAAGATGCCCCACATCATATGACATCAAGAAAATGCAGCTTAACAAGAGATACCACTTTTTAGAATGGCCAGAATCCAAAACACTGATACCACCAACTGCTGGTGAGAATGTGAAGTAACAGGAACTCCCATTCATTGCTGGGGGGAATGCAAAATGGTGCAGTCACTGCGGAAGACAGTTGGGTGTCTTCTTACAACACTGAACATACTCTCACCACACAATCCAGCAATTTGGCTCCTTGGATTTACCAAAAACAAGTTAAAAACTTACATCCATGTAAAAACCTTCACATGGACGTCAGCCTTCTTCATAATTGCCAAAACTTAGAAGCAACCAATGTCCTCCAGGAAGTGATGGATAAACAGTGGCACAACCAAACAATGGAATATTAGTCAGCACTAAAAAGAAGTGAGTTACTAAGCCATGAAAAGACATGACCGAATAATAGTCCAAATAACACATTTTCTTATTTTATATATTTATTGACAGACACTTAAGTCATTTCCATGTCTTGGTTCTTATGAATAATATTGCAATGAACATGGGAGTGCAGATATCACTTTGAGATCAATGTTTTATGTCCTTTGAATATATATCCATATCACAGGATAGTTATGTTTTTAATTTTTTGAGGAAACTCCATGCTCCATAATGGCTGCACCAATTCACATCTCCACAAAGAGTATACAAGGGCTCCCTTTTCCTCACATCTTCATCAACACCTGTTATCATTTTTTTTTATAACAGCCATCCTAAAAAGTGTGCGGCGATAGCTCACTGTGGTTTTGACTTGCATTTCCCTGATGATTACTGATTTTAAGCACCTTTTCATGTATCTGTTGGCCATTTATACCTTTTCTTTAATAAATGTCTATTCAGGTCACTTACCCATATTTTTAATCATGTTTCTTTTTGCTATTGAGTTTTATGAGTTCTTTATATATTTTGGATATTAACCCCTTATAAGATAAATTTTCAAGTATTTTCTCCCATTCTGTAAGTTGCTTTCTAATTCTGTTAATTATTGTCTTTGATTGCAGGAGCTTTTAAGTTTGATGCAATCCCATTTGTCTATTTTTTATTTTGTTGCCTGTGGCTTTGGTGACAAATAAAAACAACAACAACAACAACAAAAAAAGTAGACATTGCCAAGATCAATTGTCAACAAGCTTTTCTCTGTTTTTTTTCTAGTTTTGTAGTTTAGTTTCAGGTTTTACGTTTAATTCTTTAATCCATTTTGAGTTGATTTTTTATATGGTGTGAGATAATGGTTCAATTTCATTCTACCACATGTTAATATACACTGTTCAGAAAATTAGACATACTTAAATACCTAGTAAGTGGCATAAACGAGAGTAAGTATTAATAATGAAGGTACAAGTATTTGATCCATACGTGACATCAATAATTTGTAGGTTAACTATTAAATTCCCTGAAATAATTCAATTCACGGGATAAAAAAATTATAATGGTAGGAAGAAAAATGAAAATAATAATTTAAGATATTCACTATTTTAGAGAATTTTTTAAATTACATACAAAAGTGTCTCTTTTTTGTATAAAAATAATAGATTGAAACACACTTATCTCCCATCCCTCAAGAGATCATTCCAAAATAATATTAAAGGAATAAATATTGCATATATACACAATAACAAAGATACATGGAGAAGGGTCTTGAATAAAATGCAATTTTTTTAAATTTGAAAAACTTATCACCCCAATGCATTTTTTAAAAAAAGAAAAGCTTATATGATGCAAAAAAGGTATCATGCAGCAAGGCAGACGAAGCAGATTCTTAGACTAAAGGCACACAATGGGGAAAAAAGACCAAAAATGGAAGTAAATCTCAAGAAGGTCATAGTCTAATTGATAAATTGAAGGTGCAGAAAAACAGAATTGAAAAGATTATTGAAAAAATAATGAAAGATAACTTCCCATATCTGAAGATAAAGCTCTATATTAAAAGGATCAATCCAGTATGTCCAGTTTAGTGAATGAAAGGAACACAACAAACTATTTCATAATAGCAGCAATAAAAACATTAAAAATGAGAATTATCTAGATCAATCATAAGCAATACTGGATGGAAGCAGACAATGGAGCAATACAATCAAAATTATAGGGGGAAATGGTTTTCAGCCTAAAATTATATTCCAACCAACCTATCAATTGTATGTCTACAGGGAAAAAAAAAAAAAGAACCTAGATCTAAACTTTCATCTTATGTAAAAATAAACTCTAAATGGAATGTAGGTTTAAATGTAAAACATAAGATTCTAAATTTATTTTTAATATAACAAGAGGAAATTTTTGAGATCTAGGACTTGGGGAAGTGTTCTTAAAAATAATACAAAAAAAAAATATCCATAAAAGAAAACAATCACAACATTATATGGGACTTCACAAAAATTAAAAACTGCCACTCTGTGAAAGACCCTAATAAGAGAACAAAACATTATTAAGACATAATGTTGGTAAGCCATATATAGAACAAAGGACTCCTATCTGCTATATATTAAGAATTCTAAAAACTCAACAGTTTAAAAACAACATAACTAGTGGACCAATTAGAAAATAATGGGCAAAACACGTGAAGAGATACGTCACCAGAAGAAATGGATGGCAAATAAATACATGAAAAGATGTTCAACATCAGTAGCCTTTAGGGAATTAAAATTAAGACCACACAATGACTTATCATTACATACCTATTAGAACAGATAAAGTGAGAAAAAAAAATGAAAAAAAAACTCAAAGCTGGCTAGAATGTAGAAATACTGAATCTCTCATACATTTCAAGTGAGAATGTAAAATAGTAGTCTCTGTGGAAATATTTGGCAGTTTCTTATATATGCCGGGGGTGCCAAAAAAATGTATACAAGTGGACACTTTGGTTAAAGTTGTTTGAGTGGTAGTTCACTGTCACCAGAAGTGTCTGGATGCTGATGGTAACCACTTTGACACCTGTTGTCATGGCAGAAGTCAAACATGACTTGTGTCCATCTTTTGTTATTGGTACACACTGAGTATTACAAATTTAATAAACTTTTCCTTTCTTATAATGTATATACATTTTTGCACCCTCTGTATATGTGTGTAAATGTACATACACATATATATGCATGTAATACACATATACACACATGCACATGCATTTACCATATAAACCAGCAAATGCAATCCACAGCATTTATTCTACATAAAGCATATTTCCACACAGAAATCTACAAACACTTGCTCATAAGAGCTCTATTTATAACCAACAAAACAACCAAACGTCCCTCAATAGGTGCATGGTTAGACACAGAGTGGTACAGCCATACTACAGAATAGTTCTCAGCGATTAAAAAGGAATGGACTGTTCACAGACACAACTAGGATGGATCTTCAGGACTTCTTGCTGGGTGGAAACAGTCATTTTCAAAAGGTCACACACTGCATGATTTTATTTATATCATATTATCAAAACAACAAGAAAAATGAAGGCATGAGTGGTTTCCAGGCGTTAGAAATAATGCAGAGGAAGTGACGATAAAGGAAAAGAATGAGGGAGATCACTGAAGTGATGGAGTAGTTCTGTACTTTGGTCATATGAATCCCCACCTGTGATGAAATGACAGAACTAAACACACATAGACCAGTGTCAATTGACTGCTCTGGTATTTGGATACAATTATGTAAGACGCAACCGCGAGGAAGACGGAGTGAAGTGTATATGGTACCTCTCTATCTTGTTTTCATACTTCCCTGTGGATTTATAATGATGTCAAAAGAAAAGCTTTAAAAAGTAAAATACAACATACTGTATGGCCTAAAAAAAGGATAACTAAAAATCATATCAGTAATCCTGTGGGAGAAGTGAACCACTTTAATATACGGCTCCCTAAACATAGTGTGCCCATAAGAAGATGGACATCGGTAGCCGTACGGTTGTCTGTGGCTCTGCATGTCCTGTACTAATCTAGGCTATATTTTTACAAAGTAACTTACTAAGAAAACCCCTGTAAGAAAGTAGGTAAAATCGTAGAGTCAAATTAGCGCAAGAATATGTGTTTTATATCCACACCCACACACACCACCACCACCATCCCCTTCTCTTCTGTTTCTTTTCTTTCTCCCGCCACGATTACGTTGACACTAGGGTAACACTTCTTTTAAAATAAGTTAATCTGTTTTCCATTTATGTCATTACAGGGCTTGAAAGCCTGCCTAATGAGTTTGCACAAATCCTATTTTTAAGTTGGATTTCACATACTCTTCCAATTCAATGCTTATTACCATGTCTGGACCCACAAATAACAGTATTAAGATGTGATCCTGAACAAACTTCTTCATTATATTATTTTCACAGACATAAGTCTTCTATTGAAAAAAATTCATAATGCCCGATACTTTTGTTATTTCAAACTTATGACCAATACCTTCACATCAAAGGATGAACATAATTTGAAAGTTTAAATTATTTGCGAGGAAAGAACATAGGTTTTGGAATCGGTTGAACCGTGTTTAAATTTTTGCTTCACTTGAAGTGACTGTTAGGCAGAAGGAACTGACATTGTTAGCTTGTTTCCACACATATATAATGAGAATCTCAGAATGTGAGTAAGAATGAAATTAAACACTATGCCCAGCTATACACAGTGTTTGGCATAAAAGAGGAGCTTCCTCATGACAATTACTATCATGGATGGTTTTATTTATTAACATCCTCCTTATCGTTTTATCAATACTTCCAGTATTCCTTTAGTTCTTCATATTGCTTTCTGACCGTATTCATCTCCTTTGATTTTTTTTTTGTACATATTCACTGGGCATTCTTAGAATGTAAGGTACTGTGCCCTGTGCTACTAGAGTGAGATGCACAAGCCTCAGACAAGAAGATCATGCCGGACAGAGTGCTGTAATAGGAAAGACTGAGGAGGGTGGCAGATGAGGGTAGACGGGGTCAAATCTGTGGTGATGGAAGGAGAACTGACTCTGGGTGGTAGGCACACAATGTGATATACAGATGGTGGATTACAGAATTGTACACCAGAAATCTATATAACTTTACTAACAATTGTCACCCCAATAAACTTTAATTAAAAAAGAAAAAGCTGGTGAGTAGCAGCACCACAGTGGTACCAACTAAAGGGGACTGGCAAGGGTTCTTTGGACAAGATCGAAGCTTCTAAAGAGAAGGCAACTTTTAAGCTATGCTTTGAAGGTATTTAGAAGTAGAAAAAATTCCATGAACTAGTGTGTTTACAGGACAGAGGTACCTACCTTCAAGGAATACCATGCAGCCAATTTGTCTGAGGTGAAAAAAATCTGTGTTTTAGAGAAATAGTTCACATACTGTCATGCTAAGCACTCAGGCCTTACTAGGTAAGCAACAGGAAACCAGGGAAGATTTCTGTTGCTGTTTAGACAAGTATAGTCATTATAAGTGTATCTACATTGAACAACTGTGTATAATATCCTTCTGGGTAAAACATATTGTCTAAAAATCGATTGATTGCAAATTAATGCATGTATGACATTCCTAAATTTCCTGTAGCCAGTCTATCAGTCAGCCCTAAGCACTCTGATCAGATGATTAAAAGGCTCAAGTAGTCACAGAATGATAAATTCAACGGAAGACATTGCCACTCGGATTCCAGGCAGCGAGCACGTATTTGATGACTTCCTGCCTTCTTTATAATGTTGAAAAGAGAGTTCTTCCAGCAATGATCTACCAATTAAGAGAAGCTCATTGAGCCTGTCAAAAAGTTAAAGGATTGACTAGCCCTGCGAATCCAGCCAGATATTTTACTAACACTTGCTAAAAAAGAGTGAATAGTTTTTCATTGCCTATTTTCCCTCTATATTCAGGAAAAATAAATTTAAAAGTTAAATATATACATATATTAATATATTATGGCTTATATTTTCATATATATATATATGAAAGCAAAATTATTATCATACCTTGTTATGAAGAAAAGACATGAAAATCATCTTGCCATATTTTGAGAAAGAAAGGTGATTGGCTTGGTAAGAATTTGATGTGCCTTTTACCCTTCCCATTCTGGATAACTAATAAGTAGAAAGGGCCAAGTTATCTCTACTTAGAATTTGGATCTGGCTGAAATAACAGAATAAAATAAACTTTACTTTATATCATAGCTTAGATAACAAATTCTAGTAATACATAATAAAATAGAGGAAACTTTAGAAAACAGTGAAGAATATTATATGCTATGCTTGAAATGTATTTGGATGTAAAAGAGAATTTCAATGTACCTGGATTTGTGTTCCATATATATATATATATATATATACACACATACATATGCTTTTTTTAGGGATTATATATATATGGAGTATATATATATATATATATATATATATATATATATATATATATATATATATATACTTTTTAATCCCAAATAAAAGGAGGACCTTCACATCTTTTCTCTATTGTATATTTTTAAAAGCTACAATGTACAGAGAATAATTCTTCTCAATATGTCAAAATCCCACTACCCAGACTGTGGTATTTGTTTTTTTACTAAAAGATCTTGAATATTCGGTTGGGCAACAAAAAGTGTACAAAATATTTTTAGTCAAAGACATACAGAGATTCCAGTTGAAATATCCTTTTAAAAATGATTTTACTTAGTTATATAAATATCTCCCATGACTGCTACCCTTCCTTACATATTTTTGCATTGACTAATGAGCTCTTTACCAGATATAAAGAAAGGAAAGTTTAGCTCAGGAGAAAATCAAATAGAGCCTGTGTGTACAGGATGGTAAGACACAAAATTGAAACATGGGGGAGAAAAGTGAATTAAATGGTTATTTATCTCTAGGTTGTTAAAATACTCATCTACATTAAAGAAAAACTATGAGGAATCAGTTAGTAACAGATCATGAAGACTATGAGATTAAAATGTGGAGTTAAATACTCTTTACCAAAGAAAGAGAGAATTTGAACTTTTGATTTGATAAATACTTTTAGCTTCACTCATTCCTATCATACTATTCTAATTTAATTCTAATTAATAGGTACATGAATCTATGAAAATGTAAAATGGTATTCAACTTTTAGAACATAAGAAAAGGTTTTTGCTTGCATCAGAAAGCTTGTTAAAGTTCTAAATATTACCCTTTACTGAGGCAGATGTCTCTTTTACTGCCAGTGATTTAGTGTTCTGAGATAATACAGAGAAAGTAATACAGTCAGCCATGAGATGTGACCGGCAAGTAATGTGACTGATTTGTCAACAAGCATACTAAGAAGTAAACATCGAAATGAGCATTCTATTTCTAAGCAGCCACTTTGGGGGATTAGACACATCTCAGTGGTGTTGCCATTTCTCAAAACATTTCAAACTTCTTTTTTAGAATGTTCTCAGAAATAATTCGTGAACCACACAAAACTCGGGCTCACTGCTTTATAAATGGTACCTCATGTGGCAGTAACCTGAAGCAAAGCAGATCTGAAAAATATAATTTTCTCTTCTCCTTTGTTTATTAAAAAAAACCTTAAGTTTTAAGTTACTTGGTCCCAAACTAACTACTTTTATAAGCCTGCTATATAAATCAAGAAAGACAAAGGTAAAAAAGAAAAATGACAACGGTTCTTCCTTCTCCCTTATAATTTGAGTAGGGACAAAATACGGACTAATAATCAGTGCAGCTTTGGGGTGAACTGTCTCTCCACCTAATCTCATTCTTGCTGGTCCTGTTTGTTTTTCCAGTGACCACCTCGGCCAACTCTGCAGTATGTCATCTGCCCTCATTCTCTTTAACCCCTTAGTTATCTGACATTCTCTATCATCGTTTCTTTTTCCCAAAAAGCTATGAATAGTTATCTTAAGGGAGATTCCACACCACTCTGTATCATCAGTCTTTTTAGGCCTTGTTATACTATCTTCTTCCCCAGGTCATGCAAGTGTTGCTCTAACTACTGAAGTTACTCAAGTATTTAAATACTTCTGAAGTAAAGAGTTGCGCCCTTGGTTCTCTGCTCCTTTTTTCCGTGCTGTTTCCCTTGTTAAACACAATTTCACAGGTTTCACTCTCACCACTATTGAGTTTCCAAATCCCGCTGATCATTCTTGCTCCGTTCCTACCCCTTTCTAGCTATGCAGTCTGTAAGCAAGTTACTGAACCTCGCTGAGTCTTAGTTTCCTCACACGTGAAATGGGGATAAAATGATTGTCTCTCTCATAGACTCACGACCAGGGAGCTAATGCTGAGGAAGTTTCTGATACATTTTAAGCATTGATTATTTTAACTATTATAGTTTTTCCATCAAATCCTAACTCGGATGCCATACAATCAATTCAACATGTTTTCTTTTAATTATGAACATTATCTAGAACTTGCACCGAGATCAAATGTTATACTGTCACTTCAATTAAATTATGCAAGTCCAGAATTTAATTCTCATTTAATTATTCCTCACCCATCTTAAGTAGTAAAGTGTAGACAGCGATGGTTGTCTTAGGATCACAGAGAAGCATTATATAGATTGAAAAGCAGTGTATTGTTTTTAAGTAGGCTGTCAAAATGCTGTGACCTCTGTGACAGGAAAGGAATCAAACTGTCTAGTACACGTTTCTGTGCATCTCAACTTTCTTTTACCTATCGCTTCCCCAAAGCTGCTTTTCTGTTGTTACTACCATGCTCACCAGTGGGGACACCATTCTTCAAGTCATCGGGTTTGAGATCTGTTCCTGTGACCTCTCTAGGCTATCCCTTCTACACAAGCACCACACTGCGATGTGTCCTTTCCATCCCTCTGCCATTGCGAACCCTGGGCATCTCATGCTTAGGCCACTACACTATGCTTTTAACTCTTCTACCTGCCTGTATTCTCACATTCTTCCACTTCATGCTCACATAACCTCGTCATGTTAATTTTCCAAAATTACCAACTTCATACTGTCTGATTCAAGTTTGATATTCCTATACCACCTATCACGAGTCCTGACACAATATAAACACTCAAAAAATAATTATAGGATAAATCTTTACAAGAAACCCTCACTGATTCCATGTGGATGGTATGGTCCATAAGAGTCCAACATTTCATCTTAAATATGGTTCTGTGAATGTCAAATTAGGGGAAAAGAAGTAAAAACCAAGCATATATAAATAGCACTACATAAGGTGCTTTGGCTTAGGTATTTCCACGTAGCCTCACACGATACCCTGGGAGAGAGGTACTGTCTCCATTTCAGTAGCAAATAGGCCCAGAGAGGTCAAGGTTACGGTTGAGCAGAAAGGGTCCACACTTACATACAAACCCACAGCTCTGCTCTCAAAATGTATGCCTATTGCATTCCATCCCTACTTTCTTTTAAGCGGGGTTTTAGAGACTGGAGTTCCTTAGAAGTCTTTGTTTTCTAATGCTGCTGTAACAAACCACCACACATTTAGTGATTTAGAACAATATAAATTCTTACCTTAGAGTCCAGGAGGTCAGAATCCAAAATCAGTCTCGCTGGGCTAAAATTAAGGTGTTGGCAAAGCTGGTTGCTTCTGCAGGCTGTGAGGATAGAATCTGTTTCTCTGCCTTTATCAGCATCTAGAAGCCAACTTCATTCCTTGCCTTTCTCCCCTTCCTCATTTCAACCTCTTGTTTCTTTCCTCGCATATTCTATTACTGGCTTTGACCCTCCTGCCCTCCTCTTGTAAGGACACTTGTAACTACACTGGGTCCATCTGGATAATCAAAACAGCATTGCCATGTTGGGTAACATATTCACAAGTTCCAGGTAGTAAGACCCGGACAGTTTTGTGGGCTATAATTTAGCCTATCACACTAGACATGAGCTCTGAGAATGGAACCTGAATCCCCTGGGACGAAGAGCTGGCGATATTTAGATGTCTCAACAACACACATACATGTACGATAGGTATTGTCAAGATGTACTGAACACAGTAATCATTCAGCCTAAGAAGGCAGCTTGTTTTACTCACCTGCTCGTTTATTATGAACCTTCATTTTCATAAATAAAATCGACTTCTTAGTTTTTCCCTGAAAAATTAAAAGAAGCATGTAAGGAATGGGAAGGGCACATTAAACAAATAATACTTGTGTCTGTTGTAGAAAGATATGTGAGAAAGAGCATGCTGGTCACTGCACTGAACTCAAAATAGAAATTTCCATTTTTGTTTCAAATTTTTCAGATAAAATAAGCCCACTGCTGGCTTACATTTCTTACAGACGTAGTATGGTTTTTATCAAGAGGGTCTTTCCATTCTGACAGTTTATTTTTCCAAGAAGTTCAAGCATGTATTAGAAAGTCAGTAGTTCATTATCCCCCCCTCAGCAAGACAAAGTCTACCGTGTCCCCCCAAAAATAAGACCTAGCGGTTGTGAGCAAAAATTAAGACCCGGTATTATATTATATTACATTACATTACATTACATTACATTACATTACATTATACTATATTATATTATATTATATTATATTATATTATATTATATTACATAAGACCGGTCTTATATAATATGAAACCAGGTCTTACAGAATAAAATAGAATGGAATAGAAGACTGGGTATAATATAATATAATACCAGGTCTTTAATATAATACTGGGTCTTATATTAATTTTTGCTCCAAAAGACACATTAGAGTTGATTATCCAGCTAGGTCTTATTTTCGGGGAAACACAGTAACTATATTTAATGATTCAGTTTTTGCATATCATAAGAACATTACTTATGGGTGCTGAATTGAGCTAATTGATGATATCCCTTCTTAATGATACACTAACTTTTTAGGTCATCTCTTCTACTTCCATCAGGCCCATTAGCCCAGGGCCATGGGCATATGAGGGACCCTCTCACATTTCTATAGATCAACAAAACAAGGATGTTTCAATCCTAAATCAGGGAGAAGCAGATTTCCTGCTATCTTCTGACTCCTTTGTTTCTTCCACCTGGGAAAATCATCAATCTTTCAGGAGTGATTGATTTACACTGAGGGCCATAAATATCTGCTAGTAGGATTTTACTCCCAAAGAACTCTGTTATAGTGAGATAAAAGCTTGATGAAGCATGGGGTTATAGGTATAAAACTTGGACTACAAATAAAAAATGCCAATAGATGGCCTATATTTCGATGGCTATATTCAAGCATTATTGACTTAAATATCAGCATTTCATAAGGAAATATTGGCATAAAATTCCATGAAATTCATGCGTAAAAGAGAGAAATATTTACTATTAAGCTGTAAAAAAGTACATAAATTTCAAAAAAAAAGTATAATGCCTTGTACCAGAACATTTTGGTCCATGAATAAAATCATAAAAATACTTAAACATATATAGTTGTTTAAGATGAGTGTATTAAAAATAGAGTCTCCCTCACACTTTCTGAAAATCAAAGAAAAACAAAATGATTGGCAGATTAAAGACCTAAAGGTGAATATTACGTTTTACATGTATTTTTTCTGAGTTGATTTGACCTCATGTGAGCAATAGCTGTCTTGTAAACGGATGTATATGAACTTTAGAAAGCAAACCTTCAAATGAAATTTATTTAATTTATGCCACAGACTCTGAGAAATGTCGCATTTATTCAGAGAGTTATTTGTTACTTCGAAGTTTAAGTGTTTTGATCATTGAAAATTAACAACAAAAAGCAAAAGGCTGAGAATCCAGTGATTTAAAGAACGCTGATTTGTGGCCCTGGGGATGGTATTTGCATACTAATGGGAATGTTCCTGCTGTCACATTACCTTCAGCTTGAAGATCAGTCAGAAAGAGAAATTCTGCATCATCTGTGACAGTCAGACAGTGGAACGAAAAATGCCAGTGAAGTGAGTTGCTGTTTAAAGCTATTTTTATCTCAGAAGAGGTACAAATGAAACACTTGAGTCTTCATTAGTCTCGATGTTTTGTTTCCTTCCTTTGTGATAAATATGCTAATTGTTGTCTTTCTTCCTGATCTATTTCTTTCTCCTTTCTCCATTGATTTCTTCTTCATTTCTAAAATACGCGGTCAACTCGTTGCTTGCATTTACAGTCAATGCTATATACGTGCTAAGATAAAGAAAGGTTGTAAAGTAGAGAAAAACCACGGAACTCTCTTTATGTGAAGCTCTTGAAATTTATTAAATGTGAGACAAGATATATATGATCCCTGCGAAAATGATTCATTATCGCAATGTCTATTTAGAAATTTAAACATGGAAATTAAATGCTGGGTAAAGAAGCAGCTGTCGCTTCTCGGGGCACATGGACTCCATGCTTGAACTTCCCATTCTCCAGCACACTGCTAATTGAGTGTGAACACATAAGTTGTTGGATACCACATTTTTAATGCAATACAACTGGTTCTAGCTGGCACAATTAGCAAGATAACTGGTAGCTTTCACGCAGTTCCCATCTGGCCTGGCTCTTCTCCGGACACAAAATATGGGGACTGCTAGCCTTGATGGCTCTGGCTTAATGAAGGAAACAGAAAGGAAATCAGCCAAAACCCCATGAAATACTAAGTGCGATTTTGGCTCCAGATACATGGTGAATTTTCATGACAAATCATAGACACATGAAAAGTTTCTCTGATTATACATACGAATTATACAGGAAATACATACACAATGAGATGAGCTAGACACAAGCTCTGTAAAAGTCACAACTAAAATCCAAATAAAAGGACGAAAGAGAGAGAAAATGACAGAGTGGCACATTGTCCACTTGTTCAAAGTAATACATGTTCAGTAAAATTCAACGAAATCAGTACATTTTTATCATTTTCCCCCAATTTTAATTCAACAAATTTCTTTCTTAACATTTATATAGTTGCATCTTCTTACACATAAAACATACTTCTCACTCACCTCTAACATAAGAGATGTTCCATTGTCATCTGATAATATACAACATGTAAGAACCTCTGTCTTCTGAAAACTTTTTATTGAGTCGCCAATTTCCATAATTTAATTATAATACAGGAAATATGTGTGTGAGTGCAATAAAATTTTATTTTAGAAAAAGCACTCTCAAAGTATTTATAATAAATGTTCTAAAACATAAACAAAGTACAAGGATAGACGTATTGGTTAAACCATTGTAGGAAGAATTATAAAAAGTATTCAGGTTGCAAACAGATACACCTATGTTTGAATTCTAACTGCCCGTTAATATATGGGAGATATTATACCAATTATTAGCATCTCTGAGTGTCTTGATGCATGGGTAACGTGGGATTAAAATAGACTCTGTTGTGTTCAAGATTAAGTAAGGTTAAATATATGACACGCTTAGCACAATGTGGTAAAAATTGTAAACACTCCATATGTGGTTGTTCATTAAAATATTATTATAAATACTACCTTTTAGTTTACTCATATACAACAAGAATTTATTCTTCCACAGAATTGTAAATATACAATCAATCCAAAATTCAGACATCAAATTAACATTTTGCTTTAAAATAGTTGCATTTGTCTACCTTCTAAAATGTAAGTACTGCACTACCGCCAACCCAATCATATCGGGTAGTGAAAATCAAACCTTTCCGGTCAAACTTGAAGTCAGTTAGAAAATGATGATCTAAGGGCATTTCAGGCATTGGCACGCATCAGCAGGGTTATCACTTCAGAGTTGAAGGGCAACTTTTTCCTTTATAATAATGTCAGCATTACGGAGACCTTAAATAATACTAGAATACCCCAGTATCTCTAATTCCATTACCGATAATGTTCTACATGTATAGACCATCTGGGAAATGTTAGTGTGTCTTCCAATTCAAAACATTAGAATTTTTCTTTTGTCCTTGGTTTTACATCATCTCCCAGATGTTGCTTCTTTCTGGTTTTTTTTTTTTTTTTTTGGTTTGCTTGTTTGTTTTCCTACATTGGCGAACATACTACGTAAGAATAGCTACCATTTACTTGAACACTTCCATTCCAAAAAGACTCCTTTACTCCCAATAAGCTCTTCACTGAATACTAATTTTGCTTCTGGCTTAAGCAGAGCCTGGCTCTCCCAAAAGGATAGGACCTGCCTCGATACCTTCCACAATGGAGGTTGTCCATTGTTTCCAATTTCACGCATCTCAGAGCTGACAGGGAGGTCTGTGGTCTGTCACTCCTTGGGGATGCTTTCACATAATTTCTCCTCTTTCCTCACAGAGAACATGCTTTGAAGCTAATACAAGTCAGCTAACACCTTGCAGTAGCCTTATCACTGTCATCTACCAACATCTTGAAAGCCACTGCATTACTTTCAGTGAAGGCTTTAATACCAGCCACTATTGGGGGATCGGTCATTCATTCATTATTTGGTTATATGTTCTACAAATATTTCTTGGACCAGACACACTGGTCTTGGAGCTGGAAAATAACATTTATTCCTGTCATGAGAGAATTTACATACCAAACGCTGAATATATGTTCATGGTTGAACGATGCCCAGATTCTTTTCTCAGGGTTTTTCCTTGAAGGTTGTTCCTCAGAATTGGTGTACGGTGTGGCCAGGCTTGGGCTGAAAACATCTCTCTACCCGATTCATGACCATACATTCCACAGTAGCTTTTAACTCAAATGCCCTTCTAACCATCAAATTTAATCTACAAATACGACATTTTTCTACAGATGCTTTATAAGTGACTATGTGATCATTTTAATACTATCTATAGAATTTCTACAAGTCATAGGATTTATACCATAAGCTTATTAAGAGTAACAGGTTTTACAGTGCACAAAACCCCTTCGATATAAAATTAAATCTAAACTTGGGTCCCATTCTCCATTAATGAATGATGAACATAGAACAACTCAATTAGTTTAAAATACCCATTTGAATATATAAAACTACAGTTTCAAATGGCGTCAGGGGAAATCTTGTGTCCCAAAGATTTAGTCAATCAAGGGAGAAAGGAAAATCAGTCCACCATCGGGGAAGAAACTTTGAGACGGGAAATGTAATGAATGGAAGATAGCAACATAAATGCCTGTCACACAGCCCCTTCTACGCATCCTCTATGAGGACAGACACTAAATACAACTGAAACAGCCACAGGAGAAGGGAGCACAATTAACATTAACACAAACAATAAAAAACAAATTACAAGAAGTAGTAGACCATACAAGCTTTGAGATGCTTCACACTAACACATTTATGATTAGTCACCTTGATAGGCAAATGTAAGATTTTGTTGGAATGACTAGATATGAGACTATTTTATTATCAATCATTTTAAAGGAAACTTTCAATAAGACCATTCTTTTGCATAATGAAGTCATTTGCATATCATGACTACATAATCCAAGGTTTTTTGTTTTTGTTGATTTTCTTTTCCCCCTGAGCAGCAGATACTTTCTATGGATGCGGCTTATTTCATCATAATCTTTGTTTATTAAGAGGAATAATGCATGATATATTTGTATCTCAAAAGTTTATATTTTAAATCTGATTTATTATTTGTACATCATATCCCCCCAAAGAATATTTCCTTCAGATGGCTTATGTCTATAAATTTTTTAACTGCTTTGGAAAAGATATTGCTCTATCCTGACAGATTTCTAGATTTAAATAAATCAGCCCAGAACTAGAAGCATACCAGTCTAAGGAGAAAAAAAAAAAAAAAAAAACTGTCTCAGAGTGGGATAAAGATTTCTCACAATACGCTAACATTTTCAAGATTATTACATGTTAGAAATCCTTAACAAAAACTTTTTAAAAACTTTTTTGACATATATAATTATGAAATGAATAATTTCATATATTGTGAAAACTTGGCAAATAGTTCATTCCTCACTACTGTTATCATGACAACTTTTCTGGAATAGACTAGTAAGGCAACATGAATTAACTAATATAATCATAGTTGAGAAGACATTCACTACGCTCCATGGAACCATGAGCCATCTCTCTCTCTTTCATGCCTTTATCAGAATTCAAGAATTTTCAAATATTATTAACACTGTCAGCTGGATTAATAATTTACTGATGTCAAATTACATTTAAATTTGGTGTTGCATGGCTGTCCACTGTGGGAAAAACAATATGTAATACTTATGGATCTTCTGCAGTTTGATTAATGGTGCAAAGCTCATTTAAATGAAGCAATTCAACAAATACATGTAACTCAAATATTACTATAGGGTATAAAAGAAAAAGATCACAATGCTATCGTCAAGGGTAGATGTTGTTTCCACAGGTCATCAACGACAGATGCATTGGCGTGGTCTGAAAATATGGACACACTTTTAACCAACCAAGGTAAGAACCAAGTAAGAATAGGTTTAAAAATCCAATACTTAACAGTAAATTGTTAACTCCTGCAAGTTAGAGACACAGTATATAGTATGACTTAGATCAATTTTTGAAGTAGAAGTTTCTCCACCATCGTTCAAATTTATACCAGCCCAAAGTCTAAATGGAATTAGGTTGAGTCTAAAATAAAACAAGATTATAGAAACAGCAAATATTAAAATAGAAGGAAAATTCCAAATAGCAAATCGGAAATTTATCATTTCCTTAGACACACTATCATTTGATGTGTATAATAACTATCTTTGTCACAAGTTGAAAGAAACATACAAACTTGAAAAGTTAAAAAGTTAAATGAATCACTGCCCTTTCATGTCCTGTAGGCTAAAATAAAAAGTTTTAAGTATTTATTTTAACTGAACCATTCTCATGTTTAGTAAATGGAAAACTATATTTATATGTATGTGCCTATATTAATATGTACATATGTTAATACATATTTACATCTGATATGATGGCTCAATAAGGTAATTTTGGCCAATTATACATAAAAGGTACCAGAGTTCAATACAAAATAGTCATTTACAAAGGTATCTAGAACTTCGGTTCTTATGAGAAATAATCCTGTTTTGCTGCAGCTCTATCTCATATGGGAAACATGACACTCGGGAGATACACATAGAACAAATTTTAAATGTCATATGTTTGTACTAATACAGTAGTATTTCCATTTTACATCCATAAATTATATATCAGAATATTAGAAAAGTTAAAAACATGAAGCTGATTATATTCTCCATAGCTGTTCATTCATATATAACGTTAGCTTGAACTAGATGAAATTACACTCTGATTTTATGATTCTTAAATAAGTAAATCCTAAAGCATAGGGTCAAATAATTCACATTATTCCTAGAATTCAACCAAGGAGAGGCATGAAAGACATCAGGATATGGAATTGCATTTTGTAAAGTTTAAATAGCATTTTTGTTTTCCTTAAATACAGAAGCAGTGGAACAGGTCAGGTTAGCTAAGGACAGTATCTCTTCCTTATTCACTGGCTCCAGAGTGGAGCACGTCTACATGACCGCCCCACAGATGGAGATGAAGCCTGGGGTTTCTATTTCATGCCCACGGAGTGTGGGAAAGCTGTACATTCATCTGCACAGCGGCTTAGTTCTTGCATTTTATAACACCAGAGAAAGAGCGTCTATGCTTTGCAATACTCTTGACAATTCAGGGACTCACCACAGTATCTAATTGTTTTGTTGACTTGAGGATATGCCTTGCGTGTACTGGGCACAGGCATTAGAACAGATTTCACCCACTACTGCTGACTCCTTCTTTTGTCAGCCCATGCGTGATCTACCCAACAGCCATTTCATCCCACAAAGAGGGATCTCGGATAAAAGGATTTTAATTGTAGGTAGCATATTATTCCAAAGTCTCTTGACATCTTTCAAACATTCAAATTGAATGTATAAAATAGTAGCTCCGGAAATAGTGTGTCCAAGACAGAGATAACTAGCTCCAGTGTTAGTTGTTTCCTCTGTTCCACTGTGTTCTACATTAACTGGTAGTTCAGGTAAGTCACTGAAATTGCAGGTGGGAGAGAACAGTAATTGTTTCTTCATCTCTCTTCCCATCTCTCTAAGATGTATTTAGATAATCCTCGTGGGAGTAAGTTTCATATGCTTTAATGAATCCATAATATTCTTTCAGTATTATTAAAGTATTGTTTTATCTTCTATATAAAATATATTTTATCATACATCCTGTTTAGAACTCTCAAATTCATCATTGTTTGGGCTAAACTCATAGAAGAATTTAATCGTTACTAACAAGACTTTTACAACCTAAATTTGTGTCACAGAAACTTCATGGATGTATTTGTAAATTCCAGAAGCAAGCAGTTAATTGAATTTTATAGTGCTCACATATTAACGACATCCATAGTCTCCAATATTTCTACTGAGAATTTTAATTGGTACCCAATAACATTTTGCCATGATTTGTTATTTCCATTCTTTTTCAAAAAAAATGTAAAAAACATTGTTAAATCTATTTTAATGCAGTATTTTTAGCGCTTTGATCTTCTTCCGTGGCCCTTGTCTAGTTTCTCTTACTAATTTCTCTGTACTGCCTACCTGCCCAAACCGACAAACACCTGACTTAAGCCCTTTTCCGTCAATGTTTCTCTCGCATTTTTTTCCTCTAGTCAGTTTTTCTTTCCCTTAGTTCTTCATAAACTTACATCTCCCGCCTTTGAAATGTGAAGGATCTATGCTCCATGCCTGGAGTCAGGGAAGAGCTGCTTTGAGCACATACAAGGGGGCCATCCTGGCAAGTGGAGGAGAAAACCACCCACATTCTAGAAGGGAGGGCCCTCTGAGAGGCACAGAGCTGATGTGTTTTCATCCTCAGAGAGCCACAGGGTCTCACTTATGAACAGATACATTGCTGTTGACAAGGGGGGGGGGGGTCAACGGGAACAATGCCATGAACTGACAGAACTGGCTGAGTTCAGCCAACCATGGGAATCGAACCATGATCTTTCTAACTGATCTACCTAGGGGCATACTCTTAACATGCTCTGCCCTCAAAGATTTAGCAAATATTCCCTTCTCAAACGAGCTCTAGATATACCAAAGATCAGTATTTCAAGGCACATTTTAATGAGGAAAGTAGAGAAAAGAAGGCTCTTAAACAGGTCATCACCAATTCAAACATGTAGGAGAGAAAGGAACCGTAAATGTATAAATTTGACTGAAAGTAAGATAATGGGGAGAAGTGGGACCGATGGGAATCTCAGACTACAACAAGCATTGCCTGTTGCTATTAAGTCTAACAGAAATGCATACACTCATACTAGGCAAGGAAATATCAATGAGCCTAGAAGTAATGAGCCCATTTGCAGTTCCTGGTCTGAAGTTTCTGGAGAAATGCACGCTCAGGGGGATACTAAAAGCAGGAAGAAAACACTGTACACAAGCTAACCTAGAGCAGCTTCCACGAGGGCAAAAGGTGGGGGACATTTGCCTTAGTGAACTAAAGTTGACCATCACCACAAAAAGAGAAGAAGCGTTCACACCGAATGCTTTGCCAGTTACTTTCTTTGCTTAGAGTTGGCCAAGATATTTACCCAACAGTTGAGCCCTTCCTCAACTGTTTTAAGCTCAAGCAAACACAATCTAACTCCTTCCCATCAAATTGTGTTTTCTCACCAACTCATGGCAACAAGGACATTTTTACCCTACATTAGTAACATCATTAACTTTGTGTGTTAGGTCTAAAAAGCAAAGTCCATCAGTTTTTGTACAAAGTAAATGCCATTAAGACTTTCCCCTAAACGTAACTCCTAGACTTTGCAGATCTAGAAAGATAAAGTACAGGTTTTCTTGGTTAATGAAGTTAATTATAGAAATATAGATAAGCTACGTGAGGTTTATGATTACTGATCCAAACAAAGTTTCTAAAGTTAACAACTAAAATGCATAAGTGTTATATTTAGAGGGACAATAAATATTTGCTACTGCTGAGGAAATGCTCACACCATACAATGTACTTACTTAGATCATATTACTGAGCTAGGTGACGTAAAATTTTCTCTTATATATTTTATAGCTGGTCTAGATGCCTTTCGAACATTTCTAAAATCAGAGTATAGTGAAGAAAATGTTGAGTTCTGGCTGGCCTGTGAAGACTTCAAGAAAACAGAAAGTGCAGAAAAAATTGTTTCCAAGGCCAAGAAGATTTATTCTGAATTCATTGAAGCTGATGCCCCTAAAGAGGTGAGTAAAATATTCCAGGATAACGAATATTCATCTGCTAGCCAATCTGCCCCCTGTAAAAAGACGCTAAACCCACCTAACAAGAAATCAAATTGTTGCTATGTATTCAAATAGAAAATGTTCGTAAACTTCAGTAGAGGTTCTTGTGCTCTTGGATTTCAAGTTCACTTCTGTTTTTCCTTTTATAAGCCATGGAACTCAATATGGAACAGAATACTTGAATGAATTTTTAATTTTTTAAAAAAATAGTGTGGGGTGGGGTTCCTAATGAACAGTAGGCAGTCTTCATTTTTAATATTTCGGAGGTCCGCACTATGACACGTAATGTCTTACTTTCCAAAAGGAAGGGTTTGCTTACCTTTATTTCTTTGACGGTGAAAACGATCCAAAGCTGTGAGGCTTTGTCTCAAGGGATCAGGACCCACCTGTACTGATTTAAGATCAGAAAAACAGAAGAAGAAAAAAACCCTTAGAGAGAAACCTGGGATAACAGCCCCCAAAATGTATTGTATATGTGTAATATCTCATTTGCATTTAACTTTCAGAACCAAAACCATGATCATGTCCATGTACTGCTTTAATGTTCAACTGTAAAATGTACATTTTAAAACCACCTTGATTATTCAATGAATACATCATATAAGCAAAGAGTTTTAGTGCAGAAGTAGCAAACAGGAAGTTACTTTCAATTACTAGTACGGAACATAAACTACTAGCACAAGTCCTCTTTCCTTCAGAGGTGCCGTACTGATATCCTCAGTCACTATATTTTCTAATCAAAAGTTAGGATTCTTGGCATGAGAAGGGCTGGTGTCCTTATAGGGACAAAGGACAGGATGGAGGAAATACAAACACTTTCAGCATATCTAGGGCATAAATTTGCCCCATCAGTAGCTCAGGTCTAAATGGACATAAATTACTGCTGCATATATTGGCCTAGTATGTCATTCCAGAAATATGAACCACTGAGCATTGCCTGGAATTTGTAGGGGGAAAAAGAAAAGAACTTTAACTCCTATGGAACTATATGAACATTCATTTCCAAGTCACCATCTAAGAATCAACAAATAATTCTAAAAAATTAAAAATAGCATATAAGATTTATCAAGTTGATTAATGTGTCATTCTATAAAAAGGCTTTGAAACTAACTCCAAAGATGTTTTATTTATTGTGATATTGATTTCAAAGCCAGATTTTTTTTTTACTTCTTTATGAATCCATCTAATCAACAGTGATTGCGCAAAGATAACATTTGTAAACATTATGCATGAAAAATCTTCTAAACAGCAATGTAATCGTTTAATTACAGCTGAATTCAAACTTATAATACATAATAAATTATCAATTTTGACAAAATAGTTTTATTTTCTTAATCTTTCTTTACAAAATAAATTTCTACAGTAATAATTTAAATAAACATTATTTTAGGATATGAACTTTTACAGCTTTTTTTGTAATTTGTCCATCTGAAAATCTGGACAAAGTAAAATATCATTAAATTTATGGCTGCTTTTCAAGTAATAGATTATATGGACACCTTGAGTATCTAAACATGTTAGCATTGGTTTTGACAAAATTCACTGAAAATAAAGAAGTATATGTACATTTGAAAATGGTCATTACCCTTCCTATTATTTGTTATTGTTTCCAATTCAAATAATTAAAGGATATTTGCCTCGTATATTACATACCAATTGCACTCTTCAAGGTATTTCTCTAAAGACCACCAGTCATAAGTTAAATATAATACAATTGCTATTATGTTGATTCATTAAACCAATTTTTCGAGTGGCTGTCCACACAATGAAGTCACAGAGTAAAAGGAGAGACTGAACTGTAATAAACGCCATCAAATATACACTAGGCTACATATAATAAAACCACATTTAAAGTTTGTGATTAGCACAGTGGAACAGAGTGATTAAATCTCTCTGGAGAGTTAAGGAATGAATTTGCAGAGTGGTTCATACTCGAAAAGGTATTTAATGAAAAATAAGTAATATTTATAAAAAGAACAAATGAAAAATATTTCAGAATGAGACTATAGATAGCATGGAGGGACAAAGCCCCCTACTGTTTTCCAGAAATTATAAGCGATTTGGTATTGCTCATGAGGTTGGATAGGCAGCAGTAAAGATAAGAAAGGGTGACAAGTATTCTAGATTTATCTAGTCGGCAGATTTAGTAAGACAAGGTGATACATTTGATTTGGATTTTCCTTATGAAAAAATAAATCCTTATGAAAATAGGATTTTCATAAGTAGAAAATTAATTGGAGAATGAGATCCATAGAGATATTCTCCATTTTCCGTATTCAATTATTGCTGCATAACTGACTCTTACAAAGAATCAAAATATAACCAATTTCCTTGGGAGAAAATCCTAAAGAACCATTACAAGATCATGTTATCCAGATGTCTATTAAGTCCTATTTCCTTTCTTCTCAACTTCTCGTGTCTTTATTTCCTCATCTATAAAATGTCTAGCATGACTTAATTTTCATTGATGCAATTAGACAATTTACAACTGGATTGTACTAAACTTACTAAATGATCCTTGTCTATAAATTGACATTACCAATGGTTCTCAGTTTCCTGTTCTAGCAGCGAACGACTGCACATAAAAATTGAACTTTCAGCTCTGAGAGGATAATAATTGGAACTGGACTTTTAGCCTTTTCCCTTACAGTGTTGTCTTCCCTCTGGTTTCTACACTAATAGAAAGTTAGTGTGATGTAGGAAACCTAAAGTTGGGAGCTACCTAGACGTAAATTCCAATCTTGAAATCTTGTGGTAAGCCTTCTTTTCTCTCTGAGCCTCAGTTTTCTTACCTGAAAATGAATCTCTAACAGGACCAACCACAAAAGACAGATGAGAAGGGTGAATGATGCCACGTATCTGGGGTTTACATTCAGCAGAACAGCTTCTAAGAAATTTTAATCCCTTTCTTCCTTTCAGGAGCACTTAGTCCTTCTAAGTGCCACTGAATCCACTGAAAACAACCATTAACTAACTTCTAAGTACATCTGAAGACATGATAAATGGATATACATAAACACATTATAAAAACATGTCAGTGCATCGTTAGTTTCAGATACAAAGAGCTACTCATGGAACGAACTGTATCTAGAAAGATTCAGAAGAAAATACTGCAGGGGAAAAAAATAGGTGTGAGTCAGGTATTTTGACTAAGTGATTTTTCTGAAAAGGAGAAAATTATTAGACAAGCAATGTATAATATTTGTTAAAAAGCCTCTACTTTGCACACAGTAAGAACCTATGGGTAGCAAAGAAAAAAATTATTAAACTTGTATTTATTATTCCTTCAATTTGGACCACTAATTTCATAACATGTGAAAATTTCCAAGAAAATAATATTACTTCATTTCAAGAATATGTGAATCTTCAAAAAATTTAAAACACTATGTTTGTATTCGACTTAGACACTGACATGCTTCAAATGACATTATATTTATATAATTTATATATCATATTTATTTCATTCTTCCCTTATATTGAAAAGAAAATGTGATCAAAGAGAAAATTATTTATGTTGATTGTCATTCTGCGGGATTATAAAGTTTTCCAAACCATACCACAGTTTAAGGTTTAAAAATTATATAAATTGAACTTCATATTCTCACCAATCAAGGAACAAAAACACTGGCAGTCAAAAATCTTTGTGCAAAATATTAAATTCTTAAATGTATTTATTAAATGTAAGGACTCCTTAACTCATAAAACAGAGAAGAAACTATAGTCATAAAGGAGAAGATATTTTAATGGGTCTGTTCAGGACACTTTTTGAATCTCAGAGGCAGTGGGGGTAACAGCACTTCCGTAACCCAATGATTTCTGCACCCTTATTTATTTCATCCTAAAATACAGGTATCTCTTAAACGGGGTGACGAGGAGAGAGAGAGAGAGAGAGAGAAAAGGAAGAAAGAGGAGGGAGGGAGGAGGAACAGGAAAGTGGAGCTGATGAAACTATAAGCAACGTCTGCATAGTGTTTTCACGGGGACTATCTCATTCGATTGTCTCGGTCGCTGTCTCAGGAAGGTATGACAACCATCGTCATTGCACAGGTGGAAAATGAACTGAGCCTTAGAGATAAAATAGCATGCTCTGCAGTCATTAAGATGCAAAGATTATGGGAGGGAGGTCTACAGCCATGCTGTTGGGTTTCAAATTCCTTTCGCTGGATTTACTACTCATTTAAATGTTTATGATCCAGGCTGGGCCCCTTGATGTTTATACTAAACATGAAATTTTTATTTAGGCAAAAGCATGAAATTATCTCGTCACCGAGAGTCTACCTTCCTTTCCAAAGCTTTCTCTTCGTATACTCTCTCTGATTGGTATAACTTCATAAACTTTGAAGCCCTGCTTCAAAAATGGCACGTGGAGGGGGAAAAAAAGTGGCAGGAGTATTTCTTTGAATAATTTGCAGTATCACTTTGGCCCTGTGAAAAAAATGGTTGCTACATTTCAGCTCAAAACCAAAACACTCAGGTGTTTCTAAAACTTCCACACATCCCTGGCCCATGTAAATGAATGTTGGATGAGCATGTTGGGTTGGGGAAGGAACCCAGTCAACCCCACTTCCTTTCATCGTTTGCTTATGTACACATATTTTTCGCAGTCCTTACTGTTGTATACGTTATGATTGTATAAGTATTTATCTTGCCCAATTTAATGTGCTGCCTCCCAACTCATGTCATTTATTTCTGTCTCTAAAACCAATGACAACAAAAAAATGCAGTCCTGTGCATGGTTGGATTCCTTCCAGATGTTACAAACTTTGCCATTCTCCACTTTCATGGTTACCCTTGGGAATATGTTTCAGGAATCCATTCTCCTTTAATGAGGCCAAAAATGAAGAAAGACTAGAGGTGCTGGTGATGACGAAATAAAATTATGTCACCAAGAATGTGACGATAGGTGGCTTTCATTTGAAGGGTCATTTTTAAATTGTTGTGACTGAGGGCTGAGGTGCTGCCCACCCAATTTCAGTGGGGCGTTTGACACATGCTTACACCCTTTGCATAATGACAGTCTCCTGCTACACTGTATATTCTAAGTGAGGAAAGTCTATCTAATTTGAATGTGGGAGCACAATGGAAAACTTTTCATTCAAATTATGTAAAAATATATAAAGCACAGTGTCGGGTCACAAAAAAAGTCCAAAGGGACACTTTAAAATGCATTCTTCTGCTAAAACAATTTGTGGAAAGCCAGAAGAATTTAAAACCACTGATGCAGAAAAGAGGAATTTGGCATGCGTAACTGGTAGTTAACAAAATCACATAAGTATTAAAATATGCTGGATCTTTATAATAAAATTGTTTTTAAACAACTACCACAAACATCATTCAGAAGGCAGTCATTTTAATGCAATGGACTGTTATCACTGTCAGTTATGTCATAGAATTTTCAAAGCTGACAGGATTTAAAAGCCTCTAAACAGTCGTGGTGACATTTCAGTTGCCATTCTGTAAGAATCACAATCCTGCATCTTGTTTTCTGAGGTTGGCAGCACAGTGGTCTGATACCTACGACAACTTGTGACCTTTTGAAGAAATAAGCAATTAAAATACGGTATTTCTTCAGTCTTTGAAACTAAAGAGTATCCATGTAAACAAAAGCTGAATCAGTAAATGAAATAAATCAGCAAACTGTTTATTTCATCAACTGATGAACTTTTCAGTGCAAGCTCTGGATCTACTAGTTTGAGAGGCTAAGCAGAGTCTAAGCTCAGTAGTTCCCCAAGATTACACAGGTGGGACGCCTGTCTCTCTAGGTCCCCTCCTAATAGGGTCCCGCCTTCAGTGTACTTCAAGCTCAGCACCGCCTCTGCCTTACTTTTTGAGATGGAAATGTACCCCTGTATCTTCTCATAGAACCCAACCAAAATCAAATTTGGAATGAGTGCAAAGTCATGGGTGCAGTTTGCCAACATACCCCCAGAAGTGATTCTATTGAATGAATTCATGTGTCAGAATACCAATCAGGCCTAATGTTTTCACTTTTTTCCTGATACTGATTTCAGAGGAGTCAAGAGGAAAAGACAGGCATTTTTGGTAGCCTATTCTCACACGTCACTCAGGTTGACTTCTCAGGAGCATTTAACAAAACTGATCACTCTCTCTTAGCTGAATACTGTCTTCAGTAGGTTTTAATACTTGATTTCCTCATCTCTTACTGACAGCTCTGTAACAGTTTATTTTGCTATTCTGACTCACAACCCAAGACACACTATAACAAGGGAGGCGGTCCTCGTTTATTTTCTGCTTGGGCATAACTCTCCTGGTAATGCCTTCCAGTCCCAAGACTTTGAAATGGCATCTCAAAGGTAACAAATTCAAATCTGGGTCCTGATTTCCTTCTCACAACTTTATTTTACCTGAGTCTCTCCATCTCAGTTAAGGGCAACTCCGCTTTTCTATTTGTTCTGGAGAAATCATTGGTAGTCATCCCTGATTCTTCCCTCCTGCTTACAGCCCACATCCAATCCATCAGCACTTCCCTCCATCGCATGCTTTGGAATCTTCCTAAAATTCAGTTATTCTTAAAGATTTTGTTCCTCCTCCCAGCTTATCACTGTTCAATAGTTCCATCCAATCCGCTCGCTCAATATCCTTGAAATCGATGGACTCCCCTTTATCTATCACCCATCTGAACTTGTGGCACATGCTCCTAATTCTCTTCCTTTTCTCCACACTTAGCTACTACTCCATTGGTCATCCATGATATGTCCTTTCAAACATGTGTTTGTATCAGTCCCTTACTTATAATCCTCCTGACCACTTTCAGGTTAAGTGAAAATTCCTTAACAAGACCTACGAGGTCCTACATGATTTGTACCTTCACTCCTCTCCAGGCTCTTGTCTTTCTTCCCTCTCCAAACTCACTGGGTTTCTTCCAGTTTACCCTTCCATGCACCTCTCCCTTCCTTATTTGTAAGAATGCTTCGAAGATCAGCTTCAAATCTCCTTTCGTTCAGAAAGAATTTTTCCTTTGGATCACTTTTTCCAAATCTGTCTTTTCGGTTGACTTTTCATCTTAATCACCCTTATCTCTTCAGGTGCATACAAAATTCCTAAACTCCCACTCAGGAATACTTTAAATGAATAAATTCCAGGAATAACTACAAGCAAAATAACTACTTTTTCATATATATGTATTTTTTTTCCAGAAAAACAGGGGGTAATAATACTGTTCATTTTAGAGTTCTGCATATGATATAAAGTAGCCCTCTAAAGAGTTAGCACATCAGGACTAATATTTAATAAATATTAACTATACTTTTTTTACTGTTAAAATAATCGTCTTTAAATACCCTTATGATTATTTTAGAGATAATACCATTGCTCAGATATTTGTCATAGAAAGAGTCACCAGGAAAAAAATCTAGGGAGAGAAGATAGGACAGAACTTGGAGAATACATACCTCCTCTGCTCATAATTTGAGGGATATGTAGAGAAAAAAGGAATTGGTGAAAGAAATAGGGGGAAAAAAGGGCAGATAAATCCAGGCCATGACCTACTGAATTCCCTTTGCAGTGACAAATTTTTTTCTCTGATAATCAGACTGAATACTTAACATTAAAAGAAGACTTTGCATTCAAATGTGTATAAGCAACAAATCAAATCTCTTAAAATTTTTAAATGAAAATAGTGTCTAATTATAAGGAAATTATCCTCCGGGATCAAGGAAGGGTTCTGGGAGGATTTCAACTTAAGCTGAATCATACAAGATGAGGAAAATCTGTGCAGAATAAAACTATGGGGGAAAGAGGGATTTCACATGATGAAACAGCACTAACGAGGGCCTTAGGTGCAACATTCACTTTGGGAAATGAGGGCGGATGGGCTGTGTGGTCACCGTGGTGGGCCAGTAGGAGATGGTTTTCACACAAAACACTGAAGTCCAGGTGTGAGGAAGTTCAAAGGCCAGAGTAAGTAGTTTCAATGTTGTTATAGAAAATAACGGGTTTTCAGCTGGATACTTGTACGATGAATGTGGTATTTTGGTGAAACTGATAAAGCAATGCTGTCAATGGTGTTCGGAGGGAAAGGCACCCTGAGAAGAGGAGTCTGATAAGAGGTAAATTACGTGGTTTAGAGAAGAGATGAGGGTATACAAGACTAAACTGGAGAGAGAAAAGTGAGAATGAAAATGGTCATTGTGAAATTACAAAATAAAAGACGAATAAGGAAAAATATATATACAGTGGGTGCCAAATATATATATATATATAAACATTTTAAGAAAAGAAAACTGTATTAAAATCATAATACTCATTATATATCAATAATGAAAGATGAATACAAGTCACTTTTGACTTCTGCAATTACAAGAGGTGCTCAAAGTGGTTACCATCAGCGTCCAGACACTTCTGATTACGGCGAACTACTACTTGAGCAACGTTGACCAAAGTGTCCACTTGTATAAATTTTTTGGTACCCCCAGTATATATAATATATAGCTATATTATGTATATATTTATATGATAAGAGAACAGAGAAAAAAGAGGTGTCAGAGATAATTCCTATGTTTCAAGCTTAAAAAACTTGGAGAAAAATAATGACATTTATACAACATGTGGGCATGACGTTTTGTCACTGACATTAAGCTAAGCTACCAAACCACATCTTCATAAGAGCACTGATTATCTTCTGAGAACAGCGTATCTGCTCCTTATAAGCTATCAATAGCTGTTGTTGGCAGTTCTTTGGTACAAAAATAGGCAAGTCAGAAAAATGACAGGGATTAAGTCAGAAGTACAAATTTACTATATTTCAGTAAATGATAGTAACTCCAGTATTAGTATGTTGAAATGGTTCTCTTTAAAATTTAAACAAGATTTTTAACAAATATACAAATATTTTTTAACTTTATTTGTACAACATGTATTTGTTGAGTCTACACTGTGCAAAGCATAGCGAGGGATGAGCAAACTGCAAATATTGTCTGAGTAACATAAAATCCTTTGAGAGGTCAAAAAGGAAAAAAAAAATCCACAGGTAAACTTCACACGGCAGATGTCATTTAAAGGTAGTCTTAGAGACATAAAAGATTGTGGAAGACTTGGAAAAAGGAATGACTTTCAGCTAGACTGGGTTGGTATGGAAACATGGTCAGAGGTGGGAAAAGAGAAGAACTTGGAGGGGAACTGTCTAGCTTGGTGGAGATACAGGGCACGCAGAAGAGAAAAACTAACTTGGGACCATACTGTAAAGACCATGAATTCTAAGATAAGAGCTTTGGGCTAAGATAAAGAATGAGGACTTATTGCAGGTGTTCAGCTCTGCTTAACATAATAACCAGGTAACACTGCGCCGTGGGAAAACACTGGCCCCGCTGTCAGTGAAAGTCACTCAATGAATGAATGCTTCAATGGGCTAAGTTGCTGTAGTTACCATTATGGGGGATATAAACTTAAACAAATTGCAGATGATGCTGTTAAATAAATAACAGCGTAAAGGAGGAAAACAGGAAATATACAGTCATTCTCATGTCCCCTCAACACAAACAGATTCTCCTAGATGTTCAAAAACCTCTACAAGATCTTGATAACAGCCACCATTCACTGATGTCCACTATAAGGCCAGCACAATATTAAGTTAATAACATGTTCTCATGCCACTTTTCTGCTGAAAACCCTCAATGTCTTCCTAGTGCTTCTGGTAGAAAAATAAGACCTCCTTACCTAGCACCTAAGTTCTACAAAACTTGGCCTGCATCTCCTCTCCCAAATTCATCACAGGAACTTTTTTTCTCACACCCTGTATCCCATCCAACCAGACGTAGTGGCTTTTCAGAACATAACACGTTCTTTCTTGCATCAGGGACTCTGCATGGGTTGTTTTACTGCCAGAAACGTTTTTCCCCAAGTTCATAGAGGACTGGCTTGACTTCTTTCCATCCTTCAAGTTCAAATCTAAAAGAATACTATTTATTTAGTTGTTGGTTGTCTTTTCCCAAATATAGAAAGCTTTAGGCACATAACAGACACTCATAAATATTTGTAGAATCAGCGAGTGTATGGATCATCTCACTTTAATTCTTATAACAACTCAGTCAAGAATTACCCACCTTAAAGACGAGAAAGCAGAGCTCAGAAATATTAACGTCACTCACCTCTGGTCACCAAGATCATAGGTGTCAGAGCACAGATTAGAAAATTCTCTCTAAGTCTTTCCAGTATCCTGCACCATGTTCCTGTATGAAGATTTAAAAATTGATTCCAGACTTTGAGGCCTTTCCAAGAACTGGCGCATTTGATCTGGAACTTTGATGGAGGACTTAAGAAAGAAAAGCTCTGTGAGCAAAGAGTGGCCTTTTGATGATTTTTCTTAAGTTAAATTTTTTCTCCTCTTCTCTTCTTCCTAGAATAATAATGTTGAAATAGTTTGATATTCCTTATTTCATTTAGTCCTTAAAACTCTTTAAGATAGATGCCATGAAAATGGCATTTTACACCCTGAAAATTAAAGATAAAAGGAAATCACAGAACTTGCTTCCCTCAGACGAACAGCAAGTAAGTAGCTGAGGATGGATTTGACTGCAGGTCTGTCTGTCTATCTTATAACTTCAATTCATCGATTGTCATGTACAGTCTTTCTTTTACCAGACCCCAAAATTCTGGCATTTTTACAATCTCCCTCATTTTTCCAAGAGACATTTTAATTCGATTCAACAAACAGCTATTAATTGTCGATTACACATTAGATATTCTGCTAAGTGCCAAGAAGTAGAATGGTAAATAAGATATACAGCACCTGCCTTTAATGAGCTCTCAATTTTAAGATTCTAATCTCTTTTGCCCTTCATGAATATTTTCATTTTAAACAAAACAACTTGAACTCATCCTGCGTTATATGTACAGTTGGACAAGTCTCCCCACAAGACGGTTTGGGGCATTTTACATATTGGCAGGTGAATGGTGTTTCCCTATGATAGATCTGTGTGTGATGACGGTAATGGGACAGGTTATACACACACACACACACACACACACACACACACACGCATATTCTGTGGGAGGCTTGGGGTCTGTGTAGCGGGGGTCCATTTTGGCAAACAAAAAAAGTACAAATGAGAATGAAAAGCAACATTGTGGCAAACGCACAGGAAGTATGGAGAATGGGAATGGATTAGTGGAGGCCAGCCTGGTTATTGTTCTAGTTATTGTTCTGCCTCTGGAAAGTACATTTTAGGTATGAAGGCCAAAGCACTAGACAAAAATAAAGGATGGGAGGGAAAAGAAATTTAAAATCATAAAATATTTGGTTTGCCTTTTCACTTTGCCAGTTTTTATCATCTCAAAGGAAGGCTTCACCTGTGTTCCCTGTCCATTCCAACCCAGTCGACCTGAGATAAATACACCAAACATGCGTTGTACCTCTGACAATGAACGTTTAACCTTTCTGCTGCTTTGCATCTGATTATCGTTGTGTTTAGGGGGAAAAAATCAAATAACATGCGAATCTACAATCTGCATAAACCGTGTATTCTTTCATTAAACTAATCTAATGATATGCAAACTTACTTCCACAGATTAACATTGATTTCAGCACCAGGGATCTCATCTCAAAGAATATTGCAGAACCAACTCTCAAATGCTTTGACGAAGCTCAGAAGTTGATCTATAGTCTCATGGCCAAGGATTCGTTTCCTCGATTTCTCAAGTCAGAGATTTATAAGAAACTGGTAAATAGCAAACAGGTGGGAAATCATAAAAAATGGCTCCCTTTCTTCTAAGAGGGTAAATGAGAAACTAATAATCAGCTTCTAATTTGGGAGGGAACAAGCGATAGGACAGATCAACCCTTACTTCAAGGCAAAAAATGTTTTAACGTTTTATATCTACAAACACAATCTTACGTCTTTTAGGGTTTAGAAAACATTGTTTTACTCCACCAGAAAAGTAATAGTTTATATGTGAAGCCTAAATTTCTAAGTCATTTGTTTAGAATTTATTCACTTTACCAGGTCCTTAAAAATCATCTACTGGGAAAATACAAAGGGAATTTAGAGATGATATACTCTGAAACCATAAGTGGATATTTTTATGATATTATAAATTCAAGGAACTTTATATTTTCATGTTGCTGAGGGGGAGACTGTTTAGAATCATAGACATAATTCTAAATACCATCTGCATTATTCAAAGCCTCACTTCTGTAAAAAGAGAAATTCGGAACCAAACACAATCCCTCATTTAGTGTATTTAACTATTTCTTTCCAATCAGGGTCTGCTGCATAGTGATGGGACGGTTATCTAAACTGTTGTGGCGGCCCTCAGATTAATTAGAAAAATTGCAAAATGTATGATACATTTATAATCTGTCTAATAATACCACTGACCGAACTTTGTCAAAATATATCACTTGGTTTAATACAATGGCATCACCTGGGCATGTATGGAAAGGGCCTTGGGGGTAGAGATTGATTTTCTTAGATTAATAAGAAGATAAAGAGAAGAGAATGAATAGGAGTATGGATAAGTTGTTATATGATGAACGGCATAGCAGCAATTGTCCCATAAAATAAAAATCATTGCAACATTATCTACTCAAATAAATATAGAGTTAAGTATCTATTATTCATTTAGCACAGGAACTTGTTTATAAAACTCAAAGAAAATTTTTGAATGCATTTATTTTGAGATGTTCCCAAAACCATTTCTATCTGTATACAAATGTCCTGTGATAAGTGTGAATAATTTCATGTCAATAAGAAAATCTATTAAGATTCAACACATCTTCTATCTTTCCATTTTGTTCACACAGATTTATTTATCTTTGTTGATATCTCTATTTTGCAGATTATATGAACATTAAAAAAATTAAAGAAAAAAACAGCATGACATTTTATATTTCCATAAAGTATTCATTTGATAGACAAAACTTTGTCTGCCCTTTGTCACCAAAAATAAACATTTAAACACATGCAAATGGAATATTCCCTGTACATTTGCAAATTTTTTTAAAGGAAGACATAATATAAACTGTGAAGTGTTCATTGCACCTTAAAATACACTTGGTGGAAAATAGATACATACTTTTGGACATTTATTCTGAAGTCTCCACCCTTAATTTTGTCTCTATTGAAATAGGAAACTTAAAAATTATTCCCAGAGATGAAAAAGACTTTGGAAGATAGGACACTTAGAAATCAAAATCACATCCCATCATTTAGACGTGAACAAAATGGGAACTCAGGTATTCCCAGAGGTCACATAGCTGGCAAGTTGCAGAGCTGGTAAGAACAGTGCTTTCTTTCCCAAGGTGCCCCCCGAGTAACTGACCACCGAGCAGCACTGGATTCTCCTTCCCAGTGAGAACTGTGCTGTGGCCTGGAATCTAATTCCTACCAATCCTCCAATAGCCAGGCACTGCTCCTTCTACTGAATATTCCAAATGTCCTTTTACAGCCAGTTTGCAATGCTGCATTTTTAATGACTGCCTCTCAGGTTTGCCCTAACAGTGCCCAGGGAACCTCGGAGCAGGAGATGGTTCGTAGGGGTAGAAAGGCAGCAGGTGTCACAATGGTTTGCTAAACAAGCAGCTGCTGAACGACGTTTTATAGACACCAACTAAAGACCCTCATTAGCAATATTTTTCCCATCCCAACTCATTCCCATTTCAAGCTGTAATTACAGGATTTCTGTCTTAATAGGACAAGAAAGGAAGCACTTTCAGGTTTGGAGGATTAATTTTTTTTTTCAGGTTTTTGGGATAAAAACACATTTCAAGGTTTTGGAATACTTGGAAATGAGAATGTGTACCTTTCTCATGTGGTTCTTTTTATGTCACTTTCACTCCATATGCTACTTTATTTCATCACTGATCATTGATGAGTGAGTCTATGGAAGGGATTTTGAAATAAAAAGGGCTACTTTGCAAAAAATGAATAACAATATTAACATTCCTGGTAAAATAGTTAAATATTTAATGATCCCATAATGTTATTTTCTAAAAATATTTGCACCGTCTTTAAGAAATGAAGTGTGTACATTAAAAAGTAAGCTGTGCAGTAAAACAGTAATAAAGTTATAAGATATTGACATATATATGTCAAATTATAAGGTGAGTTTTCCCAAGCACAGTGTTTTCCATTTTCTGACAGTTCCTACAGGATATATTTTAAAGCAATTTCTGTCTGCCCTCCATTCGACAGACCTAAAAAAATCAAATGGCATATACCTAAAGGAATCTTAGCTTCCTTAACAATCCAAAGTGGAGCTATGACATGAATTTACCTAAAATTCTTTTGAATTTATTTGCATATCAAATAGCAGTAATTCATCAATAATGAATACTGATTCCTGTAAGTTTACGCAAATAACGTTTCTTCTATTTGCCCAGCAAGGATCTATTTCAGTCTCAACTATACTCAACAGATTTTTTTTAATCTAATATTGCCAAAATCTGAAAGCTTTAGGGCATTACAAACATGACCTAGTGTCAAACTTTACTTTCCCAAACTTTCCTTCAGTCTGTCTATATATAGGATTCATTTTACTCACCTTCATTGTTTTACTTTTCTCTAGAGTTTTCTAATAATTTCACATGGCATGTGCAGCCATGGTATTCTTCCTGATGAGAGCACATGTTGATATAATAAAAGCACAGAAAAACGTTTCCCATTTCCTTTCCAATATCCTTTGTTTTAAGCTTAACATCATCTTGGCTTTTATACAATCGTAGCATTCTAGCTTATAACTTTGGAGAACAGTCTAGATTTCTTTCCTGGAATTTCAAGAAAAGTTCAATTCTATTAGACCGGACTAGAAATTTAGATTGACTAGATCTTCCCTTTGTTTAAATGGAAGCTGATAAGCTAATCTTCCCAATCGTATAGGCTATGTTGTAATATAAGCAATCAATAGCAATCATTGTTGGAAAACTAAAATAAATCCATTATACACAAAGAAAATCTCTTTAAAAACAAAACAGACAATTGGTTCCAGTATCGCTGACCTTCACACATTTATTTCCTGTGAAAAAATTCTGTCACTAGGCTTCACCCATGCAGCCCTAACAGTTTTATCCCAATTATATTTAATGTGGGCCTAATTGGCTTCCCAACCACACACTTATGTAATTTATTTCATGGTGACACCAATTAATGAAAAGTGAACTTTTTTTACAACTGTGTGAAAAAGGTGGCATGATGTCAAAGCAGTAATCAATTATTATATGGATAGAGTCACTTGCTCTATGTACTTCTTATTGTTTTGTCACATTTGCCATTGCATTTTAATGGCAAAGCATCAGGAATGAATATTAACTGACAACTATTTACTTCAGCTATGCCATTCCAGAGGAATTTTTTTGTTTTATACAATTACTGTTTATAGTGTGTATTTCACTATAAAATATGTATGCCGAATTAATTCAAATAATAAGTGAACAGATATTGGTGTGTTTCCCAGTATACAGAAGACGGAAAAACAATATTTTCAAAAGAACGCATTTCTTTAAGAAGCCAAATCATTTTTTTTCTCCTTATTTTGTTTAAAACGCAAAAACAGGATTGGATGTCTAGTAGAGAAAAAAAAAGGAAGTTTAATCATGTTATTATTTAGCCGCTGAATATTTATGCCTTGTTCTGTATGTAAAGTCAGCTACGCATTTTTCTGAGAAAACAAAACTGTCTTGTTCGATTCACATTTTTTTCTTGGATGACAATTGTTTAATTAACTATTCCTGGATATCGCACATGAAACATTATTTTATTGACATATTTTTACCACTAAGAATTTTGAAGCAGTTAATTCCTTACGTATATGATATGGTGTCCTTAATCTGATACTTTTTTTCCTTTTGTGCATTTAGAAAAATAAGTTGTAATATTTGAACAATTAAGTTTGTGAATGATGATGGATGCCTTACATATAAAATTTAATAAGTGACGGCACTTTTTAAAAATTGATAAGAAAAAAATTAAATGTTTTATAATGTAGGTGCATTAAATATTCTTGCATTTATTTTACATAGATTTTAATTGAAATGTCTTATTTTAAAAGCATTTGTTCAGGCTTTTAAAAAAGTAAATATTTTTTCTGAATGATGACTGTGAATTATTGTTTTTGTCTTACTTTCCAAATATGTCATGTTTACCACAAAAGACACATAATGATGAATTCAAAATAATAAGACTGGTTTTCCTGTTTTCTTATAAACAGAAAACGTGCGGGAAATTCCTATTATTTAGTAGGAAATAATAGATTTTAAAATTAATCATTCAAAGTGATGTTTGTTTAATATGTGAACATGAATCTTTTATGATATCATTCCAAAAATCTATTATTAAAAATGAGAACACTTCTAGAGAGATTTAAATGTTGAATTTATAATTGATCTACTCAAAGTTTGCTTTTAAAGTATTGTCTATTGTCCAACAATTCCACAGACTCTTTTAGAGGATTCCCTTTTTCCTAGAAGAAGTCTTCTTAAATAGTTAATAAATCCTAACACCGGATGTTCCCATTTTACAGAAGGGCTTTCCATGCAGGACTGGTGTCGGCAGAAGGAGGGGGCTTCCAAGCAGAGGCCTGGTCATGACCAAGTGCACCAACCTTCTGTGGAAGCTTCACCCACACTTAATTGCACGGCAATTAATTAAATGAATTAAATGAATTAACTTCAAACACATATATCGCTATTAACATCATAATTATTACGCAATATTCTTAAAATCTACTAAATTTGCATAATGAAAAAGAACTTGCACTTTTTAGGTAACTCTAAAACCTAAATAACAAAATTGTTATGCTAAATTACTTTTATTAAATCTACAGTATGAAATAAAAAGGTATTTGATTTCTTATGGAAGTGCTTAATGAAAATTTTTATCTTAGGAAATGCCTATATTATAAAACCATACTTTAGTAACATCAAACTGTTGTTCATATTAGGTTTCTTGAAGATTTTTTTAAAATCCTACCTAACTTATAAATAATCACAATGTTCTATGAATTGAAAACAATATTTCATAGTAATTAAACCATACCAGCTTTTAAATATAATTGTATTTGACTGTGAACAAAGAGATTTTTGTTAGCATGACTATTTCAGAAACGTGTCTTGGGCAAAATACAATTTCTTAAGGGATATAAAATATGAGAAAATAATTGAGGAACTTTATGGTAGAAAGTACCTGAAAAAATTTTAACTGTTAAACTCTTTCAATTTAAGATTATCTTCCTCTGGAGATTAAAATGTTAAGCTTAGGAAAGTAGCAACTTTGGGACAAAGCACACAGTATACTGTCTGTCAAGAGCTATGTAATACATTATGCAAATATAATTCTACCTTCATTGTAACACTGAATAGACGCAAGGCCTGGATCATAATGAAACATTTCTTGTTAGCACTATTCTAAAGTTACCATACAACTCAGCCATCAGTAAAATGTTAGTTAATGTATGATGGGAGTATGTGTTAAAACCAAAGCTTTCATTAATTAATTCTATATCACAACACTTTAAATAATGTATCTTACCTTACTATTTTCACTTCCTGTGAAGGATATGAGCTGTAACCCTATTTTCAAGCGAACGAGTTAGATGACCACAATTCTATTGTTTTCAGCAGAAGACACAGGACTCTGAAATCGGAGACAAAATATGTTGTTACTCATAGCAACAGCAGATTATCAGGATCCTTGAGTCCCACCTCGAGCAGGTAAAGTCCCAGGGCGATGGGACCTGCATACTCGATGGTTTGTGTTACAAGAGAGAAAGCCTGAGCTTAGGGAACCTGAAACTTTCATAATGGGCAGATATCATGCTTATCTTTTCACCTGGAGAGAGTCACTCTATTTTCCAAGCCTGTTTGCGATATAACAACCGTGAAAATTTAAACCGGAACAAAAGTATCAGTGCCTCTGCTTGCAAGATGAGCAGAAATGTGAGCGACCCATGGAGCTGTCTTGCAAACACCACCCAACGACTAGACAATAACTAGTCTTGTCACGGAAAACATAGGGAAAATGCTCAGCCATGTTTGCTCTGTGGATTGTGAACTCGGAGCTGCATTTGAACTTGCAGGAAGCCATTGCCTGAACAGGAGGTAATCATCAGTAGAGAAAGATAATAGTCATCTTTTGTCAGAGAAGGTACTCTCCATAAAAATATGCCAAAGTATACGACTTTGTGAGATGGGCTTTTCTCTTTGGAAGCTCTTCAACAGGCTGCATACAAATGAATAAGAGAAATCCCTAGGTGGGGGGAGGGGGGAGAGGCCTATATATTCTACAGATGGCAATACTGAGATGAGCAGACTGCATGTAAAATAAGTGTGATGAGTGAGATGACTCAACAGAAACTTCAGGGCTCCCGGATCTGCTGTTTGCTATCTTTTGAAAGGAAGTCATCGTTGCCAGTCCTGTTTTCCCACAGACGGTGTTAGTTGTGTCACACTACTTGTGGCCCCACATGGTATTCTGCAATATGGCAAAACAATACTGCCCACTTGCAAGTCGGCTCCATGTTCCATGTTGCCACGGTCCTGAAATCACTGTGCAGTGGGCATCAAAGCCTTCCTTCCATTCCCCTTGAAATCCACTGGCATATGTTGGCAGTGATACTATATTCTGGTGTTACCCAAATCTTCAAAATAATTAAACAGTTTTCCACTGTGAGTGGCATGGGACAGCTCCTTTTCAATCCACAGAGATATCCTCGTAATATAGGCTTGAACTAAATAAACTCTAACTTTTGAGGAAAACCATAATCAAAACAAAGCACTGAAATTACTGAGTTTCCTTTCCTTTTTTTGGTCTCATTTTTAAAATTATGCTATCTCTACTCCAACCCTAATGAAAATCTTCACAGAATGGGAAAATATCTTAGGTAATTTGACCCATTATTGTGTAATGCAAATGTCTAAGACATGGCACCAGACTGCTTGCAGTAAGTTTTTTTATATGAGTATTTTATTTTGCTTATTGTTTTGCTATTAATTTCTTTCTGCAGAGTTTTCAGTCTGGTCTGCTTAATCTATTGTTGGAACATAAGGATAATAGAAGTTGACAAAAATGCAGTTACTGTCAAGGTGTGAGTAAAATTCTGTAACCAGTTCCTTAAAAATACCAACTAGCCACTCTCTTGTCCATTCCCTTGGCCCATAGTCTAGAAGTGTAATGAGAAAACAGTGACCACTTTTCACAGACTAAACTCTGATGTAAATCTCCAGCTTATCTCCAGATGAGTTTCCCAGTGGGACCCACATATGTATTTTAGAAGGAAAGCAACTTCCGCCTGATTAGTTCCATTCATTCCATTAGGGAAAACAACTCTTCTCTAAATTTGCATCTGGTTCAAAGTCTAAATATGAGAGGAAATGACAAGGGAAAGTGCTCACAGCTCATTGGGCTCTTCCACAATCCCCAAGGAAGGGTGGCTAGCCAATTAAGTTCAACTGCTGAGTACCAGAGCCTTGGGGATCTGGCCCCCCAGAAGTCACATCTGTAGTTGATGGACTTCTTTGCCCAGAGAAGGGTTTCTCAAAGTAATCTCAGTGACACTTAGGATCTAGTGTCACACATCTGAGAAAGAGGGCCTATGTTACCTTTAGCATGTTGCCATAGTACTCCTGCTATACTTTAACAGTTTTCTCTGATAGTCAAATGGCCCTAAGGTTTCTGATTCTCTAAAATTGTGAGGTTAGGGTCTCTCCCTGTTAAAGATTTTGCTTAGTTCAATCATCAATTCAAATGGAGACTAAAGCCAAGAAACCAAGAGAAGGCGAGACTCAGAAGGGCAGCGATGGAGGAACTAGGAAAAGTCACCAAGAGCACAGATGTGTCATTAGGGACCAAGGCTGAGACCATCACCCCCTTGTGTTCCCACTCCCTATGTACGGACACCGAGATTGGACTGGGAAGAAGGTGGATGGGAAAGAAATTGGTTCATTTGCACTATGGTGTTGGGAGGAGCTCCGTGGAGACCCTGGACCACCAGGAAGATGAACGAGTGGGTCCTAGAGCAAGTTAAGTCTGAACATCGCTGGAGGCAAAACGCCAAAGCTGCAGCTGTCCTACTGTGGGACATCATGAGAGGGTAGGGTTCTCTGGAAAAGATAAGAGTGCTAGGAAAATAGCAGGGAGCAGGAAAAGAGAGAGACCAAATAGGAGATGGACTGACTCCATAAAAGAGGCCACAGGCTGAGTCTCCAGGAGCTGAGCAGGGCTGTGAGGACGAGACATATAGACACCAGTCAACCAGTCATCCTGACTCAACAGTGTGCGTGTGGACACACACACACACACACACACACACACACTTAACCAGAACTTCTCATTCCCTAGTTTACTGGAAAGCCTTTTGGTAACATAAACTATTAATATTCTGTCCATTAATCCACTTATCCAGGACTTATCACCACTGCTTTTCATATTAAACACAGAAAATGTAGCTGAATAAATCCTACAGACATTGTAAAGGCAAGATTGCAAGTTTAGCACTTTGAAGTTTGAAAACACTGCAAAGTAACTTTCAAACACAAGAGTTTCTCTGACAACTAAAGCAAGTTTTTAAACTGAACTCCTACTTGTGATGAGACTTTACAACAAAAAGAATAAATTGCTCTACTTTCCTTCTGAATAAGAAAACCCGTTTGCTATAAGGAACGTTCCACAGAGTTCTATTTAACCACAGGCATTTGACTGTGTCTGAAGTACTTCAGCATCTCCTAGTATGTCATCATTCCGAACTCGTTCAGAATTCACTGAAACATCACAGAGCATAATATATTCATTTGGTAACCATCTGGATGTCACATTTATTTCTATAGGGGTTCAATTGTAATTCAGCATTACTGGACACTCAGGAAAAGCGTTAGCCTTAATTTCTACAGTTGCCCCACTGTTAGAATAACTCCTCTGCATCTAAATCAGCACATTTGCATATAACATTTGTTCTTTATCTGAGCTTTATATTGTAAAGAATCTCCTTTTCCTGATTATCACGTTTAAATGCAAATGGTTCAATACACTGCTGGTCTGTTACAGTCATGAAGAAATTTTAAATATCTCTACCTTTAATAGCAAGAGAGTCCAAACGTTAAGTAAAGCTGCGAGAATAATACACACCTGTGTTATTATTCTTTTAAAAAGTACAATGTGCCTAAATAATATAAGCATACTTCTGCCATGTTTTCCTGAGCTAAACACAACAAGGCTATGTTAAAATATAAATACCCTATGGGAAAATAGTCTTAAATTGTGTGTGTTTTGAGGCACGCTATTCCTCTTTTTATTTTTGTAAAGGGAGCTGAGCAATAATACAAGGGATTGGAAAATGGTTCTGGAAGTGGGTAGAATGTTCCTGTTCTCTGACTCTCAGAGGCTTGCGTGTCAGCCCAAGAACTGAAAAGTGAGAATGAGAAAGATGTAGACAAAAAAAATGTTCTAGTTTGAAAGACCAATATAAGATGGAGATATGAAATCAAAGTTACAATTGCAATCTGTTGAACTAATTCTACAGGGTCATGGTAAAAAACAAATATGTGTGTATGTGATAAAAAAATATTTTTTCCATGCTTCATCATGTTGCAATATTAAACAAAATCATAATAATTACAACTATATGAACTGAACTCAAAAATATGATATATAAACATGAATAGAAACATGTATTATTTTATATAGGTAGATTAGAAGTATTTAGTATTGGTTGTGTAGCAGTATTAGTCTTAACTATAACATAATTAACCATAACTAAGATCTAAAATACTTTCAAAAAGAAAATCTCAGACAGCACCCCAATACAATACCATATCAAAGATGTAAGAGAAAGTTTAAACCCTACTTTATAGAACATGAAGTAGAGGTTGATTTGGGGATTTATAATATAGTGAGCTCATCATGAATAAAAATGGGCTGACTCTCACCAAACATTTTTCAAAGGGTTTTAAAAATGTTCAGTTGTCTTCAATTCTCAACGCCAATATATTCCCTACTGAGAAAACAAGGGGAAAGGCAGTAAATCCTTCCCAGATTAATTAAGTCATATTTCTTGAGGCCTTGTAAAAGCTGAATTGTAACTGAATGAATGAATTGTAAACAGATACACCAGTAAGTACAAATATCCAGTTTTAGATTCTGGCGAAGCCATCAACCCATATTTAGAAAGACCCCCAGTGTCCTGCATAGACACGTGGCTATTTCCTGTGAGGTAATGCCATCTTTCCTAAATTGACCCACACTTTAAAACTGAGATGCTGGATCCCTGACAAGACTTAAAAGGTCTTAACTGAAACATGAATTGTCCCTTTTAAATAGTATACCAGTCACATCACAAAGAGAAAAAACATGTGATCATTTCGCATGTATAATGATTCCAGCTGATACAAAATATTTTTAAAAAGAAAGATTTAAGAGGAGTGAAAAGCGTGAACTTTTAAGGAATCATGGATTCTTCTTTCCACCTAATATTCCTCACCAAAAATGTCTGTGTTTACCATAAGTTTGCAGATCTGATGTTTAAATCTTTTAGAATTTAAATCCACCAAATGTTATATAGCTATGTCAAGCCCACATCATTTAATACAGGAAAGAATCTTTTGGTTTTAAAACAGCATTTTCTGTTTTAAATTTCTCAATGATAGCTACTCAAAATTTTGCAAGGCAGTTTTCACTGGGAATTTTTCTTGAGAGAAGTTATTCGTCGGTATTCCTAAATCTCAGAAAAAGAAAGACATTTCAATAAATTGCTATGCCATTAAAAAGAGCTAGAATTTGTTATGACACTTAAGTGTCTCTGAAAAACTAAATAATTTGTCAACTGTATCAAACAAAGCAGCCTTTCTTGTCTTTCAAGAATGGATTTTCTTCTTTGACCTTGAGATGATGGCCATAACACACGAAAATTTTTCACTTTATCAAATGCAATGCTATTGGCCTTCGATGCTATTTAAAACACTAAAACTCTCCCCCAGATGAGAGAGCAAATAGCATTTCTCGGTAACAGATATTAACCTTTTGCCTAATGAGATTAATTTGTTGTCCTGTGTGTTACAGATATCTATCCAGAACAATTTCTTTTCTGCATTATCAGAGATTTCTGCTTCATCAGAGATAGCAGACAAACATTTAATCAGCCCCTCATTTTTTTTCCTTCCCTGCCCCACCTGTTTCCTGAGAGGGAAGGCCGGTTGCTGAGCAACAGACTTTCTGAAAAGCAGACAGGTCTCCATCTCCCTTAGTCAGGGAAGGGCAGGCAGGAGAAGCTAACCTACCTGAGGCTGGGAGACCAGGGAAAGCTTCTGGCCTGGCCACCTTTCCCAGGCTGCTACAGCACTGCAATCGGTCATGGAGTTTGGCAGCCATATAATTGCACAGTTCCAAAATATGAAATGCTTTTGCAATCACACTTACTAAATTAGAGTCAACTAAATGTTTAAGAAAACTAAAAATAATCAACTTGTCTCAGGACATTCCATAAAGCAAAAAATGTTTAGTCCCAAGACAATAACTTTTGTGTTCTTACGGATGTGGGGCAGACTGGAAAACCTAACACCTCATTTGTGCATTTGTTGACTTATTTATCTTTATGTCTGTTTATCTATTATTTATTCATTTACATTGGGAGATAGTCTGTTAGTAAACACATGCAATGAATTTCATCTGAAGGTTATTCATCAGATTTTCCGAGACTTCAATTGTTCTGTCCTGCAGTTTACATAATTGATTTTAAATTCAAAATTCACTGCGTGTTCCAGGAATTAAGACAGTTCTTCTTGCTTCTATGAACAAAACAGTAATTACGTCTATCTAATCCCAAAATTATGTAAAATTTTAGCCTCTTTTTGTCATCAAAAATGCATTGCTAAGTCTTACTTCTTCAGTCAAGTTGCTTCTCTGCCCACACTTTTAAAGAAATCAACAAGACTCCACAGACTTGTCCTTGCTCTATTTTAGAACTTTATTGAATCAAGATGTTATAAAAGATAGATTTAGTCTCTTTGTTTAAAGTAAAAGATATGAGAACCATGCAGAAGTAGTATATTAAAGTAGCTAAAGGAATGAATTCTTTCCACCAATATTTACTGAGGTGCGAAGTATTTCTCCGAATCACTGGAATCAACCATGATAGAAGCAGGCAGTCTTGCCTTCATGGTGCATATAGTTGAGTAAAACTGACAGACACTTATTTTTTTTTTAATTATTCTATGTGTATTATGCTTCCTGCTGAGGATACAGCCATAAAGAGAACAGAGTGACATAATGTTAGCTCTCAGGAGATCACAACTGCAGTGGAAGGTACAAACAATAAACAAAGGCACAGTTATATGTCAGACTGTGACCAGTTCCATGAAAATAAGAAGGAAGGAAGGAAGGAAGGAAGGAAGGAAGGAAGGAAGGAAGGAAGGAAGGAAGGAAGGAAGGAAGGAAGGAAGGAAGGTAGGAAGGAAGAAAGAGAGGGAAAGAGACAGACGACAGATTACAATGCCTGTAGAGATGAGAAACATTATCAAGGGCCTGATTTAAAGAGGTCATTTTTACTGCTGTTCCAATAAAGAGTTGGACTCCACTTTTGACATTTGACCACTGACAGCTTGTAAGCCCCATCTCGTCCACTTTCCCTCTTGCCCCACATCTGGGCAACCAATAAGAAAGGCCAGCTTGCTCCTTCCCTTAGTGCCAAGTCCCCTTAGTGAAATTTCAAATAAGGCAAGTCTCTACTCCTCCGGAGAACCCTCCCCGCACCACCCCTCGCACCCTCAGGAAAACCCAAACTCTTTGTCTGTCCTACCCAGCCGTTTTCAGACCCCTGTGGGAGCCTGCCCTGCTTTCCCCAGAAGCCTCTTCCTGTGAGTCATATATCTCTTCATACTCTCCTACTGTACGTGTGGTGCCATCGGTCTGGACGTCCAGACCAAATCTGGGGTGGGGAAAGCATCCCACCTTCCACAGGGCAACCGTGGAACAGCTACCTAGATTTTTCAATTAGCTGTAGGAATTTAAAACAATTAGAGAAATGATTTGAACACTGTACATGAAATGACACAGGCATTAATGGTTTAGTAGTTACTAGCTAGGCTTTTTAGTAGCTACCAAAATATTAACATTAAACAAACAAACAAAAGAAAAAACAGACATAGAAAGGTCTAGAATTTCAACGGAGAACAGTTGTCCTAACATCTACCTGCACGTCTTCATAACTGTGTACTAGTTTCTTAGGAACCACTTGAAATTTTCGTGAAATGACACTAAGTGAATAAATAATTACCATCTGTAAATTGCAGATATTTCAATAGAAATCACATGGAAGGAGATAGTTTGCCGCGAGGTCAGCATGTCATGCTTTTTTTTTTTAAAGCAAAAGCAAAGTTCTAAAATAAGAACAATAACAGGAGAGAAATGTGGCCAGGCCACTGGGAATCTCTGATGATCCCTCATGGAACTGAGCAGCATAAATAAAAAACCAATCGCACGTCAGCTGTGCTGACATGATTGTCTTGGCACCTTTCAAAACACAACGAAAATTCCCTACTACTACTTCACCTTTTTCTGCCAGTGTAATCTGATCTAGCACTTTCACAGTATTTTTGTTTTCCAGAAATCTGACCTGTATCCAGAGCTTTCTTAACTTCAAAGCAAGAGGTCTGAATTATATCTCAAACCATAATTATTTCGGGGATGATAATTATAAAATCAGGGATTTAGTACGAAAACCATGCTTTTCTGCCTGGTTTCACAAGTTCGGGGTGAATTTATTTGCTTCCCTGCCCCTTATTCATGAGCAAAAAGAACCCCATATTGTATCAATTCCAACAGAGTCTTAAAGAAGCTAGAAACAGGACAGGTTATTGTGTTCTCATTCCATCACTTGAAATGCCATTTTCTTTTTTTTTCTTTTTTTGTCCAACCAAGAAAAAAGAAGCACAGTAAAAATAATTAGTTCAAAATATGAACTCATACCAAGGAAAAAGTACTTGAAGCTTCTCTCTCTTCTTTATCAGACCTGTCCCCAGAGCTGGGAGTACAAGGAAAACCTATATTCGGATGGTGATATCGTGAGGTATTCCCCTTCTTCACAGTAAAGCCCTAAGAGGCTTTACTAAGAGGCTTTTGTCTTCTGGTTAGTTTGTTGTTGTTGTTGTTGTTGTTTTTTAACTCTGAAAATCTTGATGCAGGCTCCTCCTTTTCACAGTGCCTTTTTCATTGAACGATATTGTGCTTTTTGAGGAAAGGGTTAAAATGTTATGTGGAAACTTGAATATGTTGCTCTTATTTAACCTCAAGGACTAATCTAAATTATTTTGCTTTCGTCATTCCATGTAAATGTGCTTCTCAACGTATATTCTCACGATATAGTATGATTCCTAGACTGTCTATTCTGTCAACTCGAACAAACCGTATGCATTCAACCTCAGACATTCTAAAACTTCACACTTGCATATACAAAAAAAAGAAAGACATCTGATATCTCTGATGGAATATCTATCTACCCATTCTTCAGTTATTTTTCATTCTGCTCCCCCACCTACACACACACACACACACACACAAATACATAAATTAGGATATCAGAAAAAGGAATCTTTTTTTCATGTGAAAAACTGGCAGCCCTGCTAATACCAAAACTACTTCCCCAGACCTTTTAGAATTCCTCCAGGACAATTTTGACAGAGTTTTCATCTTAATGACAGAAAGTTGCTGCTCAAGAAATCATTTCCTGAAACCAAGGGGAAAGAAAGACAGCTATTTCAGGCACAAATCAGTCCCTGGCTCTTTCTTACCTGCTACTCACAGTGGCCATTCTTTATAAGCGCGAGGTTCCCTAAGATAGACACAAATCTTAATTTTACCAACCCGCCTATTCTTTCCTCATAAATCTGCAGGTTCCTTGGAAAGACACAAATTTCTCTTTCATACATTCCATAATCAAAACTCAGAAAGACTTTAATATTAGCTAAGAATCATTAATAATCAAGTCAGCTGTTTCCGTACATATGAATGGATCCTGCAACAATGTTTAAAGCTCCCTAAAAACTGAAGTGTATATTTATATACAGTTATATGCATCTATAATAAACAAGTTTCCTACAGTTTTGTCCAGTTTTATATATAATATTAAAAAGCATAAGTAGGATACATAGTTTTAACAATATTTTATTGACATTAGTTAGCCAATTGTGAAGCAATATTTTAGTGAATTTTTCCTGCAGTGCTTAATTATATCAAACTGTGTTTTCTTTAATATTTATTTAAATTAATTCTACTTGTGCGTATTGTAAAATCTGGTTCTGTTGAACTTAACTCCCATCTATTTCAACGATTCCTTCAAATGATCCAAACAGGAATGGTTATATTTAGCTCCCTTGTGGATTTTAAATGTATTTGCCTGGAGGGCCCTAAAAGTAACCCTGTAGGATCTCGTGCTGTCCATCAAAACCAGTGCCAGACATTGTAATAACTTACAGCTTTGAGTAAAAGAGAACCTTTGAGCAAAAGAAAACAATCTATAACCCTTCTTATTAAACTGTATTCTCTATAACTATTAACCTTTAGTTTCCTTAAATTCTCTTATTCATTTATCAACTAAAAGTTTCTTTTTTCCACTAAGGTTTTGAAATATGGGCATTTATTCTGTCACTTCAAGATTTTTGTAGGAAAAAAAGGTTTCCCTTATCCAGGTGGCTCATGATATTGTATATCTAGATTTGATTTCTATGCAATTTGTTCTTTAAGATTTTTAAGCCTAAAAGTTTCTACCCACCTCTGTCCATTTCATAGCATTTTTTGTTGCTGCATCACTGTAAGTTAACCCTTTCGGATACCATCTCTGAATCTAAAATGCTTTTCCACTACCTACATCAATACCTATTAAATATTTAACTGCTTTAAAATAATCTGTAGCTTTACCATTTTGGCAAACATGACACTAACCTGACACCTTTCCACTGAGGTAACTGTTGCCAAAGTCAGAAGTCAAGATGGCCAAAAAATGATGAAGCAATCTCAGAAGATGTTGGAACAACAAAGGAAATCAAAGATCTTTTAATACCATACCTTTATTTCACCTAAGGGAAAACACAAGTTCAGGAAAAAAATGAAAGCCCAAGTTTAAAGAACTAGTTAGTCACGGAACCGAGGATTAAAACCAAGTCTCATTTTCATTTTGATGTTTTCAATCTCATGTCCATGAACTTCAAGGGAAACAAACACATGATTTAAACTTTCACAATTTCCAATTTGCTCCACTACAAATCCCAAGCTCCACAAATTTAGGGTTGCTTCTCTAGATCATTATTTTATCTACCACAGTTTTCTTTTCTACAATCACAAATACCAAATAATATGTATGTGAATGTGGATTGTGAAGTCCAAGTTCGTTATTTTGAAAAATTACCCCTACTGGTGGATATCTTACTTTACTAATATTTACTGAAATAATCATTTTAAAACTTCTACTTAGAATATTTTTAACTGCCTCTTGTTCCTTCACAGCCTGTTTCAAAATTCCACAAATTTATCGGCAGAAATGAGCTTTGATTTGGATTAACTTTTGCTTAAACAGTGATAAGCTCATCCATATGATCCCCTCCAGCTTCCCTGGCATGGAACTTCTCAAGTGTGCTATATCCAGAAGAAGACAAAATGGCAAGATAATCTTTGGTCTCTAATTAGGTTCACGCCTATCATTCCAGCATTCAGACACAAACGAATTGGCAAACCTCAGTGGACTTCTTTTAAAAATGAACACACTGATTGACTTTTGGTTGGTGCTTAAAAATAAAACATCCTGAGGAAAGATTGGCATCTTTTGTACCTGCAGATTCCTGATCTCTGAAGAAAACATATGTTCCCAATAGCTTGCAGGTATTATCTAGGACTTCTGAAGAGAGCAGAGCCTCTTAAAAACGCACACGTGCCCATAATATCAGTACTTCCTCCGATACGGTAAAATAAAATGGATAAATGAATAAGAAATGAACTATCACAAATGTGTTTGCCTCGTCCTCACATATAAATTGCGATGGGACAAAAGTCCCATCATGAATTCAAATAACTAAACATCAGTGTTAGGAGGGGGGAAAAAAGATGACTGCTATAAAGGACTACTAGAAATGCAAGGCTCATTTCAGACCAGCATCTGGAGAGAATCACTAATTGATTTTACCTATGACTATCCTGATACAAAGGGGTTTTTGTAGTACCTGATATATTTTTCAGTCATTTGGAGCTGTAACTTCTACTTCTAATAACGCTTGAACACTTGGTAGCCACAATGTTTGGATACCAGAAGCAGAAGAATAAAAAAAAGTGACTTCAAGTCTCGAAGGATCACAGAAGGGTTGTCTTAGTGTAGAAGCAGAAGCTAAATACCTTTCAAAATGATAAGGAGCATTATCATATCAATGGCTTTGCTTCTGATGATGCTTGGCCAAGCATGTAGCAGGCCACACAGTAGGTGCTTTCATTTATATCTCATATACTCTTTGCAGTAACTGTATGAATAGGCATAGTGATACTTACTTTACAAAATAAAGAAACTGAGAGTCCATGAGATTAAGTAACACAATGCACACAACACAACTAGTAAGAGCAAAAGTGTTTCCTTAAAGAATTCCCCTCTATTATTTCTTTGCTCTTCAGCAAAGGTAATAGAGTGTGTTTGAAATTCCACTGTCATGAATTCAGTCTTTGCAAAACTTGAATTTTTACTGTTCTACAACTGAATGGAATTTGGCTCACACTTTTTTCTTTCACCAAAAGAATTTATCTTGCCAGTTCAAGGTAATACAGATCTTTACAATATAAAATTGAATCAAATCAAGTTCTCTTTCTCTCTCTCCCACTCCCCTCCTTCCCTCCCTCCCTCTCCCCTCTCTTACCGCTCTCATCTATTTCCACACCTTTCTTAGAGGCACAGTAAACCTATAAATCTTAGAGACACAGTAAACTTATAAATCTTGCCTCCACCTGTCGGGCCTGGATGTTCAGAACTCTATGATATCATGGTCCATAGGGTACTTCACTCAAACACTGATAACCCACAACTCTGATATTCCGAGATACTTACCATCTTGCTTAGCTGTGCCCTGACACTCATAAGTCATGAGCTCTGTGATTCCTCCAAACTTACCTGCTGTCTCCAGAGTTGAGCATTAAACTGCAAGAACTTTTCTTCTAGTCTCTTTTCTGCCCCGTGGTTGAACCCATCATCTTCAAGAATGGCTCCTAGTGGGAGGAGGGATATAGGGAAGTCACTCTGGGAAACAAAGAAGCTGGTCTAGCCAAACCTTGTAAACATAATGACAGTTCTTCTGATACACAAACTAATGGTATTCTCTCCCAGGAGAGTCCTCATCCATGAAAATGTTTTAGCAGAAAACACTTGGTTTGTCTAGGATTGTTTGTATGAAACAAACCCGGAATCTATAAATTTATAGCACATGGCTCCCTGGAAAATGTCACATAAGCTATACAACCATCTGGAAATAAAATGGCAATATGTCAGAGTAAAATGGCCCTCTTTTGTGTCATTTATGTAGCCATAAATATCACAGAGAGACTCAAATATCACCTGAACCAGAGCACATCCTGTCTGGCAAGGTGTAACCTGAGGAACTGCCCTGAAGATCTTGGATCGTCCCCTGGTTGCTATGCCTATGACTATATGTCTTCCCGAAAAGATTAGTAAAGCTTGTTATTGGGTAAGAGCTCTCCTGTGAGTGGGTCTGATTTAACAATCCAGACTTCTGTGTCACCTCAACTCATCATCAATTTTCTCTTACTGGTATAAACCCTCTGAGTTCCAGATTTGGGCTGTTGATATTTTTAAATAAGATTATGAAATTCACTGCATGCATTTCCCTTTAAAGCACCTGACTCTGACAATTGAAAGGAGGGATCTTTCTGTCTATTCTCTGCTTGAATCACCGAGAACAGTAAGGATGATGACAATATTAAAATACATATTCCAATATCAAAATATGAACTGTTACTTTGTCATTCCTATGTCATCATATATTTTCAAGTACTGTTTAAAAGCAAACATGGATTATTAGCAATCTATCTGCAATCTTGCCTAGGACGTGTACAGAAAGAGTGAGTGAAATATTCAATTACAACAAATTGTGAGAAGTAGATTTGGTGAATTCTTAGAAAGAAATTTCTATACATGTCCATCAGACATAATTTGAAAAACAGAAGTCACATCCATAACTAACCTGCTAAATATGACCTAAAATGATTTACCATTTTATAAAAAAAGTATGTCAGTCAATGATCTAGACCCATAAAATTCTAAAGTCTACCACAGAACAAAATTGAATACAGAGTACCCCTAAGGAATCTTTACAAATTAGCCATTTACCCTAGGATATGAATAATATTTTCAACTTTAATTCAAACTATAAGCAAATAAAAAACATTATTATTACAGAAGAAACAAAAATTCTGCATTTTCTAAATGAATCTACCATTGTGGATAAAACTGTACGCCACATAAGAATTGAATCATTTTCCTATTAAAATTGACTATATTGCAATTGTTAACTATTAAATATTCTATTTATCACATTTATCTTTCGGTATTTTTTTTGTCAGTGATGTAAAAGAGCTGACACAATTTTGTAAATGTGGAAAGGGAGAAAGAGTCCAAAGGCCTTAAAGAAGAAAGTTTCAAATCCCTTTTAGGCAATTTCTTTTAAAGTAAGAAAGAATGAAGATAGTTATAACATTTTCTATTATCACAAATTTTTCAAATTTAAAAATTAGAATTCCTGTGGTTATTCAAATGTGTGCTGCTCATGAGTAATTGGGATTTATATATATACATATATATATACATTATATTTATACATATATGATGTATATATTTACATATATAACATACATATGTGTATATATTCATATATAAATATATATTACATATATAATATATATTATGATATATAAATATAAATATATATTACATATATAATATATGATAATGTATATAATTTATACATATAAATATACATATATAATTTATATGTATATAAATATACATATATATATAAAACACATATGTATGTTACTGGAAGAAAATGTCAGAATATAAAATTTCTAAATCCGGAACATTCTACAGGACCTTGGAGAGAGGTACTGTGATTGTGTTTCTCAAGGTAATATATTTTCCTAAGTAGAAGTGACAACGTGGTTATCAGGCACATCCACACATTTAAACAAAAAGCACAATAACACTTCTGTATACATAAACTTTCTTGTACCAGCGCTGTTATTAGCATATGGTGCCAAGTGGACCTCAGCTAACATATATCTGCAAAGCTCAGAACTAAATGCAATAAAATCAAACCAGCAACTGTTTAAATTTATATTACTTTGTGTCACCTTGCTATAGAACACAAAGTACTCCAATCAATACTTAGATAAGGTGTTTCACCACATAGAACCTACTCTACTTTTAAGTCACAGCTGCTGAGGCAAAACCAACCTTCCCAAGTGAAATACTAAACCAAATGCATGTTACTAGAATGATATTTTGTGGGAAAAAATGTCACACAGAGCAGTCTACCATTTAGAATAACTTTAGTATATTATTATCCACCATAATTATCATATTTATTAGAGTATGGACTCTCTTACACATGATCTCATTTACCCAGTCTTTTATGGTGTATGCATGACTGTGAATAACTCAGAAAAATTTCTCCTCTTCAGTACACTTAAGTATACAGTCCAAAAGTAGCAGCGTCAGGCTGTAGCACAGAAAACTGACTTTATAGCAATTTGTTATGTGCCTGCTGTATTCAGGAACTGTTCCATATACTTTACATGTATTAGATGGCTAATCCTTGCAGCAAAGCTATGAGATTAGTATTCTTCATTGTACAGACAAAGAGATTCGTGCACAGAGAGAAGAGGAAGCTTTTCCCAAGGTCATTCAGTTAGTAACGGGCTGCGTCAACATTCGACCCCAAGCAACCTAGATATTTGGGTCACTATTCATACCACATTTCCGGAGAGTCATGGGCAGTACGTAGCTATTTTCCATTCCAAACTCTTAGACACATTGTACATTTATCTATTTTAGATGCTCTAAATAAAATATCACTTCATGGACTCTGATCACAACTATGTCAATTCAAAGTGGTAACACTAATTGGTTACAAATTATGATCAGAAGTCTGTAGACATCTTGTGACATCGGAAGATCGTGACTTACCCATCTTGTCTCACAACCAGTCGGTAGGAAAGTTAACACAAGAAAACCCAATTTTCTTGGTTTCTTTTCAGTATGGCCCTGAACTGCCATCGACTTTTCTTCATACAACAGTGCATCAGAATTTCCTTCACACTATGTTCTGTATTTTTCTCTGCACTTTCTAACCTTAGCACATTTAAAATATCTGGAGCTAATGCTTTAAAGACTTGAAAAGTTTTAAAGTGGCTTCTATGCTCAAAAAAATATGAAACAAGGTAAAACCCACTTTTTATCTAGTAACATATGCTGTTTCTTCCATTTAATGTTAAGGTGCCCAGTCGCAATGGTGTATAACAACCTGCTACGGTTTCATTGCAAATTCAGTCACACGATAGGTCAATCGGAAAAAAAATAATGTTCCCTTAAATCCGACGTGGATCAAAATTTTTATTGCAGACATGAAAGTATGCTAGGGTTGGGGTATAAATGAAAGAGCTGCAGAAATGTAACACAGTCATGTTTCATTTCTGCCCTGGAGATGGTTGAAACAGTGAAGCCAGGAAATAGAATGTGATCAAATAGCCCTGCTTGTATGTGACCAAAGTGATAAAAGCCATGAAAACCTAAATCTAAATTATAAAGCACATTTATGAAGTCCTATCAAACTGAATTGTTATCTTTTGGTGTTTTAAGCAAAAATCCTGAACACTGAATAAAGGGCCAAGAAATGAGGAATGAGGGAAGGAATACACGGTTCTACCAAGCTACACTTTATCTTTTGAGATCCTTTCTTTCACATCTCGAAACATCCACATGAAGCCAAAACTTGCAACCTATTTTGAGTGATTGGTGGGAGAAGGGACAGGTGCTGTATTAATGATGGTTGAAATCTTATGCATTTTGAATATAGAAAAGTTCTTTTCAAATGTGAATAGGGATGCAATCTGTGCCATAAGATTATTTGTTTGTGCCAGTAAATTATCACACCATCCCATAAATTATCCACTAATCTCAACTGGTAAAACAAAATATTTAAATGGTGACAGATTTGGCATGTAAGCCATTTAGTCCATTTTAAACTGTCAATAGGTAAAAAAAAAAAATTGAGATACAAATTCAAAACTGAATGGCCAGTGTATATAATTATTTTAAGCTTAAGTGCTTAATGTGAGAGACATTATACAGCACAGAAAAGCACCCAATAGTTCAGATTTGAGAAGTTGAAAGTTCGACCACATGTAGATAAGGACAGAAGAAAGAACAGAATCTCCTCATTTTACATACTTAAAATTTCATATCTGGTATTGTTTGAAGACTGGACCTGCTGGAAATATATCCACAATAACAGTTTTAAGTTGTACTTGTTGGACAGAGTATTTTTCCCGGTCCTTGGTGAAAGAAGGAGCTTAAAGAGAATATAAGCCAGCTCCATCATTATTAAGCAACACTGAGTTCAACGGACACATATTTCATAACAAGTCTTCCTCAATAGAGAAAGCTCTGTGTTGACTGACATTCTGGTGCCAGCTCCTTACCTCATTCTAGACTGGTCAGCTAGGAGTAACAATGAGTTGGAGCAGGGGTCAGCAAATTAAGGCCTGTGAGCCAAATCTGACCCACCACCTGTTTTGTGTAAATAAAGATTTATTAGAATGCAGTCATGCCCATTTTATCATCATCATCATTATCTATGGCTGCTTTCCCACTACAAAGTCATCCTTGAGTACTTGCAGCAGTTCTCAAGGGGGGTCAACACAGCGTAAAATATTTATACTTAACATCTTGCCCTGTAAAGAAAAGGTATGCTGACACCTGAGCGGGATGGTAAATACTATCTTGAAAGCGTTTGAAAAGGGAAGTTGAAAAACAAAACCAATAATCATGGTAGAGACATGAATGATATTAGAAAAAGCTGTCTCTCTGAATGCATGTGCTGAGGCATGTGTTATTACGGTGTCGCTTTGTGGGAAATGGCACGGCCTTCAGAATTCCCAACGACGGAAGCCAAGATACAACCTGGGAAGAGCAACATATTTGAAGCAGACTCTCTGACTTGAATATCACGAGGAACTAAATATTCCCAGAGAAATTCTGATGACTGTTAGGTTGTCACTGATGAGCGGGCAACCTGGAATGGTTTAGACAGGAGAGACTTTCGATACCCTATTCCAAGAGTGATGAATGAATTCTACGCTCGGAAGATATCATTACCCCTTTTCTGGAAGGCAGAGAATATACTTCAACACTAACCTTGACAGCTTGTAAAAAAAATTAAAGTTAAGGCCTAGATACAGAACATTATACTTCAGAAAAGGTAAATTTACAAAGACATAAACAAAATGAAAAAAACAAAAACACCTTTCCCCCATATATGAAATGTATACTTCAAGTATGAGACATTTTTAATTTCTCTCAAGCCATAATAGAATATGTGGTTCTCTCTCTCTCTCTCTCTCTCTGTCTATATATATATATATATATATATATATATATATATATATATATATATATATATATATATATATATATATATAAAGAATACATATATATTCTTTACCTAAAAGGAAAAAGGTGCCATGAGAATGAGAGAAGTTCATTAAATATTATACTTAATTTGAAGAAATAATTATTTATGTACATAAAAATCTACATGGGTATACATATAAATACATAGGAAGATAAGAAGGGAAAGAAAAAGATTTTTCAAATCTTGATTAGTCAAGAGAAATAGAAATAACATTTGGATATAATTTATCACATGAAGATTAGGTAAATATGTTAAACGAGTACCAATTTACATACAGTATGTACTAAATGTGTAGACAATGTGAAACAGTTAGATTGTATTCATAGATGTGACTTTCACAATGTGGAGGCCAAAGCAGTTATAGCCAGGTTGGAGATACAAGGTCAATAAGCCAACGTTCAATCGCTTCCCTACAAAACAGCAACAAACAAGTGTAATTTGAAAGTCAAAACAATACAATTTACAGTAGCATCAAGAAAATTTAAATACTTTAGTACACGTCTAATAAAATTTGTAGGAGATCAAGATGAGGAAAACTCCAATAGTTTGCAGAATACTGGAGAATAGCATGAATGTATCCTACACACATTCTCTCTCACATCTGGAAAGATATAACCCAAAATGCTAAGTTTCTATTGAATGAAGTAAAAGTAGGGGAATGATGGTTTGCCAGTTTATTTGTTTTTTTATGTTCTTCAGCGGTGTGGAAATCTATATGTATGCATGTATGTAAGTATATATGTATGTATTTGACAAACACTACTTCTGTAATTTAAAAGCAAACTAAAATTACTATGAAAAAAACTTAGAATCATATATTGCTACTGAGGACAAAAAAAATGAGGGGCCTGCATCTTAGTTTTGGGGTTTGTGTGTGTGTGTGTGTGTGTGTGTGTGTGTTCTTTGGATGTGTTTTTTTCCTGTTTTACCATTTTTCCATTATAAATATCTATTACTTCTGTAATAGAAAAATAAACAAATATACAAAAAAAGAACAAAGTAAGCCTGTGTAATGTAATGTGTTCGGTGCTTTTCTTGGTTTGTATCTTTCTGAAAAATGGAGAGGTGTGCTGAGAGGGATGGATTGCTTCCTAGTTTTTAACTCGCTCTGACCTTACTACCTGGTCATAACCTCCAACAACTTATCTGATTGTCAGGCAGAACGTGGGGGCTGGAAAGACAGTTTATCTTTAAACAATGGTTAGCCCTCTCTAGAAATTTCCCTCCCTAGAGAGAGAGCAGCCTTCCCCAAGCCTTCACACCCTTTCCAGGAACAGCTTTCACTCAATACCTGTTAAAGGTGAGGAATGAAGCCCTGGCTCCCTGGGTCCCATGCAGACAGCACCCCAGTTCCCATTGGGGCCACCTGAGACTGTGATAAAGCTCAGCTTCTCTCTGTGCCGAATCTCACTTTCCTCCTTTACACAGAGATGCTCCCAGAAGCATCCTATTTCCACCCCAGATTCTGTGCCCTGGGAAACTAAACCTGCATCACCAGCTATGGCATGATGCGAGAGACTGATGAACATTCCAGGAAGAGGGGATTGCTGGTGCTAAGGTCCAAACAGGAAGGGAAAAGTCACTGAGGGTAGAGTGAATGGTTCAAAAGAATGGCTCAAGTTGAGATCAGAATACGTATCAGCCCAGAGGGAGAGGTCAGTGTTAGACCACGTAGAGACGTGTAAACCGGGGAATGGAGGTTAGATTTTTGAGTGCGATGGAAAACCATTCTATTGTGCTTGTCAATCAAAAATTTTTAAATCAGTAAAAGGCAAGCCAAAGTCAAGATGAAAACATGCAAACGAGGGTTTACCCAACTGGAGAATAAGAAACTCTGGAGAGGAAAAATATGGCAGTTATTCTTCCTAAAGCCATGGAGAAACAAGACGGTGAATTTAGTTATTTATTATCAGTTCTTCATCCCTGATTTGGTTTTAATGACAGAATAACTGAGGCAATGATTGTGCTGAAACTGTATTTGAAAATTTTTATTGAGGTGTCTACCTGCTTTCAGATTCTGCTGTTTCAAATGGATATATCCTTTCCAAACAGCACGAAGACTGCCGACCCGCTCACTAAATCTGGCACCCCAACAGGAAATAATACTTAAATGGAACTTAAAATCCAAATGGTTCAATCCTTCAAGCTGTGCAATGTGTGCCTGCAAAGCCTAAGTCTCTTCCATGCCCACGATGAGAACGCTGGGCCTCAGAAGGCTCAGGTGGCTTTGTGAACAATGGGTTCCATTCAAAAGCAGGGGAATCTGACAGAAAAGAGGCTTGAGAAGTGGGATTTGAAGAATTTCATCAATTCCCTTTTCCATTTCTTTTCACTCAAACACAATTCGAATAGCTCGCTTCTACCTTAGAAGTCAAGAGAGCTTTGGGCTTTTAACCTTGGCCGAGAGTGAAACTAGGACGCCATTGTGCAGGAGGTTTCCCACAGAGTGTCCCCACGATTCCAAATTCTTTCGCCAGTGGAAACATGAAAGCTCTCGGCCAATTTCATCAGGAAGAGTCAAACATTAGATTTCTGGGACTTCAAGATAAAATGATATGAAAATTTCAATAAAGTCTCAACATGCATTACGAATAACTAAGATTTCAGTCAACCAAGTGTTGCAAAAGTATAATTCAAGTGGATACTAATTACTTTCAACCCATGAACCTCATGAACCACGGAACCTATAAAAACAGATGGTACGTACTTTTCTTCATTTACTTATCAACTCAATTTTGGAGCTTTGGTAAAATGAATGAACGGGGACACCGTTGGTCTAACTTTATGAATCACGAGGGCAAAAACTAAGCTACCTGTAGGACTTTTCTATTTACAAGGTGATTTCACAGACATTTCCTTCCTTGTTGTAATGACCCCATGCATCAATCAAAGAAAACTAAGTATTACTCCCGTTTTTACCAATGAGAAAACGAGCCCCGTGATAGCACCTAGCTAAACCAGTATCACACAGTCAGTAAGTGATGAAGGAGGGCTCAAACCCACCCCCTTCCATCTGACACGGACACGATGCCCTCTGAGCAATCCACACAGGTATTGCTACCGTGCAGGTCACTTCCTCCACAGCACCTCGTAATACCGTCTCTCAGGCAGAGAGCTAAAGGTACCTGTTAGATCTCATCAGGAAAAGTCAGACATTAGACACTTAGAGCTAGAGTACCGTGGAAACATTTAAAAAGCGAGTGTTGTCATGATGCTGATTTCAGCCTGTTTGGTTAACGATCGTTTGTTCATCAATATCTCTCCTCTTTAATATTTGGAACTCTTTAAGAACAGGAGAAATGTAATTATTAAAAGAGATGTTATATGTGCTTCAATGTATATTGCTGAGTGGAAACAGGGATTAACTCCAAATAGGCACACAGGAACTTTTGGGGACAAATGGAAATGTTCTAAAATTGGATTTTGATGAAGGCTGCACAACTCTGTAAATTTAGTAAAATCATTGAATTGCACACTTACCACGTGAGTTTCATGGTATGTAAATTATACCTTGACAAAGCTGTTTCAGAAAGTGAAAGGAAGAATGAGGCCAATGTATACTACTGCTAAATATAAATAAATATGAATTATGTTAACATAAATAAAATAATACTGGAGGAAAGGGGGATAGAAAGTCATTGAGCACCTTAATTTAAGGGAATGGGCACTCAGCACCTAAAGAAAGAACACAAAGAAGAAAGGACAAAGTATCGAGCTTTCTGTAGCATTATTTTTCCTATCACCTTTCACTGTGGCAAACTTACTGGCTAATAGGATCATGACAAAGCTTCCATTTCAAACTCCCATGATGAACAGTATCCATGGAGATGGGGAGGGACTTGCTCAAGGTCACAGAACTAGTCCTGAGCTAGACTTCCCACTCTACCCCTAGAACATAAACTTTGCCTTCCAAAGAAGTTGGATTTTCTCTGCACGCTAGTCCTGTTCTGTTATTTCTAAATGTTCATTCATTCAGTCAACTTGTGTTGAGCAACTAGTATATGCCAGACGTGGCTAGCTATTTAATCCTCATGTATAATCTCAGACATTGTCATTGTGATTTTAGTGTTAGGTGAATCTCTGTAGCTTGACCAACCTCTGGGGACAAACAGGATCATATGAAAACATCAACTCAGATTCTCCTGGTATTTACTAATATTAACCCCAGACACTTCAAAGGGCTGTGTTTTCAAAGTAGTTCTGAGAATCCCAAAGATTATGCTCAAGGAGGAGCCCTGAGATGCTGCTTTGCTCTTTCTCATAGGGAAACTATGTCCCCACTGGGCTCACCCAATGCCAGACTAAGATGTGGAGTGGTCTCTGGCAAATGATGCAATGCCTCTTGCCCCCTTTGCATAAGAAATCCCAAGACAATGTTCCTACAATATTTTAAAATAGTTTCAGTAAAACAAGTGGTTCAGTTTTTGTTCATTCTTCTTCTAGTCCCAGACACAAGCCATTGGCCTCGAATAAATTCATGTGCCAGCCACCTCTCTGAGCTCAGGACCACCACCTCCCAAGGTAACCGAGCTGTGTCACTGAGTGCAGCCCAATGTGCCTGGCTTTGTCTTTGCTTATTGCCAGTCACCTCCCAGTTCCCCAGTGACCCATTCACCCCCATCGTTTCTCCAAGCATTTTTCAGACAATCTGAAACCCAGTTGAGATGGTGTTGGAGCCCAGCTACATTACATATTCTGCTATGAGCCCATGATGTGCCTTAAAAACAACCTCCAACAGGACATAATCCCTTCCGAACTAGGATTGTTTCTTCTTACATTCACCCAACCTCTTTAACAACACAGAAAATTTACTCTATGGTTATGACTATACGTGCATATGGAATTCTGTAATGCAAGCTTTGTGATTATAAATAAACCAGCCCATAAATGTTTACTCAGGTCTCAATATTGTTCATGACTTTAACCAGTCATGTCAAACAACTGAAATTTAAGGTCAGCTTTTTCAAATCATTCACAACATTGACAACTGATTTAAAAGTCAAGCAAGAGTGATAGAACAAAACCTATGTCTTAAATATAGCATGAACAGTTCACCTTTGAAAATAAAACACATTTTTTCCATCTTTTCTCTGGCTTTTAAGAGAAATGTACAGAGATAAAGTAGCGCATTTGTTGGGGAGCTCAGGAATGTTTAAACAGGTTTTCATAAAAGCTTTGAAAAAATGAAGCACGTGGCCAAACTACGCACCTAAATTTTATCATGCACATAATTTACATTGTTTCCAGCCTAGATGCAGAAGACAAGTTATGTCCTTGATCTTAGGTTTACACGTGAGAGTCAATTTCTACTTGGCCGTACACTTCTACACTAAACATATTTATTTGTAAGACCAGAACATTTGTCATTTGGTAACAGGTGACTCAAACTTTGACTTGACTTGATCTTCATTTGTCTTATAGTTGAAATCACTAATCATTTCTGTATTTGTTGGGAAAAATAACTTATAAAATAGTATTTTTAAGAAGACATGACGATATCTCCCAAAATGATACAGGGAATTCTTTTAATGGTAATATATTCAAAATGAAGATATCAATGAAGCCAGATTGTCCCGGGACCTAAAGTGACTCTTAATGCGTAAGTTATTTCACAAGGTAGGCTGGACTGTAGTGCACAAAGCAGTGAAAAGCGGGTCTGCAGCCTGGTGAGGTTCTTTGGGAAGCAAAGTAACATGAGACAAATTAAGATACTTGAAAAACCTAGCCTATGCAAAAAATACATATTAAGTCTTTTCATGGGTATTTATTCTTGATAAATATCTTAGAGATAGTAATTGTAAGTATATTTCATTTGAATATAAACATATTGCAATATTGCATACATTATTAATGCATTCATCGATTCAACAAACATTTCCTGAGTGCACGGACAGACATTGTGCTAGGAGCTGGGAGAAAAATAAGGAAAACAAAGCAAAGAAATATCCCTACCCTCACAACACTTCTGAGTGAAGAAATGGAGAGTCAACAAAATAAGTGAATAAATAGTATGGCTGATGGTAAATAACTGCTGTCAGAAAAAATAAAGCCAAGAGGGATGATGGGGACTGTTGGAGTGGTTGTGATTTCAATAGAATGGTCAGAAAGACCTTATTTAAAAGGTGAAATTTGTACAATGGCCTGAAGATGAGCAAGCCTGTCTCCTGGCTCTCTGGAAAGAGAAATATAGAATAAGGGAACAGCATTTGCAAAGGCCCTGAGGCAGGAGCATGTTTGGAAGGAGGACAGTGTAGGTATGAAGAGAACAGGGGAGAAAACAAGAAAGGTCAGGGGTGTGTGTGTGTGTGTGTGTGCACTTGCAGGGCCTTTTAGGTCATAATAAGAACTTAGACTTTTCTCTAAGTGAGATAGGAAGACACTGAGTAAAATAGGATGGTTTTTGAAAAAAGAAGTAAGATGAACTAGCTCATATTTTTAAAACAATTGTGTTGAAAATATAATAGCCTTGGAGGAAGGCAAACACACGAGCACTGAGATCAGCGAGGAGGCAACGAGAATATAAAGCAGAAGGGAGGTGGCGATGGAATGGCTCAGGGTAACAGCCACGGATGCGAGAAATGGTAACAAGGTATTTCAAAGGGAATGCTCTTCCAACAGATGGCAGGAGAAAGAGAGGAGACAAATGACGAGATGGTTTTAACCTGAGCCACTGAAAGGATGGGGAAGACTGAAGAGACAGGAGGTTTCTGGGTGCAGGTTGGCATGTCTGAAGGGTGATGTGATGTCAGAAATACAGTTTTGGATGTCTTAAGTTTGAAACTGCTATTCGATAGCCAAGTGGAGATGTAGAGTAGGTGGCTTGGACCAGAAACTATGTGTGTGTGAAAGCTTCAGAAGGATGGATGATGGATGGATGGATGGGTGGGTCAATGGATAGAGTTTTTTTTAAGGCCATGGCACTAGATGAGATCAGTAAGGCAGGCAGTTTAGGGGAAGAACAACAGAAGTGCAAGGACTGAGTCCTGGGGCACTTTGGTGAGGAAGATGAGGAACCAGCAAAGGAGACCAATGTAGAGTTGCCATACATACTCGTATACATTAAAATTGGTCTAAACGAGGACAGCTGCCCTTCCCAGCCCCAAGGAGCTGATGCATATCGCTATGGTGCTATGAGAAGAAGGGAGGATACACAGCCTGGATCAGGGGACTATTCGTCGTCGTACTGTATGAAAACCATGAATCTACAGGCTCTAGTCATCACAGTGGACAAACCCTCGTGGCTCATTCCAGGAAAAGGTATCAGGCAGTAATGGAGATCAACAACCTGAAAGTGCGATCAGAGGCTAGAACCAGTTCAGTCACCAAATCAGTCATAGTTAGTCAACTAATCTTGACTGAGAGCCAACCAAGAGGGTCGCTGTCCCAGGTGCTGAACCCAGACTGCTCACTACATTCAGAGCCGATTGCTAATTCTACAAATGCAAAAACACTCCTAAGTATAAATTATACTGATATAGCCCCCTTCACGATAATGGCAAAAGTGTGTTGGATCACTTAGTGTATGCCAAGCATTATTTCGACAGATTGCATTAAACAAAAATGACAGCAATAATACCTTCCACCTGTGAGTTGTCCTGCCTGTTCCTAGGCGGAATCTAATTCATCACCTTTCCATGGGACCTAGGTTGGACCTAGCAACCAGTTTGTAACCAAACCAACATAAGAAAGTGGTGTTGTGTGACATCTGAGGTTACATCAGAAAACTATGCATCTTCCACCCGGTTCTCTGGGACTACTTGCTTTCCAGACATCCCCTCTTAGGACACTCCTGGAACCCAGCCATCACGTTGTAAGAAACACAGGCCACATAGAGAGGCTATGTGTAGGCAGCCACAGGGAGCCTGCTCTTCAAGTCATTGCGATCCGGTGTGTAAGTAGAGAGCCCTCCATATAATTCCAGCACTTGATGAATCCCAAGCTCTTTGAGTCAAGCTGAAGCCCCAGAATTCAATGTCCTCTATCTGCATTTGTGAGCATAATAAAAGAGTTTCCATTTTGCACCCGTAAATTTTAAGGGGTGGTTTATTAAGCAGCCATGGATGCCAGGAACGATTATGCTAAACGTTTTTGTTGTGTTATCTCATTTAATCTTCACAAGAAATCTACAAGCTGGGCAGTATTATTCTCTATATTTTACAGTGGGGATTAAGCTGGAAGCATTGTTAATACAGGTAATAAATGGTAGACCCACAGAATTTCTAGTTACAGAACCAGAAATTGTAAAGACAGCTTTATGACACATACTCTGGGTAACAAACTCTGCTGGCAGCTGAGTGAATATGAAATAAATATACTAAAGAAACCCTGTCTTTGGGACTTCCATAAGCAAAATAATGAGTCAAGACACGTACTTGTGACAATTGCTCTCTTCTCAGAAATCTTTAATTCAACAACCTGGCCAATGGTGCATTCCTTCATTAATCAAGTATTCAATAAGTGGTTACTGAGTACCTAGCATTGTATTAGTCAGAAAACCATCCAATGGTAGAGGCAGCGAAAACAATAAGTAATGCAATGAAAGAAAGGACACCTTGTAAATCACGCATTTGAATTCTATTCTAGGAGTAAGACAGCTAAGACACCTTGCTAATAAAAGAAAAACAGTAGGATTGAAGGTTGGTGAAAATGGTTCATCAAAGTGATACATGACTCATGTGCAGGAAAACAGATTCTAAGAGATTACATAAAGCACGGAAGAAATAAAAAAAAAAAAGTAGGTCTGTATGTTCCTTGGTAGAAGAGGGAAGAGGGGAGAGCTGAGGGTGGGGAGACCATGCCCACAATTGTTTCTGGGAGGAAAAAAGTGACATTTATGTGAAATACATGGCACTCAAAGTTATACACGCTTAGAGGTATAGTTTATTTGCATAGATGTAAGATTGTGCTGTTCTGTTTTTCTTAATTATGTACAAAATCTACATAACAGGCTCTGAGGAATAAAATGAGGTTTTGTCCATAGAGCTGGAGAAAACAAGTGTGGCTCCTTAAGAGATAGGAAATGTTTATATCTCTTCTAGATTTTCTTGTCAAATAGGTCATATTTACTTTTTTAAAAATCTGAGAAAAATATCAAAATAGTGTCAGAATTACAGCTCTAGAATTCCACTCTATCTCTCAGTTTCCCCAGTGAACATGAAGGGAGACTTTTGTGGGGGTTCAGACTGCATTATCATCACCTATCTTTAAGCCTATAATTAGTCTCAAGTAACTTAAGATCTTAATTAGTAGAAATAGAGAAGTGGTATGTATGTCTTTAGTGTGTTGCTATGTAGCAGAAATGAGATCTTGGTCACCTCCATTTCTCACCTTTAAAATGGAAATTAAAACACTTTGCCTTTGAAAATAGTATTCCAATTTTTTTTTTGAAATGCCAACTTCAGTATTTTAAACACGTTTCTTCAAAGAACTGTACTACTCACAATGGTATTCGTTAATCCACATATTTCCAAGATGCTGTATCTTTATTTAGTTGAGGCATCTGGTTCTTAAAAATGAAGTCTCATTGGCGCTGGATTTTAGCATTGCTGCATTATTTGAAAATAAGCAGAAGGTTTGTAAACAGGGGGTTTTAAAAAAATCAGAACTCTAAACTCCTTGCTGATGAAAAACTGCCAACCAGCATATGGAAGGATCGAGGTTGAGTCCAGTTTTAACTGGTCTGGTTTATAGATGCAGTGAATGGGGAAAGGGGAGAGTTTTACAGTACAAACTAATGTGTAAAATGACTAAGATAATGGTTATCTTTCTTATCTTTATATCTACTAAGATTAGTTTCCTCAATCCCACACCCTAAGAAACAGGATGGATAGTAACCACTTCAGGATAATTTTCATATTAATAAGGAAATTAATGATGAATTCATAAATTCATGATCCCTGTTATTGATTATACGTGATATCAACATTAACCAGAAAATGTTGACATTTTGGACCACAATTTAAAGTACATTCTCTGTTCTGTGCACTTTTTTCATACCATTCTCTCAGGGGAGAATGCCTGACGTTCTAAAAGGATTTTTTTAAAAGAACACAATTCCATCATTGTTTTGTCATAGGTAGAACTAAACGCACATACTCTGGTGCCACCTTGTGGTATATTTTCATTTGCCACCCTACTGATAAACGGATCCTTTTTTATTTTGTTGCAGAAACTAAAAAGACTACACTCATGCATCTGTTCAAAACTATTTCTTAAGCATTATGTTGGAATCATAAATACTGTTAGTACTACATTCAAAAAACAAAGAATAAATGACATTTTTCTCGAGGGGTGTAATTTCTGGTGTTTTGAGGGAGGGACTGAAACTGAGATATAAAGGTTCTACTTCAAGGTTGTAGTACCTGTAATAGATGTGGAAACATGTCTGTATTTTTATCACCCATTGTGTCCGACTGCAAAAAGAAATTCTTGTGTTGTTGAGCAGCAAACATGGATTCCATTCACGCTTGCTATAGGAAAAATAGATTTAAAATTTTTATTTCAGAAGGAATCAGAACACTCTTAGGAAAACACTTCTCAGGGACCAATCACTATCTTGAAGAAATCAAAAACCATGTTGGCCACCTCCTCGTGCAACTGTCAAATGATTAAGAATCTAAACAAGTAGCTGGTTATTTTGAAATGTGTAGAACAATCTTTTCCAATGTTCGATCAAATTGTGCCATTTACATTTTCGAGAAAGGAAGAGCATACCGGTTTTATTTAATAATAGTATCAAAACTGAACTCAATTCACTTGGACCTCCCTTTCCAGGCTCATCCATCTCTTGCTCTCTTGCCACATGGTACTTTAAAACTCCTTCAAACGTGTTTCTTCCCCTTCAGTGGGGCTCTATCCCGCCTGTTGTCAGCTAAGGAATCCCTCACCTGCTTCCATCGGCATATGTGATAGCAGCTACTATCGATATAGCAGTGTTTATATAACAGAAAAGAGATGTGAAATATCTGTATGTAAGACATGAATATATAATAAACGAATGTTTGTTAAAATCAGGGTTTTCAAAGGTAGCCCTTTCAGAAGAAACCACTGCTAACCATCAACAATGGCCCACACATTGCAGTGTATTTAGCATTCTGGGGACATAGGTACCAAATACAGCAGCACCCTCCGCCTTCATTACAAATCCTGACATTTCTATGGATTTCCAGATGCTCCTCACAGGTTTAGAGCACATACATGAGTACTGATGTGGACACAAGAGACATACTTATTCAACTCTTCAGCCAGAGTTAATTACGCATCTCTACTTGGAAGTCAGATAATGGGAACTCACTATCTAATCGCACGAGAAAGTAAACGCAAAAATCACAATTCAACTTACTGTGAAAATATATATGTGCAAGGTGTTAATAGAAAACAAAAGAAGAAAACGACTGGGAGAATAGAGAAAGCTATAAAGTAGGAGGGGAAAACATTATCTCTGTTGTGAAGAAAGCAGAAGCGTGGCCCAGGAGAGTGAAAGAACGTTCTAGTCTGTGTAAACAATATGCAAAATCTTGAGCATGTGAGAGAGATGAGGAGGCCTAGTGAGTGCCAGTCCCGTGTGAACGAAACAATAGGTTTTGGAGAAAGTAAGATTGAAAACAGGAGAATTGGTAGTGGGAAAAGGAAAGGCAGGATGGGAAAGGGGGTGCAAAGGCAAATGATGAGTCACCTCTAGAACCTGGACAGTTGTCTGCTCCTCTGACTTTCCACTTGTCCTGTGGGAGCTCAGGTATTCTCACAGCACAACCATGACTTCTACGTGAACGACTATCGTGCTCTGTCATTACAGCTGAGCCCTCTCCTGACACCATATTACATTTTCAACTCTCTGCTCCCCTCTTTCTAATGGCTCTGCCCTAACCTCAGGTCTACGTAAAAGGTCTATGGTGAACTCAGCTTTTCTCCCAAACTAGGTATTGGCTCCTCTATCACAATTTCAATCTCAAAGTCACTTTGACTTTTTTCACTTTCAGATTTCCCTGCTGCCATAGAAATCAAATCAATGTCTATTCTCTACTCTAATTTTCCTACACAATATCCCTTTCACACAGTTCTCTCATAAGTTCCATTAGGAACCTCATTCCTGGGCTCCTGCCCCTGCCACCAACCCTCTTCATCATTCCTGCACATCACCATGACACACATGAAAACACACTCTTTCAGTTGCTCTGGGAAAAAAAAGGAAAAGTCTGCTTATCCTGGCATTTAAGGCCTCCTACAATCAGGGCCCCACTGAACTCCTTATTCCATATTGTGGCAGCCCCTAACTTTCAATAATATCTGCTGGTACTACTGATTATGCTACTGGTCAACAAATACTGAGAGTTTTCTATAACTGGACATTGATAAAAGTGCTTTATGTGAATTTTCTCATTTAGCCTTTACTAAAACCTCATCAGTGGGCCCTTTTGTTTTCCATTCTGCAGATGACAAAACAGAGAGTCGGAGATTAAACTACTCGGCCATATTTTCACAGGTAGCAAATGATGGAGTTTACTATAATTTTGATACATGAAGTTATTTCTGATGCTTAATGCCATATACTAACTACACTTCTGATTTTCTCCTTCTCCCCCTTCTCCTTCTTCTTCTTCTTTTCTCTCTCTCTCTTTCTCTGTCTCTCTCTCCATTCACCCGTCTCTAGTCTCTGAAACAAAAATTTTATCACCTAAAATGCCTCCATTCTTTTGGTCATCAAAATTCAGCCATCTGTCAAATCCTATCCAGAGTCTACTTTCTCCATAAACACTTCCCGACCAAGTTAAGTCAAAGTCACGTCTCCCTCCCGCCAAGCCAGTGGTTTCCAACTTTGGCTGCACGTTGGAATTACCTGTGGAGATTTGAAATAATTGGTGTGGGGAACCACCTGGGCATCAAGATTTTTATATCTCTCAAGGTGACTCCAACATGCAGCCGAGGTTGAAAACACTGCTCTAAGAGCTGAACCTTTTTTTTTTTTTTTTTTGGTCTCTATCGCTCTTTTGTCAATTAAGAGTCAGAATAGCAATGATTCGGGGATGGATTTGGAGAGCACCTATTTTATCTGTAGATGAGGATGTTAAATATGATCTGTCATCTTCGAACATGTTTTGGCAAACTACTATGAAATCATTTGGAGATGCAGCAAAAATATGTAGAAGAGAAAGTTGAACTTCTTTCATGGAAACAGAGGAGAAAACCTCAAATTGCACTGACTTCCTCCTTCCCCCTTTACAGCTCTGGGACCCCTGAGGGGACAACACGAAACCTCTGGGGTACCTAAGACCAAACCCCAGGTGCACTCAGCCATATCAGTCTCTTTATCTGTGACAGTCTGTATTCTTCAGCATTGTGGGTAAGTTCAAGATGAATTATCTATATGTTGGCTGTATTAGCAGGCTACTTCTCTCCCAACAATGCATTATTTAATTCATAAAGTTTCTAGTTCTTAGGGAATTACATTTCTCTAATAAAACATAATTTTATTTTCAAATGACCTAGAAATGGCACCATGTACCGAACAGCTGGTATGAATATTTCAAACTCAAAACCACTACTGAGGACAAATACTAGTATAAGGGAAGAAATTGAGGGTTCAGGGGTTAAGTGACTCATCTCGAGTTGTGGTGCAATTAGGGGCCAAATTCACCAGTCCTAATCCAGTATCCTATTTTTTATGAATATTTTATGAGCCTCTACTTTACCTGCCACCATGGGCTTAAAAACATTTTCACTAATGAGTAGCACAGAGCTGTCTCTCCACTATTTGGAACCAAATTTAGTCTAATAGACAATTCACAACACATTTCCAGAGATCAGCAGGGGAACACACACACACACACACACACACACACACACACTAGAGTTTTGCATTCAGACAAGGTAAAATGTGCTAGAGACAATTTTTTAAAATGACAAATAAAATAAAATTATTTGTAACAAAAAAAGGTGGCATATTGAGTTTGAAATTTAACTCTCAAGTAAAGATCAAATAAGAAATAAATCAATGAAGAAAACCCGTTCTTTCATCAACAGATCAAACTGTAACAAAAGGAAGAAAGTTTTAAAGATATTCTGACATGGGGGTCTCTGTTTTCTGAGAAAGCTCAGCTCACCACAAGTCATTTTTGTTCTCATTGGGGTTTCCTCTCTTTTCCCAACACATCATTTTCCTGACTATCTCAGGATCAGAGGAGCGGTCTGCCATATTAAACAGTCATGAGGATACAGGGGATAAAAAAAAAAATGCCTGATAGTGAAGAAGGCATAGGTGAGTAATCCATCAGAGAGGTGCCACCACTAAGTCATGGTAATAACACACACAGGGGGACACATACCCACCCACAGGGACCCAGTCCTTTCAGGTTAATATCTTATTACTTGTGCCAACAATCGTTAAAGTCTGAAAGACACCTCATGCCCTAGAAATTACAGAGCAATTGTTTTTTTTATTAATAGTCAAATAGAAAGAAACCAATAGCAATGGAACTAAGAAGTCTTATTTGAAGGAATTTACTTCCATATTAACCTTCAATGAAAGACACATCTGCTCTCAATTCTTAAATCGCTGTATGAAGAGAAGTGTAAGGATTAGGAAGTGGGCCGTACATATTTAAATGTATACATATTGTATGATATTGCTTCAAATCTAATAACATAGCTAATCATTTTACCTTAATTATGTGTTTAGAGAACACTACTTTCATTAATTTTAAGTAAAAACTTTATGGACTCAAGTTTAATGGAGGAAAGCTTTTAGGCTGACTGGCATTTACATAACTTAGGGGGAAATATATGGAGGTATGATTTGGACAGAATGTGTTGAATGTCTAAATGTCCTTAGTTAACCTCTGTGGAAACTGGCCAGGCATTTTGTCTGCATAGGTTGGCAACCTTGGACACAGCTGTTTGGAGCAGGGGTGGCTGTTGTACCTTGAGGCCGCCATCCACAAGGGACTGTCACAGGATTCTGTCCAGAAGAAATGCTCTCGTACTGGATGGCGACAATTCAACCAAAACTAATACTCTCTCTTGGGGAGTTTGAATGTGAAACATGCAAAGAGAAGGTCAGGTAACAGCAGCAAAAATAAATGCAGTGAAACAGAGATGGACTGGGGCATAAAATTACAAAGCTCAGTAGGACAGAATGATGAAGCCATATTTCTGGAGGCAACTCAACAGAAGCAGGTTATTACTGGGTGATGCTGCGTGCTGAGTGAAGGTCTGCTTCACCCCACGGCATGATCGCAGAAGGAGTTGGACTCTGACCCTGGAGCCTAAGGATGGAGCTTTGCAGGCTGTTTTCTGTTCTTCCTTAATCAAAAGCCCCAGTATGTACTGTAACCACACACTTCACTGTTCCTTGCAGCCTCAGAAAACTGTAAGGCCACGTGCATCAATCACCTTTCATTGAGCATGATAGATAGGGTTAAATGTCACTGGATCTCAGCGCAAACTGCTCTTTTTAGTAACGACATGGATATTTTTCAAATGTTCCTCTATATTCCCACGTGGTTGATCAGCATCACTAAAGAATCCTAACTTGTATTATACATTTTCGAGAGATCGTATTCGTAGTGGTAGAGAGTGTGGGCTCTGGGGCAGCGGTTCAAATCTCAGCTCTGCTACCTCATGGCTCTGTGGTCTCGGGTGTGTTTTTAAACTTTTCTGTACCTCAGTTTCCTCATCTGTAATGCAGCTGATATTGATTGCATCTACCTCCTAGAGTTTTTGTGAAGACTAAATCAATTATCATATGTAAAGCATTTAGAATTGCAGCTGATAATAAGCGCTGTGTAAAAACCATTTTTTCATTATCGCTATTATTATTTAAATCAGAATATAATTGAAACACTAGATGATTGTATTTTAATTTTAAAACAGCATTATCTACTTTAAAAGGGTGCTTGATCTTAGTGGAAATCAGTATTATGCTTCACCCTCAATGTGCTTTCATCAGTATTATACTACAGAAATATAAAAGTGAACATGAAAGCAACTCTCAAAATATACCAATTAAGCACATCACTTGATTACACTTAACTTAGAATACAAGTTTTAGCAAGGAAAATATGCTTAGACGAAATATTCAGAGTTCTTCTATTACACAGAAAAGCACCCTAAGTTATTCATAAAAAGTCCAGACCGCAGGGTATTCACTAGAGCTGTTCATCAAATACTTTGAACAGCTGATAAAGAGCTGGCCGAAACAGAAATGACTGAATTCCTCTCTAAGGAGCCAGAGTAAGTCTCTGGCAAAAACAAGAATCTATCATATCATGTCCAATTTATTTGGTCTAGTGATTCAAAGAACACTGCTATATCCCTTATCATCATTTCCCATTCTAAGATCCTTATATTCATTGGGAAATGTCTTTCGCTACCCTAAAGAGTTCATGGTCATTATCTGCATTAAATTGAACAAACTGGACATGGTGAGCAGAGCAATAAAACCATGTTAGCAAACAGATACTGGACATCAGTGTCGTAAAGTGGCTTTCAGGGATGTTCTGCCTGGGCCTGGGCCCCGCCCCACCTGGGGCTGTCAGCACGGCCCTTACCTCTCTCCCCTTCCCGTGTGACTCTGAGCCCAGTGCTTTTTATAAGCAAGAGGATGAATAGACCCAGGCACTGTTACTCCTGTACAGTGAGTACTACGGCAATCTCCAGTTGTACTCTATGTGCAGTGGAGAGCAATCACTCCCCAAAGAGACATTCCTTAACACCTTCCTATTTGAAGATCCACATTTCAATAATTTTGTTAAGTGAGAAATTACACACATGCTGGCTAACGTGCACCCCTGATGGTGAACGGAACAGCGTTGCTAGGCAGTGCTAGAATGAGCAGTAGAGTACCTGTCATTTGGAAATTTCTAGATCTGCTCAACAGTTCAATCAAGTGTGGACATGTAAAAGGCAGGCAATTGAATTGATCTAGGACAGAATGTTTTCCAGGTAGAGGGGATCCTAGTCAGCTCAGGATTCCATAACCAAATCCCACAGCCTGGGCAGCATACCCAACAGACATTTATTTTCTCCCAGTTCTGGAGACTGGAAGTCTGAGATGAGGGTTCCAGCATGACCAAGTTCTGGTGAGGACACTCTTCCTGGATTGCAGACTGCCACCTCGTCACTGTGTGCTCACATGTCTCAGAACGAGAGACTGCAAGCTCTCTGGTGTCTCCTCTTACAAGGGTGCTAATTCCATCATGAGGCCCCTACTCTCAGGACCTCATCTAAACCCAGTCAACTCCCAAAGATCCCACCTCCAAACACCCCCACACTGGGGGGCGAGGGCATCAATATATGAATTGGGGGGGGGGGGTAGGGGAAACAATTCAGTGCAGAGTAGATAAAACAAACAAAGATAATTAAATGTATGGCTTAAAAATGTTGAAAGCTGGACCACGAAAATCTACAATGACAGGAAGTGAAGACTAGCTGGCTTTACTGTAAAGAGAAGGCGGAGGCCTGATTATGCGACAAAATATACGTAACGGGAATAACTCAGCTCAAAATAAGAGAAATAGGAGATGGGACCATTAAACAGGCTTTAAAAGTTTGTTAGCTCCCATATTGATTTTTCAGCCACTATCTAAAAATAAATAAGGATCTCTATGCTTATTTTCTACAGGCAGAAAAGAACAAAAGAGGTTGAAGTGTTCTCTGCAAACACACTTGAGGAGAGAAACCTGCCGGTCAGAAAGAAGCTGGCAGCTTCAAAGAAGAATGAATGGCAAGTGGAGTTTCCAGGAAAGAAGGGAAGATGGGCAAAGGGAGCTGAACGAGATCGCAATGGGCACCCCGGGAAAATCGTGCCCTGTGGCTAGTCAGAGAGAAACACAGAAACAATACAAAACTCCTATTATATGGAAGACTAGCTACTCACCGCATGGAAATCATCTATCTTACTGGATAATAAGGTTTAAAAATTTCAATGAATAATTAAAAGACAGTTTTCAAAAGAATAGGAGGTCAGATGTCGTTGAAGAAAATGTGATAGATGTGAGCTATAATTTTAAATACCATGTGAAATTAACAGCTTTTTTTCCCTGATCCCATCATCTTTCACCAGATGGGACTCAGACAGTGCCGTCTTCTGTCTGCTGCTTCATAAATTATATTCTCCAAGACAGTGAATTCGCTGGGAAGGGATAATAGTGAACCAATTCAGTCACTCGTAGACACTTTTTAGCCATCAAAATATAATTTTGTCCAATGACTATTTAGTGGAGATTAAACATGTAAAACTCATTACTTTTCAAGGCGCTCATAAATAAAACTGGACACTGAAATTCTACTAGGTGCTAAATTATGTTGAAAACCATCGCTGAATAATTTAGTTTAGTAGTTCTCAAAATGTCCGCAGACCCCTGAGGGTCCCCAAAATGTGTTCAGGGGGTCAGCAAGGTCAGAGCCATTTTAATAGTAAGACCTGATTTGTCATTTTCACTGTGGTGACATTTACACTGAACGTGCAAAGCAGTCATGGACTAAAGAGTGAGCATTTTAGAAGAACAAAGGGAGGGGTACCAGCTGGAGTATGGTGCTCAGTACTCTCTTCACTGCCAGCCACCCACTTCCACACAAAGTACTCTTGCAAGACAAGGTATGAAAGTTGCGTGAGGAAAAACATTTGTGCAATTAAGTTGTGAGCTGAACTCGCTACCATTTTCATGACAGATCACTTTTACTGAAAAGAACAAGTGGCAGACAAATATCATTATTCAGCCTGGAATATTTGGCAGACATTTCCTTAAAAATGAACAAAGTGTGCCTGCGACTTAAGGAAAACAACTGACAGTATTCACTGCCAATAGCACAACTTAAGCTTCCCTGAAAGCCTGACAGTTCTCCACTCATTGATATATTTGGTAGTGATGATTAAATTTTTGATATCGTATAATGACATTGCTAAACATTCAGGAAATCTGCGTAACTCAACATATTTTCCAAATGCTCGATGTATCGTATTCCACAATCGTATTCCACAATCATGTACACAAACTACATTCCAATAATATCATAGGCCAATGGATCTTAATGTAGTGAAAGTTTATTGATATAGTTTCAGATTCCACATTACAAAGAACCTTTAAGAAACTACCACCAGTTTGGGTACAATATCAAAGAAGATGACTCACAATTATTTATAAAGGCTATTAAAATACTCCTCCCTTTTTCAACTTCATATATGTCTGCAAGGCTGGATTTTGTTCATTATAACTTCAACCAGAGCAACATATCACAAAAGATAAAATGCAGAAGCAGATATGTTAATCCAGCTATCTATCCTCTATTAGGCCAGCTATTCAAGAGATTTGCAAAAATGTAAAACACTACCATTCTTCCCACCAACTTTTTTATTTGGAAAATAAGTTATTTAAAATATGTTGTTATATTAACACGTAAGCAGATTATTGGCTTTTAAATGAATTAATATTTTTAAAATACTGTTCTACTTTCACTATTATAAATACCAATATCAGTATGTAAACAAAATTTCTTTGGTGTCTTCAGTAGTGTTTAAGAGTGTAAAGGGGCTCTAAAACCAAAAGTCTAGAGGCTTCTTGCTTTAATTGAGCAAAAATCATCTCTAATTGTGATTTCTATCAGATCCTCAAATTAAGTTATTGGATTTTCAATGTTAATATCATCCATATTTCCCAAGATAATCCAGTCAAAGGAAAAAAGAAAATATCCAGAGCCCAGGTTTTATTTTTAAAGACTTGAAAGATATCCGATTATAATAAAATTACAAATCCATCCCCTCCCCTCTCTTTCTCCACTACTTTTGTAAGATTCAATAAATCAAGTTTTCTGGATGTAGGATTAAGGGACTTTTGCAATGACAGCGACATTGGACTGGCAGCCAACATACAACAATTTTTATTCCCATTCCCCAAAGTGGAAAACTCTTTTTCTAGGAGATTTTTTTTAGCACAGGCATGGAGCTTGGACAATAGTCTTTTACTTTCCTCCTTTTTGGGAATCTTAATCCTAAAGAGATCTGACCACAGACACAAATGTCCCCTTCATATTTCCCCAGGACAGCCCAGGGGAAGCCTGCAAATGTGACATCTGCAGTGAAAATCAGACTTTCGATCCATAGGTCAGTTTTGTGTAACTAGCCAAGGTCTTAACGATGATCCTGAATTCATACAATATGTATTCCTTTAATAACATAAATGTTCATTAGAAGTGCTTTTAAAAGGTGACTTTCTATCTTCCCCCAAATTATAAATAACACAAGGCTATTTTGAACAACAACAAAAAGAAACCTTCAAGGGAAACTTGGCAGTAACAGGTGAGGAGAAAGGAACAGAAATGAAATCCTGCCAATTCAGTGAAGGACACCACTGTTTCTAGACATGTGTGATCACATCTCTGCTGCAGGAATATTCTTCATTGTTCACAGCCAGTCCTAAGTCCCCTGCCTGCTGTCACGTTCTTTAAGGCTTTCCTCCTTTCTGACTTGTCTCTTAAATAATTTCTCGTCCACTCCCAGGGATGCAAAAGTCTTGTCACTTTATACGGCCAAACGGTTCATGCCTGTCTTCCTCCCACCCACGCCATCCAAACTAGACCCCAGCATCACCTTCTCAAGCAAAAATGCTATCAGAGCCTTGCCTGCCCAGTGTTTCCATCAACAGAAGAACCATCGACCCCAGAGATCAATCGAGCAATTCCATTAGAAGAAAGAAGCAGCCATACCAGTTTTTAATACTATGTTCCTTTCTACTCTATCATTACTTGATTAAGAATCAGCAAAAATACAACTGGGCAAATTGAATGAAATCAGAAATTCTTCCCCAGATGTCAGCAAAGTGTCTGTGGATCATGACGAATACTAGAACGGTATAAGCCCAGACGCTACAGATGTTATTTTGACTAATGGGAAAGCAGACGACATCTCTTTGAAGTCACACATGCACCTCCAGCAGTCTGTTCTCCGCCCATGTCCAGCCAGCTCGTGCCAACGAATGCAGACAATACCACCCCAAGCCTGCCCTTGCTCACCACCTCTGTTACATGATTATCCTCTTAAATGGTCATGGGGTGCAGCTTCTCTCTTAAACACAGCAAAAAAGGTTTGCATCTTTACCCTGTCATCACACCATGGCTTCTAAGTAACGCACATTCTCTGAGAACTGAATCACATCTTCTCTTCAACCCCAGTTACTGTCATCATCCTTCATTTTTCACATGGATGATTGAAGCAAGAGCCCAGCTTGACCAAAGTTTCCTAACCTCTTATCTCCATTTGATATTTCATCTGCACTCTACCTCTGATCCTACAAGCACGTTTCAACTTGTGCTCATCTAAAACTTCACCTCTGAAATCTTAGACTCTGATTTTCTGTGAGCAACAATTTTTAGCATTCTGCCTTTCTCTCCTTCATGGCCATTACAAACACTTGTTAAGCCTTTTGAGAGAATTCTGGGATGCTCTGCCCCTCTCCAGAGAAACTACCCCAAAATAACAAGGAGAAAAATAGAAAGACACCTCATCTTCAACAAAAACTAATAAAAGTCTGTGGACTTGTAGTGTTCCTTGCCTTCCCAGTACTTAGTAGAGTGGCTTGAAATAATAACTATTTCATCCAGATTTGATGAGTGAAAATGATTTGCAGCAATCAGGCCTTCCTAGATCCCCTGAAATTAAACAAATATACATAGTTTCTGCGCTAAGTTTACGTAAGGCAGGTCCTTTAGAAAGTCTAATTAAGTTCAACCAATATTTGTTGAGTCCTTACAATGGGCGGATCACTCTGCTCGGCTCCATCACAGAATTAAAAATGAGATCTCAAGTAGTTGAATGTTTGTTTCCCAAATTTTGGAAGCCATGAAGAAATGTTGGCTTTTCACTCAATGCGATCTTTTAACTCAAAAGCACAAGATTTTTAAAGGCAGCCAGGTGGAATTAGTTCAAGATGAATATGAACTCTGTCTCTACCATAGTCTCTGTCTTTCCGGCCCCTCCTTGGGAAAAGGTGTCCCTTTCCTGTTATAGGACTGGCCCTCTGATTGCATTATGGTGGCCATCCCCTTTCAATTTCACAAGGATTTCATTTCTACATCAGTTTTCTATTGCTATTTTTCTCTATTGAGATGCTAATCCATTAAGGATGAAAACATTCTTTTATAATTCCCATTTGGGGGAAAACATGACTTGAAAAATGTCAAGTTGCCACCTATTTCTCTGCTCCCCTTTACAGCAAAATTCTTGAAAGTTGCCCACTTGATATCTCTTCCTGATGGCACATCCTCATTCTTCAACCTACTCCCGTCTGGCTCCACTGAAATCGATCCTGCCAAGGTCTCAAAAACTTCCACGTTGCCAAAGTCTGCGGGCATTTCCCAGTTCTTACCTTACTTTGCACTCACGGGCATCTACATAATTGGCCATTCACTCCTTGAAACTTTGTTCTTTATTTCTGCAACCTCGTACTCTCCCGCTTTTCACCAAATCATGTCTCAGGTGACCTCAGTGCAACCAACCGACCTCAAAAAGTCAGAATTGCTCAGGTGCACTTCAGGCTACTTTCCTTATTCCAACCTCTTACTACGTAATTTCATTCATTTCGATGCCTTTAAATAACACCATACAAACAGATAATGATTGCCAAATTTATAGACCCAGTTCTTAATTATTTTCTGAGCTCTACACTTGTATAGCTCGCGAGCTAATTTAACATATGTACCACATGCATTTCATAGGTAACCATCCAAAAAAACAAAATTCTTGCTTTTCTACCTCATCTCAACTTCTGCTTCTGTATTAGCTATTGTCATAAATGGCAGCTCCCTCCACCCAGTAATTCAAGACACATGCTACAGAGCCGTCCTCATCCCTGCCTTCTCTTATCGCTCACATTCAAGACCTGTCCATAGGTCCCTCAAATACATACCTCTCCACTTCTCGACACTTCCATTTCTACCATTTCTTAGCTCACGCCTGCAGCGTCTCTGGCCTGGCCTACCTAAGCCACAACCACAGCTTCCTACTAACCTCCTGCTTCTCCTTCCTTCTCCCCAGTCAACATTCCCCACAACACACGAGTGACTTTGTAAACATGCAGATCCATTAGAGTCACTCCATATCACATCGCTAAAAAGTCTTCAATGGCTTCCCAATGAAGTCCAGTGGAAGACAGGGGACACAATCTGGCTCTGTCTTCCCCATCTCAGCCCTTTTGCCCCGTCTCGCCCTGTGCAGCTTGTGGTGTCTTCCTGCACATGCACTCAGCTCTTCCATTCCTGCTTTTTCCTCTGCCTGGAGAGCTGTCCCCTAGTTTTCATACAGCTGACATTTCTCCTTCACAGCTCGCTCAAATGTCACCTCACACAGTCTCTCCCTGCCTGTCCAATCTAGACATGCCAGTACGCCCACCACATTCTATCACCCCTCCAAGTGCATTCCCTTCCAATGCTCTATGTTGGCTGTGTTTATCATTACTGGGTGTATTGTTATGATTGGGTATGTTTTGGGTATTGTCTTCTCTCCACATGCAAACCCCACACACATCGCTGAGGGCAAGGGTCTTTTCTGCCTAGTTGATCACAGTAATCCTGATTCCCAGAGCAAAGGTAGCATAAAATAAATGCTGAATTCATATTTGTTGGATAAAGTAATGAATAATCCTTATCATTAACAAACACTCATAAAAATGTGTCATTATTTTTCAGTGTCAACCCAGAAGGTATAATCCTTGTGCATTTGATGGGAAGTTGGGTCAAAGGAGGTCCGTCCAGATTCCAACAAGAAAACCTAATTAAAAGTGAAATGTGGACCTTCTCAGGTGATACATGTCCCTAGCACACCTGAGGTTTGGGTATTGAAATAATTCCCCACCACTTTTTGCGGGCAAGTCCAGATAACAGATACATATCATTGCATTCACATCTCCTTTTCAAACCACATCTCCCAATATCCTGAATCTGGAATTCGGGGCTCCAAACAATTCTTTCCTCCCTGCTCATCTTTTTCAAATAAATGTCTTCACTAAAGTTTAATTTAGAGTTTGGTCACTAGAGGGCACTTTTGTTCTTTTATAGCCGCTCCCTTTCTAAAAATTTTAGGTGCCTTCCCAAGAGACAAGAATTTCCCTAAAAACATTACATCCTTGATTCTGACACTTAAATCTCCAACTCCTAAGATTCACATGAACTATTCCTACCCCAGGAAACTGACAGTACTAACTGATCCCACTCACCTTGTTCAACTTGCTCATCACGATTGAGCTCTCTGTGGGCTTTCTCGTGAAGAAATCATAGCACCATCCATTTAGGTTAATGATTCACAGCCAGAGTGAGCATGAGAATCACGCTAGAGAATTTTCAAAATAGGTGTTTCTGAGCCCCACTCTATCCGTTCAGATGCATTCAGTCGCAACTGCCAAGGGTGTGGCATTAGCTTATACTTTTTTTTAAAGCTCCCCCAATGCTTCTGGTACCCTCTTGGATGAAGACAAAGGTCAATGTTTTCCCCTAGCCTTGAAAAAAAAGAAAAATCCATGCCACTGCTTCTGTGCACCCACCAGATCTGAGCATAAGGTAAAAAAGTGGTCTTTGCATGGCCAGGTCCTCACTCTTTATAGAGGCTTCATTGCTTATATTTTGTTCCAACTGCCCATGAAGGAGATGAGTCTTATTTTTTCCCCACTTGTCACCACTGCATTTCCAGCAGTACTGCTCTGCTCTCACTCTCCTCCTAGAGTAATCCACTCAATTTTGGTGGCACTGAGAAGGACACTGGCCTACATTTTGTGGCAGCTAACTAGACAACGCTGCACGGTAGCTTGCAACACATCTGCACCCTCCATAATGTCATTCTAACGTCCAGGGTAACCTTCTCCAGCCTCTGCTGACTGTAAGGAATTGACCCCACTTCTACCCCAGGTCTCAAGAGCAACTTCTGCTTCCTATGCTGAACCTTGACGAATACAAAGTGCTTAACAGAGTTGCAGGTGTTTAAACGTTGCTTTTAAAATCTTAGCTATCCTTCCTTAGATTTCACCCAGTTAAGTGGGTATATCACACAGAGCCTGAGTTCTCTTGTCTGTGAAAGACTGGCCTGCCTCTCGAAGTGCTGTGCAGATGAAACGACATCAAGTGTGGAAAGTCTAAGCACAGTGATTAAGTACTCAATACATTGTATCTGTAATTATTATTTTTATTTCTTACCTTTTTTATTATTTTCATCAACAGATAAACTGTATTGAGATAGGTCTTGTAACTGAATCCGTCTTACAACGCTACCTGCAATGGCATAGTAGAGGTGTATGCCACTGTCTACATGATAATATGTCACACACAGAGCCAGACTAAACTAGAAATAATAATAAAAGTTTCTCAGAATTGAATCATCAGTCTTACCTTCTGTGGGTTTTTCTCGACAGCCACTAGGGGGCAGACACGTCCAGAGGGAAAATCTTACCAGGAAAAGCAGTCAATTCTTGGTCCACTTATTGAATGTGGGCAGCAATCAATAAAGAAGGGAGAAGAATAAAGATGCTTAATCTTCAAGGACACAAATTTCAGTTAAAATATGTATTTAGTTGAACTACATAGTTTCATAAAATTAGTAACTACAATTTTCCCCCATATACTTATATGAATTTTTAAGCAAAACCACTCCACAACACATGCATGGATTTTTGTTTTGTTTTGTTTTAATTTAGAAGAGAATTAAACAGTCTGTGAGTCATTAAAACATAGGCAGAAGCACAGAGTGAGAATACCATGCTCCTGGGAGTACAGATTCCTGGGAATACATAAAAGGGGGCTTTTATCCAGTAGGTGCAGTAGGCACAGTGCTTGGAGTTTATGAAGTTTTCAAGATACCAGAAAAAAATATGAGACTTGTAAGATAATTCACTCACAACTTTGGAATGAAAAACTGCATTTCAATGTGCGTGCGCGTGCACACACACACAAAGAAACTAACCAAATCCCAAAAGAACAAAAATCTGCTGGGATTTTGATGAATAGCATTAATTAATTTTCTTTAAATGCCATCTTTGCAAGATTGAGTCTTACAGTCTATTAATGAGGTCTTATTTAATTCCTCTAAATGATATTTAAAATTTTCTACAGTTCTTGCACATGTTTAGTGTAAGGTATTTGGATTTTTTAGGTTGCCTTAAATAGTACCTTGTTCTTAAATTTTAATTTGTAACTGTGTTAGTGATACACACACGCACACATCATTTTTTTGTACACTGGCTGTAGTCAGCAAACTTGCTGAATTCTCTTATTCATCAATATTAATTATGTGTAAAATCTCCTTAATTATCTGTATATATGATTGTATCTTCTGCAAATTATGTCACTTTTATCTCCTACTTTGCTAACTTTGAATTTTTTTCTTTTTCTTACTATATCGCTTGGGGCTTCTAAATAAAGGAAATAAAGTCGTGACAACAGCATTTTAGTCTTATTACTATATAAATAGAGAAGTTTTTCATTTTTTATCATTTCACATAACATTTGCTAAGGATTTAGCAATTTTATTCATCTTTTTTAATTTAGCAACTTTGACTTTATTAATCCCTTTGATTTTCTCCTATTCCATTAATTTTTTTCTGCTATCCAATCATTTTCTTCCTGTTATATTCTTTAGATGTAATTTGCTGTTCTTTTTTCCAATATCTCACTGGAATGGAGGCTTAGTTGATTTTGTAGACTTTTTTTTTTTTTAACTATATGCATATAGGACTTTCAAGATAAATTTCCAAGAAGTATAGAAAGTGAGTTGGAAATAATCAAGTTTCATCATCCAACCTGAAGTGCCAAACATCTTCATTCTGAAGTTAAATTCTCTAACAATTTTTAGGATATTGTGCAGATGAAAATCCTTCTTCTAAATCCTTCCACCTGGCCTTTCCTAGTTTTCCATGTCTATCCTCTCCTTTGGTGTGTGATAGTCCATCTCAAAACACACTTGAAGCATTCGCTGAGATTCTAGCTTCGAGCTACTCCACAGCAGGCTCCTGTCTGGCCCATCTACTGCTCTACAGTCAATGGAACACTTGGTCCATCTACCAGTCGGCTACAGAAATCCCATCCTAGCTATGAAAACTTTCTTCACAATTGTATTGTTTTGCTTCAGAGATTTTGTTTAGTACACCTCTGCGTACTATTTTAGGGAATTTCAAGGTTCTGCATGTTTTAAATAAATAACTTCCATGTCTATTTTCCGGTCAATCCTCTTTGGTTATCAGGTTTATATTATATAGTGGACCATGATTTCAATGTACAATCATGACAATTTTGCTGTAATTGTGTGGCTGCATTATTTGGACCCTGTTGAATGGTGAGATGAATTTTCCATGAATTCCAAGTTCTCCCCCATGAGAGGTAAAATCAGATGAAATGAACTGATGGTTCTGATACAAAATGATGGAAGCAGTATTTGGAGTGTGGCGTTTTCAGGTCCTACAACATTTAACTTGGCTTTGGTTCGTGGTTATAGCCTGGCACTGACCTCACCAGTTCTCTTGAAAGTGCATGCTCAGGTCACAATGGGGACAGGATGTGAGTGACTGAATGAGTCAGCAGGGCACGACTCCTTTAGGAAAAATAACTACTAGCTGTCTGACTTGGTATTACTCACCTCAGTAGATGGAAAGCCTATGAAAAAAAATGACTCCTTCCAGATGCTCTCAGAGAGTAGGTTACCAAAGAACTCATCTCACCACAACTCTCCTAATAGAATCATTAAAGGGGAAGCACTTAGGACAAGTCTAAATAAGGAGAATTACCCATGGCTGCCAGTTACGGAAAGCCATAATTCCTAGGGACAACGCAGATCTTTGGCCCCAGTGCAATTTATCTAAGTGTCTTTCTCCAAATCTCATTGCTATCAGAAAATCCACACCACCTATTTCATCATTCCCTGAGGCACATGAAAATTTTACCCCATTTATGGTCTGACATGGCCTGGAGTAAACTGGCCAGTTGTTTATCAGTAACTATAAGTTCTCTGAGGGCAAAAACTAGGCCTGCTCAAGTGACAGACATATGACACATACATAACAAATATGTGTTGAATTATTTCCTAACAAATTAATCTACACTGTTTCTTGAACATGTAAAAATAAAAGAGACCGTCCGACAAGAAAATGTTGTATACCGGTGGTAAGTGTTAGGACCATTTTAGAAGATGACGGGGTTATACAAGCCTATCACTCAAGGGAAAAAAAATTGGGACATGGTTGCCACAGCAGTCATTTTCAGGATTGTAATGATATCACACTACATTAATGATTTTGTAAACGGTGATCAAAGGACATATTTCCACAAAAGTAATCACCACAAACGCAGAGTAATACAGCCATGAGGACATCGACTAACAGATGTTCAACGAGGGTCAGGTAAATAAAAGAAGGCGCAAAAAAAAAAAAGAAGAAATCGTGGCTATCCAAACGTTAAATTTTTTTTTTTTTCCTTCCTCCTCATTTTGGAAATTTTGACATCCGGTTACACCAGTAGTATTCTTGGTAGCTTGGTTTTCATTTGCTTTTCCTCTCTAGGTTACAACCCAGGGTCACACACTACACTTAGCTGTCCTGCCTCTTTGGTCTCCTTGACCCTGGAACAGTTGCCCAGTCTTCTGTGTCATTCTTGGCACTGACCTTTCTACAGGTCCAGACCAGTTGTTTTCCAGAATGTTCTATAATTTGGATTTTTCAGATGATGAAGTCCAGTTGAAACATGCTGAACCCGAACACTATGCAGACGAAATTATGTCTTTCTTAGTTTATGAACAACTGATGTCCGCTCGTCCCGTCATGCTTTCCATCCACGTGCCCAAGTCACACTCATCTCCTGAGCCAATCACGGGGGTTATTTTCCCCTGGCCTCTGCTAACACGGCCTTCCTCTCTGGAAAGGTCTTTCTGTTCTTTGTCCAAACACCCAAGGTTTTCATTTGTTCACTGCTCGGCTCAAATATGCTCACTTACCCACAAGCACTGTCTATACTATACTCCTCCAGGCTTCTTACATTCCTCTTGCAACTTTTTAAAAGTTCCCGGAGTTTCCTCAAATCCACTCAGTGCTTCGTCATATTGAATAACTTTGTAGCTCCCTGTATATTAATACTAATCTCCCCATAGTAATGTACCTTGTCAGCCTGCGAGATTGCCACCCCAGGCACAGCAGTTGTAACCATAACTCTGCAACTCCACACGTGGCTTCCATTTCCCACAGAGCCCATCAGAACTCAGAGCACTCAATAAGCAGTAATTCTGTGATCCTTGACAAATGAGTGAACTAAAATTGCTAACTTAGGAAATAACCCATCCTGCAATTCAGTGCCTCACTGTTTCTAAGAATTCATCTGAGAAAGTGGTTTCCATTTATCTCCGGGGGTGGGGGACAGTGCATACAAATCGCCAGGGAGTTTCCTTTATCTCTGTAAGTAACTGTACTTTTTTACAAGGTTAAATTCTCAAGGAAATTTTTCAGAAATTAAGAATGGAGGGAAAAATCCAGTGTGAAAAGTGCCTCCTCATTCTTCAAGATGGTATCTCTTATTGTCTTCAAACAGGTCGGTGGCCTTGAGATAATCAAAACAAAAAATAAGCAACAACAACAACAAAAATTGAGACAAAGAACATCATAAATTATCTCCAGTAATTGTATTTTTTATTTTTGTACATAAAGTTCCAGAAAACTCAAGGTCTCCAGCTCCACATACCACCCTGTTTGCATTTATCCTTACCTCTGTTTTGTGTAGAGCATATTTTCCAAAGGTAAATACTTCTTTACATCTTCAGGCTCATTAATCTCCAGCACCAATGGACCTCACCACAGATGAGAAAATGCAGAAGGCTCCTGTCTCGGGCCTTGCTCTGTCATAGTTTCTGGTTGCTAAGAACACAAAGCAGCACTGCTGGTTCCTACAGATGGTCTGTTAGTCTGTTAACTAAATATGGGTGAATGTTTCTATGAGAAAAATATTACCGATGTATATTTTTTTTTTCAATTAGGGCCTGATTGTAAATTAAGTTGCTAAAGGATTGACGCAAATTAAAACACAAATGATCTTCAAAATTTGGCTTCTAACATGCCATAGATGTCCAATCTAAACTCAGTTTATATTAAAAAAAAAAAAAAACAAAGAATAACTACTGATTGAAGCTGTCATTTAGTGGGTTCATCACATTTTGAACAATAACAAGTCTTAACTGCTTGGGCACCTTTCCAGGTTTAGCTGGGGAGGGGGCTGCTCTGTGCTCTTTTAAAACCGGGGAACATTAATGGGTGATGAGGATAAAGGGGATCAAATATATGGTGATGGAAGGAGAACTGACTCTGGGTGGTGAACACACAATGGGATTTATAGACAATGTAATACAGAATTGTACACCTGAAATCTATGTAAATTTACTAACAATTGTCACCCCAATAAATTTAAAAAAAAAGAAATACATTAAACAGATTTCAAAACTACAGACATTTCAGAGACTTTAGTTAATGTTATTCTGCACTGATAATCTTCAAAAAGGGAATACATACTTCTAAAACTCATGGGGAATAATTTACAATGGCTACAGAAGAGAGTGCCATACATATTGGCAAGTAATCTGAGAGGCAGTGTTATTATAATGTTGGTGGAGGTAAACAACCTAAATTCTTCTCTTACCTCTGTCAGTAATTAGCTATGTGAACTTGGCAAGGCCTTGGGCCAAGCATTTTTGTCCCTATGTCTCAGTTTCAGATTTGTAAAATGGAGGTAAGTCATAGGTTTTTGTAAAAATCAAAATGATAAATTCATAGTGAAATTGTTTCACAAACTGAAAGGCACTATGTGGATATGAGATGCTATTCTATTTTTATTATAATATTTCACATGTTTCCTTGAAGACTTATAATATTCTTTGTCTGATTAAATGTTATCCTATTGTCTGAGGCAAAATGAAGCAACCCCCTGTTAGATATAGTTGTCTACATACAGGACCCAGCCATGCGACTAAATGACTATGTTTAAAGTCCTTCTAATTTTCAAATTTAGAGAAATGCTTTCAAATAGGCAATACAAATATCAATTTAATTATGTTTAGAAACAATAGGAAACTAAACCAAAATTTATTTCAAAATGATTACTATGGGGAAAGAGACAAGAATAGAAAATGGGTGTGTATGTATTTACTTTGGTACCTTTTAAATGCCTTAGGTTATCAAAAATATAATTATATCAGAAATTACAAAGCTAAGCCATTCCTAAAAATAGAATCAAATTACATAACCAACTGTTGATATAAATACACTGAGAAGAATTATTTCAATGACTTTAAAATGCAATACTATGTATATTGTCCATCACTAGAGCGATATATCCTAAGGATAAGTTACCACCAGTAAATCAGAAGCTGCATTCAGTAACCTTATTGTTAATAACAGCGGTATCGTTATTTTGAAATTATATATGTCTATGGCTAAATCACATAAGTAATTATGTACATGTCACCAAGACTTTCAATATAGAATGGGAAGAAAAGTATAAAACCAGATAAATTAATACATCATAATTACACATTTGAAATATCATTATGGATACATGATTTTTTCCTTTTCCTAAAAAACACATATGCTCATTATTAAGTACTGAATGTTTGCTTTCCCCCAAGAAATTCATATTTTGAAGCCCTAACCTCAAATGTGATGGTTTTTGGAGGTGGAGCTTTTGGGAGGTAACTAGGTCAGTAGGGTAGAGCCCTCATAAGAAGAGACAGGAGAGAAATGATCTCTTCCTCTTCCATGTGAGGACACAGCAAGAGGACAGCTGTCTACCAGCCAGGAAGTGGGCTGTCACCAGATGTGGAATCTGCTGGCATCCTTGCCCTTGGACTTCCCAGACTCCAGAATTGTGAAAAATGAATGTTGTTGGTTAAGCCACACAGTCTGGTATTTGTTATAGCAGCCTGAACTGACTGAGATACCTACATTTATTTCTTTTAAAAGTACATATTATATAAATACCTGTCGACTGAAAAGTTCCAGAAGCAGTAACAAACTAGTAGCAGTGACCACCTCTGGGCTCCGATTCTGGACTTGGAACTTTATTTCCCTCCTTTGGAAAATGATTGACTCCAGGTCTGAGTGGAAAATATGTTGAAGTAATCTGGGACAGCTTGGCTAAAAAGCAAGAGAGTATCAACAATTCCAGAGGTTGTGGCCAAGAGACAGAGGAACCCATCAGAGCAGCTCCCACTGGTGAATTTGGGTAACAGTGTGAGCATCCATAAGAATGACTAGAAAGACCTGAAATAGATATTATACAATTATAAAATCATGAGCTAGTAATGATACAAAAAAAAATAACAGCACACATTCATTGGTCACCTTTTATAGTTACTAGGAGTTTCCAAAATATTGATTTAAAAAGGGGGAAAGGATTGTGCATGATCTCTTCTGCTTTTTCTTGTATAGCTTATTTCATGCTGTTTTTCCAGGGTAACTGTAGAGCATAAAACCTGTTGCCTCAACATTGTGGCCACCAGAACGCCAAAGCTCTCCGTGGGGTCAATTGAAGCCACTCTTGAGACAGTGTCACAGGTCAGCTTCTCCCTCTTGTTCCCACTCTTTCCTCTCCCAAGAATACTGGGGATGCTAATTCCATACAGAGTATACTTCCCAAATCTGCTGTCCTCCCGTCAATATATGAAAAAATCTTTCAGGCAAAACACCATAATTATTTTTAAAAATACGTATTTTAAATTCAAATTCTATTTTAAATTTTGCTTAACACCCTCATAAGTAAGGTTTCCTTTTTGGAGAAAATAATTGATTAGGAAAATGCATAATGGAATATTATCTGTTCATGTATTTCAACTAAAATACATTATGTTGCACAATTGCTAATGTGATCTTGACTTTGTTTTTAAATATCTAGATAGTTGTCTAAATATTGTCTATATACTGAACTATAATATACTACATACTGAACAATAATTGTCTATATACTGAACTATAATATACTGAATTATAATGTCTATATACTGAACTATAATTGTCTATATACTGAACTATAATATACTGAACTATATACTGAACTATAATATACTGAACTATAATGTCTATATAATTGTCTATATGCTGAACTGTCTATATACTGAACTATAATGAACAATAATTGTCTATATACTGAACTATAATATACTATATACTGAACAATATACTATATATTGTCTATATACTGAACTAGATAGTTGTCTAGATATTGTCTATATACTGAACTATCTAGATATTTAAATAGACTGTAGATACCAATACATTCACAGTGACCATCTTTAAAGAGTAAGATTTGAGAAATACTTTCTATTTTACATATATCTATGCCTTTGATTTTTTATAAATGAGATGACGTATAAGCATTCCTTTTCAAAATTCTTAATGTATATGTATGTTTTTATAAGTATGTATGTATACATATGCGTATGTATATGTATAGGTTAATACATATTCTTATTCAATGAGATAAAGTATAAATATTCCTTTTAGAAAAGAAATGCAATTGTTGGTTCTATAAGTTCTAGTCACCCTTTCCTATCATCTTTTGTTCTTACTCTATCAAAACAATTTTTTAATTCTATCGAAATTTTTTTTAAATTCTATTCCAGGCTATGACTTTTTCAAAGATATGTTCCCTGATCATAAAGAACTTTTGTAAAATTAACCCTCATCTTTTATGGATTGTACAAAACATCCTTTATCTTAACTCCACTCAAGTAAGAGTATTTATTGAGTTATTTTGTAATGACCATGAAGTTGAATTGGAACTTGAACTATAAGGAAGGTACAGAAAGTCACAGGAGATTGGCCCACCCACACTAATCAGAATATATTGCAGAAGCTACAAAAACCATAGTTAAAAATAATCAGGATTGAGGATGGAAAGAAACCCAATGGTACAAATTCCAAAATGTGGTGAGTGCTCCCTAGAAGAGAAATGATTTAAATTGTCTTTCCTCGGTGAGGGAATGGTATAGAAAGAAGACAAATTCATCACAAATTAGAGTACAAAGAAACTACCCAAATTCTTGTTCTCCTCTTGATGACAGTATGAGGTCTAGCATGATGAACCCCTGTGGGCTCTGGTCTCAGAGTAAGTCTACTCCCATCCGCCATTTTTACAAAAACCTTCACTGTAGACAGACTGTAAACTTGGGACAGGAGAGTCGAAAGACCCTCCACGAGGGACATAGGGTCTTCCTTAAGTGAAGAAGCCCGCCAAAGACTGGGGACAGGGCAAGAAAAATCCATCTAAGGCACTTTAGGCTCTCAATAGATGCAAGCAATTGCAGCTGAAGGCTGGTGGTAAAGCAGGAGGATAGAGATAAATTCATTCATTATTTCAGGAAGCTCAAATAATGAATGGATAACAAAGAGTACTGTGAGCAACTTAAAAAGTTAGCAGTCAGCTATTGGGTTTTGGAACAGAAGAAATCCCAGAGTGCAGAAAGTTAACTTGGCTCTAAAGCATAAAGAAAACTGAGACCTTGCCAGAGCTCAGATCCAAGTCTTACAGAAGAGAAAGTCTTCGTCCTACCTTCGATGTATTTGAAGCCAGTAGTGATCTAAATCTTACTCAATCTGTAGCAAAGCTGAGACAGCTGAAATTAATCAAACAGGTTAGACTGACTCAGCTGCCCAGGCAGGAACATGTCTTTTTTGGGGGTGTAAATAATATTTACTTCCATCTGTACTGTTTTTTCATTCTTAATTTCTGTCCTCAAATCAAGAATTACGAGCTATCCAAATGAGAAAACGGTGATATATGTTTAAGAGAATAAATACTCAGTGGATACAAACACACAGATGGCAGGGATGTTGAAATTATCACAGAGTTTTAAAATACTACAATAAACATTATAAAGAATCTAGTGGAAATGGTATTCAACCTGTGAAAATAGATGATGATTTACAGCAAAAACAAATGGAAACTATTTAAAAAACAACCAAATGGAAATGCTATCGTTTCAGAAATAGAAAGTTTATCAGTGGGCTAATATGAACCTCTCTAATGTGATAGGTAAGACTTAGGATGCTAGGATTTCCATCAAACATTTGTAATTTAACAAGGCAATACATTAAGGCAAGGAAACTAGTCGTAGCATGCAACTAAGGCATAATGAAGCCGAGGCAGATGGTAGCATATTTTCCTTGAAATCCCATCACATAGATATTAAGCTGGTGCAAAAGTAATTGAGGTTTTTGCAATTATGTTTAACCTTTTAAACTTCAATCACTTTTGCACCAACCTAATATTTGCTCATCCGACCCACTGAAAGTTCATAGCTGCTTTTCCATATGAATACAGGGCCTAAATTCCTTGCAGTATTTTGAGATGCCCCATTCAATTGAGTATAACAGTTGCCCCTATCTGTTCCTGAGTCAACACTCAATATACCTGTAGGTAGAGCCCCCAAATAGAAGGACACAGGATTTGCTAGTTATGAAACTTCAACATTACTGTTCTAGGTTCAGAGAGGAGATGGGAACAGTAAGATTAGGCACAGTACCAGAAAAGTTCCTACTTCTGTTTAATCAGTAGGGGGACCCCTAACATCATGCAGGAAGAAGGAGCTAACAAGACATCCGGCTTCAGTTTGGTAATCCATTTAGGCCAATCAACTTCATTCAAGTCAATGCATAGATCCAACAGACAACTTTGACCTGAGTGAAAGTCACGATTAATCTCATTATTGTAATATCAGTTACAGTTCAACACATTAATACTATCCATATGCTATCATGTATTGCTAGTTAGCCCACTTAAAAATCCATTTCCCAGTTGGAATGTAAATTTGTGACAGGTATAAGATCATGTTTTCATATTTTTCAGTGTCTCCCAAAGATTTAAGACAGCCTGGATATATATGTTTGGTAATTCTATGGAATAATCAGCTGTTTTGTTTGCGTTTTGTGCGGGGGGGAAAAAATTGATTCCCTCCATATGCCCAAGATTATCCCACCCTATACCACAGAATAGATCCATCAGCTTGATCTGCGCTCTCTAGAAGCATTTAATTCATTCTGAAACATTTTCCTAAGGAGGAGGGATGAGTATGCATTTTTTTAAAAATATAATAAGAAATACATGGAGCAGGAGGAAGACAGGGAGATGATAGAGAACACAGAAGGGGAAAATAAAGAGAAAGCAGGAGAGGAGTAGAAAGAGAAGGAAACGAATGGAGAAGAAAATGAAGAAATGGCAAGTACACACAATCAGGAATTAAAAAAAACAAAAGACTTCAGTTTTACGATCTAAGTTCTTCAGCATAAATGTTTATCTCTCTGAATGACTTAAAAACATCAGAATAAAGCTTGACTGTATATTTACTGATGTGATATATCAGTAATTATCCCTAATTAAGATTTCTGCTTTGAGTTTCTAAACAAAGATAAAAGTTACAAACATTTTAAAATTATTATTTCATCCTCAATCCAGTAAAGGCCACTCCATATATTGAGTAAATTCCAATAGCATAAATATATATATATATATATAAATATATATAAATTATATATATACACACATATATATAAAACACTCGTGCATATATTTGAAGATCAAATAAAATAACATCAATATACATAGAAGAGTTAAGCACCCCATGTACAGGTGGGAAGTGAAAATGGACCAGCCGAGGACAGCCTTAGAAAAATAAGAAATCTCAGTCTGGTTTTATACACAAAGAGATGTCACACCATGATGAGTATCTGCAGTACTTCTAGTCCCGTGAATAATCCTGTAAAAAATTTTTAAGTATTACATAAATATTTATTAAATATTGATTGCCCTATCTATTCTAGCAATAAAAATATATATTATAAATATGTTATAGATATATATTATAAATATATATCATATAAATACATGGCATATAACTATAGAATATATAAGTATTATATGGAGACAGGCAATAAATAAAATGCAGAAAAATATACAATGTGCTATAAATTTGACAAATAGTAAGAAGCACAAGGCAGGGCAAGTCAATAGAAATCACGGGTAAGGGAGTTACTATTTTAATCTTGGTAACCAGGGAAAGCCTCAGTAATAAAGTGGTACTGGAGCAAAGACCTGGGAAATGAGGAAGGCAGCGTGTAAATATTTGCAAGAACAGCGTTCCAGGCAGAAGCAACAACGTGAGCAGCAGGTCTGTGCGGGGAAGATGCCTAATGGTGCCTGAGAAATAGCAAATCGAGCAGTGTGCCTGGAAGAGAGCATGTGAGGGCGTGCTGGGAGATGACGTCACAACCGTAAGGAGAACACACACAGGGGCACAGGGTCTTGTAATGACTGTGTCTTTGCTCTTAGTGATGGCAGAAGCCATTGAAGGACTGTGGCCAGAGAAGTGAACGGATCTATTTATGGTAGAGGATGTATGTGGCTGGTATGCTGCAGGCTCAGTGGTGGAGTGGGGACCAATTAGGAAGCTACAATGGCCATAGGTGACAGATGACGGTGGCTTGGACCAGGGTGGGAGCAGCAAAGGTAGTGAGAAGTTGGATTCTTGACCCTATCGTCAAACTGTTTATTGTCCAGGTCAGAGAAAAAGTCTTAAAAACTTTAAAAATATGTTCTCAAAAGAAGAAAATAGATCATTAGGGGAGAAATGGTATTAATGAAGTCATAAATTTAAGAGGGGTTTGGGGAAAAGCCAATTAAACAAGGTAAGATAAATATGAACGGTAAGTGTTTGAATGGAAATAATAATTGCTGACGTTTGTTGTGTGCCTGACATGCCAGGTAGCAGCCAAAATCCTTTGCACACATTATCTCATTAAACCTCTACCACAAATATAGGAGTAGGTAGCTGCGTGCCCCATTTCTACATGAAGAAACTGGAGAAAGCCTGGGAAGATGAAGTCGGTTGTCCAAATGCTGTAGCTGGGATTTCACTGTGATCTGTCTCTTATCAGAGCCGAGCTCTGAGCCAACACTCTATTCTGATTCCCTATATAGCGAATGGAGAGAAAAGATGTTCTACACTGGTGAACCCACGAGAGTGAAGGTTAGCATTCATGTGGCTTGTTGTATGGGTTTGAATGATTGGAGCTGAAAGTTCACGTTAGAGACCAGTAAGAGACACAAGGGAGATTGGAAGGTGGGGCCAGATTTTAGACGTCCTTGAGAGCTTGGTAGAAAACCTGCAATTATATTCAGGAGAGAATGAGCATCTATAATGAACATGGGAGGGGAAAAAAGGTTACTCTAGATTATTCTGCCTACTGGGCACAAGATGAGTTAGAGATCTAGCAATTAGAACAGTCAGAAGCAAAAGTGGTAATTCATAATGAAGGCATAAGAACTGTTAAGAGTAGGAATTAAAAGGAAAAGACAAATCTCAGCAACATTTCTGAAACAATTTTTATTTTCCAAAATCCAGCACAGAATTTGATTCTGAGTTGTTTACAAAAATATACAATTTAGAAACTAGGCCATGTCCACAATTGGATTAGTTGTGTGAATTTGGGCAAGTTACGCATCCGGGCAATTTCTTCATCTGTAAATGAAGTTGTATTAGATTATCTCTAATTTTTCTTTCTTCTCAACAATACTGTGATTAAGATTTATTTGTTTATTTGCTTTTGAACTCTAGCTTAGAACAATGCGAGGGCCCTTAGTATCTATTTCTTTAAAGGCATTAAGATTAAATTTCATCCACAGGGCCCAGTAGGTACCATGTTTGGAACAGAGAAGATGCTGAGAAATATTTCCCGAATTGAACTGAATCAAGAAATCATCAAAGAAAACAAAATGAATTGTACTCGCATGTCTGTAACTAATAAAGCCTAAATACCAAAAGGAAAATGTTAGAATTTGTTCCTATTCCTCCACTGTCTGGCTCAGTGTGTCACATTAGTGTGGCCCCTGGGCCCAGCATCAGCTCAGGTGAGGGTTTATGGGCTACGTGAATCTCAGGTGCCATTACCTCCTGGGCCATAATCTCAGAGGTGACCCAAGAAACTGTGTTTTAACAACCCTGCAGGTGACACATAGGAAAACTGAAGTTTCAGAAGAAGGGGTCTAAAACTGTCCTCGCAATCAATTTAGTTATGTACCTATTACCCAGAGTGTAATCCTAGACTTAAAACCAGAGTTTTTGATTAAGATATTTTTGAAACCCAAAGCTTACTAAATAATTATATATCATACAATCACGTGATACACACGTGTGTGTGTGTTTGTGTGTGTAGTTACCCCTGACATTTTTCTAAACTGGAAGTCCCCTCACAGCCCTAGGGAGCAAGCCCTAGGGAATAACTTTTATTCCAGAACCTTCTGAACCTCCCCAAATACGCTTCACTCTAAGAAGGTCTCCGAGAAGCAAAAGTCAGAGCAGCCTGATTGGGAAGACGTTGCCCCTCCCCTCTTCCCAAGCAAGTTTTCTACAGAGAGAAACAACCTCAACAACATCACTTAGTCTGCTTGCTTGAGTTCTAAACAAGCAAGATGAACCTTTACTACGGCTTTGCTTTTCAGCTCTTTCACCAGCCTGCTTTTCAGAGCAATGAAGTAGAGAGAGCCTGGGCTTTGGGAGATGACAGATGTTGGCTCAGATCCTGGTTCTGCTTGTTTCAGCTGTGAAATCTCAGACAAGTTCCCTAGTCTCTCTGGGCCTCCATCCTCACCTGAAAATTCAATACGACGCCATGATAATAACACCAAGTTTGACACCAAGGACCTACTCAACAAATTTGCATTCCCCTTTTCCATCTCTCATTTCCATCCCTTTCCTGAACCCCAGAACTGACATAGACAGTAACTCAAGTCTCTCTTATGCTGGATTGCCAGATGCTCTTCCCCAAGAACTACCCTCCGGGAAAAGGAAGAGGAACCACCTCCCACAGCCAGAGTTTCCTCATTTCGAAAGCTCCAGAAGAATCACAGAAGCATCGCAGTGCCCAGATGAGGCCCCGCCAGCCTGCGAGGCCCTTTGCTCCCAAGGCTACATTCAGTAGCCCCTTCAGCACGACAGGCCTCGGGCAGTGTCCATTTTACTTGTCTGGAACCTCCCACTTCAAGTAAAACCTTATCTTTTTCAAAGCAAAGACCATTCATTTTGTACATCCTGCCTTCCTACTGTCTCTACTTGGAGTTCGTTTGAATGATAAAAATGGAGGAGAGCAAGGAACAACTCTACTTCTTAATGGTAACTCAACAAAGAGCTGCTGGCAGAGCTTTCACCCTTAACATTTCCATCACTGTGCTATCTGGGGTCGGGATCAGCTTTCTGACATGAACTTCAGAAATCTGCCCTTTTGTGTCTGCATCTTGGTGAGAACACGTGTGAATGGCAGAGCAGACAACAGTCAAGCATTGCCACACAAGTGGGTCTGTCGGAGAATGAATCTAACAATTAACTGTTGACATGCTGTCACCTTTTATCTCCTTGGCACCGTTCACATAAACTTCTAAAGTTCTCCACTGGTTGCCTATATCAGGCTTGTAAAGTGAAGAATTATAGAAATTAGAGGAAGAAAAAAAATTAGTTCAAAAGCCTTGTGACCCCCATACCGTGTGAGAAACACTCTTGTTTGAATAGTAAAATACTTTAGGTCTTTCGTTCAGTGAACACACATATTTTCCAAAAAGAGAAAGAGAACTGTGTTTCTGTGTGTGTATGGGTGGGTGGGTGGAGGGCAGGGCTGAGGTGAAGGGGTGGTTTTGTACTGATCGTGGGGCATCAGTGGATTGAAAAAAAAAAGGAGTAGCTAGCTGTATTTTAGTTTCCAGCTAAATTAAATACAAAAATAAAACCATATGATTTCACCTTAGACACCATGTACAGGCTCACCGGTAAAGCATCAAATTGGATGCTACCTAATTTGAACTTATTTAAAGAGATAGAAAAAACCATTTTCTAGATGTTTATTCCTTCTAAATCTTTAAAGCGCTTCTTGCACTCTAGACCAAATCATCATACCACTGTTTTCCTGACATCCACGGGTGGGCAGGTAGCTCAGCTCTCAGGCTGGTTCAGGCCCTTCGTAGTCTGGAAGTCGGATCACACCCTCAATATCAAACCAATTAAAATAACTGTCTTCTCTACTTGGCCCTTTCCTTCTAATTTCATCCGAGAAGCTGCCATCAATTCAAATGCATTCATTATAACGAGCAGGGAACTATGTTTCTGTTTCTGAATATTTTTCTTAATCACTAATAATTGATTCACTCTGACTGCAAGCTTACCAGTGCAAAGCAAAACACACTGTTTCACGAGTTCCAAAAATGGGCTAAATGGCAGGGTTGGGGCCAGTAGTACTACTTGAGCTCATTCTATGTGGCAAAAATTTGCGCTTGATCATCTTACAGAGATTTTTATTTCTTCTCCAGGATTCCCGAAGATGTTCCTGGTTTCCAGGAACAGAGGAGGTTTTTATGTTAGCACCTTGGAGACCAGACAGATTTGTTACAGCTCCCTTTGTAAATACAGTCAGTAACCACAGCGCCAAGATTTACGCTGGGCTCTCTTTGTTATGGTGATTCCTGCTGCTGCACACAGTGCTGGGTGGATTCTTGACAGTGACTGTGAAATTGGAGCATATGTTATTTGACTGAAATAACGTGTGTTACCATCTCAATTCTTAAAACTCACAGGGTATAGTATGGGTCTATAGGTAGACACATACATAGATAGATACTTACAGACACATACATACAAACATATAGGTATATGCTTCTGTAAAGGAAACAACTCATAGATGACATTTTTTCCAATTTTTTTTAACATTAAGAAGGCCAAACAATCCAATGGTATATGTCTTCTATAAGAATGGATAAAGTGAGGAAAGAAGCATTCAACAATCTAAGACCTTCCATGCAAAAATTGCACTCAATAAAAGAATTAAGAGGGAGTAGATGATTCTTTGCCTCCTGCTTCCTCTTCCCACATGATTTCGTTTTAGTGGGGTAGAATGTCAGCCTTGATAAAGCACTTCTATCATATTTCCCTTTGCACTCGTTGAAGTTCATGGCTCACAACAGGAGCTTAGCAAACACTTCCCATTTATTCCTTGGTTGTAGGACTACCATGAGTTCCCTCCATCTACCTCCTATACACACTTCCTTGATCCCCTTATCCTTTCTGTAAACATTCATTCAATAAACATTCATTGAAAAGCTGCAATCCTGCATGCCCTATGCTGGAGATGAAGAAGAAATAGACCAGAAAACAGTTCTTGCCTTCAGAGAAGTCCCCACCTGAAGTAGGACATGTCACCCAACAGCTCTTTGTGATGATATGTAAACGGTGCATTGGGGGCGACTCCCTTTGAAGTGGCACTCACTTGGCTGACTGCCCACAATGTCTCACATTGCCACAAAAGAGCTCAGAAGCTGGAAAAAAAAAAATGCAGCTGTCAGTAGTGATTAACACAACGACGAGACATGGTATATGAGAACGGATGTAGGTGGTTTTATAAGGACCGTGTGGTTGTGGGGGGCACGCATGCTGAACAGACTACAGACACCACTTTGCCCAAAACTTCCTTTTGCAGCGTGGGGATGTAAATGAGCCTTGCGTGGAAGTCTCTGCTTCTGGGCCAGGAAGACTGACTAACCAGTGAAGCTCTGTATTACTCATTTCGGAGATGATTTGCTTTTCTTGAGGCAACATTCAAAACTTATACAAGACATAGCCAAGCAACTTAGCTAGGTCACCCACATTAATTTAGGACATGTTTCAGTCAACTAATTATGGGGATTCTATCTGTCAACAATTATAACAAAGTCAAAAGATGCTGGGCTTAAACAAGCAGATTTTCTCAGATGCTCAGATCAAAACGTATCATCAGATGACAGTTTGGGGGGAAATGATTCAGCAATTTTTATTTAAATCAAATTCGAAATGATTCTAGATGAAATTATATTCTGAATAGCTCTCATTTGCATGGTAGTCTTATAGATGCTGTAGAGGTTTTTAAACAAAAAAAAAATGCAAAATGTGCTTCTGACCCTCAAGGAATTTGCAATCCCATTGGAGGAGGAAACACTAGCCATGTGAGGAAAGAACTAGCAAAATAAGGCAGCACACGGTGCACTGCCAAAGGACTGGTGTAGATGAGCAGAGATAGCTATCCAGTTAGAGAACAGTAACCATGAGTGAGAGCAATCCAGAAAGAAACTGTGCTTGATATGAGCTTTGGAAAAGAGTAGTGTTCGGGTAAAACAGAAGAATAAGAGGTGTGTGAGGGAAAAGACAGTGGAGCAAAGGCGTGGGAGGTACAAGGCTTTGGGGGAGCCTAGGACGCAGGGACTGGGCTCATTCTGCTGCCCAGAGATGTCCTGGGAGAAGAATAAGAACGAGGCTGAGGATGCAGGTTGGAATCAGATGAGCAAGAACATGAGGCCAAGTCAGGGAGTCAACACCTCCTTCCACAGGTAACGTTTAGAACAGCTATCATCAGCAGAGTGACGTGACAAACCTGGAGATTTAGGCAGGGGGACAACCAGGCATCCGTGTTAGGGCCAGGCATGCTGGGAGAGATGTGAGAGGCCCCTGGTAAGCTAATAATTTAGCATTTCTTCACATGAATATGTACTTTAAATATTGTGTTCAATATTTATTCAGTAAGGTGTGAGGAAACTATTCATGGAGCTTATACAGCATTTTATATTAAAAATAGATTGTATGATCTTCACTATCGCATTTTCACTCCTTTGGAATTCTAGTTTTGTAGTTAAACATTGTTTCCCACTTTTCAGAGCTGTTTTCCTTCTGTTTCCCTCTAGGATTCCTTGTGACACTCAAACTCTTAACATGGGCTCAAATATATAGGTTAAAAAGCCCATTTACCCCATAAACAGTGCTCTATGCTGCATTAGTCATTTCTAGAATTTTAGTGCATGGAGCCGCCTGTCCAGACATACTCTCAGCTGACCAGTTTCATGGTGGGTGGTGTGGCTTTTTTTTGCACTGTGCAACTTCCGACGTACATGTCATCAAAATCCTAAACCCAGAAGGGTCAGTGTCAGTGAGGAAGAGTTTGTATGTTCAGTTTTCATTCTTGGGTACTGCCTCTTTTGGCAGGAATAAGACCAAGATTCATCGTGCCAATTATGAAAAAGGCATAATTGGAGAACTGAGTGGCCTGGCACTTCATTGTGGTTTATTACATAGATATTATAACGTCATATCTGCCTGGCTAGCCCCGCTCTTCACCTGAATCTGATTAGGAGACCATGCTTTCCCTCTCAGCTCTTCAGTTTAATAAAGTCAGTTTTAGAATTCTAGAATGGTCGCCCCACATCTAGTCAGAGAGCAGGTGGAGCCATGCACTAGAATTCACATTTGCATAAGCACACCGTCTAGGTCACCCAAGGTTAAGGTTAAATTTGAGTATACGTCACCTCCCCTGCACTGGTCCTGAACTTAATAAGCTGGCTCTGGGGTTACCCCTTCAGTTCTTACTTTTATCTGCTAGAAAGGCAGGCAGGCAGCAGCCTAGTCTTTCTGGGATTCAGTAACAAATCACATGACTTTATCTATCTTATAACCTTAACAGACTGTAAAATTCTTTCTTTAACAGTGAGCCATCTAAAGTGAAATAAAAGCCATAAAGAATACGGCACCATAATTTGTAGCATTGATTTGTAATCTTTTTTTAAGTAGATCAAAGATGCCTACATGTCTCCTCATTCTCATGCCACACAAAAAAACATTCCAAAATAGAAAATTTACAAAACTCTAAACAGAAAGATTAATATAGGCTGTTTTTATTAAATATTTTAATCCAGAATTCTGACTGGAGGCCATAAAGACATACAGAAATTATCTTAATTAGAAACGTTAGTTCTCTAAGAGACCTTCGGAAATGGCCTACAAAACCACGTCAAGTTTCAAAACTGACCATGATGTAGGCATAGAATATCATGATGAACAATCTGATAGATGTTAACAATTCTGTCTGAATGTCATTCTGTCAGTTGTAGAGAATAAACTGGTGGTTTAGCTCACATGCACGTCCCAGAGATGGGTATGAGAAAACCACACCACCACTGAGACTGCCAGCATCTTAGAGGAGAGTCAGTGAGAAGTACTCCTTACAGCCTGCAAGCTAACAAGCTAATCATTCCCTCTGAGCATGTCCTCTCGCTCTGTTATACTTTTCCATCCAAACATTAAATCGTGTCCACATAACCCTGCTTATGCAGAAGAGAAGCCAAGTCTCCCTATGAAAGAGCTTTCTGCAACTGCTGCTCTCTGCGGGGCAACAGAAACACTACACTGTGAAGCCTGCTTTCCGCAATACCAATCCACAGGCTTAAGGAAACAAACAATAGATAGACATAGTGAATTTTCCCAGGACGGTATTCCGGAAATGTGGAGCTTGTGAGAACATAACATGGCATCCTTTCTGTAATTCTAAAGACACACAGGCAACCCTACCGTAGCAAGGCTGATGACCTTGTATATATGATTTACTATGAAAAACCCACGCTAGAGTTGGGAAGCAAAGGTGTGCAGACCCCGCCCCTGACTACCTAGGGCATCTTGATACACTTGTAGACAGTTTTCCAGATCCCAGAATTTCCACCTGCACATTTAGGATAACGATATCTGCCTCACCATCAGAGAAGCCAAATAAAATTACACCAAAATAAACTCTAAAACAGCATGCATTTTCTAAGCAGTTGTTATTTTTTCATAATCAATGTTTTTAAAAAATTTCTATCCAGGTAGCCACGCCGAGAGCCGACTCCGAGCAGACCCCCAAATAGCCCTGAAGCAATGGCAGCCCAAGAACCCAGCTGAACACTGTGGGGAGAGGTCCCGGGGCCCCCAACTCCACCCTGATCCGATAGCAAGACCTGGACCTGGAACAGGTGTGCTGCTGCATACAGCACAGCGGCTTCTGTGATCCCCAACTGCGATCCTTACCAGCGTCTCTGGGGGAGTCTTATCTCGAAAATCTGGAAATAAGTTCCTTGTGGGAAAGAAACAGCTGCAGCAAAGGCGCCTGTAGAACATTCACTGGAGAGAACTATAGGCCTCAGACTTTGTGTACCCAGGCCCAAGGGCGAGGATGTAATGTAATTGTTTTATTTCTGCAACTCCTTCCTTTAAATCACTGGGGTTCACTCTGGGATTCTGTAGTCCCCAAATTGTATCATTGTGCTATCTGAGAAACAACTTGAATCTGTTTTGTTTGCACCTTTTGCTGCACACAAGGCAGCTATACGTTACGCACTGTACACCTGTTTTAATTGTGAGAACCACATGCCATTCACACGGTTAGGTTTATCGTAAGAAACACCTTCCCTGTGTAAAAAATGGAGACTTGAACCGCTTAGCCTCTGCAGTTACTGAATGTTATCACCTTGAGAATGTAAATAGCACTGCAAGTTTAAATGACTGGTCACTCCATTTGGGTGAGGGAAACAGCTGCAACAAAGCTTCATGAATTAAAAAAAAAAATCTCATCCATATAAACATACAGATATCCAAGTGGATCACTCATTTATTTAAAATGGCATCAAAAATTATAAGACACTCGAGATTCTATCAGAGACTGTGTGTTGGTAATTAAATAAACAACGTCAGAGAGACAATAAATAAGTGCATATATCTATGCACCCACATTATATACGTGTAGGTGTTTTGTGTGTATGTACATTTATAAAAACGTACAACTGAAATAAGGATGGTACTACACCAGAATGGGGCTGAGTGGGAACAGGGTCTTCTGAAAGTGCTTCAGAGAAATTACAGGGGAGTCTCTGAGGAAGTGCCAGTGAAGCCAGAATTTGGAAGACAGGAAAGAGGGGGGGTGACAGCCAGTGGGGGTGAGGGTGGAGAGGAGTGGTAAGTGTGGGAATGGGTAACATTGCACGAGGAGCATTCTGAACTTTACCACTGTAGAAGCGGTAATCAATGGCGTGCCAACCAAGACAGCCAGCAGTTATGGCAGAAACCAGAATGAAACCACACCTCTTCATTTTCCTTGCTCTTTCCTCTACTTAGTCCCTGAGCATCAAAAATCACTCAATATATGTGTTTGAGCTCTTACCACTGACTCTAGTGGGGGTTTTTTCAGTGTGTGTGTGTGTATTATTGTTGTTTAAGTATAGTCATGATCCACAGAGATAATTTTTTTAAAGTGTGATCTGGGTCTTCACCCTGGAAATACCCAATCTTGGTATCTCGAGGATGGATCCTGGAATATGCATTCGTAACAATCATCTCAGGTGACTTGGGTGAAAACTGCTGGCCAAGGCACTAAGCAAGGTATTGTACACAATGTCAAAACAGACACTTGTGTTCCCTGACCTCACAGTATAGGCCAGTTAATAAGACATAGATACTTGAAAATATAACTAACACAAGACCTGGTTAGGTACACGCCCAAACAGAGGTAACCCTGACGTGGCTGAGGAGTTTAAGAGGTGGGTATCACAGGAAACACCAGCTTGCGAGCTGCAGTAACAAGACACCCACAGTATGGAAGAGACACCTAAATCCTATGAATTATATCAGATTCACGAAGCAGCATGAGTCAGGACACTTAGCTCCGAGACCAAGTGACATTTTAGAAGCTCGAATCGGTGTTAGGGAGACACTTGTGGGGTATTGTTGTCCAACATTTTCAACAACAGACAGCCTGCGATACATCTAGAGCAGGGGTGTCCAAACTTTTTTCACCATTTTCACCAAGGGCCATATGTGGTAAAACACGCAAACAGCCGGGCGGGCCACTCACTTGAGGTGAAGTACGTATTGCCTCATCTGGTTTATTTAAGTAAACTAAATATATTTTTGGAATTTGCTGTGGGCCAATTAACAATGAATTGTGGGCCGCAGTTGGCCTGTGGGCCACCGTTTGGACACCCCTGGTCTAGAGAAAGAGAGCAGAATGCAAATGGACAGAGCCCAGGACTGCCAGGACTGTACCCCAAACCCCACTGGGAAAACCGATCCAGGACAGAGGACATAAATCACTACAAACTCATAACCTAGGAATTCTACCTCTGTCTTCGGACCTTGTTGTCTCATTCCAGCCAAACATAAATGAGTCTTCCCTTAAAAAGTCAGAATTGCCCACCCTTGAAGCAGCTCTCACCTTAGAATGCAGATATGCTCCATCCTGTACCAGAAAACTTTGCTTGGGAATTAAAGCACATCACCTCCCTACTATTGTCCCCGTGGTGCCCCAAATTGCTGCCCCAAATTGCTGCCTACATCAAATTACTTTGCTGAAACGATTTTTCATCTGGATGTCAAATCCTTGCTTCTTAATCTCCAAGGTCAGTTTCACTGGATTTTATGATCTCCTCGACCTGCAATGCCCTTTACTCTTTCTTCCCTACGTTAATTAAACTTCCCAGACTTGACTTCAGGCCTTTACATAGCATTACCTTTCCGATGTTCTAAGGGCAATTGATACCGGCAATGGAGATGTTTACAAAAAAGGACAGAATTTAAAAGGGGACCACCTGCCCCACGGTCTTCCCTCTCTTTCCCCATTTTTCTACTCTTGGTCCACTAAGTAACTTAATAGGCCAGAGATTTGAGAAGCTCTTCTAAGGTGTATCTCCCACTCTGTCTGTATTGATGACTGTTGAAGTCAGCTTCAGGGTACATACAGCCAATGCCAACTCGAGCACATACCCAGATCCAGAGTATGAGTGCATAATTGACTACAAAGAGCCTTGACTTTCTACTTTGGGAAAGTTCCAACAACTGGTTATTATTATCGTTCACTGAGGTAGACTGCACACAAACCCCAAAGTCATCACGTCTATGATTTTATGCCTCTCAAAAGTCAGTAATGCCGACATCTGTCATCCTAACCTGTCAGGCCCAGCAGAAAATATACCTCTGTGGCCTTCTGGAAAGATTATTACCTGTTCCTGCCACTGGTTCATAAGAGTACGTCCAGAATCAGATTGTCGGCTGGTTCGCTGCACAGGTGTCGACCTAGCATTCGGGTTGTCAGCACGTTAGACAATGAGCTTTGAATTCAGAAAGTTTGGGTGCCCTCGTTTACTTCCGGTGTGCCTTTGATACAATCCCTTAAACATGTGTTAGAATTTTCTCCCACATAATGTCATTAGTAGTATCTATTTAATGGGCCTGTGGGAAAAATCAAAGGAGAACATTAACAGAGCGTTTCACCCCTTGCTAAGTACAGATGAAGAGCTCAAAATGGCAGCTGCGTTGATTGAATTAGAATGGCTAGCCTGCTGCTGGCAGTGGTACTTCTGGGAGAACTTATGCTCGTAGCAGTGGCTGGGCTTTTTTTGTTGTTTTGTCTTTGTTCCCCTCAGATGCTGTACACAGTTCTCATTTCTCAAAAATTCCAGCCAAGAAAAGAAAAAAAAGAACAGTTTTGTTCTGCCTTCAGTGACCTGAAAGGTCCCATGTAGAAACACAACATAAGCTATAACCTCCCGAAATCCACAACGTTCTACCAACCAGCAGCTAAAATACAGCATTTTCCCAGTTCCTCTTCATTCTGTGTCCCAGGCATTTAGTCCTGGTGAAAATAGTGGTTTCCCCTGACAGAAACTCACTGACCTTCTGCCCTTTCTAATGGTGTTTTCCTCTTTAACATGTGAAGTATTGTGATGCTTGATTTTTCCCGCTGAGCAGGCGGTGACTATACAGGTAAGCTGCTCACTGAAATTCTGGGAAAGAAAATGGCGGTAAATGAGCTTTACCTAGGAACTATGTTGACATCACTAATTTATCTGGAACACTCTAAATAAATACACTTCGAGACTAATCTGTCCCATCTAGAAAAACCAGTACTTCTGAAACATTAACATCCCAAGGAATAAGCACACAGTCAGAGTAATATTCGCAAGTGGTTCTAACAAGAAATTTGAAATAGTTCACTTTAAGCACATTGCCACAGAAAGGTAAATTGAATTTGATTTTCACAAGTGACCTTACAATGGCCAACACATAGACCGCAGAGTGAGCAGTAAAAAATGTTTGAAAGTGTGACCATGGATAAACTGTCTTAAATGGAATTTGTGAGCAATGGTGTGCAAGTGAGACACCCTCACATTTAGTTCAGGGGGAGGGAAAGGGCGTTCTACAAATAATTAATCATTGCAATTTAGGTGACCATAGGATTTGGACCACTGAGAAAAACAGGAATTAGCTGACAATAAAGAATGGGATGAAAAAAGGAAAGGATCTTTTAGAAACTTGCATGTTACCACACCTTGCTACCAATCTTCGAAGGAACTTCATGTTTCAAATTCCACTGCTTACTATCCCTTCTCTTTCTTGAGCTATCAACTGCTTTTAACACATACAGACCTCCTCCTTATGAAAATACCTACTTTCTTCCCTTGATTATGATAAAACCTCACTCCCCAGCCCCGCTCCCTATTCCATCCATTTATTCACTGGATCATCTCCTTCTTCCCAATCTCGCATATGGAGGTTCTTCTCTTTTCTATCTGCACTTACCTTGGATCTGCTGTTCTTCCTGTCCGGACGTATTTCCCTGACATAGTCCCATAACTTGCATTCTGACTTCTTTTAATTCTCTGTTTAAGCACTACATCCTCTGCGAGGCTTTTCCTGGCACCCATGTCTTCCTCTCCAACATTGTCCTTTATATTTTTTTTCCTCTCATTACTCATGTATCACTATCAGGCATTACGTGATTTATTTATCTATTTGCTTATCGTATGCCCCACCACCACCACTAGAATGTACGTTCCATGAGGGCAGAGACTTGTCTGTTTTGTTCTCTGTTCTAATTCTGGTCTAGAATAACTCCTGAAACATAATGGGGATGAATAAATGGCTTTGGGAAAAAATTAATTACCAATTGAATATGTGTACATTACATTTAGTGAACTACAAATGGCTTATAATACGGGTATAGTGAATCTCAACAACTTCTCCTGATTGCAAAAGGTCACCACGTGAATCCCTGTGGAACTGGATGGCAATAATGGACCAGGTTCTGGTGTCTATTTCTATCTTTCTGAGCAACATATCACTTACACGCAAGTGCAGGTGTAACTTACATCAGTGGTAATTTAACACGAACCACTTCATATTGAACTCTAAATTAATAAAATATTATCAATAAATCTGAAGGCACATAGAGTCAGAGAGATTAAGACACCAAATAAACACAAAGAAACCACACACACAAAAAAGCAAGTGACTACTGCTCACACATGTGGGTAATCAGCCTGAGATCACAAAACCATGGTATACAAAGATCAAGGCCAAATCATTTGATTCACCTTCATATGACCAACCTACAGAGTTTCCAAAGAAAACAGAGAACCTACGGGGGCCACCTGTTGTCTTTTCTCTTAAGTTTTCAGAAGACAGTATGAGGTCTTTCAGAGAGTAGGTCCAAGAAGAAACATGTTGGGGGACTCACTGAATGACAACATAATCAATCTGGGCTTCCTCACACTCCTTAAATGGATCATAGAAAATCATCCATAAATGTCAAGTTAAGTCTCCTTGTAGGATTCAGGAACTGTAAGACTCTCACCATTAGTCATTTTCACAAGAGCTCTATGTGATTTACTTCTGGCCAAGGATCAGAAGAGTCATCAGAGAAGACTGACACGAAGACAAAATACTGGGGATTTCTCAAGAACGATCCTCTACTCTTGAGCAGGTCCAGGTGCATTTAAAAACTAGGTACACACACAGATACACACACGTGCATGCGCACACATGAAAATACAGACACATGCTAACTCCAATAGATCACAAGAAATTGTAAGAGACACATGGATCGCTTATGCATTCCTCTCAGTTGTTTTTTTTTTTTATTTATTCATGTTTTGGAAAGGATGATTAGACTAATAGAGCTAAAAAACTGGATATTTGCACATTTGGGGAAGATTCAACCATGGAAAGGCAAATAACAGCAAGTATTTTCTCCTTTTTTCTTAATTTTGCATTCGTATTCCAGATGCTGAGTGAGGACAGAGTCAGCATGGGCCCTAAGGGTGGCCAGTACCAAAAAGCTGCTACCAGCCCAACTCTTGAGCTGAAAATAACTATGAGAAAATAACTATTAGAGTAAAGATGCCACATGATGTGGTTATAGAACATGCCTTCCAATCCCAGGGAGAAACAAAGAAAAGACAAGAATGAAGTTAAATAGGAGCATAGCAGGAAAATGCTGTGTAGGACTGAACAGACAAATAGCATATATTCTAAAATACTCTCTCAATAAAACAAAACACACAAAAAATCCTATAAATAATTCTATCTTGCTGTGTTCTAATCCACTTTCAGTGACCTAAAATAAGATCTATAGTGCTTTCTCTTTCCTTAACAAAGACTATAATTACTTATCTGTCATGAAAATACACAAAATACATTCATTTTTTGATTAAACACATATTTATTGAGCCCCTGGGATGTGGCGAGCACCATTCCAGGCACCAGGGGGAATGCAGTGGACAAAAAGACAAGTAGTATATACCTGCTCTTGTGGGAAGAGACAGGCCATTTACAAAAGTAATGAGTAAATACATAGACTAGTAGGCAATTATAAATGCCAAGTGGATGGGAATAGAACAGGGCGGTGGGATAGTGTTCTGAGGGGTTGCAATGTGAATGTGATCACCAGGGAACACTTTAGTGAAAGGCAGAGATGCTGGGGACACGTACAAGAAGTAAGGGGCGTGTCATCCAGATAATCAAGGAAGAGTCTTCTAAGGGGGGAAACAATCTGCAAAGGGAACGTGCTGGGCATGGTCCAGGAAGAAGTGTGGGTGGAGCAGAGCACTTGAGGGGATGAAGTTAGCGATTACAGGTCAGACTGCTTAGCACATTGGACATCACTGGCGCAGTGTTGGCTTTGCTCCGAGGAAAATGGAGAGTCAATGGAGGGTTTTGAGCAGACGAGTGAACAATCAATATTGTTTTTGTTTGTTTTTTTTTAAAGAATCAGTCTGGCTGGTATACTGAGAATAGGCTAAAGGGGAAGGATGAGATGGAGGACTGAAAAAGGAACATTTGGTAAGAGGTGACTGCAATAATCCAAGCAAAGAATAATGATGACTTAGTTGAGGTTAGTAGCAGTGGAAGTGATAAGAAGGACTCATATTCTGAATATTTTGAAGGCAAAGCTAACAGGATGTATGTTAGACTAAATGTGAGAGGCATCAAGATTGATTTTAAAGATTGTGGCCTGGGCACCTAGAAAAACAGAGCTCTTATATGTCCACAGAGATCAGAAAGCATGTTGCAAGAGCAAGTGTAAGTGATGGGAAATATGGACATCTTAATTTTGAGAGACCCATTAAGCATTTAAGTTACAGGGAAGATATGTGGAAAGAGAAATAAATTTAGGGAGTTTTCAGAATAGGGATGGTATGAAAACCCTAAGAATGAATGACATCACTCAGGAATTAAATGAGAACAGTAGAGAGATTTGACGACTGACCTTTGGGCCACTCCAGAATTCAGTCAGGAGATGAAGAGGAACGAACAATGGAAAATGAAAATAGCCAGTGAAGTAAAAGGAAAACCAGACTTGTCCTGGAAGACAAGTGAAAAAATATTTCAAGGAGTACGTAATGATCAACTCTGTCTGATTTTACACGTAGTTCAGGTGAGAGCGAGGATTGAGCATGAATCTTGGATTTCATGACTGACCTCCTTAGTGACATGGTCACGGGCAGTTTCTGTGAATATTGAAAGCAAAAGCTTAACTCAGGATAAAATGGGAATAGAGAATTGGAGACAGCACAGTTGACTTCATTACAGAGATTTACCAAAAAAAAAAAAAAAAAAAAAAAAGATGAAAATGGAACAGTATTTGAAGAGGGGTTATCAGATCAGGAGACCTCTTTTTTTTTTTAATGGGGAAAGAAAATTAAGGACTCAATCCATACATGCTGATGAGAAAGATCATGCTAGCAGGGCCAAAATTCCAGAGAAGAGAATTACTGGAGTAACATCATTCTGGAAAGGGGTTCGGGGGGTTGACCCTGGACTTCAGCCTGGTAACAGGAGAGAAAGTAGAATAACTGGGCACAGAGGCCAGAGGTTGGGAGATGTGGGAATTCACAGAAATTCTCCTCTCATCGCCCCTATTTTCTCAGTAAAGTGGGAAACAATATCATCCATCCCCTCATAGGAAGGGTTCAAAGGATAAGATTCATAACATAATTCAAGGGAAAAACAACAACAACAAAATGTCCACAGAGAAGGGCTGACACTTGCGAGGAACCTGCCACCTCTGTGCCGAGATGCCTGTGTACAAGACAGGACAAGATGTGCTGGGGGACAAGCGTCTACGTCTGCAGCACAGCCCGTGAGGACAGGAGGACAGCCACCCATTTACGAGCAGAGCTGCACACGTAAAGGAAATGAAACTCAGTAACGCTAAGTCAGGTCGGCTGTTCACTTCTGCCTCCAACTCTGTCCAGACTCAGCCATTACCATCAACAGGTTTCACTTTTACAAACCAGAAAGTTCTTTGTGTACTTAACATTGGTTATTTTTGGGGCGGGGAGGTGGGAAGGGGAGGAGTGTGAGGAATCTGGGAGTGTGTATTAGGTTTGTTTGTTTTAAATGAGGAATCCCAGTTTACCAGGTTTTTATATTTCTGTTGCAAAGTCCTCTGTGCCCCTCTGCACAAAATGGTTCCTACTTCAAAACAGGCCTAAAGATGACTACTTTTATATAAACCGGAATTTTCTCAAATTCTGGAACAAATTTAGAAGATCTTGCAATGTTACTCTTGAATTAGAGTGAAACAAGTAGCAAAAAAGATTTGTTGTGAATGAAATGAGTCACATTCTAGCATGAAAACGTACGTTGGTTTCTTATGCCACGTTTCATATCGTTAGCTACACAGGTCATAACTTGGACTTTGATATCAATCTCCAATGCTTATTCATGCATCCAACACGTGTCTTTTAGGTGCCTACTATGTGTCAGGCATGTACTTCACAGCAGTGAAAAAAACAGATCAAGATTTTTGCCTTCATAAATCTTATTATGTCTAAGAGAGAGAAATATAGGTAACGGGTAACCTAATAAAACTTCTAATGTGCAGGAAGGTCAATAAGAGAAGGTCATTAAGGTCATTCCCTTCTGAGGGGAAAAAATGCATCAGAGAAAGGAGAAAAAAAATACATGAGAGTAAGGGGAGACGGTTTGCCCTCTAAATGGTGAGCTCAGAGTAAGTCTCATTGACAAATTAACATGAGAACAAGGACTTGAAGGAGATGAGGGTGTGAGTCACACAAACTCTGGAGAAGAGGGGGGCAGGCATAGGGAACAGCAAGTGCAAAGGTTCAGAGGACAGAGAGTGCCTAACGTGGGCATCTTTGGGGTGGGAGGGGTGTTAAGCAACCTAACTTGGAGACTCTGTGCTGGAATGTGTCTAGGGGCCCAAAGGAGACCAGGTAGGAGACTACTGCGATAATCCAAGGGACAGATGGTGGTGGCTTGGACCAAGGATGGTGTGCATGGAGGTAGTGAGAAGTCCCAGGCTGGAGACATCTTGAAGATGGAACCCGCAAGGTAAGTCATGAGTTTTATGCACGGAGAAAGAGAAAGCTCAAGGAGCATAAAGACTGTCTCCAAGAGTTTGAAACTGAGGAACAGAGAAACGGTTGTCACCATGAACTCAGAAAAGGAAGTGTGGGAGAGAGACATATGGCGTGGGGAAGTCGGGGGTTGGTGATCAGGGGTTCAGTTCCCCTCGCGGAAGTCTGAGATTCCTCTTAGACACTCAAGGAGTGGAGACACTGAGTTGGCAGCTGGATTCATGAGTGTGGTTATTTAGGAGAATGGTCAGGCTGGAGATATACATATGACAGGAATCAGAAAAGCCTTAATTCTTCAGTGCAACTAAAAGCAAAGGTCACAATATGTCTAGATTCTCCATAAGTTCTAGACTAATCAAGAGTCTTCTCTGATTACTATACCACGTTTGTCTTAGCTAATGACACCTGTACTGTAGTATTTACCTTTTATTCCATGTCCCTTTATTAAAAATGTCTCTCTTTTTTCCCATTTAACAGCATGCCTTGGTTGAAACTGAACACCAGGAAGTTTAACATGTGACTAGGAATACGTTGGAGAAAACTATTTCTGAATATCACAATTAGTTTTCTGTACCAGCAGTGGATTTTGCTAGTTGATTTTGGAAACGACTATTTCTTTTTCTTAAATCTCTGGAATGGCTCTTCTGTGATATAAGTGTAGAGAAAATATTCATCTGTGACATCTATGATGTCATCGTTAATTAACGCATATGATAAATATTCTGGTTTAGAAATTACAACTGCTGGGCTGAGTAGAGCCAGCCTATTGTTTCTGTGTGTTGAGGGCAGAAAAGCATTGTCCAGGAATGGAAAAGACTAGCAATGGAATGATATTTGGACTTTTGCTTGTAGCTGGTGAAAGAGTTGGGGGTTTTTTATTAGTTTTAAGAGTTACTTGCGGGAAATACAGAACAAAAGATTCTGCCTTTACAAAGATATGATGAATCTTTTCATCCAAGCAGTGCTGTCTGATGGCCTGTGTGTCAAGAGGAGACTCGAAATCAGAATTGGGGGTGTTTTCCCTAAGTTTGCTCAGAACCACATCCCCAGCTTCACCGTACCTGGGAGAGTCACTGCTATTCAATGATTACAGTGAAAGAAGGTCAGGATCACTGTGGTTTAGCTCACTGTTTCTGGACACGTGATGCCATTTTGATCCCCAGCTTGGTCAAAGGTGCACGTGCATATATTTTCTAGTTTGAAATAGGGACTGAGGCACTGTATAGCTATCAGCAGATTTCTCTGAAATTCGTTATCCTCCAGTACGGTCTGCTAGCTATGGCCAAAGAATGCGGTCCCACTTCATTTCTCTAAGCTGGGTGAACTGCATCCATATTCTTTCCAGTTTTTGGCCAGATCTCCTTCCCTGCCCTCTGTCACAGTAGTAGAGACAGCAAAGAGGATTTTCAAGATGTCCTTGCTTGTTATGATTAGAAATGCAGTGACACTTATCGTGCAGTGATATTATACACCTCACTCTACTCTTGTACTTCCACCAGGACAACCCACACGTGTTACCGTTTCATAAATTAGTATAGTATGAGTTATAATTATGTTGAAAGTGCTTGTAACTTCGATGTGAAATAGAACCTTTTTTCCCCCTGCAATTTGCATTCAACTGATTCTCAAGTTTGAAGAGGGTCTCTATTTATGAACGGGTGAGAAAAAGTTAAAATGATCCTAACACACAACCATAGGGGGAAATACATCTCTTCTTCATGTCTTTAAGAATATAATTATGTCCTGCAGTTTCAAACTGGGTATACAAGACTCATTGTTTTATTTGCTTGGTGACAAAACTCTACAAACATATGGGGAAAAAAGTATTTAGTTTTGTGATCTGAAAAGAACAAAACTACTTAGGGTTCTATCATGAATAGCAGGTAATTTGTTCATTCTGATAATTCATACGAAATAGGGTTTCTCACCTCGGCACTATGGACCTGGGGGTTGGTGATTTTTCTTTGCGGGAGGCCATTCTGGCCATTGCAGCATGTTGACCACGATCCCTGCCCTCCAACTCTAGATGCTTTTAGCCCCTCCTCCTCCTCTTCATTCATGACAATCAAAACTATCTCCTGAAGCCATTTAACATCCCCTGGGTGGCAAAGCCACCGGAGCTGAGAACCACTGTTACAGACTGTAAATACTACAATAGAGAATTACATTCATGCTCATAATATAGTTGGTTGTTCTTTCAATTTGAGCAACCATTTTGAAGTCATCAACCAAGGGAAGCCAACAAAGCTTTGCCAAAAGGAGAAGGTAAAATATCACATCTCCCCAAATTATTAAATGGCACAATGCACACTGTTGTTTGATGAAGTATAACAAGTATCTGTGATCTCTGTGTCATAGTCCTGCTACTTGTAGATGGCACAGTTGACTAATCCACTTCCTTCCTCAGAAATTCAACAGCCTAGAATCAGCAGGTACCAGACACTTTTTGCCCCCTCAGTGGGCGCGATGTGTCACTAAGCTGGGGAGCAGGAAGCAGGAAGACCACAGAACTGGACTGTAGAACCCTGTTCATTTTTCATCTGTTTACCAAGAGCACCTGCACGCTGATATCTTTTAATAGAATTCCTTTTCATGTCAGACATGTAAACAGCGTTATGTTAATTGCTTAGGCAATGGTTAGACACTTCTGACTGGATCCTAAATAAAGTCAAGCTACTTGTTTTTCATATGTACTACCCATTTCCATTCCCATCTCCTGTTCTATGCGCAAAGAAAAGCTCAAGTTGTACAGACATCATGCAAAGAAAGTATTTCTTATTTGGAATGTAACGAAAGTTTCTGCAGCAAAGCTTATTTTCAAGACAAGATGAACAAGCCACATTCAAACATTTGGTACAAGACAATACCAATAATGTCACAGAATGCAATTAGTTCTTACAGTTCCTTATGTTTACCGTTGATTATGGTTGAAGTTGAATCCTGTTTTCTCACTTTCTTCCATTGCATATCAATGACCCACAAAGAAGGAAGGAAAATTGGACCATTGGACATTAGGAAATAATTCTGAGACAAGTTTCATTCAACAGCTATTTTTAAACTTCCTCTTCTTATTATACTTTTTTCTACCCCTCCCACACTTTTTAAGGAGTATTCCAGATAAGAATATCCAGATGGTGTCATGTCTTTAAAAAACAAACAAACAAACAAACAAAAAACTGATGTAAACAGGAAAAAGTCTTTTTTGTTGTAAATTTATTTCCATGTCATTTTAATGAAAAAGCAACTGTTAGTGAAACCTCACCAGATCTTGAGATGAATGGATTTTCCTGCCTTTTGCAAAGTAAAACTTTACTCGTTTGAAAGTCCAACTTTTTCATTTGAATTTCTTGGTGCAGGCAAAAGGACTAGTGAGAAGCCATTTTTCCCTCTTTATCTAAAAAATAAATGAAAGCATTCAATAGCAACCATCTGAGGAAGAGGAGAAAAAAAGGAAAGAAAACAAGAAAGGCTAGCTGCTTTGGGTGCCTATTCACTCAGTGCAGCTTGTGACGTAGGCTCGGGGTGTTTTGAATTCACAGACGAACAACGTTCATTCAGAGAGGAAACGAACATCATCTGCAGAAGAAATTCGCGTTCACAGAACTGTTATTGAAAAAGATGCACAGAAAGCTGGGTTTCTCATTGAAATGAAACCTTACCTTAGCTACAAGAAGGGAGGGGGGAAAGAGGTGTGATCTATGATGGATGACTTCTGATTTAACATTAGAACTAAGTTTCATAAACAATTATTGGAATCTGAGAATCAAACTTCAAAGCTTGAGTAGCTGAGTGAGAGTTGGAGGCCCCCCTGATCAAAATGAGGGAGTTGGAAGAGGGGGCCCTTTGCTTTGGGCAACTTCCCTAAACCCCTGGGTGAAGTTATCTTGTTTCCCTCTGACCACATCTCTGGGGTGACATTTAAAGCAGCTCTATTTGTGACCACAGTATTATCATGGAGATCCCCAAGGTTCCCAAGCTCTTTCTTTATCCATCCTGTCCCTCACTTGGCCTCCCCTGGTCTGCTTGTGCATTTCCTAGGTGGGGTCTCCAGGACCCTCCATAGTCTAAAGTTCCTTCAAAGTCTTCACATCTCCACCTATGATCTAATTGAGGGCATATTAGAGGATAACTCATCTATTAGAGACACTCATGCCAGTCAGTGAAACCAGAAGCTTACATTTCAAAGACGTGAAAGTGATTTCTAGCTACCCTGATGCCACGGCATTAGAGCAACGTCATGTCATATGGTACTGCTCTGTTCATAATATTTAGACTTCCATAGCAACACGTAAGCTACAACCTCCAGAGGCCGCATTCCTCCAACTTCATATCAAGGACTGGAGGAATTCCCGAGGAAAGGAGTCCCATGTCAGAGCACAGCAGCTGAAATGCTCCCTTTATGGTAACAGCAGTAGGGACTCCTACATTTTATAGTCGGAGAGCACACAATTCCTATAAATGTCCCCTGGGCACTTGTCGTTTTCTGGCTTTATTAACAATGCGTCAAGAAACCCTCTTACAGTTTTGAGGACACAAAGAAAAAAACGAGAGTTGTTAGATGGGCTGGGGCGGGGGAGGGGGGAATAAGGGGAAAGGTGAAGGAATTAGGAAGCAGCTGGTAACCACAAGATGGCCTCAGGGTTTTCTGAAAATTAATTTGGGGAATGTATTCAATAATGTTGTAAAGATTTTGTTGGGTATCTGATGGACATGCGTCCTATTTGGGAGACCACCTCAGAGATAATGTGGATGCCTGATCATGGCATTGTACACCAGAAGCTAAACATTAATGAATGCCAACTATAATTTTATATATATATAATGTGATGGCTCGGTGTAAGGTTGGAGGGATGATGGATGGGGGGAGTGGGGTTCACAGTGTGAGGGATATAAATGATAAACGTCTAAGTATTACCTTGTCTTGTACACCTGAAACTAATAAAAAATAAAAATTAAAAAAATAAATAAAAAAAGAAACCCTCTTGCTCTAAACATTAATGAATGCCAACTATAATTTTATGTGTGTGATGTGATGGCTGGGTGTGAGGTCGGAGGGTTAGTGCATGGGGGAAGGGGGGTTCACAGTGTGAGGGATATAAATGATGAACGTCTAAGTATTACCTTGTCTTGTACACCTGAAACTAATAAAAAATAAAAATAAAAATAATTTTAAAAAAATAAATAAATAAAAAAGAAACCCTCTTGTTCAGTTCTGAAATGGCCTGATGCCATGTGTCTGCTTTATACGTTTTCTTTCCAGAGAGGAAACATCGATTATCACCTTCTTATCATCTAAAAGAGGTTTTTTTGTGTGTGAAAATTTTAGTGGACATCACGGAGGCGCAAATATCTTTCTAAACTCTGGTTTTCTTTCCATACACTTCTTGAAATTCAAAAGTAAATTTCTCGAGTGCGAGTGGTGGGAGCAGGAGGAGGCGGCGGCGAATCCCTATAAATGGCGCCGAAGCAGGACCCGAAGCCTAAATTCCAGGAGGGTGAGCGAGTGCTGTGCTTTCATGGACCTCTTCTTTAGGAAGCAAAGTGTGTAAAGGTTGCCATAAAGGACAAACAAGTGAAATACTTTATACATTACAGTGGTTGGAATAAAAACTGGGATGAATGGGTTCCAGAAAGCAGAGTACTCAAATACGTGGACACCAATCTGCAGAAACAGCGAGAACTTCAAAAGGCAAATCAGGAGCAATATGCAGAGGGGAAGATGAGAGGGGCTGCTCCAGGAAAGAAGACGTCTGGTCTGCAACAGAAAAATGTTGAAGTGAAAACAAAGAAGAACAAACAGAAAACACCTGGAAATGGAGATGGTGGCAGTACCAGTGAGACACCTCAGCCACCCCGCAAGAAAAGAGCCCGAGTAGATCCTACTGTTGAAAATGAGGAAACATTCATGAACAGAGTTGAAGTTAAAGTGAAGATTCCTGAAGAACTAAAACCGTGGCTTGTTGATGACTGGGACTTAATTACTCGGCAGAAACAGCTCTTTTATCTTCCTGCCAAGAAGAATGTGGATTCCATTCTGGAGGATTATGCAAATTACAAGAAATCTCGAGATAACAAGGAATACGCAGTGAACGAAGTGGTGGCGGGGATAAAGGAATACTTCAACGTGATGCTGGGTACTCAGCTGCTCTACAAATTCGAGAGACCGCAGTACGCGGAGATCCTCGCAGACCACCCCGACGCCCCCATGTCCCAGGTGTATGGGGCGCCACACCTGCTGAGATTATTCGTGCGAATTGGAGCGATGTTGGCCTATACCCCTTTGGATGAGAAGAGCCTTGCTTTGTTACTGAATTATCTTCATGATTTCCTAAAATACCTGGCGAAGAATTCTGCAACTTTGTTCAGTGCCAGCGACTACGAAGTGGCCCCTCCTGAGTACCACCGGAAAGCTGTGTGAGGCGCTTACTTACCCTTGTGTTTGGATCTCTGTAAACACTCTGTTCTTAGTCCTTCTCTTGTACAAATGCTGTACTTTGAAAATGTTTGTGTATAACAGAATTGATGTTTGTTTTCTGTTTGATTTTAAACAGAGAAAATAAAAGGGGTCACAGCTCAAAAAAAAAAAAAAAAAAAAAAAAGTAAATTTCTCCTTTTGGCCTGATTTTGAACCAGGCAACTTTAATTTACTTTATTAGACCATCCATTTGCATTAAAATAGATTTTTCTGGTGTCCAGCACAGAGGTTTGATGTGATTTGATTTTACTATTTTTAGCAGCTTAAAGCAACATACACTTATCTTCTCAGAGTTTCTCCAGAAGCCGTTTAGCCAGGTGGTTCTGGGCCAGGATCTCTCACGAGATTAGGGTCAAGCTGCCGGCTGAGGCGAAGGTGAGCATTTTTCTGGTTCTTGGCTTTGTCATATAATACTCATCAGATTCTCTCTTTCTCTTTTAGATTTAAATTCCCCATGCCATTTGTCACTCAGGTCTCATCAACACCCGCTCTGGGTAAATTAGTCAGTGTTCTGCTTCTGCCTGGTTTCCTCGGAAAGCAGAGCCATTGGTTGAAATAATCCCCCTACCTTGTTGGTCAGGTTTGAGTTGAATCAGGTCCAGCTGACAGTCTGCGGCACGGGGGCCAGTCACAACCACTCACCTGGGCTGTCCTCACGGCCGGCAGCTTAGAGACGGTTGTGATGAGACGCTGAGACGCGACCTTCGCCTCTGGTGTCTTCAAGGACTCTGGGTCTCAGGCTTTCATGTGCACACCGATCACCTGGGCATTTGGTTAAAGTGCGGATGTGAATTCCCTAAATCTGGGGGGAGGCTGAGACTCTGCATCGAGCACAGAGATTTGAAAGAAATGTTGTTGACAACCTCTCTAGTCGCCGTTAGCAGGTCCCCATCTCCACCTCACCCGCTCCTCCAACAACCTTATAAATCACTCTCTAGGTTCCATCTGCATTTCATTCAACATGTCTTCCAACGTGTCTGTTAACTCTATTCTCACAGGGACTGCTGACATCCAGATTATGTCTCCTCTCAGGAGATGATCAGAACACTCTGTGACTTCTTTTCAAATGTTTCCTGGAGCATTTCATAGAACACACAATATTTTATACAGTCGTCCCATGTGAGCCTCAAAACACCCTGTGCCGCTGGCAGAGCACACCTCATCCCAACTTCACAAATAATGGTAAATGATCTTCTCAAGGTCAGGATGCTCGCTGGCAAGTTACACAACTGACATTTTGCATTTGAATCCCAATGCCCCAAACTTAACTCTGCCTTCTTGAGGCCAGATAACAATAACACCACAGTAAAAGCTACTACAAATTTCAACATGTCTTAAAGCCATGGATGATGAAATCTGAAGGCCCCACATAATCAGGGCTGTGTGACACATCCAACATTACAAAACTAATTATAGACTCGATCCGTACTTGAATCTACAGACTTCCAGATAGAGCTTTTTCTGCTGCACTCTTTTATCGTACTCCCTGAAATGCCACCTGGCATTTTGAGCTTCCAATCACACGTACTAGGAACATGTCGAGCGTTGATCTCTGTATCTGCTCAAGGCAGGTTCTGTGCTTGCTAATAGCTGGAGTGCACGAATGTCACCTGTGCACGGCAGTTCACATCGGTCACCAGACCTGCAGAGCTGTCCCTGCAACCTTTCCCAGTCCCAGCCGCTGCAGGCTCATTCCACCCCATCCACAAAGCCTTTCAACCTCAGGAAACCTCTCCTGTCCGAGTCCCCGCAGTACCTGAAGCTTCTACCTCACAATCCCATACCCCAAGCCTCCCGAGGTCAGTGTCTGACTGGTATTACTTTCGGATGGTGTCCTCACAGTGCCATCCCATCCCAAACCGCCCTTCCCATGCGTTCCCACACTCGTCACCATGTTCTCACTGAGGACCGCTGAGACTGGAAATGCTATTCTCCTGAGAACATCTTTTTACTCCCACACATTAAATCACCTAGGAAATTTCTAGTCAGCCTTTACTTCTCGGTTAAAATACGGCTTCTTCCAGAAGCCTCTGCTGGTGTCACCAAGTGACTGAAAAGAGGTCTCTTCTGGGTTCATGGCGCTCTCTACACATCACCCCTTCAGATCATGTCTGTACATGTTTCCTCCCTAAAAATCCCTCCTGCAGACACAACTATTTTTTTTCTTCTTCACTGAGTACAGCACCCAGCAAAAAACTGGCACTTAGAATAATACTTGTTAAATGAAACGGGCAATTAAATGTCTATGGCTGTAGTAATGAAGACATTCCAGTTCTTTTATGCTTAAGAAACTAATAGAGTTAGAAACTTCAAGAGGAAACATTCACCCGGAAAGTAGGTCACCTAATTCCTATTGCAACTACTATATAGCAGAGCTGGAGAAAGACCAAGTGGCATTGGTTTAGATATTATTATTCTTTCAGGAGTCAGAGCTTCATACTTGCAGAGAAGGTCTTATCTCCACTGCCATTTTCCAGAGTTAGAGCCACTACCTTTTTACATGGGGGAAGTTGGAACAACTTGCGAGTCCTTTAGCTTGCGGCCTTTCCTAAACTGACATTTTTCAACCTATTGTTCCTCTAAGAGGACCCTCCAGCTCCTCCCCAGTGGGCGGCCCCGTAGTCCTTTTTGCACAGACACCATTCGGGCCACTCTCTGAGGCCATCCCGAGGAAGCTTCTTTACGTCTCCAAAGCCCTGTTGGCACACTTCTGTTCCAGGATCCAAGCTGTGGGCCACTGACTCTGCGTCTCCCCTCCTGCTCTACTATAAACTACATAAAAGCATGGGACGCACCTATGTCATGTATCATTTTCACAGCCCGGCAACATTTTGTACTCTGGGGATCAAGTATGGACTCAGTTAGGTAAGAGATGGGAGAGGGGAGAACAGGAAGAGAAAAATGAAACAACACAAAGACATCTCTCTAGCTAGCATTCTGGATGCGATTCGTGTTTGTTGATTAGCAGATTGGGAAGTACAGCAAAGTCAAAACGATCTTTGTATTTCTGCTTACAAGCAAGGCAGCAGAAACCTGAGATGGTCCTGCAGCAAACATATAGCATCTATTCCACAGCTTCTGGCGGGGGGCGGGGGGTAGGGGGTCAAGGGTCAGTGCCCAGCATGTAGCTCTGGGAACCCACTTTCTGGTGCCCTCAGTGTCAGCAGATAGTCACAGAGCAGCAGCGACTGCTGCTTCATTCCAGCGTCCTAAGTCCTGCATTACAGCTCTAGGGATTGTTCTGGAACTTATAGCTGAGAGGCAACCGCTCCCCTGTGGGGTCCGCCCTGAAAGCACCTCCTTAAATGCATTCTTATCACTTCTAATATTTGTGTAAGCACACAATTTCCTGTATTAAAACCCTTTTTGATTAAAATACCCATAGTGATAGTTTCTGTTTCCAATAATTCATACTGTCAGATACAGTAAGGGGGAATACGAGGGTGGGGGTGGGGGGAGGGAGAGAGAGATGTGTGTGTCCCTGTCTGGACAAGCTTGGGGCTGTCAAAGAGTTTAGCAACACCACTGGTAGGCTTTGACCGCCCTTTCTTAGAGTATTTACTAAACAGGGTTTAGAATTAAGACTCTGTCCTCTGTCCCTTTAAGATGAATTTGTATCTCCTACAACTCAGCAGTGTCCTTCTCAACGGCCTGAACGCCATTCCTTCAAAATGTCATCATCAGGAAGGATGGCGGCCTCTGTATTCTAGTCGCTGTGAGAGGACAGAATCTGAACTTGCAGAATTGCCAGCTAGCTAACACAGGTGGCCTAATTATTTACACAGACCAGCCCTTTATAGAAGTTTTACTTCCTGGACTCTACCCAAGCCCCTCCTCACTCCCTATTCCTCACTCTCCCTTTCAAATCGAGGTCCCTCTCTGCAAGTGCAAATCAATCGGAATGGGGCTTAGCTCTTTCTCCTACCATCAACAATTACTGGGGAAATATCCGTTTCCATGGCTTCGACCAATGTCTGGTTTTGTTTATCTTTGAGAAGAGAGACTTCCTCTTTTTTTTCTTTTTCTTCTATTCTTGTATCCACTTGATATCCAATCAAATCATAAGAACACAATTTATTTTTCTATGAAAACTTTATATTGGTTTATTGCAAATTATAAAGAGTATGAAATGTCATACTGATTTGCTATGGGTGGTTATGAAAACACATGTTCATCTTTTAACAGGGGAGCTGTTCTCCAGAATTCCAGATGAACTCCAGAAATTCTCTCCAGAGTATTTTTTTAATGTGATTTTACCTAAAGCCTGACACACCAGGTAAATACCACTCAGAGTTATGAGTCAATCCCATAAATGTTAACAATTTCTTGTCTACTTATACTTTCAGGCTAAACACTAATGATCAATGTCGCTTCAAATTTTATCTGCACAACTGTGAGTGCAGGAACTATAAACTACAAAATAAACTGACATTAACCCATTTGGGCCAATTGGTGGCAAAAAGAAATTTCCATTAGTGCTTTAAAGGGGAAATTTCCAGAAGTAGAAACCGACACAAGAGATCCACTCTGCCTTTGGCCTCATAAACAGAAATATTTCAGAGGAGCCTGAATTCTTTGAAACACATTTATAATATACAACTTGTCACTAACCCTTATAACTGTTTTCATGTAACTTTGGTTTTGCACTTGCAGGAAATGAGTAATTAGTCAAACATGCAAAGTACCACTCTTTAGGTCAGTTCTCTTAAGGGAATGAAATTGTTTCTTAAGAGGGAGTTCTAGACACTTTTCAAGCTATACTTGCAAATGTTTCTGACCTGAAAGGCAGACACCGCTGACAGGTGCAGTTCTGGGTTAAGCTTCAAGAAGGCTTGAGAAATTCCCCTGTTGACTAAAACTTAATTCACTGTCGTTCCAGAGAGCTATCCTCTGGATATCCCCTTTGAACTTTTTTTTTTTTCCCCTTCAAAGGGGTTCATGCAAGGAACTGTGATTCACAGAATATTCTTTCCTAAAAAGAAAGCATCTCCGTGGAGAACTTGAAAATTTCCAGTAATAATAACATTATTACCATTTTTTCTCATTATTACTAACCATTTCTAATGAGGAACCATGAAAAATGTGAACTACCTATGAGCTATGGCCTGAGAATCCATAAATGTCATTTAATCTCCAACTCATGAACTCATGGTGAATCATGGACACTTTCTCCATTTCTAAAAAGAAAGCTTTTTTTTCCACTTTGAACCTCACAAGAATAGTGCAAAGGTTGAGAGAGAGAGAGAGAGAGAGAGAGAGAGAGAGAGAGAGAGACTGTACCAAATTATGTGTAGTTTTGGGGAGAGATTAGTATTTGTGGAAACATTAGGATTATAATGGAAATAATTAGGAATAATATTACAAAACCTTAATAATTTATAATTTTTGTAGTAAGGGAAGGAAGGTAGCCTTTTGGAACTATATTACTTCTATTGATACAAACTCTTTCTTGACATAACTATTTCTTTCATTTCTATGAGCTCTCAAATTAGTGTCAAAGAAAAACCAGATGTGGCCAGAACTTAAGGCAGTAAAAACAGACTTTATTCAGGAGTATGGCAAAAGTGATCTCAGTATAGACCCAGGCTCAGTTCTCAATACAGCATAGACATGGGGGATTTATAGCTGTGGAGTGGGAGTGGGTGGAAACATCAGGGGTAAGGGGGGACTCTGGCTGAACTGACTTCACAGATTCTTGCAGAAGATAGGCAATGTTAATCAGACACCACCTGGGGCATGATACACCCGGTGAAGGATGAGAAACCCAATAGCTCTCTAGAATGATAAGACATGAAGGATGGAGGATTCTTGCTAAACTAGCAGGGCTCATACCAAAACTGGATTTTTCAAGATTTTTCAAGGAAGTGCACAGATGGGCCTAGGAGGTAGTTCAGGGCCTGCCTAAAGTTTGGTCAGACAAAGAATCTTTGTCATGAGACTCTCCATTATTGAGGAAATGTCCTCTACCAAGAAATTTAGCTAAAATGACTGATGGGATTCACCCTGCTTTTTAAGACTATGTCACAGAGACCACGAAGGCTATTAACAGAGTTAAGACACGCTGAGGCCAGCCCAGTGGCTCAGGCGGTTGGAGCTCCATGCTCCTAACCCTGAAGGCTGCCGGTTTGATGTTGTTTCGACTTCTCGACTCCCGCAAGGGATGGTGGGCTGCGCCCCCCGCAACTAGCAACAGCAACTGGACCTGGAGCTGAACTGCGCCCTCCACAACTGCGATTGAAAGGACAACAACTTGACTTGGAAAAAATCCTGGAAGTACACACTGTTCCCCAATAAAGTCCTGTTCCCCTTCCCCAATAAAATCTTTAACAAAAAAAAAAAAAAGACACTCTGTTTCACCTCTATCACTTCCTCTTTTGAAATGGCAACTTTTAATGTTTTCTAATGGCAGTTGGAGAAAATATACATGTCCAAAAAAATATGACAGTGAAACAGAGGAAGGTACAGAAGACGGGGAGAGCTGAAGCTGATGATTTCTGGAGGTGATCGCAGTTGAAAACCAGGTTTTAGGTTTGCTTTAAAGTCGTGACCTGAGATGGTAGCCAAGGCACTCATGTCATCACAGAGGCAGGTGGCAGACTGAGGAAGGCCCTGTGTCTGAGGATGGCCTGAAGGTCTCCGACTTAGTGGGTTATTGAGTAAGAACAGTAGAGGAAATTTGAACCACCCTCCAAGAAGCATGTAAAAGATTTCAATGTTTCCTGGTGGCTTCTGAGAGATCCAGACGTTTATGGCTGCCGGGCTCCGTTTAACAAAGATCACAGAGAGCTTTCGTTATGTCTGAGATGCTGATGGTACCCACAATCTCTGTGCACAACGTTCATGGAACGATTACCTAACTATGAAGTTGATGCTGGACTACTTAGTACGTTCGCGTCTCCCATTTCTCATGTCGTCAACGAGACCACTGCAGCTGCCACCATGCATGGAAAATATTGACAGATGTTTTGTGCAAGTACACGTCCGTCATCAATTTTCTTGAGAAACAGAAATAACTCAGTCTTTAAACAAAAAACTTCTTCAGTTTATTTACTGCTGAAAGGATTCTATTGCGAATTTGGGGGGGAGGGATAAATAGCTGTATGTTTATACCATCTAATAAATTAAAAAGTACTAATAAAATGTCTCTGCGAAAGCATTCAGATGACCTTCTGTGCGTTCTTCGGCAGCAGTGCTCAGCTTCTGTTTCCTGGGCAGGCTTCAACAAACAGCTAACCTTCTGGTTTCTCAACGACCACCAACGTGAGTTTTTACAGCGTGAGTTTTACATCTCGCAGTCATGACAGAGCCCAGAGCAGGGCACAAATGGCTGGTGCACACAGACACCTGCTAGGAACCGAGCTTCCAATCCCTCTGTTGTGCTGAAAACCCGAGAAATTTAGCTGTCTCGAGCTGCTGCATGTCTCTACTTCAGAGACAACGTAGGAAAATGAGAGACGAGTTACTACTCATTGCTTTTCACATGGAACCACGTGTTGAAGTAGGAACTGCTTTCACTGCCAGATGCAAATGAGAGACGAGTTACCACTCATTGCTTTTCACATGGAACCACGTGTTGAAGTAGGAACTGTTTTCACTGCCAGGTAATACCACGACAGACTCTGGAAGGACCAATAGAAAGGTCATCCAATCCATTCCATTTTATTTCAATGCAATGATTAAAATGAGTCTTTTATTTTAAAAAAATGAAAATTCTGGGACAAACGCCAAAAGCAGGAATGATTGGACCTCAACATAAATACAGAGCATAAACCAGAGCTACTTAAGTATACCCGCCATGAATGTGGAAAAAATAGCAGAAGATTAATACCGACATGCCTCACAAATACAGTAATATAAATGTGGCCAATTAGGACTCTGATCTTTACTTTTTTTCTCTTTTTTTTAATACTCGACCTTATTTTCGAGAGCAGTCTGAGGTTCATAGCAACAATGAGTATGCAGCACTTTCTCTACTGGGTTAAAAAATAAACATTGATAATAACAAGTGTGCTTTTCTTTCAGTAACATGCACTACAAACTAGTTAAATATCTTAAATGGAATAGATGATGACAGTAACAGTCCAACCATTAAAACTTTACTAGAGAAGTTAAAATAACACTCTTTCTTTCACTCCAAGTTATCTTGTACCATAGCATGTTGTTGTTCTCCCTCATTGTTCCTCAGAAGTCTTCAAATGGCTTCCTAGTAACTAAAGGTTTTGACCAAAAAGAAATAAGTAGAAGCCTTCTAACACGCTTCCACTGCTGCCCTACTTATGGTTCCTTAGAAGTTGTGAGCTGCCGTGGAACCAGACAGAAGCATCTGTGAGGACGTGAGGTCACTGGGTAAGGAAACCATGGTTTCTCCTTGAGTTCTCTCTGGGCATGGATCCCCTGAGATTCACCTACCTGCACATAATGGGCCTTTCCCTTCATGCTTTACAATTCCTCGAGCCAGCCTTCAACGTTCCTTATAATTCATATGATAGCTGAGCCTCCACCTAACAAATAACTGAGTTTGAACTCACTTTCAGAATGAATAGTCCAGCGAATCCCCGTTTTAAGATGAGCTTCAAAGGTCCAAAAAGTGGAGACTGTTCAGAGGAAGCATTATGTGGGGCTAACACAGCTCGAAAGTGATGACTCTGCCCCAAAGTATCTCCCCTTTAATCATCACAGTAACTGATTACAATACACAGGGGATAAATGTTTTCACGGGAAACTACACAGAAGACACACAAAAGACACCACAGTGAAGAATGCTGCAAAAGGCTCATCCAGAAAGAGACGGAAGGAGGCTCACAAATCACTTTCTACTTAATTCATCCATATATCCATGATTTACATTGGATTTTTCAGTCTGAATTTTCAAGGTCAAGACTTTTAGTAGCATTTCCTCCCCAGCTAAAAAGACAGGCTTCCCAAGCACTCACTCACATACTAGGTGAACTGTCTGCAGCCACAGCTCTGTTTTCAAGAGCTGTGTGTGCCCTAGCTTGAGGTTTGCTCCTCGAGCTTCCAGCCAAGGTGCCTACTCTGAAGCCCCAACACTGAGTCAAGTACACCCAAAAGAGCAGGTAAAAGAGCAAAGAGCTCTCTTGATCAATGCAGCCTCTGCTGACCTGTGGGCACCAGCTTTCCCACTGACACTTCCCGGAGTTTGGGAGCCATTTACGTAGTCGGAGAACTGACGCCCTAAGTGGTCACCCTCCTGGGAGAGAATTTGACACACTGTCAAGTTAGAAGCCTTCTGACGTGGAGCACTTCCCTCATATCAGATGTCGGGGGGGAAGTTCAAGAGTGAGACTGACAAAGAGAGTTGACCTCTGAAGATTCACAGAGCGGTGGCTTGACCACGCACATGTTCTCATACGTGCAGCTTTGGCGCTGGCTGCTGGGAAATTTGATCTCGGTTTACAGGACAGGACAGTCCAAGGTAGTACTTCATGATAACCCACCTCCACTTCTCTCGCAGGGCTTTCATGGCTGACTCAAAGCCAAAGCTTTCCCAAGGACATAGGGCATAGGTGTTAGTTAAGGACAATGCCTTGGGGAGACATTGTTGTCATTCTGTTCAGTATCTACTTCTGGTCATAGTAGCTAGCGGTCACTTCCCAGGGCATTCTCTTATGTAGGGGGCTATCCAGACGGTCACTGCTGAGCTACTGACACATCCTGTATCACTCTTGGCCAAGGATATGTCTCTGGGGCACATGCTTCTGCAGTTTTACTCGTCTAAGTAATAAATCATGTTAGAAAAAAATTCCAGCTGGGGGATTATTGCTAACTCTCACCACCAATTAGTTGAAACTTCTGCACCAATTAAATTCTTGTACTTATAAAACTAATTAATACATTGTACTGTGGTGACTTCAATGACAATGAAGTCAGAGGCTATGGGTACATGTCCTTGCTCTGTCCTGTCCAAGTCAATGGACCAGGGAAAGAAAATATGGCAGAGTGGACCGCCCTTGAGTATCATATCACACACCCAGGACTAAGGATTCAAGCCCTAACACTTGTTGTGTAAACTTAGGCTTGTTACCTGACCTCCCACAAGAACAGTTGCCTCGTTTGTCAAATGGAGATTAAGCTGTCCCTTGTCCTGGGGTTGTTGTGAAGATTGACGAAGCCACAGAAAACACAGCACATAGTGAGTTCTCCACATACGTCTCTCTTATTAGATCTGCCACCTTAAGCAGGTCTTCAAAACAATCTCTGAGGTTAGATTTTCCACTGTAAGATAGAAGAATAATAATATCTATCTTACAGTATTGTAGTATACATGAACTAATATATGTGAAAAAATGGTGTTGATGTTTTAAGAATCTATAAATCAATTGTTTCATTTTTAAACCAGTGTGCCCTTCCAGTAAAGAGCTTTCGAGTTTCTTTCAGAGAAGCACAGTATGTCAGAAGTGAAATGTAAGTGAACTGAACTATCTTGAAATGTTTCTTGAACGAGACATAAAAAGAGAAGCATGGGAAAGCTTCTGTAACACGCAAGTGTGTGTGTCGACCTGTCAGCGTTAATAATAAAGAACATGCAGTTGCTTCAGGAAAGATGCTTGAGAATTGGACTGAATGTGGATATTCTGCCATCGCTGTGCTTTAAGTATATCACGTGAAAACTAATCAACCACTGATTCCCGGAAATGTCTACATTAGCATGAACTAGTACACACAGGGTATCCTGCATCGCTATTGTATATGTTTCTCATCTTTTTCTTTTTTTTTTTTGAACCTATTTCCTGCACTGAAAAGAAACTGACACAGGACGCTTGTGAAACGAGACTTCATTTTTCGGTCCAGATGTGTTACAGCTAAACATCAGAAAGCCCCTAGATTTCACAGAACGAGCTTTTAGTGTTTTTCTAATGGAAACCCCCAGGGTCTGCAGGGCTCCCATAAACTGCCTTGGAATCATGTTATTAAAATTGGTATTATACTTCATCCCCAGCTTATTTCCATCAAAATGTCCTTTCATATGTTCATTTTGGCACAAAGTGTCCTGCTAAGTGATCTTGAAACATTAACTTTAAAAAACAACACCCTCTGTGAAGATCCCTCCCTACATTAAAATTTACAAAGCACCCTCAAAGTAATTATGTGATAGATGAATTTGTGAATTCATCTATAGATGAATTATGTGATAGATAATTATGTGATAGATGAATTTGAAACCCCCAAATAAAGTGATCTTTCATGAGGGATGGTCAATGAGGCATGCGACTCACAAGCCAAGTTTTTTTTGTTGTTTGTTTGTTTGTTTTTTTGTGCAGGGTCTCAGCTCCCACTCCCCACCCAAGAACGCAGGACACGGTAAGGCCAAAAAGGAACACCCATGGAGCCATAGATAGGGGAGTCAAACCAATATATTCTCGCTGGCGGCTGGGCTGGAGACACAGGAAGCAGGATCTGCATAATCTGCCTAACAACAGTCCGCGCTTGCCAGCCACCATCTTCTTGCTAGCCCCCATTCCTTTTCTGCTAGCGTAGCCACAGCCGTTATATTAGTGGCCAATGGCCTACGGGTTACAGCTGACGGCCAACTAGCCACAGCTGCTGGCCATCTGATCACAGTTGATGGCCATCTACTACCCGAGCCAGCACCTCGGGTAGTACAAGCGTAGCATGAAGTCTCCAGATAACCTGTTCTAAATCACTTGACCTCCCTGAGTTTATTCCTTTGCAGATCACAACCCTAAAGGAGCACTACACAAAATCAGTCTCTTGAAGGTGATTTCCAGTTTCAAATGCTTGTACTAGCACATGCTTCCTGCTGTTGGTCCAGCTATTATAAATATCATGTATATACTGCCGTGATAAGAAGCGGAAACTGATGTACGCTAATTACATGAACGAATTTCTAGATATACCTGTGACACATCCAAACTTGAGAGTTACCATGTGACCCCAGGACTCTAACAAAGAAAGCACCACTTCCTTAACCATGTCCAGGGTTTTGAATGATAAACGTATGGTCTAGAGGTTAGGACAAGTGGTTGGAAGTCACGCTCCCAAGATCTGTCCCCAACCCTGCCAGTGAGTGACTCACTGGTTGACTTCAGACTAGTCATTTGATAAGCATGAGCCAATGTGGTCATTTGTATTTCTTCTTCTAAACCTCCAAGGCCGTCACCCTAGAGACAAAGTCAAACACTTCAAATCACCAGCCATGGAAAGAAGCCTGGATAATGCAAGCCATAATAAAGATAAAAATCAATCATTGAAACTTCTCCAGAAACAATACAGATCACACAATTAGGAGATGGGAACATTAAAACAGTTATTATAAGTGCCACCCCTACGGTACATTCAAGATGTTAGGAGACTGGACATGCTAAATAAAGATACAGAAGATATAACGGGGCACGAATTAAACTCCTAGAAAAGGAAACTACACTACCTGAAATGAAAACTGCCCTACCTGGGATACTGTCACATTAGACAATTAAGACTAAACCTGAAAGAAGAAAATGGAATGTGTGTCTGTGTGCCACTCACCACAACTCCTGAAAAGAAAATGCTAGGCAGAGCCTCCAGATATGAAGCCTAAAATTTTACAGAGTAACAGAAAAGCCTTAATTGGGATGTAAAATGTCCTATCAATGAGACAGAAAAAAAAAATGCTTTCAATGGGAGGGGTGTGTGTGTGTGTGTGTTTCCCTTCGAAGAGGAAAGGAATAGAAAATGAAACTGGACTAAGGGAGATGGAGAGGTTTTCCCCAGGAAGGAAATTCTTGCTGGAGGCAGGGCAGCCAGCCTTCCAGAGACCTCTAGGGATGAAGGAAGAGCTATGAGCCACTGAACAGACCACTAGTTAAGTGAAGAAAGAGTTTCTCGAGAGTAAGTCCTTGGTTCAGAGAAAAGAAGCAGACAGGGCCTGAGTATAGGGTAAGGAATGATTCTTGGTCTTTCTCTATTTACGACCATGTATTAACTGTGTGATCGTGAATAAGTTAGTTCATCCCTGGAACCTCCATTTCCTTATCTAAAACAGGAGTAATTATATACTCATATATATCTCATATTGCTTTCCAGATTCAAGGATATAATTTTTGGAATCAGACTGCTCAACAGGATCTGTATTCTCAGGAGCAGGGCGTGGGGGTGGGAAGGAATATAAGAAACAGTGAGTTGTGAAGACCACCAGATCTGACGTGGGCCCTTGGCATGTGGGAGGGTTAGTGAGTGCCATATGACATGCAGGCTGACTTCTCTATGACCTTTGCTTGCCTTCCTTTTTCCTACATTTGTTCTCTGTAAGCTGAGCAATGTATTCTTTCCGCATTTTTTAGGACACTGCAGGTGGTATGGCAGGAGTGAGCAGGGCTTCTTTCAAAATACCATTTGGATAGGAAAGGTGCCATTGCTAATCAAAGCTGTGACACGCTGTGTCTGCACATCCTGAGGCTCAAGAGAAAAGTCAATCCCAGGACACAGCTGTACTTTCTCTCAATCTTCAAGATTTCAGAACACTGTTTCTGAACAGAATAAGAGGCAGGGCTCCAGATACAACTAGGAAAATAGAAACATCATTTTTTTTCCTATAAGCACTTCTTCAAAATTTTACTAATTAATTGTTTCATTTCTTCCCCCGCCCCATTTTCTTGAAATATAATTGTCATAGAATGTTGTATTAGTTTTAAGTGTGAGGCATAATGATGTGATGTATATATGTATAATGGGAAATAATCACCCCCATAAGCTTAGTCAACACCCATCACTTCGCAGAGTTACACTTTTTTTCCTTGCGATGAGAACGTTTAAGATCTCCCTTCTTAGCATGTTTCAAATAGACAATACAGTATTATTAATTACAGTCACTATGTCATACACTACATCCCCAGGGCTTAAATAATACTGGAAATTTATCCCTTTGACCACCTTCACCCAGTTTCCACACACACACGCCTCTGGCAATCACCAATCTGTTCCCAGGATCTATGAGTTCATTTATTTTTAGATTCTATACAGAAGTAAGATCATACAGCATTTGTCTTTCTCTGTCTGACCTATTTCACTTATCATAAGGCCCTCAAGTTCCATTCGTGTTGTTGCAAATGGTAGGATTTCCTTCTTTTCTATGACTGAATAATATTCCATTGTGTGTCCATACCACATTTTTTTTATCCATCTATTGGTGGACACTTACGTTGCTTCCATGTCTTGGCTCTTGTAAATAAAGTGCAATAAACATGGGGGTTCAGATATCTTTTCACGATAGTGATTTCAAAAAACATCAGAGTTTTAAAGATGTCCGATTGCTATAGAGGCAAAGAAGACTAGATGAATTAAATTTCAGAAAAGGAAGAGATGGGCTCAGATCACCAGCCATTTTCTTTGCCACACCCAGGCAAAAGCAGAGAAGGGTAGGGTTTTAGATGAGACAGAGAAGAGTCCACAGTGGAAAAGATACTATCAGATCTTGCAGTGGCCTTGTGGGCTGACACAACAGATTAGAATATAGAGACATCCCAAACACACAGCCAGTATTAGACATAGGACATCTGCTTCATGCTTTTGCCACACAAGGGGCTGGGGATCTTGTCTTGAAAAGCTGAATGAAATCTCCAACAGTCAGCTATATTAAGCTGCCCCTTGTGGCTCTGTGAAACAAAGCCTACAGTAATGCATAACTGCTGAAGAAAACAATCAGAAAAAAGATGGGAAGGCTCTCCATTGCCTCATCTCTATCTGGAGTGCAAAGCCCCCCAGAAAGGCTGAAGACTATATCCCTTCGACACTCCCTATGTTCCAATCTTCCAGGGACTGATACTCCAACTAACCAAAGCTGGAAAGAAAAACAAAGATGGAGGAGACTTAAAATGTGCTAATTTCCTTCTCTTCCATTGCTGGTGGCAAATGACAGAGACGCTACGTCAAGTTACTGGTAAAAGCATTTGAAAGTATTAAGAAACAAGTTAAATATATATACATATATGTGTATATATATGTATATATATATACACACATATATATGTGTATATATATGTATACATATATATATGTATACATATATATATATATATGATATACGTTATAACATACACCAAAATTGGATTGTAGAGGAAAAGGAGAAAAGTAGGGAAAGTAAAATATAATAATTGCATTGTAACTCATAAGGAGTAATGGACACTATTTAAAGCAATGAAGGATAAAGTTATTGTTAAAAAGATGACCATTAGGACAAAATCACAAACCTTCAAATGATAATCAAGAGGAATACAAACTAAACCAATAGCAGAAAGGAAAACACACTGACTATGTGCTTTAAAATAATAAAAATGGAAAGCAACACACAATGCAGTGAGACCACTGAGTCTGATGATTTTCTTCTTTTCATAGAGAAGAGAGTTGGAGGTGTCCTGCCCAGGCTCCGTGACCACGATGATTGCCTCAGAGCCACAGCTCCTTCTAGATTTCTGCTCAGCCATCCTTAGCCGCTGGCTTTGATCCTCTGAGACCTCATGGTAGCACCATGGCCGCTCGGGCAGATGGCAAAAAGGGAAAGAGCAAAAGGCAAGAAGCATACGGCAGTCCAGCCTGCCCTCTTTTTAAAGGGCCTGGAGGAATAACTGGCACATAAGAAGTATTATCTGCTGCATGTACAAAACCAATACATTTTTCATGACTCTGCCAACACTGGCTTAGGTGCCACCTTATTCCTCCCAAAATGCCCTAGGCTTAACTCTACATTTCCATGTTTTGAAATTTCCCGTTTATTTGTCTCTCTCCAGTATAAGATTTGTCTTTAGATTCCCTAACGCCTAGCAGAATGGCTAGGATACCATAAGCACTCAGTAAATATTTTTGGATAGTTGAACAAATTAGTGTCAAACTCAGTCCTTAAGGCTTGATTCAACAAGTTTCCTTAGTACCTCATATGCACCAGTCAGTCACTGTTCTGGACATTTGAGTAAACACACTCACTCTTAAAATCACATTAAACAGTTTGTTTAAAAGACATTTGCTTTGCTTATAGAGTTTGACTGAAAGACTTTAGATTCTACTGGCACTCTGGAGACAGAGCCCTCAGAAGCCCTAAGCTTTCAACAACCCACTGACTTGCTCTATGCTTTCTTCTAATTTCACAAAGGAAGACAGTTCATAAAAGTAAAGGTTTCACAGTGAAATGGGGTAGATATAGTCCATCTGCATATTCGGAAGCCAAGAAAGTTAGAGAAGCATAAAAGGGAGTAGACAGGAAGGGAGGGGAGAAGAAGAGAGAGGTTTTAGCAGAAAAAAGTAAACTAAAGAGATAGGAAAAGAAGACTGAACAGTGTTTCTGAGAATCAACAAATTTGGATAATGGCCTGCTGACTACATAATGTTGGGCCCAGTTTTAATCATTGGTTAATACCAGTTATTGCTACTGAGTCAGGCTGGGTTAGAATGGACTTTAGTGTGATGTCATCTGGGTTGTGTAGCTTTCTATGAGGTCACAAAAGTCTTCTTTCTCTGGACTGACTGATATTTGATAACTGGGTATGGTTTCTGCCCCCCCCCCAAAAAGAAAACACCAAAAACACAAAACAAAGAAACCCCTTCAACATTTCAAACTTCTTTCATATTTAGTTCTGAAGTAATATACTGTACACGACAGCTTTTCTCACAAAAAGAGAACTGAAATGGTGACATTCTCCCTGGTATTACTCCATTGTCTTTGGAACTGTCCCAAATCAAGGGAAATTCTTCATCGAGGGAGAAAAATTCTAAAATACTGATCATTTTCAGTTCTTCTCAGGAGCCTTTAATTTTCTATGCAGGACTCAATTAAAGACGCAAAGGATGAATTGTAAAATCCGAGTATCTACAAGGCCCTAGTTTTAAAGGATGTGCTATCTGGGAAATGAGCAGGACCGTGTGATTCATGACGCCACCACCATGCTCTAACGAGGGTTCCGTCTTCTCAGGCTCCACGGCTGTGCCCTAGCGGACAGTGCAGTGGGGAGGGACAGGCCAGTTTCTGAGGTCATCATGACAAAGCCAGTCCCACCCTAACATTTCCAGTTCTTATCCCATCCCAGCTTTCTTGCACACGTTCAGGCTTCTGTTGTAACTAAGTGCAATCATTACTAGTCCCATCTTTGTGTGCATTGCCCATTCACTCTTTCATATGGGGGAGGCCTTGTTTAAACAAAATGTGAGAAAAGAAACCCAGGGCTAGGTGAATGGAAAAAACGCCCCCACACACCAGGCTGCTTTTAAGATTTCTATGCACTGTCTGGGCTGTGTTAAGATCTTACCATCTCAGCTAGGAGCATGGTCAAAACACAATCACCAGGGGAAAAAGCCAAAGAGCCATAAACAAGACACTAAGTCAAAATGAAATAGGACTTAAAACCTCATAATGATTAAAAAAAAAAGGACAAAAAATCCTCAAAGTGAAAACTATCTGATTTTCACACACACACAAAATAACAGCAGTGGATAGCAGTTTATATGTTTATAGCTCCTGGACTTCCATATTATCTAAGACAAAAGATAAACAACATTATGAGCTTGTTCTAACTTTGAATTCCCACCAAATATACGACCCTGGTTTTCTGCTCCTACAGATCCAACTGAAAACAAGACCAAATACATAGGAGAAGGAAACAGAGATAAGAAGAGACTAGAAGAAGGGCCCTTTACACTTTGGGAGTTTGCTACCTTTGGAAGGGCGGAATATAATGTTCATGGCTGCTGGCAGTCATGTCTCCTGGATTTGCAGCTATTCCTGGTCTAATGCAAATGATAACTTACAAACATTCTGAGGCCTTACTTAGGCTTAGCTGAAGGGTTTGTTTGTTCAGCGATTCCTAGTATTACTTAAGGTCCCTCCACTCAGCTTCCTGTTTGCCTAAGTCACTCAGTACTCAAAAGGGGGTTGCTGTCACTTGCAACCCTGAAACTCCTGTCTTCACAGAACTTTCCACCCCTCCTAATTCAAACTGAAGTGACTTAGCTCTTTCCAGCCTCATTATGGATGGGCTCAGAAACTGGAGCTGGGTGGTCAGCAGTGGGGAGTGATCAATATTTGCAGCTATGAGTATCTAAAAAGCAGATGGCAAGAAAATTAGATTGGGGTTGGCAGAAATAGTCTGCGATGTTTCCACATCATGACCATCTGAACATAGATTTGTACATTTGCTTAACATATTAGTTTGCCGAAATACACGAGCCAAGAGCAAAGGAGACCCATGACAAGTAAGTATTGATGGAGAAGGGGTCCCTGTGGAAGACGGTCCCAGTGAATGAATGCATACCTGCTTGGAGTAGTTGGGTTGCCAAGTTCACTGAGTTTTAGGGAGACATCTAGGCAGAGGCTGCCACATATTAATAGAAATAAAAATGAAAAACATACTGTCTATAACAAATTCTACCTAAATCCTAATTTTTCTGGGTCTAGTTTTGACCCCCTGTAGATTCTCAAAAGGAGTGAAAATCTCCCTACACCACTGCCAAAACAGCATGTTGATTAATCAGCATCTTTGACTTCTACACGGAAGAAACTGACAGAACAGGCCAAAGTTCATAGCGTGGTATTGAACCCACAGCCCTTAGAAATGTAGCAAGATTAACATATTGCTAGGATTCAGTGGACTCAAAGCCTTTCATTTAAGTAAAGAAGAAAAATAGGAAAATAAATCAGGCCTATTTGAAAAGGGAAGAGCAGGCCAAGGAAATGCACCATCCCTCACACCCCCAACGATAGTAGAATCACGCTAACAGTAACCACCAGCTATCTTACGGTGCTCACTCAAGTAGGAAGAGTCTGACGCCCTCTAAGAGTGTGACCTTTATGATGAAGCACATGTCCAGTAGGTATGACATCAATACTTGATGAAAAAGATAAAGACGTAAACAAACACAAAAGCAAAGCATTAGGAAAGACACAAAGTACAGTGAATGTCATCCTGAGAAACAAGTGGCATGGCTTTGCAAAGAACAAAGCGTGCCAGGCAACCCTGATAGATTTTCCTTGGAAAAATCACATAATGGGGAAAAACAAAGCAAATAAGTCCCTGCTGTGAACCACTTTAACGTCTGGTAAAAACAAAGGCAAGTCACTGGAGGAGTGTCACAGGTATCCCCCACTTTTCAGAGGCTGGCTTTATGAAAGGCCTACATGAAGACCTGTTTTCGTTAACTGAAAGAAATTGAAGAGGATTTTTGCTTTCGCGGAAAATAAAGGCAAACAGCAAAAATAGCATCCAGTGCTTGTTGTGCAGCCTGCACCCCCAACTGCGCGAGTGGCCATCTGTGCTTTCTCTCCATTTATTTTGTGTCTCTGTTAGCAAGATGTGTACTAAAATGACTACTGCTTTGCTTTATACCCTTTTGGCATTCGGTTTCATCAAATGGTCTACTTTCAGAAAGCAGGGAAATCTTAACACAGTCACTTATGAAATTTGTTCCCTAATAATTAAAATACATTTTTTTCTTTACAAATTGCCTCTCCATGCTGACCTTTGGGTATCTTTGCTTTTGCATGCATGGCCTGTCACAGAACATTCCAGTCCAAAAGTACAAATAATGTGCCAATGTTCTTCTAGCATAGTTTTCCATTTTCAAACTTGGGAATACGACACCTGCTTACTGCCTGCTAAATTTTATTTGCAAAGCATAGTCAAATAGTTCCTGACAAGACTTACTCTCATTGTTGAAATGAATATAAATCATGGCATGATCATAAATGAAAATGATTCCAATATGGAGGAAGTATACCAGAGATAGCATTAATCAAAGATTTCCTTAGCACTTTCAAGGATAAGTTGGAACCCAGTCCTATTATTGAGAAGTTCATGGGTAAGATGAGATCTAAGGTGACTGAGGTTTACAGAATCACATGAACCCGGTACACTGAAGGTCGGTTTTCTTATAATCTCTTAAATTATAGAAAGGAGGTGTTTGGTGTGACTAAAGTCGATTAGGACAGGATGAGGAAGAGAAACTAGATTCTTATCTTGTTCAGTTTGCATTTACTGAGATCACTGAATTGCAGCAAGTTGCACATTTCTTCTCCAACTAAAACCTATCAGCTTATGTCTTCATTTAGAAAATGAAGTCCTAAGCAAGTCTAAAATATTCACTAAATGACACAAAGTTTTATTCACAAATGACATATAGTTGGACCAACGTCTCCACCAACACTCTACCTAGACATACAGAAAAATCCTTCCAAATTCACGCTTGTGGAAGCTTTTCAAATAAACTCTAGGAAATGCAGCTCCTACAGTGTTGGCCAGCCTACCTCTAACCTAGAGGCTGCAGGAGCCAAAAAACACCCAGGAAAGTGAGCTTTGGTCTTAATTCCCTAACTATTGAGTGGTTATGCTAATTTGACGAAGTCTTTCAGAGCCCCTTTGAAACTCTGCACAGTTTCATGTTCCCATATAGGATCTGTTCTTCCTAGATGTTAATGCACCTGAGAGGTGTCTACTTACTAAAGACCAGTTTCTCCCTTGCAGTCTTTTGTGCTTCCCAAGGGGTGTTACTCTCGAGGACGGTAACAGGTAGAAATGAGATTCATGTTGAGTTTCTAATAAATGGCACGAGCACTTCCAGAGTTAATCCCTAGACTTCGACAAGTACACAATTGAGCAAGCACACAATTGAGTGTTCAAATGCCACATTATAAAGTTGTACACCTGAAATTTATATAATGTTACCAGACAACGTTTCCCTCAATAAACTGAATAAAAAAAATAAGAGAAGAAAATCAAGCCAATAAACTTTTTTAAAAGATGTAATTTTATACTGATTAGTGTCCTTTTCCCCCAAATTTCCAATGTCCGCAATAAAATTTCAGCAACATTATAAAGACTCAAGATTATTTTAATCAATACCAAGGATGAAAAAGTCATTCAGCAAAGCATTCCCTAAAATTCAGGCAGTTGGGGTTATTGGAACCAAAATGTAAAACCAACTCAACAAAGATTAAAATTGTCCCCATCAAATTGATAGCCATTATCTGAAATCTTTTACTGAAGCCATCTCCGAGACTTTTTAAAATATAACACTGGGATTTTTAGGGCAAGGAAACTATTCTGCATGACATTATAAGGGTGGACACATGTCATTATACATTTGTCAAAACCCACAGGATATACAGCACCGAGAGTGAATCGTAATATATGTGTTCTGACAATTAAGTTCATGAACTCATCCTAGAAAAAGTGCCACATACCTCATTGTTGAATATCACTACGATCACCTTCGAAGTACTCCCCTTGGGAAACTATGCACTGATGTCAGTGCCTCATCCACCCTTCAAAACAATTTTGTAACTCTTTCTGGAATGGCCATCAGAGCTGTCATCGTATTACCACTGATGTCTTAAATGTCATCAAAATGTCTTCCTTTCAATATTTCCTTTATCTTCGGATAAAGAAGTCATTAGGGGCCGGATCAGGTGAGTAAGGAGGGTGTTCCAATACCCTCTACTTTGTATGTTAGTTATTTGTTTCCTGGCCAAAAAGTCCCTCACAGACAGTGCCGTGGGAGCTGGGGCATTGTCGTGATGCAAGAGCCAAGAATTGTTGGCAAAAAGTTCAGGTCGTCTAACTTTTTCATGCAGCCTTTTCAGCACTTCCAAATAAACTTGGTTAACTCTTTGTCCAGTTGGTACAAATTCCTAATAAATAATCCCTCTGATATCAAAAGAATGTTAGCAACATCATTGCAACAAGTTCGCGAACTTAATTGTCAGGCCTTGTACACTAAGGATTTTGGCTAATCATGATATGTCATTGCAGGGTCATCCTTGGTTTTAACAAATAAACCACACTGACTGATGTGGGGTGTTGATAGTGGGACAGCCTGAGGGGTGCAGGGACGATGTGGGAATTCTCTGCACTTTCTGCTCGATTTTGCTGTAAACCCAAAACTGCTCTAAAAATAAAGCATAATTTTTTAATATATATAAAAAGATAACACTAAGACCACATGAAGTATTCCTTTACTTAAGACTCCAACCTAGTTCCTTACGCACAATTTCACAAAGAAATATACAAACAAGATGACCTTTCTGAGAACCACTCTTTCTTCTATTAGCTTTTGCTACCAAAATGCTCTACAACTTCAACAAAGCTTTTGCCACCAAAATGCTCTACAACTTCAACCAAAGGTATTGACTCAGTAAAGTTATTATTTGATCATTTGTCTTTTCTTAAAGAGGAATCAGACGGGGACACCGCGTGCAACTAATAGGGAACGCGCAATGCCTCGCCGTGGACCTATGAACCCTATCAAAGAGAACTTCCTGGACTCTGGGCTTCCTTGGCACATAGGGTTTTGCATGTGCTAGCAAGCAGCCTTCGAGGGGGAGACGCTATTAGTGTGCCACTGAGGTGACTTCAACAGCCAATTGTGATAGAGGAGTTTCAGGTGGACCCCCTCTATTAGGAGTTTAATTCTCTATTTGGGCTTAGAAGCGTACGATTGCAATTGCTTGCAAATGTTTGAGCTTGAAAGTGTATAATGAGGTAGCAAAAGGTGGGAGGTTTAGAGGAATTACAAGGTGACTGTCTCTGTCTCAGAGATTCCTAACGTGGTGTCAGGAGAACATTATTTCTGCAAACTGTTTTCCCTACCGAAGGAGGGTTCATTGCTCAAAAAGCGTAGGAAACCACTGCATATTCTACCCTCCTTTCAGACACTGACGAATGTGTGTTCACACGTTAAAGGCTCGCAGATCTGCACCGATCAATTTAAGGACCGTATTCAACTTTGACCCACCATTTCCCAAACTTTTGTGGCCGCAAAGTCATTGCTGCTGCTGCTGCTGCTTTTATAGTCTTTATAATGCTCCCTAACGACTGAAGGAACTAGTGTGGCAGAAGCATACCTTGGAAATTGTGACTATATATGGAGGGTAATAATAACAGTAGGCCATTCAAAATAAACATTAAATCATTTTGCTCTAACTCACAATTTTGTAGGGGAATGAGAAGTTACTACATACACCAACATGAGAAATGCTGAAGATTTTAACAGAAAAGTGAAGTATGGCCTGAACCACAACAAAGACCCCCCAAAAATGCCTTTATGTCATTGTTCTTTGAGCCCCATCATTTCTATTTGGGTCACAAAGCGACCAGCTTATTTCACTAGTTCTCTTTCTTAATGCATCCTGATGTTATCTTCTGAACATCAACTGATGCTTGCTACATACAATACATATTCATGGCTTTGTAGGAAGTGGGTTTCAAAATATTAGAAGCATGATTCCTTCACATATTCCTTATCCTGCTGATAGAGACAAGATAGGAAAAGTCATACTCTCTCTCCTTTTGTCAGCCTAACCTATTACCATCAGGAGCCTCTCTAAGTAAAATTTCTTTTTTTTCAGGGACAAAAACCAAAAGAGGTTTAAGTTGAACCGGATACTCAAATAAACACACTCGATATAAACTGTATAAAGATGATATTGTACTAACCCCTCTGCCCTGATCAATGATTATCATCTAACTCCTTGGGATTTTTTTAAAATCCTTACTCTTAATTAAAGGTACACTTTAATTTATTGCCAAAATTCAGAAGTTTTCACCTAAGAAGTAGACATTATTGGCCTTTCCAAATATACTCTTATTTTACCATGAACAGCGTTTTCTCTGATACTATGCAATTCTTTACTATCAGTACGTGTATATACTATGCCATATTTCTGTGTTAAGTATACTTTTGTTTACAGTTTTGTTTTCATTTTGTTTTATTCTTATCTTAAGAAGTGATATGCCAAAAAAAAAATCAAACTCTGATAGGCTAGTTATATTCCTAATAAATGGTAAAACCACTACAATCACCCCTTAAAATTATCTTGGATATCACCAGTAGAATGTCTAGCACACACCTGGGAAAACACATGGAAATTTCTAGCCTTCAAAATAACGGATGAAAGTTAAGAGAACCTCTCATAATTCTCCTTCCTATAAGATATTTGCACAGATAATCAAGGCAAAAAGGATTTGTTTACACTGCTTCCTGAAAGGAAAAAACAAAACAAAACAAAACAAAGAACTCTTTTTAAAATACTGTGATCGGATGAACTTTATAGTCAAGGATGAGCCAAGCATTGAGAGAATATATCTCGAGGCCTAAGTTTCTATGGGACCCAATAAATATGCCAGATGAGACATTTGACTGAAACATGCCATTTTTAGGAAGACAAAAGCATCGCCTAGAACCAAAGACAGAAGCTCCTAATGCTTTAGGCGTATGGTTTGTATGTGTGTGTGTTCCAGTGGGTTTAATTTTCTGTCTTTCTTTCTAATCAAGTGACCTGTTCTTATTTGGTTAAGTTTCAACCACAAAGCATCCCTGCATGCTTTTTTTTTTCAAGACACACGTCACAGCCAGTGAGAAAGGGGGAACTTCCAGTGCCTGTGGTAACATTACTTGATAAACAGACTCGCCGAGCAGCATGTGTCTGCTTGCCGTCGCTATATAAAGCAGCAGACACGCTGACAAGCAGACATTCGCCCTGAGGATGATGCGAGCAGCAGCCATCTCCACGCCAAGGTTAGACAAAATGCCAGGCATGGTCTTCTCTGCTACTGCAAAGGAATTGAAGGGAACCGAACACTCCCTTCTACATGACAAAACGCCAAAGAGGAGGCCTAAGGCTTTGTAAGTCCCGCCAGTGTCTCACGTCGTGAATTTTGACTTTGATTATCTTTAATGGCAGAATGGAAGACAATAGAAGCCAGCAGGTTAGTTAGATCAGAGTCATGACCTGGTGTGAGCTCTAAGGATATATTCAGTTGTTGGAAAAACTGAGTTGTGATTGGACATTACAGTAGGTGGGAATTTGACCAGACTTAAATTGGTTCAATCTTAGTATAGTAACAGGGTGTAGCAACTATTTTTATTATTGCCTTAATCCTTGGAGAAGCGTATTTCAGCCTCTCTTCTCTTTTCACAAATGAAGTGTTTTCAACCTATTAACTAAGAATACTTGCTTTTGTGTCTTTCATAGTGGAATGGACGTGAAAGCATACCTGAGATCTATGATCCCACATCTGGAATCTGGAATGAAGGCTGCCAAGTCCAAGGACATGTATGTACAGATACACTGTCATTATAAAAGGGGCCCATGCATTCGCTGCGTATGTTAGCCAGAGATTCATAGGGCACCTTGATGTAACAAGCCTAAGGAGATTAGCATATTAGTGCCACTGTAAATTCAATAAGAGCATGTGTGTATGCATGCATTTGCTATTCGTTATGCTGCTAGAGCACCGCTCCTTGGATTTTTCAGATTTCATTGGCGGATATTTTCATCTAGCAATCCTATATGAAATTTCATTTCAGTAGCAATTCTAAGGCAAATTTTGTTCTCTTATGGATGAACTTTACTATAACTTATTAGAACTACAGTCTAACTGTTTGGGAAGTTCTCAAAATGCAGGAGCCTTTGCTGATTTCACTTGTGCTTATGAAAAACAATGTATTTTACTAATTGATGTAAATCTTGCCCCCTGCAGACTCTCTGCTGATGAAGTAATGCAGTGGTCTCAATCTCTGGAAAAACTTCTCACCAACCAGAGTGAGTACAGATGAACTATTGAATGTGTCTGATTTAGCTCAATACGCTAACAGATTGAATGGCTTCATTAAGATACAGTGTTTTGGGGAGGAGAGTGTGTGAAAAGCTATATATATTCTAGTTTTTCTGTAGTCACTGGTAGTTTCAGCATATTATGCCTTGTTGTCATGGCATGTTCACTTCGCCCTCAATTCTGCCACTGACAAAATTGCCAAGACAGTTCGATGCTTCCATGGATCATTATGGGTGCAAAATGAAAAATTAGGCTGGGGTTCTGATGTTTACCATTTTTGAGAGTACACCAAACCTCTCCACATGTGAACTGCTGTTCTGAAAGCTACCTAAAGAATGTATTTTTGCACCGCTGGATATACGGAATAGGATTCATTCAGTCAGTTGATTATTTTGTCATTCACATATTCCCTGAGCTCCCCTGTTCAGTCCACTTTCGTGCAGCGAGCATTTTATAAGCACCAAGGATTCCAAACCACAGACGGTGCCTGGCTGCCCTACAGGCAGTTAAGATGCACAATATGTAATTGCATCAGATATAACATAACACATGTTATAATACACACGACAAAAGCAGTTCTCAGACACAGAGTCTGGTGGGGCATCTCTGATGAGAGCATGTACAGAAAGACATCAGCCTGCCTACCCTCATCATGACCATTGATCCACCGAGATAAGGACCCTGTTAAAGGGTTTGGATGAGCTGTATGTCTCTCCAGAGGGTGAGTTTATCCTCCTTTCCCCACAAACCCCTAAGGAGCCTTGCTTGGGGATCAGACAGTTCAATCTGGTTCATCCATCTTATTATCTGACTTCATTTACAATTCAGCCCCAACAAACAGCATGGAAGTGACCCATCTGAAAGTTGTAGTAACACTAGCAAGTATAACAAGTGTGTCACACATAGGTCACATATAGGCCTCGTATTTTCCAACTCATACGAATTGGATGGGAAATTGTATTGGCTAACAATTAACATGTTGTTAATGCCCTTTGTCAATGTTTGCTTCCCTAAAATACTTTATATGGGAAAAGAGATTTGTAGAGCAGGAGAGCAGCATTTTCACTGAATTAGCAGCTGGAAGCAAAAGCAGTTTCATAGCCACCACTGGGCTGCTATGTGACTGTGAACAAGTCTGTGTGGCCTCAGATAAACTGTAAATGAAGGAATCTCTAAGGTCCGCCCATCTCACAAACTGTGACCCACCTATTTTAGCAGCAACCATCTCTCACCTACATAGGGAATGCAACAGCATTTTTCTTACATATTTCTTCTTCAAGTTATTCTTTTATTGGCTCAATTAATGTAAATATCTCACCTCTCACTCTTTCTTTTTAGCTGGTCAAGTTGTTTTCGGACGTTTCCTCAAGTCTGAGTTCAGTGAGGAAAACATGGAGTTTTGGCTGGCTTGCGAAGACTACAAACAAACACAGTCTGACCTTTTGCGTTACAAAGCAGAGAAAATCTATAAAGCTTTTGTGCATTCAGACGCTGCTAAGCAAGTGAGTATTAAGTTCATTACCACCGGTTTGTATGTAAAGGAAATTAGATGCAGACACATGACATTCCAAATACAGAACAAGATGAAATCCTATATGAGCATCATGATTTCACTGCTGTCTATTTAGGTATATTCATGTAGTTTGGTACAATGATAACCTAATTTTCTACATTTGGGACAAGACTGGATGAAAGACTGATTTTGCAAAACTGGCTGACATGATGGGGGTGGGGTAAGACCATAGCAAGACCATCACTGGCAAGAATTGAATGCCAAGGAGTTCTCAATGAGCGAGCTCACCTTGGATGAAGACAAAATATAGAACAGTGTAATTCGTACGCCGCAGCAGCAAAAATATTTCCTGTTAGTAGAAGTGCCCATCTTCCGGTTAAATATTCAGAAAACATAGCTGCACAAAGTGCCCTATCTTCCTATAAATCTGAAATGTCCACCTCACTTTTCTTGAGGTGCCTGTGTCGCCTTGCATGGTTATTTAAATGTTTCACATCTGCTCCTTTTGCGTCTCCCAGCTACACAGTGAGCTAACTTGGAGCAGACTGTTCTGTGATATTCCAACTCCCCCACACCTAGGAGAGGGCCGGTTCAGATTAGGCATTCCAGACACATTTGAACTGATTTACATGTGGGCTTAAAGCCACTCACTAGCTTGAGGTGCTGCAAAGGGGACAGTAATGTCATACAATATGCAATGTATTGGAAGTGTGTAGGAACTAATGAGGATTTCTTTTTAGATCAATATCGACTTTCGTACTCGAGAATCTACAGCCAAGAAGATGAAAGCTCCAACCCCGACGTGTTTTGATGAAGCCCAAAAAGTTGTGTACACTCTGATGGAAAAAGACTCCTATCCCAGGTTCCTCAAATCCAATATATACTTAAATCTTCTGAATGACCTACAGGCGAATAGTCTAAAGTGACCGTTTCCTGGATGGAGGGAATTACAGATGGTATCAAGTACAGAAGGAATGTGCCTGGATGGCTCCCTTGGCAAACAATGTGGCCTTTTGGGGTGACTCCATAGGCCCAGGGAAGGAACAAAGGACTCAGAAGGATAAACACAGTAGTTACCCAGGCGCAGGGTGGAAGAAGCATGAGGTGAAAACTGAGAGACAGTGGAAGGAAGGTGACACAGTGGTATTGTCATAAAATCCAGTGGACCTCCATACTAGGAAACCTTTCAGAACTGACAAGGCCAGGTAACTCTAGTTACACAGACACTGTGAATAAAGGTTTTGAAACTGATTAAGACATTCTATAAACTTCAAGGTCAACTGACATTTATGCTGCATATTATTATACAGAAATTGTCTTGAGCTGCTGAAATCCCTTCAACTTGGATGACTATTTGGAAAGTAGGTGTTTTGAAATTACTATTGCTATTATTGACACGAAGTTTTTTTCGTGTTGTTTGGATTGTTTAATGGCTTTTGGCTTGAAAAAGATGAAGAACAGAAATAATGTATTTAACTTAAGCTATTGCTCTTACTCCTGGGAAGTCAGATTATATTTGTAAATTAAATTATCATGGTGTCAGTAATAAACATGAGTTTTGTATTAAAAATATGTAGAAGCAGTCTCTGTTTAATTTTCCCCAACATTTTTAAAAACTGGCATTTATTTCTCAGATTTAACAAAAATTCAGTCAAGGGTCTTCTACTTTCTATCATTTCTTCAACATTTCTATCATCCAATCAATCCTATGTATTACGTGTTGAGAGTATTTTGGGGGCAGAATTCCTTAGTTTTCTCTCTGCCATCACAATGCATACCATCAGACAAATATAATATGCTTTCATACAGTCAAGCTTCAAACTGGTGAGAAATTGAAGAAGTTTTCTAAAAAGAAACGGAAAAGTTATTCCAAGAAGTAACTTAACTACCAACTGATATTTTATGGTGATTGGAAGTTTATTAAACCCAGGTGTACTTTCTCATTTAATGTTGATAGCAATCCTGTAAAACCTGAGACTCAGGAAGATGAAATCACTTGTTCCCAAAATTAGCTAAATATCAAAATTAGCTAGAATGTTTAAAAAAAAATAATAACAACACCTATTTCAGGGCCCTATCCTAAACTAACTAAATCAGAATCTCCAAGGAATCAAATACAAAAATCTGTATTTTACAAGGAAAACCCCAGGTGATTTTAAAGATGATATGATAAGACAGGATTGGAAACCCCAGGATTAAGAGACAGTCACACGGCCACGGATTGATTACACATAAAGCTATGACTACACAATCTGTGTTCCTCCTGCTATGCGACACTGCCCCCTCCTGACCAAAAGGCACTTCCTAAATCACTCAAATTTGCAACAGTTCTGTGTCACCTAAGCAGGAAATTAAAACCATTCTGTAGAGCTCACCAACAGAGAGCAGAAAAAATAACCTAGATGCTGCATATTCCAGCACAGCCTAAATAGCTATATCTTCCCATGCACCTGCATTCCCCATCTTACTGAATAATCCACACATCGTGATGAAATACTGTGGATATTCTCAATACAGCCTTCACTAGTCATCAGGCACACAGTGAGGGTATGGGGTAATATGCAGATCCGATTTTAAAAGTATTATTCTTGAGCTTCCATGGGACAGAATCCCAATTAGCTCGACCTTAAGTTTTAGTCCATGGCTTGGCACGTCATATGATCACAGGAGCTAAGGAAGGGAGTCGTTTCTTCCTCATCATTATCATCTATATCATCATCACCATGTATTTCTCTCCCCTACTCAGTCCATCACCGAATAGTATTAATCTTCCTTCTATAGTCAATGTGTGTAGTTGGCATAATATCACTTACTCTTTTTCTATTACCCCTGCCCTAGCAAAGGCTCTTGTTGTTTACTGATTCATGTGACTTGTTTTCCCTCTTTCCAGCCTCTTCTCTCAACCCATCCACTGAACAGCCACACACATCACCTTCTGAAACATGAATGTGGCCATGTCATTTCCCATGACATACAAAATGAAATTCAAATGTCTCCTTCTGGAATTCAGAACCCTCCCAGGGAGAACTCTGGGGTGTGATTCCCATTACTCCCCTCTGGGTATCCTTCCTACCTTGACATCACAATGCATTAATTGCCTTTTCTTGAACTAGCTCTGGTCTTCATGACCCCCAGGCCTTCAATTAATTTCTCTCTAAAATTCCTTTTTCTGCCTCCTTCCAGTTTTGAAAGTCCAGCCTATTATTCAAGGCCCAGGAAGAAGAACTCCTCCAGAAAGGCTTTCTAACACTTTGCACCACTATGTGGTTATTTTCCATGTCTAATGGAGGTGAACTGAGTCCATATAAACACAAGACACTCCGCTCCTATTTCCAGTACCACTGTCACATTAAATAGTCCAGGCCCTTCAGACCGTGAGACATGAGAAATGCAACTGCTCGTAAAATGAATGCTTCTGGTCTTTGTCTTTATAAGAAGCCATGTTAAACAGCCACCCAATTTTTGGACACATGGTTAAAACAAACATCGAAAACACTTCTTCATTTAAAAACAAACAGTCATCATAGCTGCATAGATTCAAGATATTTTAAACTACTTGAAAAGATGATTTTCACTGGCATTATTTGTTATGGTGTGACTATTTTATAAGACCACTCACAGAAATGTGATTAGCTCTACTAACATCTACTATTTAAGGAAATCTGATCCAACCGCTAGATCTGAGATTCTCAGCTCATGGGCTGTGTTGTATTATAATACTAAAGTCATGAAAATTGACAATATGTATAATTTAAAACTCATTCATTAAAAAAATTACTCTTCTCGGCCTCATTTTACATTATTTCTAATATGTGAATCATAGAAAACTAGGAATCTAAAAAAGTAGAAATGAGGGTAGTGGTGTGTGTACCCCATGACGTCTAAGAGAAAGTACACATTAACCCAATGAGCTCACATGGGATAAACTGAAGTTTGTTTCTCTCTTTCTGTGTGTAAATGCAGCCTATTTTATATTAGTAGGAATCCTTGATGATTGTTGATAATAATAAATTATGAAATATGTGAAGGAAGAAACAGAGTAAACGGTGATTCAAATTACCACAGACATAAATAATTGTTATTGCACACAGAGGTAGAAAGTTCTTTATTTTGCCACGATTTACCTTATAGAAAAATTTTGTATCTGACCTACGTGAAATTTCATTTAGGTCAGGTAAATCGTGGCAAAATAAAAAACTTTCTACGGAAGTTTCTATACAGTCAATAATTAACTAGGTATTTACTTGAACTTGAATTTGAGAAACAGAACAGAAAGAAAGGAGAGGGAGAGGCAGGGGGAAAGAAAAAGAATTGGCTGTGCATCTTAAATGATTATATTACCATACATCCATTTTAGAACTTGAATGCCCTGAATTGCCACATTTGTAATATTTAAACCAAAAAGGATCGTGCTATAATTTAGGATTGCCTACAGAACTTTAAGCTCCCATACTTGATGGTAGATTAGGCTAGGAATTTGAATGTAACCCCAAAACACTCCAGTTTATAAACCCCTGGACTGGAATGTTGCCATTTGGAGAAGACCTATGGTGGTGGACCTGATGACTAAAAAAGAAGTCAAGCTCGTGAGATTAGGGAGCTGATTTGTTTAGATGAAAAATAAATGGTGTGCTACAAGCACATCTTTTTCTTTTTTTTTAGAAAACTGTGTTGGCCGCGTCGATTACACTTCGGAATTAAATGTTCATATCCTCCTCCCTCTCTCCTGTCCTGTCAAACTCATAAGAAATCGGCTAAGGACGCACAACTTCAAAGAGCTTAGGGACATCCAACTAGACATTCTTTTATGTCATCCAAGTAAAAAACCAACCTCTTACATCTCAAAAGAAAAATATAGGACTTCTAAAAAGTTCTTCAACTCCAAGATTTCTTAGCCAAAAAATAGTTATTCAAATAATAATACATTACAACAGATATGAGATTTGTTCACCCAGGAAATTTACTTTTGTCCTATATTTAATATGCATTTTTACTTGTTATAATATTAGCTGGCTGACTTTCTCCTTTCCCCCTCCACCCCCAATGGAAAGGAATAAATAGGATGAATCTTGAAGAATAACTAAAACCTAACCAGGGAGAAAGGAGGTGGGAACACTTTAGTGCAGAAACGAGTCTGTGAAAAGTCTGAAACTCAGAAAAAAAAGAAAATTCTGTGTTGAGCGATGGTGATTTATTTAGTGTAGCTGGAATATACAGGGAAAGTATAAAAGGGAAAACTAAAAAGGTAGTTTAGGAAAGATTCTGTGGAGCGATAGAGTCCATTCCAAAGAATGTGAATTTCATCTTTTATATGATCGGTAACCACTGAAGTTTTCAGCAAAAGAGCAAAAGACATACCTGTGTTTGAGTGTCCGCTATGGGTAAGGCACCATGCTAGATTCACATGTTAAGTGAATCTTGTTAAGTCCACACTGAACTCTGAGATAAGCACTCTTAATTTTATCGATCAACAAATCAATAAACCGAGAAGAGGACCAAAAAAAATCATCTCAGGACGAATACTTAGTGACGGGCATGGATCTATTTGAATCCGTGTGTGTATGTTTCCAGAGTTTCCATTATCTCATGCTTCTTTCTGAGACGTGACACGCATACTTTGTGTCCTACAAATTCCAGATGTAGTGTGAAAGACACTTTTTTTTTTTAATGGAGGTAAAATTGGTAGAGAACATTATGTAAGTTTCAAGGAAGCCCCTTTCAAAGGCAGCCATCCTTGAAGAAGGACAGCTAAACATGAAGCTGGTTTTGCGGCCCAGCAGGAGAGCTGAGGGCAGCAATCCAGAGGATGGGAAGGGAAGGAGCGGGTGAATAGACAACACTTGAGTAATTTGCTGTGACAAAGAGCCATAGTAGATACCTCAGGGTGTCTAGCCTAAGTCCTCAAAATTACACCAAAGTCATTTCTGGCGGATTTTAAAACATGTCATCTTTGAGGTCCTTCAGTTGCAAATGCGCATTACACAACTTGGAAATGGCAGATGGGAGCCCTGGGGGAAGAAGATGAAGGCCCATGCTTTGAAGAGGTTCCACATGCGAGATAAATTATGCAGTGCTTTCCACAGATAGCAGTTTATTCTTAATTAACCTACATCTGAAGCATTCCACCTGTTTTCCCTCAAAGCTTACTTTCATCTTAGGCAAGAGCAGAAGCTTGCAAGCCATCATCCAGGCTAAGAACAAAAACCATGGACCAAGAGACTCCACACATTTGCAGGAAATCACTGATCTGAGGCTGAGAGCTCCTTTCAATGACAGGAGACAAAACCGAAGGCTAGGATTCAGGCCAAGAGACAGGCAAAGCCGCTGTCTGAAACAGAAACAGCAGGCCCCCTGGGGACCAACATCACTTGAGAGCAGAGAGGATTATGACGAGATCAACAGTAGGACAGGAAGGAATTCTGCTTCCTTATACGGAAGACATGGCCATTAACTTGCCAGTGGGTCTATGTGACTAGTGGGATATTCTAACTCTCAATTCTTGTCGACAGAGAAAAAAGGAAGATTGTAGACCTGAAGTTAGCCAGTCACTCCCTTGGCATATTCTTTATTTCAATCATTCTTACTTCAAAATAGACAAAGTTATTTTTAATCCTTTATTTCCGGAGACAGGGGGAAAAACAGCAATATTGTGGGTTTCAGATATTCTCCTATCTCTCCCACACACTCTGTTACTATTCTAGTCAAACCTAGGGAAAACTGACACGTTACCCACTGATCTTTTATACTCCACCTTGAAACCCGTGGCTTGGATTAGCCATAAAAACAGAGTGCATTCCTAGTCTAATGCTTTTTTTTTTCTTAAATGTCTCCGTTAAATCAGTGTTGACAAATGACCCACTGTGAACAACTCACAAGTAGAACGTGTTTCCATATTAAAAACTGAGTAAGATACTTCCTAGAATAATTGTGACTAGAATGATTATAGTTCATACTCTCTATAGGGGTATAATCGTTAAAAGTGCCACGTTGAAGGGAAGAAGTACAAAATATTCCTTGCTCAGAGGCTCTTTAATTCATCTTCAGAAATCTAGGCTCGATTGAATACTCCTAGAAAAGAGTCTAGATTAGTGCTTCATTAACATAATGACCAATAATGACAGCTGCTGTGTGCCATAAGCCATGCCAGGTTCTGGAGAAACAGAGACGAACTCGGTGGAACCCTCAGTTATTGAGAGTCACACAGTGCTCTTGGAAAGAAAGGAGCAAAAAGAAGGGCAGTGTAAGAAGCGGAAAGCAACACCCACTAAGCCTTCTGAGAGAGGTGTACAGGAGAGATAAGTAAGACTGTCTGATACACCGCCTTCCAGGTGGCTGTCTCTGGGTCCCTGGGTAAAAGCCTAAATGGGAGAAGTTGTGCGCTGCCCACTTTCCGAAAGTCTCCAGGTGCTGCCAGCATCTTCCCCAGGCACCAAGTTACTTCAAGCTTATCCTCCTTTAGAAAGCTCTCTCTGTATTGTCATAAATTCAGGTGGGGCTCTGCTCCCTTCCAAAGTTCCTGCTCAAGAGGCAGCAGAGAGGGGACATATACCTGCCTCTGTGGGGTGCTGCAAGGCTTAGGGAACCACGGACATCTGCGGCTCCTATGCAATTCCTGCGGGTTAGCCCAGCCTCGGCTCCACAGATAGGAACAATGAGCTGGGCGAGCTCAAAGGAGGCGGCGGCCATTCCATCCTGGAGGAAGCATATGGCTTTAGAGAGATGACAGTCGCACAGCAAAATCTGGATGAAATTCAAAGGCACCCACGTGACTCTTTGAACTACTATATCACTGGATTAATTGCAAGCTCTGTAACTCACAAACAAATGTAAATTCTGACATGACTGGGCACCCCGAAAGCTGCAATAAGGCTATCCTACTCATTCCTAACATCACTTTGCTCACACAGACATCTTACTTCAGCTAGCATTGTGAGAAAATACTGATTGCTTTTCCTCTGTCGTTTTAGGAGGTTGTGAGAGCAACTGCCTAGGTGCTCACCCGTCCTAGGCTGTCTCCACGGGCAACAGGAAGACAACATTTCCAGGTTCCCTTAAAGTGAGAGGCAAATATAGAGCCTTCCACAAATGTGTCTGTGCAGTCAATATTAACTGGGGAATTACTTCTCAGGAGCTCTTTTACTTGAATTTGGAATTTTACCTAGAATTGCAATTTGATATTGTACCTTGAATTATCAGAACCACAAAACTGTGTTCTGTTGAGTAGTAGAAGGGATAGGCACGCACCAGTTCCAGGGCTGGCAGTAAGAGGTCCCGGCGCCTCTCTCTTCTCTGTGCAAGAAGCAAAGGACTCTGACACTGCAAAGCCACATGAAAGAATTACCATACTCAGAATAGTCATGCAATCCACACTGATATTTGTCTGAGTGGAAAATAAAAGCCTCTGAGATTTGGGGATTATTTGTTAGGGTAACTAGAGAGTTTTGTCTTGATGAATGCAAAGAGAGATAGATAGATAGATAGATAGATAGATAGATAGATAGATAGATAGATAGATAGATAATAGACAGACATTGATAGATGTATAGATATATGTTTCCTTCAAAAAGAAACAATTCCTTATTTCACTTCTAAAGACATATATGAGCAGCCATCCTGGAAAAAACCACGGCAACTTCTCCATCACAACTCAGTGATATTTAGTTCCCACATTAGGCCAAGGTTATCTCACTGACCTTGTGATGTTCTTCTAGATAGAGCTGCCTGGAAAAGAGGATGTAAGCTATGGAAGAGAACAATATGTGAAAAGCGTATTTCAGATGCAACTTAGAAGAGGAAATGCCAAAAACAACACACACAAAAAGGGAGGTGAGGGCTAAGAAGCAGGAAAGGAATAAGTGGTGGAAAATTTTGCAACTGATATAAGCAAGTGGACCACACAGCATGTGTTTTCTGCTGACTCTCCTTCGTTCAGTTTAGGGCTACCAGCCACATTGATATAAATAGTCTGAGCTTTAAACTAGCCAATCACCGAGTAAATGTCAGGATCCCAAGCAAACGTAGTGTGGGGCACAGGAAAGCGTGTCCGTAGTTACGGCGGAATCCAGACAGGAAGCGTAAATGCAGGGCATAATGAAAGGGGTGAACTCACCGAAGAACTACTTACAAAATAATGCATCTGACAAAAAGAGAGTTTTGTCATGCACTAATTTGCCTAAAACCAGTGGGCCAGAGCTGGAGGAAACTGGCTACTTTGAGTACTGTGGGTACCTGACACTCTTACTGCCCTTTGATGCAGGTTCCAAATCTGAGAGAGAGGAGAGAGCAATAATAGAGTGATAAACACTAAAAGCACAGATTCCCTGAATGTCCGGTAAATCTTTGAGGACATGTGGGAACCGTGTATTGCTCAAGTGATGGGAAGCACTCTCCCCGTGTGGAGTTAGAATGAGAGCCCTGACAGGACACAGCACATGAAATTGCAATCAGACCACGCTGAACCTAGAAAGGAGAAGAACTGGAAGCAGACACGGGGCTTCAGCAGACGTCACCACCACGGTTAGCAAACATTTACAGCAGCCTAACACCTTACGTAGGTGTGCGGGTCTCGAATGGGGCTCTGGAAGGAGAATAATGTCCTTCTTCCCCCTCCAAGATTCTAATTACTTGAGAAATAAAATGAAAAGGTCAGGGTGGAGACCAAGATATTACTCAGACAGCTGGTCAGATAACAGAGCACTGGCAGAGAGTGTTCTGCTAACTCAACCCCAGGAAGAGACGAACCTGCTACCCAGTTGCAGGTCGTGTCAGGCAGAGCCATAATCTCTACACAATGGATGGCCAAGGTGGGAACACATGCCCAGGTGTCTTGTCTCAATTAGAACAAATGTGAAGACTCAGCGCAGCTCAGAACTCCCGGCATGCAATGGGGCCTCGTGGAGAAGGCGTGTCTGCTTCCTATGAGCCGGGTTCTATCAGATCGCCCAGCTGTAAGGCCAGATGGGGCCAGCAGCAGTCCACCGAGAGATGGAAATGGTAAATCCAGGCTCCAACATGAGCAGGGCTTACCTGTGCCCTATGTGTGGACATGGTGTGCAGGCACAAGGTGAAAATGAACTGACACTTCAAAACAGTCCTGCTAAGGGGCGGGCTTAACAGAGAGCAGGGAGGGGAAGGCCTTCCAATGGGCCGAGTTTGGGGCGAGGCACCTGATCATCTCCTTCATATGGAAAGCAAAGTGACCTGACATTAGACTAGAGATTGACTCATGGACAGTGGAGAATGGCGTGGGTGGTGGATTGGGGCCTAGAAGGACGATGAGAAAACTGGGAATAAGAAGGTCTAGGGAAGATGCATGTGAGTGGACCTATCAGAGAACTCAAAACATGAAGGTTTTTGTATCACATGGTGACACCCAGCAGAGGTCATCCACCACACAAAAGACGTGAACAACCAAGGTGACAGAGTGACTGAGCCACCTGACCTCAGTGAGCCTCTGCCGTCAGCCAGCCCACGGTGTGTTCATGAACTGAACAGCCGTGGTGGCAGAGATGGATATATATTAGCCCAACAGAATGGACGTCCACTCATGAAGGCTGATCGAGCGACGCCTTTGACAACGCCCACCTATCCAGAAAAAGAGGGCAATACTGAGCAGACGACAGGGTGGCCTGTCGCATAGAGGCCAGCCAACTATTTGATGGCAGTTCATTACACTGACCTCCTTTCACTCTGAAAAAGACAGTGATTCATCCTGACTTCAGTCAACATACATCGCAGGTATAAGTTCCCCTTTCAAATGGCTTCCTCATCCTTTCTGTTTTTCCTTCTTTTCTGCATGAGCCATATGCAACAGGACAGTTCCCTTTTGACTAAAATTGGAAACTGAAAGACTTCACCACTCATTTCCCTTTCATTCAAGCTCCCTGGAAACCAAACAAAGGGAGATTTTGTGACTCCTCCTGCGGTCAGAATTCAGGCCCTTCCTTTCACATTCTTCCTCATCTGATGGTTCAGAGCCGTTTGTTTTCTACCACGTGTGGTTTCTGTTTCTTTCCCTGGGTATTTGTTCATCAAGTTTCTGAAGTGGGATGGTGTTGAATTTCCACTAGGTTCTCTTTCAAACAGGAATTTCCTTGGCCTGCATTGCTTTCCTTTTCCTGTAATCAAAATAAACCCATATCCCTGCCTCTATAACATAATTATAACAGAAAAAAAAATTCCAGTTGCAGCAATTCAAATATATTCCGGGAAAACTTGCGAGAAAAACAACTTTACTCATGTTCCCCAAAAGCTAAATCCATGCTTTTAGTTATAACATAAAAGGAGTACCATTGACAAAGTAAATACCCTACACTCCAAATCTAGAGAATATTTGCAAAACTCTCTGAGGGAGCCTAACCACCCAGAACAAACATCATTCAGTCAAACAGGGCCTATTAAATGTCTATTCCACTCCAATGTTCCCTGAGAGGAAATGATGAGATGGGAAAGGAATATAAGTGGCTTTCGGTCTAGCTAAACACTCTCTTATGGACTCTGTGGGAGGGAAACAAAACCCCACGCTATTGTGCCCTGCCATCTGGAATCAAAGAGCGTCAGATCTAGCGTTGTCTAATTTACCTTTCCTGTTTGTAGATTAGAAAGCCCCAGTGCAAAAAGATTAAGTGGTGTATGCATGGAGTCCCAAGTAAAAACGTTACAAAATTAAAAATCCACAAGTAGATAGACACAGGAACTGACCTCAGGTCTGTTTGACAGAAGCCCCATGCCCCAAACTGTCTCCTGGATGAAAACCAGTGCACACAATTGTAACTTGGTAATATTTCAGTAATACGTCAGTAACACCACACCCCAGTAATATGTCAGTAATGTAATGCCCCAGTAATACGTCAGCAATGCAATGCCCCACTAATAGTTAAGTAAAACAATGCTCTGGTAATACTTCAGTAATACAATGCTGCGGGCTGTTCCCTATTCCCATTAAATGCATTTGAGCAGGGCAGTTTACCGTGTGCAGAATTAGACATCAGTAGCAAATCTATGGCTTACAAAGCTTCTCAAGGTGGAATAGAAAGTGCCAATAAACCAGATCCACATTTTGTTGAATAATAACTTATTTGCTTCTATTGTGTGTGCAACCAATAACCAATAACACGCTAGCACCAGGTCAGTGGTCTTATCCTGACCCCACAGAACAGCCACTAATAGCCAGCGTGCTGACCCACCACTTCTATACCCCTGTTATCTCCTACACGTTCAGTGAAGACTTGGTGAATTCTTACCCTCAAAACTGGAAAAGGGCAAAATTCCACCTCATACTTCTGAGAAAACTGCTGCCAGTAATTTGACTGGGTTACAGCCGATTGAAAAAAAAAATTGACAAGAATTCCTCTCCCCTTTCATGTTTCACTCATGTTTTTTCAATCTTTCTATTATTATCCTGCCTTCCTCTACACCTGCCCTTCCCCTTAACCGATACCTACCTTGATTCATTAGAAAAGCATTTTCCATTTCCCCAATGTTGAATTATCCATTTTCAGAGCATTTCACAGTTATTTATTTTTCAAAATGGCTTGTGTCACCTATACCCAACGTCAATGAAAAATTGTCCAGACGCTCTTGTGGCCCATCTCTACCCAAAACAAAGGCTTATCATAGCAACGACAACACGTATTTGTGTAATTTATTCGAATGATAATCATTGGACTGTAATGTCTTTGACGGCAAAATGTCTTATTGATTTTGGCATCTCCCTTCCCTATTACCCCTGATAAGTATGCAAAAAATTTTCATTCACTCACTCTATCAGGAAGCTCAAACAACAGTGTTATCTACTGTTATCTACTGTGTACATAACGTAGGGATTAGGAAGAAAACCAGTAACAGTCCCTGTTTGTAGCTAAAAGAGAGGGGAAAGGGAAAGATCTGTCTCCTGCGGTTCCAGAAATCTCTCCCTTGTTCCCGACAACAGGAAAGAATACTGTCTGTACCTCAATATTACATGTTTTTTTACGTGCAAGTCTTATTTTAGGTTGCATTACTTTCATCATTTACCATAAATACGTGCCCTTGTCATGAGGCAGTCTTTGTGTTTCATATGTCACTGTTCTTTTATGACAATTATAGCACCCCTGATGAAGAGTCAGTTATTTTCTTTAGAGTAGATTAGAATCTAAGAACACGGGTGACAGAAGAAACAGGGGAGAGGAAAGGATATTCCATGGAAGAAAGTCACTACAACAGCTCGTTAGAGGAAGTGATAAGGATAAATGCAGAAGAGAGAAACAGGAAAAGGGAGAAAGAAGGGCCAGAAAAACAGACAGGGACAGGGAGAACACAGTGAGAGAACAGGACGTACTGAATATCTAGTTTCATTTGAAGTTTGACCTGTGACGTAAACCCCTTCATTTTATCCAATTTCCCAGACACACATACACACAGTTGTGTTGTTTTTATTTTTCCTCCTCAGTAGCGTCTACTTATTTACCTAATAAATGCTTTGTGCAAATGGAAAAAATAAATTGGTTGTTGCTAATAAGATGAGGAAGAGTCTGAGGTTGTCTGCGGGGAGGTGCTAAAGAACAACACCTACGAATGGAAGAAAAGATGCAGGAAGCAGTAGAAACCATGAAATTCAAGTCTCCAACTCCCCTTTGCCCCCAGATTTCACAGAAAAAAAAAAAAGTTATATGGTTTTTGGATTCCACTCGCTATGAAATCCAAGTTTCAGGGACATTTTTACGTAGAACTCATGGGGAAAGGACGCCCCCAAAGAGGTGTGATTTGCACATGGCCCTGGAGAATTAACTCTCTAATATGAACTGGACTAAAATTATTAAACGGTGTCTTAGAGACATGCACAGAGGAATACACAGAAATTTTATTTTTCAAAATGGCTTGTGTCACCTATACCCAACGTCTATACCCAAGTTGGAACTAGTCTCCCCTTTAGATATTGGACCTGCATGTGTCACCACGTTGAAAGACAATCAGAAAATGTGTGTAAGAAAAGTACTGTTTGGAAAGCTTGCAGCTCAGCGTCTAGCATGTGGAAAGTCAGCAGCAAATGGTCGCTAGATTTGATATACTTTACATTTTAAAGGCACACAATGTTTGGGGTGATGAATTCCTTAAACACAGTAACCACACACCAAATTATATCTCTCATACTTATCAAAGCTTACCTCTTTTAGGCTCAGAGGACTGGCCGAGATGTGCACATACCATTAGCTTCTCCAGAGGGAAAATCCCCAACCTGTGACGATAACACTATAAAGAGAAATTTCCAGGAGAAGAGTAAATATAGATATACAGAGATAAATATATATGTAATTATATATATGTACCTTACAAATATAAATAATAGGTATATATAGACTCAGGATAGGCTATTAGAAATACTGAGGGGCATCTAGACCTCAACTTATAAAAGTTTAGAAAAGGAAAAGAAGTTCTCCAAGGGCACAAATTTGTTAGTGGCAAAGTGAAGACAACCCATCAGTTCAGAGATATGATGTGCTGCCTATAATTTATCTCCATACTTTAGGATTATTGTTTCTCAAAGGACTGAATGCTATTCCCAAAATAAATCCTAATACTTGGACTAGTCTCTGTAATATTTTTTTTCTTTTCATAATTTTCTTTAAATGATGCTTTTTCCTCCAATGTAACTCATACTTTTTCATACAAATAGGAAAAAAGTCTCTGGTCACCACACGGGAGACACACGGGGATCTAAGTGGGTGCCCAATGTATCTGTCATTCGCGTGTCCTGTGTGCCAGGCACTAAATTAAGAGCTGTGCCTGTGCTTCTCATTCCATCCTCACCCACAACCCTTTCAGAGACATACTTTTATGTTCAACATTATTCAGATGGGTTAACTTGGGCTCGGCGAGGTTAGGTCATTTGTCCAAGGTCACATTGCAACCAAGTGGGGAGACAAGATGTGAAGCTATTCAGCCTGACTCCCGAGGCACAGAGATATGGGAGATTCTTCACATTGCAAATTGCTAAATGCTTCTCATTCATCTTGTTTGCCAGGGTTCAGACTGCTGTGTCCAACCCATGACAAACCAACGAGTTCCTGACTTGATTCTCTAGACGGCTGACGGGAGATGACAGTCACCTAAGCCAGAAGAAACCAGCCCAGGGTTTGGTGCTAAAGTAGCTAAGGATGGTACGGGTCACCCTGGGCCTTTTCTTTCTGCAGCTGATGACCCAGGAGCACAGCTCCTCAGGGTCTGACTAGGACCACCCCACAGGAGAGCCCCGTGTCCTGTGGACCTCAACAGAATCCAAATTTCCCCGGACGGCTTTTCAAATCACTGGGGAAATGGCATTACCCAATTATCATGACAAGACTACTGCCTTTAACAATTTCCTTTCCGAATCTGGTATGCTAAATTCAAACAGAAAATGGGGAGAGTCTGATGTAATGGTTCTTCAGCAACGTTCGAGCAAACTATGTTGATATCTCTTGTACAGAATGGAACTCGTTTCATTTACTCTTTCTTTTTTAATTGCTGTAACATTGGTTTACAACATTATATAAATGTCAGCTGTACAACATTACAATTTAACTTCTGTATATGCTACCTTGCACTCATCACCAAACGTCTAGTTCCCATCCATCACCAATACGATTGGCCTCTTGACCCGTTTGGCCTGTGCTCCACCCCCAGGCCCCTTTGGCAATCAGCAACCTGTCATCTGCCTCTACGAGTTTTGGGGTTTTATTCATTTTGGTTTTTTATATTTCATGTATAAGTGAAATTGTTCAGCACGTGTCTTCTTCCATCTGGCTTATTTCATTGGGCATAATACCCTCCAAGGCCATCTACGGTGTCACAAGCGACAGGACTGCACATCGGTGTTCTGTGAAGCATTATTTACAATGGGCAAGATATGGAAACAACTCAAGCATCCCTCGAAAAATGGATGGATAAAGAAGATGTGAGATACATATAATACCACTCGGCCATAAAAAAGGTGAAATCACTTTCTTTTACTTACTGAATGTGCTTATTATGCCCATAAAAAGAGGATGTTCTAGACATGAATGTGAAAAGTATGAAAGGCTATACAAATATCTGACATTGTTCCAGTAACTGGTAGTGTTTGGAAGGACTTATATGAAATGTTCATCATGGGTCGTTTAATCAGGTGCAGGTGTATCAGCCCCACATGAACTAGGAGTGATACAAAGCACCAAGGACATCACTGTCACCAGTGTTAAAGGGAAACCCTCCCGGATTCCAAAAGGCAGGGCAGGGAGGCACTTTCAGAGATGGTCCATGTAAACTCTCTGATTTTACCCCTAGGGAACCAAGGTCTTAGAGAGACACAGGGGCTTGTTCAAATCCACCTGCTTACCCAAATCAAAAGGGACTAGAACTCAGGTCTCTGGGATTGCAGTCTGATGTTCTTATAGAGTTCTTTTACTTCTTCTGCATTTTGATTATCATCGTGTTTCCCCGAAAATAAGACCTAACCAGAAAATAAACCCTAGCATGATTTTTCAGGAAGACATCCCTTGAACATAAGCCCTAATGTGTCTTTTGGAGAAAAACAATATAAGACCCAGTCTTATTCTTGGGGAAACTCAGTAAAACCTGATTTTCTTTGAAAATAATCAAAAAGGAGAAATTCACATGATTAATTCAGTGGCCTCTAATGGCAAGAAAACATTTTCCAAAAGCTTACAGGATAATCTAGATGAAAAGAAAATGGCACCAGGGCAGCTATGAAACATGGGCTCACAAAGCACCACCCAAAGATGGCAACCATTAATCTTGTCACTAAATGACGCAACCACAAATACACAAACAGGATGACTCTCTTCCTTCTTGTGGTTCATCAAGAAATGAGAAAGCTCAAGACCTTGGGGAACTTCTGGGGGGCGGGGGGGGGGGGGAGGAAGGAGACTATGTGAAGCATTTTTTCCTCAAGTTTATTTAAAACCCAATGATGGTGATAGGTATTACCCTTTTGAAGGGCATTAACCACCACCTTTCTGTCTGAAACCCTCTATTTTACTTCTACCCACTCAACGCTTTTTATAAATAAGACTACTTAGTCATGGAATAAAAGGAAGTAACCATGACTGGGGTTGCTCCATTCTTTCATGTGTTAAAAAGCTTTAAATGAGTTCAAGAGACATACAAAGTTGCCATTGAAATTTTTAATATGGTCCATCTGGCAGCTCCTAGAACTAATGTAAAATAAGGCTCTTCTTCCTGGGGGACCTGACTGGCCCCAGAACCTGCTGCATTGGAGTCACTGCCCCAGAATGCACCTTAGTCAAAATCGCCAAAAAAGTGGTACAACGCCTGACAGCGGCGGATTCCAGCGGGATACAATGGCCCATCTCCCTTGAGCCCACTTCACCTGCCAATGCAGCCCGTGTTTGTATCCCTTTTTCACTGGATCGTGTACTATTTTTGGACTATATCGCATGAAGATCCTTTTCATTTTCATGTGAATAGATCTGATGGAAGCTCTCCCTAGTGTTTGAACCTGAACACAAGATTTTAATTGTCTCCTTCCAACTTTTGTTCATATTCCATGCTAGTAAGAATGGCGTTTACTCTTGAAATCTTTCATTTTTATCTTGAGGTGCCCTGACCCTCCCCCCCACCAACTGTCTACAACATCAGTGTCACATGAACCTGAAAAGAATAGTGAACATGCTGACAATATAGAACCGGAATTTTCTTTTTTCTTTTTTTTAATTTACCTGTCCCTTTAGAGAAAACGGTCCCTAACTTGCCCAGGATGGATTTGAGCACAGACCTAGGCAAGAGGCCAACAGACATGAATGACAACCACCCCCCTCCCCTACGAGAGCCCATCCTTCCACTCAGAATGCCCCTCCACTTCCAAATAAACTCGGAAATGAGGAATACAAGAGGCGTCAGCTGACTGTCAAAAAGTTGAAGCTTTTTACATAAGATAGAAATTTTTGTCAAATCGAAGCTGATAATTTTTCTATAAATCTTTATCACTTTTTAATATCCACTTCCGTTCCAAGTTTCCCCACCAGGATTCCAGATTAGAAGCAATATTTATATTTCACTATTTTCTGTCTTCATTGCCTTTATCCAATCTGTTACTAAACCCTATCATTTCATTCTTCACAGTGTCAGTATGTTTCTTCTTCTTTTTTTTCATATCCTAGGCTCATTTTCTTTTTATTCTGTAACCTTTTATTTGAAATTTCTTGTATGTTCAGAAATGTTTTTGATACAAAAAAATAACTGAATCAGTTGGTCAGGTCTACTTGTCCCATGAACATAAGTTGGGTATCTTTTCTTCTTCTCCTCTAGCTCAAAATTGGTATGGCAGACTTCTAAATATTGACAAAGCAGCTGTAACATTGGGCCTTCATGTACTTCCCAGGGAAAGCTTCTGACAATTTTGTAAGATGCCATCAGAATCAATTATTAAATGGATGAATGGATTTTAGAATGAGGTTATAATTCATCGGCCACATTCTTATGCACCACTCTTCAGTTAGGATGGGCCAACTTCATCTTGGATGAACATTCTTCTTTCTCCTTAAGTGATCTCTTGTCATCCAGATTCATTTCATCTGCCAGTGGGGACAAATGTAGGCTTCCTTTCTTGTGATGTGGCCCTTCGGGAACTCTGTGGTCCAGGGTGCTTCAGCTGCACCCCCAGGCTCTAGGATTTTGGCAGTGGTGTTTGTGCATAGTTGCTAGTTGGTATTCTTGTGTAGCCCCATTTATTTCATTTACTTGACAAATACTGATTAAGAGCTTACCCTGTGTTGGGCAATATATTTGGTGTTAGGGTATAGTTAATTTATTTATATACCCATCTCACTCTAAAAAGTAATATAAATGAGCTATAAGGTTACAAAAGGGAGGGAGGGAGGGAGGGAGGGAAGGAGGGAGGGAGGAAGTGGGGGGAGAGAGAGAGAGAGAGAGAGAGGAGAAACATGACACTAAACATAATAGCAAATGGGAGAAAAATAAGACTAAGCCCATAAAATGGAAAAATGGAATCAGCAATAAGGTTTAAAGTAGTATATCCCATTAAGGTCTATACATTTCCAATGACTGGATCAGAATTCACTTTGAATTTTTCGACAATCAAAGCAAAATGGAAACACCTGATCAAATTCACAATCAAAAGTGTCCCTAACGTAAAAACTGAAATGTTCAAAAGTACCATTCTTGGTCCTAAAAGCAGAAAAGTATTTTTCCTCAAGGGTCTATTATATGGAAATAAAAATAGTCAAGTGTCTCATCTCTTAAAAAAAAAAAAAAAAAAAAAACACATCCTGCGTTCCTAACTACGTTCCTATTACTTTTCCTTTAGCCCAGGCATTCTCTTTATTCACGTCCTATTCAGTTGTGAGCCCACTGAATTGGAACTTCCATCTTCACAGCTTCTCTGTGAAGCTGTGGGGCATGTTCACATGCCCCATGACTTCACACTTACATGGGCTCCAAAAGAAGCCCGCTGGCTCAATCTCCCTTTTCAGGTTTCCTGTACACTCTTGCCAGAACAGTTTGCATAAAGAACGACCTTCAGGTGATTGCTCCCCTGCCGAAGAACATACTGATTACCGGCCACAGCAAACCTGAACTCTTCTGCCTGGTGTTGAAGGTGTTCATTTCCCACTTTACTTCCCATCCTCAAACACATGCTCTCAGATCCAATTGTGAAGGATGGCACGTTGGACTCCTAATTCCCACATCACTCCTTCAGCATCCTTACTCACATGTTAAAAACTGCTCTAGGCACTGAGCTACACTTCAAAGAATAGAAGACTCCTGCTGTTGATTTCCTGGTGGCATGTTGAACAGGTCTTGCTGCTTATTTCCTCTCTGATGAGTACATTTCTTCTGATCGTTAGTCCCTCACATTGGCTTTGCATCAACCCCATGGGCACCCAGGTACCAATACTAGACCTCTACTCCCAGATCTGCACGAACTTCCTAATTCCTCGAATTCTGTTTGTTGGCTGCTGCTTCAGGCTCTTTTCCTACTTGTACTTGTACTTGCTTTGGACCCTTCATTAGAGTTAACCACTTTGCTTTCTCCCAACAGTCAAACATCCTGGTTTTACCAACATGTCCCCTTCAGCGATAACCTTGATCCATTTTCTAGAGTTGGCTTCATCCTGAGCCCACCCGTTGTACCTCCTAGAGGTCTTCAATCTGACCCATCCTGTAAGAGGACTAACTCAGCCTCTTCATTACAGGGTCTATGACAGTATCTATTCCACATGTGTTTCTTGTTTCTTTTTCCCCCCAGCTCCCACTGACGTACAACTGAAAAATAAAAATTGTGTACAACTTCTTTCTCAAGATGATCTTGTAAACAATGTAGGAGATAGCACATTAAAGTGCTATGCAAATAACGAAGTTTTATATAAATGTAATTATTATTTTATGAATGAGCCATCTGAAAACTAAATCTGTCAAGATGATATTCATTCACCTTGAAATAACTGACGTTTTGCATTAGTATCAGATGATTTCTTCCGCTCTTGGTTGCTGGTGAATGGCCACGCTTGTTGCTGTAAACAAATGGGCATGAGGATGTTTCTAAAAATTACATGTGGCCCAAGATTATACTTCTTCCTCTTTGTGGTCTCACATGTCTGACCACAGTAACTATTTTTATCATGGCCTATGCTTTTCAGTGACATCTAACTCCACGCATAAAGTCGTCACCCTTATCGAGACAGAGATGTATGACGTGTTTAACTACAAGGTACTTCTTTTTTTGTTGTCGTTTTGCTTTTTGTTTTTGTTCTTATTTTGACATGCATTTCAATTTGGGTCATTCTGAAAACATTCCAGCTACCTCACGATATTGAGATAAGCAGACCACCAGTTCCTCACGGCTCTAAAGTTCGGAATGAAAACGAGCCGGCAGTTCTTGGCCCAACTCATTTCACTAACAGAAAGGTTTCCTAAGAAAGTGTACAAAATGGCAATGAATTACCATTCCTTCCAACTCCAACTGAATTTTAAAAAGTACTAACGGCTGAAGAATAGTACGTTGATAAATACTTGGCATCCCAGCTTTGGTTTTGTTTCTTATATTCATACATAATGGAGGCTCTTGGACATGTCACCTGGTGACGGTCTTGATGGAGAAAACATGGCAAAGACTCATGAATATTTGGTCCGTGGAATTGCCGCCACCTCACTAATATTATGAGATTATGAGTTTTGCAGAGTGTTTGAGAGTGAACAAAGAGCTTACACATACAGTGCATTGTCCTGGACAGACTACCAACTTGGGGGGTCAAACCCAAATCATTCTATCTCCTAGCCCCGTGAACTCGGGCAACTTAATTATTTGCATTATTTGTAAAAAGGAGATAATATTTATCATGAAAGATTATTTTGAAGAGTCCATAGAAAGCTGAGTTAAGATTAGTTATCATGGTACCTAATATAATAATAAAATGTAATCTTCCCCTTCTTCCTCATCTGTAGGAATTAGGAGTTAAAAAACATAGGTGTTCTTATATTCTCATGTAGGATGAGATTCAAAGTTCAACGACTTGCTCACGGTCATACTGATGGCAAACAGAAATGGGACAAGATCCTAAGTCTCCAAGATCAAGGCCAGTGCTCTGCACAGTATGTCAGAATTCTAACCTATTTTTCTTGAATTGGATTTGTCGTTTTACATCATTTAGCCACTGCCCCCCAAAAACCTACCATTGTGTCTAGCACATGTAACTCACTGTAAAATCTACATATGGGCGGTGACTCAGAATTGAGTGAGGCAGTGGCTGATGTTTTCATGTGTAGGTATAGATGTAATGTAAATGGTTGTGCTATGAATTTCAGTAATGTAGTCCAATTATGTCTCTATTTCTATTCTATTTCTAAGAATTGATATAGAAATTGTGGCTCCATTTTAGTGCTGTTGTATAACCATATAAGAAAATGACACCCATTAGAAATAAATACATCAGAAACTCAAAGTTAAGGATCAAGAAACCTTTTCTGTCTTTACAATGTCTGAAAGCATCTGTTATTAAAATGTTATTACTGGGCCGATTAAACTTTCCTAGTAAATACCTGTGGAGACAGACCAAAAGCATAAATTTCACACATGCAGAATCATATGGACTTTTTGTACGTCCACAGATAATTACAGAGAAAATTGTTCCAACAAAACTCTCTGGGCTGTCAGAAAGGATCTGTGACCCAAATAAAATCCCTACCATTAGAGTCAAATCCCTTACCCACACAGGGTCATCTGCTGCTCTCTCTATTTATGCATTCAGATACTGCAGCTCCCAGAACGCATAAGGATATGAGAAGTTAGCATCCTAAAATGAGTGCCCTCCACAGGTAAACACTGAGAGGAAGGTGGGGGCCAGCTGCCCATCCCACAGTATGGAATCAGCCTCCGAGGCCATTTTGACCCCAAAGATGGAGAAAGGAGGGGTGGTGGTGTGGGTTGTCAGCAGAAAGATATCTGCCATTGACTATTTCTTCAATACCATGCTTTCAACCACTATGGCCTATCTGTAAATTTCTTCCAAATAAATATAGTACAGTTCAAAAGAATTGTGATGGATAGAAATGTATCTTCCTTACCACTGTCCTTCTAAACATAACAACGGCACTTTTTTTGAGGACAAAATAGAATATTAGAAAAGTTGATAGCCAAGAAAATCCTCAATAAATTCCCCAAAGAAGAAATTACACAGACCACAATTCTATAAAGATTTGCTATTAAAAATACACATTTAAACCAAAAAAAGTTTCTGATTTTAAATATACTTAAAAAAAATTTAAGTCCAAAGGAGAAAACAAAGGACTATTTGTACTATTAGACAACAAAAATGAAATGAAAATACTATGTATTAAATCATGATTTCACTGTTTGTGTTTTAAAAAGGAAAATAAATGTTATAAGTATTTACATCACAAAAAGAATGAAGAAATAACCACAAAAGATAGCAAGTATTCAATGAACAATGAAGTTATTCAATGACGAAAATATTAGAGTAAAAGCTGAAATTAATAAACTAAATTGATGAATTTAGGAAAAGTTAATTGGAAGAAAAGACAAAAAATAAATAGAAAAACCTCTGTTAATTCTAATAAAACAGAAAAGTAAATATGTTTTAAAGGAAGTATAATAATTCAGGGAAGATTCATCTTCCATCCATTCATTTGTTCTCTGAAACGTCTACTGAGCGTGAAATGTTAAGTGTAAGGGCTGGGGATATAATAAAGAATGACACAGGAAAAGTCCTAACCACGCTGAGCCAACATTCAAACACAAAGAGACAAATAATAATAACTAATAATAATAAAGAGAAAGATGGACAGAGGAAAGAATGATAGAAAAGAAAAGAGTGAAATCACTTGGGGATGAGTGCTGAAATTAAGAATTCTGGGATTAAAGGCGTAGAGAATACGGGGACAGAGAAGTTTACACACAGGTCATGGCAAAGTCCCTGTAATAAAATGACACTGGGACCTGCAGGAAGTGAAGAGGGGAGGTTTGTGTATTTGTGGGAAGAGCGTTTCAGGGAGAATGGAGAAGTACAAAATGCCTGGCCTACCAAGGGGTTGGTGGTGGGGATAGAACATTACAAAAGCCCCAGGTGGTTGTCGGGAATCCAGGTACTGAGGGAACGTGATGGGTAGAGTCTGGAAAGGCAGCACCTCTGGCAGAGATCACCCACACCCAGGATGCCGCTCAGGTTCCCAGGCAGCTGGGCTCAGGAAGTCCCAGCATACCATACCCATCTCCTTGCTCCACGGAGGAGCATGGAAATAGCCAGAGAGCTGGCCTGGAAAGGCCTTACAGACAGACGTGAGGAGAACTCACTGGACCAACAAGTGAGACTAGACAAGACCAGGAACAACCAGGCCACCCATGCGGCTCAACCACCAAGGCCCTGAGGGCAGTTTGCAGGGACACCAGCATGAACAGAGGATGACAACTGAGGACCAGGGGGTCTCTCCTGCTAAAAACAAGACCATAGGCCCAAAATGGAGTAGTTCATGCCATGCCCCTTGTCACCATACTGAGACTTAATTACAGCTTCAGCTCTCCCAAAAAGGGAATAGCAGACCAATGAGGAATCTCCTGATTAGCACCAGCTAAGGAATATGCGTCATAGACCCCTACCATCCCCTAAGGAAAAGTCACTATGCAATAACTAACCCACTGCCTATAAAAACCTTTCATTCTGTACAGCTCCTTGGAGCTCCTTTCTATCTGCTACATTGGATGCTGCCTGTTTCTAACTGATTTTGCTGAAATAAACTCCTAAAATGTTTAGCATGCCTCCGTGCAGCTTTTCACACTTCCCACCCCAATACCACAGTTCAGTGGAAAGCCCCAAAACAACCACAGGTTTTAAAATTAAGTTAGAAGAGATAAGACATTTCAATTTCTTGAATTCTTGAGTTCATGGACTGAAATTCATAATCACCCAACTGTTGAGGGCAATGAGAATGCCAATGATGTATTTCTATACAAATACAAAATACGCATCTTGCTTAGAATATATTCACTGAATGCCAAACATCTATTTTTCTTTCTCTATTTTCTTTGGGATTAAGGTTACCTAAACTCTGGTTATGTCATCACTCTCAGACAAACCAAATCCTGGACGTGCTAGGTCAATAATATTCCACTGTAATTAAGGGAATAAATGTTAGCAATGAACTGCTGTGAAGAAGTAGAGCATCATGGGAACAGACGCAGGGACATCTGACCTAGTCTGGAGGGACGGTTTCCCAAGCAGGCAGCATTTTAACCCTGTTTCCTGAGTGAAAGAGCCTCACCACAGCCTGTCTAGTAGGTTTTATCACAGCCAACTTACAGGTGAGGAAAGGAGTGCCATGTTTGGCTCTGGGGAAGGTCAGGCTCTGGGCCACTGCAGAGGTATCATGGACTTGTCTATAATTGTTCACTTTTTATAAGAAGAATTGTTTTGTGTATTACATGTGTAATTAAAAATCCCTTTCTACACAAGTTTATGTCGTTCCTGCCTGAGATCACCTAGCAAGTAATTGCCAACAGTGGGATTTGAACGCAGGTCTTCACCAACATACTCTAGGAAAACATCTAAACTTCCAATAATAAGGCAATGTGTATGCAAATCACAGTAAAAGGCATATGGGATGAGACATTTTCATTTGGGATTCTGAGGCTCCGAGGCTTCTGATGTGGAGAAGGCATCAATTTGCCCTGGAAACTGGAAGTATTTAAGTCAGAACTCTTTGTTGTAATGAAAAATAAGCCAAAACAAAAACCTCACTGAGCATGAAAGGAATGCGTGTGTTAGAAGTCCACTGGGTGGCTCTCTCAATCTCCAGGAGGCCCAGATGCTGGAAATTCCACCCCAAATCTCGCTGCACAGCTGCCCCACAGACTGGCCGCCACCACCCCCACCCCCGCCCTGGGCACAAGCATTGCTGTTTGAGGTGCCACGCTCCACACACCAGGTGCCTGGTGCTGCCCCCTCACCACTCTCACTGGGAGGATTCTGCAGTTTCCTTTTCCTTGTGACTCACTTCTGACTCACATCCCCAAGCAGACGCATCTGACTGGCACCTCCTATGACATGTGCCCATGCCCTCGTTACAAGGGAGGCTGGGACATTTTTCAGTTTTATTTCAAAAGTGGGAGACAGGCTCTTACTTATCACGTAGGGGACTCTACAAAGGGTTCCAATATTGGGAAGTCAAACAAAATGACCAATATCAACCCAAGAGTGTGGCAGTGATGAAGAGAACCCCCAATGTCCTCTTCTAAGCTAGTTTTCTTTTGTGAAACAAGTGACTGAAAAGCCAAAGAAGTCAATGAGGGATGTGACAGACCCATTCTGAAAACTCTGTAGCACCTTCCTGTTTGGCCTAGCGTAAATGAGTATTTTACTTGAAGACAGGAGACTTCCACAGATGGGTGAAGTGTACCATGCATACCGGGGTACAGCAGAGAAGAGATGTCAGCCAGGCCCAGGGATGTAACCTTTGAGCACAAAAGCTGCTGTTCCTGCAGAACCATCAGAGATGATATTCCTCCCACCCCCATCCCCCCACCCCATTCCCCCCCAAACAGAACTATTCAGGGCAGATCTGGGTCTCCCCCAACCTTCCCTCCCTGGTGAAGCAGCAGCACAGCAATTGAATCCCCACATGTACTGACTGTTGTCATTTTATCAGTTTGGTCACTAACATCCTCAGTATCATACCTATTCCTAGCTCATGGACCATGAAACTGACTGTGTGAAATCTATTCCTAGCCAATCTGTCCACCAAGGGCTTAGATGTAGAATCGTGGAGCTGTGTGTTTAGTTCTACTGAGGTGTCACTTAATGTTTCATCAAAATTGTCACTATGGCCTTTTCCTGCAAAATTATCATACTGGCTTTTAATTATAATGGTTTAGGAGGACACCTAGTGGCTAATGGGCATATATTGAAATTCAATTAACTGAATGAATTTTCTAGTTCCTTATATTTCGTCGTATTTCCATTTGTGGATCCTGGCACATTTAAAGAAGAAGGTAAATAGATACAATTTTCCCTTTTCCATCACAAAGATAGAAATGCTCACAGAGCCATCTGTAATTAAGAAGGGATGGTTTTTACTGAAATAAATCTTCAGATATTAGCTACCAATCATAAATTAAAAAGACAGAAAATAAAATGATGCACGTTCAGAATGAATGCATGTATTGCAATCATTTAACCCCCCCCCCGCAAAACAAAAGTATAAGAATATGAAGCACAATCATTTAACATAAAATTACGGGGAGAGAAGACACAAAATTCTAGTCCTGACTGTGCCACTAATTAGCTATTGTGAACTTGAGCAGAGTGTGTAACTTCTTCGTGCCTCATATCCATTGTTGTTGGCAACATAAGGAGGATAGAATTTGCATGACTTTTGAGAGACTTCCACTGTGAATTTCTACAAACTGCTGTGAGCCACGTGGTCCTTCTTATTTTGGTCCCTGTTCCTAACACCACAGAACGTAGATGCCCTGTTCTGAACTCCGGATTAAAGATTTAATTAATATATATATTTTGTGTGTGTCTGTCTGTGTGTATCAGCATTTCTGGCACATGAATTTCTTTTTATGTTATAAATTTATAATGTCTCTAATATTTAATTCATATATAATCTTACTCTTGAATAAGAGTTTCCTAATTGGGTTAGCTGTTAAATAAAGTGATATCTGCTTTGAATGTTTTCTCAGCTCCACTAAAGTGAAAAAGGAAGCCCTAGCAGCCTTTACCTAATATTTAATAAGCAGATCTCTTTTTCACTTGATCCAGAAATTCATAACTTTGTGTAACTCCATCTAGTCTTCCCATAGGCTTTTGCTTTCTACATCTGAAAAGCCCTGGTCCTGTTAATTTGAACTCATTCTTCCTATTGAAGTAGAATTATGGGAGTCATCTTTTTAATAGGTTGAGACCCTCCATTTGCATCTCTACCAACAGAGCACAAGGGTTCCAATTCCTCCACATGCTCACCACCACTTTCCTGCTGTTTTTTTAACATTAGACTTCCTAACAGGTGTGAGGTGACATTTCGTGGTGGTTTTGATTTGCATTTCCCTGATGATTAATAACGTGTAACATCTTTTTATATAGCTGTTGGCCATTTGTTTGTCTTGTTCTGACAAATGTCTATTCCAGTTTTTAGCCCATATTATAATGAGGTTATCAGACTTTTTGCTGTTGAGAAGTTGGAGTCCCTTATATATTTTGGAAATTAACCCCTTATTAGATATGTGGTTTGCAAATGTTTTCTCCCACTCCATATGTTGCTTTTTCACTATGGGATTTCTTTTGCTGAGCACAGCCATTTTGTTTGATGTGGTCCCACTTATCTATGTTTGCTTTTGTTACATGTGTTTTTGGTGTCTTATCCATGTTTAACTGCATTTCAGTCAGAGGACAAATGATATCAATTCCTTGATATTTTTATAGACGTGCTTTGGAAATCTTAGGATGATACATTTCTACTTTTTATTCATTCATACTGAATTTTGCATGTGTCTTGTAGATCAAGTTGTGAATTGTATTATTCAATTTTATAAACCCTTCCTTAAGTTTAAATTGCCTGATTAATCACTTCCAAAGGAGGGGGTATTAACATTTCCCATTATTACAATTAATTTGTCCACTTCTCCTTATGATTCTCTCAAGTTTTGTCTCATATTTTAAATTGTTGTTATGAAGTACCTGAAAGTTTTGAACTTCCTAGAAAATAGTTATTTTTATTATTATGGGATCACATTTATATGCCTGATAATGCTCTTGATACTGAGTCTATTATCCATCTAGCATCATTTGCTTTTATATGTAGTTAGTATTTGCCTGACATCTTTTTTTCAGCTTGTTACTTTCAAATTTTACTTAGATTGACATTCCTTGGGGTTATTTACTAATTGGATTTGTCTTCACTATTTGTTAGGTCCTAGGCAATCAAAAGATATTTGCTAAATTAATAAATGAACATATTTTAATCTGTCCTTATGTCTGGGGTGAGCTCTTACATAAATAGCATATATCTGGAGAATGTGAACATTCTCATGTGAAATTGTTGTTTTAATTCAATCTGATCACCTCCCTCTTATAACTGAAATGCTTAATTAATGTTTCTATTTATTGTGACTTGATATATTTTTATTTATTTCATTCTTTGTACTGTGAGACTTGTATTTGTCCCAAATAAAGATGAAATTCATTTTTAAAAATGCAAAATGTAATCAAGGGTTGGAACTGTGCCTTATTTATCTATATAACCCACTTCCTCGCATAGTCCCTGATTTTACCAAATAAAGTCAGAGCGATCTGAAAACATTTGATCTCTTTTAAGTACTTTGTAAAGCACCTTACAGTTCATAAATAAAATATATCATAAATATAACTCTTCTCAGACATAAATGAAGCCTCAACCCTTAGCAATTATGTCTACAAAACACTTTAAGGTCTAAAATTTGAAATCATAATTCTCTCCTGTAGCAATTGTGTCAGTCAACAAATTCAAGTGTGCAAAAACTTCCTTTTTCTAAAGTGAACTGATTGTCTTTAACGGTAGGTTTAGACTTACTACAGAATAAACCAATGAGACTTATTACCACAACATAACTTAGGCCCTGTGGTCTCAGGATTAAGCTCTTCTCTATGGCCCTAACCAAAGAAATTGGGCACATTTCTACCATCCCTAACCCTCCATCCTCCCCAGGACTGTACTTGAAACGGGAAGGCACAGCCCCTGCTCAGTAACTACCATCATCTCCTCGGAACAAAAGGTTCTTGTTGCTACTCAGACTTTCTCCCCCTTCTCTGGTACCAGGATTCTTTATTTCATCCTGGGACAGAGGGAGTAGAATTTCTACTTGTCCTCTAAATCTGTATTTTATATTCTGAATGCATTTGAATTTCAAAAGCCAATAACTTTATTTTCTTCGTGCTATTCTTTCTCTCTGTGCTTGTGTATCATCCTTCCATGAATAAAGAATGTTGTAAGCCATGAATAAAGAATGTTGCAAGCCTCACAGATCTCATGACTGCAACAGGTGCATGGGGGCAGGGGGAGGCAGAAACAGAGTATGGAAGGGTCAAAAAATTTTCAAAGAGATGAAGTGATTTGCCTACTGTATCTACAAAGATAGAAGTCTTAGAAGTCAATAAAAATTGGCTTGAAACATGAGTAAAGATATTAGCTTGAATTATGTAAAATATCAATAACCCACCATTTTTTACCTTTAAAAAAAAAAAAAGACAATTTCCTATGGGCCTCCCCACTGGAAGTGCTATAATCAGCCAGTTCATCCAGCTTAACATATTCTCTCTTTAACAAGGAATTCAAGCACCATCCTGAATCTATATAATCCATGTTTTTCTGTAGAGGAATAGACTTCCTCTCATAACACCCAATGAAGAGATGAAGGTCAGAAGCCCTCCAACATCAGGGCATTTTTATAAGGTAAAAGCCACGTGGGTAGAAAGAATACCCAGAAGTGGTACAATGTCCTTGGCTTGTAAAAGCAAGGACACTGAAGCCAGATGGCCAGGTTCTAACCCAATCCACTATTTTCTAGCTGTATGACCTTTCTGTACCTCGGTGGGAGGGGGGGTGTTAATCTAAAAAGAAGGGATAATAACAGTACTGATCTCATTGGGTTGTCATGAGGGCTGAAAGAGTGAATGCCGATAAGAGCTTGGCTCATTCTGTGCCATGTGAGTGCTGTTATTATTATTAGATGTTAGGGGCTGAATTACGTTCCCCAAAGATTTGTATGTTGAAGTCGTAACCCCCAGATCCTCAGCATATGATCTCATTTGGAAATAGGATTGTTGCAGATTCAATTGGTTAAAATAAAATCACACGAGAGCAGGAAAAGGGGGGAACTGTGGACACAGAGACAGACATGTACTGAGGGGGACATCCTGTGAAGATGAGGTAGCGATCAGGGTGATGCAGTCCAAGCCGAGGAACCGCAAAGACTGACAACAAACCCCCAGAGCCAGGCAAGAGTTGTGTGGCAGATTCTCCTTCCCAGCGTCAGAAGGAGCCGACTCTGCTGATCCCTCATTCTTGGATCTCTACCCTTCAGAACTGTGAGACACTGTACTTCTGTTCTTTAAGGCACCCGACTTGGGGAATTTTGTTATAGCAGCCCTGGCAAACGGATACATTCGCTAAGACACTCCTTTATAGAAATATGACCAAGGAGTCTAAAAACAAATCTCCTCTTTCTTTTAAAAGACATCCACTTCCGTGAAACAGGATGCAGTTTGACAGAGAGTGGCTTCCTCAAATATCAACCGGGGCTCTGGAGAACACTGCCTTGTCGCCTGGACAGCATACATGGAGAGCGTGTTAGGGCACTGACAGCCGGCCAGTTCTTATGTGCTCAGCAGGCTTCGTGTGCTCACCCTGATGGACAGGTTAAGTTTCAGTATGATGTCGACATGTGTGCTTCCAACTCAAGCAAATGCCTGGGCAAACACGTCAATATCTAAAACCAAGGTCAACTAACACCTCAGGAATGGCTTTAGATTATCCCAATAAATATGTGTTTCCTCACTGAGAAAGGAAGAAGTGGAGGGATTATCACAGCACTCGATCAAACATTTTCATCTAAATTAATTTGACATTTCAGGGGAAATGCCTTGGTGTTTAATATCCTTGTTTCATTTTGTCATCTCTCTGCATGTAGAGCTTGGGTCCCTTTTTAGCTCTGTGATCTGTATCCGGAATTTAACCCTTAAGTTTATCATTCACCTCTGAAAGGACAATGTTACTCTCACTTTCCCTAGTTGTATATGAGATTTTTAAAAACAAGAAACATGCTTTACTTTTTATTAAAATATACTCTACATAATCACTAACTCATAGAAAGCATTCAAAAATCATTTGCTGTGAAATGTTCAGAACAGACAAATCTACAGAGACAGGAAGCAGACTGGTGATTGCCAGGGGCTCGGTGGATACTGAAAACTGGGCATATGGAGACTTTGGGGAGAGACGAACACATTTTAAAATTAGAACGTGTTGATTGATACAGCACTGTACATATTTACTAACATCATTGAATCTTGCAATCAAACTGAGTGAATGTTATGGTATGTATAAGTTATTCCTCAATGAACCTGTTAAAAATAGTAATGACTTGATCCTTTTTAAATTAAAATATTTATGCTATTTGAATTTTTATAGCCAGGAACATGGACCTGTAGACACAGGAGACAAATGGAGAAGCTTAGGGTTGTTTTAAAAAGCTGTCGCCATAGTATAGCTAATTAACATCTTTAATATCCATCCATTTTCCTCCTATTGCCCAAAACATCTCTTGCCGTGGAAACATTCCTAGTGTTTGATTATGTGTGTTACTTATGTTTTACAATCTTTAAGAAAAAGCCTGTTGACCCCTCAGGCAATCAGAGGGACTGATTGCCTAATACTTAGATAGCACCCACTAGTATTTTACATTCAAGATACTGCTGTTTGAGGAAAGATTATTTGCCATGACAAATCCTCAATGGGAAATGAAACAAAACCTTAACTAGAAAAATGTTTCTATGCCAGAGTCATATGTGCATTGCAAGAGGGAAAAACAAAGTTCCCTTTAAAGTGGTTTTCGTTATTCAGAGTCTCTGACGTGATTTCAACATAATACAACCCAAATGCTGCCTTAATCTGCCAATTCCAATGAGTAGTGCAACAATAACCTCCACTGTTTGGGCAAGGATCCTTTCCCTTCCAGATCGTGTGGATTCCATACTCAGAGTCTCTGACTGCCATGAAAACTGAGTCACTGGACTTACGTTAATTCAGTTTCCTAAGTGTCTCTAAATGCCCTTTTCGGTTCTTTTCTAGAGCAAACTCTTAAAGGCCACATCAACACAGTCTAAAACCCCAGACTCCGGGGCTGTCAGCCACCCACATTGAAATTCTTTAATACTTCGTTAGTAAGACACAAAATCTCACTTTATCTTCTCAGAACTATGTCACGTAATTATTTCTTAGATGCTTCCTCTCGTCCACTGTTCTCTGATTTCTATCTCCTCATTCAGTCCTCATTTCTGCCAGGAAGTCTTGGCTATTCTCAAAGACCATGCCTTTCCTCATCTTCAAATGCCCAACCCATGAAAGTGTTGGATTTCACCCACTTTCCAAGAGCTATTCCATAATATACTTCTATCACCAACCAGATAGAATATCTGACTCCTTTTATATCCTCTCTATATTGTGCCACTTTCACTACATTTATTATGTACACTTAACACATGTGTTATACAGCAGCTTGATTATCCTCTTACCCCATTATACTGTAAGCTTGTGAAAATAAGAGGTACGTTGGACTACCTCGAGTTCTTCCTTCTGCTCCAACCCTCAGGCTCACCCAGTAGCATTCTCAGAATTAGAAAGTGGTCTGTCTGGTGCAGCTGTTATGGAAGGCAGCGTGGAGGTTCCTCAAAAAATTACAAATAGAATTACCATATGACCCAGCAATCCCTCTCCTGGGTATCTACCCAAAAAATCTGAAAACATTTATACATAAAGACACGTGTGCTCCAATGTTCATTGCAGCTTTGTTCACGGTGGCCAAGACATGGAAACAACCAAAATGTCCTTCGATAGATGAATGGATAAAGAAGTTGTGGTATATATACACAATGGAATACTATTCGGCGGTAAGAAAAGATGATATAGGAACATTTGTGACAACATGGATGGATCTTGAGAGTATAATGCTAAGCGAAATAAGTCAGAAAGAAAAAGCAGAAAACCATATGATTCCACTGATATGTGGTATGTAAGCCAAAAACAACAAAAGAACAAGACAAACAAATGAGAAACAAAAACTCATAGACACAGACAATAGTTTAGTGGTTACCAGAGGGTAAGGGAGGTGGGTGGTGAGAGATGAGGGTAAGGGGGATCAAATATATGGTGATGGAAGGAGAACTGACTCTGGGTGGTGAACACACAATGGGATTTATAGATGATGTAATACAGAATTGTACACCTGAAATCTATGTAACTTTACTAACAAATGTCACCCCAATAAATAAATAAATAATTTTTTAAAAAAAAGAAAAGAAAGTGGTCTGTAATGTCAATGAAATCAAATAGTAATGGTCATGCCATCCTGCCCTATGACCACAACATCCACGTACATCCTTTCCAACGGCAGGAACACTGGACAAACAGGCCTTATCTGGTTTATGTGTCTAAGGAGCAATCTGTACTCAATCAAACGAATGTCTCTGTAAAAACTTTGAAGGGGACGCATGTTTTTACCAATGTTCCCTTGCTCGTGTCCCTACAAACCTCCCCACCGCTCAAGTTTTGCAAGTTTCCATCAGCACCTGGAATGATTTTTACGTCACTCTGCTTTCCTGATACACGAAGCACGTGGTCTAGAAGATGAGGTGTGGACTTCTCTGTGACAAGGACTCGGTGTCATATGCCATGGCTCGGCTGGACGACCTAAGGACACCGTTGTCCCTGAGTGTTGCAGTCCTTCTGCATAAGTGACAACCTCGTATGTTACTGTCAGGATTACAGGGGGAACGTGCCCAAGGCACTCTTTACAATGCCTGGCAGAGAAAATGTACTAAAAATATATTCAATTGAAGGTACCAACTCAATTCAATAAATGTTTATCGAGGTCCTCACCACTTCATGTGTTGGACATTTGAAGATGAATATGAGGGCCACGCACGAATTTGTTCTGAGGACCCCAAAATAAACAAGGCTAGCATAGGCCCTGTTGGCAAAGAGCTTAAGACCTAGTGAAGGAAAGAGAGCTTTGCACATGCAAAGGGAGTACCTTGGGACAAGCCTAGCGATTCAGAAATGTGTGCCCAGTGCTTTTAGAGCACAGACGAGGGACACCCGTGGAATCGGGACACACATTTTCACTCTTCTGATAGCTTCAAATCACAGTGAAAACTCAGTACGTAGACAGTATGGGCGTTATGAACAATGAAATTGCTCTGACGATCCGGTGCTGGGGACACGACGCAAGGTGCCAAGTATTATATGACCACATTCCAGAAGCATCATGCCGGGTAGGGGATGCCTTACGCTGAGAACCACAAGCATGGTCTCAAGGAGAAACAGGACTCAAATCTGCATACAAATGTCCAGGCTTGAGATGTAGAGAAGAGCCTCCCGATAAAAGCATAATCGATCCATATGCCTTGCATGTTTTCTTATTTCTGGTTATAACTTGAAACTCAATGTGAAGAGACTGGGACAGACGCGTAGTTTCTGCAAAGCAGATGCCGTCGCTATGCTTCTGAAAGCCTGCTCTCTTTCTTTTCTAAAATAGCACGTTAATTTTAAAAGGCCAAATAATAAAAGACATACAGGGTGGTGAGTGGAAAAGTTGCAAAGCTCATGAGGCCGATTTCTCATTCTAAGTGGCCCCTGGGGAGTGAAGAGAAACTTCACGCTGCTTGTCGGACAGGAACCTGTGTGGCTATTTCACACTTCACTGGCCTTAGAGCAACCTTCGCCGACGGGGAATGCCATGTGGAGAACAAGACATGTTTAGGTAAATGAAGTCTAGCGGGTGACTACTTAGCATGCATGACAGTGCTGAAGGAAAGGCCACGTCCTCTGCCTCTGAACCAGGTGACAAAGAGCCGCAGGGGGAGGGCAGCCCCACCTCCAACCCCGTCCCCAGACTGGAATCCACTGCACTCCTTTTCCTTTGCCCCCCCTCCTCTGCACCCAGCAGGGGGTGAATGCACATGTTCTGGCTTACACCCTGATTCTAACCATCTTGGGAACAAGCACAGCCTACAAAAGCTTTCGCTTTCCCTGCGACTCCTTCCATTTCTGGGCAGCTCTACTGAAACCCATTTCAAAGACTGGCCTTGCTTATAATGGAAATCCTTTTTGCTTGACTATGCCTTCCAGAAGGTTAGCACATACACACCCGCCACCATAATAGTTCCATTGAGTGACCCATCATAGCTCTTCCCCACTCCCATTTCTCTCACCTGTACTCTGTCAAAGTGAGTACGCATTTCCCCTCAATGACGGGACCAGGAAGAGTAACTAGAGCCAGTTCTATGTCATCAAGTGGAAAAAAACAATAAAATAAACTATCAGGAGTTAATGCAAATAACAAAAGTCTAAATGTTGCAAAGTAAATATCCTTGGAGTTAGTGTTCTCTGTCTTGCTCGGCCGTGAAGGATAGATGGAAGGGCTCACACCAAATGCACTGCCCTCTGCTCAAAGACAAACAGCTGCTAAAGTCTTCTGGAAGGCTAGTGAAATCCTGAAATTGATCTAATTTAGGGACAAATGACAGTGAGTCCTGATTTCCTCTTCTGAAAAATGAAGGGAATAAGCCCTACCTCTGATGGTTGGTGAAAGGATTGGGTGAAGTTCAAGTCCACTGTGCCCATTGTAGGTCCTATATAAATGGTAATTCTTGTTATTACTCTGATTAATAAACACTCCATAATAATCACCTGGGGACATCAGTCAACACCGAATGCACCAACACTCCTCAAATATATACCAATCTGACTGCCTAGAAGGCACGTGTGATGCAAGGAATAAAGCCTGAGAGGTCTGCCTACTCGACCTGGCTCTATACACTAAGCTGTGACACCTGACTCATTCATTACCGCTCTCTCTTTTAATTTTGTCATCTGAAATGTAAGGAGATGACCTCAATGGCTTGGAATGCCCCGGAGAGCTCACAGACCAGCATTTTTATGAACCTTCTGCATTAAGCCGGTCCCCTCTACAATATCTGAGAGACCATACTGAACTCTATGAGGACATGTAACAAGATAATATCCTGGAGCTTTGGGGGTGGAGGGGGTGACTGTTACATATAAGGCAGCTCCCTGGAGAACTCACTAGAACATGTAAACTACTGAGCTTCTTCAAACCACATCCTCCTCCGTGACTCTAGTAGGCCCCAAAGTCACTTCTTTCTGTTGGTAGGAACAAACTGCTGGACTGCCTGATAAAGAGCCTATCTGTGAGGAGTTCAGAGCACTTCACAGATGCTATCACATGAAAACTGTTAGTGAGGAGAGGGTAGCCAGCGGGAAAAATCACTCTACTGATACGGAATCTGAAACACTGAAAGTCAAGTGACTTTTCTGGAGCACCAAGTGAGTCAAAGGCAGTATAAGTCTCCATATCCACATCCTATTGACTCAGCGGGCCTCCCAATTGTGTCAACTGCACACGCCCAGGGAACACTGATGTCCCCTGTTATGGACCTGTCTCCTGGGGGCCTCGGCTACGCTTCTCCCTCTCAGACCCTTCAACCTCACCACCTGCACCAGGTGACATTCAGCACTGCCCTCAGGCCACCAGGAGCCCCTGTCATCTCCACCGTCATCACGTCTCCGCCCTCAGCAGCTCCCAGGTCAACAGCCCTGCTGATGCCCCAATGTCTCATCCTGTCGTAACGCCAGGAGGGCTCTCTGAATGCCTTCCCTCTAAACCTTGTTAGAGAACAGGAGTGTCTGCAGCCCAAATTAAAATGTACACAGAATTTGCCTTGTCGTGTTTATCCCCTGACCTTTGATGTCTCCTTCCGGCAGGAGCAGCCAAATAATGTGTGGGGCCCAGAGCCAAAGGAAAACAAAGAGTCTTTTCTTTAAAAGCCATTACGAACTTGAAGGCAGTGCCATAGAGCACTAAAGTCAGCTCTGGTCCTGTGAGTGCGGGACACACCACACACACCTGAAGCTGGACCCGCCTCCCAGGGGCTCTTCTCCAGGAGGTGCACACGCCTCTAAAGACGCCCATTGTGCTGGCCTCTCTCCCACAGCCACCTCCACAGACTTTGGCCAGTCGCTTGTCTGCACAGGTTTATTTGGTGGCCAGCTGCCATCTGTTGTTCCTCTGTGTCAGCCCCTCAGAGACAGAGCTGTCAGCCAGTTAATTCTCTAGATTCACTGGCCACGTGTTTCCCAGAAAGTCATCCTCACATTCCCCTTTCAGGTACGGACTCCATGACCCGGGCTGATTTTTCATGGATTTGTTGGCCCAGCGGAAACTGTGTGAAGGTCACCTTGCATGTGGTCCACCTTGGGACAAGGCTTGACCCTGGACAAAGTCTCCTCGGCAGAGGGCTCGGTTCCTCTTCTCCAGGATAACAGACACTTCCTTCCTTCCTTATTATCTAGAACCAATGAAACATCTGCAGGCCAAGAGCAGCTCTGCCAATTAGCAGAGGCCGCAGCCTGAATCAATAAACTGCAGCCTAAAAATAAAGCCATACGGTCCCTTTGGAACACTGCTTGACTTTAAACAGACCGAAGTGGAATATTCCTTAATGACCACTGTTTCATAATCTTTTTTTTTTTTGACCCTCTTTTCTCAGGCACATTTGACTCTCCAGGGTATTTCTAGGCATTGCAATTTAGAAATGTAAATCCATTAGCGATCTGCAGATAACGCCATTCATCCTGCCAAACAACCCTGGGCCTTGGCAGAAAGGAAAACACTAAGAATATTATCGGGCATATTATTGTTTACATCCTCCGATATAACTAGTGTTTTGAACTGTTGGAGTCATTTAGAAAAGCTCAGGTGCTCTACATTGGTGATCATATTCAAGTACATTTTGCTTGAAGTTATGTTCTCGAACTATTGGGCATCAACTGAATCTTAGAAATTTAAACTAGAGGAATTCCGTACAGGAATCCTTATGGGATTCTTTTGTAAAGGAAATCATTATTTTGAATATAAGTAATGTTACCTTAATCTATGTTTTTCTGTAAGATATTTTATTACATTCTGGTAGTAGTAGAATATAATATGTGCCCGAACTACATCATTTGAGACAAGTTACATTTAGAAGCATTACATTCCATTTATTCAACTCAGTTGAAACCATGTTAAAAACCCTCAGGTGGAGACACCAAGTTCTCAGTATGAAGTTAATTAATTGCAATGAGTATCCTGCAGCAATAAGGGGGCTGAATTTGTGTCACATGCCCGTCTGGTAAAGAAAGAAAGGGGCGTAGACACACGGGCACATGTGCCTGAGGACTTGTGGCTATTACAGAAGTTGAAATGAGAATTCAAGATGCACATAACCCTTCAGTTTTCAATCGGAAGTAAATCAGAAAGAGAATGCAAGGCCTCCTTCAAAAAGAAGCTCTGAACTAGGGGGTTAAGAGGCCTGGATCTTAGTGAGATTTGGGGCAATCACAAGAGGTCTGTGTTTTGGTCGATAAAATGAGAGTTTTGAACTAGATTATCTCCAAATTTCCTTCAAATTCTAAATTTCTGTGACAGAACTTACATGATAAAATGGGGCTGGAGAAGCAGTCTCTGATAACAATTTCCTCAACTTCCTGCATAGACAACTAAGATTTAAATACAGAAACACCACCCTGATTATAAAAGTCTCTTTCACAAAGCTGTTCAGCAAATGTATTAAGAACACAACCAACTGACAGGAATTCCCCATTCCTATTTACTCTCGAAAAGGACTAAGACGAGAAAAATGTACACTAACCTGGAAAAAAAAAAGCCATTTTTCCTAAATCACTATATTTGAAAACTATTATCAGAGTTTAACAGATTTCACTAAATATAATTTTCTGGAGCATTTGAAATGTCTTTGGGGAAAAAATGGACGTTCATGTTGTTAACTGGCCAAAAATTTTTCTTTTTCAAACTAAACTCGAGCCTCTTCTGTCTTGGCCTCCATGTCTGCTTCCTACTCTGCCCCCTTCTTGGTTTCCTTTACAAAAACCACTCAGATAATCTCTGCTGGTGTGATGGGCCCTCGGGATTATACCTTTTACAACAGCATTACTTCTCATTTCCCTTTGGGTACAAGATTCTTCAGGCCAAATTACTTTTCCTTGATGTAAAAATGTTTTAAGGATATATTTTCTATATCTGGAGGGGAGAAAGAAAACACTTATTTGATGGACTAGTTTTTGAGTTGTTAAAACAATCCCTACATAGTCAAACTTGAGGGGGGAAAAGAACATGAGTTTTTAATGGAGGAAAACATACCAAAATAGGTTTCTGGGATGGCCATTTTTAAAAATTCTTTGCCTTTCCTAAAAATTGTATGTGTCTTAACCAATCTTGTTTGCATGTCATGCCCTTCCAAAGGTCTTAAAATATAGTTTCATGATGTTATTTGCAGATCCTAAGGACAAATGTTGGCTTTGTATTTTGTACTAGTTCCTTATTTGATGGAAAAAACAAGAACTCCATTGTTCAAATTTGCATGCTTCATAAAAATACGTCTTTGAGTAAATTATACTTACAAAGCTTAGAATCCCATTACCTACTACACTAATTGCAGGTTATAGGAAGGTGGTTGTAGAGATATAGGACTATCTTTAAGGAAGTTTTGCAATGGGGGAAAACATATGTAATATAATCCTTCTTCCCAAACGCCACTCCACAATTTTTATATTAGTAGAAATTGGTCAAAAGAACATCACGGATAGTTTGTATTTTGGATGACTCTTGTTAGAAAGGCAATATATTTAATAACTGTTCAAATATTTATTGAGCATCTGGTATGCCAGTCTCAGTGCCATGTCCACATACGCAGTTGAAGCATGTCTGAAAAAAGCCAGAGATTGCTTTGGGCAAGGAGGGAGCAGGCACGCAGGCTACTCCTGGGTTCTCTACCATCTTCTGCACCACCTGCCAGCTGATGGAAGGGCCTATGTCTTCTTCAATGGCGCTTGCCTCTGCCTCTGAGTCACTGCCTAGCCATCTGCTTCCAGCAGTCCCTGGACACCACACACACCTCCATACATGGATGGGATGAGCTATCCATCACCACTTGCCATTCCCCTGGCGACAGATCTGTTTCAAAATTGTCAACAAATTTTTACGTAGTGCTCTTTACAGAAGAGCCATTTTCATCACTATGGCTTTTAAAAACTCATAACAAAATTGGAACTATGGCACAGGTGTGTTGGTTCTGACCTTCTAGAGCGGAAAGTTCATATACCTTGCTGAAAGTGACAGGCTCACTAAAGACGAAGGGCAGTGAATTGTTTAGGTGCCGAGAAACCGGACAGGCCTCTACTTCACAACTACACACCAGTGGGCTGGTCTGGGTAAGGCGTCCCTCACTTCCAGAAGCAAATAATGGCGCTTTCCATGTGTGATAACAAGGAAATTCTGAAGTCCCCATTTCCTTGATTATTTCATTGCATTGGGTTTTATTGAAAAATGAATGTATCACTATTTCATATAAAAGAAACTATGGATTCTGGTAAATAAGACATGTCTTGAAAGATCTTCTTACTACCACACCCTTTGAAATGCTGGAAAAAAACATAACAAATACTCCCTTTAAATGCATAGCTGACTTTACAAAAAGTAAGGAAAACCCCCCATGGACAAAGAGAGGGCACCTTACATCTGAGTGGTAAACTAGCATTTCACTTAGAGCTGAGCTCTGCATTTGCTAATCTCAGTTCCTAGAGGACTGCCTGAGGAGTCCGTTGCAAACCAGAAAACGAGGTCTCGAGGTACACCAGGTAGGCCAATGAGCTAAGGACCCTCAAAGCGATACAGCCTCAGTAAAAGAGGAAACAGGAAAAGCCAGATAGCTTCCGAGACTGACAACAAAGAAACATCGATTCAGCATAACACCAGGTATGTGCTCTCTTGGGTTTATAATTTAAATTTACCCTACCTGTGTTGTCCAGGAACCCAACAAGCCAAGAAAACAGCACAACAGGCCTGGGATCTGAGCGCCCGGCGCGCCTGACGAAGCCGGTGCCAATCTTCTTCAGAAGGGATGCCCCCTCTGCCCCATCCTCAGAGGGTCCCACCCATGAACATGAGCTCACGGAAAAGCAAACAGACAGAGCCTTCTTCCAGTAAAAGAACTGTGGGTGGTCTCCTTTTTCCCAGGAAAAGAGCACTGCTTTCCTAGCAGTGTTGCTGTTGCATTACATACCCTAGGAGGAAACATAAGATTCCAACTGATCTCCTGGAATCTAGTTGGTAAGGACGGAATGAGACCACTAAGTGCTCAGGAGAAAATGGAAACCGAGTAGGGCTGCTGTTCCCTTTCAATTACAAATGAGAGCAGAAACCAGAAAGCACCACTGATTTCCCAGGAAGGCCATGAGGATGGCTTCAGGGCAGCTGCCACGTGGAAACCACCAAAAGTCTACGACTGAACTTTTTAGAGACTGGCAAACCGTGACTGTAACAAAGGTATCTTTAGAGGAAGCCATTTGAATAAATGCAGACAAAACTGGCAGCTAATTTTAATTGCTTAATTTAAATACATTTTATGCTGGCAATAGCGTCAGGTGTTCTAATTTTTGTTGTCACTATGTTTTTACTTTACACAAGGCAGAAGCCAAAGTTAGATTGTTTCCAGTGGGCAGCAAGCCAAAAGACAAAAGCAGGTGAGTCAGGTCTGGGGCTGCAGCCTGTGAGGCCACACGCTACGATAGAGCATTGAGTCTGTTAAGACAGAGGTTGCTCTGCAGAGAGGAAACACAGGATGGCGACACAGGCCGAAGGGACCAAGGGGAAAGAATGGCGAAGGGAGTCAGGTCTGGAGGTCAAGGAAAGCAGGAGTGGACACCAGACGTCCAGACAAAGGGTGCGGGGGGAGCAGGAGGAAACTAGGAAACTACGATGGGTATCTCCAGATCCAGGAAAGACCATGGGGCCCTCACCAAACAAGACCATGCGCGTCTTCTCAAAGGAGCGGGGTGACGTATCTGACGTGGCGATACAAGGAAGATTCTGGTGAAGAAATTAGTCGTTTGGCAGTTTCTTGAGCAAAGGTCTACCTACAAATAAAACTCAAACGATTTCTTTACTTTTTGTTAAAAACTATACTTTTGTAAATATGGACTTGAAAAAACATTTTTAAATCCTTTAATGAAGGAATGTAACGCAGATATAATTGTTTTTTGAAAGCAGCTGTGAAAGACCGGGGAGGCAATATCAGACACATTCCCATCAAATACTGCTTTAGACAGATTGTTTCATTATATCTTTCTTTTCGTTTTGTCCTCTTAGATTACTAAGCACGGGCTGCTATTTTTATTCATTACTTAAGTATTCAGCACTACAGTAAATGTTTTCATAGTTTATTATCTAACCCCTTACTTTTCAGTTTAAAGGAAATGACAGCATATTCTAAATGGGTTTACTTGAATATCAGATGGACATAGCTAGAGACAGCTGCTGAGTAGCATTATAAAATCTGGTTTGGAAAGAAATATCCTTCTGCAAGAGGGTAGAAAATAAAAAGACATAGTTTGTGTTTCCATCTCAATAGCAGACTCTCCGTAGTGGTTCATGTAACCACTGGGCAGGGTCCCAAAGTACGTGATTATACTTATGGATCCATCAGAAAATCTTTCCAATGTGGGAATGAAAACTGTGGCACCAACTTCTGCCTACTGGATACATTTCGCAGAAAAGCTCACCGGTGTTTAGGACTGAATTCACCAGGGGTTTATGTTGCCTCTAGAGCATACGAAAACGTATGATATATTAACTACATAATAAATATATACTAAATTACTATTCTATTATATTAAAGTATTGTACATTAAATATATACATTATATTACTGGAATCAAGTATTACATATTAATTGTATATTCTAATTACTATATATTAAAATACGTAGCACATATTTGAAGGTTCGCTGGGTACTATGAACAAATGGCAACAACTGTACCATGTACATAGAATGCTCTGCAAACAATGGACTTGTTTCTTAAACCACCACCCCCAACAACCAACTTCTAACATTTCATGATTCTATTTATGTGAATGAGTTCAGTTTGGATTTTGAGCATATGAAAGTCCAGTAGTAAATACTCTTTAATTTTGCACATGTAAATGTGTGTTACTTTGTGGACTGAATTGGGCTGAAACAGAAACAGAGTGGAAGTGCTCAGGAGGGAGCAGATCGTCGTTGATCAAAACCACAGCCTTCCGGAACCTTCACCGATGGACGCTCCTCCGACCTGCCTGCCCTGCCATCTCTGACTCAGTCCGACCCACCTGTGTCCCCAGGATCACACTGCTCTGATCCCCGGATAGATTACACTTGACCTATCTGCCACACCACCCAAACCTTCTTCTGGAATTCCCCCAGAATCACCTTCCACCTGCTCGTTCTGTTACTCTTCACTCCATGACATTTTTGTTTCTCAGTCCCTGTGGGTGCCCAATTGTCACTCCATAGGAAGACACTCGTGTTTTACTGACATTCTTACAGAGCATCACTTCCCGAATCTTCCCACCCACTCCCTGCACCCAAACGGTGAGAAAAAGGAAACATTCCTGCCTGTCAGGCACAGTACCTGGAGAGACTCCCGAAGGTCCTACATTAGGGATGGAATGGGATGGCTAGAAACCAATAGAAAGGAGTGCATTCAGCAAACAACCTGGATCCTTCCCACATAATCCAACGCCGCACGGCACTTCCAGCTGCATCTAATGAGCTTCACACTTTATGAAGTTTGTCTGCCTCTTCTACTCCCAAACTTACGACCCTCCAAATCATGGAATACAAGTAAAGATAATCCTCTACCTCATTAAGCTCAGAAGTACTTTAAAAAAGCACTCTGTCAACCACATTCTGGTCTTCTTTCCTGCTGTTTTATTCTGTCATTCTAGCAGGAATGACTCCATGAGGACCAGCTGGAGGTACTAAACAGGTTTACCTAGCAAAAAGGCCTCTTTAGATCCTTTAAGTATTACAAGTCCTTAGTAATTTGACAATTCCTTAGTAAACTGACAGGTTGATTTTAATAATTCTCAATAATTTGATAACAAGTGCTTGCAGTGGTAGGTATGGGAATTGGAGTTGGTATTCAGTTCTCTGAAACTAAAGGAAATGAATCACTTGGTGGGGGAAAGTTTGCATATCACGTTGAAGAGTTGATGGAGCTTCTGCTTGCCATCATCTGATCACTTCTGATGGGCCAATGCTTAAAGACAAGAGCTCTTTATCAGCAAAGCACTGCTTTCCATATGCAACACAGCCTCTCTTTGCATAGATACGTGTATAAAAACAGAACATTTGCACAGAGGCCAGCGCACCACCAAAGGTAATTACAGGGACACTAAAGTTCTTCTCTGCCAGGAAAAATAAAATGCCGGGTGTCCCATGAAACTTCAGAACCTGATTTCAAAAGGATCACACAGAGAGGAAATAAAAGTTAGCCTGCTGGCACTGCTCTACAGGATACATTTGTAAGTATGAGATTCTAAAATAGTTGATGGATACAATGATATTAGTTTGATTTAAATGACTAGTGGTGTTTACTTCAAAGGTGGGGCTGCTAGAAGTGGAGGCAGGTTTCTCCTAAGAAAAACAAACAAACTAGTAAACACATATGTTTGCCTGGCCTAGGTTTCCTATACCTGAAAAAAAAAAAAACTGACAGTCACACATGCATAAATGAAGCTTCTAAGTTGGGAAGGAAATATTCCAGTTTTAGAGCACAGTAGGGTCTTTCATTTTATGGGGCTTTTGTGTATGTGTGTCTATGTATAAAGAAAAAGATGTATTATAAAATCTGGTATTTTAGAATTTTTGTTTTTTCAAAGATCATGCACTACCAAATAATTAGTTTCATCAAGTAATTTCATCAAGTGGCTATACCGATTCTAGGTTATGAAGTTTATATGAAGCATGGTTAATCTTGATTTTACAGAATTTCTTCATTCTTTAATGCGATTCCTAACACAACGACACACACCTTACTTGGGTTTTAAATGGCAAGAACTTTGTGTGCTATGGCAAACAAAACCTCATGAAAATGTAAATTGCTCCAGGTTTTTCCTAAATTTTGTGACATCATAGTACATCATAATATAAAGAAATACACATATTATATATGAATAAAGAATTTATCATTTGCTTATCAGGATAGTCAAACCACTTAAACATGTGAAAAGTTTCAATTTAAGTGAATTTATTTATTTTCATATAACTTTGACAAAGATTTCTTTTAAATGCTAAAGGGTACTTGAATCTATTTCCAGCATAATACTTATCCAATTCAATTCATCACTAACGCATTTATAAGCACTCTAAGAACTAGATTCCCTAGATAAAATGTATGCTTCCTTCAAAACAATCAGGAGAAAACCTTGGGGGAAAAAATAATTATGGAGACCTAAACTTGTTTGAAATTCTCTATGCTTAGATGGTAAAAGTACACACTAGTTTCACCAAGAGGATATTGAAAAACAAAAAAAGGTAGGCAAATTAATGCGTGATGTTAACATAAAACGAACTGAAAATGTTTAAAGAAAAAAACAATGGAAAACATAAATTAAAAGTATAGAATTTTTACTTTTTTGCTTTTTACTTTTTTGATAATTCATAGAATATCAATCCACAAAATTAATAAAATTCTAGTTAGGGAGTTAATAAATCAAAAATAAGGATAACCATAATCCAGTACTTACAAAGTGAACAATTTACTTAAAATGTAAAGCAGGGTATTTATAGATATCTTTGCCAGATATGCATTCTCCAGGAAGCACACAATAATCATTTTATTCTTTTTGTTTATTTTCAACATTATTTTATTTTTAGGTCAATGGAATTTTTCCTCATATCATACCTCCAACATGAGAAAGAAATAGTTATTGCTGATTTGAAGCTCGGTGAGTTTCTCGAACTTAAATCAATTCTATATCATTTCAGTTTAGGTCATTCTTTCACAGGGAGCTCTGTTTTTGCCAAAACAGAATTGTTGTTCTCTGGACTATTTGAGGCTAATTTTATTATTACTAGGAAATGACTACATATATTCTAATTCCAAGGGTATAATTTAATTGAGATGGTCTTAATTACACTGTAAACAAAATTAATTTGAGTTTATTTTAATCAAATTCTAATCCTGAAAGACTATACTTTAAAAAAATTAGAACTCACTCTTTTTGGAATTACCAAAAAGATTTTCTAAAAGTTCTCAATTATAAATGTAAAAGTGCTTCATTCTGCCACTCTATACTTTGGTATTATTAAACTGTAAATGCAAATGTACACTTAATGATAAATATCATTGAATGTAGGAGAACAGGCATTTCTCTTTAAACCACAGGTTATTTTGGAAATTCTTTGTTCTTAGGCTCTAAATTGTGTTTTCTTCATTTTGTCAGATGAAATTCCCAAGGCTGCCTTCTCTCCTCTCTTTTTAGAGGTATGAGCATTTTAATTTCTATTCTTTCATCTGCTTTCCATCATCCATAAATAGTTTGAAATCCTTTGTTGTTTTCTGAATCTGTGTTTAATCTCCTATTTTTATTCCCTTCGTGTTAAAGCCTTATACATTCCTTAACTATAATTTTATCAGTTAATTTTGGTTGGAAAAGGTAATACACTCAGGGGCCATGTGTTCTATTCCCGGAAGCTGGTTTAAATACTTGTGAATTTATCTCTTAGCTTCAGTGTAGAACATGGCAGGGGTGAGGGGGGTTGAGGGGTTATCTGTGATGTTCCAGCAAAGCCTGGTGCATAGAGATGTGAATCTAGTAGAAATAAAAAGAGGGATGTGCCAGCATGCGAGGGGACACTCAGTCTCAGAAATCTTAGAAGATGGGCATTGGGCCTCCAGGTACTGGGTGGGACATGGAGCAGAATTCCAGCCACTGAGGCAGCATCCAACAAGGTCTATTTCTTAATGGACTAGAAAACCAGAGAACTTCACAAAACAAGACTGCTTGTGACCTGTGTATTCTCTGCATAATACATCTTGTACATAATTCTCCCACTACGTTATTTTTAATTTAATTGTTGCTGCTATTATATCATGATATCCTATTGGTATTCCATACTGTAATCAGTCAGTGAACGTTTGACTAAGAATACTAAACAATATATAAACAACTACTCATACAGGGTTATCAAATAGCATTTGAACATAACACTCTAGGGAATGTATAGCCGAGGATGAGTAGATAAGTCACAAATATGAATAACATTATTTGAGTATACTGTGTATTTTTATATTACCTTCCTTTTCCAATGTCACTCAGTTAAGGAGACCTGTCTCTGAATCAGTCATGCAGCTGAATCCGGGGCTGCTACTGGTCTCTTCAGAGACTTTGCTAGAACTTAAAAAAGTTGCCTTTCCCTGTTGATGAAGCCCCACTTGGATACCCACAGCTTGGCAACGGGAGTGTGGGTAGATCCAAGCATCTTCTCTCCTCCAGACCAGGCATCTCTATAGAGGGGACAACCCCATAATTGCCTGTTGGGGAAAGCTCTGCCTGGTCTGTCTTCTCATCCCTCTCCCCTCTACCACTCAAGCATGCCCAAGCTTTTCTGACCAAATGAACCTTTCCTGGTGGCTTCATCCCTTCAATATGGTACACTCACCCCAAAGTGTCTGAAGCCCTATAGCAGACCCAGTAGAGTCTAAAGGTGGAACTCCAGCTGAAATACAGGGACACAGTCACAAACAAAAATGAAAAGAGAAACGTTAGGAAAGAGGCCAACACATCGAAGAATGTGTGAGGTTAATTAGGAAAACATTGGAGGTCTGAGTTGAAATTTAAAAAGAGGAAGGAATGCATTCTGACAGCATGTGTGCTTCCTGTACATAAAAAAAAGAGCTTAGGAAATATTTCCTGAGTGACAGAGGGCGAGAAGGTGAAGGAAGATCAGATTAACTGAAACAGGAAGTTTTGGCATGCATTTTTCTAATCTGCACTGTTCCGTTGTAGAGAAAAGGAAATTGAGAATCTGAAAGTTTAATTACTACGCCCAAGATCACAGAGCTAAGAGCCTGAACTCAGGCACACGTCTGTCTGTCTTCAAAGCCCAGAATTATTTTAATATCTTCTGTCACCTCTCGGGGGCTGTAGGAGCCCTCTCAACTCTGGTGCCTCTGGGAATTACTTTACCTTACTCTGGTGCCTCTTTACCTTACTTTACCTGTATTTCTGACCCCAGTGGGTGTTGCATACTAAGATTGTTCAGCCTTTGCCAAACAATCCCATTAAAATTGTAAAAGAAAATACGATAACTTGTAACAGACACGAATTTCAGCTACAAAAATCACCAATGTGCACGCATAGCTCCAGCAGACCAAGTGAGGAGACAATGCCACATGAAAACTGTTGTGACAAGTAGTAAGTAATAAGGAGGGAGAAGTAGAAGGCCGGGATGACCGGTTGTACTGACAGAAAAGACAGATGAGGAAAGGAAGGTCTTGGCTGCCCTCTTCCTTAGAAGATAAGCAGAGAGCCGTTGGGTAATCCACATGTCAGAGGTGATCACAGGATGAGGAATCTTCAAACTTGAACTATACTCATGCAGCTCAGGGTCCAATTACACACAGGATCAGCCCTGGACAGCCAGCCAATGTAACTTTTCTCAACCTCAATTATTTCAGTGTCAATCATCTGCAGCCAGATATATCTTTCTAGAAAGGACTCTTCTTTGCATCACACTATTAGGTAAAGACCTCAGTGAGCGTTACTAGATACAGAATAGAGCCCAACACATATGGCCATCCAGAATCTAACTGTACACAAACCATTCTTACAGTAAACTCTCCCTTTAGCTACACTGAATCCATCTTTGCAATCAAAAGAGTCCTAGTTTTGTGACTTCCTCTGGATATATGTAACTACCTTGTCCCTCGGTCCTCCTCAGCGCAGAGCCATGTACATACAGAAAATGAAGTCCATCAACCGCAGTGCCCATCCCTGCTCTGCCCCAAACCTGCAAATACACTTCGATCTGCACCAACACCTCCCTCGCTCCTTCCAGGGACAAGGAAACAGGACCTTCCTTCTCCCCGGGCCCCCACTTCTTCAATGTCCTAATCCCCACACGCTGAGTTCCGGCTCCTGCCAAAGGGAGCTCAGGAACCTGAGAGGCTGCTGATGTTCACACTTGTGTGTCTTCCATCTCTGTCCTTAGCCACCATTTGTCAGCTGCAGGGTGTGTTGTTCCCCCATTCACACTTTACGGCATGAATGATGGACAGATGTACACAGACGTACACAGACATACAGGCCAGAATGGTCAGGTGGTACAGTCCTGCCTCTCCATCTCTGTCATACCATTCTGTCCACAGCTTCTATGGAAGGGGAGAGGGAGAGGGAGAGAGAGATGGAGGGAAGGCGGGAGAGAGACGGAGGGAGGGAGGGAGGGAGGGAGTAGGAGGAAGGAAGGAAGGCATCTACTGCCACCTTGCCAATCTAAGCCTGTAGCACCCCTCACCTGGACTCCTGCAGTCACCTCCCCACTGGTCCCCCACTTCCACCCTGGCCACACTATAATCCATTCTTCTCACAAAACCAGTTTCAAAGGCTAACATGTCTATTCCATACTTTGAAATCCCCTCAGTGATTTTCCAACCCCTGACTATGAAATAGATGGTGTGTGAGACCTCACGCCCTGCTTCCGCCCATCTTCAGAACTGGATGGCTCACCACTCCCTTGCTGCAATGAACATTGTTGAACATGACCACTGGTCCCATCTTAACTCTAGCCTTTCTCTGAGCTCTCACCCGGTCATATTCTAGATTCCTGCGGCGACTACATTCCTTTCATTTCTTTAACTAGGACATGATCCCTGGCCTCTTGAGCTTGGCCTTACCTGCCCTGTCCCTCCCTCAGCACGTCCCTACACTTCCTGCAGGTTCCAGCTCAGCTCTCACCGCACTGGGGCGCCTTCTCTAACTGTCTGCAGTCTGCCTAGGGTCTCCTCCTGTGCGGATTTACAGGCTTCTCTGCTTCCTGTGTCACATTCCCCATCACATGAATTTTAACTACTTGTTAGTGAAAATGAGAAGAGGAAAGAAAGGATCTGTGCAGATACCGTGTTTCCCTGAAAATAAGACCGGGTCTTATGTTAATTTTTGCTCCAAAAGACTCATTAGGGCGTATTTTCAGGGGATGTCTTATTTTTTCATGTACAACAATCTACATGTATTCAAATACAGTCATGTCATCTTCTGGAACATCGTCATAACGTACTAAATGTGTCCGTCTGGCTGACGATCTGAACTGGAGCTTATCTTCAGGGAAGGTCTTATTTTCGGGTAAACACAGTAACTGGCAGCCAGAACACGGCTGCCATAAGCAGCGTTCAACAGATGTCTCCAATGAAGCAATAAAGACCGACATAAAAACTCACTGCATGTAAGTGTGAATACATGTTTAGCAAAATATTTCCAGTTCTCATTGTAAAGTGTGGAATTAATTATTCTTAACACATTTTTCAGTTGTTTTCTCAAAGTCCTGAGTTAAACATGACATACACTATAATACAAAGCCTGAGCTGAGTAAACGTCTCCTGAATTTTAAAGTCAAAATGACTCTAAATGGGGAGAAGCAGGAAAAAAATTCCCTCTCATAATTCATTCTCAACAAGGCCTAGTTTTCATTAGGCTATTTACATTTTACCTGGATAACTGTAATGAGACAAATTCTTGTTCAATATACTGAGAGATCTTTCTAAAAATAAGACTTACCCAAAAAGAGAAATCTTGGGAGTTGATGAATTCGTTGTTGTGGGATTAAATGGAAAGATCATTTTCAGAGAGCTGTATTATCTAAATGCCATCATTTGACAAGTAGGTGGGCCAGATGGGTTCTAAAGTCACAACTGTAAGTACCTACAGTCCTATAAAATATTTATGAGATGAGTCCTTTGATTCTCCTCTCTCCTCTCCACCCACACCAGTAATTGTGGCCCATTACCTTCAAGAACCCATTCTTATTTTGTTCATGATTTATAACTCTATGTGCTCTTCAGAAATTGACTCTAACATATAATTATTCTAAATGACTTAATTATATTAAGTGTGTTCTGTCTTTCTTTAGAAAAATGAACAGGCGGAATTGTTGGATTTGTAAGGTGTGCAGAGATGGATTTGAGAGGCCCCCCTCAAAGTAAGTAGCATTTAAATTCTATGGCCCTTATAAAGCATTTTATCACATGATAAGTAGGGGCCTGTGTATTCAACTGCTATCTTAATAGATTTTGTTTAGAAAGTGAAATTTGCATTTACACATGAGTAATTTCCCCAGACGAGCCATCAGCTATCACACTAAGGTTCCCTTTTCATTATTCATGATTTACACTTGCGAATTCAGCAAGTAAAATGTTTTTAGAGAGTCTGTTATGAATAAATACTCTTAGATTAAAAAAAAAAAGTTTTATATTGTTGATGTTAAAATGACATTCTTTCATCCGAAACATTTTCATGGTTCTAACCCTCCATCTGAAAAGTGCCAGGAACTTTTGCCAGGAATCTCATCCCCAATTGGAAGAGGTGAGATGAGGGGGGTAACCCAATGCTTCCCAGGCTCCTAAGTCTCTTTGACACTGTAGCCATTTGGCTGGGAACAGTGACTGTCTCCAAATGGAAAGAGTGACGCCTGAGAAGGGTAGCGGACCTTGATTGGATTTGCTTGCCTCACAGTATTCCTGGGTGAGGAACTCTTTTAGGTTAATCCTGTGTTTCCCCGAAAATAAGACCTAGCCGGACTATCAGCTTGAATATGTCTTTTGGAGCAAAAATTAATATAAGATCCAGTCTTGTAGTAAAATAGGACCAGGTCTATAATACGATATGATATATGATATGATATGATATGATATGATATGATATGATATGATATGATATGATATGATATGATATATGATATGATACCGTGTCTTATATCATATCATATCATACCAGGTCTTACATTAATTTTTGCTCCAAAAGACGCATTAGAGCTGATGGTCCAGCTAGGTCTTATTTTCAGGAAACATGGTCGTAAGTGCCAATCCCAGGCCACGTGGAGAGCTCAGTTCTGGCCACATCTCCCTCCTGTAGGCAGAGCCCCTGGCATGCATGCTCATGACCTGGAATAGCCCCAAATGCTTACAAGCCATTGTATGTGGGTAAAGGAGACAGGAAAACCCAAAGCTCAACAAGTTAAATGACCAGTTGTGGCTGCTGCACTGCATAGGCCTGTGCCAGGAGGAAACTGAAACAGGCTAACGGGGGAACAGCTTCCTTCTCTTCTGCCGAGTATTCCTTCACAGTGCAACCGTCAGGTCTCCTGTTTCCTTCTCCCTGCCTTGTAGACCCACCCAGGGGAAGGGACGGCCAAGGAAAGAGAATTCACATTCAGGGGAGGCTGCCAGGTAACAGGCATTTGATAGACGCTTCACATTCATGACCCAATTTCATTGTCATAGTACTATCTTTGAGAGATAAACATTATCCCCATTTTAGAGATAACGTAACTGAGGCTTGCAGATTCTAAGCAAAGCCCAAAGAAATTAAGTGCAACACTGGAAATAGAAGTCTGGGCTGTCAGACTCCAAGCACTCGTCATTCCTTTTTCCACCAGGATGGCTCAGAATGTTCCCATGTCTGGCTGGTATCCATGGCCTCTCTGTCCAAAAGAAAGGAGGGGACACAACAGGGAACTCTTCTTAGGAACTCTGGGTGGGCAAGCGAACAAAGGTATATAGAATAATTCTCATAAAGACACTTGGAACAGTGTGAAACATGTGAGATACTAAGGAAACATTACAAGCAAAAATTGGGGTTATTTCACAACTTTCCTCTGAACCATAATTACTCCAATTACTACTATCTGTCTCCATAAATCTCATGAATCTCAGATGCAGAGAAAATCTCTCACCAACAATTACCAACAGCCAATTTTAAGCTAAACCAAGACATTAATGGCATCTTCACTCATGCTGTCGATTTTATTTTCCTAAATAATGAAAGTGGGTGAAATGGACAAATGTGGAATGGACCTTGCCTGGAACCTTTCATTTCACTCTGCTGAAAAGGTTGTTTTAGGTGACTGTTTTTTCAAGTTCTAGTAAGAGAAAAGAACAATGAGTCAGATACCATTTCATGGAAACGTTTTTTTAGAAGCAACCTTCACAGCAGTACACTGTTAAGCCCGGGGTTGATGCAAACAGTGCATTTAAAACTGACAAGAGCCATCTAAATTTTGAGAAAATAAAAGACAGTTGACCTTTTTTAGGACTCCTGATATTTTTCCATGTTCTACGGTATTTTTTAACCTCTTGAATTAATCTGCCTTCATTATGTTAAGGACCTGATAATGCTGAGAACTGGTCCTTCAATTCTACCTACTGGGCTAACTCTACCAAAAATAGCCAATGGACGTGCTTGCTTGTAATTTATAGCCGTCTCTCATTATGTGCAGTTATTGAAAACAGGAAACTTAAGAATGGATCGTACACTGAATGGCAGTGAACACAGTGAGTGTTTTAAAAGAGGGAAAATGAGGCCATGTGTATGTAAGCAGACTTGGTCGCTTGCCAGTTGACCTCTAAAACCCACCAACGTGAACAGAAATGAAGCCTCATAGCCAGTATCTTTCACAGGTATTTTCTAAATGGTACATGCTTTTTTTTTTTTTTTCAATACTGTGTAGGTCAAATGAAACTTGTCATAGTTTTCACAGTAATAAAATCAAAACCCTCAACGTGTAAAAAATCATTACAGCAACTAACGGACTGAGAAAACATCTATATGTAATCGGTATGAAGTTGCTTTATTAGACGAATTGCCTGCAAATGGGTTTTGTAGGTAAGCTCTCTGATTCTGGTAGATAAATGGGCAAACACCACTTGTATAACCCTTGGAAAAGCAATTCAGCGATTTGTACCAAGAACCTTAAAAATGTGCTTCTTTTGACCCACTTAGATTCTACTTCTACTAACCTCCTAAGGAATTGCCCTAGCATGCAGGAATGGCAAGGTGTAATCACAGCTGGGCCACCTTTGTTTTTAAATGGTGACAAATGACAAATAATCAAAATGCTCACTGAGAATAATTATGTCAGCCACAGCATGCCCCCTTGTGGAATACTCTACCGTCACTATAAGTGATAGTGAAGATCGGTGATTGTAAAGTACAATTATAAATTACAACATTACAAATGGTTATTAAGACAGCTGTGAAGACATAAAAAGTTCATTATAAGGACATATATATGTGGATTTATATATACACACACCCACATACACGCATAAGATAGACACACACACACAAACACCGAGTATGATTATTTGGTTAAAAACACCCAAACACGCATAGAACAAAAAGACTAAAAAGAAATAAATCAACACATTGATAGTGGTAATTCGGGAATAGGGAGATTACAGCAATCTAATCCTTTATCTTTTTAAACTTTGTTTTAGCATATTTTCAAGTTTATACTACTTTCATAATTTTCTAATTTTAAGCGTTTAGAAAGTAAAAATATAATGTAAAATATCACAGGATGATAAACTTCTATCCAAAACCATACACACATGGAGTGTGATTACATTTTGGTGTTATTTTCAAGATAGTATATTTTTACTTAGTTCAGCATAACCTTGAGAATATTTGAGCCCAGTGAGTACCTTTTGTTTCTTTTCAAAGCCTTACTGTGGAGGAAGTGTTACAGTGGGCCCAGTCTTTTGAAAAGCTGATGGCCACAAAATGTGAGTATTATGAATATGTCATCTTTGAATAATTGTCAGTTTCATTCTTGGGGCAAAATGGGACACTCAGTGAGGAATGTATGGCCCATTTCTCACAGCCTTCTAAGTAGCAACTGCCACAGTTAAAAAAAGAAAACCTTAAAATAGTTTGTCGTGTCAACCACCATTATTTTCTTCAATGTTAATCAAAACAAGATTAGTCACTGTGAGTATTCTTCTCAAGCGTATGTGTGAAATCCCTTGGAAAATATGCTTACGTAGTGACACATACTGAAATATACTGCCTTACAATAGCCTTCTAAAACTAGAATTTCTTTCAAATACTAACACTTTGCTTTTCTTCATGCCTTCAAAGTGAGAATAAACTTGAGTTTTGATGTTACAAAACTCAAAGTTCATTTCTAACTTGATCACTGTCTCATTTAAGTGGAGCTTTATATAGTTGTATATAAGAATAAATATTCAGATGTATAAATCAAGAGGACAGTAATGGGTATGAGGGCAATAAAGTCAGGTACAATGCAAAAAAAAATATGAATGAGTGTGTGCATTCATGTGAATAAGCAATTGTGTTTGGGGTAGGAAAGTGTGAGGTTGTAGAAAATTATAAATACCAGAAGACAGATACAGGGGGAAAAAAATGTAGTGGGTACTCAAAGAAAATTCTCCTGTTTGCTGAATTTGGTACCTTTTTTTTTTAATGGAATTTGTTCCCCTTAAACATTATTTAATGTGTTTTCCCAAATGTTTGCTAATTTTTGCCCATCGAGCTCTTTTTATGTGAGACTCTCTGTCAGCCTCTCTGAATGTTTTTTTCTGTTTATACCTCTGGATGGTGGAAGGGGAGTGAGATGCCTCCTGATGGTTTAGTTAGTGGCATGTCCAGGTGGTTATTCTGGGTAAGGTTCTTCCTGGTCCCCCTGGGGGATGCCATGCTCCCAGGGCATTACGTGCTCCCCCTGACACCAAGGCCCCTTCGGTTCTGGAGTCAGCTGTCACCACCTGGCCCTGAGGGCACTGGCAGGAGGTGTGGGCACTCCTACCCAAATGCCGGAATCTGCCATTCTGCCAATTTACTCCCTGGCCCCTCCCTAGCGCTAGCACCCACACTGCCAGGCTTGCGTCACCCGCACGGTGCCAACCGTTCCCAGCAGACCTTTCCCATAGGCACTAGACACCAGTTTCCTTCTTTGCTACAATCACTCCTGCCTTTTCCTTTCCATAGTTTGTGATCTACATAGCAGCCAGCATGACGGTGACTGTTTAGAAAATATATTTTTGGTCAATTTTAGGGCATTGACATGAGAGGAAGAGACAAAGATATGTGTTCAGTTAGCTATAGTGATTGATGGATCCTCTACTGATAATTTAGATTCAACAACCAACCGCCCGATATCCATGCTTTGTAACGTTGCCAAATTAATCTCCCTCTTGGAGTTTTAGATTCTACATCCATAGAAGGAGAACAATATCACCTATCTTTTCAGCATTACTGTGCAGGTTAAATATAAAACCCCTAGCTCAATGCTTGATACAAGTCACGCACACAATCACTGGTAGTTATTTTTATTAGTCATAAAGGTCATTTTTGTGAATGCCATTCATTCCTTTTTCTCTGCAGCCTTCCAAAAAGTTCCAAACCTTCAATTTGTGATTCAGAACTCTATCCCCTACCCTGACACGCTTCCTAAAGTTTCCCTCTAGCTCTGCACCTTCGCGTGTCATGCTGCCCTTCCGCCATGTCCACTAAAGTTCCAGTTTCTGCATCCATGACTCCCCTCTCCTGGCTTTTGGGCAAAGTCTTCCGTGTGTCTCCTCTAACTACTCTGCCCATCCTTGAAAGCAAAATCCAACTTCCACCTTTTCCATGAAACCTCTTGGAAGTATTTTTCTTCTCTCTTCTATTTTGTTAGGATCATTATTTATTCTGCTTCTAATTACGGCTATTTTGTGTATTGGGTTTTTTTCCACAGTTGCTTTCTCACTAGATTCTGAATTCCCTAAGAGCACAGAGTACCTCTCATTCACCTTTTATTCCTCCCTTCCAGGAACCAAAAACCTGCTCAGTACGTAATGGGCATTCAATAAATGTTCAGTAAATAAATACAAGACAACTATCAGTCAGAAAAGATCAAAGCACCCAGCCATATTATGTAAGAGTTTCTGTGCCATTCCTGGAGGTCTCATAAATAAAGTGCATAAAGTTAATTACTTCATAATAACCTCAAGAGGGAGCCCAGCTAGAATTAGTGATCCAGTGTCATGAAAATAAGCAAATTCTACAGAAAAGATGAGGACAGGGAGAAACACAGTGGCCTCATTAAAAACCAGCACCAACAGGGTAAGCAGCCTACCAGTAATTGAATTTCTGTGAAATTCATGTCAAAATTCAATAATCACATAATGAAAACAAATCATTCTGTGGACCATCCAATCAGGAAGATAAAACTAAGAATCCAAACATTAAATGTGCCAGAGAATAAAGTGTGTTTAGAGTAACCAAGGTTACTAGAAAAATGCATCCTTTAGCTCAGCTATGCAGATGCCTCTTTCTACATAGATTAAGAGTCTTTTTCTAGGAACACATGGTTCAGAAACAAATATAGTAATGAAACACATTAGGCTTGGTCTCAACAGATGAACGGGGGTGGGTTAGGAGCCAGCAATAGTCATCATAACACAGAGAAATTCAACTTTCTCCTGGGAAAAGGGGATCTAAGAAAATCATTAATTTAACAGCAGGAACCATGGCTAAATTAAGACGTTAGACATTAAGAATGCTAATAACCTGAACACATTCCAGATGTTATTTAATGATACATTATTGACAAACAAGCTAATTTTTTTAAAGTGTGTACCCCTTGCATATATAGATATTAATTATTAATTATATTATTAATACATATTAATTATTAAGCACTTCTTAGCTGCCAGACAATGTACTTGGGGGAAAATAAAAAGGAAATCTCATGTGCCCATGAAGCACATAAAATAGCACAGAAAAATATCTTTCAAAAACTGATCACGCAAAAGAGAACGGGGAAGCCTGCCACTCATGGTACGTTGGTGTAAAGCAGAAATGGTGATTGAAGCAACCTCTAGTCACACCACAGGCTAGACAAAGACACACTTTTTAAAAATAATAGCCTTCGACAAACATTTTCGCAAAAGTCTGTCTAAGGGGCAGATTGGCAGGAAGGTTTGTTACTTGTTTGTTTGTTTGTTTGTTTGTTTGTTTGTTTGTTTTGCATCCAAAACATTTGTTTGTTTTGTTTGAGGGAGCTATACCCTTTCTGTGAAGAACCTGTTGTTACACTGGACAAGCAGAAGGAAGCTCTAGAAATAGAATGAAAAACACATACAGGCATGGTTTGGACATGCAATGATTTGGGAGGCCCTGTGAGGACGCCTTATAGATGATCAGCATTTTAAATATTATCCCAAAAGTGTGGCTGGTGACTGTAGTAAATGTGTGTTTACGAACTGCCGGGTGCAAAAGATGGAGAATCACAGGGCTCTATAGGTCACCCAAAAAACTGTTAAGAACCAAAAGAAACTGCTTTGAGTTTTTGCTGATCCAATGTGCAGTGTGACCTCTGAGCAGAGAAGCATTCATTGAGTACTTACTGTATATGATGCAGGGACAGTGATCCTTTGGGGGAGTGGGAGTGAGTTCAAAAGACGGTATAAATGCTTTCCGGAGCCATTCAGAATTAAGGCCAGATACAATATATACGCGTCCCGAGCAGCTTGAGAACAACCATGAAGCAAGGAGACCAGAAAGAGCAAAGCGCGAAGGACAGACCTAGTCTGTATCTGCTGAGGGGTAAAGATAGATGGCGGCGGATGGCAGGTCTCCAGGGGAAAGAGTCTCACAAAAGGCGAATTTCGAGGCAGGACTTAAAGAATTTAGATTGTTGTAAAATGATAAGGAGGTCTGACTGGCAGTATTTTAAAAACAGGAAACTGAGAAGAAGCAAGCTCAGGAAAGATAAATGAGTATTCCTTTCAGTAAAGAAATGCAATATAAAGGATTCCTCAGGATTGGGTGTGAAAACTGGTCTCCTTAAAAAATACCCACAATGAATTAAGCAGAACGTACCCTGCAAATTTTCCAAATCTACAGATGATAGAAAGCCTTCTAAGTTTCCAAATAGCCAAGTTTTTACAGAAGAATTTAATTATTTTCAAAGGGACATAAAAGGAGTCATAAGTGTTTAAATGAATCAGGAAAAAAAATGCCTGAGCTATTAGTCATGTCTTCATAAAAAATACAGGAGAATTACTAAAGGTTTTTCCTGGAATGTTGATGACCCAAAATACAGCACAGCACCCCAAAATATCATCAAAGTGTTAGGCATCCGCCATAATGAAAAATGAAAAAAAAAAAAATTCCGTGAGTCTTTCTGATGGCTAAACCTAGTAGAATTCTGTATTTTTGATGACTAAATCTACTAGCTCTAAAAAAGATACAGAAACATGCATTTAAAATGATAAGGGGATTGACCACTCACTTAGATTTCAAGGGTTAGATCTCTTGACTTTTGTTCATACCGGAAAAGTCAAGACTAAAAATTAATCAAATTCAAACATTTGATGAATCGAAATTTTATTTTTGAGTTCAACGAATCAAAATCAAAATCTATAATGCCAGAATAAATAAATAAATAAATATAATGCCAGAAAAAAATACAGACGGCTCATACACATATGTACTGGCCAGATCTCAAAAGATGAGAATACAGGTTGCCCACTGACATTTGAGTACAGAATATTTAATACAAACGAAAAAATATTTAGTAAAGCTGCCACTCCCTTCAAGGACGCAGTCAGTCCTGCCCAGTAGGTCTGGCTTACCTGAACCAGGGGATATTGAGGTCAAAGAGCCTCACAGGTGACTGTGCTCAGCTCATGTGCCCCATCTAGAGGGAGGAGGGAGGAGACAGAGAACCAAACAAACTAATTAACTAATAAATTAAATCCAGAAAGTGGTGCTTTGAAGAAAATAAAGCCAGGCATTGTTGTAAGAGGGCAATTCAACTGGATGCTTAGAGAACAGAGAAAAACAATTAGTAGAGACGAAATCTGAGCTAAGAGCTGCATGATGGGAAACACCCAGCCATGCTGAGGTCTGGAGGTCAGAGTGGCCCGAGCAGAGGAATATACCGTTCTAAAGGCCTGACAGATGACTGGGGTTGGTGTCTTAAAACAACTGAAAGAAGTTAACACGACAAGAGCATAGGGCGGTATAGGCCACGGGGACGATCATAAGCTGCAGAGTAGAAGAGTCCAAGTGCTGTTATGAGATCCCGCTTGTTCTCTTCTGAAGAATAAAAGCAGACAGACCAATGAAAAGACTGTTACAGAAAAAAAGAAAAACCAGACAAGACCAGACTCGATGGGGAAGATAACATGAGGAGCAATTAGCACACGGACCCCGATCAAAGCCAGGAGGCCATGGGATCGTTTCGAGGGAGGGTTCTGAGAGAGGAAAGCCGAGACGCAGACATGGAGCTTGGTGGCATGAGAACATTTCCCACTCTGGAGAAGACGGAGAGTCAGCGCAGGAGATAGAAAAAGGCGTCAGGGGAGTTCAGGATGACCAAACCAATCTATGATCGTGGAAGACAAACGAGAACATCCTGGGAAGCGGGCTGTGAACTGTGTCAAAGGCTGCGGAGACGTCAGCTTAGATGAAGAAAGAACCGTGACCATCAGCGACGACCACGTGGAAGTCGAAGTGCATGATGAGCAGTTTCAGGGGCGCGACACAGATGAACAAATCAAGAGGAAGCCACACAGATAATGCAGAGCATTATTTACATAAGGTTTGCAGTGAAAGCCAGCACAGAAAGGGTAGCCATTGGAAGGGGACAGGAGGTCATTGGGTGTAGAGAGTCAATAGTTGTTACAGGTTTTATTTGGGAAACATGGCAGCATACTGAAGGTGATGGCAACCATTAGAGAGGAAGAAACTGATGACACAGAAGAGAGTGGAGACAATTTGAAGACCAATGGGAAAATGCAAAAGGAATAGAGAAAGCACAATTAGATGGGAGCCAGAAAAGAACTGTTTGGCCCCAAACTGACCAGGAAGGGCAGGCACCAGTGGACGCAGGTAGGTTGATTTGGTGGAGGGAGATGCGGGACTCCCCATCTGATCAAATCCATGTTCTCAGGCAAGCTTGAGGCCAGGTTATCAGCAGAGAGCGGAAAATGTGCTGGCGTTTTTAAAACGGGGGAGATATTAAATAGTTTCTGGAGATGTGGAGAGCCTGACAATATTAGGAAGGACAGTAGGATGACAGGGTGATGCTGAGTGCCCATTTAAAATGATTTCAAGTGAGAAAGCACAGCTGGGTATATTCCCGTGGCCTGTTCAGTTTGCTCCATCACAGATGCGGGGCAAACATGTAGTTAAGCCACTCCAGATAGGCAAGTGTTCCGAACCACACAGACTTTGCCTCAACCTCTTCATTTTGGTCCATGTCATCCATGGATGTACACTGTACCTTCCTTCCTTCCTAAATCATCATCTCCTGCAGACAGCCTTGGAAATGCCAGGTTGAATCGTGTAGTAGTTGCTGAGAGATACTTGTTCCCTCGTGTGCGTCCAGCCCCAGAGGCAGAGCCGTGCTCTCAGCTGCCTTCGTCTGGGAGAGACGCTGTGCAGCTCAGTGTGGGCTGGCAGTGTGCCACACTACCGTTTGTTCTGACCTCTGCTAACCACTGCTGTTGCCATGCTCCCCTTCACCAAGCCTCCTATTACTTACAGGCCCCGGCTCAGCTTTCCCCACTTAGCATCTTTGTTAATTTCTCATGCACTTCTTCACTTGCAGGGAAAACACACACACACACACACACACACACACACACACACTCACACACACACACCCTGGCCTTTTAGAGACATCGGTGTCTGATGAGGACTCTTTGGGGGTCTTGCTCTTAGAAAACCCAAAAGGAACAACATGCCAGGTGTAACCCTGAGGTCTTTGGTGCTTCCTGGATGCTGAATAATTAGGACCCACTTCTTCACTTCTCAAAACCTGTGGGGTGTCACTTTACAATAGAGAAGCACGAGGGCTCCAAAAGCCTGAGGGACAAACTTTTGTGCATTCAGTACCTGCACCCATCAGGCTGTGTGTAGGCACTGGGCACCTGGAAATGAGTAAAATGCAGTCCTAATTCTCAAAGGGTGTGCAGGGGAGTGTGAGAGTAATAGAAGCACACATTAAATACAATCAGCACACTGATGGAAAGTGGGGATGATTAAGTGTGCATCAGGTGGTCTTTTGTCCACTGACAGGAACCTGGCGGGTTCAGAGAAATTTTTCCAGAAACTGAGATACCTAAGCTGAGTCTTTGATCAGGATATAAAGTTGGCCACACAGAAGGAACTCACCTACAACAGTGTGGGGGTAACGCATAGCTTGGCCAGAAATAGGCTCACACGACGACTGTCCAGGAATGACAAGGGACAAAGCTGCAGAGAAGAATACCCTGACGGACATGGCAGCCATTTGCCAAGAGGTCCGGCTTCACCATGAGGGCGAGGAGAAAAGGCTCAAAGGTCATAAAGAAAGGGCCGTGGCCAGATATGTGTTTTAGAGATTTTTCTCTAATAAAAGTGCAGAAAAGATTAAAAGCAGGATCAGAGATGAACTGAGTTTGTTTTCAGATTAGATCGTTTACAAATATTCCTCGAAAACCATTAAAAAAGGGAGAACACAAGATAATGCAATCAGTATAACAGATAGTGTCTGTCATACACACATAAAGAGATCTGAAGATGTAGGAAAACACTAACAGTACGAAAGAAAAATGGACCAGAGATTTGAAATTCACAGAAAGAAAACAAATGGTCAGTAAGAAGGAAAAACGTCTAAGCGTTAGTATTTTAAAAACGCAAATTTAAACAATTACAAGTCACTGATGTCACCCCCGAAGACTGGAAAGGATGGAGTGAGTAGACACTGCTGTTAGTACTGAAAAATAATGAACTCATTCTGGAAGCAATTTTACAATAGGTATCAAGAGTCTCCAAAAATATTACCCTGTCAATCTAGCAATCCACTCCTTAAATTCATTCCAAGGAAACAATTAGATTTATAAATCAAAATGTCCAATGTGGGATAATCTGTACCATAAAAAGGAGAAGCAATCTAAATATTCAATAACAGTAGGGTGGCTAAGTATATTAGTTTGGTACTACAATGGATTATTAAAAGTAAAATGGAGAAAGTGTTCAAAGCTACATGGTATTAAGTATGAAAGAGTGATACAAAATTGCTTTCCTAGTATAATGACAATAAGGTAACTTGTGTGTGTATCTGTGTTTATGTAGATGAATTACTACTAGTTAGATAGGCAGTTAAACATGAAGGAAGACTAGAATAAAAGGAAATATACAAATTGTTAACAATGGTTACTATTTTTATTAGACGTTCTCCGTGTTTAAGAACACTGCATACTACTTTAAGCTACTTTTATAATAATAGAGAGCAAAGAGAAGTTAGGAGAAAAACCTGAAATGATTACTCTGAAGGAAGCCAAATCAGAGAATTTCAATAAAACAGAAGATTTACTTTAAATTTTCACACAGGCTGGTAGAATTGTGGAATTCATTATCTCCAGCAGAGCAGATGGAAAATAAAATGGATTTTAAATTGTTGTAGACACATTTCTAAGGGAAGACTGTAGACAGCTCAACTCAAGGATGTCAGCCTTGCCGCCTCGCAGAAAACAACCCTGGAATAGATGGGCCACTGTTCTGACTCAGCCAAGAGGAATGTCACCTTTCCTTTCTGCATCAAGATACCGGCATGTGTCACCTTGTGTGTCACAGGAGCACTAATTTCAGTGATTAGTTTAAGACGTGCATGCTAGAGAGTCCCAAAGTCACCAGTCTCGTTCTTCAAGGAAAAGGCATATACGATCTATGACATAAACCTGTTTCTTCCATCTTCTCAATTTAATGACCAATTCTGCTGTTTATCCCTATTCCCTCAGCTCAAGCAGAATCACGATCTCGGGAGCGTAATGCTCGGGAAGGTACCATTTACAACTTGAGAATGGGCTCAATTGCCTGATTTGGGAAAGACTGGTTTTCAACCTCATAAGTCACTTGTGTGAGTCAATAGACATTCTAGACGGAGCCATTCAGTTCCAACTTTAGCAATTACTCAGCTTCCCGGAACACTTTTATACATAGGCGTTCTCAGCTGCTAACTTTGTAAGCTAACTTAGAAACATTAGTCGACTGAAGACAGGGGTCTGTAAAAGATACTGATTGGGTGAGTCCTTCCTCCACACAGCAGAGTCAAACCTGAACTATCAGATAGGTCCGAGGGGCCCAGGGCAGCTTTCCCCAGGTTCCAAACCATAACATCCCAGGAATTTGCAACAAGGGGGGTTCGTTTCGCGTCCGTGCTGCACAGTGACTGGGGGCAGCTCCAGCTTGGTCGCGTGTCTTCGTCCTGATTTCAGACTAAAGGAGCAAGTCTTTTCCAGAACGTGTCCTTCTCGTGGCAGAGGAAGGGACCATGGCGGCACGTGATGGCCCTTACACTTCCTTGAACTTGCACATGGCACTTTACATGTATGCCATTGGCAAGCGCAAGTCCAATGGGCAAAGTGGATATGAATGGGCCATGAAAGCATAATCCTCCTGCAAGAAAGGCAGGGACTGACTGAGAACAATACGACGACTACCACACCGAGTAGCTACCTAAAAATCTAGCTTGCACTGCATGGATGGCTTCCTTAGCAAGAGATTTGGGTGTGTTGAAAATCGGTGAACCCTTGGGCCAACCCAAAAAGATCCTTCCTGCGCGCAGTCAGGAGGGAAGTTAGAGAAGGCAGATACAGACGCAGGCAGGTTCTAGAATGAGAACTCTCTAAACAGTTTACTGTACAAGTAAGCTCAACTTAAATACAGATAAACACAAATTCAGCGTACTGTATCCTTGGTTCCCAAATCATCTTTCTAGCCCCACCTTCCCGTCCCAGCAGCCTGGTGGCTGTCACTCCACAATCTATAGGTTTGATCTGGATTCTCTTTTTTTTTTCCCTGTTTCATGGCTCACTGCTTTACTTAACAGTCCTTATTTTCTGTTCCTGATGAAGCACTCAGTCAACATTCCTGTGAGTATAAAGCATATCAACTTGCTCTTTATTTTCTTAGAGAGAACCTGTTTCTTTCAATACACACTGAAAATTACTAGCTTCCGGCTTGACTGGTTCAGCCAGAAATGGTTTGCCTCGCTTTCAACTATTTCTCTACCAGGAGCACCGGACGGCTACGTCCGCATTGCCTGGCCGCAGCGTTCTGTGCCTGCGGCAAGGCAAGGAACATCCCACAGTTACTTTGGTATGAAAGTAAACTTCTTGACTGTAATCTAAATTAAAGTATATCCCCCATTGGGTAGGAATATCTAATCTGTGTCACTCCCTACATTACATTTTTATATGTGATCCCCTATCTGGTCTGCCCTCTCCAGTGACACTTCTTTTGAACCATCTCCCACACAACATCATGAAGGCTACTTGCCCATGTGACAATAATAGCCATGCTCTCATTTTCTGTAGTCCTAGGATGGCATATTTCTTGCAGATTGCCAGGGTTCCCCAATCCTAATGCTTCGTTAGAAGGGATCTGCCTCTAATTGAGTTTTTCTTTTAAATATGAAATACCTTCACTGCCATCTTTATTTCTGTGTCACTGCTGACAGAGCCAGGAGGACACCAGGAGTGAAGGAACCTGGCTTTCTAGTACCAGGAATCTCACTCTAGTCTTTTTCCGTGAAAAGCAAAGAAACAGGATGTTACTCAGCATTGCCACTCCATCTGGGGCCCATTACTTCTTATAACAGTTAATGACGCTGGCCCAAGACATTGTTCAGCAAAGTCCTACGCTTAATGAAATATTAAGTGTCTACCCACCTATTTCTATGACTATCGATCGAAAGCTATGTTGCTTCATCATTTAGCAATTCAGTTTCTCAGAGATGCCAAGTCACCAAAAGAAGTTCCTAGTCACCAAAAGAAGTTTAATATTCATCTCTGAGTGTTCATCTTGAGTCTTGAGAATACTTGGTCATCCCCAAATTTCTTATGCCTGTGTTAGATTTGTGAGAGCTTGCCGACGCCTCTTGTTCAACCTCGAGCACCTACAAAATTGTGCCTCGATCAGAAAAGCTCCTCTCGCATGTCTCCTCACTCCAGAAAGGCAGTTAAGACCAGAGCTGCGGATCACCATCTCTGGCATCGAGTGTCATTGGATGGTTGTGCTGTGCAGACCCACTGTCCTGTTCTAGACCGTGGGACAGTTTCCAACACCCCATCTGAATTTTATTCTTTTCCTGGTCCTTCAGTTTTGGCTTGAACCATGAATGGGAAATTGAACTTTCCATCTATCCATGTTCTAGTGCTTTCATTCGATACTGAGAAACACCCCAGGCTGTACCACCTAATCAGTTTAAGCATTGCTTACATGACTTGGACTTTTTCTTTCAACTTTGACCTGCCTGTTTAGAGTCTAAACCTTGCTCTTACTCTCCAGGTTGGCTTGAGATCTGAGATTTTTCATATCAGTTTTATGGTCATGGCTCTATCTGCTGATTTGCTGTTAAGTCCTGTTTCTGGGTCCCTGCAACGTCTCCTATCCTAGGCCCACCTACACTAGTGGGCATTGGGCTCTGTGATTCAGAATAAAGGAATGAAGGGTAACCACAGCACTGACTGTCATTATCAAAACATGCTCAGTGTGGTACATATATACAATGGACTACCACTCAGCCACAAGAAAGGATGAAATACTGCTATTTGTGACAACATGCATATACCATGAGACTATCATGCTAAGAGAAATGTCAGGTGGAAAAGGACAAGAACCATATAGGTTCACTCATGTGTGGGATCTGAAACAGAAAGTAACAAATGAACAAACTAACTCATAGACACAGAGAGCGCCATGGTGGTCACCAGGGGGGAAAGGGGCGGGGGGAGGATGAAGAGGGTAAAGGGGGTCAAATATATGGTGAAGGAAGGAGACTAGATTTTGGGTGGGGAGCACACAAGGCAATATACAGATGATGTATTATAGAACGGTATCCTTGAAACTTACCTACTCCCATTAACCAATGTCACTCCAATAAATTTAATTTTTAAAAAAGAAACATGCTTCAGATGTATAGATCTAAGTGTGATGTGAGGTGTGGGTCACAGTGTCATATTCACTTGTTAAATAATTTGGGAACTTTGTGTCAGACTTTCTTTCTAAACCACATGAAACACTTGTCATATCTTTTAAATGGTTTGACCCATGAAAATGAACTGATTTCCCTGTTACTCGCAGATGGTCCAGCAGTCTATGCAGCATACCTAAAAATGGAGCACAGTGATGAGAATATGAAATTCTGGATGGCATGTGAAACCTACAAGAAAACTGCCTCACGGCGGAGCAGAGTTTCGAGGGCAAAGAAGCTCTATGAGATTTACATCCAGCCAGAGTCCCCTAGGGAGGTAACTACCTAGCAATGACAGCAAAGGGAAAGCAGGGTGTTAAGATCTGTCAGGCACACACGAGCCAGGCACTTTACATCCAGCCTCTCCTGTCATGTCCGAAAGTCCGTTTCGTTAGCCTTATGTTATAGATAAGAAGCCTGAGACTCGGAGAAGTTCCATAACTGGTTCAGCTAAGTGGGAAAGTTAGGACTCGCAGTTCGGTCTTCCTGGTTCCAAAGCCTATCCTTATTAAAGTAGTTCAAGTCTCAGGAAAGTTATTTAAAACGAAGACGTCTTTGCAAAAAGAACTGGCTTTGCTGGAAGGAATTGCAGATACCATCAATCGGCCTGGTGACATCCCCAGAGCTACGGGGCAGGTTGTGTCACCACACCAGACCTCGCTGCTCACCTGGGTTCAAAACCAGCTGGCTAATTCTAACTCTAAAAATTTTCACAGTAAAAAAAGTAAATAAAAGCAAAAACCCAGCCAATTCAGCAAATATTCACGTTGATATTGCTGCCAATTATTTACAACTGCCTAAAGATAGTCAGGAGTGACCCAGATACACTGAGACTCGTGGTGGAGGGAGAATGAATAAGGGAGAGGACGGCATATGAATAAGGGGAGGACAGCATATACGACTCCTGTCACTCAGGACAATCCGCCTACGGATTGGTTCTGCAAATACTCAGCTTACAGAAATAACCACTTCTCTCCTTTATGTCTCCACTTCTCTTCACCTTCTTCCCATTTCAGGACATGTTCAGGGAAATCAACATTCATGACTATTAAGGAAGATAAAGTTTAAACTAGCGCCCGCTTCCCTTTTTTCCCTTAGAAAAGACCTGCATCTCATTCATAAACTTCCTGGTCTGTAGACTCCACTAACAAACCACTTGCAACCTCTGAAGTAAGCAATGGTTTTGGAGATTTCCCTGGTCTGCGGCCTCATGTTATTTTTATCTGGGATGTGGAAGTGGATGTTTACGTTCAAAAAGCAAAGAGTTTATCTTTTATGTCTTTTTACATACCTATGAAACTGCAAACAAAGTAACCCTAGTCCACTGAAAAGCAGGAGGAGGAATAAATGAAACCTTTCCATTATCTTTACATCCTTAATTATGCCTTTATATGACTTCACTTTTCAGATTAACATTGACAGTTCCACAAGAGAAGCTATCATCAGGAATATTCAAGAACCCACTCAGTCGTGTTTTGAAGAGGCACAAAAAGTCGTGTATATGCACATGGAGAGAGACTCCTACCCCCGGTTTTTAAAGTCAGAAATGTATCAGAAACTCTTGAAGACTATTCAGTCCAACAACAATTTCTGATGACCACTCAAAATTTGAAGCTGAAGATGGCATCCTGAAGGGCTGGCTTTGTTCTTTTAATTTAAACACACACACACAGAGTCAGAAATAGAGTAAGAATGAGTGAGAAGAAACTAACTATAAATTGATTTCTGGTTCCCAAAGAGAAACAGATCCCACAAGGCCTGGACTCTAGGACTCTTACCACATGAATAACACAATTTCTGGCTTGCCTGTGTAATGCTTAGTTAATGCATGAGAAAAAGGAGGGTCTTTCTTGGTGACACCAGTAATGTACCGTTTTTACTGGTGGCATCAAGGAATGCCTGTTTTCTCATTAATGAAATTTTGCTGCCATAATGTACAGATTAGTCCTTTAAAAACTGTAGTTATATGAGTTGTGTCTCTAGCATGAATGTATTCTAGAGTGCTCTTCGTAATGTTAATCAGTCAACAAACTGGGTACCCATGGTACAATCAATTGTGTTACGTCACGGAGCAATGTTAACATGATGTGTTCTTGAGAGATATTTTGTCTGTAAAATTTTCCTACGATTATGTTCATAACTGAACTTTTATATTGGATATATCTTCTACAAATGAAAAATTCTTGATGATTCTAAGCTATGAAAAATGCACAGCTTTCTTCATTTATTTCTATATTTTTATTGCTATGAGGGTAGAAAATTTGGTTCCTATACTTTGAGACTTTTTTTTGCCCTCACAATGTGAATTCACCGTGGTTCCGTTAATCAATAAATCCAAACATAAATTAAAAACTTAAAAATATGTGGTTTTAGTGAAGACACAATAAAGCTATTTTTCCAGTAAAAGACTATTTTTATCTGTCCTGTCATAGCAGCTTCTTGTGTTTGTCAGAAGTTTCCAGAGGAAAGAACTCATGTGTGTTTCATTTTGTTTAGCACAAAGCATAGGATAAATGTTCTATCCAAATGGATAAATACCTATGCTTTTGAGGAAGAATACCTAAAATATTCAATATCAATTTTCCAAAGAATTACTATAAGAAAATTTTGTTCAAGATCTTTAGTTTTCTGTGAAAAAAATGTTCAGGTCTCAAATTTGACCAAAATATTGTTACTATTTTAAAATAGCCTAGAAACCTATGGTGTATCACATGAAAATAAATATTAACAGGAACTTCTCAGTAAGCATATTACAACAGAATATTCGGGGGTTCATTTCTGAAAAACAGAATTACCGTAGCTGTGCGGGAGAACATTTGGGTTAAAAAGCATATGGTTGATTAATGCTGCCTCTAGTTAATTGCAGAAGGTATGACCACAGTAGTCCACTTTTATCTAATTCACTGAATTATATTTATTTTCCCTTAAAGATACCAATATAAGAACACAGGTTGAAGTCTTAGGTATCTGAACTTGATAATGATTCCTAGCCACAGTAAGACAGAAAACAGAAATGTTTCCACGTGTTTCGAAGAGTCTCCTCATCTCACTCCATCAGCCAATGAGTCTATTTCTGGGTAAGGAGGAAAGCTTATACATATATGGACATAATCCCCATGGTTTCAGCAGTTTCAGAACACCTTGGACCCTTCTCATTTACACTGTACTAAACAGCCAGTGATCTAACTAATAAATGGAATTAAAATAACCAGCCTTCTTTGCCACTTATTTCTCCCCTCATACCCCAACAGGAGAAGTCTAGAACATTCAGTTTTGCTTATACAGTGATTATACCTCCCAAATACAGTCCCTCTGCTCAGCTCTCGAAACAGCTTCACTTCATGTTGGATAAACAAGGGGCCACGTGGTGAGGTGAAACCAAAGCTTTGGACGGAGGTACAAAGCCATTGGCTTAGAGCCCATTCAGTCACCTAATGACCATCCCTGTACCTTCCGGGCCAGTAAGCCTCAGTTTCCTAACCCATAAAATAAAGAGGTGATTGAGTAATCCACACAATGGGATGTGTTATTACACCCCATTACTAACGTATTCATCATTTTCTTCAAGCTGGGACTGATTCTGAAGAGTGATTCCACCCAAAATTGACGTTATCATGAAGAAGTGAAGAATGAACTATTCAGTTTTCTGTTTGACATTGGTTAACAGAGTTCTTAAATTGTTTAGTGAGGAACAGAGAATTTAACCAACCACTATTTAACCTGTGTAACCACGAATTCTACATGAAAGTGTATGTTTCATGTTACTGACAGTTAAATGGGTTTTCAGATCATTTTAGCTCAGGAATATCCTGGATCTTATTCCTTTTTCTTAGGGTATTGTTTTTAATTAATAAATATTTAACAACTTAAAAAATGATCTCATTTATCCAGTGGCTACAAGGATGTGTCCACAGTAACACATTTTTGCATGATACTTCTTTCATCCTTTGTACTTTGAGATTAAGTTAGGGAAAACATATTTAGGATTTCCAATATCAGAACCTGGATGTAGTTATGATTGTATTCTATTTTTACATATATATTTTCAATCTCTAGAGATGCACAAGAGAGGCCTTCTTTGTCTCTGCATAAAAATAAAGTCTTATCTTCAAAGGGAGAAAGTGACAAAGATTTGCACAATTCAGATTCAATCTTGGCAGAGACAAACACTTTCCTATTTATAATTCATCAGTCACACCATTGTTTCATCAACTGCAAAGGGATTTTTACCAATTTTGGAAAAAAGAGATACATGAAGTTTCTTCAAAGACAGAAGAGGGTGCAATTTGAAGGCAATCACAAGATCTCACTGTTCAAAACTATCTTCCCCATCTCTAGGACCTGGAATTCCCATCGCTGGTCACACAGAAGATTAAAAATGGCATCTGAATTCAAGTTTTTAGTGAAGAGTGAAATACTAGTACTGACGCTTTACCTTCTGTTGAGCAGAACGTAAAACTTACGAAAATAGAATGCAGGCATATAGGGTGGCATAAGGAAATAGGCTGAGAGAACAAGGATATTAGCGTAACTAGAGGTCATCAGATACCGAATAGGACGTAGGAATTTGGGGAACAAATGGAAACAAATTGCTTATTAAAATCTCCCCATCCTGTTAATAGAAAACCCAAGGGTGGAGGGGGGTGCTTTGTTTAAAAAGCAGGTATTCTAAATTACTGATGATACAGTTCAGTAGAAAAAAATGAATAGCATTCTTATAAAAATAAAAGAGCAAGTTTGAAACCCTTCAACAAACAGTATGCATTCCTTCAATGAAAGTCTACCCCGATCTTTTTAAGTACAGCGATTGTACATACAAGCATTAATTAGGTTAAGGTTTCTGCTCTCCAAGATGTGTGAGCTGATCACTAAAATACAAAATAATAAAGGCCAAGGTTGACAGGTGTTCAGGACACCATGGAATCATAGCAGAAAGACTGACTTCTACCCAGCAAAATTTGGACAGGACAGAAGAGGTGATGTTTAAGGTAATTCTTGATGAATACTGAAGAGATCACTGAGAGAAAAGGGAAGGCAGCGAGGATTAGGACAGGGGCTGACTGAGGGAACTCTGTGGCATTTAGGAAGGTGTGAGAGATGGGGGGAGGCTGTGTGTCTAAGTACAGGTCCTGGCACCAGCCATTTGTAGCGTTGAGACCTTAGGAAATGGCTCAGCCTCTCTGAACCTTGTTTTTCCTTCGTCTGTAAAATAACAACAATAACATTAATAACACCTGCCTCGTGGGCTCTTGCATATTTAAATGCATATAAAGTCCTGATACTGGGTTCAATAAAACATAACGGTATCATGAGTGGCCGTAAAAGTCCAAATGAGAGACAGTGACAGCCTCAGCGAGGCAGATGAGGAAAGAGAGACATTTTCGGAGAAGAACAGATGAGATATGGGAATGGGGGAGAGATCAAGGCTGACCTCACTGGATGCCATTAACTGAGAAAAGTGGTTCAGAACAGTGAGTGGGACTAGGGGACCCACTGAGGGTGAGACGCCCGCATACCATGCGTGGGACTCCAGAGAGAGACAGAGAGCAGGCATGGAGGTCTTGGGACATTAGCATGGCCAAGTCTCTGACCAGAGAAGATATTATAGGGAAATTGCAGAACAGAGTCAAAACCCAAAGGACCCAACGAAACAGGGGAAAACAAAAGCAAGTGTATTAATGACTCTTCAATTCTAACTGTAAGCTCATCATGATATTTACAGTTGTGAGGAGCATTGTTTATTGAGTTGATGTGGTGGACATCGTCCTAAGTGTGTGGCTACATTACTCATGCATTCAACAAATAGCTACTGAGCATTTCCTGGATACCAACCTGGTCCTCAGAGAGAGTCACCGACAAATCAAGTAGAAACCATGGCTGCCCTCACGTAGCTTACATGAACTTTATAGGATAAAAATAGTAATGAAATAAAAAAAATCACATCTGATTATGAATAAAGTCTTCCCAGTTCGTGAAGAATGTGTACATGCATTTCACTGAGCCTCAAAACAATCCTAGTCGGAAGCCTTTTTAGCCCTGAGGCACAGAGGAAGAGAACGGTCAGACCCAATGAGCAAGAGTCTGAGGCCACTTGGGCCAGCGGCTGAGTCGTGAGATTCAAGCACAATGAGCCAAACCCCAGTGGCAGGATGGTCACTGGAAGTGGCCTGCAGGATGCTGCATGAGTTACATGACGTGGTGGCTTCAGATCACCTTCCCTGGCAGATCACTATGGTCCTAAAAAGGTAGTTTGTTGAGAGCACGCGTCTTCAGAGAGTGAGGGCTTGTGAGAACCAAAACGGATGCAAGCAGAAGTTAAGACGTTAAGAGAAAAACAAAATGAAATACGTCGGGGGAAACATAAGGAGCAGTGCAAACTGAGGGGAGCTGCAGCCTCAGATGTCAAACGCTGGACGGAAGGAAAGAGAAATGGAGAAATGAGCCCCAGGCAGAGAGTGTGATGGTCGTAAACAAGCCACACTTACAAAGATAAACACCCTTCATTAGAGAGCTTCCACTCTTAATAAGGAAAGGAAACTTTTCAATAGAAGCAGAGTGTACGCCAGGTCTATAAACACACTCGGTTTGAAACTTACTTTAAAAGGCATGGTTGACAGAAACATGGGAAAATCTACTGGATAATCTGACTTTCTGACAGCTCATCCTGCACCTTCTGATTAATAATGCATTTAGCAATATTATTAGACGCTTCGATATGCTCCTCTGACAGCACTTGTAACTCCGTTCTTTCTCACAGGCCTCCGCTAGTGAGGAGGAGAATAAAAGGTAAATACAGTCAGTAATTGTGCTGTAACGCTGCCTGACTAGCACGCTAGCCCTTTGGTGATTCATACGCAAGCTACATCCCAAGCAACTAAATCTAAAATTGGAGTGTATGTGCGAGCTGAGTTTTTATGTCTTGGTTTGGCAGTTTGTTTCCAGAACTGCCACAAATGAATGTTATTATTAGCTTATAGTTTGGGTGAAAGTGTCATCAATGCTTATTCTTTGAAAAGAGAGGGTGGGGGGAAATTCTACAGTTCTGTTTTTGGGGGTGGGAGGGAGTTGGAATCCACTAGGTGTCAGGTGCTGTTTTCATTTCTTATCTCGTTTAAGTCTCACATTAATATGGAAAGTTATTATTAACTACATTTTAACCTAGAGAAAACAGGTTCAGAGCTAAGCTCTAAATTCTAATGTGTCTAAGCTCACTCAAGGAACAAGCCAGAACTAAAATTAAGAACTTTCCAACTCTGAAGTCTATGCTCTTCCCATAAACCAAGTGAAATTTTGCTTGTAAAAGACCAGAATTGAAGCTATATTCAGTCCCATGCTGGCAGATCAGCTTCTGACATTGACGAAACTTGTGTGACGGAGAAATGACTGATTTTCTTGATAACATGTCAAAAGAGCTGTTGTCATCATTCCCATGACATCATAAGGATGGTTACAGCCATCATCCTAAAGATAATACAAATTAGAAAATTCTATGCAATATGCAACGGTTATTGATATGTGCACTCTAACGTGCACTTTAAGGAAAAAATAAAGACCTGATTTTAAGAGAGATGACTGTCTTCAGCAATTCCCTGTCTTCCCAAAGGCAGGAAAATTGTTCAGATAAATGAAACTGAATACTGTGCATATGCTGAACTGAATAGTCCTTCAGATAATAGGAAGATGTTCAAAAATCATCATGCCCCCTCTTGCTCGCTAGACTTGTCTGGAATAGTCTCTCAGCCAAGGGAGGGGTGTTGGTCATCCACATCGCCCACCTAATCTCTGCCCTGAACCCCAGACCTGAACTGTGCAATGGCGCCACCTTTCAGAACCTCCGTTTACGGTGCAGCCCGTGTGCCAGTTATGGTGCTAAAATACGTGAAGCATTATCACTCTTCCTCAGTAATTCTGCAAAGTGGGTGATCTGAATCCCATGTTTCTATTACTTACCTGAAGTTACAAACCTAACAGGTGAGGGAGCAAAGCAACCAGAATTCAAGCCCAGGTCTTTCTGATTCTAAGGTTGATTCTTGTTCCCCCAGCCCTCACTGCCCTCAGTAGAACCACCAGTTCTGAGTTGTGGTTCCAGAGCTCTCTGAATCTTTTTGTGGCTAGAAATGGATGCATCATTTCTCTTTATAACTTGTCTCTGTTTTCTTTCCTACCTGTAATCTTTGTCAGAATGGATGGCCTCACTTATCAGCTGTAATATATCTGAACGCCCTCTTGCCCATCTCTGTCAGTGAACTCTTAGTTACCTTTGTGTGCCCAGAACCTGACAGAGATCCTGACAAGTAAAGACACACTTAACATATAAATATTTGCTAGATAAATGATGCTACCCAGTCACGTTAGCCAGAATCCCAGGAGTCATCCAAGATCCTTCCTCTCCCCTGTCACCAAAGACCAGTGAGTAATCAAGTCTTGTCCATTCTACTAAATGGCTCATAAAACTGTCTTTATTTTGCCAACTTGTAGCTACTGCCTCGCTTCATGGTCCCACCATTCTTGCTTGAATGAGTAGTTTTCTTCTGAAAGATGGAAACACCCTTCTCTGTCTATAACATTGCCAACCAAACATCATCCAGCTCTTCAGTACCTCATGACTCCACCATGATAGATGGCTCTTCAAAATTCTTATCGTACTTCCCACTCTAACCTCAGCATTTGCGCGCGCGCGCTCTCTCTCTCTCTCTCTCTCTCTCTCTCTCTCTCTCACTCACACACACACACACACACACAGTATGCTCTAGCTATTAGAAACTGCTTACAACCTCACATGAACCTAGATTTTCCATCTTTATATTCACCAGAGACCGTATCAGTGGTTTGCAAGGAGTAAATGCTCACACATTTGATATGGTATTTTATCCTTTGGTGATGATGATGATGATGATAATAAAATTAGCAATAATATAATTTACTATGTGCCAGGTGCTAAGCCGATCACTTCATGTGGATTATCTCCTTTAACTCTTAAAACAAACTTATAAATTTGGTTCCATTATTACCTATATTTTATTGCAGATAAAAGTAAGGCTTCAGAACTGTTGAGGAATGTCTTGCAGAATACAGAGTTGGCAGTGAAAGATCAGAACTTCATTTTATCTCTATGCTAAAGTTCTACTTGTAGGAATCCACATCTAATACTGCCTCAGGCAGACAAAGTTTTATTATCTGTTTTTTAATGTCATTCTTTTAGGACAAGTGTTCTTTATCAATAACAAACCTCCACTCAAGTGTCTACATCACCCAGGAGGAAGCCACTGTGAAATGGGCTCCACAATTCCTAAGGAGATGACGTTAAAGGTGCTCTATGACTTTAAGGAATATACATTTTCAGGAAAAAATAAGATCACATTAATAGAAGCCATACTGAACCAGAATTCTACAATAAATAATGATACATATTAGACAAGGATTTCTAACTATTTCATAAATACTAGTCAAGGATTTCTAAATATCAGAGCAAGTGATAATCCTGAAAAATGACCAAGGACTTAAAAAGTACAACGTGGAATGAAAAAATAATTGTCAATTAAATTAGTGTAAGAGAGAAAGTGCCTTTTGAAAAACCTCCTGACAGGATCTGGAGTTGGTGAAATTATCTACACGTGAATCATGACTAAAGAAGACACAGACAAAAGAATTATAAAGTACTGTCAGTACCATTCTATCCATTCCTGCTTCTGACAGACAAAGAACTCTTACAAACATTAATGGAGTATGAAATGCTTAAGGCGTCTAATGAGACATTTCAAAACTGCTATGTCCAAAAATAAATTATTGACCTCCTTCCAAAATCCATTCCTCTCCAATTTGCTTCATCTCAGGAAACACCATTGCCTCTTCCCCCGTGTACACTTTCTCCGGTTAGACTGTGCCTACCTTCCTGCCTTCTCCCCTTTGCTTTAAAAAATATCCTGTTCTACCATCAACATCCAATGCAAATCTCACCTTGTTTTCCCAAATTCCTCCATGATCACCGCAGGTTAATATACCATCTCTCAGTAGATGAGGGTAAAGGGGATCAAATACATGGTGATGGAAGGAGAACTGACTCTGGGTGGTGAACACACAATGGGATTTATAGATGATGTAATACAGAATTGTACACCTGAAATCTATGTAGTTTCACTAACAATTGTCACCCCAATAAACTTTAATTAAAAAAATACACACACACACACACACACCATCTCTCTGTCACCTCTGAATGCTTACAACAACCATTATCAATGCAACCCATGGGCCATAAAAATTTAGGCCCCAACCTTTGGAATCTTCCTGAACTCCGCTCTTTCTGACACATCCACAGGGTCATCCCTTCCTTGGAAATATACCCAGAATCCTATCTCTGCTCTCATCTTCACTTCTATGACCTCCTCTAAGCCACGCCTTGACATTGCAATAAATATTCCGGCTTCCACCTCTCCACTGCCACGACTTTCACACACACACACACACACACACACACACACACACACGACCCAGAGTGTTCACTTGAAAATGTGTCACACTGCGTCGCTCTTCAAAATTCCCCAGTGATTTCAACAGCACTCAAGGAAAACATCCCAACTCCTTGCCATGGACGCCTGGGCCCACCAGTACCCACCATCCCACCCATCTAATCTTCCTCCTACTGCTCTCTACTTGCTCTACCACCAACAACAAATACCCATCCCCTTCTCATCTGCTCCAGACCCTGGGGCCACCTTGCCCTTGCAGTCCCTTCTCCCTCTACCCCATCACCCTGTGCCTGGGTCTCTCAGTTCGGTTCTCTGCACAGGGCCTTAGGGACACGTTCTCCGATCTCCCTACATAAAGTGCCATTATCATTACCACCCCTTTCTGTTAGGCTGGTGCAAAAGTAATTGTGGTTGTTACAATGATTTTTAATCTTTAAAACCACAATTATTTGTGCACCAACCTAATCGTTCCCTGACTTCTTTATTTCTCATAACACTGGTCGAGCCCTAATATCTTATTTTTGCTAATTTTCTGTAGACCCCTAGTAGACAAGAGCTCGCCAAGAGCAAAATGTTTGTTGAAAATTTTTCTAATGGCCACGTGTACATTAAAAATGTATGTCTTCTTAGTTCTCAAAGTTTCAAGACGACTCTGAAAAGAACACAGACTTTGGTTAGGCAGATGTGGATTTTTATCTGTATCCTGCTACTTTTTGAACTGTACTGAATTTAGGGAAAGTATTACATATCTGTGCGTCTCTGGCTTCTCATCACCAGTAAAGAAAGGGATACAAAGGGTGCTACGAAGCAGGTCCAACGCAGAGAACAGTTAGGGATTCAAACGAGTGTCAGTGAAAACTTAACGTCCACATAGACACCTGGACACAGATGCTTATAGCAGCTTTATTTATCTTTGCCAAAACTTGGAAGCAACCAAGATGCCCTTCAGTAGGTGTTGGATAAACAAACTCGGTCCACCCAGACAACAGAATATTATCAGCACCAAAAAGAAACGAGCTATGAAGCCGTGAAACGAGGTATCAAACAAGGTATGAAGCCAGGAAACTCAAATGCATATCACTAAATGAAAGAAGCCAATCTGAAAAGGCTGCATACTGGATGATTCCAACTATACCACATTCAGGAAAAGGCAAAACTGTGGAGCTAGTAAAAGATCAGTAGTTGCCAGGGCTTGAAAGAGGGAGGATGAGTAGGCAGATCTCAGAGGAAGGGCAGTGAAAGCACCCTGTATGACACTCTAATGATGGATACATGCCAGTATACATTTTTCCAAACCATAGGACATACAACAGCAGAAGTGAACACTAATGTCAACTATAGATTCTGGGTGACAATGACGTGTCAGTGGAGGTTTACTGATTGTCACAAATGCTCCACTGTGTTGGGGGGTGGGGTTAGTGTGGGGCAGGGGGATGTGAGGCATCTCTGTACTTTCCTCAATTTTCCTGTGAACCTAAAATTGCCCTAAAAAAAAATAAAGCTTTTAAAAACAAACAGTGTGCTAGCGGATAAAAGTGACTTCACAGAATTGCTGTGAAGATTACATTATCCTCAAAAACATCTGTAAAGTCTCTAATAAACTGACCAGCCTGTTACAAACCTTCAATAAATGTTCACACACACACTCTTTTTTCGATTGCTTCCGTTCTATTTTCTGTAAATGGCAAAATACACCCACCTAGAGTGTGATCATTCCATCCTATAACCTGAGAAGTAGGAAATGCAGTAACTGTTAGTCTGCAAATTGAAGAGCGATAAGTGTAGGCCTATTCGATTGCATGGCTGAAAATAATAACCTGCATCACAGATTGTATAGAAAAAGCAAAATAACCTCATAAAACCCAGAATATCATGGTTCTCATACATTATGGGCTGTTTTCTCTCTATACCACACCTACATGATGTCAAGCTATTGGAAGGACCAATTTTCACAGTAATTTTATTTCAGTAAATGTGTTTATATTGATAGTATTTATTTCACCTAATATTTCCTGGAAACTGATGACTTAGAAATAAATTAGCAGATCCTTTGTCAATAAGCTCAGGCCAGTATCTTTTGCTACCTAATGTTGTAAGAATATTTGAGCATTTTCTGATTACAATTCAAATAAAATGCTAAGAGTCAAGTAGCAGAGAGACCCAATTATCAGCTTTTTCTGCCAGCCGAGAGGATAAGTACCATAATGAGACGTGTTCATTATTTGCTGTCCAGCTGCTGTGATTGATTCACTTTGACTGGTACATCTTGCTAGTGTGATAGAGTACAGTGAATATTAGGGCTTGTTATTTTTTCCAGGGCAAAGAAACCATGGTGTCTAATGACTGGCTTCATTTCCACCTTTCTCTACAATCTGCCAAATAAATAGATCCAAATAAACCTCTTTAGCAAGTGAACGTCCATTAGGAGACCTATCATCAAGGCTGGCGAGTCTGCAAAATTCTGAGAGCCTTCTGTCTTGGAAAAGTCGGTCTCTTGGAAAAGTTGGGGGAGAGGGGAGAGGGGAGAGGACAGAGGGGAGAGGAGTGAGGAATGAGGGGAGGGGAGGGGAGGGGAGGGGAGGGGAGGGGAGGGGAGGGGAGGGGAGGGGAGGGGAGGGGAGGGGAGGAGAGAGGAGAGGAATTCAACACAATTCTGGTACCAAAATGTCCCGCAACTTTATTGTCTTCTGTTAACAGAAGTAAACTATTAAGTTGGTGCAAAAGTAATTGTGGTTTCTGAAATTATTTTTAACCTTTTAGCCTGCAATGACTTTTGCACCAACCTAGTATTAAACCAGGATACACAAAAGTCATTTATTCTTTCAAATAGTCACAAAAATCACAAGTTGGTAGGCTGGCTGAAAAATTGTTCAGTTGGGTTTTGAGCTGTCCAGCAATTCTTCAAGGATAGAGGCCCATAGAGGACATAGTTCTTATAATAATAAAAAGTCATGTGACTATGTCATTTACATAGCAATCTATGAAGTTGCCTGTATTAGGCAGTGGGTACAGGAGATAATGTTTTGTGAACTACTAGCTAAAAAAAAATGTTAACTCACGTCTCTAAAAGTAAACCCTATCACATTACGTCAAAAACATCATAAAAGCACATGTTGGCTAAATACAAAGTTAGGTGAACAGTCACTGTTCTCAGCAAGGCTTGATAAAAACAGTTGGAGTTACAACACATTAATGATTAATAAAAGTCCTGTGAAAATGCAATGATATATCTATGCATATATTATAAATTTAGGCGAAATCACTGAAAAGTAGTTCTACCTGAATCTAGCTTGTAATATGTAAGGAAAATTTTACAATTTTCCCTAAAATATGAGATAAAAATTCAGCAACATTTTACTAAAATATCTTATTGTCTTTATATTTTTAATGTCAAAAGCCTTTAACAGTGCACAAAATCCTTCCCAAACTAAACTACACATGCTAGAAAAACACATGTGTGTGTTAAGAGCTCTGTGAACTACATCCTTTTTGTAACTTAAATTATGTCCATTGATTCTCACCCCGTTTCTTTTACAACTGAAATCAGTCTATGTCTCCTTTCTGTCTATTCTTAAATCAAACGCTTTACAATGTCACAGCAGGACCAGACACCTCTCACCCAGGAAAACCTCTTTTTAGATAATATTACTTTTGCTAATCCTCCCAGCCACTGTTGGAGGTAGTTACAGTCAGCTTGTAAAGAGAAAAATGAAATCTCAGAGAATGGAAGGATATTGTCTAACTTCCTTAGTGAAAAATGCAGAACCCAAACTCAGGCATATCTGACGCCCAGTCTGTGCTCCATAAGCTGCTCACAAGCTTTCTCACTTTTAGCAGAAGATTCCTGACTATGGTAGACCGTAGGGTCCACCCCATTCAGTTATCCATATATAACCAATCCAAAGGGTTCTTTTTTGTGATTTTTGGCATTTTATAAGGTAACCAAAACTTTATTTGAGAATGCAAAGAATGAATAACCCCTAGAATAAGACATATACAGATATGTATGGAGATATTAATATACATTAGAATGCTTTACACAAGAATGGTATGTGTCACATGCATAACATTTATGATGAGTATTTGGTGGATAAAAATGAGGTTTTGAATAAACCTCCATGCCTTTCTCACAGAGGAAGTGGTAAAACATTTTAACTAGTATGACTAATAGTTTCCATTCTGGTCTGGATTTCCCTCTCTCTCTCTCCATTTCATCTTCTATTTCTTTAATGAATACTTCACCATGTTTGGACCGTTCTTTTCAGTCTCTAGCTTTCCCCTGCTGAAAGTTCAAATATGAGCTCTATCCTTACAATCCTAATCATAGTTACTCATAATGACGACTCCATATTTGCCCATCACTATCTTAAACATACAACATTTATTATCTTACAGTATATTTATATGCCTTGTGCAAGGTAAATATTCTTCCTTCCACTTTGTAGTTGAAGAAACAGGCTTACTGGCGTTGTGTGAATTCTAAAGTCACATGTTTAGAAAATGGTGGACTGGAAATCAGAAATTAGAAGCAGAACTAATTTCAAGCTCTGTATTCAACCATGTGGCAAACCACGTGACGAGGGACTATTTCTCCAGGAACAAGCTTAGCAAAATGTTAGCTTCCTGGGTCACAGGCTAATTTACACTTACTCTCTTGCTCTGTTTATGTGGCATTCCGAGCTTTGGCTGAAGCAACTACTCCCTGTGGCAAAGGAAAGAATGCTTTATTCAGTTACCTGTGGAGGAAAGAGGTGCAATGTTGTTGTTGGAAAAAAGTATAACTTCGAGATTAATGATCAAGTTGAAAATGGATTATCCGTTGGGCAAACATTTCCTATCGTGCAGCCTTATTAAATGTTCTCCAGTTACAATGCTTAGGGGCTGTTCTGAGTTAATTCCGTCTAAATGGAGCTTACATGTTAATCAATGCATCAACTTTATCGAATTATACATTTTGTGCAATTTATATAATTATGTTCTGCACATCTAGTTAATATCATTTTAAATAAATAATGTAAAATGATCTTAGCTATATTAAATAAATTGATTTAAATGACATAGAACTTAATTTCCCCTTAAGTCCAACTTTTCCTCGGTGCAAGGATATGAAAGAGCCTTAAAAATGCCTCACGTAGAAATTTAAACTTCCAGTGGGAAATGTTATCATTCACATACTGAAAAACTACTCTTGTCACCTGCAAAGATGACACCCATGGCTTCCGTCAATGTGCTATGTTCAGTTTCCCAAGAAGAGAAGGAAAGGTCTTGCTAATCTGTCTCCATTTCTTACCCGGTCCCTAGTGAAAGCTATGATGGGTGCTCCAAGAAATCTAATTCTATAATATTAGGAAGGTAACTGGCCTCCTAAGCTACATTCACAAATTCAATTTTCTTGACACTGTGCTAAAAACCAACCGAGCTACCTGGTCTTCAAAGCACAAAAAGGTTTAGTCTGCTAGTCTAAATGCCTAGAGGAATCAGTATACAGTAATATTTTTAGCTTTTAATCCTAATTAAACGTAGTTTTCAAGTTTATACTGAGAAATCTATGTTGCAGTGGAAATTTACCACTTGGCTATTTAGTCGAGTTTTTCTTCCTAAATATTTACGAAGCAGTATGCTAGAAGTCACATATAAGGAATCTATCAAAATACAACTTTTCATAGACACATGCATGCATTTTAGCCAAAATCCACAAACTTGGCTGGGAATAAATACATCTACTATTTGCAGTTAAATACTTCCTCTACCTGGAGAGATTCCTGTCCTGAAAGGCATTTTGGAACATAAAGTACTTATACCCGTTTTTTTAAATAGAGTAAGTGAATCTTCTAAAATCCTTTCCAAGAAGAAGAGAAATGCTAACCATAGACTGAGAAACTCAATCTCATTTGGGAGATCAAAATCATACCTGTGTAAACACCTGAAATCATTGAAACTTTCCCTCACAAACCAATCAATTGTTATATTTTCAAAATTCTCTACTTGCCGTGTGTTATTTTGTGGTGCACTTTGTAATCATTGCATCCTTCCCAAACATTCCCCAAGCCCCAAAATATTGCTCTTTACATACATTGAGAAAGCTCAGAAAAATTGATTCACTAGCAGAAAGGGGTAATCACAGATTAACACACTAAACAGGATAAAAAACAGAAACTCACGGTAGTCTAATGAAAAAGAAAATGGCAAGTATTTTCACTTAAGTTTCAAAATATTAACCACACTCAAGCATCACATGGCATTAATTACAACACTCTATGTTCCTCTGTAGCACTACCTCATCTTTCTCATGCACAAAAGTATTTGATCTTTACAGCCATTCCTTAAAGAGACTATTATTATTATAATCCCCGTTTTATAAATGAGACAACAGTCATAAAGTTGAAGTTTCTCCTAGGAATCGAACTCAGATCTCAGACAAGATTCTTTCTACTTTCTAAGGCAGGCCGGCCCCATCAAAAGTGAGAGTAAATCATGACCAAAGAATACGGAGAGTCACTGGGGTACAGGTCAAATTGCACTTTAGGAAACGCACCTGCTTCTATGTAATTTTATGGTTACAGATGGATTCCTGATGCAGGGTTTCTCCCAAAGGCCCTCAGGTAGCAACTAAACCTTATAGTCCCACAGGTGTCAGAGACGTGGGGTGAAATTCACCCCTACATCCAGAGCAGATATTGTAGCACAGCTAAAATGTCTTTTTCAAAGACAATGTGTGTAGATAAAATGTCTTAACTATTTGTCAATGAAAGGTACCTTTCATGCTCAATGAAAGGTAGCTATTGTCATTAGAAACAAAATCACACAGTGTACCGATTCGGCCAGGCTACTTTTTCACTAGATACAGAAACAACCACGCGGGCTGGCAAACAGCACTTATTTCCATTTCCTTATCCATCTACATATTCAATGAAAAACCAGAGCTGAGGTCAGTACCATACAGACTTTTTAATAGTCCAGAACAAACTCATCTCTGTGTTTTCCATTTGCAAATAAGTGACCATAGTGTGTTGACTAAAAACGTAAGTTGACACCAGTGTGCCTTTTCATTACTAACTAGAATTGGTCTGCCTGGACAGATGCTTGGAAAAAAACAAAACAAGGGAAAGTTCATAAAGGTAGGACAAATTGAAATCAAAGGCCCATATCTGGATTATAAATGTACTCTTATCAGTTCACAGACAAGTAAAACAGACAACCACACACTCCTTTCAATCCTAGAATCTAGTGTTGAATCCTATCTCCTTCCCATTTGTCCAAAGAGACTGAAAGATGGGGGGTGCTCAGGATGGAATATGTTTAATCCCTTAAGAGTCACTATGGCATCAGCATTCTAGGCTGTGGTCCACCCTGCAGATATATAAGACGGCAGATCACAAGGACATACATCCATAGTCCCGTCTCCCCAAAAGGATAACAACAGCTTATATTTATACATCACTTCCTGTGTCAGAGACGGCTGTAAGCACTGAGTGTGTGAGACAGACTGTGTGTGTGTCTGGGAGTGTGTGTGTGGGGGGGAATGAGTGTGTAGCATATCATACTCACAATAACCCTACAAGGAAGCTACCATTATTACCCTCACTTTACAGGTGGCAAAACTGAGGCCCAAGTGCTCACAGCGATCATGTGGCATTTACACGCAGGCCCTCTGAACTCAGGTGCCTGGGTTCAGAACCACTACATGCTACTGCCCAGAGTGGATGTTTACCCAAGAATGACAGCAGCGGGAGGGCACATCTCAAACCATTTCCCCTGAAGTGCCAGTGGAGCACGTTTTACTCTTTCTGAGAACAAGCGTGGTGCCGTTGTCTCCTACTTTTTCAGGCTTTCCTGGGGCCTTGGGATTTTTCAGACTGATTGTGTCTGCAGCTTTCAGTGGTAGAGATCCTGTGTCACGTGGAAACATTCAGAGACTGAAAGGGTTACTTCTTTAGGGCGACAGTACATGTCTGAATTCCTGTTCCCCAGAAAGGACCTCCCTAGGCCCTGAGAACTGACAACGGAAAGGGAGACGAGCCTTGTGCCGCAACGAACTGCACTGTGTCCCCTGAAATTCAGATGCAGAATCCTAGCCCCTAAGGTGATGGTGGCAGGAGATGGGGCCTGTGGGAGGTGATTGGGTTTAGACAAACAGATGACGGTGGGGACCTTAGGATGGCGCTACTGCCCTTCTGAGACACAGCAGCAAGCTGACGCTCGCTCTCTCTGCCGTAGGAGCTTCCCCAGAAACCAGTCACGCTACCACCTTGATCTTGAATATCCAGTCAATAAAACAATGAGAAAATATCTTTCTCTCTTTTAAGTCACCCAGTCCTTGGTATTTGATTTCGATAGCCCAAGCTAAGACAGATACAGACAGGATGTTGAAATGGCAAAATGGGACAGTTATGCCTGTGTTCATGGAAGAGAGCCAGATAGGAGCAAGGCACCATATTTAGAGGTTCACTGGTAAAAATACTGAAGCATTTTGGTAGAGATAGGAAACAGGGAACGGTCGGTGTCTGTCACTGAGGTAGGTAATTACTATCGTTATCACTCTTGCTACCATTTATTGAATATTTGACATAACGCTGACTCATTTAATCTTCAAAACAACCCTATGTGAACCTGAAACTTAGGCTGGGTAAGTTCCCCAGAGCCCAGAGCTGTAACTGGCAGGACAAAAACTGGACTCTGGCTCTGACGCAGCCCTTGCGTCATGGAGAAAGTGGCAGGACAGGTCTGGGCTTTTCGGACAAAGCTTCCAGAGCAGCTGAAATCTAGACGGGTAAAAACCCAGCTAACCCTGCCTACATTCAAAGCTTTCAAAACAGAACAAGAAGGTACTTCTTCTTGGCTCCTGCCAAGATGAAGGAACGTAGCAGTTTCTTCTTTGTCAAATGATCCTCCCTTTTAAATTACTCCAGAGTGGCTAAAAAGATAGCATCAACCCAAATTGCCCGTAGAGACTGCTATCAATCTCCAAAGATTCTGAGAGGGATTTTATCTGATGGAGGATAATCCTGTGCTTATGTTATTTAAGCTTAGATCACTTTCAGGTAAGTGTGAAAACTGGCAATCATTTGATGCTTTACATTTAGTAACAATATACTATATCAAGGTTTAGGATTTGAAATCCCAAGGTTTCTATTCTCCCTGCACTCAGAAACCCTGTGCTCCAACATGAATGAGCTGAGGACTGAAAAGTCCTGAACGCCTACGGAGACACTGCAATGTGGCTGTATTTTTCGTCTGAGGCTCTCTGCTCATTTGAGCACTTTGTTCTCAGGAACAGCCCAGAGCTTAAGAAAAGTTGCCCCACAAATCAGTAAATGAATTCTTCGTCAACCATCTGGCAGACCGTGAAATGGATGTGTTTTTGTTTTTGTTTTTCTTTTTTTTCTCAGCCAAATGATTTCAACACAATCTACTACCAGATGTCTTCTGTTTCTGAACGAATGATGATAGGAAGCCATTTCTGTCTGCCCACAATGGCATAAATAGTGAATAATCTTGGCTCCATTTAAAAGGTAGTTAATGTAACAGACTGTGGTGCTTTGAACTCTGAGACACACTACTCAGTTTCCTAATAGAATATTTTCTGTTTCCCAAAGATTACTCTAAAGAATAAGGGCAGTAACATATTCAGAGACAACCAGATGACAAACGTTGGCTCTATTTATTTTGTTGTAAGAATAAAGTTTACCTCAGGAATTATAAATTTTTCATCTATTCTCATATGAGCAGAATTCAATACCGTCACGAAATATGCCTTAAGAAAATGTTCCTCAGATTAGCATTTAAAGAGATGCATAATGTGTCGTTGCTCTGCATGGTAATTAAGCCAACTGAACTTCATATTAATAAGTGTAAGTTTTCATTTTTATACAAATTACTTTTGTGTGTCAAATGACTTACATCCCTATTTGCAAAAGAATTTAAGATAGAATACAACAAAAGACATAACTAAGAAAAGCAGACAATGTCCAGGCAAATGACTGAAAAGAAGATGGAAGCATTCTGACCACAAGATAACATCATTGCTGCCACTGAAATTCAAATTCAGTTCTGCAGACCCTCACAGTAAGGTCAATACATAATACACAGTAGATGACGCATGGATGGATGGATGGACAGACAGAGTGACTGCCATTATGCCATTATTGTGTAGAAGAAAACATGTCAACTCTGTAAAGAAGAAGAAATTTTCCTGGCACTAAATTCAAACCAAGAGTTTATAGGTTAAAGGCAGAGAATTGGTGAATCAAGAACAAACATATTCTCAGAACCCCTCTGAATAATCTTCATAATATAAAACATAGTGATGGACCAACCATGATAACAACTTCAACATTCCCAGAGCTCCAAGATGACAGGCTCACCACACGAAGATGCTGACACAAAGATGGAATGGCTACTGTTTTCTCAGGGCCAGAGCAGACGAAGATCACAAACTCAGATGAGCACCGGATCCAGGCAGTTGAGAGGCCGTGGACTCCATTAGCTATAAGACAGCGGAGTGTGGGGGTCCCGAGGCAAAGAGAGAAGGGAGTAAGGACCCAGCCCCACAGAAAATGTGATGCCAACAACACATTCTCTTGTGAGGAAACTCAACCCAAAGGCCATGCAACTGTGTTCCCAGTTGCAGGCAAATAAAAACCTGTTGTGAAATACATGCTTCAGATTCCCTGTTGGTTATTATATGCGGCATCCAAATTGGGTTTTACGCATAGTATGCAGGAAGGACTTCCAGGCCAGGAAAGATGTAGTAGGTCGTGGAAAAGCAACTCTCACAACGATGAGAAAAGCCAGAGAAATGACCAAAAGTCATACCTTCAGAGACACTAGAGAGCTGTGGGAACAGTGTGAGCAGATGTGCTAGAATCACGGGAAGGGCAGATTCCCTCCCAGCTGCTGTGGTCAGCGGAGGCTGGAGAACGGAAAGCAAAAGCTCAAAGCTCAGGTTTTCCAAAGGGGAAAAGGATCTCCTACTCCGTGAAGGTAGAAGAGACAGACCACCAGGTGCTCAAGGAAGAACCTGAGAAGGTCCCTCCTGAGAAGCATGGATAAACGTGTCCTGGGAAGTATCTGGTACCACATAACCCAGCATTTTACCTCTGAAAATATTATTTTCTTTGATAAAACCCCCCAATTTAGGAACACAACCCAAATCTCATGATTTTCCTTTACAAGCCAGTATAGGTTTTCCATCTATGGATTTATCTAAACTCTTTGTTAACCCATTTATTAACAATGTTCAACCAATGGACAAACTGAGTTCTGCAACCTTATCCTCCACTTTGTGAGGTAGCATTTTTACATATATATGCATTATAAATATGTATATATACATATATATTCATTCTAGACTTTTCTCACTTTTGTATTTTTTTTGGATTTGGTCAACAAAAATTATATCTATTTTATAATTCTATTTTCTAACTAATTCCATTTATTAGCTAATTCCATTTACAATAGATTTTTATAATAGTCATTTCTAATTGTTCCCTTTCTAGGCTTCAAAGCACTAAAATATTTAGTCTGTTTCTCACTGTATTTTTTTTTTGCATCTTTGAAGCTTATCTTTTAAATACACAGTTATACACGAAGATATTCTCTGTGTCGAAATGTTTCTGAATCTAGGTCTTGTGACCCCATCTAATCCCCAGAAGTAATCTCTTGATGTAAATCCTTCCAGGCTTTTTGAAAATACATTTCATATAAATGCACATGGAAATATATTTATGTTTTATTATGAAATATTTAATCAAGTAGTACATAATTTATTGTAAGCTGATTTATTCAAGGAAAAAAAAAACTACTCCTATGTACAGACACCCCCGTAAATACATTACTTAATACCAAGGACTCCTAGGTGGAAAGTAATCAGTGTCTAATAAGAAAATCCTACATCCTATAGGGCCCTGGTCATGGAAAGAAGTTCACTCAGTTCCTTATTCTTCCTTGAAAACCAAAAGTTTCCAACTGTATTGTCACTGCAGTGTTTTATGGTTTGCTTGGTTTTTTCCACTCAATGTCTTATTGTCTGTACACTTCTTATTCTTTCTGCTTCTGTGCTTGGTCTTCTGCCTCTTCAGGCTGCATGGCCCCTTCCCACAAGGACACTTGCTCAAGCCCTCCAGCCTTCAAGAGTAGCTCACCGACCCCATTTCCGAAATCACTTGCTTTTTTTCTTATTTTTCCAATCGATAGCTGTGTTCTCTTGGACAAGTTACTGAAAACGTACATCTATTTCCCCAGAGAATGAGTATCTCTCTCAGCTTCCCCCTGCCCACCCCAGCCCGCCCCTTCCCTGTCCTCACGTTCAGAGGCTCTGAAAACTCTCCCTCTGCATGAAGTCCCCTTGCATTTCACATCGCCCCTCCTCTCCGTGTGATGAATAAAAGTCTGTTATATGATGGACAGCAGGTATCACCCGGGCTTTCCACGGCTTGGTCAGGACTCACTGGTGAAGACTTTACTTAAAAGCCTATGATTCAGGTCCTTCCTGTTTTCTCTTTGTAACAGATTTATTGAGGTGTAATTGACATACAATGAACTGCATTCATTTCAAGTGTGAAATTTACACTTGGAGGTGTTTATACATGTGTTTTGACCCACTCAGTATGCAACTGAGAAACTATTGTCCCAATCAACACAATGAATGTGTATATCCACCACGCCCAAAGGCTTCCTTTCCCCGTTGGCAATCCTTTCTTTCGAAAATCTTTTCTTCAATTAGGCTGCCATATAATTACAGATTCTTTCGTATATCAATTGTATGTAACTACTTCAGGCTTCACTTTGGTTGCCTTAATTACATTTCAGCAAGGCCCGCATTTCCCGCAGTTTTCATTAGGATTCATCTTATTCCCTAAATTATGATTCAATCTTTTTTCCTCCACAACCCAGTCTTATCAGTGATCTTCGCATTGTACAGTGATTCTAACATAAACTTAGGATGAAGTCCTTTGTCTTGATATGGCTCAACTGAGAGAAGGATCCCAGCAGATTTTTCCACCCACTGTTTAAAAAACAAAAAGCAACTCTTTATAAAATAGCCACGCATAAGCCTTCACTATATTATGACCATGACATTTTAGAACAAGAAGGCACTGATACTTTGACAAATATTTAAAGAAACAGACATTCCTGGGAAGATCAGGCCCCTTACTCAACAGTTTATAAAATTATTCATGCACCAAGTATTAATTCCCACCACCTCCACTCCCTCTCACACACCCTGCTTCTTGAAGATCACTTCTAAAGAAAACCTCTCAGTCATGACATCTGCAATTACACCGTGAATGTCAGAATATCTACTCGGGGCTTAAACCCTTTAATATGCAAGGAACAGAACGATCAGAAACCAATCTTTGGTGACCATCTCTTTCTAAAATTATGACCTAGTAACACTTGAAGAATGGTTTGTATAGGGAGTCTCACATGCTAATGATGGAGTTCATCAGGCAACAGAAGGTCCCAAGTTTTCATGAGATCACGCAGGTTTTACTGGGAGATGGCAGTAACTTCATCGCCAGTCTGTGGTAATGATTCCTCATCGTGGGTGTTTGGGGAGAGAGAGAGCACATGGGTGGGTGCGGGTGATCGATGAGCCTGTTGAGAGGCTAAGATGTCTCTGAACAATTGAGGAAATGTCTTCGTCTGGAACAGACTAGTCCCAGACACTCTGAGAACATTCTCGTCTACTGCAGTTCAATTTCTAGATGATGACTTTACCTTGACACCTGAGAATAGCCACCCAGAGACTGGGTGCTGCTTTCAGCCTGAGCCTCATTCATCTTCGCATTGCCCAGGATGAGCAGTCTAAATCAAAACTGTTTCGGCGTGAGGAGTGACAGAATGAATACGTGCAGAGGAAGAAGACAAGCTCCCCGGGTGATCACAAACACAGAAATTTAGGAAACAGGGCTGGTGCTTTCCACAGGCACTTGTGCTTCATTTGCTTGTTTAATACTTGGGAGATGGCGCTGCAGTCCCAGTGGGGTGGAAGAAGGGCTGGGAGGGCAGGAAGCGTGGCAGGCAGAGGAACGTAGTGGGTACGGCATGGCAGAGCAGACCAGGTGGGTCCGAGTGCTGCCGCCGATACACACGTCAGCTTGGACAGACCACTTCGTCTCGCTGAGCTCCACGTGTGAAATGGAGACAGTGCCAAGACCTAGTTACAGAATCATTTGACGATTAAATGAGTTAACATCAGTCCAGTGCAAAGAACAGTACCTGGCATATTCTAAGCACTATGTAAGTCACTACTATTGTTATTCCAATATTACTTTGATGTTCATTTGTATTTCACATTCAAATAATTGGAAACAGGTGAAACTAAAACATTTGCAGCCTCAGCTGTCCAGGGCAGAAACCCAGCTCAGACTAGATTTTTTTTTTTTTTGATGAAAATTATATCAAATGAACTTGGGAAGGTGTGTGCCTCATGGAACAGCAGGATGAGAAGGTGTTTGGGTGAGCCTCAGTAAACAGTGGAACCATGGGCAACTCAAATACCACCAGACTCTCTCCAGGGCTCTCCCACACGCCATCTTCCCTCTTCCCTTTCTTTCTGCAAAGCGGCTTCCTCACATCTGAAACCCTACCAGGAAACATGGGACTGACACACCCTCAGCCTTACAGCCTACATTCCAGGACCTCAGAGAAGGGTTTACTTTTCTCAGTTCATCTCACGGAAGGCCTCCGATTGCCCACTCCTGCGAAAGTTCCAGAAAGGTCCAGAAGGATGCGTGTTGGAACAGCCCCAGTATGATGAGCTCTCTTTAACTTCTTTAAAATCGTTTTTAACTTGAAAACAAGATGACTTAAGGGCCAAAATCAAGTTCCTCTTCTGAATCAGTGCCTACCATCGTCTCTGCCAGGTTTCCTCAGTTGGGTTTCCTTGTCAAGTCCCGTAAGACTCCAGGGAGCACAGGCGATCTCTCGACTTCCTGGTTCTTTCCCACACTTGGAACAGAAGGGTGCTTGTGTGAGGTTCATTTCTGAATGGTTCTGGCTCGCTATGTATTATTTGTTTGGTCTAGATTCCAAGTCGAGATGCCTAAGTTAGAGGAATCTCATTCTTGGTTCTAACCACAGGTTTTGTTTTGAAATTGCAACTTAGGAAGTCATGTCACTGGAGTCAAACCTGTAGTTGGAATGTTGTGGCTGTGGATCGTAAACTCTGAACCAGAGCTGAGTAAACAGTCAACTTTGCACTCTGTTTACAAATGGGCCGCAATCTGTGGATCATGTGTGCATGCATTTTTTAAGGACATGCTCAGAACTTCTATTTTCACTAGTAAAATCATATGTTCCCTTCAAACCCCAAAAGGAAGACAGTGTTGTCCTCTCATATGTCCAGCTTTAAGTGCAAGTAACCACACAAGTGGTTCAGAAAATAATTCTTTTAAAAATGCATGAGTGAATGAATATGCCAATGGAAAAAAAAGGTGAAAATCTTTCCAATCCTGTTAGATACATTTCAAAAGCTACCATGCAAAGAATACACAGGAAAAGGGCGGTTGGTCAGGGAGAGCAGTGCTCTAGATTAAAAGCAAATTCCAAACCAAATACAATGAGTGGTACTTAACTGGATCTGTTTCTTTTCTTTCTTTTTTTTTTTTTTTTTTGTTTGGTGGGGAAAGGCAGCTGTATAAAACAACATGGTATAGCTGGGGAAACTATCGATAATATGAGACAATTATATTAATTTATAATGGTGCTATGGTTATCTAAGAACATCTCCTTTCTTCTTTGTTATGTACAGTGAAGTATTTGGAATAAACAGAATGTTAAGTACTTCGTTTAGAATATCTTAACTAAAAAAGAAAAAGCAACGATAGCAAAAGGTTCTGACATAGGTATATATGGGAAAGAAACTACTTATGACAAAGGTGCTAAGTCCTCACCACCATCAATAGGTTCTTAGAAATGGGAATGTATCTTTTAAAGAAATTAAAAGGAACATATGTATAGATGAAAACATATATGGCACAGTATCAGGAGCGGTGGATAATTCATTAATTCTAATTCATACATTTATTCCTCACAATGACCCTATAAAATAGGACTGTTATCAACCCATTTTACAGATGAGAAAACAGCCGCAGCTTCGCTAGTCTGAAATCACACTGATATTAAATGCTACAGCTAGGTTTCAAATGGAGGTAATCTCGCTCTGGACTTGAAAACAAATGAAACGTGGAGCCTAAAATGCTTTCTAGAGTTGAATCAAGGTACATTATATAGATAGATAGATAGATAGATAGATAGATAGATAGATAGATAGATAGATAATTTACTATAGCTTCCTAAACTATAAATGGTCATAAAAATGACATCTGCCCAGTATTATTCAGAAATTAGTACTAAAATCAAGAGCACTATAAAATAGTAGACTGTCTAGAGCTATAGTACATTGATACTAATATCAATTGACAGACTTCTCTGAAACTTTGTAACTTATTCAATTAAATATACTTTAAAACACTGGCCAAATACTTGTGTTTTTAAATCTATAACAATAGAACACTTTTAAAAATAGTTTTGGTTTTAAATCTAAATGACATGCTTTTACAAAAATTGAAAGCTTTTTCCATCATTAATGTATGCCAAAAATGTAAATTATTTTTATGTTGCTTCTGCATGTAGCCCTTGGAAACACATGCACCAACAGCCATCACCATTCCCACTACAGCATTCATTTTAAAACTTGTTTTTTATTCAGAACTTCACACTTTGACTTTTCAACTGGATACTTGAATTCCAATATTAATCATGAGTCACTTCACAAGGGACACCAAAATTGAAAAATGATTACTGTCATGTACTTAACAATTTTATTTTAAAAATAAACTGTAGTCACTTTTGAGAAAGTTAATTTTAGGCAGTAAAGCAACATGAAATCAACTTTTGGAAGAGGTTAGTAATTTATATAAATCAAGAGCTAGGAAAGGGACACTATTTTAAGGTGACTGTTAAATTTTAGATATCCTCTAATAGACTCTTCAGGTACATTGAGAAACAGGGTGAGTTATCTCTTCCGGTAACTATTTTCCTGTTGTACACAGACCAGTAAGCAATAGTTTTCATCTGTGAATTCCCCAAAATGACACAGTCACGCTTTCCTTTGTTCTACCTACGCCCATGAAGCACACTGTTATCAGGAGGATTATTCCTATAATGATCAAATGTCTTTGATTTCCAATAAGGAAATGACTAAGGAAAGTAATACAAGAAATACAAAGAATTATAACACACACAGAAAGTATTAGTTAAGCTTCTTGGGCCAGTAAGCTCCAATACAAAATTAAAGCATGCAATCCTCTGAAGAACTCAGCTCTCCTTTCTTACTATAAGCAAATCCAAATCAAATTAACAAGGGCATTTTCTCCAAGAAAAGTAGCTCTAACTTTTTATTTGGGGACATGGCATTTAAAAGGTATTACAATGGGTAAAACCTCCTTAAGTTTGAGTTAGCTGAAATTAGTTTGACTATTTCCATTGCATTTCCTAACACATATTTTTCATTCTTGCAAAAGTAATTGCTTTAAAAAAAATTTTTAAAACCCAAGCAACATGTTAAATAAAAACTCCAAGAACTTCAGGGTATTTCTGCCAGCCGTTGAAAAAAAAATCTAATTAAGAACTCTCAATTACAACATTCGTCAAAGAATCTTGAAAATAGTTCTTCCAGCCAATTACCCTCCCCTTCCTTAGAATGTCTTTGTCTCAAAGAGTTGTCTGTCTCAGCTCATCTCCCCCAGGCCATAGCTGTTGATATTGGGAAAACCACACACAAAAAATTTACTCCTCCCAGGAGTAACTGCATTTCAATAACAGGCTCTCGAAGATCAAGATACTTCAAGATTCAAAGGAATAACATCTCCTACCTGGGAGGCAGACATTCTGATTGAACAGTGAGTGAGATATGTTTTCTGAACAGACAGTATTTCTCACTACCTACTCCAATCACACGCTGCTAGTGACCCTCTAATCTAGCAACTCATTAACTTGGCTAACAAAGTCTCTGCTTGTGAAGTCTGATTTTGCTCACTTTATCTATTTGTCACTTTCTCAAGGAAGAAAAGCTTGAGAGGTTCCACTATTTCTGAGACATAATAGAAACAAAAGGAGAGGAAAATGAGGAACAGAGAAGCCGTTGATGGTTGAAATGAGATACTGGAACCTACTACAGAAAGAAAATCCAAACTGGAATTACAATATCCCACAGGTTAAAACTTCCACTGGTGCTCTAGTAAACAAAAGTCACATTAGCCAGTGTGTCACCAGCATGTCACCAGATCCTCAACTTTTATCTCATTACATTTCAAGGGATATTATAAGTGAAAATATTTCATTGACTTAAAAATAGAAGTCAGTAGGGAAATCCTACAAGTTTACTACACAGACATGTCTTTTATAACCAACTCTGCTATAATAAATCTACTCTACAAAATAATCAATGCCTTTCTACCATATGTACTTAGATTACTATTGTTTCGCAAATTCCGTCTCACTTTAATTAACATCTGTCTCAAGGATGACCTCAACCATAGACATTCAGAATCTGTGGCATTGATCTAACACTGTGTTTACATAACTCACAGGTAAAGAAATGACAGCATAGTCTAGCATGGAGTACAGGAAAACAGGAAAGCACCAGAGGAAGTCTGAAAACAACTCTTTCCTGCCGGCTTACTTGCTGAGTCACCTGACTTTCTTTTAAGTAAGTAGGATGTCGCCTAACCTTACACACAGGACATCTGAGGATGATGACTAAACGTAACTACCTCCTTGGAAACCCTGAAAGATAGCCATTTACTCAGGAAGATGCAGTTTGGGTAGGTTTTCTGTTTAAGTGTTTTTTTAAACTTTGGGAAAATTCAAGATTCTTTCTCTTTCTTTCTTACCAAATGTGGCAAAGTCACTCACACCAAAACCAAAAGGTGAACATTTGCCTATCTGTCAAGACCTTTTGTGAATTGTGTGCTGATAATCTGTAAAGCCATTCTTCTACATGAATTAAGAACGAGCTAATCACAATGGCACACGATTTCTATTCCCAGTGGACATCACATACTCAGTGCAAATAATCATTCACTGACTATCAGTGGATCCTCCTTTTTAAAAAGCAGTTTGAACAGGTGTCTAAGGAAGTATTGCTGAAAAGAGGAGAGCATTTGAACAAGCACACGTATCAAGATTCATTTTATTTGTGAATTCTGAATGTTTGCTTTCTCGTAATGTCCTTCCCAGGAAGTCAAAGGGCTATCTCCTAGTCATGTAAGGTTTTCCTCCAGCGTCTTCAGGAGGAGGTTTCTAGTCATCCCAGCAGAGGACTGATTCACAATGTTCTACCTGGTGGTGAAAATGCAGAGTATGCAGGTAGGACCCAGAGCTAAAGTCCTGAGTTTGCCCACAGCCAGTGAATGACAGGAAGCCTCCAGGATGCCCTTCACTGCCACGTGGTTGTGTGTCCCAACACTAAAAATGATCAAATCACCACCATAGAAACTGAGACAAATATTCAAGGTACTGTATCTAAGAGGCCATTTCTTCCCCTTGTGATGACTCCTAGTTCTCGATGGAAACAATTTTTTTTTCCAACAAATATTCGTTGGCATATAACAATGTGAAAATACTTTGCACTGAATGGAACTTTGCCTAAGGTTTCCCGTATACATTCAAAGTCTAGAAACCACGCGCAGGAGAGGAGCAGGGTCAGAGATGTAGAAAATATATATCGCAACACTCCAAAATTCCAAAAGAATTTATAACCCCCAGGGGGATTAAAATGGATGAACGATTATTAATGTAAGGTATTACTATTTAGTAGATAAAAATACACATTCTAATCCAGGTTTTATCAATTTTAGCCGCTGGCTCTTATGTAAATTCTCTGAGATGTTTCCTCGTCTGCAAAATAAGGATAAAAAACAGCACCTTTGCTATGAAGTTGGAGGATTAAATGAGAAATCGCTCTTTGCACAATGCTTAGCACTTAGCCAGCACTCAGGAAATGTTGCCTGAAATTGTTAGGTGCCAAATGAGTAACACAGGTAAGATCCTAAGAACTCAGAAATACAGGAGAAGAAACAGAGGAGGCAGAGGAAATGTCAAGCATGAGGGAGGAGAGGCTTCAGCAGGCACTTGAGGAATGGTTAGGACATGACTGGGCAGAGATGGCGGGAGTAGCACTACTGTCAGTTGGAATGGAGTAAAAGGGGCAGGACAAGCACGTCATGTTTGCTGGACCAGTCTAACAGGGTAGAAGGTGAGGGTTGAATTTTACTAGGCTGCGATACTGGAAAAGAAAGTTGAGGCCAAATGATGAGGGACTTTGAATAAAAGGCAAAATAATCTGCACTTTATTGGTAACAAGGAATAACTGGAGGTTGCTGACTCTGCATGTTTATCAAAAATATTCACACAATATTAACGAAATTTAGCTTCTGACAACAGGTTTTCAAGAATAAAATCTGAGATGGTCATTAGAGTAACCGACCCTGCGGAAGTATTTTGAGGACCTAAACCAGCCATCCTAATTAGAACTCTGCCCGACCACGTTCCATTTTCAGATGGGTGGACAGAGCTCTTTCGGTTTCAATTCCAAAGGTGAGAGTTAATCTATTTTTACCTACTGAGACTTCTAAGGATAGGAGGAGAACACAACGGTCGACAGAAATTACTTAATGAGTCAACTATGGGTCTCGTCCTGACAAAAATGTCTTCAATATTACATCACTCCGATCACAAGCCAGCTCTTCCTGAGATCTCATTAATCAGATAAACATGCCAAATCAAGTTTCATAATACGTCAAGTGATTTTAAGGCATACCCAAAATTCCTATATGTTTTATGTCTTCTGAAATATTAAAATTAGGAATAAAGTAATGGAAGTTTCTAGTTTTAAAATTCTAGAACTCTTCAACACTTCAAATCCAAAACCTAATACAGGTTTCCATGTATGGCACTTTAAGTTTAAAAATATACGCTTTTTGTCTGTGATTAACGAAAATATATTAAATCATGGCACATATGTCCTTCTGCAGACATCATACTTAGATAAATGAGCATTTTTGGTCTTGGGAGAAATTCCTCTATTCTGCCAGAACAATAGTTTATTATTTCCTTTTCCTTCAATACAGATAGGTTTGGGATCAGACCTAAACATTGACTGAAGCATATCTAAATAGAGGCAGAAGAAAGCATTTATCGTCTTTTACCAAATAGCTTCAATGTCAGTGGCCAGTCTCTTGCAGCTGGGAATCATAACACCAAAGGTTAGAATGGGGCCAGAGACAAAACCAAGGGCTTCTTGGTTTTATTTTTTTTTAAATATCTCAAATCCCACGTGTGAGCCTCCTGAAAGAATAACGCTGCCTTTTACAGGATCACAACAAATCCTCAGGTGGTTAGAGCTCCATGCTCCTAACTCCAAAGGCTGCAGGTTTGATTCCCACATGGGCCAGTGGGCTTTCAAGCACAAGGTTGCTAGTTCAACTCCTCGAGTCCCGCAAGGGATGGTGGGCAGCGCCCCCAGCAACTAAGATTGAACATAGCACCTTGAGCTGAGCTGCCGCTGAGCTCCCAGATGGCTCAGTTGCTTGGAGCGCATCCTCTCAACCACAAGGTTGCCTGTTCAACTCCCACAGGGCATGGTGGGCTGCGCCCCCTGCAACTAGAAAACGGCAACTGGACCTGGAGCTGAGCTGTGCCCTCCACAACTAAGACTGAAAGGACAACAACTTGAAGCTGAATGGCACCCTCCACAACTAAGACTGAAAGGACAACAACTTGACTTGGAAAATTGTCCAGGAAGTACACAGTATTCCCCCAATAAAGTCCTGTTCCCCTTTCCCAATAAAATCTCTTTTAAAAAAAATCCTCAAAGTACATTTGGAGAAATTTTATTTTACTGTAGCATATACAATTTGCATCTTCAAGCATGGAAAACAAACTCTGATTCCGAAGCGGCTATTGCGTTGCACGGGTTCACCTCTAAACTGACCATTACCTCAAGATTGGGTTCTGCTTTATTTAGTGTTCCTTCAGAGAATTCTCTTCCTCTGCTCACTCACCCACTACAGCTGCTGACATGAGTCTTTCCTCAGCTGCCTGACCCGGCTTTGTTCCAGTTTCAGCCCCTGTTCATCCAACACCACATTCAACCCCTTCCAAATATGCCATCAACTATTTAAGAGCCAAGGAGAACAAGAGACTGGATCACGTTCTCCATCTGTGCTGCTATCCTAGCTTGCAAAGCTTATTGCAAAAACTCTGTTAATATAGAATACAATGAAAGCTGTCCACAAAGTAATTGTCTTTAAATAACAACAAAAAAGATTAAAATATATGAATTTTTTTCTTTTCATTACAGATGCACTATTTGTGTGACTCAAAATTAATGTTCAAGCTCAGGTTACAGGATGTTTTCCACAACCCCAAGCATTATAATCGTCTCTGACTTACAAATGTCAGCATACTTGTTGGAAGGCTGCTCAAACATGGGACCCTCCGAGAAGCTCTTCAGGGGCATTTTTTAATTAAAACAGCATACGCTGTGGCTGAAGGCAAGGAACTGCCTTATGTTTGCTGACTTAAATAGTACTGAATTTATAAAGCAAAGTTTCCTTTGACAGTTCTTTGTTGGACAGTTCTTTGTTGGAGAGAAAATGTTTCCTACAGCGAGCTATGCAATCAAGCATCTTTTGAGAAGGGAACCTTGTAGATATGCTCATTCATTACAGATAATGCAAAAGTGGTTCCAAAAGTTTAATTGAACGTATGCATACAAAAGTGCACAGTAATAAGACCGGTACTGTTTCTGGTCATGGTTTATATTTATGAAGTTTTAATGAAAATATTAACAGACTAAAATATTTCTGAGGCCTAGGGGCAGATCAGGGAGGTAGGAAAAAAGTGAGTCCTGTTAGAGAATATCTCATTCATGACCCAAGGATTACATCAGTCACATAAGCTTTCACTCTGATTTTGGAAATTCCATGAAAGAGAGTACGTAAGCCATACAACCCCAGTTTGGTCTTACATTCCAACCGCACAAGCATATGCTAAAATTGATACACATTTCAAAAATTAAAAATTTAGGAATTCAAAGTGTTCTCTTGAAGGATGGGTACTTGATAATTCAGACAACTTCTAAGGTTAGCTTCAGAAACGCATCTGCAAAAACTTGAATAATTGACATTCAAACCCTGTGACTCATCTCTAACACTGTGGCTTTCTTCCACTGAAAAGCTCTAAAATTCTCCAAAAGCTATTGTTCAATTGGAGTCAAAACATTCAAGCAATGAAAGAAGATTCAGCTTTCTATTCCCATCTGGTGTATTCACACACCCAGTTTGAGCCTGAATTCTTGTGTTTCCTTGAACAAATTAGTACTATTCATTTTCCTTTGTTGTTTAAAGTTCACTATGCTCTGATTTCTGGTCATATCACACAAAGGTACAATTTAAGAACCACTCATATCCATCAAATTGCCTCTCTAGAAATCTTTTGACTGGGGGGGAAAATAAAACTTGATCTGAAAAAAATCAACTCAATGAATATCTTCAATAACTTTTCATCCCCTATCCATCAAACACCACATTCAACTTCTTCCAAATATGCCATAAACTATTTAAGAGCTAAGGGGACAGGAACAAGAGACTATCAAACCAGATCACTTTCTCCATCTGTGCTATTAGCCTCCCTGGCAAAGCTTATTGCACAGACTCTGTTAATGTAGAGTAGAATGAAAGCTGTCCACAAAAGTAATTGTCTTTAAACAAACAAAAAAGGACTAAAATATGTTTTTCTTTTCATTACAGATGCCCTATCTGTAGCCAATGAACTGTTTTAATTGCTTCTAAGGTGAAGGAAATGTTTTCACTCTTGATCTTGGTGGTAGTTAAAACATTAACAAGTTGGGGTGACCAGATGGCTCAGTTGGTCAGAGCGTGAGCTCTGAACAACAGGGTTGCCAGTTCGATTCCCAATGGGATGGTGGGCTGTGACCCCTGCAACTAAAGACTGAAAATGGCAACTGGACTTGGAGCTGAGCTGCGCCCTCCACAACTAGATTGAAAGACGACTTGGAGCTGATGGGCCCTGGAGAAGCACAACATTCCCCAACAAAATTTATTTTAAAAAATGTTAACAAGTTACATTTGTAGACAGACAGTTACAAGGCTGTACACTTAAGAAAGAACCCATAGACACAGGCAATAGTTTAGTGGTTACCAGAAGGTAAGGGGGTGGGGGGAGGGAGATGAGAGTAAGGGGGATCAAATATATGGTGATGGAAGGAGAACTGACTCTGGGTGGTGAACACACAATGGGATTCATAGATGATGTAATAAAGAATTGTACACCTGAAATTATGTAATTTTACTAACAATTGTCACCCCAATAAATTGAAAAAAAAGGAAGATCTGAATGTTTTCACTATATGTTAATTATACCTCAGTAAGAATATGTTCAACTGTTAGAGCAGAGACCTTTGCAAAGTTACTTAACCCAGATCTCAGTTTTCACATATACAAAATAGTGATGATAATGTTACCTGCATTATCATACGTGCACTACATGAAGAGCTATTTTCTGTACAATAAAAATTATGACATTGAACTTAAGAAACAAAGCTTAAGAGCACTTCACTTCTTTTCAGTTCCTTGGGAATGTCTGCCTAGTTATCATTTCCTCCTGCATTCTTTCTCCCACCTGTGGTGGTACATATTGCTCCAATCCACTCCAAGGCCTGTTCAGCCAAGAGGAGCCTGACCTGGCACCTGGCTGCTGGCTGATGCCAGGCTGGGCAGGGCACCCGGAACCTCTTCAGAAAGCAGGCATTGAATTCCTAAGCCTACTTTGAATTATAACACAGACCGGTAATAGAAAACCACGTTTACTCCAAGGTTTGTGTCCTGAATGATTCTCTGGGTCTTTTTTTTTTTAATTCTCCTTCTTTTGTCCAACAGAGAAAGAGAACGAAACCAGAGCTGGAAGGTCACCTGGTGACAGAGCTTCTGCCCTCTATTCTGAAATTAGGAACACTGTGAAAGCAGCCCTGGGCTGACTGCCAAAGATTACATCTGCGCTTCAGCGCAGAGATCAGCAGTCATGCTCCAGGGACTAGTTTAATAATTTCTCTTCTTCAGAAAACAAGTCCTATTTGCCTCCGCAAAACAAAAATTGACATGTAAGAGATAAAGATTGAAGGAGAATTATGCAGCCATTTCCCCACAGAGAGCAAACGTTTTAAACCAAATCAGTTTGTCAGATAGTTTGTCTCTTAGCACTTTCCTTTGAGCGTGATAAATGTGTCTTCACACTGCAGCAAACATCTTTACAGAACACCTCTCACGTCGCATGCTTTAACAACGTTTTCAAAAATGGGTTTCCTAACCATCAGTGTAATTTTATGAACTGGCCATTTATGGCACACGGCCAGACAGCGTTACAATTTTCAGCAAATTACACTGAACTGCTCTTGAAACTAAAGCCAGTGAACCAATGATCTTTTCAATAAATGTATTAGACTTGTTAAAGAAGAACTTTTAAGATCATTTAAATCAGCTTATTTCCTAACATTGCACATTCAAAGCATCTTTAAAAGCTATTTAAGTCATTTTTAAAAATCTTTTCTCAGCTATTGAGTCTGTGGATAGGAAATAGTATGAGTTACACATGAATTAAAAATTAAAAATAGGTAGTATTTACTGATTCTTACTATGCCAGATTCCATGCTAAATTAACGCATTTAATCACCAGAAAAGTACCGTAGATGTATATTATTATTATGAGCCCTGTTCTACAGATGAGGAAATCGACTCTCAGAGAGGTTAAGTAACTGGCCCAAAGTTACAAGACCTCAGTGGGCCTTTAGAGCTATTCAGGCTTGAAATAATATTTCTCCTAGTCTCCCAGATGACTGTTTCCTAACTCTTCCTCTCTCCCCAGGTTTCTAACAGCTACTTCCTTCCCAGACTCCCTTTCAGCTTCCTGCTTCAGAACAACCCACTTGAATCTGTGCCCACACATCCTTCCTTCTTGCCCATTCCCATCTAGAAATGGGCCCCTGGCAGAGGGAAGCTAGACCCTCTCTCCTGTGGTTGCCCACGGATTATGCCAAGCTCTCTGTCCCCAATCCTCTTTCGCCCCAAATCTCTGGATCTTTCACATCTACACACCAGCACTGTTACCTTTTACTGCCTAAAATAAGGTATTTTGATCCCCACTTTTTCTGCCAGCTATAGACATATTTCTTTGCTCCCTTTGCAGCAAACCCCTAAAGACATTGTCTGCATTCACCGTCCTCCATCTCTCTCCTCTCACCTCTCATTCTGTCTTAAATCCACTACAAATTTTACGCCCACCACTCCTCCCTATTCACTGCCCTATTCAAGATTGCCGATAACTCGGTAGTTGAATCCACATGTCATTTATCGGTCCTCATGTGACTTCACGTCAACATACAACACAAGTGATAATTCTCTCCTCCTTGAAGTATGTACTTTCTCTTGGCTTCCAGGACACCAACTCCCTTGATTTCTTCCTACTTCATGGCCGCACTTTCTCAGGTTCCTTTATAGACTGATCCTCTTCTCTCTAACCTCTTAACCCCAGAATGCCTCTTTATCTACACTCGCTCCCTTCATGATGGCTTTGAATACGATCCACATCACCGCAATTCCCAAACATGTATTTCCCTCCAAACCCCTCTTAAGACTTTTACATCCAACTTCCTACTCAACGTCTTCAGTTGGATGTCTGAAAGGCATCTTACGTCTAATATGGCAAACCACCTCCACACCTTCACCCCCTGCCCCACAAACCCTTATCTCTATTGATGGCAACTCCATCCTTCCACATGCTCAAGCCAAAAATCCAGCATCCTTCCTGCAGACTGTTTTTCTCTTAGACTCCACACCTAATCTGTTGTCTGCATGTGACAGCTGAAGACCTGAGGCCACGAGACCCAAGACTCCTCAGCTGGCATGTGACTGCTGAGATCCAAATCCAATTCCTTTCAGCACTAAACCTATGCCAAACAGTGAACAAGTCTCCTTCAGCCTCGCTTTAACATCAGCCTGAAAATGAATCACCCAGCCAACCACTAGAATAACAAAGATGATATGGAATATGCAAATATTCCAACGATTTCTCGAGGTGATGGAGTTGTAACTCTAATATGTTGTCTATTGTACATTACAGTTTCACAGCTGGTAAAAGAAATCAGTTCCACTGTTTTGTGCGCACACTGACATAAGGACACTTTACCAAAGGTTTATGTCTCCTCTATGTCTCTAGAAAAAAACTCACCAGGCACAAAATGTTCCTTACCACACTGTCTAGAATTCAGATAAGCAGATTCTCCCAATGCTCTTACCAGGAATGACAAAGACATCCTCTGATCTTCCTTAGTCTAGCCCCATTTCTTTACACGTGAATTTCCCAGTTTGGCCATTGTCAACAGATTTATGACGCTGAGGGAAGACGGCGATGACCCCATTCCATTCTTCCTTCTCTCTGGAATTATTGAACACACGCATTATCCGACTGTCTCAAAGATGTTATCCGTCTAAATGTTTTGATTCTTTACCCCCAATGTTTTTATAACACATACTCTACGTGATGTCAGGACCTAGCATTTTCAGAAAAAGGCTTAGAGAAGCCACTTAGTTCACTGAGCATAAACATCGTTTACAAGCATTGTAATGGGTCAGTTCCTTTCACAGAAGCAACGCCCAGACTATTCAGTGGTTTCTCTGAAGTGATTTTTGTTTTTCGTCTTTTGGGGGTTTTTTGCAGCATTTTGGTTTTAAATCCTAATATTTAGTTTCATGATCCTCTGTGCTCTTAACAGATAATGGCCTACATCTTTTTTGAGATGGCAGCGGTGTACCAGGAGACGAAGCTTAAAGAACAGTCATTTTCATGACATGACGTATTGCAAAGATTGGTAATATTTTTGTTATGACTTTTAAGTAATCTAACAATTTCTCCATTCCCCTGCAGAAACCGTCATCTCCACTCCTTCCTTACTATGTTTTGAATTTGCTCATTCACCCCTGGGAACGACTTCTCTGTTGAAGCCACAGCGATCTGGCTGCTATTTGTTACTTTCTTATGTGTGGAAGGAGTAAATCCAGCAATTATTTAAAGCTACTGTCGAAATAAAAACCAATTGTAAGGACCTCTCTCTGCACACACTCTTCTTAAATGTTTCCATCATTCATTGCATTGAATAGCACCCATTGGCATCGTCGCTCTTGCTCAGTTATTGACGCTATCTAAAATGCAGAATAAACTCTTACCAAAAACTTGGATTAAGAAGATGAACTGGTCCAAATAGTTCAGGTTACATGTATCAAACATTAAGTATGTACGCAATCAGAACTGTTCAATAACTTCTGACTGTCAAACCAATGCACCTACACAACTGTCTCGATCCCTGCACAGGATTACATCCAAAACTGGGCAGTTGTTTCATGCTTCAAGCCTCCCAACTCCAGCTGAGTCTATAAATGCAATCATGTACGTTAATTACTAATAGTCTCACGTAGCCGAACGAGTCAGTATGTTCGGAATTCAAGTCATGCAGTTCTGCACTGCCTCAGTGACAGTCTCCCAGGGCAACCAGAAACATTATGTGCTTGCCGGAGTCTTGATGTCTTCCTAAAGGAATATAAGCCCTACTGGAAATGGCTCGAAGCTCCACTGAAAGTCTGTGCCAATGAACATGTATTCAGATGTACATAAGACGACACTTTCCAGCTCAGCACCTTTTCGCAACATAAATTCCTAAAGATTCGAGTGGCATACTTTTTTCAGCACCCAAGGGTTGTGCTTAGCTATTTGGGGTCAGGATGGAGTGGGGAGGGAGATAGCAGAAGGCGAAGGAAGGCATAGTCAAGTCACCAGGGGAGCATTTTGCACAGCAGCTCACATCCCCTCCCACTCACCTCAGGAGGGAATTTGCTGGGCTCTTAGTGGCTTCGGACCTGGGGGGCCTGGGGAAGAGGAGTACAGGTTGCAGGGGTCTCTGGGGTCCTGCTCCACTCGCACACTTAGCCTACTTAGAACTCCTGAAATGAAGAAAAAGATGTTTCTGTTCTGTACGATTTTTGAAAGGTAGACTCCTGGGAGAACAAATACAAACCAAACGTTCAGCAGAACAGTGTCACTGTTCCTGATGGAGATCGAACCAAATGTTTCCTGAACATCCTGCTTCACACATTGGTTCTGTCCGAGCAGAACAGTTTGTTCTGGCTTTCTCGCCTGACTCTCACATTCTAGGTTCACAGACTGTCTCACGAGACAGAAGAGCACAGCAGGGCTTGTGCTGAACATGTCTTGCGGACGGCTTCATCCAGAGTTACGCGAAGGTAACTGTTTAAATATAATGCTCTTTATCATCCCAAATGGCAGCACAACATGTTACATTTTCCTTGAAATAAAGGAATACATGCCTATGGTATGTTGGATAGTTGACAGGATTCTGCAGTTCCTCACTACACCGAGCCCTCCATGGGGACGCTTACGTGTTCGCGTGACATGGCAGTTGGCATTAAATGAGGGACCTGAGAGAGAGAAAGCAAGGAGGAAATGACAGTGTCTTTCATGAGACACAGGGTCTAGTCTGCCACATTCTACTCCTTGGAAGTAAATCACTAAGTCCTGAGAACACAAGAAAAGTCTCCACCTTTTGCAAGGAGGGTTGTCAGGAATTGATAGACGTATTTTAACAGCATCACAAAAGATTTCCGGGATCACCACCTCTGCAACAGCCGCTCAGAATGATGCGTTCAGCACACTGCCCCAATTTGGGGGAGAAAGAAACTTGGGACAACATTATGGCACAAAGTAAGTGGTGTGAGGGCTATATGGACATGAGAAAGGAAAAAATGAGCCACCGGTTTGTGAAATAGAGATAGAGGGTTATATTCATTTTATAGGATAGTAAGTAGTGTGAGCATTTTTTTAACTGTTTTCTGGGTCATTTCACGTATACGGCCTTCAAAACACATCATGAATCTGAACACATTCATTGCTTAGACGAGAACACCGACCAAGCTCTTGATGCCGAGAACATGCGGGGGACATGCTGGCCAATATCTGACTACCTAAGGGCTACCCAGACTAGAAGTTTCCAAGAAGGTATAGACCCTGGTTTACACACTCTCAGAGTTTACATTTTTCTTGGATTGTAACTTGACTACATATAAATTGGGATGGCCTCAAAAGTCAGAATGAGACTAAGTCCCAAAATGAATAATTCAACAATACATGCTGCTGGAGTTCAATGAAAGGGCAATATTTTGAGCTGGGTAATACCTTGTTACATAAAAATTCATGAGCTCGTGATTACAATAGGCTACCCAAATCTCAATCAACAAAAAAGAACACTGCTGTCATCCCGAAAAAGAATGCTGTAAGTACTCAGAACAAGTTTATTGTTTCAATTGATTTTCTTCTAATTTACTGTTAGAAGTTCAATTAAAGTAACTACTGAAAAAGAATAAGAGCCTAGAAAAAATAAGATGGCCACCCATTTGGGGCCCACAATGTTGCATGTACCTCAATAAATTGTTCTGGTACTCAAATACATAGGACCAGAAACTATCCCACCAGTGTCCCAGAGTGATAAAATTCAGGGATGCTAATTTTCAGATGATCTTGGTAAGGATGGGCTCAGAATGAGGGACAAACCAGTTAATTTTATGACTTAAATTAAGTTTGATGACATTCGATCCAATGGCCTTATGGGTCCATCTCCTTAATAAGGAAAGAGTCACCAAATAGCCCCATAACTCATGCTGAATCAGCTAGAACCTGGTCTGGCTCATAGTAGGCAGTCAATAAATATTTGTTGAATGAATGAATGAATGAAAGTTCCCATGAACAGTGCTTAGGTAATTATTGCCAAATATTGCTTTTTTATTTTTCTATAATTTTTCCTGAAATATTGTAAATTATATTATTCTCATCAACATATTGTTTTCAATGGTATATGAATACCTTCAATCTTTTATAGGCAAGATTCACCAGCTAGAAAGCCTTTTAAAATAGGGTTTCTCAACCTCAGAGCTGTGACATTTTGAACCAGATAATTCTTTGTTGGGAGGGGCTGTCCTGTGCATGGTAAGATGTTTAGCAGCATCACTGGCCCCCCCCACTAATGCCAGAAGTGTGTGTGCATGCACACACATGTACACACGTGCACACAGATGTACATACTACCTGCCTACATTTCCTGTTAATCCCTACCTTTGCAATGCATGATGATGTTTTGTTCCATGGTTTTGACATAGTTCACTGCAATAAGACTAGAGAAGAGGATTGTTCTGGATGGGGTGTGGGAGGATGGAAGGAGGGATTAGTGGAGGAAGACAAGCTGAGAACAGTTCTGCCAGTCAAGAATGCTCTCGGCATGGTCCCCTGGGGACAAACACAACCTCAGCTGAGAACCAGTTCTGGAAAGAAATACCTCTGCTCTTCTCTATTAAGTACTAATTGCGGGATTTAACAAAGACCACGTCCCTGTGAGTCCTTCCTGTCTACACTAGGAGCCCCTAAGCTGCACCCAAACCCCCAGGTATTGCTACTGTCATCAGACCACTGGTTATGCTTAAAGCTGAGGCTATGCTCTAAGATGTGCGCCGGTGTGCCGTCATCACAGAGGCGCGTACACACACCTACATGGCACAGCCCTCTACACGCCTACGCTACGTGGTACAGCCTCGTGCACCTGGGCTACAAGCCTGGACAGCACGTTAGTGCACAAAACATGAGACTAAATCAAGCACGAGAGAAAATGATGCAATCTGGAGACGCGATCCACAGGAAATGACTGGGGCTGCTGCCGGTGTAATAGGACAACTGTTCTACCATAAACATTTTTTTTATAAGTAGAAAGACTACACTGAAAAATAAGGATAAAAAGTATAGTGGAGGAAATACAAAAACGACATGGTTGTTTCTTACCATTGTCAAATACTATAGACAGCACCTAATTCTGTATGCTATATTTTTATATGACTGATAGGGTGATTCAGCTATATGAACTTATATAAATCAATTTAACCAAAACCTCATAAATATAATATTTTGGTAGTGTCATGCGGGGTCTCAGCTCCCGCTCCCCACATAAGAACACAGGACATGGTGAGGCTAGAAAGGAACACCCACGGAGCCGTAGATAGGGGAGTCATACCTCTATATTCTCGCTGGCGGCTGGGTTAGGGATATAAAAGCAGATATACGCCAGTACCCCAACAAGGGGTCTTCCTGTCCCCCAGTCTCGCTGGCAGCTGGGCGAGACACAGGAAGTACGATCCACACAATCTTCAATCGGCCGTCTGCTTTCCTGCCTGCCAACCAACCAGAGCAGCCACTGCAGTTAAATCAGTGGTTAATTGGCTAACTGGTTACAGCTGATGGCCAACTAGTCACAGCTGATGGCCATCTACTACCTGAGCCAGCACCTTTCCACGTGAGGCCAAGAGCCTGGAAACTGCTCTCTGGGACTCTGTCCCCATAGGTAGCTATGTATGAGATGTTGGTACACATGAGCTATGTTTAGTTCCATTCAGTGAAATGGAATTTTTACTATATGTGTTTTTCTTGACAAAATAGGGAATTCGACCCCAGGAAAATTCTCAGGGACTGACAATGTGTTGACCAGGTCTCAGTAACTTAGTTTTGTGTTTTACAGTCAGGCATGGTATTTCGACAGCTTTTTAGTATGCCTTTGAATTAGGGGCCACTACCTTCAGAGACATTTTCTTCTTCATCCTGAAATATTTTAATTTATCCTCAAATGACCAGTCAGGAAAAATCAGAAAAGTCTGATATGCCAAGAGTCACAAAAATGCCATTCCGATAAGCACTCAGAACAAGGACATGTGCCTAAAAAAAGCTTTGATTTATTTCAGGAGCATTCTGAGAGGTTCACAAGCTAAATCCTTCCTCCCGTAAATTTGGTTTAAATATAAAATGGATAATAGGATAACATCAGCCCAAACTTCAGGCCTTTTCCACTTCAGATAATTGCCGTCAACAAAATTACAGGTTACTTACAAGGACGACTGGTCACCCACTTTTCTGCAGAAACGACTCTGTCCTACTTCCCGAAATGTAAAGAATAATAAAGGGCAACTCACAAAACTTTTGGACCACTGCTCCTAGCACACCCAGAAAAACTATGGATGCAAGTAAAATATATCATCGCCTTTGAGCTAAGAAGCAATTGGTGCATGATCAGCTGTCATTCACCCCAAGACAAAGTCTCCTCTGGCTGGTGTTGTCTTGTTTGTTTATAACTTATTTTTTTAAGTAAATGCTTAGGGTCAAGCATGGTTTTTCCCAAAAGGTATAAAAACTATACTGACTTAGGTGATTTATCATAGTTAACAAACCAATTTTAAAGAAAAAAAAATTACAACAAAAGATATTGCTGAAAAAGAGGACAAAACCAGGTAAGATTTTAAAAGCTGCCCAGGGTAAAAGGGGTCATTAGTCTGGGGAATTCCACTGCTGTTAATTATTTTGGTAATTGTCTGATTATGGACCCATGACTGGTCTATGCACTTTGCCAGTCACACAAAATCTGCAATGATTTTCTATCATTTCTTCACTTATAAACTAGAGGTGTATTGATCGACTTCATACAGAAAAAGTAAGAATGAATTTAAAGCACTATTCTGAAAACATGTTATGCAAAAAAATTGAAAAGTAACTTTCTCTTAAATGGCGTATGAAGCACGTGGTTGGTATGGACTGTAAGATATCTTTCTTCCTTCTTTTCTTTCTTCCTTCCTTAGTCTCCCTTTATATTTTGGGGAGTGGGGAAATCACTGAACCAGAAATCCAGAAAATTATTCTAGTCCTGGACTGTCACTTCCAACCTACTTGACATCAGACTAATACTATTTCCCCTTTTCTCCTTCCTATAGTTTTGTGACTGTGAAAAAATAATGTATGTGAAAAACACTTTCAAATTGTAACTTTCTATATAACAGTAAGATGTAAGACTTTGAAGTGAAAGCTAAAGAGACTCTTTGGGCCTATGAATAATTTGTCACAACCTCCATAATTTATAAATCTTAGATGACCCTCAGTATGCAAGCACTCCAAGTCACTAATCACGTTTCTCTAACCCCAGGAGCATATATCCATCCAAAATCACTGGCATTGTTTTCCAGGAGCATGATTCTTATTCCATTAAAGAGAGCCTGGGGGACTCAAAAAGGATAAAAATCAGGCCTATGTTTGTGCTTACACTTGGTTATATAAAAGCACACATACCAAAGATTTCCAAAATGTATTTCAGAAGAGGATAGCAAAACCAGTTCTCAAGCAGCAAAGTTAACAACCTGTCGACGTTCTCCTTCATCAGTGGCTGTCCTACTGGCCTTAACTTCCTGAAATTCTGCATCTTCTGCAAATTTGGCTATTAGACTTTGCATCGCACTGAGTGATTATTGATTCCCGAGACTACTATTAAGTGGAGAGGAGGTTCTGAAATGTACTGGTTTTCAGGGCATTCGTGGATATTTTCCTGATTTAATGGCTTTGGCATCTCTGTGCACTCAAGGTGAAGACTAGGATGAGTAATCAGACGACAAGAATACCCTATTGCTACCTCAAAAGATTGTCGTGAGGATAAAAATGAAATTCTGCTTGGCCCACAGTGAGCCTCAGTAAATGTTGCTCATGTTGTATTTTTAAAGATGCGAAGCGGTAAGCAGAGAAAAGGATAGATGAAAAAAGTAACCGGTGATTGGACAGGAAGAAATCTATGGAAGGGAAGCAAAGAGCCTGCTGAGTCCCACGCATGACGGCCGCATGGACTCCGCCTGGGCTCCCAGAGCTGCTGCAGACGCTGCCCACTGCAGCCTTGCTCCGTTTCCTGGCTCTGCTTTCAGCCTGTACATCGTGACAATACACCGCAATCACCTGACGTAACCTGAGGCTGCCTCAACCCCAAAACAACCACAGACACCAATGGAATCGGTTTGTTACATTTTAGTCAACGAGACTTGCCTCTGAGGACATACTGACAAAAGAAACACCCCTTTCTCTAAATGAAAGAGCTCTGTTCTTTTCTGGGTCTCTAAACTGTTCTCTTGCTCGAGTTTCAAGAGATCCCAAAAGATACTTTCTCCAATCTACGTGTCAAAAATAAAAATGAAAATTCCTAGCAATACACTGTGTGTATAGTGCTCAATTCACAAAGCATTTTATTTCACATTCATAAGAGGAGAGTATAAAAAGAACAAACTCTAGGAAAGGAATCTAGGAATTTTCACTTTTTAATAAGATTCTTGGATGACTAGGCAATCCCCTTATTTCACATTTTTTTCACCTACTAAATGAGAATCAAATTCCAGTTTAACCTTCCTAGCAATATCTACATGGCATCTGAAGTTGCAGCTGTTTGAAAAACGCTTCAGTCACACACAGATAAACAGTCCTTTGGTTGAATACAGAAATTGCTAAAACCACCAATGGACTTTTCATTAGTTAACGAATTTATTATTTGACTCAACAATTATATATTGAGCATGCAATTACCGTGTGCCAAGCAATGTCTTGCAGGCTGATTTCACTAGTTCAGCTTTCCGAATCAACATTTTAGAGACCATAATTACACAGCCAGGGTATCCACGAGGAGCCTGTCAATGACACCCCAGACTGAACTAGAGGCATGCATTCATTCTATAGTGGCGGTTACAGACTTGCAATTCAAAGCCTGGCTCTGCCAGACTGGCTTGCTAGCGATTTGGGGCACTTCCTTCATGTCTGCAGGCATCTATTAAAGGGGAACAACTGAGGTGCAAGGATAAGAGGTAATGAATGGTAACATATGCATAGCGCCTGGTCTGTGTTTGGCAGATGTAATAGGGGCTCAATAAACAAAACCTGTTGCCGTCATTACTAAAGGGGGCAGGGCCAGATTTTTCCTAAGGAAGAGTCTTGGAAACCCCAATAGCATGTATTATTAACATGCCCGTTTTTCAGATGGAAACAAAAAAATAAGCTCAGAGATGTTAAATCCTTCATTCATGTAATAAACTTGTTTAGCACTTACTATGTGCCAGACCAGGGCTAATCCCTGCACATACAAGGATGAAGGCGGCAGGGTCTCTGGACTCAGGTACCCATTGTCCCCCAGAGGAAACACATGGCAATGCTAAATGCCCCCAAAAGAGGGAAGCATGGAGCTGTGGTAGCACCTGAGTGAGCTCACTCAGGAACTTGCACTTTTATGTCACATTTTTCAGAAGAGAGGGGAGGGAGGCTCCTCAGAGGGGATGTCATAGCTAAGCTACGAAGGAAGTAATCTGGCCAAAGCAGTTAATCATGAGCAGCCTGGTCCTGAATGAAACCCAATCTTTGTCTCCAGGACCAACAAACTTCCCTCTAAGTCCCAGCTTCTTTGATGAGATTCCATTAACAAGTAGTTCCTCGGCACTTGCTTTATGGAAAAGCCTATACTAGGTGCCAACCAAGGTGAGTAACTGTCGTGTTTAGCTCATGAAAGCAAGGGGAAATCAGACAGACATACAGATTATCAACCCAAAATGTACGTGACAAAAACGTTTAATATTCAACATCAAGTACTAAAGCGCTTTCACCGGGTTCTCAGACTTGCGGTGCGGGGCTAGTTTTTCTCACATTCCATGTGGTCGCAGGTCAGCGGTACCCAGAGATGTGAATTCCACCACACAGCAAAGCTCGGTCGGTCTTATTCACCACTTTATCTGTGAATTAGAATTCAATTTCTTTCATTTCTGCCTAATGCAAATTAAAAGGAGGGTCTTTTATCACTTGTAGGTGCCAAGAAGTCTATTCTGTACTGTGCTTAGTTTCTGCTTACTTGAAACTGCTGACTGGCGGAAACTACTGGAAATATTTATTTTAAGATGCCCACGTCCTTATAATTGAATTTTTTTCTTTAGTTTTCTTGTGAGTGCTATCTTTCTCAGATTTGGGGATCAGAATTACGCTCACTGCAGCAACCAGACTCAGATTGTTGTGGGAGTTACTGTGGGAGAGGGTGTTATTTACAGTTAGAGTCAGATGTTTAATCATTAAAGACCTGCTTTATGCAAGTAAAGACAGAACCAGACACTGAAGTTTCTGCCCTTCTGGAGGGAAGATATAAAATTATTGATAAATTTAACGTATTCCAAAATAATTTGAAGGATTTGAATGAACTTTAACAAAAACCATACTCAAAAAAAACTATCAGGAAAAAAAAACACCTATCAGAAAAAAAATGGAGGCCATTAATAAGGAGCTGGAAATCTTGAATTCTTTGCTAGGATTTAAAATACAGACTTTTAGAAAAGGACTTAGCAACGAGGAATCTAAATGTTTAGAGCACGTTGACATTACAATAGTCAGTCTTCAGAAGATGCGAAACACATCCGATTTCAAGTAGCTACACGCAAAACATCCTCAAAGTAAAAGTGAAAAGTGAACACCTTTCAACCGCAAGAAAAAGATGCTTCAGAGAAGACGGCCCATCTTTGGAGACAACTGCTTTCACAAGAAGCTAACGAATGGATAGGAAGAGTGATTAAACTTACTAATCAGGAAAAAAACAAGTTTAAATAAAATGAGACTCTACTGCATCTGGAACAAATTCTAAATGGTTAAGAAAGTCAGATCATTGCTAAAGATGAGAGCTCAGCCTGCTGTCCGTGAAAAAGGCAACATGCATGGTGGGCCCTTGAACTTGCATAGTAGAAATGCACCAGAAAATGGAGTCTTCTAAGAAGATAAATATAGCGGAGTTTTGAAGAAACTCACTGATGTTTCTAGGCTAAATACAGCTGACCTAGGTCTGTCCAGGTGACTGTGCTGGCCTTAGCTGGGTTTATTTTAAAACTCTTGAATATGAAACCAAATGCATACACTAACCAAAGGGGGAAAAAATTCATTCACTGAAAGACTGTAAGTATCCAAATGAGAAAGCGTCAATCAGAAAATCAGAAAAGGGGTAAATTCAGTTAGAAAGGAACAGGCACAAACACCAGAGGCAATTTTATATTTTTCCTAAACTGCACTTTTGAGGGGAAAAACAATGCATTTCACCAAATATCTGATGTAGAGAGAATTCACCCTGTAAAGACACCACAGAACACTTCCAAAATAGATGAAACGATTAGCACGAAAAGAGCTGAGCATTTCCAAAACATTTTTAAGGAAGAGCTTACACATTCCACAAAGTAATCATACATCCCTGACGTCCCCAGTGGGGCATGTGGAAGAGCCCAAGGGGACCACCGGGGAACCTGACAGATGAACAGACAAAAAAGGAGGGGTACCAGGCAGTGATGGCCCAGGACGCAGGTCCAATGCCTGGTGTACAGCAGCGGGAATCCTCCCAGGTCAGGACCACAGACAAAAGAGCCCTCCATCAGTCTGCCCTCCTTAACATGCTGCATCCTCCACGGAAGGAGACAGAGCTTCACCTTGTGCTGCCTGTACTGATGGGTAGGCACCCAGGGACTTCTGTGGATTCAGCCCTTCCACCTGCATAGGAGACAGAGCACCAAACCACGGGTGCTAGGAAAGCAGCAACGAAAGGGGGAAAAGCGTCTCGAGAAGGAAAAGCTTTGCTGACGGCCAGCCACGTGCACGGAGGATGAATGTACACTACCATCATCAGCCAAGCCGTTTGGGGTGCTCCTCGGGCTGCTTCCTTCTAACTTCCTTGCAAAGGAAGGCTCCTATAATGACCTGTACCTTACAGATAGGAAGTTGAGGTACAAGAAGACTAAGCAATCTGCCTGTGGTCATGGCAAAGCTAGTGCAGAGCACTGGGAACTAAAAGTTAAAACCCCAATTCTGGACAAGGCCTCCAAACCCCCGCTCCCCTAAGGACAAGTTGTACAAAGAAATGCAAAACGACTGTCTTTGGAGGCTGAGAATGGTATGGGGTCTCAAGCCAAGCCGTTAGCTGTCAACCTAAGACTTGACTACTTACAATGTGACAATTATGTCAAGACCTACTGGTGTCTTCTTGAAAGCACTGTCCTTTCCCCAGTTTTGTTAAGATTTGGGAATTGTTTGAAAAAAAAATGTGTGTGGGAGAGAACATCCACAAGGCTTTAGGTTCTTCTGAAGTAGTCCATGGATCAAAGCCTTTTGAAAATCAATGTCTAAAATGGATTAGTACTCTCTACATAGGAATGGTAGGTAAACTGGAAATACCAGTGCAAAGAGATTCCTTACTTACTAGAAGAAAAGCAGCCCTTCTTCAAACTTAAAAGAAAAAAAAAGGACAGTGAGTGATATACATGTATAGACCTTTAGAAATCTTGTATATCATGAAGCCAATATCCCAAAATTCCCAAAAAGGGAGTCAACAGGACATTTAGCACCGTAATGATTGGACAAAATTCTGTGCCCAGAACCTAAAATCCCAGGCAGAAGAAATTCCTTGCTTCTCCTTCTGCATTTTATATGCAATGTGCCTCCAGGTAACTTATTTTATAAGAAAGCATTTCTAATTACCTACTCACCCCTGAGATTCTGGGTACTCTACTGTGGCAGGTGAGCAGCCACTGGCATATGCTGGGCACAGTCCCCCCAGCGTAGACTGCACGCTTATGGTTTCTAACTGCAGAAACCTATTACAGGAATTTCAATATATGCTAGTATTTGTATTTGGAGAAAAACAAAAAAGTTGTGATGCGCCTGGTGTCGGTTTTCAAACAGAACCCAGATGCTTCAGTAAGGTCAGGACTCTGACCTTGAAGTGGCCCCGCCTGCATTTGAAGTGTGACCTGCTCCACACTATGGATGAATTTAAGGCAGAACCACAGATGTGCTCTCCCGGGAATAAACCACACAAGCACTGGGAAAATCATTAACTCCTCTATAATACGTGTCAGGTATTAGGTTGAAATTCTGATTCATTCCTGACAAAAGCACCCACCTTCTTTCTCTTATCAGCTTCTGGGGATGCCAATGACATTCTAAGAAAAACAGTAATTATGATTTTTAAATCTCAGATCCCATCACGGAATGTATACACAGAATTGTGTATACGTTCATTCTGTTAAAAGTCTATTTTACCAACTAAAATTCAGTAAGACGAAGAAGGCAAAGGAGAAAGAAAAACAGAGAAACAAGACAAGTGTCATACTTCCTCAAACAATGTCAACAATTAGGGTATTTAGAGTCTTCATTTTTTCCAATTACTCATCAGCCCCTTTGCCACATGGTATTTAATTTCCTGGTTTTTTGTTTGTTTGTTTGCTTTTCCTGTTTGAAAACTAACTACCAATTTAAGATTTCAGGAAGTAAGCAATAGGTTTACAGCTCTTACAAATTTAGGAACGAAGATATCACAGACCAAAACAGGCAAAGCACAGAAAAATACACAGAATGATCCTTTTGTGCGGTTTTTATGAAGCATATATCTTGTTTTCTAAATTTCTAAAGCATAAGTATGAAATAGTTTTAGCTAATAATACTGATTTTTGATTAAGAAGAGCTAGCATGCAGGGGGAGGGGAAGAATCACAGCAGGGGAGACTTTAGCTTTTCATATTCTCCCTTTGGCATGACCAGAAACTTGTCTTTTTTTATTTGCCTTCTTCTGCAACTTATTTTTTTATTTTTTATGTTTTTTAACGCAGAAAGTTCAAGAACTACCCTGAGAACCTCCACCACTAACGTGTTCAGAGAGCCTCTCCAGTAGAGGGCATAACAGATTCAACACAGAGAACATATGGTCAGTTTACCAAGCAGCTCTCAAGCTGTGGTTTTGCTATGTAATATTCACAACCTATTGCATTGTTTCTTTCTTCACCACAGAATGGAAAATATGTGTCATTTTAATATTGAGCAATCCCCTTTACCTAAAAGCCAGTTGCAACAAAAAAAAAACAAAGGGAAGTCATCAAACACTGTAGTTTCCACTTTAAATATAGGTCTGCTTGTCTTTAAAAAACATAGCAGCAATCTTTTCACCAAAATGTTTCTTAGTATGTAGAGGATACTGGCTTAACTCTTAAAATTGCCCATAGACAAAGAAATGCTAAATTACATGGAGATTTATCAATCAACCTCATAATTTTCAGGAAAAAAATTAATTTTCTGCCAGTTGTCAATCAGAAATGGTTTATGAAAAAAACAAATCATTATCATTACATTAAACACTTACTAAAACATCTAGAATATATTTAAACCAGTGGCTTCTATGAATACATATACACATATACGTATATTTACATTCGTGAGTATATTGAGATGATTGCATTTTCTGACTTGGAGATTTCTGAAAAGTTTAAACGTGAAATAGTTTGCTTGTTTTCCGTATTGCTTATTATCCAGAGAGCATTTACTAAGTATCTATGAGCTGGAAGCTACAATCCTTTGTGACATTTTTTTCTCTTTTAATAGTACTTACACATTTATAAACTAATTAACTCTTTCAGTTAATCCTTAATGATTTTTCTACCTTGAGAAGCTATGCTTCCAGATACTTCTTTTTTCATACATATGAGAACTAATAACAAGCCTCTGTATAGTATTTTAGAACTTGCAAAGGCTTTTCACATAAGGGCCACATAATATATAATGAGGTTGGCAAGAAAGACACTTTACTCTTGATACAAAAAAGAAACTGGGGTCAAGGAGCTGTGATGGGATTGTCCCAATGGTTAATTAGCATGTACTATCTAAGCTGAGATTCTAATTAGCGCCCCTGACACAAGCCCAGCTCTCTCTCCTAACTGCTTCTTTGTCAGAACATCTGGCCTTTCCATTGTGGGAGAGTTAGACTGTCCAATGTTCCAAGTGAAAAATATATTGAGGCGTTTATCGTCAAGAAAAAGCAAGTGTATGCCTATTACACATATTTAATAAATATTGAATCATCAAAGTAAAACCAGATCTAGGAAATATTAAGCAGCGTTCTTCTAGCGATGAAGACCATATGCTTGACAAAAATGACATTTTTACATTTCATAAACATGTTTTAAAGTATTTATTACCGAAATCTAAACGCTTTTCCTTTTCATAATAAGGTACATGGCTTTTAGCTTCAGTAATCATTGCAGATCTTATCCTCCATTTCAAACTTGGAGCTCCAACTACGGGCAGCTCACCATAAGAATCTGTTAAACTAGTTCCAATTGTCTTTTTACAGTTCTAAGGCAAAGTAGGGAGAATATTGGCAGCCTCACCAATACCTTGCGGTTAAGCTTACTGCCTACTTAGATGCTTGAGGGGCGATGCACTTGCATATCCCCATGTTCAATTCTAATAATGTTATCTGAAATCAAAGCATTTTGGAGGTGAGGTTATCTCTTTGGCCTTGCCAATCAAATCACTTACAGCCTGCTACAGCAGACATGACTTCTGAAGGAATAACAAATTAAACGTATTCAAGCACACTGCGAGCTTCTCCTCTTCCCCTGCTGTCTCGCCAGTTCTTAAGTGTTCTAGCAAATTATAACACAGCCAAGAGTCACAAGGAAGCCCAGCATCTTTGCCCTCTTAAACCAGAGTGATTGTGGTGCATTCCAGCTGCCGAGGTCATGGCGTCTCCCTCTCTCCCATCATCACATCGCTGATTTCTACTCTGGAAAGAGACGCAGCCAAGGACTGCTGAGGAGTCAGCACACAGTCACACGGACTGTCACCTATCCCTTGGTGATCAAAAGTGCACCCCTAGCTAGGCGAGCACGGTCGTCTAATCAAGTGGCCTTCTCCTGCTCCTTTCCTAATGTGCATGCCCAACAGGGTTCCAGGACGCCTTCGGGGGTCAGCCCGAGCAAGCACGGGAGGACGGAGCAGGCCCCCACCCGCGCCCGGCCTGCCGCCAGTTTCTCAGGCACAGCCCTCCCATCGCGCCCGGACACCACGCCTCGGCCAAGGTCGCCGGCCACTGCTCAAAGGCACAGGTCTCTGGGAGCCTCACACCGCCCAGGCGGCCGCCACATTCCGCCCTAATGCGCCACAAGCCGGGGCGCCGACGTCAGCAGCGCCCTGGCTTCCAGACCCTTCTGCGGGGAGCGCGGCCGCGGCAGGGCCGCTGCAGGCCCGCCCCCGGGGCCATCCGCAGCCGCCCAATAGGCGCCCTCTGGGGGCGGGCCCGGCGTCGCGAGGCCACGCCCCCGCCCTCGGCCTCCTATAAATCCCGCAGCGCCTCTCCAGCTGCCACGAGCCGCTGCACCCGAGGCTGGACGATAATGCAAAGTGCCATGTTCCTGGCTGTCCAGCACGACTGCGGATCTATGGACAAGAGCCCCAGCAGCGGCCCCAAAAGCGAGGAGAAGCGGGAAAAAATGAAGCGGACCCTGTGAGTACGGCGTTCTTCTCTCCCCAGCCCCCCCTGGCAGACCTAGCTCTCTGGGTTTGCTGCAAACGCGGGGCATTGGCACTCGGCTGTAACAATAGGAAGCTAGGCAGCCTGCGCCTCTGCAGGGGGAAGAATGTAGAAAAGGTTCATTTGCTAAATTAAGGTTAAATCTGTGTGGTCTGTAGTTTCCGTGAGTGAAGGAATGTCGGGTAGAGTTTAGGAGCTGAAGGAAATTCTTGATGGGGGGGGGTAGATGCGCTGAGAAAATCGCGGGTGGGTGTTTGTCCCCCTGCATTTAAATTGACAGCAGAGAAGCCCGGGCCAAAGGGCGTCCCCATCATTCATACGCTGCATTTTCACTTCTGATGGGCTTACACAGACAGGTCTACAGGATTGGAGGGATTTTTTTTGCTCGTTCGGATGATCTTCCTTTTAAATCCACTTTTTAGTTTTAATGTGATGATTTAATTGATCATGCGCTTACATGAATGTTGTAGTCAGGCGGTAGGTGGGTCCATCACAGACAGCCCTCCTGGTACTCAGCTTCTGGCTGGTCCAGAACCTGCAGCTCTAAGGGCTGAAGGGAAATGAGCACGGACTGGCTCTGGGCAGCTCCACTGTCCGTTTCATCAAGTGTGAAATGCCTTCGGATTGTAATGAACCTTGCAGAAAAACTGCTGCCTTTTGCAGGCTAGAAATAGCATCTGCCTTTTGAACTATGCAAACTAAATTAATTATACTCTGCTAGTCATTTCAGGGAATCCTTTCCTTAGTTATAAAACTAGTAGTTATGTGCAGATGAATGGGTGAAACTAATTGTGTTCAATACCTAAGTGTAGCGATTAAATGTTAAATGTGTAAGAGTGACTTGAAGAGTTCTTGTTTTGTCCTCTTTGGTGTTGTCTGTATTTACTGGGCGACTTTGGTAAAAATGCCATCAGCTGCTGTAGCAATTTCAAATGTTGCCACTTAGTGAATCTTTTTTTGCCCCCTTTTCTTTTTAGATTAAAAGATTGGAAGACCCGTTTGAGCTATTTCTTGCAACATTCCTCCTCTCCTGGAAAGCCCAAAAACGGCAAGAAAAGCAAACAGCAAACCTTCATCAAGTAAGTTGAAAATCTTGTTCTTGCAAATCTGACGAGCTAGCTGTTGAGCAGAAAGGGGAACTCTGAAGATCTACATAGTAAGCTGATATGCACCCCGTCTCTTGCAGGCCTTCTCCTGAGGAAGCCCAGCTGTGGTCGGAGGCATTCGATGAGCTGCTGGCCAGTAAATGTAAGTTACCTTCTTGAATTTAATCCCTTTCAAGCATCACTGGAGTCTGGAAAGGTTGTGTGGACACTGCAGAAGAGCAGCTTGCCTGATGCCATTTGACTTCAGTCACCAGGACACTTGCCTTTATGCCCCAGTGTCTACCTATGGAAGTGCATGCTTTGTTCAGGGGGGAAAGAAAACTTCACCTAAAAAAATTAGAGTGGCGGTTGCTCTTGGTTAAGATTGAGTCAACTTTTCCATTGCACACAAGGTTTTCAAGAGGCTTAGCTCCCAGAGAATTTAGGTCTCCCCTATGAATATTTCCTCTGATGGCAAAGTGAAGTATTTATATCTTTGTAGCAGTGTGCCAAGTGAAGCATTTTGTCTACTGGCATCTTAGTCTTTAAAGAGCTAAATTCTGAGGATTACAGATATCGAGGAAATTACTGTCATCTCTAAATAACAAAATACGAGGCAAGGCGTATATATGTATGAAAACATATAAGGGATTATTTGGTCATTCAATTCACATTCTGAATGTTTTCTTCTCCCTCTCTCCCCCTTCAGACGGTCTTGCTGCATTCAGGGCTTTTTTAAAATCTGAATTCTGTGAAGAAAATATTGAATTTTGGCTGGCTTGTGAAGACTTCAAAAAAACGAAGTCACCCCAAAAGCTGTCCTCGAAGGCAAGGAAAATATATACTGACTTCATCGAAAAAGAAGCTCCAAAAGAGGTAAGAAAAATAAGTTCTTCTTTTCAGCATGTTTTGAACATCGTTAGCTCCAAAGTGAAACAAAAGACTTGAAGTCCCAACTAAAAGGGCTTGGGAGTTGGGGGAGTGTTTTTTCTCTTATCTTAGCTTTCAGTTAAGTTGATTATGTTTCTTCAATGACTTGGGTGGTGAAGCTAATGATGCATTATAGTTGTTAGTTTTTGTTGGTAAATATTAAATACATAGCCTTAAATCTCTGACTCTGAATAGGGAATAAACCACTTTTTGTGTTTTATTTCAGATAAACATAGACTTTCAAACCAAAACTCTAATTGCCCAAAATATACAAGAGGCTACAAGTGGCTGCTTTACGACCGCCCAGAAAAGGGTATACAGCCTGATGGAGAACAACTCTTATCCCCGTTTCTTGGAGTCGGAATTCTACCAGGACTTGTGTAAAAAGCCACAGATTCCCACAGAGCCACATGCTACATGAGATGTACACGGGAATCCCAACGTTGAGGACATTTCGTTTTTTCCTAAGGGAGAAAGGCTGACCTGCCCAACAGACTGACCTTGAGTTCAGCCTGGGTGCTGGGGAAACATCACTCAGAACTGTTGATTCGAAGTTGGGTAGTGAGCTGGGAAGCCCGTCGCCGTCCAGAAGCAGCATGTGTCGGGATGGCCTTCATGCCTGTAGGCGTACAGAGAGAACGTGGTCTGAGCGTGGTGTGTCTCCCACCATAAAAGCAGGGATGTGAGACTGAAACAGACGATGTAATACTGTCGGTCCAAAAGCATTTTTACTATCAGTAGGTCTGGGATTCTGTGGCCTTAGCTAGCGGATGTACATCTTTCCCCCAAATCAGTCTGTGTGAGCACATAGTGGTTGTAGTTTTAGTGTGTTTTAGTACTGTGTGACATTCAAGTGTGTACTACGTGCAAGCGAATGGAAGTTCTTATCACTACAGGTCATCAGGGCTGTTGTCTCGTCACGCTAAAACAGACGTGGTCTGTGTTTTCACTGTTAAAGGGTGTGTAGAACATGCAGTGTCTTAGGAGTGCCAAAAACTGTCCTGAAGGCAGCTAAACTTTGAAGGGGTCTTTGGATACTTTTAATAAATTTATTTTGATAAATGATGTCATCGACAATGTGGCCCAGATGTGGGTCTTTGTGTTTGTGCGGGCCTTGGAAACTGATGGGTACAAGGGAAACCATCTCCTTTCTGGTAGAGAAGAGGTGGCGGTGATGGGCCTCTAAACTGAGAAATGACAGCTGCAGGGAAGCCATGCTCCTATCTCTCTAATGCTTTTTCATAGGTCAAAGGAAATATGAGCACATCCTTAGAACCACCCTGGGATCACACTTTCTAAGATAATGTCATAAAAAGAAAGCTTGTTATTAATGAAAACCACAGAACATAGGCCCATTAAAGACTGGCTAAATGTGACAACTAAAACTATATTATAGAGACAAAGTGCCAAAGGTAGTCACATAACTCAAAGCCTCTCAAAAAAAAAAGTAAGGTGAATGCAGGCCAGCTTCTTATTTCCCTTAGTTCCAAGATTTCCCACAGGGCACTGGCCTGAACTTCCAAAATGCATACCTGAAATTGTTCACCTCCACGATGAATCAGTACAAAATCAGAATTTTCCTAATTAGTCTGCCTTCATTCGGCCAAGAAAGCTGGTTATGTTACTTTACTAATGATGAAGTCAAAAAAAGTATACTTCTGTTTCTTAATCTGAAAATGTGCTTTTTTGCTAGTCAAGAGACCTTGAATCTTGTTATTTTTCAAACTGGCTATTTAGAAAAGGAATACTCTTCTCCAGCAGACTGCTTTTTTGAGCCTCCTTGATTACGCTTTCCATTTTGAAAAGGAGAAGGAGCAAGGGGTGGAGGGGGTTGGGGGTGGGGAGGAAGAAAAACATAAAAAGAAATTAAAAAGGAGGGGAGCCCTCATCTCGGATTCGGAAAACCTGAGCCTATGTAAAGATTTCTCAGCTTTGTGACCCTGGGAGCCCTCATCTTCCCTGGCTCAACCGACACCTTCCTGCCTTGTCCCACTGGTTCCTATGAGGTAGAAAGGGGCTTTAGAAATTATAAAGCACTAAAAAAAAAATTAGAAATAAAAATCATTTTGATTTGACAAAAGAAAACTTGAACCCCTTAGTTTAAATGTTATTTTCCCTGTGCTGGCACAAATGTTCACCTTAATCAGACTTCCTGGCACCAACAGGCATAGAGACTTTGCCTTGTCCATTCCTGTGTCACCAGCAGCCCGAGCAGTATACAATAGGTGCTCCATAAATAGTGGGAGGGTCATCGAAAGAGGTATTTCTTTGGAGAATACATTTGCCAGGCCTACACACACCTTAATTTGGAAAGGTTTTGGCCAACAGAGAAACCCAGGAGGCATACTGTACATGCAAATGGTCACCAAGTCCTGTTAATTTTACTTCAAATCTCCAGCCTATTTTCTGTTACCACCCTGATCGAAGGTGCCACCATCTGATGCCTGGATGACTGCCACAGTCGCAACTCATCTCCCCTCATTTCCCCACCCCCTCCAATCTGTTCGCATTTTCACTCTACGGATGCTTCACTCTAGGGACATAACCCTGCCCTTGGCTCTTGTTGCTTATAAACCCGTGACAGTTCTCCCAATTAGGACAAAGGCACTGTCTCTAATATGACCTAACACCTGAAGGCTTCACCCCTCCTTCCACTCCAACCCTGTCTCCGCCACGGCTTCCCAGCTCCCTCTGCTAGCCTAGCCACGCGGGCCTGCTTCCGTGCCCTGCAGGGGCCATGCCCATGCCCACGGGTATTGCAGGGCCTTCGCATGGAATCATCCCTCTGCATAGAAAGCAGTTTCTGCTCTTCCACATCGTGCCTATGTCAGTGCAATTGTCCCTTCCTCGATTGTCACGCCTCCCCCGACCTCCTCACCTAGGTCAGATCCCCTCAGATGCACCAGGTTCTCCCAGGTACAGTACTTCGTAGAGTTCTCATCGTTTGGATGATTATGTGATTAACCAGGTCTTCCTCAGTGGACTGCTGGTGTCAGTGATTTGAGGACCGTCTTTTTCTGCTCACAGATGAATCCCCATTCCTGGCACAGTGCCAGGGGCACAACAGGTGCTGCATAAATAATTGCTGCATGAATGAGTAAGTACTAAAATGTCTTACAAACAAATTTGGGTGAAACAAGAAGTGTCTACCGAAACACAAGGAAATGAGGATGAGGTTTTCAAAGGCCCACTGGTTCGAATGTCTGAAAATATCTGCAATGCTTTTTCCTTTGGCCAAAAAAATAAAACACTTCTTGCTAGGCATATTCTCTATAACTTTTGACCTTTGAGAGAAGAACAAGCCATATTTTAGTAACACAAAACAAGAGTTTTGACTTTTTCAGGGCGGCTTTACTCAGGTGGCATTTTTCAATGTTCTCGAGCATGGAACAAACTGAAATAGATTTAAGATTAGAAACCGCATACCTCCACAAATAAATATTACTTGATGTTCCAGTTTCTCGGCGTTCATACATTTAGGATCCACAGTCCATTCATTTTGATACTATTTCATTTTTCATCTATTTTAAATCCAAGAGCAGTTCGATATATGGTAATTTTATACAGCCCCACTGGGGGGTGGGGAAGACAGGGAAAGAGAGAGAAGAAATTGTCTAGTATCTGTCAGGTGAGCACAGAAAAGCAATATATGATTTTCAATGAGATGGTTTAAAGGGATCACCCAACATTTCATAGGAAATAGGTCTTTGGTAGAGGGTAGGCTGATTTGTTTTAGCACAATATTTGATCATTAACGGCAGTGATTCTCACCTGGAAGGGATGGAGCGTGAAGAGAATTTCTCTTTATTGCGAGAGACCTTGTGGATGGGGGAGCAGAGTGCATTTGGACGGGGTGCCTACTAGGCAGTGCCCACCCCATGCCAGGCACTGCTTCAGTTCTAACTTTGTTTTCCTTCGCTCATCCCAAATTGCCACTAAACAAGGAGTTAGATATTCTGGAGAGTGTCACTACTATTGAATGGTGAACTTTGACACATACAGAGATTCCTGGGGTCTGGATTACATGTCTTTTGACAACTTTAGAAAACCATTTTCTATGTTTGTATCAATGGCGAGGAGATGAGGTTTATCTAATTTTTCGCATCTGAGCTGAGGGGCATCTTGGAGCTGCCTGAGGTGAGAATAACAACCCAAAAGAGCTGCGTCTGTGACCTGAAGGATAGGAAGAGACCGCCAGCGGGAATAGGAACTGCACTCTTGCCCAAGGCAACAGCATTACACAGAGGCCTGCAATTCACCATTGTGGGCCTGCGATCCAGTATGACCCACCGCACTGGATGGGGAGCATATAGCCCAGGATATATACAAACGGAACAACATAGCCAGGACACAGCACTTGAATACGAAAAGCTGGGATTTTATTCAGAGCCAATGGGATACCGATCTCAACTAAAATGAACAAAACAAAAAACAACAACAACAAGAAAAACATGGCAGCAATACAAAGGATGAACTGGAGGGAGGGAGATGAGTTCGCAGACTGTAGTGACAGTCCAAATGGGAAACACCATATGCCTACACCAGGATGGTGTCACCAAATAATTCAATGTCACTTAAGAGCAATTGACACCTCACCTAGTCTACGTAGAGCATTGATCTCAAAACCATACCAGCAACAATTATAAAGACAAGTAAGACATGTCCCCAGTCCTCCAAGGGGCACCGAGTAAGTGTCTAATGAAACAATGTACACAAATTAAAACAGGAGGTGGGCTGTGATTGGTGATCAATTATCAGAAGAGAAGTGCAAACACTGGTAGCTGGAATGAGCCAAGGAAACAGTGAAGTCACGTTTTTGATGAAATGTGAAATCTGGGTAGATTTAATAAGGACGAAAGAGAGTATCCAGGGTGGAGAAAGTTTCAAGGAAGGGAAAGAGGGAGAGTAGGGTGATACCTGGCATTGTGCTGTGACATTTGTGTAGGCAGGTATTTTCAGTGGGGAAATATTTGAAAGCTATTTTATCGATTCACTTTTGGGCAAATATTCATGAAGGGTTTCCCTGGGCAACAGCAGAAGAAATGGTCATCTATTGAGAAGAAAAGGAAAAGAGAGGCTGGAAGCTCAAAAATAACAACTCAAGGCCACACTTTATTTTTCCTAAAAACACATTTCTGTAAGCTCATCAACCAGCCCAGTCATCCAGCTCCATGGAATCTTCCTTCAGGATGTCTCAGGTCTCTTTCCTTCTCTGACTACAGCTGGGTGTTTCGTCACCACTGTCATGCTCTCAGCTGGCTCTCAGAGCCTGTGTCCTGCTTCTGATTTATTCCCTGGACTGCCATTTGTACCTTGATGTTCTCACGACATCATGCCATTCTCATGACCAGAAAAATGGAGGAACTCTCAGGAATCTCCCAAATGAAGGTAAACTTCTGTACCTAAGGCTACAACTTACCCACTATTTTTTTTTCTGCCCTTCCCACCTGATTTCTCACCACCGACCAGAAACATTCAATGATGGGTTTTCTTATTGTTTCTGAGATATATCTTTTTCTTATTATCAGATCAAATTGTCCCCCTTCCTTAGAACTGTTCTTTCTTCCCTTCAATTTTACTCATTTTTCAAGACTCAGATCAAGTTTCACCTCTACGAAATTTTGCCAAGGGTATGTCAGTTTTAGCTTCCAACTAAATGGTCGATACCGGGAACATTTTAGCTCATTCTACTTAATTTTCAGGGTAACAGGTGAGGTTCCCGACAGTGGAGATATTCAATACCCATTGATCACTCTAACTGATTAACTCATTGATTACTGATTGGTCGATTCACATACTGTTCAGTAACAACGCATGCAATGATATAAATAATTTTACTTAAATTTGCTAAACTCACTTGCAAAAAAAAAGTCTTTTTTCAGGAGTCTACAGAGTTGTCATTTGGCTCTACATTTTTGCCTTGCAAATATACAAAAGAAAAAAAAAACCTAAAGTATGTGGATCTTGGATAAGATCCTAACATTAGGTTTTCTCGAATCCCAAGTTAATCTGATATTTATATGGTTTAAAAAGTACACTGGCCTATATGGAAACTTCCCTTAGGAGTGAGGCTGTGTGTTTATTTAGCTGGTGTATATCTTAGAAATGTGCAGACGTCATACCAAAATCAAAATAATGAAAAAGAGAAAAGAGCCAAAAAGCAGAGTGAGAAGAAACTATTCGCTGCTGTCTGCTTTGGGGTGAGAGGGAACCTGATTTTTTTATTTATTTATTTATTTTAATGCATTTGGAACTTCCAATCTCACAGGCCTATTTCCACTTCAATCCCAGATTATTATCTAGACTTTAGCTTTGAAATGCAACCACAGGTTATCTACAACGAGTGCATTTTGAAACTGCAATATTGAAAGAACTAAGACAACATGCAGGTTCTGCGAGCCACGGAATCGTCTGAGAAAAACCAGACATAAAGCTTTGGTTTGAAAAGCAGCTGGTACTCAGTAGACCTTTCCCCTGCTTGCCGGGAAGTTTACAACATTCAGTCTCCATTTGGCACAAACCAACGCATTCTCATATAGAGTGTTTTCTTACAGACGTGGTCAAGGAGCACATAACCTCCATGTCAGACATAAACTTCTACCTCGCTCTAATTTCTTCAATTTCTGTTTTCAGATTCCAGAGTTTCCCAAATCCTGTAACATTCTATACAAGTGCTAGTAAGATGAGTCACATTTCAAGAGTGGCTAATAACAATAATGTCAGAAATAACATTAGTCACCATATAATTAGTTGTAGAAAAGTCAATGTTAAAAGTGTTAATAAAATGACTCTGAACTTTGAGAATTTTTATCCAGAAAATGTAGAGAGAACCTGGAAACAGCACTGAACACAAAATCTGTTGTGTTGTCCAATAAAATACTATATGTAATATGCCACGTATGTAATTTTAAATTTTATAGCCACATTTAAATGTGGAAATAGTGAAATTAATCTTAATAATACATTTGCATATCATATATTCTTTATTATATGTTATATAAGAATGTATTACATATTCTTAGTATATTCAGAATATTATTCTTTCAACATGTAATCCATACTGTAAATTATGAAAGACATATTTTATATATTTGTTTCTTATTAAAAATCCGGATTTTTAATCACGTGGCTATCTGAATGGAGAGGCTAGTGCTGAAGGTTGAGTCTGAGATGATAGATTATAAACCAGAATTTACACTTCCGGTCTTATTTTTTCCCAGTCCCAAAAACACATGTCATAGCCAGTGGTTCTGAAAATTCTTTCCCACTGTATTGCTTTTAATTAGGAAAAGTGTCTTCCAGGTATGTGCAGTATAAGGGCAGTCAAGCTACACTGCCGTGCCTGAGTTCAAAGCCCTTTGCCATCTGTTACATTGGCTATATGGCCAAACGTGGGCATATCGTGGAAGCTTTTAACCTCACAGTCTCTCATCTATAGAAGAAAGTAGTAATAGATGCCTGTACAGGTTTTTTGCTTTTTTTTCCCCAAAAATAAATGGATCGATACATGTAAAGTGCTTATGACAGCGCTAGCCAATGGTGTTTAAGAGTAATATCATATATTAACTATTAACACTACTGTGTATAATTTTCTAGACATGATGGAGATCAGTAAATATTGTTGACCAGAAGACCACTAACTCTCAGTGAACATGCAACTCATGACTTGAAAAAATACAGTTTCTCAAGGGAGACGTTATAACTTCTTTGCTCATTAGAGTGAAAACTACAATTAGAATGCCGCTGTCATGCATTCGGCGGTATTCAGCTAGGTACCCAGCTAAGCCATCTCAGCCATCAGGGAGCTTTGGCTTCCGTGGGTTGCCCCTGAATATTTTCCTTGCTTTCATCTATCATTAGGATGATTTCGCCTGCAAGTATTAAAACACCCCCAATCAAGCTGACTTGAAAAATACGGAAATTCAAAGACAAGGTTGACACCAGTCATTGTGCAATCAGAGCTCGGCACTTCCTGTCACTCAGTTCCCCTCTATACTTCACTTTTGTCAACAGACTGGCTCCCATCGTAGTCACGAAATGGTTGCCACTATCAAGGGGAGTGGTGGAGACAAAAAGATAGCTCCTCCGACTACAGGGGGAAAATGTTTCTTTCCTAAGTCTAATTGGATCAATTTGTAGTCCAGAGAAGGAATAAGACACTGATTAGATTAAGCCTTGGTTGTTGTTTTTTTTTTTGTTTTTTTGTTTGTTTGTTTGTTTTTGAAAGATCATTGGCAAAGGATCCAATGCCAGTCTTTAGTCCAGGAGTGGGATGGTGCATAGGGAACATGTGGGGAGCTGGAAGAAATTGGGGTTTTGTTAGGGAGGAGGAAGTGAAACTGTGTGGGCAGTTACACAGTGCTAAGAGGGAACTTGTATTTAGATAATTGTTCTAAAGTCACTGAAGAGACAGTCAGTCAACGACTCGGTAAGTTTTGTGGCAATGACCATCAAATGGATCCCTGTAAAATGAAATCCTGAATGCACATGACTTCTGCCCCGACTTCACGGACTGTCATCTTCTTCAGTTCAAACACAGCTGGAAAATATTAAAAGAGCTAAGGAGTATAAAAGAACAGATTTAGAAATGTAATCTGCAGCTCCACTTGTTACAATATTAGTTCAAATTCTATTGCCTATTCTCCTGGAATGAGCATTTCCCTCTTTCCAACTCACCCTACAGATGAGTCAGGTTATTGTTCAGACACACCAATTTTACCAGATGTTGTCTTCCATGCAAAGAGTTTCACTACCTCCCTGTTTCACAACTAGCATAGAAAGAGCACTAGATTGGACAACAACAGAATGAAATTCTGGCCATAGCAACAGCGACTCTCTAACCCTGGAGATAGTCACATCTCAGGACCTCAGCTACTTCATATAGAAGGGAGGTAATTGGATCTCGAAAATGTCATCCAGCTCTAAAATCCTGCTTGGTTTTGGATATTTTCGGCAATCCATCCATACCCTAACAACTTTCATTTTTTCCCCAAATATCTAACAGAACATTACTGCTTTAATCATCATCTTTCCTCCTAACCCCATCAGCAAAGCCACCTTCGTTTCATTCAGATCCATCTCTGGTCTGGACAGACCCCCTGCTTCATTTAGCCTACTCATATCCTCTGTATTCCTCAAGACCCAGCTCACATTCTCCTAGCACACCACTTTATTAATCTCTTTCATTCCAATCATCATTAATCCAGTCTTTCATTCGACAAATACTTCTCAGTGGCTACTCTGTGCAAAGCACTGAGGATAGCACACCAAATCAAAGAGGTCACCTCACCCTGTAGAACGCACCACATTCCACTGGAGTCAGTAGATAATGAACAAATGAGCAAACAAGATAATTCTGGAGTATGACAACACTTATGAAAGAGACAAGCTAAGTGGTGAGATAGGGAGGACACTGGGTGGTCCAAGAAGGCACCGTTTAGCTGTGCTCTGTTTTGTTAGATGCTCCATGAACTTGTGGCTGACTGATTATCTAAAGCAAAGCCCGCTTCTGCTTTGCAATAACAAATCCTCCTAGTTTAGCTAATCCATAACTCTCTTGGCATGGATTGTTTTCTTACCTGAAATGCCCCTCTCTCCTCCTCTGATAGAAATGTCCTTATTCCTTCTTCAAATCCTTGTTTCAAATTTGATTTCTTTAAAATTTCTTAGACAAACCCCAGGCAGAGCAAATACTTCTTTCTTCTGATTTCCCCCGTTGTTTTGTTCATACCTCTGCTGCAGCATTTTTATTGAGATAATATCGATCCCAAAACAGTAATCTTTTCTCTTCTGTCTTTGCTTGTGGAGACACTTCCCCCATAAATCAGAAGCGTTGTCTTTAGTTTGGCAAGATGTCGAATTGTTGGAGGCCAGGAAAGAGAACTCTCTGTCTGCTCAGTGTCCAGGTGGTTTGTTCTGAACCTGCCCGCAGACCTTTTGCGGGTCTGTACCCTTGGATAGGAAAGAACTGCGTCTTCATTTTCACTAACCCCTCACTAAATCTAGCATTTCCTTCCATTGTCCATCCAAGCAACAAACCCTATTAGTAGTATACACGTGACTGTCACCAACAGCACAGAGACTTTTCTCCCGTCGCAGTGGGTGAAGATATTTTGAAATGCATTTTTACATTCACCATTACTTCCAAATGTTAATAGTAATTAGACTGGCTGCTTGGTCTTGTTTAAAGTGTAAAGACATATATTATGCTGTCATGGTTATTTTAAGTAAATGTTTTATTTTGAGATACTGTAGACTCACAGTTGTAAGAAATACAGAGAGATCATGTGGAATCTCTACCCAGCAACCCTCGTGGTAACTTCGTGCACAACTGTAGTAAAATGTCACAGTAAAATATGGATACAGTCAAGATAAGAACCATTCCCCAAGAATCCCTTGTCTTGTCATTTTATGGTCACCCATATGTCCCTCCCACTACCCCCCAACCTTCCACGCTAGCAACCACTCATCTCCCGTCCATTTCTATAACTGTGTCATTTCTAGACTGTCACATAAATGGAATCCTACAGCACAGAACCTTTGGGATTAGCTGGTCCACTCAGCATACTACTAAGGAGAGCCATGTGACATGTCACATGTGTTTCTGGTTTATTCCTTTCTGTGTCGAGTAGTATTCCATAGTGTGAGCATAGCGTACCACCGTCTCTTAAACTATTTACCCATTGAACTACCTCTGAATCGCCTCCGATTTTTTACTATAATAAACAAAATTGCTGTAAACATTCATGCACAGGTTGTCGTGCCAACCTAAGTTTGCATTTCTCTACGATAACTGCCCGAGAATGCAAGTGCTGGGTCACACAGTATTTGCATAAGAAAACTGCCAAACTGTTCTTCAGAGTGGCTGTACCATTTTACATCTTCACTAGTAATGTATATATGAGTGACCCAGTTTTTTCTTATCCCCACAAGCATTTGGCATGAAAACTTTTTTTTTTTTTTAACTTAGTCATCCTGTTAGTTGTACAGTGATATCTCATTGTGGTTTTAGTTTGCATTTCCCTAAAGGCTAATGATGTTGAACATCTTTTCATGAGCCTACTTGCCATCTGTATATCCTCCTTCGTGAAATGTCTGCTCATGTCAGTTTGTTCATTTTCTAATTGGATTATTTATTTCACTCCAAAAGCTGAAGTAACATCCGACACCTGACTTTTAATATTAAACTCTCTTTTGCCACTTATGTTTCGAGTTGGTTATAAGTATGCCTGTCTTATTTCCCCTCACCGTCATGAGCTAAGAATTAGAAGTAGGTCTAATGGTGACAAATAGTCTTCATTTTTCTTCATTGGACAATGTCTTGATTTCCCCTTTATTCCTGAAGGTCATTTGCACTGGGTATGAAATGTTTAGGTTGGCAGTTCTTTTCTTTCAGCACTTGAAAAATGATATGCCACTTCTACTCTCCATGGTTTCTGATAAATCTGCTGTAATTAAAATTGTTGTCCCCCTACAGGTAAGATCCTTTTTCTCTCACTACATACCAGATTTTCTGTTGTTGTTTTTTGCTTTAGAAGTTTGACTATATGTTTTGATGTGGGTTTCTATAGGTTTATCCTTTTTTATGGTCCACTTAGCTTCTTGATTATGTAGGTTTAGGTCTCTTGTCAAATGGGGAAGTTTTCAGCCATTACTTTTGCAGACCCACTCTTTTACCTCTCCTTTTAGGATCCCAAATGGCATAAATATTAGATGTTTTTGTTCTAGTTCCACAGGTACCTGAAGCTCTATTTTTTTTTCTCAAGTCTATTTTCTTTTTACTTCTCTTTTTTTTTTTCTTTTTAACATTGAGTGATTTCTATTTTACCTTCAAGTTCACTCGATTCTTTCCTCTGTCTCATCTATTCTGCTCTTGGCCCCATCCATTGAGTGTTTATATTTAGGTTATTGTATTTTTCAATTCTAATCTTTCCATTTGGTTCTTCTTTACATCTTCTATTTCTTTGCTAAAAGTTCCTATTTTTGTGTGTTTTAAATGTATTCATAATTGCATATGAAAGTGTTTTTTATAATGGCTTTAAAGTCTCTGTCAAATCATTTTAAACATCTCTGTCATCTCCCTGTTGGCATCTACTAATTGCCCTTTTTTCATTCCAGTTGAGATTTCCCTGGTTCTTGACATAACAAGTGGTTCTGTATCGAAATCGGGACACTCTGAGTATGTTGTTATGAGGCCTGGGATCTTATTGAAACCTTCTGTGTTAGCTGGCTTCATCTGACAGTGCTCCAGCAAGAGAAGGGAAATGTGGCCTTATTATTTCCAAGTGGATCAGGAGTCCAACTTTCCCACTTGGTCTCTGTTGACACCTGAATGGGGAGAGATGCTCATTTTCACTGCTGGGCAGTGGTGAAGTTACAACTGCCCACCAGGCTCTTTTGACACCCCCTGGCTTATAGCCTGACCAAGGCAGAAGTCTATACACTCATCCAACCTTGCTGGCATGGGCACACGTAGGCGTGTTTTCCTGTGGTGTTTGGCTGGAATGCAGTGCTTGTTGTTTAAAAGTTTTCTGTCTTGCTAGGCTGCCCTTTCCTGGTCCTTTGGCTAAAGAAAGAAGGCTTTTGTTGGGAGTCCTGTGTCTGCATGCCTTGACATTTCTGGGTTGCCAACTTTTTCCACTCTAGGTCTGAGATATCTGAGGTAAAAAGACAATCTAGGGAAATTATCACCATGTCATTCCTTGGGTCCCAAAGTCACTCTTGTGTTCATTTCGTATACGATGTGCAGATATTTTTGTTTTATTTGGTGGGAGGAACAGGAGAAAGAACATCTATTCCATCTTCCAGGAAGCCAAAGTTTCCTCTATTGCTGTTCTATAGTATTCTGATGACTATATTTCAATATAATTTGTTTCCTTTGCAATCCTATGTTTTATTTATGCATTTATAAACAATAGTCTAAGAATCACCAGGCACGCATTGAAGTCCATAGCACAAAACTGCCACTTTCGGGGGGAAAAAACATGTTTTTAAGGAGCTTCAAAAGAAATAGCACAAACTTATATTCCAAGATGATACAATGGGCCCAGCTCCCTTCTGTAGAGACATGTTGGCTCTTCTAACTATCATGCATTCTGTCCAGCCCCACCCAGGGTTACATGGAGAGGGGAAACTCCAAGTAAGCAGCACAATGACATGGAGAGGAGTAGGTGCTATCTATTCGTACCCATGGTTAATGCTTAGACAGTGACCTAAGCCTGCGGACTTTTAGCAAAACTCCGGAGACAATGCCTGTCATCCTGTGAGAAGTAAAGTTAGCCATTCTTCCCATCATGTTGGATGTAGGCTCCTTCTTCATTGCACTATATTGGAAATCCCCCTTTCAATGGCCTAGAATACTCATAGGCATCCTTCCCTCCCTGAAAAGGATGGAAGTCGTTGTCACCCTAATGGGAAGGGGTGAAACAGAAGGGGAATATCACACAGCAGGACTTGAGAGGGATTACTCACCACTATCAGATTACATTTAAATGTATATCTAGTCTTTCATTAGAGGGTGAGTTACTCAGGAAATACATGAGGTCAGAAAATTAAGTTCGTGAACTCATCCTAGAAAAAGTACTACAGGCTTCATTGCTAAATATCACTATGGTCACCTTTGAAGTCCTCCCCCTGGGAAGCTCCGCACCGACCCCAGGGCTTAGTCTACCCTTTAAAGCAATTTGGAACTCTTTCTGGAAGTCATATTGCCCTTGATGTCCTGAATTTCATCAAAATGTCTTCCTTTCAATATTTCCCTTATCTTCAAGTAAAGAAAGAAGTCATTGGGGGCCAGATCAGGTGAGGGTGTTCCAATACAGTTATTTGTTTACTGGCTAAAAATTCCCTCAGAGACAGCTCTGTGTGAGCTGGTGCATTGTCGTGAGACAAGAGTCATGAATGTTGGAGAAAAGTTTAGGTCGTTGTCATCTATTTCACGCAGCTTTTGCAGCACTTCCAGATAGTAAACTTGGTTAACTATTTGTCCAGTTGGTACAGATTCATAATGACTAACCCCTCTGATATCAAAAAAGGTTAGCAATATATTTGCAACAAGTGTGTTAACTCCATTGTCACACCTCGTGTGTGTGTGTGTGTGTGTGTGTGTGTTTCCAGTATGTAGCACAGATTGAGGCATCTAGCAGATGCCTAATAAATGTGGTTAAAGGAATAGGCAAATACCATAGAGATATGGTATATATTAGAATGTACCAAAAGACCTTGTTCTTGTGTATTTTTATTGCAATTGAGAAAATATTCTTAGATTACTTAAGACAAATTTTAGTCATTTCTTGGGCTTTCAGTCCTAATTTCTTCTTCTCTATCCACTACCAGTCACCAAAACTTCGGCAATAAAATGTATGCATACTTTCTCCATTTCACAGACCATCTGGCACCAATGCCATGCCTGTTGCTACCTCATAAATATGTTAATAAAGGGCACAAGGTTTGCCGCTCCAATCAAGATAGTACGCTTCCCCTCCCCATCTCCCCACCCCAGCCCAAGGTCAAGGTGAACACACCCTGGGCAACAGTCTGGATAAGATCACCCTAGAAACAAGATTTATTCAGATAAACCCTAGATAATCTGCCAATGACTATTGGTAATGTTTTTAGTTAACTAGAATCTGGAAACACGAAAAGATAACAATCTCGAGTGCAGTCTCATAAATCTTTAACCCCTGCAGCCCTCTTTGACACTGAAAGCAAATGACAATCTAAAGAAACCATTTGCACACCTCAGTGTTACACAGCTACCCGACCGAGTGATAACACAAACAGTACTCAGGAGTTGAAAGGAAATGACTAAGTAAGAGTTAGGAAATGGTTCCTCGCATCAGGAATGACAGCTTGTACTGAAGGGTGACATTCCACGCCTCCTCTCTGGGCAGGACATCCCGCACAGCCTGTGAGCTGGCATGAAGGATAAACCCAGGTTGGTCTTACTAAGACCAATGACAAAGGAAGCTGGGCAGTGAATCTGACAGCTAATACCGTGAGAAAGGCTAGTGATGACAATAGCTCATGAATAACCTGTCTGGAACTCTTTATCAGTGAGTTAGGAGCCACTGAAGGATGAATAGATTCAGGTCTCAGAGGGAACACCTTCTGCATAGCCCAATCAGATAAAGAAATGAAAAGAGGGAATTATTAAGACAGGTACATTGATCCTCACACTCAAATAGAAAAGACTTGTTGTTTGAGTTAAAAACAAAACAAGCACCTGAAGTAAACTAAGTTTTGATGAAATGAAAAAACAGATTTTGGCTGTGCTGTAAGCATAGTACATACAAAACACAGAGATTTCTTTTGTAGTTGATAACATTTTTTAATTGTCTTGCTTTGTTGTGGTATGCATAAATTTAACAGTATAGAGCTTTAGGGGCCAAGCTACATAAAATCATGACAGATGTCGTGTCAATTAAGTTGCCTAGATTTGTTGAACTTCCTAATGAATTGATTTCATTGTCAAACAGGAGCATTCTCCCTCTCTCTCTCCCTCTTCCTCTCTCTCCATCCTGGGTGTCAGATTGGAAGTTGGAAGGAGGAGGAGGGGTGGCTACTCAACTCTCTTCTACAATCATTGCCTAGAAGAAAAGATAAAAACTATGGTTGACTCTCCAACTGGTGCCTGAGTGGGACAGGAAATATGAACAGTGAAGTCCCGTAAATGAGAAGGGTGAAAAATCCCTTTTCCCCTACAATATAAAACTTTTGAGAATTTCGAGTCACATAGTACCTTACCTCTTTACTATCTCACAAGATTTCTACACCGTATCTCAAGATAAAGGGAAGTACAAAGTAGTTCCCTTCATCTTTTATTAGATTTTTATATTTTCCTATCTCAAGTGTTCCTTCTGGCTGTGCTCAGTTTGCAGTGTATAATCCCCGTAACCATTCATCTGAAACAGAACAAGTTCACTAACACCTGTTAAGAGCCAACCTGCTAAAAGTAAGAGAAACAATACATAATGGTACCTACAGTCTTAGTGTGAGGTATACTAATTATACTGTAGTAGTAATTATGCTACGTATGATTAGCAATTATGCTACCAATACTAAATTATTGTAAACAATAAGTATCAGTAATTATATGGATGCCGAAGAGTAATTCAGAGATTCTATTTTTACCTTGAAACTTGCTTGTGAACACACCTGATTCTTTCTTTATATAATAGATTCTAACAGAACCCAAAAGCCTAGCAGTTCCAAACCTTTAGCCCCTCATCTCAGTGCCATCTGGATTACTCATAACTGCTAATAATACCTTAGAACTCTGCAATACCTATCAGCTTACAGAACACTTTCACAATCTTCTGACCCTTACAATGAGATAGTGGTAGGCAGAATAGGCCTTTTAAAAGAAGGGTAACTAATCAAATCTCATTTCACAAGAAAGGAAGAATTACAGAGACGGAAATGACTTGCCAATGTCGCTTGGCTCATTTGGGACAGAACCAAGACAAGCTTTCAGACCCAGGCCATTTCCGTCCATACCAGCTGCCTCAACTAGATTAGCCCATATTGTAAAGACTCCAGACTGAGGCCCCCCGAGTTTAAGTGACATTTTTAAGGTAAGATGTCAAATAAGAGCCAATGTCCCTAGTAAAGCCCACTTGCCACTGTCCTTCTCTCTTCTGTATCCATTACGGAATTTTGATTTACATTTGTAGATTGTTTACATACCATTTACATACAAGAAGAATAGATTTTTCTCTAAATGTAATAATGAAACTACTTCCAGCCATTGAAGAAGTCATTTTAATGAAGGCGTTTTTCACTGGGCACTTGAAAACCCACGTTTGGAATCAGGTCGCTAAGAGTCTACAGCCCTGAGTGTGCACATGAAACTTAGTACATGAGGATAAGTTAGGTGCCCCACGAAGAGCCTACAGTGTGGAGAGATAACAGATGAGGCCAAGCATCACGAAGAGAAAATCAACATTTGAGAAGCAGTTAACAGACAGTGGCAGCGTCAAGAGAGAATGCCGTTCTAGAAGCTAAGGGAGAAACAGGTTTTGAAAAAAATAATAAAATTCACATGGCAAACAATACAAAACGCTAGAGAAATGTCGAATAAGAGATCATTAGACCTGGGGGATTCAGAAATATCGGGCTAAAGACTTTGTGCTTGATTGTTCGAGAAATTTCGGGATTTTTTTTTTTTTTTTTAACATTTTTGTGCAAGGGAGTAAGAACATGAGAATTGTCCCCAATGCATCCAATCTGGCCACTTCATGCTGGGTAGAATGAGATGAGAACAAATGATAAGAAAGGCAGATTATGACTGCAGATCAAAAGGAATGATAATGGAAACTTGAGTGGTATCAGTAGGAGCAGAAATGTAAAAGGAGATGCAATCAATATTTTGGAAGAAGTAAACATAGATATATTACAATGCTAGCCTTTGAGGAATTTAGTTGAGGGGAAAATAAATTCTCACTCATTTAAAATTAATTGACAATACAAGTCCATATTTACCTGCTAAGAGGAAATTCATTGACACAGTAAGTGCTACCATCAGGGAAGCTTTGCTAAAGAAGTACAGATACAGGCAGGTCACTAAAGATACTTTTAATTCATACAGAAGCGAGGCAGCAATTCTTTAGAGTTGAAGAGAAAGTACTGATTTAAAAATTACATATTAACGTGCAATAGGGAGATCAGTAATTAAGCTGAGGTGGAGCTGGTCATTTAAATAGGTATCTAGTTAAGCCAGTAATGATAACTTCTTTTCATTTCTAAACAGAAAAATTATTTAATGGCTTTATAGATATTACTGTCTTAATACTGTAGGTAAGACTCCAGTTTTCAATGACTGTTGGCCAGAGCTCTCAGAGGCAGTATCCGAGAACATGCCCTAACATGTCTGTGAAGACATCAAGAGAAAAATGCACGACACCGAAACCTATGATTGACAGGCAACCTATTGCCAGATTCTAAGAGGAGACTCTGCTAATTCCCTTCGTCCTGTAGAGCTGATGTAGGAATCAGAATCTCTTGATGACACAGGGCTTACTTATGTCCTGGAAAAGAACAAAAATGTCTGCCTGGGAGTAAGGACAGACATTTTAATCCTTTCCCCAGTGCCTGCCTTCAGGCACAAACACCAGGAAACGACTTGTTTACTCTCCTAGGGTGCTGTTCTGCCGGTCCTCCCAGGAGGGACCTCCCTTCTTATGTGCGGGCAGAGACTGCAACCTCCTCCAGCCCACACCCTCCCACCTTTGCAGAAAAAGAAAGTAAGAAAGAATTTGAGGGGGCTGGTGGAGGAGCGCTGCATCCTGGGAGGAGAGTGCCAGCAAGATAAGCACAATGGGAGGCAGTGAGGAGGCAGGCAGAGGCCTGAGAGCAGGGCACTCTGCGCATGTCACTGCTTCAGAAACAGAGGTCCAGGCCATAGGTAAGGACCAGTCCCCTCCAGACGGCAAAGTCTCACATGGTGAATACCTTCCAGATGCTGGAAACTGGGTTTAAACAAGTTTAAACACCTGGAGATCCCCTCAATGGGTAGCTTGAGAAAGGAGGTTCTCACTCACAGGTGGACACTGCAGGGGCAAGCCACACACCATTCGTCACTTCCAAGACTGAAGCATCTGATTCTCCTGACCGCTGTCCGGACTCTCTGTCTTCACCTGCGGGGTCTCTTTTTTCACAATGACAGGCTCTTTTTCCAAAACTCTGCCTGCTAGGGACGTATCTGAGGAGGAGCCCTTATCAAAAACACCGAGAAGTTCAAGTTGACATGAGTTGGCAGCTTATTGTGGTTCCCCAAAATCGAATGCAGCATTGGGCCGTGTTAATAGAGGTAGAGCATGTAGGATGACGGAGGTGATAGACCCAGCTGTCATAGCAGCAGCCTCACTACAGTTCTGGACCCCAGGCTATGGAGGAAGGCTTTCTTCTTTTCTCAGTCAACCACTTCCCCGGACCATCTCATCTCTGGTGCTACATCTGGTTATGAAGGGAGTGTCCTGTACAAAGTCACCTGGTCAAGGGAGGAGGGGAATTTAGTCACAGCTAAAGTCCTCATGCAGGACTTGGGAGAAGGAGGTATGCAGAGCAGATTTCTGCTCCCTGTGAAGGGAGTGTCCTTTTGTACACATCACAAATGATGTGTTTGCCAGCAGGCAGCCCTGCGTCTCCTCAACTCCCACGGCTCCCATTATCGCCTGTACATTGACATCTCCCTCCAGACTATATCTACAACCGATTGCTGTTGGAGAGGAGAATGCTGGTGGGGAGCTCGTGAGAAAGTTCTACCTCGATTTGGAAACAACGATGAGGAAATCCTTCTCTCTCTCTGCTGGATGGGAATAAGACAGTGGGTAATCCTGACAGCTACAAGCAGGCTTCTTGTTACCACAGGAGAACCAAGTTCTGGATGAAGTTGAGACATGGGCCACCGAGCAGAGGTGGAAAGAACCTATGTTCTTGTTCACATCTCTTAGCTGATGAGCCAACCAGCCCTGAAGACCACTCCATGTCTGAACCTCCTTCTGTGTAAGCTACCATGTGTCCCCAAAAATAAGACCTCACCAGAAAACAAGCCCTAGCGTGATTTTTCAGGAGGACATCCATGAACATAAGCGCTAATGCGTCTTTTGGAGCAAAAATTAATGTAAGAGCCGGTCTTCTTTTCAGGAAAACATAGTGACAAATGTTTTCATTGTTCAAGACAGCTGGAACTGGATTTCCAGTAACAATGTCAAAAGCATCTTTCTTGTATTCTACACTACGTACTTGATTGCACCAAAAGATCCATGTTTACTAAAGGTCAGACCCATCCGTTAGTTTTATTAAAAAGGTATCCTAACTAGAGACATAGCCCTGTAGGGATTCTTCTTGTGTGGTTCATCTTGCCTATGATGAATACTCTAGACTACCTAAGAGGAGGTGTTAGAATCCCAGCTTTACCACCTGGAAGTTGTGTGACCCTCAAAAAGTTACTGACATTCTCTAGGCCTCAATTTCTTCACCTACAAGTAGAGATAATCATAGTATCTACCCAGAGGGTTACTGTCAGGATCAAATGCAATGATACATGTGTACTAGGAAGGGTTTCTTTCAGGTACGAATAGCATTAAAAAAGTAACTGTGGCTTAAACAAGACAGAAGTTTCCTTCACTCTCACATTCACATGGCCAAAGATATTCATTCCAGGACCAACGTGGCCTTTTGTAATATCAGAAATGCAGACAGCTTCTACCTTGTTGCACCACCCTCAAGTTTCCCTGACGGTACACAATAGTTCCTGCAGCCCCAGCCACTCAACCCCCATTCCAGGCAGGGGGACAGAAGCTGAGAAGGAGGGCATGACCCCCCTCTCGAAGGACATTTTCTGGAAGGGGCACACACCCCTTCTGCAGGTGTGCTGAGCTGAAAATCAAAGGATCCCTTATGGAAGACAGGGAAGCAGCATCCAATCTCTGCCACGACCTGTGAAAGATGAACTCCAGCATCAGTGCCTGCAGTCATTCTGATTAAATAGCTCCACTTCTTAGAATCCTGCTGTATGCCCGGAGGTCATTATGCAACGTGAGCTAAGCCAGTCACAGAGGGACAAATACTGCACACTGCCACATATAAGCGATACCAAACATAGTCAAACTCACAGAAGCAGAAAGAACGGTCCTCGCCATTGGCTGGGGACAGGAAATAGGATTTGCGATCTGATGGGTGCTGAGTTTTGATTATACAAGATGAGTGAGTTCTAGAGCTCTCCTGTACAACACAGGACTTGTGTTAGCCACACTGTACTGCCCTCCTAAACCTTGTTAAGAGGATCCATCTCATCTGAAATGTTCTTACCATGGTGTGTTTTTAAATCCCCATTTATCTTCATCACAAGAACATGTCTCGCCCAAGCCCCAAACCCAGCCTTGCTTCTATCAAAACCCCACCCTGCCTCTTAGGCCCATTAAGGGGTCTATTTAAACGAACGGTTATTGGGAGAACATGCTGTATAAGCACAAGACACGCAGAAATAAAAGGCCTAATTCCCACTCACTGTAAAGTAAGAGAGGGGACTCTGAAGTCTCTGTGTGTAAAGCTTATAGGAAGTGCTGCAGGAGTCTTTGCAATCCTTATTCTTCAAGGTAAAGACCTAGACATTGGGATCAGGAGGACTTGAGCTTGAATTCCTGCTCTACCATTGAAGGCTGTGTGACATTGGATGAGCTACTAAACCCCTCTGTTTTCATTCTTTGACAGCTGCATTCAGCATTTCATGTATTAGTGGAAAGAACATTGTGTCTTGAGATTCTTTTGTAAATTTGACATTTCAGTCTCAAGTGTTATAGACCACAGCACTCTGAGATAAATTACTGTCTAGAATGTGACTTCCAATTGTCACTATATGAGTAAGGAAAGTGATTACGTTTCTCTAAATCCCCTCATGGCATCTGAAAAAGGAAATGCGTCTTAAACCTGCCCTTTCCAGCAGTTGTACTAACAACATGTCTGGTCAAGTATATGAGGTTCCAATACACCAGAAGGACCCCGTCACAAGGGAACAAACAGTCTGGAAAATGTGTAAAAGATCTTTGTCCAAATTTCCTCATCTCCCAAGGAAAGATAAGACAGCTAACACTTATAATCATGCAGCTTGGAAATCCAAAAATAGCTTTTTCATTAAACGCCAGGTCTCCAAACCAAGAAATAGAGAAGGTGGTAAACAGATCACTTAGTTCTGTGTTTTAGACACAGTTATCCGGTGATTCAAATTAAGCCTGAATAAATATTTGGTTGGATAGGTTTTGTAGTCACTTTACTGGTGTTTATCATGAGAAGTTTAAAGATGGATGTTTCCAGTAAAAATTTTCTCTGGGTTTGTTAGAATGAGAAAGGAAAAGAGAGGGAGAGGAAGTTAAAGGAGGAAGAAAAGGGAAGAGAAGTTTAAGGTGTTTCTATTTACAAGAAAGGAGAGTTCCGGGGATCTCCAGTAGGGAAATACCCCAGTGCTTGATGATGGTAAAGAAAACATGGTTCACTCTCAGGTTCCCTCAGCGGCCACCTCACTGAAAAGGACGACCAGCTTCATCACAGAGTACCTAATGGTTTCCTAGAGGGACAGTTTGATTTTACGATATTAAAAATGTTTATCATCCCTTTCCATGACAAATGGCTCTTTTTAGTCAAAGGCTGTAATTCAACAATTTGTGGGGCTTCAGGAGATGCGATTTTGTCTACAACCTACTTTGTCAGGAAGGTTTCCAATCCTCAGCCAAAGCCTAAAAGTTATTAGTTGAAAGTATTCACAAAAAATCATGTTCTAGAAACTAAAGCTTCTGAGGTTATTCAGATTCCCAAGTACACAACACTGCGTTAGGACAGACCTGAGCCAGAGAGCACATCTCATCCCCCTGTCTCATCCCTAACGTACTATGCGTCGTTCGTTACTGTCCTCTGTCAAAATGGAGTTTCACTGTAACATGGAGAAAGGAAGAACAATACTAATCAGATCAACATTTCACAAACAACAGCCCAGAGCTGACTGAACTGATAAACCCAGAGTCTGTATATCAGGAGGGTTTTCAGCCCCCAAGATGTCAGCAGAAAAATAAGAGACCTGGAGAAAACATTCTGAAGGCATGGCCATTGGTTATGACACTTGTTCCGAAGGAGCAAATCTGACTCAAGTGACGCAAGCCAAAGAAAAGGGGGGGAAGGTGCATAAGTGTACACACCGGTGTTGACTTCAGTCATGATCTGACCCACCGACCCACAAGGCACCATGTATCTGCTCCTCTTGATGCTCTTGGTTCTGCCCTCCTTCTCGTGTCGTCTTTGACCCCTGCCTGACTCCCTTCAAAACAGGAACATCTGAAGCCAGTCCAGACTTTACTTCCTTCTGCCACAGTGTCTAGAGGAAATGGGAACTCCTCCAGCTGCTCCCCCAGGTGTGAGTGGGGGAATTTTCCCCAGAATCTCTCACTTAGCATCTCCACACCCCACCCATTTAAGTGGGTGGTCACAGACCCCCTGGTAAACCAATCACTGAAAGCAAGAATAAGGGTCTTGCTGACTGGCATAAGCGCCCTTCCCTGGACCTGAGGGTGAAGCCAGTTTCAACTATGCCTCCCCCACACCCCACCATAATGATAGAAAATGTTAAAAAAAAAAAAAAAAATTCCCAGAAGAAATATCTAGAAGTTGGTAGGGGAAGGTAGGTAAACCAGAGTAAAGGAAAAATTCTGAGGAGGCAAACAACAGATGCCCACTACAACTATTTAGTATTTTTTCTTTTTAATTGCAGAAACCAATTCTAACTAGCCTAAGCAGAAAATGGAACTTTATTATAAATATCCCCCAAAAATCCATTGGGCTTAAAGACAGAAATGCTACCAGACTTCAGGAAGGGTCTGAATCCCAGGGGACAAAGGCACTGAAATTGTCTCTCTGTCTTTATTTCTCCTTCATGTGTAGATAGATGGTTTCTTCTGTGTGTGTGGACTGGTTTCCTTTGCTAAATCCACATGGAGGGTAAGCCTTCCACCGGCTCTTGATAAGACATAAGGTCCATTTCCCAGAGAAAATAAATCTCATCTTCCAGGTCTCAGTTCTAGAATTCTAAGAAAGAGTCCCTAAAAGACTTTGGATCATGTGTCTGTCCCTGGTCATGAGGTGGAGTGATTTTTATGAAAAGACTCCCAAGGTCCACTCGTGTGACCAGTGAATGGTGAGTGAGATCATGAGGTAGTTCCCAGAGAAGGCGTGGCGAGACCATCCAGCATGTCCAGTGTATACCCACTACAATATATTTCCACAATATTGGCCACATGAAACATTGGGAGTACAGACTTTGTTCTAAAATTGAAAAAAAAAAAGTGAAAAGCAGCAAACTACCAAACCTGGGACTTAACAGAAAGAAGCAAAAGAAAGTTCCTGTGCCTCCCCATCATTTGGCTGAAATCCTTCTGAGTGTCTTCTAAGCTTCAGAAACACGTGGTACCCATGCCGATTAGCACACCTGACAACATCATCACACTTGTTTCCACTCGTGTTCCCTGAGAAGAAAGCCTTCTTTCAGAACTGGAGACGTGTTTTGTTTATGTAAGGAACCCAAAGAACTGTACCAGTACCTTTCTCAGAGTTCAAACTCTTTCATCTTTACAATGGATGGATTCGTGGATGAGTAAGTGTGAAATTACCTTATGTCTTCATTCACAAAACCTTTGAATAAATGCTTTGCTTGAAGAACTATTTGAGACATTGTAGAGAAAGTTAAACAGGAAGACGTCGTTTGTCCCCTCCTGACTTATACTGAAAAGGAAAGATACTCAAAATGTAGTTTAATGCAAAGAGCCACCTAGGATCCCTGAATAAGTGTTTTCTCTCAAAATGTTTAGTTGACTGTTGTTAACTTAATGAAAGTTAACTTAACTTTCATGTGAAAGTCCGTAAAAAGGAACCCAATGCACTTGGAATATAGTAAGATTTAATCAGTGTTCGTTAACAAGTAAAGGAATAAATACTGACTTTAAGCATACCTGACAAAAATGCTTGCCAGCAACTTTCATGTCATGGCACAGCTAAAAACTTCTGTATTGGGGTCGGGACCATTTTATCTGCTCTATGAGGCCAGGCCAGGTCTAAGGTGACCAGGACTGTGTGGTCTGACAATCTCAGGCCAGAGCTGCAGGGATCACACCTTAGCACATGGTTAGCTGATGCTACAAAGAAAGAACAGATGAGTCATGGTCTCAATTTCTCATCCTAGATGACTCAAACCCTTTCAGATGCAGTGAGACTTTGTTTCTCAAAATCATCTTTTAGGGCAGGCATTTCTAGCACTGTCACCCACCCCAGTATTCCTGCACAGGACAGAACAGGACTCCCAATAGAACTGTAAGGAAAACTGATTTGGAGTGATGTCTCCAGGTTTCCCCAGCTTCCAGCTCATCCGCTATTCGAGATTTGGGTTTCCAGCAGATGAAATAATATGTGCTTTTTCCCATGATGTCTCTTCTTCTCCTATTTTCAGGGCGTTAGCACAGCTGCAAAATCTGGGAACGTTGGGTTAGATATCCTAATCTGCACAGAGGCTACGCGAAACCATTTAATGACACTTTCAAACATCAGAAGCACACCTCCTATTGCCTGCAAAACACGTGTCCTCCGGACCGTGCGTGGATGCCCCAAACTTCGCGCATTCCCAGACTGTCCTGTTGCACAGATTTGCTCTCCACATTCAAAGGTGCCCTGTTCTCGTCTTCCTTTCATGTGGCCTTCTGGGGTCAAGGTCAGCACCACCTACAGACACCCCCCCCAGAGTCCCGCCATCACCATGAGTCTCTCCCTCTCACACCCCCCAGCTCCTCTAGCAAATCGGCCACTGAGTTCTATCCTTTTACCATCCAAACTGTCTCAATTTGCCCTTGTCACTCCATTCTCATGACCACCCTCATCTTTCTTGCTGGAGCCCTTTTCAAAAATCCCCCTGCCTTTCTTCCCACCTCCTTTAATGACCGCCTACTACTCTAGTTGTGTGAGAAGCCTCACAGACTGCAGCTTCTCAAATGTGCCATCTTCTCTCGTGGATTGTTTACAAATTGTTAGCATAACTATTACCGTAATAAGAAAACACACAAAAGCCACCTATGTCCAATTCGCATACATGCGTATATAAATGGAATGTAAACAATAACTGATTTCCGATAATCTAAGTAGAAGGGCCAGTTCAAGATTAGCTCCCAAGGGGACCATCATCCTGGCTCCCGGTCAAGGCCAAGCATTTTGGCACCAGGCAGGCTTAGAATCAAGTCCTATCTCTCCTTGAGCAAGTCAATGAATCTTTATCAGCCTCATTTTTCTCGTCTGTGAAATGGGAATACTTTCAGCACCTTGATGATTCAAAGAGATAACAAATGTAAGGCCTTTAGCCCAGGCCCTGACACAGAGAAAGCGCTCAGTAAATGCCATTTTGAGGCAGTGTATATTATCAGCAAGCCGAGCCCGAGAATACATTATATATCTGTATTCGTAATACATAATACATTATATTAGGCACAGATCCAAGAGCTAGATAGAGGTCAGTTGTCAAAGGAGAGGACGAGAAATGCCCTCAGACCAAACCAGGACTAAATTCTGCATGTGAATACCCAAGGACGAGAGATTGGTAGGAGACCAGAAGAATGATCTGGAAAATGTTCAACTCGGAAGAACCAACTGAAGATAAGCAAGCAAGCAGAGTAAAGGAGCGTGCCTGGGATTCATACCCGGCGTGAGTTAAGCGTTGTTTCAATCTCAGCAGACGTGTCACATGATTTTGAACAGAGCAGCATGTGATACTAAAGGTCCTATTTCAGAAGTTAAAGGAAATCCTCAGAAGCTGATACTCTAGATTTATTCTGACCAGCGAGAACCATCTTACTGGAGATGTGGGAATTATAAAAACCTTAGCAGAGAAAACAAAAAAACAAGCCACCTTAATATTCTCAATTTCAAAACGTAGCCACACGGGCACAGCACAATATGTACTCCAAATGGCATGAAAGCATATTTCATAATCCCAGAGCCAAGATAAATATAACCCCATATTAGAGACACTACAGCAGGGAGAAGCAGCAGAAGACGAGAGGATTAGTGTTGGTTCACATTAGCAAACACTCGTCAAGAATCCTCAGGACAGACGTGGAGAAGCCCGGTGCTGTGCAAGATGCAGCCCAAACTTTCAAACCAGGCAGCCTGGGATCTTCCTGCCACTGAAAAGGTAACGTGAGCTTAGCCAGAGGCTTGGCCTCTCTGCCTTGACTGAGGCACCTCTGAAAATGGGAATAATAACACAGCACAGTTCAAGTACCGTGGGGATATAAAAGTATATGGTACCTGCCCCTCCCATTGGGCAAACAGATAAGAATGAGACTACAGGACTGGATATGAAAATGAAATCCTGAAGGTGCAGGTGTATTTCTGTGGAAATACTTTGAAGGAAGAGTTTAAATCTGACTAGGAAAATCAAAGCTTTGTCAAAGAGATGGCATTTAAGTTTGGCCGCCTTGAATTAGAGGTAATAAGGAAGTGACACAACGAATGCAAGGGGGAGAGGGCAGGAGAAAAGGCAGGAGTGGGGGAAGGAAAGAAGGAGGGAGGGAGAGAGGGAGAGGGGCAAGGGGGAGGGAGGGAGAGAGAGAGAGAGAGAGAGAGAGAGAGAGAGAGAGAGAGAATAAGTATGGGGGAAATATTCCAGGTAGTTTTAGCAAAGACAGAAGCATTAATTTACGAATGTGTTTAGGTACTAGGGAGAAATAAAATGTTTAGATGTTTAGGAAAAAAGCCAGTGGCCATGAGCAGAAAACAACATTGGAAAGCAGGCCAGGGTCCAATCATAAAAGGCTTTCAACAGCACAAGAGGGGGCTTGACGTTCTCTGTATTACCGAGGCCGCACATTTGTGTAGGCCTTCATTTCCACGTGCATCATCTTATTTAGTCCCCAAAACCTTTAGAGTAGGGAAGTGGTCTAGTTTGTCCCCACTTTAACGCAGATAAGGAAATTGTGTCAGAGTGGTTTCCTAAGTTACCAACCAACAAATACCGTGTTTCCCGGAAAATAAGACCTAGCAGGACCATCAGCTCTCAAGCACCTTTTGGAGCAAAAAATAATATGAGTCAGTCTTATTTTAATATAAGACTGGGTATAATAATATATAATATAATATAATATAATATAATATAATATAATATAATATAATATAATATAATATAATATAATATAATATAATATAATATAATATACAATATAATATCCGGTCTTATATCAGACTTAGTACAGCTGATGGTCCAGCAAGGTCTTATTTTCGGGGAAACGCGGTACCAGCGCCAGACTGGAAAGGAGACGTGCTGAGTGCTACAGTGGGTTCCACCCTCCACTCTTTCTCCACAGCCCCTGGGGAGCCCGAGTGCCTCATTACACAGGACTTTGAACACTGGGTTGAAGTGTTTGACTCAATTTGCTTTGTGGGCAGAAAATTCCAATAAACAGCACAGCAATTTCAAGTCTGGCATTTGTCCATAAGGATGTACTCAAGTGCGAAGGTGCTGAGGATTGATCTAGAATACTAAGAAAAGAACCAACGAGACGAAATCCAATACAACATACGTGTAAAGCTGTGCATTTAGGTTTAAACATATGTACTTTATCAATTCAGGTTGTGTAGGAACTGAATAGTTCATTAAAAAATAGACCTATGACTGCTAACTAACCACTAGATTAAAGTAAGCTTAGTGTTAGGTAGCTGCTAAAAATAAAGGTCCTGTTTGGCTGTGTTATCAGAAAAATTAATGTCCAGAATAAGAAAGATATAAGACTACATGTTGCCTATACCACCCAGAAGTGTGTCCGGTTCCAGGTGTTAAGCTTTAAAAAGGACACTCGTGATCAGCAAAAGTGTATAAAACAAAACAACTAGGGTGATGGTTAAGGACCTGAAAAAACCATGTGAGTTTTTTGAGGAAATCTGAAATTTAACAGGAGAAAGGAGAGTTTGGGGGGTGGAGGGGTGGGGATAGATTTCAAGGGCAAGTCACAGGGTAGAATGAGGACCAATTGTGGGACGGCACACAAAGTTTGGCCAAATGTTGGATATTTTCCCCAAATTAAGAGTCATCTGTAAAGTACTAAGCTTGATGCTCCATTTTACAAGTAGTAATAGCAAAGGGGCTTTGTTAAGCGTTTTCAGGGAAACTGCTATCATGGGAAACAGGTTTGCTTAGAGGGCTTTAAGGTCTCAAAAAATTTTTGAATTTATAATTTTATATACACACATAAAAAAGGTTATTATAAACTTTCAACAACAACTTTCAGAACAAAAGGGAGATATAAAATATGGCATTTAAGAAAGGAGAAACTTCATTACAGCTCATTCAGTCCCAATATACTATATACTTGTTTTTTTGTCAACTCATCAATAGAGAGCCATATGGCATTATCTCTATTTTATAAATATGGTGAATGATGGCCATATTTCGACAGTAATTTATACATTACCATTTTCATTATTTGTAAATTAATAAAATAATTTACACAAATGGGAATTTTCAGTTACTCTGTGTTCCTTCTATGGGTCTTATAAATACAGTTGTTGCTTTCTAAATAATTTATCATTGCTAAATTACTAAATGTTTAGTAATGCAATCTCAAGCAATCATTCAAAGATTCTTGTTTCTCATAATTTGTATGTGCTGTAAGGAAGAAACAACCATGGAATTGCACTTTTTGTTTGTTTTAGTTTTGGGGGGCCATAAAACATTTTCCTTAATTTCTGTTGTCTTTTCAAGCTATTATGAAACATAAAAATTCATGAAAATCATTAAATTTTAACTTAAACCACCTAATATTTTTTACAGAAGAAAAAAGATATAGGTCATTTTATTAACAACGTTTTCTGACTTGCTTGTATAATTTAAAGCTTATCTGATGAATAACGTCTTGAACTGTGAAGAATGTGACTCTGTAACAAATGCCTGTGTATTAGTCATCAGTTTATGTGCATGAGCAAATCAATCCTATTATTGGCTATGCTATTAATTACAGCTTTTTGCTAGCTGGTACTTCTGCATTTAGAAAATGAAGGGGTATCACTCTAATATCTAGAGTAGGCCCTGAGGTAGCCATTCAAATACGTTAAAATTAGACTTAAAGTGTATCTAATTCTGTTCTTATTCTTTGTAAACTGCTAATTCAAGTAGTATGCAAATCATATTTTAAACCACACATTCCTTCTTCAATCAAAAATTTAAAACCTATTTATTAACACAGAATCCATGCAACTTTCTTTTCTAAACGTCAGAAAAGTACAAATAAGTAACATTTGTGGAACATTTTCAGTGGCTTATGAGTTGCTTGATGAAATAAGATACTTGTGAAGATATCAAGTACTGGAAGATATGTGACAATGACAACTAAATGAGTAATGACAACTAATTCAAAATTATTTTGACAAAATCATCTCCTATTTATTCAGATCTCCTGACATCACTGATTCTTTCTTTTGGTCAAATGAACTCAAAGAAGACACTCTATATGAATTGTAGGTGTATGTATTGAACCACTTAATACTGGTCCATCATTTACAGAAAGTGCCTCTTGATGTATTGGCAGTACCAGCTTCCATGTGATTTCATTATGTTCACTGCTAAACACCTTATATAACAGAGAAAGAATCCTGTTGAGACCTGCAAAGGAATTCCTCAGTTGGCTTTGAACAATTGTTGTCAGGTTTTTGTTTAGTTTAGTTTTGTTTTTTTTTTTAAATAAGTACATTCTGTTCTCATCTTATTTATATTTAGGGGGATTTTTATTTTACTGCAGCTCCTCAAAGATTAATTGCATTTATTTTGTTTCATTTGCCAATGACACATAATTTAGAAGAGGGTCAGAATCAGCTGTTCTAAAACAGGGATGACTTATCTTATAACACAATGTCCAACTGAAACACGTAATCAATATTTATATATCCAATCTTGACATCTGATTTTCGAAAAAAAAAGTCCTCCTGACTTTATCTTTTCATGTGATAAACAATGTTGTTAAAGGAAGAAGCAATCAACATAGTTTAACACTAACACCAATTGTTCTCATCCTTCTACTTCTCACCTATTTTCATTTATTGTTATAGTTCCATGTTTGAACTTGTCTTATTACCTACCATCCACAACTAGAGATGATAAGCCTTGACTCTTTTTCTTTTTTACAAAACACGCTATAAATTCAAATGTCCTGTTAAGAAGCAAGAATGCAAACCAAAGTTATTTGCCTTGAAAAAGTCTTAACTTCACTTCTTGCAACAGATGATATTCCTTACCAATAAATATGTACAAATCCTTTTTGAAATAGGTTCTGTCTCATCATTAGCATGATGTAAAAGAAGTGTATACACCACAAGTTAGAGAAGGGTAAGGATAGTAAACAAGCCTCCACCTAAAGAGTGGATTGATTAGCTGTCCCCTGAAGACCAGTTCAGAAGGCGTCTACTCTCTAGTGTGTCAGTGGTGAGCAAACCACCTGGAAATCAGCCAGTCAAAAGTGACATGGTGTGAAACACAGACCCTACAATAGACTATGAAAGCGTGACGTTGTAATCAGTGCAAATCCAAAGCAGGGATCACAAAAAAAAGTTAGGAAAATCAGAGTTGAAAAATGAAAATTAGTCAGTCCTGTGTTAAGGTCCCAGACAATGATTTCAGGCTAATCAGAGAAGGAAAGCTCTACAGGGTATCCTCGCTTGATAAAAGATGTCTTTAAAGTGGTCGACTTCCTTCGCTTCCACCCTATTCACCAAATTTCTAAACAAAACTTTTTTTTTAATTTTTTTCTGAGTGGAAGACACCATCTTGGGCAGAATCTCTTATAAATTAATAAGTCTGTGAATATGGTTAGTAAGAATCAGTTAGGAGCTTCTGAGACTGAAAATCCAGACTGGGTACACAGTAATATCAACTGGGGCTATTTGAGCCTGACTGCCAATCCTCCTTCCATCTTAGCACTTACAGTTTCATTGCAAAACGTGGATCATATATAAACATTTGTAAACATCACAAATAGTGCTCACATCAGGAAAATCTCTAAAACTATGAAGTGATACCACTGTAAGTGAACCTGTAGACTTTTTATTTTTTATATTAAAGGCCCACCAACATAGAAAGTTAAAAGAACTTAGAACGTTCAAAGTTCCACTTACGGAAAAACAATGTAAAATGATGAACTCTAAGAAGGAACACATACCGAACTCTTTCTATGTGTGAGGCATATCAAAATCAACAAGACACAGTCCCTGCCTTCCAAAAGGTCACGGTCAATTTGAAAGAATAAGATACAGGAGTAAGATGCTGACTAGCAAAGGAATGCATGACTCCAAAATGAAGGGGAAACCTTTGCAGACCAGGGATCAGAGAGCACATAAGAAAAGGCTACGATCAGAGCAGGCTTTAAAGGAAGGAGTGGGAAAATACAGAAGGAAAAATACGTCCCTAGATAGGGATCAACGAGGCACAAAGCATGCTCGTGGAGAATAAGTCAACATGTTAGGCTTCAGCAGAGAGTTTAGAAAATTTCAATAGGAGTTAAGTTTTAAAAAATAGGTTATGATCAGATTTGAAAAGACATCAAGTATAAAGATCTCAAATTTAGATCTCATCCAACTGTATTTGAAGACAGGGACCATATCTTATTTATTTTTGTACTTTCCTGCTAGCCTAGCCCACTGCCTCTTATAGAGCAGGGTGTGTGTGTGTGTATGTGTGTGCGCGTGTAATTGAGTTGGTTTCTATTAGAAATGTAAAACAGTCTTTTAATAGTGACATAACATGAGAAAACAATTTCTTAAGAAGATTGACCTAGGTAAGCAAGATGCTCTAGATAGGGAAAGAGCTGATGGTAAGGAGACCACTTAGGAACTCGCGAAGTTAAACCTACCTTTTATTTGCTTCAGTAGAAGTTAAGCACCTCTTACAGGTTTATTTTTAAAGGCAAGATGGTAGTTAAGGTCGGCGCTCACATATTCATTAACGCACCACATGACCATGCGAACACAAGTTGTACTAAACAAATGGTGTAATTGCAAGGTTTGACAGTATTATCAACAACAGCATTTACATTGCTGCCAAACATTTCTACCACACGTAGAAAGTGTTCGGGCATACATGTCTACTCACTCTCAATAATAGGATTTTCCTGGAAGAAGAGATGCAAAAACACTTTCAAGTTTTCTGTGGCTAGTATCTCTTAAAACTGAAATCATCACAATTGATACATCCTAAAAGGCTGAAACTCTTTTGAAAAGGGTTTTGATGGGAATTTAGGTTTATTCTAATATGCAAGGTGCATGGAAACCAGGCAAATTGGTTCCATATAACTGGTTCATGAAAAGGGAAAAAGTTGAGAAAAAGGACGAATAGTCAAGATTAAATCAGGGTACTACTGCTGTTTTTTAAATCACCAATTGAACAAATAAGGTTCATGCATAGGCTGGGCTTTAGAATAAGAGTTCCTTGGGAGGTTTTATCTTTTATAGTTTTGTTCTGTTCCTGAGAAGGATACCATGGTCCTTCAACAGATGTCCTAATCATCACATCATAAGCACAACTGAGCTCCAAATGGAAACCAGATTGTACTTGGTCACCAACCAAGTAGGAGATTAAACGAGCTACCCAATGCCTCTGAGAGGACAAGAAGCCAAAAGGCACATTTATCACCGCTGAATCACAGCGAGGCCTGCTTTGAAACAAGATTTTCCTCTCCAGGACCATGTTAAGTAGTCAATTAGTAGGTGAGTGGGAGGAGCAACGAAAAGAGGGCCTGGGAGTTTTAGGAGCCACGGAAGGAGTCATCCTACAGGAATCTGTTTCCATTGCAATATACAGAATGACTTCGAGTTGAACAAAAGGCTTTCAAAAATAAAGTTTGATGCTGGCAACAGACAGAGCTTAGCTGTGTGCACCGAGGAAGGAAAGAGTTACCTACTTACTGGACTTGAGAGACACCAAAACACGCAACAAACTTTCCACTACAATACACATCACTCCAGGAAACTGAGCCGTTGTCATTTTATCAGGTTACCATTAATAAGCAGAAATTTCACTGAAATAGAATATGCTTAGCAGTCATGAGACCCCCCCTAAAACATTTCTTAACCCATTTAGTGATTTGTCAAATATTTTTAATGCCTACCATTCTAGGTTCAGGGAGTAAAGAGGATACTAAACTCTTAAAGAACTTATTTAGGAGTGAAGCCAGAGACAGTAATCAAATATATCAAATGTCATTGGGTAATGGGGATAAATGAAGAAAAATAAGCAGGGTAAGGGTGATGGTGATGAGGGGGAGAGCAATTTTATATTGGGTGGTTAAGGAAGCTCTCTCAGAAAGGGGGACATTGGAAACCTAATGTAGACGAGGGGATGAGCTATGCAAATAGATCTCGGGAAAGAATGCTCCAGAGAGAGGAACAGCAAATGCCACAGCCAGAGGCAGGAGAATGCTGGCATGTTCTGTACCCAGCAACGTCCCTGGTGTGACCGGAGTGGGACAGAGGGGCAAGGGGGAAAAGGTAGACCACGAATCTTTCTGGAAAAAGGTGGCCATAGTGAGTATTTTAGCACTGACTTTCAATGGAAAGCCATTTGGCGGTTTTCAGTGGAGGAGTGATATGCCATTTTGAAAGGATCACTGGGGCAGCTGTGTGGCAAACAGATGGAAGAGGTGGGATCAAAGAGACTGAAGAGACAGCTGTTACAATAATCCAAGTGAGGTGATTCTGGCTTGGCGTAAGGAGAGAGCAGTTGAAGGGATGAGAAGTGGTTGCATTCATGATATATTGTCCAAATAGACCCATAAGGTTTGTTTATGGCTTGACAAGCGAGGATAGAAGAATCAAAGATGAACACAATGGTTTTGGTCTGAGCAACTGAAAAGATGGAGTTGCCATTCCCATGGGAACACTTGAGAAGAGGTACTATTGGAGAAAGGTGGAATTAAGAATATAGTTTGTGTTTTTAATTACAGTTGGCATACAGTGTTACAGTTTCAGGTGTGCAACATAGTGATTCACATTTATAACCTTACAATCACAAGTCTAATTATCACAATATTATTGACTATATTTTCTATACTGTACATTACATTGCCATGACTGTTTCAGGTGTCCAACATAGTGATTCAACATTTATAACCTTACAATCACAACTCTAATTATTACAACACCATTGACTATATTCCCTACACTACACATTACATTGCCATGACTTATTTTATTGTTTTAATTATAGTTGACACACTGTATTATACTAGTTCCAGGTGCACAACATGGCGATTTCAACAAGAGTATGGTTTTGAATGTGTTACATTTGACATGCCTCTTAGTCACCTGAATGGAAAAATCAAGGAGCCAACTGTGAGTATGGAGTGCCAGAGAAAGCTGGAAGGTGAGACTTTAAACTTGGGGATCATCAGTTTTCAGATGATATTTAAAGGGATGGGATTGGATAAGGGCTCCACGGAGAGTGAATACAGAGAAAGAAGGTGAGGTTCTTACTGAGACAAAATCTAGAGTTGGGGAATGTGGAGAGGAACCAGCAAAGGAACACTAAGGAAAAGTGGGCGAACCGAGCAGAGGAATAAACAAAATATTAATGATTTTCTAGAAATCAAGTGAAGAAAGTGTTTCAGAAAAAGGAAGGAGCAAGGGTCCATGCTGCTGACTGGCTAAGGAAGTTAAGAACAACAATGCAACGTTTGATTTGACAATCTGTAAGTGATTAATACCCTTGACAAAGGAAACGTCTGCAGAGAGGTGGAGAAGAAATTTTGATTGGAATGGGTGAAAAATTGGGGGGGGAAGAATCAGAAACAGAGAGTGAAAACAACTCCCTTAAGAGTTTAATTGTAAAAAGAGAAGAAAAGGGAGGTGGTAATCGGAAGCACATGTGGGGATTCAAGAAAGAGGTTCCAAAAATCAAAATTGTTCCAGCATGTTTGTTTCTTGGTGGGGATCTAATAAAGAGGGTAGGGGAGACAAAGGTAAACAATTGTAGGAGCTATGCCCTTTACAACATGGGAGGGGAGGGACTTCGTGGACAATTAAAGATTCTGATTATTTTAGATAAGAGCGCTGGGTGTAGTTCTTCATCATATTAATTGATCAAATATGCAGGCTCTTTGAGTACGGATGATAAAGTGTCATCGAGCACTTACAATGTACCAGGTACTGTTTTAATCATTTGACATATGCTGTGTCTCATCCTCAAAATACCTCTTTGAGTTTAAATTGAACCCACAATGCATTCATTTACTTAATCACTGAACAAATATTTCATAAGAGCCTACTGTGTTCTAAGCACTAGACTAGCTGTTGGGGATTAAAAAGTGAAACACAAAATCATCAGGTAAAAGTGGTGGAATGTTCATGATGGACCAGGCTTTTTGCTAATAACTCCAATTCATACTCTCGTTTACTTGAGGAACTAGGGAGGGCTCTGATTATACGGGGTCTTGAAGGCGCAGAGGAATTTAAATTGCATTCTAACTTTAACAAGAAGCGACTGAAAGTTTTTAGCCAGGAGAGGGCTGACCAGATTTATATTTAAAGATCATTTCTATGCAGTGTAGCAGATGAAATGGGAATACTGGTGGAATGGGGTCGAATCCGATAGTGGAAGCAGGGAGACCAGTTGGCAGGCTGTGTAGTTATAGCCCACACAAGAAACAGTGGTGATGAATGGACACAGAAAGAAGTAACCGGATCTGAGAAATATTTTGGAGATGGCATTTACAGGATTTGGTAATGAAATGGATGACGGGGAGGGGTGACTCCTGGGTTTTTTGACTTGAGCACCTGGGTAGATGGGAATCCATTTATTAAGATGGGAAATTTTAATGAGTGGGGATGGATTTGGGAGAAAAACAGAATCTCTTTTGGATAAATTTGGTTATAAATAGCAGAGAACTTAAATTTGAATTTGGTTGGAGAACTCTGAGCAACATACGTAAACTGGTGAGTAGATGGTATCAACTTGGTATTTAAAGTCATGCGTATGGATAAGTTTACCTAGAAAGAGTACAGTGAGGTAACAGAGGAAGGAAAGGGAAGAGAATGGGAGCTAAGAAAAGCCCTAAAGAGCCTCAACCTTTCAATCTGTTACATTTGGGTAAGGAATGAGAAGCTGGGAATGAGAAGCTGGGAGAAGGGGGGGGGGGCGGGAGGGAAGCCTGAGAAAATCATCCAGTGTATTCAGAGGAAGATCAGCAGAATGTGGTTCCCAGGAAGACAACTGAGGTGCTTGTTAAGAGAAAGAAAAGGAACTGGCAATTATACCGAATGCTGATGAGGACTGAGAAAAATAAAGGTAGAGACGCATCCATCCAATTTGGCAGCATGGAAGTTACTAACAAAAGTGTCAAAAGTGTTTCAGGCAGGAACAGTACCATATGGGAGGTGAGGAGGTGGCATATGTGATGATCACAGGGAGCTGAGAAACGAGGAGATACGTATCCAAGTGGGGGCTTTTTCAACATCGGCATGTTAAAAGATAAACTGAGGCATATTGAAGAATTTTACGTTCCCATCAACAGTGTTTAAAGCTTATCTGAGGAAAAAAAATCAACTTGAAAGGGGCACTGACAAATTAGAATTGTTCAGGGGTCCTCCACAGACAGCAGTTAGGGGAGAGAATTTTATAGAGACAAGGCACAAGCAAAGCAAGGAAATGATCTGATTGGCTAGAGCTTCATAATTGTCCTTTTTTGGAAATGGCTATTTGGCTGTTTGTGATTGGCTGTTCTTAGGATTTGATTTCTTAACCTTGAGGCATTTACAAGCTTAGGTTGTGTGTGGGCTGCCTACGTAGGTGGCTAAGGTATGAGAAGCACCTCAGTGGAATGGCCTCCATGTTTAACTAATTTAACAGAAGGTATGAAAGCCTGTTAGTAAATTGATAAGTGATCCAGGTACAGAAGTGTACTCTGTGTTGTAGGTAATACTGAAAGGAGAAGAGGGCGTGAATTCCCAGAGAAAGTGAGGGAAGTGGTATCCTAACCCACATGGAGACAGTACCGATGAACAGACGCGGGACACTACCTCCTCAGAACAAGGAGAAGCAGCAGAAAACAGAGGCTTCGTTTAGTCTGCAAATGTGATCATAGGAAGGAAGATCAAAACATTTGCTGATTAAAAGCAAAGCCAAAGCAAAGCCAGCTCTGTCTGCAATGAAGCAACATGGCCACGGACAAAAGAGCCTTTTGAAAAATTGCTTTCAAGTTGCTGAGCCGAGCCTGGAGAATCTAGAGAATCATTATGTTTCTGGAGCAAAAATGGCCATAACCTTGCCCCAGCCTTGCTGGGGACAGACAAGCTGCCTCTACCTTCCTCCTAACAGCATCACAGAGCAGACATTTTAGCAAAGGACAGAAAGAAGAGAGCTTTCCCGACTCTGAGAACAGGTCAAGCAGGCAGATCCTCCCCTATCATGAGTGGGAGGGGACGGGTCCCACTTGGTTCTCTTTTTCTCAGCCATTTCATGGGATTAATTCAGATCCTAAATATGTCTGGATTTTGAACTTCCTAGCAGGGAGTGCTGCTCATGTCAAATTTGCCATGTTTCAGACAACTGTTTTCCCGAAGTACCAGCTATTAAAATGCCTTTCCCTCTCTCTAGCCCCCCTGCATCCCACCTCTCTCCTTTCTGTACCATTATTCTTGTCTGGTGCTCACAGCTTCAAAGCTTCTCTCTTTGAGGAGATATCAAAGCTTTTCTCCCTCCTTCATTTTTCTAATCAAGAGGTAGCATTCTTCCCATCACGATTCTTGGGTTCCAGTCCCGCATCCCACAAAACGGTACTGGACAAATGCTACCTTTCCTTTTCTGGGGTGATTTCTGTCACAGTCACGAAAAAGACTTAAATTATAAAAGTCAAGCTACTCAACCTAATTCTATTTGAAAACCCACATAAATATGGTTTCCTTCCTTCCCAACGTTTCAGGACTGACACTTTTTGTTATTCAGATTTACACCCAACCTCACTGACAGCACAGCACTCCCAGCTCATGCTGGGCTATTATCTTCCATCTCTCATTTTGCTCAGTCAGTTCCACCCACTCCCCATCATTCTTCTCAGTAATCCTGTCAAAAAAAAAATCAATCTGCGACTTCCTCTGCTATTAAAGTGGCTTATCCAGCAATGCTTCCCTTTTATGGAAGAGAAATGAGGGTGGAAATCAGTTCTCTGTACATCCTTCTCTCAGGCAGGGCTGGATTTCTAACACAGGTACTGTGTCATTTTAGATCATTTGCAGAGAAGGCTGCACTTTAATCAAACCTCATTAAAATGGAAGTGTTCATTATAATTTGAGAGCACTTGCTGAATTGTACATTAGGTTGCTCACGGAAAGCACTTACTTTTAGGGTAAGATGCCTATAATAAATGCTGCTGAAGGAGAAGACTCACATATGCCCCAAACTAGGCCAGGGACAAAGACACTGAAAATTTAACAAAGAGGTTAGACCTGTAGGGAGCTCTGGGTCTCAGATATGAAAGCAGCTTAATGACGACTGGGGCTGCCAGGTATGGTGCTCAGTCCAGCTGGGGGGACGATGGTTTATACCCCAAAACTTGCAATTAGGAATGGCTCTCGGAAAAAACTGAAACTGTGAAATGAAGAAGTGGACATTTTTCCTAAAGGGATCAGCCACACCACTAAACAATAACTTATAAGCGGGAGGTGGAAGGTTTTCCTCTAATTATGTGAACAAGACGTAGCTCTAGCTGGGGCTCTCTCAGTGTTGAAAACAGTGGCATTGATAACTGTTATTTATGTATCCAAAGAAGAGAATGAAGAAAACGGAAGACAGACACCAGGTCCTTCTGGGTCCTGTCACACTGTGACGCTGACGTCCCCAGAAAAACGTCAAGTGTCCTGCTTCCAGTTCCCAGCTGTCTGAGTGGAACAGTGATTCCAACTGCTAATTGCTTGCACATTTACATTTTGATGTCATTTCACACTGACTGAAAAGCTGCAGAAGAGTACAAAGAATCCCCGCATACTTTTCACCCAAATGTTATGTTGGTATTTTATATTTGCTGTATTCTTTCCTTCCTCCCCCCACCCTTAATTTTTTTTTTGCACTATTTGATTGTAAACTGCAGACATAATGCCCTAAATATTTCAGTGTATATTTCTTTTCTAGCCCTGGTACTATTATCAAAATCAAGAAATTATCACCAAAACACTATCGCCGATTCTGTAGACATTCTGATTTTACCAATTATTCCAGTAATGTCATTTATAACAACAAAGATCCCAGCTCAAGCATTAATTCAGTTAACCTGTCTCTCTACCCTCCTGTTATCTCCAACTGTTCCTAAGATTTTCATGACAGTGACATTTCAATAGCAGACATCACCTACTTGACAGAATGGCCCGCAGTTTGGGTTTACCTGATATTTGCTTATGATTTAACTACATTATGCATTTAGGCACTGAGTGATGCTCTCATATTCTTGAGTGAGTGATTGTGTCAGAAGGACAGTGACGTCACTTTGCCCTATTATTGGTGATGTCCACTTTATTCCCTGTGTTAAGGTATTTTCTGCCAGGTTTCTCCACTGACTACAGGAAGTGTATGAGTTGACCATATAGGTTTTTAGCTCCTCCATTCTCATAACAGATATCTCTTATAGTAAATTATTACATTGTCATTCTGGTGTCTACCTACACCTTCTTTGGATTTTAGTTCTCGCCGCTCAGACTGTTAGGATATGGCCTTCAAAGTAGAGAACAGTGACATCCCAGCCTGTCAGACAGCACCCGGCCTTCTCTGCCCGGCCAGACAGTCATCAGACCACACTGGCACCACTTCCATCCCCAGAGAAGTAAGGGTCGTTTAGAAAGAGTAAACACGAACAGGAGTAAATACACAGAGGATGTTTATGGAGGACAAACGCAGGTAGAAATTATGACATAAGTGGATGTTGATGACTGTTACCCAAGCAAGTAACCAGCAGGGAAAAAAGATTAGGGAAGAAAATCATGGGAGACAGAAGCAGTGAAGTGACCAGAAAGTTCTAATTGAAAAACGGAGGGGAAAAATAACCTAAGAAAAGGTTAAGCAAAGCAAGTCCAAAAGCCCAGGTTTCTTCTTATGATATAAGTTGTATCTACATGGTTTACGGTTCAATGTTGCTTTTTTTTTTTTTTTAAACAGTTCAGTTTAGGGTAAAGAGGCCCTGAGCTTAACGGAGATCTCCAGTGACAAGTGTCATAATAGTTATTGACAACTCTGGTGTCATTTAGTAGTTAATCTACTTAGGTTGTCTTTTTGAGAAGTATAAGTGAATACAATTACAATTAAATCTATAGTTTACTACATTTCTAATGTAAGATAAACATGATTTTCCAAAATCATGCAACATGTTAGAGAATTTTGAACTCTATAATTAATCAGTCTTTTATTGTTAAAGAGCTAAGAGAGATTATAAATTTATGGAACAATGAACCAGGATGTTAAATATTGGTTTCATATGTACTTTGCTCTTCAGATCATATTACTGTGTAATTTATAGCTTGCATCAAATATTACTAACTCAGGTTTATGTACATGTTTTAGAATTATGGTTGCTCTAAGAAGTCGAAGTTGTCCTTTATGGGATAGAGATAGCAAAAAAAAGATAGAGAGAGAGGGAGAGAGACAGAACACAGAAAACCCAAGTTAAACTAACACAGAACAAGATAACTTTTTTAAAAGAAATGACAAGCATATACATTCACTAATATTCTAAAGTGAATGGACTAAATTGACTTTTCGAGGGAAACAATAATGACTCATCAAGGAAATCAGCTGGGAAAGACAATAAAGAATGGAGGAGAAACCCAGAGACACTGGGAAAATGCAGTCCTCTGGGAATTGGGAGATTGTTCCCATCGCCAATTCTTACACTTGTCTGCACACTGAATCACCTGGGGGGTGGAAGTAGAGGGTAAAAAAAAAAAAAAAAAAAAAAAATGCCCTGGCCTGGATTCCACATTTCTAAGGAATCTAATCCTATCACTTGGGTTGTGGTTGGGCTTCAGGTCTTTGAAAGTCACTTACAAATTAGTTGCCGGGTCGACTCCCACAGAAGATGGTGGGCTGTGCCCCCTTCAACTAGAAAACAGCTACTGGACCTGGAGCTGAGCTGTACCCTCCACAACTAAGATTGAAAGGACAACAACTGAACTTGGAAAAAAGTCCTGGAAGTACACAGTGTTCCCCAATAAAGTATCTTCCCCAATAAAATCTTTTAAAGAAAGAAAAGAAAGATGGTGGTCCCATAAGATTATAGAACAGCTGACAAATTTCTGTTGCCTAGTGACATTGCAGCTGCTATAATGTCGCAGGCCCCATAATGTCATAGCCCCCAAAATGACGCAGCCACTGAGAATTCCCCAAGTAACGCTTTACTCACCTGTGTGCGGTGCTGCAGTGTAAACACGCCCACTGAGCTTCCGGTCGTAGGAAAGCACAGTGTACCGTCCATAATACTCATAATGGTAACAAACTGCTGTGTTAGGGGTCTATGGGTTTGCTAAACTATACCTTGTATCGTTTAGAGTGCACTCTTCCTACTTGTAAACATGTTTGCTGTAAAACAGTATGACATTCCTCCAACATCTCATGTGTACCAACTCTCGTGACTGCAATGTTTTCTCTTGTGCTTGATTTAATTCCATGTTGTTTTATAAAGTGAGTGCAGCCTAAGTGTGCAGTGCTTACGAAGCGGCCAGTGATGGACAGTGATATCCCAGGCCTTCATGTCCACTCACCACTCACTCACCGACTCACCAGTCCTGCAGGCTCCATTCATGGTAAGAGCCCTATACAGGTGTCGCATTTCTTATCTCTTACACAGTATTTGTACTGTATCTTTTCTATGCTTAGATGTGTTAATATACATAAGTGTCATTATGTTACAACTGCCTACAGTATTCAGTACAGTCACACGCTGTGCAGGTTTGCAGCCCAAGGGCACTAGGCTGCACCATTAGGCCCAGGTGTGCAGTTGGCTGGGCCATCTAGGTGTGTGGAAGTGACTGTGATGTTGGCACAATGACAAAATCGCCTAATGACACATTCCGCAAAACATATCCCCATGGCTGAGTGGTGCATGACTATATAAGAGTTTAGAGGCGTGAGGAAATTACAGATTAAACAACTGGTCACCAGGTTCAGTTAATTTAGGAAATAAAATTGCTGGACAAGATTATTAAAGGATCTCAACTATACTAAATAGCAAAAAAAGTCTAAGCACTTTAGGTTTTTAAATTTAGCTTTTTTCCCTGAACTATTTCCCATTTTCCTGATGTAAACCTTAGAAAAGTGTGCCATTAGTTATTTTCTAATACAGTAAATTTTTTCTGAATAGCTTGTCACTAAAGAGAATGAGCCAGAATGCAATAATTTATCAACAGCCCAAGTGACCTTTAAACATTTATTTATAAAGCACACAAACATGTTCAATATTGCCTTGTATACTGAGCGATAAAATAATCAAGGGATCTGTAACATTGAATTATGCAATTCTGCATCATAATTTCCTGGAGCCTGATAGTTCATGTATTTTAAAGCCTCTAAATAATGTAACCCAAGATTGACAAATGTTATTCACTTCATACTTTCTTAATGCGGAAGTGAATAAGACGAAACATACTTACAAAATTCAAATTTTTAAAGGAATTTTAAGACAAAATTATAGAAGTCCATTAAATGTTTCAAGGAGCTAGTATAGTTATCAGATAGATTACTCTAGAAATGATAGACAGTCTCCTATTTACAATGCATAGAATGGAGATGTGATTAGAATAAGAGGACAACCAATTATCTTTTTACCAATGAAACATCCTTCTGGTGTTCTAACAGACTTGAAAACAAAGTACTATCTATCTGTTGAGTTAGTACTGAGGTGGAGAAGCTTGGATCAGAAACGGATTAGCAACCCATGTGGCAAGTTAGATCGACGTGTCAAGAAGATAAGGTTCTTGCTAGATATTAGGAACTGACATCTGCTGGCCCAACATTAAGCAGAGAAGTACGGTTGTTGGTGTAATAAGATATCATTAATGAAGCACTTTCCTTCTTTAGAATTTACTTTGAGATCCACAGTTAGCAAAGCAAAACAGTTTATCAAGACACCCTATCAACTGCTGAAAGTAATAGTTGTGCCCCCAAAATTCTTTTTTAATCATTACTTTCACCCATTATTCATGTTTTTGAAGCTCTTACATGCAGAAGGGGATCTACTAGATAAGGAACTACACCTTAGCAGGCAAGCAGGGCCACGGTTCATTCAGCTCAGCACCAGGGCTTGGTGGACAGCCAGGCATTTAGGATTACATGTGAGAGATTCCGAGGGCAATCATGTGAAAGAAATCACACCACAAAGACTAGGCTAATGTAGATCAAGAATAGCATTTACTTAGTTAGTGCTTTGAAACTTTTCATCTGTAATTCCTCCAAGAGTTTCCTTAACACTCCATTTTCCAACATGCCACATAGTTCAAGCGTGAGGTCTAAATTCTCAGTATCAACATGAAGCTACCTCATAAAGGGGGTTCAAAAATCGAATGTCCCCATTCACAGAGCCCACAATTCCCGCCTGCTACTGCCCAGACTTTTTATAACTTTCCTGCAGTAATCCCAGGTTAGGCAGAAGATCTGGGTTTTCCTTTCCTCCAAAGCCCCTGCACCCTTCACTTCTCCAGCCCTTGCAGTCCGCAGAAGCAAAGAGCAAAAGAGAAGCTGCAATCACCGGTTGCTACTTAACAAGGAGGCCCATTAACCAAGAAGCCATATGGGGTAGGAGACAGAATGGCTGGCTTTAGAACATGCAAATCAGTTTTATCCTAATCTCTGCTTCTCATTTGCTCTGCATATCATCCTCTCCATGTTTCTCTTCTTCTGTGGCAAAAAATAAACCAAACAATCCAAAAACAAAAAGAAAAAAAAAAACAATACCATCCTTCCTTCCAGGGTGCTAAAGGGATTACATAAGATAATATAGGCAGAGTACTTTGCACAGTGCCCAAAAAAGGTTGGTGATGGTAAATTATTTTAACTATTTAAGCCTCTGTTAAGTGGTATAAACATATTGACAGGCAGAGAAAAGGGAAGAATGAGGTCATGAAAGACCCCGAAGATAGGCCTGTTCAAAGACTTCTGATTTGGTTGTATCCCCAGTAAAATAGGAGCTACATATCTTCCTGTATCTCAGCACATGTCCAGCATATGACCATTAAGTTTGTTCTTTTGAAAACCACTGGTTTAGTAAAAAAAAAAAATAGCCTCAGGTGATATTAGGGCCCCAGTCATAGATCTGACTTACATTTCAGCGAGTTATTTAACTCCATTTTGTCTTCGTTTACCTGCTAGTTGGAATTTATAATGCTTGCCTCTATTTCATCCAGAGAATAGTCACAAGGGAACATGAGATACAAGCATACCTGCCATAGTCCTGGGAAATGGAGACATTTAAACTATAATATGCTTTCTTTTCTTTCTCTAAGGATAGTATTAAGTAAACCAAGAATAATAATACCCACCTTTCATGGGGTGAATTAGCAATAATGCATATGAGATCTTTGCACAGTGACTGACGTAAAATAGAAGACAGATAAACTAGAGCTATTATTTTGATCATTATGATTACTGAGGAATTTTAAAGTAATTTCTGCCTCCTGTAAAAGGAATATGACAGAACAGCTGTGCAAACAATGTACAAGTTCCTTGAAATTAATAGAAAATGTTCACGTCTCAACTTTCAGGAGCCCAGTGTGTTCTTGTTTGCTAAATGAGAACATGGTGTGCAATGGAAATGAGTCAGCTCTGTCCAGCCTTCCTGAGGATGCTAGAAAATTCGGCAGAAGGTTAATGAGCCGCAGTCACTGCTCTTTCAGACTCATACGGATGTGTTTCATCAGCATGGCGTTACAAAATAAATAGGATGTTTATTTTTATCACCACACCTTTACAGTCATCAATGGTACAGAAAGAAGTCAGCCAGCTGCTAAGAAACTCCCAAAGCAAATAGTATGCATGCCTCTCTATAGGCTTATCATGCGGTCAGTCTACTCACGTTCCCACAAATTTAGACGATCCTTTTTGAAACTTCTCAGCTTTGCTGTATATATATGAAGTACATGACACCCGTCTCACACATTTATATCATGTCATTAACTTCTTTGATCCTCATACTTTACCTATCAGAGATTTAAGCAGGTATTATGAGCTCTCTTTTACAACTTGAAAACTGACATGCCATGAAGTGACTTCCACAGGGGTGGTGATTAAGACAAAACTATAATCCATGCTTCTGGGTCTAGCTTCTTTCCACAGCATTTTGTGATTTTTCACACATCCAGTGCTCCCGGAAAAGAAAATGCCTCTAAACAACCCACCATATTAAAAAAAAAAAAAAAAAAAAAATCACAAGCAATACATCCAGGCAGATAGAACACACATTATTCTAGGGAGCTGATCCAGTGTTGCTATTTGGTGATACAGAAGGAGAAAATAACTCGACGGCTCAGAAGAGAAGCCTCCACCATCGTTAGAGATAAGAACTAATCAATCAGAAAACACACCCCACTGAAGAGGAAGAGCTTCCATTCAGGAGCCCGGGTTCCAGGCTTATTCTGGATCTAATTATTTGTGTGACTTTGGATGAAGTCTTCATCCCCCTGGGGTTCCAGTTTTATCCTCTGTAAATTAAGGGAGTTGGACTACATGTAGCTGGAAGAATGTTGAAATTGCCGTAATTACAAATCAGCAGCGGACTGCAAGGAGAGCTAGTGTCCTCTGCAGCGATGACTGACTCACATAAACACTGATAAGCATAAAGATTGGCGAGCTAAGGTCAATCAAGTTTACAATAGTACTCTATATAACAATATACATGGACTGTTCTCATGAATAAGCTGCCCAGCGTCCCAGCGCCTTATCAAGTCAGAATCTATTCACAAGGCGAAATGAAATCTCGTGTCTGCAATTTTCTAATTTTAAGAATAACAGATTTGCCCTTTTGTGCTCAGCTCATCCTGTGGGTTCTGGGCAGGGAGGAGAGGCAGCCTTGCTGAGAGTATCCCATGCCTCCAAGAGATCTCGGTTGTACAGGAAAAACCAGCCAATCAGACCACTCACTTCTAGGATAGAGGTGGAGCTGCCTTTCCTCACTTTGCACACAAGTTCTCAAAATGTATTCTTTTATGATTACTTGTCCCTCTTAAAAACTTGCAGGATATTTATTTTAACCTGGTTTTACGTGACCCATCCCAGAAATTGTCTTTTCTTTTTCCTATTATAATCGCTATTTAATGCAATCCAAAATTCCTTAGGAAAAATATTTCCACTTTCTATAGTTTTATTAAATATGGAGCAAATCTATCTGTTTATCTTACATTTTGATGAATGTTCCCTTTTAATACTTTACTCATCTCGAGAGAAATGAATTATATTCCTCAGAAGTTCCTTGAGAAAGGTCATTAAATGAATAATTATAGATCCTTAATGCTTCCCTAGAGAAAAAAAGAGATGATTTCGGATGGCTGGAAAATAGCCTTTTATCTCTTGTTAAGAATTCAAAACAATGCCTTATTTAACCACCACATACCATTTTTCAGAAAGAGAACACATTTTCAGAATTCTACACTACAGTTTTAAGAAGAGTCCCAGAGGCAACTGGTTACTTTCCTTCAAAATCATTCAAAGTATAATTTGTTCCATTACAGGTTTTCTGTGACCAGTCTAAGTTAAAAGACTCTGCCACAGTCTGTCAATAAGTGAACTTCTGCCTGTCAGAACTAGATTTGGATACAATGGTCAAGATATCTGCTGAACACAGGGGAAGTGTTTTCCCTTAGAAATACTCTAGTTTCTTTACACAGTAACATAAAGAAATTATACCGACCATGAACTGGTCTCCCTAATAAGACAAGTGTCCATCAAATACCCTACAAAATCTTTATAACATTACTGATCAGATTCCCTGACCACTGCAGTGTACACCTGAAGCTGAATAATAAATATCAACTATCACACACACACACACACACACACACACACACACACACACACACACAGGAGGTGGAGCACAGCATAAGGAAGAGTCAGTGGAACTGTAACAGCCATATACGATGTCAGAGAAGTAGTAGATTGGGGGAGAAGGCTTATCACTTTGTGAGGGGTGTAAATGTATAACTATTACATTGTTTTATACACCTCAAACTAATAATAAAAAACAAAAAAAGACCTCATGAAGCAATAAAGACAGAGAGGACCTGATTTTTAAAAAATTATACCAAAATAATGTAGTAGTAATTCTTTATGATAGTTTCAACTTTTTCAGGAATATGAAAATCAGAAATGGTATTTTTAATACATGCAGTTGTCTTCCTTTTGATGTTGGTTTACTGGGCTCAAATGACTTACAAATATGAAGGGAAGATATCTTGATACTGCATAAATATCCTCGGTGCTTTTTACACTCCCCTGGTCTAAGCTCCTACCTCTAAGCAGATGACTCCTGAACCTATAATTTTAGCAGTTGTACTTTTTCTTTGACCTGTCATCCGAACTCCAGACATGTATTTTCAGTTGACATATTCAACTGACATTTCAAATTCAATGAAATCATACTACCTTCCCCTCATCTTCCAAGAGAGATACCTCAGAGTTACTCGCTTCCACGCTGCAAGCGATTCCTGAGTCACCAAATTCAAAAGGGTGTTCAAAATTCTCAAGCAAATGTCTCTCGAAGCAAATGTTATTGTACTCAGCCTAGGAGAGTGGTCCAAAGCATGGATTATGACATCAGACAGAGCTGAGTTTTAATCCCCATTCTGCCACTGCTGGTGTGACAGTGGGAAAATTATTCAGTCTCTCCAAATCTCAGTTTTAACCAGATAACGAGGATAATAAAACCTATCCTGTAGGGCCACATGAGGACATGCTCAGGAATTAGCAGTCCCAGCTCAGCTGAGTAAGTGTCTCGTTATCTCTCTCTTTTCTAGAGGACGATAATAGACCACGTGACTCTCTCTGCTTTCTCTCTTCTTTTTAGTCCCTCCTCCATAATCTACACTATTCCACAATGAAGAGCTAATTACAGTATCCTTTTAATTAAAAGCTTCCTGGGTGTTTTTTTTTTTTCTTTCTTCTGAAAATATTAAACTTTGGTACACACCTCTCAGATAAGACAAGTTCTCTTGCTGGAACTGGACTGTCTTCTTAACGTTTTCTCATTAAAATTATTTGTCCTCGCTTAAAGATCCCATGTGAAATGATTAGAAAAAGATGTCTTCTCAGCATCCTTAGGGATTTTGCTGCCGATGTACAAGAGATTTGCAAGCCCTCTGTTAATGAAGTCACTGCTAAATGGGGGAGATGCTGAAAGGAGAAAATCTGATCTAACTGCTGAAAACAAAGGAAGGATCACCTGTTCCCTCACCTTTACTGGTGAGGAAATAGAGGGTGAAGAGGTCAAGTGGCTGGTTTGAGGCTGCACAACTGGTGAGTGGCAGAGGACTGGAAGCGAGGTCTCCTGCCTCTCACATTCTCTCATTCATTCCTGCAATGAACGCTTACAGAGCATTCACTTGGCACAAACTGTGCCAAGCACTGCAGGGAATCCCAGCATGCATGAGACAGGCTCTCTGCTCTTCTCCTTCCATTTAATGCTGAATGTCAAGTGTCTTTGGTGACACAGATGAAGAGTTAGTTGAGAGAGACCATTTACCTGAAGAGATGAGATGAACAAAATTTAAAAGTCTGGATTAATATGAAGACTACAAGGTGACATGAGTCCTCAGGGTAATACAATTAGTCATCGAATATTGGTAGAAACGAATGAATATTCACACTAATCAGAATAATAGCTCGGGGGAGGTGGAGTGAGGATAAGTGACCTGAACTGGGCCTTAGCTCTTAATCTCAGAGACAAAGAAAAGACAAAAGAAGCAGTAGGGAAACAGCTTTCTACATGAAAGATTCAGGCAAAGGCTCAGAGAGGAAAGCTGTTATTGTTCACTGATCAGTAAGAAAGAGGTGGAAGACTGACCTTGCGGGCCCTCTATGCCCAAGTCTTACCCCCACAGAGCCTAACTATAACGCAACTGTATTAGAATTCCTATTGAAATCTTTAGGTTTAAAAAAAAAAAAAGTATATGAAAAGAAAAAGTAAATCTCTGCAAAGACTTTCTTGAACCATTCCTGGATGTGATTCGGTGAGTTCAGCTGTCAGACAACTGCTGTGAGAATCTCAGTAATGACTACCTCTTTAAACTCTAAGCAACTGCGTTCCAACGTGAAATCTCAAATGAGAGGTGTTTGTCGCTCCTTGTCTCTTTGGCTGTTAGAATCTGTATAAGAAGTTGGCCACTAGTTATTGTCCTGTTTGACATAGGGACTTGCACATACCAGATTACCCAGGGTGCTTCTGGTTTCCACAGATCCCAGATACTGAAAATTTGGGAGTTGCCATTCTCATCCGTTTTCGACCTTAATCTTCTTTGGATACTATGACTGAGTAGGCATTACACATTGCCTACTTTGTTATGATTAAATGGTCACAACAACAACAACAAAAAACAAACACCTGATCAGACCCTTGGTGAAGACCAGTCAATGTACATACATCTCTTTAAATAAAGAGGAAGTTAATGCCTGCTGTATACCATCTTTGACATGAGAAGGTAGCTAAATACAGCAGTAAAGGCCACAAGTGTGTATTTTCTTGTGTGAATTCCTCTTTTTCTGTCACTGGCAAGCAGATCACATGCCTACCTTCTTTTCTAAGGGAACTTGCACACGAAGCGGGGGAATACGAAAGACTCGGCTTCATAGAAATATTCAACGGTAATCCTTCCCTAATGCAAAGAGTATGACAAATGCCCTTTGGTCAATACCTTCATTTTCCCAATGAGTCACAAAAGAGAGTAGGATTATCACAGGCCTCTTTGGGAAGGAAAAAAAGGTGTGTCTGGAATAAAACACGTCAGACTTCCACGCTGCAACCAAAGTTTTCCACAATTGTAGGGATTATTTAAGGAGTCCATACCCCAAAGAGGTTTTCAGAAATGGAGTGTGGCCATCACCAGGAGCCTACTGATGTCAATGCCATTCTGCAAGGTGCACCAAATGCCATGAATATATTTGGGCCATAAACCACATCCAAACAGGTCCTGGCAATATTTCTATTTTATCTTCACCCAAATCTCTGATGGAAATAAGAACTGGACAAGTGCGCATTCTTTATTTTGAGGGTGTGGAGGATCTTTGTTGTTTTGATTTTTTTGTTTAAGCTGGTGCTTGGGGAACCTCTTATGAGTTCGGCTACCAGTCAAGCTTTGGGTTGAAACAAACTGAACTGAGCCCTCTTTCCCAACATGTTTAGTTCCTCAGATCAAGTACATCCTGTGCTTGCGAAAACTATGCACGGGTGAGAAACGGGTACTAGAGGGTGACCACAAAGCAGCCGGGGTCAATTACCATAACGCAAGGCTACCAGGTATGTCTTTGGAGGTGACGGACCCCTACTCTCTCCTGCCTCTGGCCCTTCTCACCACCTTGTGACACGGGTATTCTAAAGGATTTGTTCCAGGAGCAGTCAGACAAAACCCACGGCCTTCGTTAACATGCTCCACAGTTCCAGCGTGTCAAGGAGACAGGCTTTCCTGGTCACCCACCCTACCACAGAGGTTTTCCCCTGTTCAACAATCTGTAGTCTAGGTATGTGAACCACTCCTATTAACTAAAGTTTTAAAATTCAATTTGGAACGCGGGATTCCTACAATGCAGTGAAGTCAGATGGACTGGCTTTCACTTCTGAATTCAATCTCTTTCTGACTAGCTGTGCGGTGTTAGACGTCTCTGCACTTCCACTGTCTCAGCTGCAGGGCCATTCATGTCAATTCAATAAATAGTTATGAACGACCGCACGGGGATCGGCCTGGGGAGAGAGAGGCAGCGTTAACACGCTGCAGCCTCGGCAAGTTGGGAGAGCCACAGAGGCCATGTAAGAAGCTGCAGAATCTACAAGCGTCATATTCCGAGGGCTCCACGGCAAGTCGTGTGCATGCCACGACTGCCCAGGGCCCGGCATAGTCTTGCTGCTGAAAACCCGTGATGGACCATGAGGCTGGGACTCACGCATGATTTCCCCAGCCCTCGGGTGAGACCAGCGCTTCTCCTGCTGTGGACGTCCCCAGGCAGCTCCTGGAACCGAACTAGACGGCCCAGGAGGAACCTTGCCAGGAGCTCTTGCCAAGTTTGGAAAAACTCAGACCTGGATTCCTCCTCTAGAAACCACAGCACATTTCTCCTCTGAGCAGAAGAAAGGAAAAAGGGGGCCTGTGGGAGAGGGACCTTCCGTTTCGGAGGTCAGAGAAGGAAGAGAACAAGAGAAGGAGAAGTGGGGAGGGCAGTGTATTCTCCTGGCAGACGGGTCCCTGGGATTTCCTCTGCCACGGGCCCACTGTGCAACGCGAGCAGAGCAGCAATGGCAATATCGTCAGCAGTCCTGCCAGGTACGAAGCCTGCTGTGCTCGCCAACCACAAAATCCCAAGTTTTATCCTGCTCTGTCTCCTTCAAAATGCCGTGCTTTGCTATTAGACCCCTTTCCTCCCCCCAGGTCTTGATAGGCACCTAGAGCTTGGTTAGCTCTAGAAGACTGGACCCGAAACCTCCCAGGGCATCTGCACACCCAACACCCAGTCGTTTCAGGGCAGTTACACTGGGCCATTCAGGACTCTGCAGACAGAAAGTCATATGAAATGTGCCAAGCTATCCCCACTACAGACAATGTAGATCTTCTGGCTGCAATGACTGGATTTCTGGCAGTGTTTTTACAGCCCTCATGGTGTCACATGACCATGACCTTTTTAACTAAAGAAGCCCCAGCGGCAAGAGTCAAACACGAAGAGCCAGACAGTTACCTGGGTTCAAATCCTAGTTTGGCCTTTGCAGGCTTTTGAACAAATTACTTTGACAGTCTTTGGTTTCCTCAAACTCCCTACCTCCCAGGACTGTTGGGAGGGTAACTGTGGTAGTTGTTAGGACTCGTCACAAATATTCTGGTATTTTTTTTCCTTCCAACATAATAAGATTGACTTCCCCTCCTCACCTCTCCCCTACAAAACATAAGGTGTGGCCATGTCACCTGGTTTCCTAATGAAATGTGAGCAAAAGCAGCATGTCGCCTCTGAGCAGAAGCTTTAGAGGCTGCCAACAATTCTTTGTGACGTGCCCTGCTCCCTTTCTCTCTGCCCGGAGACCAGCGGCGTTTCAGATCATGATTCAGCCGGAGTTCCAGAGTCCCCAGCTGACCTAGGATGGTTATGTAGCATAACTTTGTTGCTTTTGGCCGCTGTCCTCTGGGGATAATTGTAATAGCAGCATAAACTAACCCAGGCAATCTTAACAAGGGGAATATTGATGAAAACTGGTTTGGGAGTCATGAATAAATATGGAACGGTCCATGGCTTTCCCAAGGGCCACAGCACATAAACAGACATACGGTATATTTGTGGTCTCAAAACTTCACGTGCGGGAGGAGGTTGGCAGGGGTTTAGGAAAAAAGAAATTCTAAGAAGCTTCCTCATGGGTACAGTAATGAAAAAAAGCTTCAGAAGTACTGAATCCTGTCCCGACTGAGAGAGCGGCATATGGATAAAAGAGCTGGCATAGAGTAAGTGACTTCCCTCTGCCTAAAAGAGACTTAGAGACGGCCATCATAGAACACACTATGTACTTTATCTATTTCTCCGGTTTACTGTCTTTTCTCCTGGCTCCATGAAGGTAAGGCGTTTTTTTCTATTTTGCAAATTACTAAATCCCTAGTGCCTAAGAGAGCACTGGCACATAGTAGGTGCCCATTAAATATTTGTTGAATCAATAGAGAAATTAGACAGAAATGACCCCAATCTTCTAAGCATCGAGGCAAGGGCAGTAAGTCTCAAGCTGATGGCAACAGAACAGGCCACAGCTGGGGGACATTGGACAGGAAATTAACCCAAATCAGAGAAAGCTCCTGGGAGGAAACGATATATAAAACATGACCTGAAAAATGAGAAGTTAGACAAACAAAAAGCCAAGGGTTGGGATGGAATGAATTCAGTAAAAAGAGAGTATCTCAGGCCAAAAGGATAAGAAAGGCAAAGATTACAAACTGGCAAGCAATGAGCTGAATTTCATCAATAGGGATGTTTTATTTGGCCACGGAGATGGCTCACATTGAAAAATCAGAATTTATATTAAAACCTGTAATTACAGTTTCTCTTTGAAAATTCGAAATAAGCCTAAATACAGCGGATAGCTGAAAGGGATTAAGGCGCATGTAAAGCATTGAAAATATTCTCTGTCTAAACCATAATGCCTAACATGGACAGCGAAGATGGAATAATGTCCAAAGCTTGGAGGCCTTGAAATGCCATTTTGAGGAGTTTGAACGTTACTGTAAGAGCAACAAAGAACCACTGAAGTGCTTTAAGCAAGTGAGCGAATCCCTCCCATTTGTGTTCAAGGGAGATAGATCACTCTGATTGAAGTATGAAGAGTGGATGGGAGCTGCACAAGACTAGACGTTAAATGACCAATTACAAGACAATCACAGAAATCCAGACAAAACAGGACATTGGCCTGGAGCAGGAAGGGGTGGTGAGGAAAAGAGAGACTCGAGAGGTGTCCATTCTCCACTCATCGTTAATGTTACCCTCATTTGTTTAAGGGGGCAGTAAGCCCAGGGAGACACCTCCCCAGATTCCTTTGAAGAGTCTTGTCAGTTACCCAGAACCAGTCCTGGATACCTTTCTGCTCGCTGTTAGGTAAGACCAATAAATCTACTTCTGATCAATAAGGATTTAATACAATGCATCTATCGAGAGACAGAATTTAGACGACACAGGACAGATACTTACCCTGTAGAGCTGTTATAAGAATTTCATATATAGAGTACCTAACACTGTCCAAAATAGGGTCAGGCAACAAATACTAATTGTATAATATCCTCTCTTCCTGTCCCTGATTAGAAGGAAGCATCCTTAGGTCAGAAACCAAAAATCCCACTCTTGCTTTCACACTTATTTAGTATTAAGCTTGTGAAACGCACGTTACATGGCACAAACCAAGCCCTCGGTACTTGCTGTAGTTCATGCACAGTGTTTAAATGTTACTCAGACACAAAGAACGCAGTTTTGGTAGTGAATGTTTTCAGACACACACACACACAAATTCCGTATGGATTATTCAGGCTGATACAGCTACAGAAGAAGTTGTACCAGGAGAATTTTTAATTCTATTATTTTTTTGGCTTTTCTAGCAATTTGTACAGTTTTGACTCAGTCACAAAGAAAGCAGAAATGAAATGTATTTCGAAGACTCTTTTTGATTAGATAATACTTTGGGTGACTATGACGTATGAATGAGGTAATACAGTGAAGGGGAGAAGAACAGAACCATGGACAGAAATCACCCAGCAATATTAACTTTAAAAAGGTGTATTAATAAACCAAGGAGTGCTTTGAGTTTGAACTTTCACAATTATTTTGGGATATGAAATTCCATCAGACACAATGAAATAGAATTACAATGTAAACAGACATGCTGTGAACAGAGTCTGTGCTTTGTCTCACCACACTAACTAGTATACGAAATCCCTGCAGTGACGGGGGAAACTGGATGAGTAACTCTCAATTGGATGGGTGGTTCTGTTCTGTGAAATTTGCCCCCTTGCTGTTAACTAATTATATTTACCAGAGAAAAGCACATTAACTGAAAAAATAAATCAACCTCTAAAAATAAATGTGATCTTCCAAGCATGTCTGGTAAACTGTATTTTAGTCATGTATGGATAGTCTTTTTCTTTCTTTCTTTCTTTTTTTGGTCTTTGGTCACAAAGATTTGACACCTTTTTATTTCCAAAGAATAAAACTTTTCTTCAACGGGAAGAAACCCAATAAATAGTCACAGATGAGCAAAATATTGGGTTAAAGAAAAAGAGCTAAGAAAATTTCCTTTCCTGAGGTAATAGAATAAAAAGAAAAAAACACTGGGTTAAGAACTGTTGAGGGGAAAACAAATGAAGTTGGTTGGGTTGGTCTGACATTTCTCAGAAGTTTGCTTTTGACCTCTCAAAAACAAAAGCCTTGCTAGGAAAGGGAGCTAATAGAGTTCATTGTTACGTGCAAAGCAATGCTGTGACGTCCTTGCAAGGTTGAAAGGAAGAGCACCAGAAAGCAGGACACACAGGAGCTATAAAAGCAGAGTGGAAACAAAAAGCAAGGTGATAAAGTGAAAGGAGACTTAGAGGAAGCATGACTGTTAAAGACGCAGTGCAATCTCAGATGCTATAAAACTTGACAGGAAGGAGGTACAAGAAAAGGCCAATTTGGACGACACATGACAAACTACGATATCAAAAGAGAAGTCATATGTCCTTGTGTGAATACCTGGATGGCGCCCAGATAGGCTTAGTTGCAGCAGGACTATGGGATCACTGACTTCCTCCCTCTCTGCGTGGCAAAAGGGATGGAAGCCTTGTCTCCCGTTTTGACCTGAATTCTGTGACATTCTTTTGTTTCCACCCAATTCATTTCTGGCACCACCCACCCCACAAGTTAAGGGCTCAGGCCTCCATAAGCCTCCAGTTCATATGCAGTCACACTTTCAGGGTCCCCAGGTCGCCTGCATTTCTGAGTAACTGGCTACAATGTTAGGGACTCTCATGAATCATCTCAGGTTTGATAATTCACTAGGATGGCTGACAGAACTCAGGACAGTGCAATATTTACAATGACCGTTTTATTACAACGGTTAGAGAGGACCAGCAAATGGGGAGACACATAGAGCTAGGTCTGGGAGAGGCCTGAACGCACAACTTCTGTGCCTTGTCCTCATTGAATCGGGCACACCACTCTCCTACCATATCAGTGTGTTCACCACCCTGGAAGCTCCACTAAGCTTTGGTGTCCAGAGTTTTTATTGGGGTTCCATTATGTAGGTGTGCTTAATTAAATCCTTGGCCATGTGACTGAACTCAGTCTCCAGCCATCCCCCCCTCCCCTGGAAGTCAGGCGGGCTCAAAGTCCCAACTGTCTAATCATGTGGTTGGTCTTTCTGGTGACCAGTCCCCCTCCTGAAGCTATCTGGAGACCCACCCTGAGATGCCTCATTCGCATAAACTCAGGTGTGATCCAGGGGCCCCACGAATAACAAAAACCACTTCTGTCCGTTAGGAGACTCCAAGGGTTTTAGAAGCTCCCTGGCAGGAACCAGGGACAAAGACCAAATCCTTTATTACGCAACAGACGTAATAAACTAAGAATTGCAAATTGACACAAAACAAAAGATATTTGCAAGACAAATAGAAAATCCTATGCTTCTCACTTGTAGTACACCTCTGAAGTAAGAGAATGACCCAGCTTTTGGGACTTGAATATACACCTCCAGAGTAAGAACACACTGATCCTACCCCCAGGAGGGTTGGCTTAGGCAAAAGACAAAGACAAAATTGTTTTTCCTTCAGTGCACTCGCTTCCTATTTCAGTGCCTTCCCATGCCCAAGGGTTACATCCAATAAACACTGCGTGTCCCCAATGTACACAGCGTGTCTTGACTAGCTCCCTGTTCTCACAAAGCTCTCAGTCTAAAGAAGAGGAGAATCACGTTAAATATTAAGTGGCAGGATGAAGGTAGAAGCCAAGGACATTGGGAGTTTGAGGCATAAGCATTTAATGAGAAAAATCAGGAGGCTGGTGAGGAAGAGGCAGCATTTCAGAAAGGTCTTGAAGAATGAGCAGGATTTCAGTACCTCACAGAACAGCAAGAACTTTCCTAGCTGAGTGAAGAGACACAAAAACCCAGAAGCTTGAAAACATGCTTGGTGACCCCACGGGGCTGATACGAAAGGCTCGTGGCTGTGTGTATCAGGAGATGGTGCTGGAAAGGTGATCGAGGCCATAACATGGGGGTTGGGGTGGGGAGGGGGGGCTCTAAATTCTGTGCTGAGGAGTTTGAATGTTATTCTTCAGGCAGTGGTGAGCCCCTGGAGATTTTTGCTTCACTATGCCTCAAATTCCCCTTCCGTAAGTCTTTCAGGAGCTTATAGACAGAAATGGAACCAGTTAAGAGATTACTGAAATAGTCCAGATGACAAATGGCAAGGAACCACCGTCCTGAACAGTGCAGGGGGGGTGGGGAACCACAAAAGAGAGCCAACAGGATTAAGTAATGGATTGTGGAGACGGAAACAAGAGACTATCAATGAAGATGATTTGAAATGTTTAGCCTGCCTGGTGTCATCAAAAGAAATGAGGAACTGTCTTAGTCGGCTCAGGCTGCTCTAAAAAAAAAACAAAAACAATGGGCATTCATTGCACGCAGTTCTAGAGGCCTGGAAGTCCAAGATTAAGGAGTGAATCGATTCCTGTGAGGGCCCTCTTTCTTCTTGCCATGTCTTCACATGGGGGTGGGGAGGAAAGAGGGAGAAAGGAGGGAGAGGGAGATGGAGAAAGAGAGAGAGAAAGCAAACTTTCTGCTTTAGTAACAAATACCACCATTTATCATATTCTAGAACCTGGCCCTGAAATCATCCTAAACATTTCCAATCAAGCATTTCCAAGGTATACCTGACCTGGTGTCAGCCTCTTTCATTGGCGTCACTTAGTATCACTCCCTTTCACTTGTCACTCAATAATATTGAGGTAAATATAACTCACTGATCTGTCACAGTATTGCAAGGTTCCCTATTCTCACTCATGCTAGTCCCTGTCTAGAATGCTCCTTTTCTTTTTTAACTTTTTAAAATTTATTTTAAGTGTCTTTTTCCAGGATTCATCAACTCCAAGTCAGGTAGCCACTTCAATCTACTAGTTGCAGAGGGCACAGCTCACAGTGGCCCATTTGGGGATCGAACCAACAACCTTGTTGTTAAGAGCACCACGCTCTAACCAACTGAGCTAACCGACCACTTCTAGAATGCTCTTTTTATATCCAAATTTTTATTCTCCTAATGCTACCCATATTTCAAGGTTCAGTTCAGGCATCGTCTCTTTGTAAAATTTTGCTGGGACATATCTCATAAGCTCAACTGGAATGCCACCATAAGATACAGCGTGCCATTAAGTGGGCAGTGATTCATTCATCTGTTAGTCCTTGAGTGCAGGGATTTGGTTACATTCTGGTTTCTACCTCCAACAGCTAACAGTATGTGGCCTGTCACCGTACGTTTAAAGAAAACAACAACAAAAAAATAGTGCATCCAGTTAATTGACTTTAAATATTCCATTAAGCATTCATTAGTGATGAATTCGCAAAACTACACCCCCCAGGGTCGTGCCCCTGTTCCCCATATGCTGCCCTTGTGTTTTAAAGGTCTGTGGAAAAGGGCCATGTCTAGACTGGCCAGAGAAGGCGAGAACAAAAAAACTCTACATACAATCCCTCTCTCTCAGGAAACATGATCTATTTTTAGAACAACCCTGTGGGCCAGTCCCAGGACACCATAGAAGCACAGAGCACCTTCTCAGGAATCACCTCATGAGCGATTCTCTACGAAGAATTTGAAAGAAGATTTGAAATGAAAACACCGGAACATGAGAAACACAGAAGACTACTGCGGACATGGGTCCACAAGCAAAGGGTGCTGACTACTGAAAGAGATCATTCAAGTTTGGTGCAAAAACATACACCAACCATGTTTCAGAAAGAGAAGAAATGGGATTCAAGGGGTTAGAAGGAAAGATGATTTGGGCAGAAAAATCTAGAAAACGTTAAATTAGAGAGTTCATTTGTTCAGACTGTATTGTATGTATTTTCTTAGAGAATGCAAGTGCCTAACCTCAGGACTGTTTTTATTGTAGAAGCACAAGCAAACGGGGCTTTGTTCAGCTGTGTCTAACAAAACACGAGTGTAAATCATTCAACAACCTGGCCAAGGGATCACTAGACCAACAATTAATCAGGCTTTCCATCCCTTCTCCTTTCCAGGGGCTGAAAGCATTGTGTCTAATAAATTGAAATCTGCTAAACATTTGCTAGGTCCAAAAGAATCCATTATTTTTAAAAAATGCCCCAAACAGAACTATGTGGCCACTTGCATTAGTTTCAAACATAGCCAATCTAAAAACAGATTTTTAAAAGAAGTTGTTATCAGTAAGAACACCAAGTTAACAACTCTATGATCTTGGGCATAAAGGGACCATTAATTGCACAAACTTTAAATTAGCAAACCCTCATTGTGGTTCCCGCTCAACTTCCCATAAACAAAACATACTCAGTGTATGTCACAACAGGGCAAACAGCTTCAGACAGGGATTCTACGGCCAAGAACCATACAAAAACCTACATCAGGGAAAGGCTTGTTGGAATTCAGGGACGATTAAAGACGAACCTCCCACCTCCGAACACATCTCCAGGTAACCCCTTCGACACTGAAGGTAGAGCAGATGTCATTACAAGTGTTAAGGTGAGATCCAAAGTAGCTCATCAGCTGGCTCCCTCACAATGTCTCACCCTACGTAGGGCACATTACCGCAAGCACCCTATTATTTGGAGAAGATTTCTGCTAAGACACCTCCCTCTTCTGTGACAAAATCAGGTATTCACTCAGGCATAACCCAATAGAGTCCTCTTCTGTGACTCTCACGTCACGTTTTAGAGCAGAGGGTGCACACGGACCACCATGGCCTGGATTCAGCCCTGGAAGTTATGTGTTTGGCAAAGAGTAAGTGAATATTTTGGAATCAACATTTTTTAATTCAAGACATTGGAACTGATAATGACAACGTTTCCGGTTGAAAAGAAATCATAGTTGCGTCCGCACTGGTACCATATTCCCACGTGGCAATAATTCGTAAAGCTGAGTAGCTGCATTGCCTTTGGATGTGTGTTCTCTTCTTTATCAGATTCCACACCCCCTTCTCACGGTCTTTTATTCCAGCTGGCTTCTTTCAGTTCCGTTGTTTGCCTGGGCCTTATGACATGGGAATTTGCGATATATATTTTCGAGCTTTTGGTGACCATCTTTTTCCCACACTTTGAAAAGGTATACTATAAAAGATCCAAAGGCTTTTAAAGGATGAAAATGTCTGAGGACGAGTCATGCATTGATGGTACACCAGGAATGTCACTCATTCTGGGCTATTATAAGCATGTGATCGACTTACAGTATCTCTATTAACATTTGCAAGACCTAGGGCTGAATCCAGACGGAGGGACCCAGGATACACAGGCACCCTCCTACCTCCTCCCATCTCTGGTTCCCGCCCACACTGCACGGGGCTCTTGTATGCACACGTGGACAACCTGGATTTACGTCCAAGGTCTGCTGACAAGCCATGCGTTATACAAAAGCAGCCTTGCCTCGGCCCTAGAAGTAGATGGACTGGCCAGAGGCCTGTGCTCCCTGTGGACCTTTGAGCAGGGAATTCCAGGAGCTGAGGTCCTTGGAACATGACCTAGAACAGGAGGGAGGGACTGGGTGGGCGCCGCCCTTGGCCCCCTGACTTCTCACCCCACAGGGAGGAGAACTGGAGGAAGGTTAATACATCGTTTTCCAGCTTTTTGATCTTTGCCCATCTGATAGGTGAAAAACTTAACCTCAGAATAGTTTTAACTGACATTTCTCTTATTATAAATAAAGTTAAGCATATTTGAGTTTACTTCTAAAGCAAATTATTCAGAAGGCCAGGACAAATATTAGGAATATAATCAAGTCTAGATTTCCGGGGACAATAGGTAGAGATGGTCATTTTTGAGATCAGCCATGTAAGGCACGAACTATTCTTCGGCCTGTAGTATCCACCGCCTCCCTCCATTGTCTTCGCATGGCTTTGTCCTTCTAGTCCTTTGGATCTCAGTTTAAATGTCACCTCCTTAGTACGGCCTTCCTGACCACCCAGTGTAAAAAAGCCACCAGTGACTTCCTGTTACTCACAGTCCCGTTTTAATGTTTCTGTTTGACGCTTATCACGTTCCAATGTTTTCCTTGTTTTTATACTAGTATATTTACCGTCTTTCTCCTCTGCTAGAATATGCTATACAAACATTCAAGGTTGCTATTTTTCCACATACAGCTTCTAGATTTAATAGAGCAAAGAAAGAAAAAGTGAGGACGTTGGCTGCCTTGTTCATTACTCGATTGCATTGCTTGTTATACACTTAAAGCAAGAAAAGCAAGGAGACCATGTATCTAGCTCACCACGACATCCCCAGAAAATGGAAAGTCTCTGTCATACTGTGGGAACTCAGTTGACAGACTCTGAATCAATGATGAACGCTTCCTATGGTCATGCTTAGAGGCTCAAATAGAAGTAAATTGTGCCACAGCCCGGTCTCACCGGCCTGTCACTCCAGATCTCTGTGAACTGTTCTAGCGATTCCCGGGGCTCTGACACATCCTTCATGCCTTCCTAATCTGGCAACAGCTTCCTAGTAACCAGAGCAGGTCACGGAGACACACAGTCTGGAGTCTGCACCACCAGACTCCCCAGCAGGGGCCAAGCTTAAACGCAGGCTACAGGTGATGCCTCTCGTGCCGCTGGAAAGTGGGACCGCAGACAACGAGGGACCCCATTGGGCCAGGGTCTCTTTGTGGACATTTATGTTTATGTCCCCAGAAGAGATCTCTCTCTCAGACCATCACTTCTGCTTTTTTTCATTTTGTTTTGTTTATAATAGTTTAGAAAGTAAAGAAATTTCTTGGCAGTCCATGTAAATTGTATAAAACTACATACTCTATTCCTATTAACTTTAGAGTACTCTAAGCGTCTTAAGTCAACCCCCAATCCCCGTAACTCATAGATGGCCTTTTTAGTCTTTTTCTAGTTTCCAAGTCTTGCTAAGTGTTCACGAAAGAAAAGGTCTTGCCTCTGTTCTCAAAGCTTTCACAAAACAGCCGCAGCTTCGCTGATGGAAGAAGACAAAACCCACGCTTCCCAAGCGGCTTAGGAAATTGAAAGCACAATTCCACGGTGCGTCTCAATCTGCTACGAATTTGAAAAACAGAAAGTCCATCTCAGGTCAACAAACTAGATGGTCGTCTCAGGCACAGAGGGATCGTGCTGCCCTGAAAATTGCCAAGGAAATAGCTTCTTCAATTTCCCTGGGTAATGAATGCATTTGTCTTTTTCAGTCTCAGAACTGAAGAAAAGCAACAGCACTTGAACTTGTGTGGTGTTTCACAGTTTAAAAATGAAGCTTTGTTATTTAGTGACAGGATACGTGACTACTATAAGATGAAGTGAGGTGGAGGGGTGGAAAACAGCATATAAAATGGACATGTATTTTTGTTTTCAAAAAGAAAGAGATGTGAGTGGTAATCTCTAGGTACAACAATACATTGCTTTTGTTCTTTACACTTTTTTATAATTAGGAAATGTTTCCACCATGAATATGTACTATTTTACAATTTAAAAAACTATTTTTCAGCACTTTAACATATTTCAACAAGTGCTCACATGTTCTGTAAGTATCAATATCCTCATCGTACAAATGAAAAACTGGCTCAGGTAGCAGAGGCCATCACTTGCCCCAAAGTTCAACTCACCTGTATTTATTTTATTTGCCAACTTGTCAATGAGTCCTCCTGCCAGCTGCACCCTGACATATCAGAGAAGGAAAGATGGGGTGCAAAGAAGGCTGAAGGAAGAAGGGAAGTGGGCGGAGTGTCCATGTTCTATTAATGTTGTTGACAAATGGGAACTGAGTCGGGGCTCAGGGCCCATCACAGCCTTTTCGAGAAGTCAGCTGTGTGAGGCATATAGTGTCCTGGGATCAGAATGCTCCTAGAAGTTTGCTTTTGGTGATAAAGGCTCGAACCGCTTGCTCAAACGATAAAGGAAAGCAAAAGGAACAGACGTCACTGGCTGCGAGCTTACGGACAGCAGTGTAGTGTGATTCATTATTTTGGCAAACATACTAGAGATAGTAATGTTTTATTTAGAAGTTTTGTACAGTTTAGCAATATGCAGAAGTCATGTTTCACAGGACTTAGCCAGGGGAACATCACGTCAGTTTCGCAAACGTATCCAAATCAATAATGAGTGAATCCCTTAATTTCGGTATAAATATAAAATAATCCACTTCCTTATTGTTTGTTCTGATAGTTAATCGAGGCGCTATAACTAGAAAAAGATGAACCTTAGCATGTTTCTTAAACTGATTCACTTATCTGTATCTCACATTCCACTACTTGCAAGGCATTTCTAAACACAAATGACAATTCTTAAGGGAAATCATGAAATTCTTTACCACTATACTTGACATGGACTGGGAAATCAATATGCAATAGCTGCTGGCTTTGAGGAAAAGCAGTCATTTTCTTTTAATCTCCTCTCTCTCTCTCTATCTCTATCTCTCTCTCTCTCTGAAAATATAACTCTACTAAGAATACATAACGACATCAAAACTTTGATCACCACAAAGTGTAGTAAGTATGACCCTATTCTGACTAGAATTTCCTGTATCAAACGTTTATAAAAGTGTGTGTGTGTGTGTGTGTGTGTTGAGGATCTGTTATGTCAGTTTCATATAAATCTTACTTTTTTTTTACATTGCTGACCATAAAGAAAGCACTAATCCCCCCCCCCAAAAAAAAAGATCAGACTTTTTGAGTAAAATTGCCCAATATTACAAATTTTCTTCCATTAGGAATGCTATCATGAGACTCCAACTAACTCCTGTCATACTAATTCAAAGGACTTGATGCTCCTTTGTGGCTATTTTATTAATAGAATTATCTGTTATTGCTTTTCTTATAAAAATAATCCATGCATGTGAAAAATTTAAACAAGGCATAACATAAAGCAGAAGATTAACTTGCCTTACACTTGCCGTTGCTACAAGAACGTTGTGGAAACTGAATGAGATTATGACATTCAGTAAGTGAGCTCCCAGGACGGAGCTGCCGGTTACTTGCTATTGCAACTATATTAGAATTTGTCATCTCCATTTTTGCACCACTACTATCAGGAAGTATCTGAGATGAAGGAACCACTGCTTCTGCCATCTAGGAAACAGAAAATCAAGACACAGAGATGTAACCACACAGGCTCTTACTGACTGGGCACCTTTCAGTCAGGCCTGAGCTGTGCTCTTCACAACGTGATATGTCATCCGCACACTGTACGGAGAGGCTCAGAAACTACTCGACTCACCAGTGTGTCAGTTCCACGAGGCTACCGTCCTAAGCCCATTTCTGCAGAAGTACACAATGACTTTACTCAAACCATCACTGATGTCTTGCTTCCACTGTTACCGAGTTTTGTGAATTTCCATATAGGTGCTCATAAATAAAGCCAGTGCCAGAAAGAGCATCAAGTGGAACAAGATTCACTGTAGCTACAGACATTCATAAGCCGAAAGTATGTAAACAGATGGCTGGCCGTCTCTATCGTTAACCTATTTCGCCAATGAGAGTGTTGAGGCTCAAAGTGTTTCAGTTGCCTAAGGTCAGGCGCTAAGCCAGTGGGCAGGCCAAGGGGACGGAAGGGGGGAAGGTGACACTGATGTCTGGGGGGAAGAGCAGACATTTTGACACTTATTCTCAGGTGGGTTCCCCCAGGACCAGACCCTAAGGAAAGGATGCTGAGTGTTAGCGGTTTGTCTGGGAAGTGATCTCAGTGAGCGGGGCCAGTGCGGTAAGTACCAAGTGAAGTCCACGCAGGGTGCTTTAACGAGAAGATTAATTCTGTAAGCGGAAATAAATTCTATCGCGGACCTCCGGGAAATGGTGGAGACCACTCCTGAACCACTCCTTGTCCCACAGGAGACTGAGATATTTATTCTCCCAACTCTCTCTTTTATTAGCTGAGGGCTATTACCGCTACCATGTATCATCCAGGCATGGGGAGGGAGAGAAAAGCCCCTAGGCAGAGGTCTCAGGGGCTTGAAGTCAGAAGCCTTTGACATAGAAGGGCTGGTGCCCATGGAACAGTAAGTGCCAAGAGAAGGGAAGGGCATAGGGAAGGGAAAGGAAGCTTCTCTACAACCAGGACAGACAAAGATAACGCATGGTATTTGGTTGTTGTTCTGTCTGCCACGTCTCCGTCTGGAGTGGCTCTCCATCTCCCTTTTTTCCATTAAATTGACTTTTGGCTGGAAGTAGACCAGTTTGTCTTATCGCTGATCCCATTTCATGCTTTGGTCTGACAGTTTCTCACGTAATGTTTTTACCACGGCCCTCTAGTTCCTAGATTCCCTGCCAACTGGGTGTTAGATCTAAAGACTTGACTAGATTTCAACATTCTGGCAAGAATCCTTCATAAGGGTGACTGTACCTTATATCTGGTCACAAGGAGAGACTTGCCCTGTCAACATCAGGTCTGCTAATTCATCAATGGGTAAGGTCGTCAGTCACACCTAGGTTTCTCTCACACTCAGTTACACACTCAGATTTTCTATTTGCAATAAGAAATACAAATAGCCACACTGCTGGGTTCCTATGGAAACTAATGATAAAGTCAATGCACCTGACCTACTGTGTTTCCCTGAAAATAAGACAGGGTCTTATACAGTGTTTCCCCCAAAAATAAGACCGGGTCTTATATTAATTTTTACTCCAAAAAATGTATTAGGGCGCATTTTCAGGGGATGTCTTATTTTTTCATGTACTACAATCTACATTTATTCAAATACAGTCATGTCATCTTCTGGAATATCGTCATAACGTACTAAATGCGTCTATCTGGCTGACGATCTTAAGTGGGGCTCATTTTCGGGGAAACATGGTAATTCAGAAATCCAGTAGGGGCTACATTACTGGAAAGTGTAATGGAAAGTGTAATGCATCTGGAATAAGTACAGTGGGAGGAGAGAACATGGAAACACAGCCGAATGTGCCCTTCACAGCTTCACAGAAGGACAGAAGTTGACACTGAGTTTTGAGAACAGATTAGGGAGAATTGCCTTCTGGTGTGAGTAACAAAGGAGAACGAAAATAGCACGGAGTGCAACTGGGACTACGGTTTGGGAAACGGCACGAAAGTCAAGGAGGGAAAGCTGTGCTGTAAGGAGACTGTGGGAGGGTTTACGTCATGCTACATATTTTGGGTTGTGTTTTGTAGGCAATAGGAAGCCGTCCAAGGAGAGATTTTAAGAAACATTTGACTTGTGTTTCAAGCGTACAGTGATGCCAGAGATCTTTTGTTTTTCCCATCAAGATCCTCTCTCTCCTTATAAACAGCCCCTCTGGTAAGCCCTTCTTTATTTATCCTATTTCAAGCATGCCATCTTTTTCCTCGTGGGCTTTGACTCACGTCCGAAGTCTAGATTTCACGTGAAAGATGAAATGAAGAATGCGGGAAATTAGAGGCAGGGGGACTGGTTCTCTCCTTCAACCAGTATGGGAGACAAATAATAAATAAGTAAACAAATAAATGAGGTCACTTCAAGCTGCTCCCTGAGCTATTAAGGAAACACACGGCGTGATGAGATGGAAAATAGTTGGGTTGAACCTGCTATCGATGAGTTGGTCAAAGTGGCTTTGGAGGAGATGACAGGAAAGGTACTAAGACGGTGGACCCCACAATGTTAATGATTAAATGTGGGAAATAAAGGGGAAAAGGAGTTGAAGGTAATCCCAAGGTTTCTGTCTGAGTGAATAGGAGAAATAGCACCTTCTGTATCCACAGTAAATGTGAAATAGGTGTAAATTCTCTGGCAGGTGTTAGCAAATGGCAAATTCACCCTCCTCCTCTTTTTGTCAATTAAATGTTGAAACCCAGCCACACTCACTCATTTACATACTGTCTGTGGTAGCTTTCAGCCTACAACCGCAGAGCTGTGTCGTTTCTCCAGAGACTGTGCAGCCTTCAAAGCTTAAGTATTTACTATTGGCCTCTTTACAGAAAATGTTGGCTGTCACCTTCTCTATGGCACGTTGCCATAGCCTCGTGTGATATCGGTCCATTTCCTCTAGGAATTTTCTAGTAACTAGAGTGATGATCAAACTCACCCTCCTCGTCCCTGAGTGTGTTGGAAGAAAATTCACACTCCGGTTTAATCAATACACGGGGAGTGGGGTAATTCTACTTTCTCACCCCTTGAATAAATGCGTCCAGGCACTCTGTTGGAAATGCCCATGATTGCGATGAAGAAACAAGCAGACATGCCAACTCCACCCTCTGGCCTTGGGCCGAACTCTAAGTGAATTTTTGCATGACCAAGCAGCTTCCAGTTCTCGGCTGGCGGGCTGCATAGTTCCCATATCCCCACCCCTCCTTTCTATGCTGTAGGCTTGGTTCTAGCTGCTAATAACACTTAATCCTCCCAACATCTACATCAGAGAAGATGATTGCGACCAGAGAATGCTTTCCTGCCTCCCACCTTGCAGCCTCTGAAAAAAGCTCTACCTCTGTCTGCAAGTTCAGACTCGCACAGCCTTCGCTGGAGGGCAATCTGCTGACACAGTATGTCGTCTGCAAAGGCACTTGTTGCAAAGCTGAGTTAACATGTGCTCCAAGGCCAGCTGATGTTTGAAATGACACGAAGTATTTTATTTCAAAATAAGACTGTGTCCACAAGACGATCCCTGTTCCTATTTTAAGATGTGAATCTAATAAACAGAACAGGCTGCTCTACCATCATTTGCTTACCCACAACTTACCACTTGTTTGTATCTACTTTTCTGTGTTGCTATTTTAGGCCATGCTTTTAGCCACAGGATTGAGACTCAGAGAGGCAAATAGGGGCTCAGGAAAGATAGATGATGGTTTAAATTTATTCTCACAGGATGAAGACCCAAACGATCTCCTGTTCAAACAGCACTCGAGGATGGTGAGCTAATTGCCAATTTTAAGTAACGTGAAAAAAAAAACGACATATTTACCAGATTCTGGTCATGGTGCTCACAGTATAAACTCTCTGTTGGACAATCATCAATTCATAAATTTTAGAGCAAAATAGCTGTAGCGCTTGGTAGTCAGGTGAAAGCACACTGGGTTTGGGTGTTAAAAGACCTGGGCATGCACTAGTGCTGTAGTCCTGATTCTGTTCCCCACAGGACAAGTTTAGCGGGTGCTTTCCTATGTGGAACATGAAGGGACTCCTCTGATTCCCCAAAGGACCTTCCAGTACTGACAGTCCAGGCATCCAAAACCCGATCTAGTTTAACCCTTTACATAACAGACGCAGAGGTTGACACATACAACGTGAACTCTAAGACAACTAAAGTAGTTATAGGGCTAGAGCTGAGTTTGGAATCAAATTCTGGGATATTTGTTTTAAACTGTGTGTGTGTGTGTGTGTGTGTGTGTGTGTGTGTGTGTGTGTACAGGTGTAGGTATTCTAAAGAGCTCAAAATCATAAGAATGTACACTAATACCCCCTGCCTTGGGCCTAACTCTATGAGAATTTCTGCATTTTTCGGTTCTTAAAAGAGAACGGACCATAGAGATTGTCCAGTGGCACGAGGCCTAGTCAGCTTATAGGTAAGACTTTCTAAGACACCCCAGCTGGAACCCCAGAGCTCTCGGGCCCCAAAAGTTCCAAGGGCCTGAACCACAATGTGGTTTGTACTGACTTTTCAAAACAAGTGGTATTTCTCAAATTGTCTTCCTTGCTGAATAACTTATGAAAAAAACTACTGATGAAATGCCATGTGTTGGGTTTTCTCTAATGCAATATGGTTTTCTCAGAGTCACTAACTGCTTCGTATAACGACAGTATGATGGCATTGTTTTAATTTTACTGAGGAACTAAGGATTATGCCAATTGCCTTTACCTCTGAAGTCCTGGAATAGAAACTCCTGCTTGTGGAATTCCATGCTTTTTGAATAATTTTAAAATAAAATCGGACTTTCAAATAGCACTGGTCTCCACCCCGGGACCTTTAATCAAGAACCATTTAGTAAATTTGTTGTTCTGAAATGCAAATGTACTTTTACAAATTTCATTCAGTGACAAAGGAAATCCTGTAACCAAACAATAGGAATCCAGCCTATTTAACTCATGAGGCGTGGTTTGGCACTATGCATAATTAAAATCAGAAATGGCACGACCCTGGAAATAAATGTTGAATAGAGAATTAATGAAACACAGTACATTCATAACATGGAATTCTATCCATTTAAGGAGGTGTTTTAGAAAAAAATATACTTGTATAAATGAAAATATTAATTATTCATTTAAAAACAGGTTGCAAACTGTTTGCACCCAATCATCCCCATTTTGTAAATCTGTGTGTATAAAATGCTAAAAATGGATTGCATCAGAAATTTCAAATCAAGTTTGAACAGTGTTTTGCTGAGAAAAAATTTTAACATGATCTTATTTTTCTTTTTGTAATCTGGAAAAAAGTATTCCTATCTTCCTCCCTCCCCATTTCACTTCCGCCCACTCTACAAAAGCCACCATTTCCTTTGTCCTCATCAGAATTTCTATGAACTTGAAACTGTATCATTCCATTTCCTTTTACACTTAATGTGAAAAGTTTCATGGTTCAATTGCATTAAGAAAATGTAGGAGTCTAAACTAGATTTGTCTCTGGTTTGTTTTCCTACTTAATGAGGAAGTATGCTATTCTGATACCATAAAAATGACTCAATATGAATCAATTTTCAAGAAACCATAAATCGTAGATACTATAACTTCAAAGCCCACGTTACTTCCCTGTACAACTAGACAAGAGGAAATCTATGCACAGCCTGTCCCAATTCCTGAGCCCTGGGGCTGTTTGTACTGAAGCACCATAATTGCCTTACTTGGTTTACAGAGAATAATGCTGGGACAGCCTGCCCCGTCAGGGAAAGCCATCCGCCTGTGGCGAGGAAAAGTGTCACAGCTTTGGCCTCTTCTGTGTATCTCTACCCACGAGGGCTTTGTGATGGGTCCTGGCTTCGTATGGAGTGGGGTTGGGGGCTCACTGTGGGCCCAAGGAAGTGGGTTAGGATGAAGAGTGACACTGAACTGCATTATGATCGCGTAGGTCCTGTCCTGCTATCGCAGTAGATGCTGCGGGGTATTTGCCCAGTCGTGCCCAGACCGACTATACTGGGCGTAGGCGCTTAGCTGCTGGCAGCTCACACAGCCCCCTTTCTCCAAGGCCTCTGCTGACCAGGGCCATGCTGCAGAGCTCATTCTCTCCTGTCCTCCCAATGGCATCCACAACCCCTGTCTGACGCAACCTATAAAAGCACCTCAAAGAAGGCCCACTCTGCAGTGTGATCTTACGGTCCAGGGCCCAGCCCCACCACTCCACTGCACCCCTAGTTGGGGCCAGGGCCAGACATCACCTCAGTGTGCACCCTTACCCAGCCCCACCCCTCTCCTCCCCGCTTCCCTCCATCTCTGAGGTGACCCTCAGCAAATCAGAGGAACCCCAGCCTGGCTCAAACGCTGCCTTTAGGGAGCCAGGCCTAAGACACATATTTTGACTTGAAGAAATGGTTCTATTTCCTGGGCAAGTATCTGGGTTGCACTGGATCTGAGAATTGAGGTTTCTCTTTGGGTCTGTGTGTTGGAGCAACCCCTGCCTGTGGAAGGAGGGCTGTGGGGTGGCTCACGAGTTCACTGCTGACGGTGATGACAAATAGTCCTTCTGTCTTACACACTTGAAGGGACCTGGCCTTGGAATGCCGAGGGCCAGGCTGGAGAGTCCGGCAGAGCCTCCCATCAGGACAGTAGACTAGCACAGCTCTCATCACGTGTCCCTGCGGTCACCTCCAGCAGGAATGGCTCCCGGGGCAAGACTAACGTGTGGGAAGGGGCTGGAAGTTCTGAAAGGAAAAGGTGGATGATGGTCTATGGCTCGTGGCAGATTTCTGAGACGCCGTGGACCGTGTGGACTCCACTCTTTTGTTTATTCATTCTGCCTCTCTGAAAGGCACTCTCTTCCCTTCGAACAATGCCCCAGTGTCTCGTCCTCCACGTTCTGTGCCAGCCCAAGTCCTCCTTGTCACAGAAGACTCTCCTGCTGCCCACTTTCTCCAACCCCTGTTGCCTGCACCATTCTCACAGCATCTCACATGTACGGGCTTGCCCTGCTCCTGACAGCTGTCCTGCCCGTCCCTCTCTCCAACTTATTTGAAAAGCCCTCGAAGATCCGCACTGTGCCTTATAAAGCATCTCTCTAAATGCGATGCGCATTACAGATGCTAAGTAAATATTTATCAGTGATGTTGACATGCATACTCAGAGCTAAGCTTGCAAAATGATACGCCTTCCTGTGCATAACAGGATTTTGTGAGGTCTGCTAATTAAGATCTCTTACTGCCCTGGAGATTACCAAATGATCACAGGGATTGAAGAGGAGTTAGTGTTTTGTTGAAAACAGAGACACTAAAGTTCAAAGAGAGCTCAGTGCTTACAGGTAGACGCCCCTCCCCCAGTGCAAAAGAGAATGGTCTGGTATGATAGCCTTTATCCACAAGAGATCTAAAAGGAAACTCTGTGCCCCCAAAACACAAGGCTGTTTGGGGGAGGCGGGGTAGCAGTGTCTGCAAGGGGAGGCCCTCCTCCTCCATTAACAGCCTCTTTGACTGGTTTCTGGGTCAAAAACTGTGGTCTAAGTTCAAGAGAAGAGATTTGCTTTTGAAGTTTTGGGATAACGAAGAGAAGGTGACAGTAGAATTTGGTTCCCCAGCTGGATGTCCTCTGAGCCACCAGAATGGCCATCTTCCCCATGCTGTGCTGGAGGGGGGGCTGGCATAGCAGACAGGGCCATACCCCTGGTGAGACGTGAGATGCTGCTTGCTTGCCCCCTCAGGCGCATGCACTGTGACCCCAGAGGACAGCCTGCAGTCTTGGGGGATCAACAGGGTCCCACCTGCTTCAGGTGAATGCTGTAAGAAACGACCGACTAGAGGTAAGCAAAGGTGGTAGCCAGGCCCTGGGAGAGGCCAGCATCACCTCAAAGAGCTGCTTGGAATGGAGTCCCTTATCGGAATATAAAATGGACTTTACCCTCCTCCTCCCAGATCTAACCAGGCCAGACTCCTCTGTGCCAGGAGAGAAGGAATCTTATAATTTAGTATAATTGTGTCATTTTCCTCGTGGGCAGATTGCCTGGAAGCCCTACTAGATAGTTTCTCCAGCAGGGCTGCCTGCTAAGATCCAGTGTCATCCCTCTTATATGGGAATATAATATTTACCCATCAAGGAGGTGTTGGGCTGGGGCCCAGAAGTGCTGTCACTGGCCAGTGAAGGACCTTAAAAGGGCAGGAACAGAGAAACCCAGGAGATAGATAAAATCAGAATCGTAACCAATGAAATACTCTAGCCATGTCCGAGGACGCTTAAGGCAGGCAGCAGGATTTTGCAGATATAGGTATAATGCACTCTGGAGTAGGAAAAAATCTGAGTTCGGTACAGAGTTCTGCTAAGAATGCATTTTCTCTTTTTTGTTGCATAGAGTATTCAATAGACAATGTTATTTAAAGGCTATTCTTCATATGTTCAAGTATTTACACCACAGACAATCAATGTTAGAGAGAATGCAGAACATTTTAACACATGTATTTGGAGTCACAGAGAGTTAGAAACAAAAACAAAAAAAACAGAAGTCAGTAAATCCATGCTTTTTTTAAGAGTTTGAAGGGCACGTGTAGGTCAAGCCCATTATTCTATGGATGGGCTATTTAGGAAAAATAAGTTGCCCAAAGTAGGTAATGACAGAACAAGGATAACAGAGTCCGCTGCCTCTGGAGACAACACATGACCATTCCTGCAAAGGGTTTCCGCCCATGCAGACCTTTATGTGACATAATTGTTGAATTGATACATACATTTTACATATGTCTCTTAGACTTGTGAATGTTTTTGATATTATGTGTATGGAGTCTTCACATGTGTCTTTTTATATGTTTTATATCCCATATATCACTTGCAAAGAAATAAACATTTTCCATCTCTACACTGTAGGACTATATGTACTACCTCTATTACTATCTATGTAAATAAAGGTACCCCACAAATTCACTTATTTCTGTGTCCCCCACTGCACTTGGAAGAACACTTTGCACAAATGACATACTTGATAAGTTTAAGACACTAGTAAGTTAGAGTTAATCCTCTTACAGATTTACTGCTTAAAGGAACGCAAAGAAGTAGCAAAGGGCTCCGGGTCTCCACCCAGGTCCCACCCACCTCCATAAATTCTGATAAAGATGAGGAAATCTGGGCTTCCTGAATGGCGTGGCCATTGTCACAGCACATTAGTGGTGACACAGGAGCTAGTGTCCAGGTCTTCCTCATGTCAGGCACCATTTATCATGTGTCACTTTTTCCTCCAAAGACACTTTTGGTTATCTGTTCTTAGGAAAGTATTATCTTTGCCAACCAGATGGCAGTCTCCCCGAGGGCAGACATGATGCCTTTTTTGTTGTTACAGCTGCTCCTCCTACCTCACCATATTTATAATAACTTGTCCGTACTATTGATTAATAACGAATCTATAATGAGGCTTGGAGAACATGATGGTTTTAAAAGCTTTCATGAAGACATGGAGTCTGTAATTCTCTCCTTGAGTATAAGTGGCCGTAGTGACTTGCTCCTAAAGAATAGAATGCAGAGGAAGAGGTACTGTGTGCTTTCTGAGGTAGGTCGGAAAAGGGGATACACCTTCTGACTGGCTCTCTAACTTCCAGACACAAGCCTTGGGTGCACCTCGCCCATTTGTAAGAAGGCCACTGATATTATTTAAAAGCTGACAACATCTCTAGAAGGCTAATGGTACCACTACCCCCACTTTACAAAAGAGGAAACTGAGGAATAGAGACGCGTTCCCTGAGGTCACATGTCAGAACCAGGAACTGAATCCAGTCCTGTGTGACTCTTCAGCAGATACATGTTTCTGCTAAATTTGACCTCAGACCATGCAATTAAGTTCTCTGAAGTTCAGTCTGGTCATTGGCAAGGTGAAGTGATTATAACTACTCATATCATAGGATTTTCATGAGGACCCAACGAGAAAATAGGCAAAGTTATGCATTATAAGCTAATCTATAAATAGCATGAAATTCCACTAATTTTAGAATACTACTTTTCCAAAGGCTTTCAGACTAATATAAGTATTTAAATATGGTATGATTTCTGACCTATTTGTTACAAAACTCAAAAACAAGTCCATTTCAAAGATCTATGTGCTGTGTTTAAATTAATTTGGAGGAAAATGCTATTTCTTGAAGCATGACTAAAAAGCATCTTTAGTTTTTGATGAAGCCTTTCATTATCCAAAAATCTTTTACAAGCAAGAAATAACCCAGAACAGTAGTTTTCAAAATTTGATCTTTGGGGAACTAGAGGGTCTTCTCCCAGACCTGTTCTCTTTATATCTATTTTTTATATCAACTACAGGAAGAAATGGTATCATACATGCATTTGTTTCTGGAGAGAAGGGTAATAGTTTTCAGTCGAGTTTCAAAAGAATTCAAGACTAAGAAAGATCAAGAGCCACTTTCCCAGAACATAAAACGAAATGGAAGGGATAGGAAACATCATCTTGTCCAATCACCCAACTGACAATTAAACCTGCCCAGCCTATGCTTGATCAGCTTCAGGAATGGTGGGCGCCCTCTCCCTGAAGCCTCCAGTCCTGTCTCTGGGAGATTCAGACGTTTGGAAATAAAATCATCTTCCTGCCTCATCATCCAACCCCTGGTCTGAATTCCTGCAATTTCCTACAACCCCTGGTCCTAATGGTACCACTTGGCATTTACCACAAGACTAAACTCTCATCCTCACCTTTAAAATATGGGAAGTATTATGCTCTCCCCTCTTCCTAATTCTTCTTTCTCAAGAGATCCTCATAAGAGTGCAATACACTCAGCACGTTACCAAGTCCACGTGGAGAGGACTATACTGCCCTTTATTGGCCCCAGCCATAGTAATACAACCCCAAATTTAATTTGCTTCCACACCTTTATGGATATGAACCTGGCATTCTAGCATTAGCGATATTAAAACTTACATTTCCCCCAAACGCGTCACCGCTTAGATACCAAAGGAGGGAAGGAAGGAAGGAAAAAAGCTTGAGGATTGAGAGTCAACAAAGAGAGTTCTAGATAAATATGAAAATGGCCATTTATTCTCAAGTCAGAAAATGACTAAAAGGGTAATTTGGAGGGTCAGATTCAGGTTGAAAAAAGGGAAGTAAGGATCTGCATAGGATCAAATAAGAAAACCTTTCCGTGACACAGTCAGACAGTGATTTTTAAGAAGCAATCGTCACATGCACCTGCCCCCTCACCCAGACACCCCCATGTATACACTCATTTTCATTACACCACCACCATCACTTTCATAATAGAACGCAATACTGAAAAGCTTTAAGGTATCAATTTTTGTGAGTTAAAACAGTGTTTTCACTGGGAAATACAGAACAAAATATTGACACACTTTATGGGCAATGATATTCATCAATAACATTTATAAAATTCTGAAATAAAACTTTCGGCAATAATAATAATACTATCTCCTACAAAAAAAAAACACGTGTTTTAATTAAAAATTAATCTAGCCTCCCAATTGTATCTAAATCAAACATTCTATCCTCTTTTCCCTTCTTCGTTGCATTTTTCTCCCTTCTCTTTCCATTTCTCTGGTATTACAACACGTTGAGAACTATGTCAAGTTCATGACCACCTGCTACTCCACATAATTCTGCCCTGTTATGTGGCAGAAAGGGATCCATGAGCCCCGCTTCCCTTTAACATTGTTTTACTAATGAATTAAATTGTTTAGTGAGCCCTGTTGCTCAAAGTGTGTTCTACAGAAATCTCAGTGGCTCGTCCATTGTTTTGTACACCTGAAACTAATAAAAAAAGAAAAAAGAGAGACATCTCGGTGCCATTGTTCAGGGACCAGCAAGCACTAAGGTTGTCACAGGGCTCTGTGGCTGAAGCCACCTAGTGACTTGTGCAAAAAGGTTAGTGACACCAGACACTGCAGCAGCTTCCAGTTTGCCACCTCCTCTGACGTCACTCGACCCACCAATTTCTGATATAGGTTTGTATGCTTTCAATTTATTTTGAATAGGTAACATATTGACATGGTGAATAATTCAGAAGATCTGAAAGGACCTAAATCTTGTTCCAGCCACCCAGCTTCCCCGTCTTCGAATAAACTCACGTTCTTGCGCTTCCTCACAGATTTCATGCATATACAAGTAAATACCTCCTTTTTCCTCAAATACTAGCCTTGTACACATACTCCCTTGCACCTTGCTTTTCTGCATTGCACTACTGGCTGTAAGACTGCACCATGACGTAGGAAAAGCAGTACAGACTGTATCCTGGAAACCGTGTAGAGAAAGTGTCTCAGGGAGGAGGGTGTGCTCAGCTGTGTGAGATGCTTAAAGTGAGAACTGAGAATCGACCACGGAATTTGGCCAAAAGGAGGCCATTTGTGACTTTGGCAAGACTGTTATTATAGTAGGGAATGGTGGGGGCAATACCCGATTGAATTGGATTCAAGAGAGAATGGAGCAAAGGGAATATAGACAGCTCTGTGACACAGTCACCATAGGCAGTTTCTAGGGAACTTCGCTATTAGAGGAATACAAGAGCTGTGAGGGGGGTCATGAGAGTCTTTTTTTTAAGATAGGATAAATTTAGCATGTTTTATGAAATTAAGAATGACCCTTGACAGCAGGAAAATTGCATGCTGATGGAAAAGAGACAATTACAGGAGCACTGTCCTTCAACAGGTGAGGGGAAGGGATTCAGGGCAACGTAAGGGAGGGCTGGCCTGTGATGGGCAAGCAGTCAGCCTGTCCAGTGTGACAGGACGGAAGCAAAGTGTGAGGGCACAGGGGCAGGGAACACAGAAGACGCAGTAGTGGGAGCATGGGAACGTCATCTGCCACTTGCTTGTCACTCTGAAAGTCTCACTTTATGAGACAGTGAGGAGCGAGGGTTGTGAGTCCTCCAGCGGAGTGCTCATCCAGAGGAGAAAGAGCATAAGCAGACTGGAGAGCTGGGGACCCTGATGGCCCAGCTACAGTTAATGGTGAGGTTTGTGGTCATGAATTTAAAGCAAGGTCAGTTAGAATGTTTGTGTGCGTTTTCTCAAGCATGTGAATGAATATAGACTCAGGGGAAGTGTTGACTGCCCCTGGGGGTGGTGTCTCAATGGCAGTGTACACCAGGCAATGTGGCAGACGGGCTGAGATGGCCCCGAGGTCCCCGGGGCCCTCCCTGCTAGACATGCTTTCCCCTTGAGTGTGGGCAGGGCCTAAGGGTAGGATGGAGCATCACTCCCAGAATTACGTCATGAGGCAAGGGGGACCAGATTTTGCAGAGGCCACATCAGTGGACTTACGGTTCATCAAAAGGGGATTCTCCTGGGTGGGCCTGACTCATCCAGCAAGACTTCAGATTCAGATAGCCCCTCCCTGCCAGCTTCCAAGAAGCAAACCAGCATGAGTTCTGCAGCTGCAAGAAATGAATTCGGTGTGTTTGGAAGAGGACTCCATGCCTCGGATGAGAACACAGCCTCACCAGCATCTCGGCTGGTTGCAAGCAGTCTAAGATTCAAGAAAAAGGACTTGGCAAAGGTGCGCTTGGACTCCTGACCCTTGGAAACTGGGAGACACTAAATGGTTGTTCTGAACCCCTAAGTCTGCGATCATTTGTTACTGTAGAAAACTAACACAAAGTGAGAAAGAGGCAGCAGAGTGAAGGGTGTAGAGAAAACCTGATCAGAGAAGGATCACAGAAACCAAGCTGAGTACTGAGGGAAGTGGGAAGGCAAGAGGCAGTGGAAGAGTGGCAGCGTCCACACAGGTTGGTTCAGCAGCTGGTTTTCATTGGAAAGAAATGGCCATCAGCCAAAAACAGAATTCAGTGCAACACTACGGACATTTGTTCTCACCTTCCACTGCCGCAGTTTGCCCTTGTTTGGTCTTAGCTGCAGGTCACTCTGCCTAATCCCCAGGTGGTATCTGGGTCTGAGCAAGCCTCAGCAGGGTCCTGCTTCAGCAGGTTCAGTACCACACTTGTGTCACCTGGTCAAGGAGGGGATGGAGCTTCCCCACTCTCCCCTTTTCACCCTTCTGCCATAGTCTTTGTTTTCTGCCTCCTATTGTCTCCGCCACTCCACGCCCCACCTCCTTCTCGTCTCTTCAGGGGAACCTGCCAAGGAACTCATGTGTACCACGACACTATTTCTCATGTGAATCAACAGAACTAATTGAGGAAGTGGTAAAAATACAAGCAGAGCTTTGGTCCAGCGTTAAGTGAAATCAGAACACAGAGTCTCTGAGAGTTTTGTATGTGCGTCTTTCCTATGTTCCTAAACCTTAGAGGTAAATAATTCAGGGGTAATTTTGAGTCCTTGAAACTTGCATGCTTTTTCCCATCTTGTATTTCCTTTGTGCCCATCACTTAATCTACACAAAGAGAATTCCACAATAGGGAAATCCTCTATGAACAATTACATGAGCAGATGATTACATTTTGACTTGATATACTTTTACATCAGCATTGCAAGCTTATCCAGAGATACGTATCTTAGAAATATGGTATTTCCAAGTCTAAATGTCAAAGCAACTTCAAAAATAGCTCAGTGGAGTGTTTCCCTAAAGCAAAGCAAACAAATCCGCTCCAACTCCAACATGTCAGGGTGTGCAAAGTTGAAAACAAGGGCGGATAACACTCCAGTAAAACCAAAAATATCGGCAGGCCTGTAAAAGGTTTCTGATTGGCACATATTATGAGATGCTATTTTCAGCACATTCCTCCCAAATGAGGGGGCTTTCTGCAGTGGCAAAGAGCCATCCCAGATAGTCATCTGAAAGTAAATATCATGAGCAAAGATTTCCAAAAATACAAGTATAGTTTTAAAAACATGACTCCTAAAAAAATAAATAAATAAAAAAGTTAATTTGTATTTCACCACCACCCACAAGCAGGGATTTTCTTTATTTCCTTTTCAACTCTCAAACTTCTCTCTCCAAGAATCATCATTTCACTTCACTTTAAACATCAGCCCTGACCCTTAGTGTCAGAAAGGGTCTTAAGGATTTTTTATGCCAACTTTTCATTTCACACAGGATGAATTTGGCAAATTATATGGAGGCAAATAGGAAAAATACATGATGCCTTGAATCATTTGACGAAAATAATTTCATTTCTGCCTTAAAAAAGTTTTATATTTATGTAAGGAAAGTGATAATGTGTGCATATAGAATAAGGCAGAGACAGATACCTCAAAAAGACTGACCTGAACCAAGCACCCTACATAGACTGAAGGAAGTTATTCTGGCCGGTGGAACGATGGAAGGTGATAGGATTTGGACTAGATTTGAAGAATGGGTAATTTTCACTAGATATAAGTGCAATAAAAAGTTGTTTTCCATAGATGGAATAGTGTTGGTAAGTATTCATAAATAGTAAAGAATATGTGTGTCCCAGGAACTCTAAAATCTGATTGGTAGAAGCAATGGGGAAAGTATCTAAGGATGGAAAGGCATAGAATGTGGCCAGGTAGAGAAATCTAATTACTTTTTCACTTTTTATTTTTGTTTTGGGGGGAGGGGGGTAACGTTCTGTATTAAGTGAAATTTTTTGATTGGAGAGAGCAAAGAGAATAGAGATTATATCTAGGAAAGCATTTGAGTCCAAAATTAATGGATGACTGCGATTTTTGGTGTCCTAAATCAGGATTAGGACTTCCCAATGTTGAGAGTTTTAGCAGGAAGAATGTTTCTGATTGCACGTAGACAATGCCAGCTTCAACAAATAAGTCGACTTATCATCTCCTGAAGAAAAGAAGTCCAGAGGTAAGTACTTCCAGGATATGCTAATTCCGTGGCTTATCAAATGCACCAGGGAACCTTGTTTTTCCCATGTTTCTCGATTCCGCCAGCCTCACCATGTTGGGTTGACTCTAACTTCACGTCACGAGGTGGCCTCCTCAGTTCTTGACATCATTGCAGGTACCACAGCACCCCATAGAAGAAGAGGGATGCTTTCCTTCCTGGGTCTCCTTTGCTGAATGAGGAGACCCCTCCCAGAAGCTCTCCATTTGTCTTCTCATTGGCTAGAACTCGATCATAACTCATCTCCCCCCGAAACCTATCTCTGACCAAGGAATAGGATTACCAAAACTAACGAGGATTTCGCCCTTGATTCACAGAGGGAGAAATGGACATGCAGACAAGGTCAGGGCTTCACCAGCACATTAAAAAGGAGGCTGGCTTTGGAGCAGGCCACCCATAGTGCTAAGTGACCCTAGCTATGAGGACGTGACCATGGCTATTCCCTAAAAACCCTGTTTCGGGGAGGCAGGAAGGGCCCTCTCTCCCTAGTCAGAATAGCTCATCCACAAAGTCTGGGAGTTCTTCTAGGGAACAGCAGGCTTGTTTAATAGGCACATGTCTGGAGCTGGAGCCATGGCACCCTCACATCCTACTCAAATCACTAGGTAGTCAGGTGCATGAGGAGATAAGAAGCAGAGGGAAGAGGTAGTTCAAGGTGCCAAGTGAAGGTTAAGAGGCTTTAGAGAAGATGTTGGGAGATAAAGCAGATCTTTCTCTGCCTTCCCGGTGCTGGGCAAGAATGCCCCATGCCCTCATTCACCAACCTTGAGGATTTGGAAGCCAGGTTCTTCCCAAATGCATGCCTCTTGCCAGTCATAAAATGGCCGATACATATATTTAAAGAATTTCTCAAGTCGATTCATTCGTGTCTCACCTTATTTCATTGCATGATGTCAGAACTTTTCATACCTCGGTGAAGCTAATGGTTTGGTGAGGGCAACCATTTCATCTGCGTCAAGGGCATATAATCTGGGCACCAAATCAGTCTTCATAATTATATGTTGTTACATCGTCCTTTTAGTAAAAAAAGGATGATAATGTTTTGCGAAACCACATCTTTCATTTTTCAGCCACTGTTTTTCACTTTATGACAAGAGGAAATGAAACACACAAACAGCATGAGTCATGGCATTGCCACCACTTCCCTTTCGTTTTCCTGCCTGTTTGCCGGTGGGGGCTGCCTGGAAGGTCACTGCTGGACTAATTAGAACCTCGAATCAGGCTTCGATAAAAGGACTGAGGACATATTTTGTCCTTCGTTCAGCAAGTATTTATTCCACATGTTTTGCCAGAGAATAAAAACGTCCAAATAAGACACAGCCATGTCATTTAACTAGGCAGCTATTCAAAGTGAGAAAATAAAAGCACATCTATTGGCATGGGAAGATGTCTACAATAAATGAAAACATATACCTCTAGCCACCATTTACTTTGGGTTGTATGTAGATATCCATCCAGATATTTTCACGCATTATTCATATATATATGTATGTATGTATATATATATATACACATATATATATGTATATATATATATATACACATACACACACACACACACACACACACACAGATACGTGTGGGGGTTGGAAGTGGTATTTTAAACAAACAAAAACACTTGATTGCACTCACTTCGTCTTCTAAGGGCTGGTGGGGATGGTAGGGAGTGGTGCAGATGGTGACCAGAATAGCACAATTCATGCCAGTAGGAGAATAAATCTCTGTACTACTCTCGTTGGCCTACACAAACCAGTACAAACCCATCTTGCCTAATATTTTCATCATGCTAAAAGAAAGGTTATAATTTTAAAACCTCAAGTAGATTACTTTTGCCTAATATATTTTAGCTTTTCTGCAACGTACATTATTTGCATAACAAAAATCTAAAAGGATATACTTTCTACCTTCAAGGACCTCTTCTGTAAGAGAACATATTATAGAAATAAAACCTTGCCACACGCTATTATAGGGGTGTTAGAGGGGGGATACAGATATATATTCATTCATGGGAGCACAGAGGAAGAAGACATTAGCTCCACTGGATGTACCCAGAAAGGCTTCCCCTAGGATGGGGCCTTTGAATTAGGTTTTAAATCACAGTCTCTCTGAGAGAATACCATATGTTAAAGCACCAAGGAGCCTGACCATCCAAGGAGGCCTGGACCTTGAATGGGCATGTATGGAGCCCCGCACAGGAAAGGGAGTAGAAACGGTAGTAAGAAGAGGCTGGCACCGTAGATGGGACCAGATAAGGAAAACACAAGCCGTTGCCACAAATGCAGACTTCATCCCAAACACGACGAAGAGTCATTGACTCTATTTTTCTTTCACCAAAAAGTAGACACAATTCTGAAAGACTTTTCATGTCTAATGTTTGTAAACGTAGCACCGAGAAGATCCGTCTGGAGCTCCATTCATTACCCAAAGTCCTTGACCCTTCAGACTAATTCTTTCAGATTAGAGCTATACGTCCAAAGTGGGTTCCCAGACTGGGGTCCACCGGGAATAAATTGTTCACCAGGGTGAGAAGCAATAAAAAAAGTAAGTATGATGTGGGGAATTTTGTGTAAAACTAAGTCTATACTCATTTTCTTTATGTGTTTGATGTCTTTCATTAGCAAAAAAAAATAATAATAATAAAAATTTTTTAAATGATAATTTTATATCGGTGCCCCCTGATTTTTTTTTCCAGTTTTTCATCCATGAAAGGAAGCTTAAGTTTAGGGAAACACTAATGTCACTGGACATTGAACATAGCCAGAAGAAAGGAAAATAAGCAGAGCAAAAACACAGGATAAAGCAAGAGAGAAACCCGAGTTAGAGGAAATCCAAATGGTCAAGAGAAAGCGTGGAGGTGAAAGAGAAACGAAGTTGAATAAAAAGCAAAGCATTTGTTCCGTGCAAGGGTGGAGTACATCTTTGATTTTAAAAAAGACAGTAGTACATCCTTCTTTTAAATTTTTCATGCCAAACCTCTAGTTTACACGTTTATGTTTTTAGGAGAACTAGTTGGGGCCTGAAATAAAGGTGCATGCATAAATTTCTTTTATGAGAACTGTGCCATCTGCATAGCTGGCCATAAGGAAAACTTGTACCAAGGGAATCTTTATTCTCCCAGTTTTTGTGGGGGTTTTTTAATGCTGAACCCCCACACCCCCAGTCGACTGTGCTGACAAATCTAGCAAGGAAGGAATTAGGACCATGTTCTTGCTTGTGGAATAGAGAGGCACTGCAGGGTATTTGCTGGACGTTTTAATTTACAATTCACTTTCCCTTTGCGTGATCACTTTTCAGGGTTGTTCTGATCCCCATCCTACAGTCAGTTCACTTTGTTCCTAATTTATTTCCTGAGTGGTTGTATTCTCTCTGCCTCTGGCTACAAACTCCTTCGGGTCTGTCTGTTCCTGCAGGGCACTCCTGCCCACAGATCCATTGGAGGTTGTTTACCGACTTCTCCTTCCCACAGAGAGCAATAAAGAAGATGACCTTAGCCCCATAATCCTCAACTCTGATTAATAGACTGAGGTATCCCATTAGTGGTTTTAATTTCAATCCCATCAATCAATCGTGTTTTGGTAGGATATCTCAAAGCTAAACATCATAAAGTGAGATTTAATGTTAACTTATGGCTATACAAATGGAACCATCCTTTTCGTATTTCACTTTCCATTTGAGCTAGAGCATAATAAAAATTAAATCCATCTGCCTCTATCATGAGCATGGTATGTTTAGTTAGAGACAAGAAGAACAGAAATCAGAAGGGTAGATTGGAAGACAGGTTTGAAAATAAACATAGATATTCAACTCAGACTTCACCTTATAAAGGGCAAACATTTGTGCTTTGCAAAATCCACTGAATGTATTTGTTTCCTCATGAATAAAAAAAGAAAAGGATAAAATTTAAAGCTGTGCATGAAAGATTTAGAAATGTTCGTTTTTGCCAGGTAAGAAAATATTTTGAGTATATGTCACTATTTTATTTTTTTTCTTCTCAATTATTTTTAATATACAAACAACTTATAAACATATTTGCATCATCAATGGTTTTAAAAGTATGTAAGTATTGTTAGCAAAATATGTAAATCCCTGCTCATTTCTATTATGCCTTTCCTACTCTCCTACAGAAAAATAACTTCAGTAAGAGTTGTGTGTAGTCTTTCTCTCTGGGGTATATTTTAAGCAGCTAACAATGAATCCAATTTCTCAATAATTCAGAGCATGTATCAGACAGATACATATATTAAGCCTAGAGACCTGCATTGAAAACAAATCCCACTACCACCACCTCTTAATTTAGGATTAACAATAACCACCATTTAGTGAATACTTACTATGCAGCAGGAACTGTGCTAAAACCGCTACATATATCTACATACATACATAAATACAGACGTATATAATTTTGTTTATTCTTTATAATGACACTATGATCCCATGCTACAAGTAAGGAAACTGAGACTTACTGGATGGAGACACTTTAATAAGAGGCAAAGCCAGAAATGAAATCCAGGTCTGTGTAAATTCCATAGACAGTAGCCTGGATAACTGTAAAACATGCAGGCAACCAGGGAGCCCTAAAAACCATGATCAATCAACTCAAAACGACACCCACCACTGTCTGACAACCATACTATAAATTCTCTCATGAGAAAACATTCCCTCTCTTTGAAAGAACTATTCCATACGTCCTCAACACCTGGCACATAGAAGCTGCTCAATAAATGTTTAATAATAATAATAATAACAAACACTAAGATAACACCATACTCCAAGGGCTTTTCTAATCTTTACATACTTTAGCTCACTTAATTCTCACAACAAACCTAAGAGGTAGTTGTTATTACCATCCCCATTTTACAGATGAGGAAACTGAGGCACAAGCAAGTTAGGACACTTGTCCTGGGTCACACAGAATTAGACTTCAAGCCTAGGCAGTCTTGTGCCATAGCTCCATAGTCTGTCGCCTAAATACATAGAGGAATGCATGAGCTCCAATGATTTTTGGCAACATACATGAAATTGTATCATTGCCTTGTGTAGACCCTTCAGGCACGCCCCCACTGTAGGTGGGATAAAAACGTTAATGTCTTAGCCCCGCCTGTAAGGTCTCGTGTGATCTCCTACTGTGTCTTTTGCCTCACACGTTAGGCCCCTCCCTCTCTTCCATCTGACACAACAGATTTGATTCAGTACTTTTCTAGTTTGGGCCCTACAGACATGCTATGCTGCTGCTTCTCCTTGAAGACTCATCTATACTCTTTTCCGTTTCAGGTGTATAAAACTTTGTAATAGCGTTAGGCATTTATACTCCTCACAAATTGATAATCCCCCTCCCCTAATCTACTACCCCTCTGACATCGCATGTTACCGTTCCACTGACTCTGTTCCTTATGCTGTACTCCACATCCTGTGACTACGTATGTATTAAATTATAGTTGACATTCAGTATTGCTCAGTTTCGGCTTCAGGTGTACCGCACAGTGGTCAGGCATCCAAACCATCCTCATCCCTATTCTCTTTGTTCTTACTCATCATTCAAGACTCTACCTAAACAGAAGTGCATGTGCGAGAGCTTCTGTGATGTGGCGTGCACTCTTGTTATAAACCCGACAGCATTTAAAATGACTTCCAACGGTGTATGTGTGTGTGTGTGCATGTAACTCTTTATTACCCTGTAAATTTGATAAGGTCAGAAAGCAAGACTTTTTTTTCCCTGTATGTCCTGTATTAGGTACTTGATAAAAGTTGTTGAAAATAGCAGTGAATATAGATGGATGAATGAACGAACAGCTTAGTCAAAAACGTAATTCACAATGAATTCTCATAATAATGTATGGGCTGTGGGAAGATTTAAATTTCAGGCTGCTCAATGACCAGCTTCCTAAGTCACATGGAAGAAACCTCTTTACATTACAAGAAAAAGAGACGGAGGTGCTAACAGAAACAGAAATAAACAGAAATGAGAAACAGAGAGAGACAAACCTCTAGTGACATTTGAACCCTTGCACCCAGCAATGCCTGAAGTCAGCCACAGCCCAGGCAAGTGAGCTAACAAGTATCTCTTTTTGACACAATTGACTTGGGAAGGCCTTCCTGTTACTTGCAGGCACTGGCCCTGATTCATACATCTTCCCAACCAACAGACTAACATTTCTAATACTTGAAAGCACAACGCTTTGATGAGACCTATCTCAAGATTTTTCGATCACTGAAAGGTGGTCAGTTTGACTCAGGCTTCTGGTGGGCTTCCACACAGTGTATACAAACAGAAAATACTCTCCTGATTATCAAGTCATATAGCATGCCATACAAAGGCTAGGAAAGAAGCAAAAAAAGAAGAAAAAAACAGGAAGGAACCACCCCCTTCTAGACAAGCTCTTCTGTCCACTTTCCAGGGCTGCTGTTACAGGTGGGGACCTGGGGAAACACCCACCAGGTTCCTGGATGCCCAAGTGACAATGCCATCAGCTCAGTCCTGGCTTCCTTGAGAGAAACATGACTCCAGGGGCTGCTGTCTGTGTCAGCCCAAGCCTGGGTTACCACTATTTTCAACCTTGAGAACAGATAATCCTAGCATCATCTGACTCTCTGGTAGCTCTCATGACAGTGAAGATTTCACATCTGTTTGTGTGATGGAACGGAGTGGGGAGTTACATCCTGACGTGTTTATCTTTCTTGTTCCACCGTGTTCCTCGGTGGTTTAGGAGAATGGGCAAAACCCATACAGACAGAACAGAGAAGTTAAGTGAGCCTCTGCGTGGATTTTTTTTTTTTAAACTCATACCATAAAGCACAGTCTGAAAGCGAAGTGTGGGCTCATCTACAAGTGTGGGCTTTTGACATAGAATTCTGGTGTATGTTTTTTTAAAATGTATTTTGTTGTTGTTCTTCCACGACCTTGGTTTTTCAGAGAGAAAAAGGACTCAAGTACTATTAAGTGCCGACAGGGAGCATGTACTGGAAGGCAGGAGCTGCTGCTTTTGCCAGTGAAAAACGACAGAGGGTACATTAGCTGTGCAGGTCCACACAACTTTGTAACCACACGCTTTCTCTAGGATCATCTGTGCGGCTACTGCTTCCAGAACCTCAACACTACCTTCCAGTCTTGGGTATCTCCAGTCAGCTTTTCCTCCCTTTTTTGTACATAATTTAAAATCTTTATTACCCTTCATGAACTCTTTACCCTACATGTAGCCCCTTTATTCTTTCTGGAAGATTCTTCATCTTTCTCTTCCAATTCTTTTATAGGATGTTTTAGCAAACATTTTTAATTTCCAAGACCTCTTCTTTTGTTTTCTGAATTGCCTCTCTCGGGCACCCCTCATTCCTCCTGCAAGGACACTTAATAGAATTTGCATTTCTCTTCTGTTCCTTGTACTGTATTCCCTCAGGGACATTCTGTCTATTTTCCACGGGCGATGGAGTGTTACCTCAAATGCATGGTGATCCCCTCTTTTTTGTTCCTATTTGAGTGTAAGGCTCTAATAAGCCCGTTGAAGGTTTTGTTCCCATGGATGAAGTTTTTCCAATGGACTCGATTTGCTTTAGAGTCATAACTGATTGAACAAGCCATTACACCGGTGTCCCTAAGCGACACCATTTGCAGGTCATTTGTGTGGGTGGAGGGGATGCTGTCCAGCTGATTTAGAGAAGAAACATCTGATCTTCCGACTGAGGCTTGGCAGAAGTTGAGCCAGCGTGATGCTGGTGGCAGCCCTTGACTCTTTCATAGCCAGACCTCCATCCCCTGTTGACAAGCCCTGTCTGCTGAACCTGACGTCTCTGAGCTCTGGCCCTGTCTGGATTCCGCCAAGCAAATCAGCTTCCTTCTTATTCCTTTCTTTTCTGAGACTCTCTGGGCTTCAGCTTTCCTGCTACATCATGGGAAAACTCTATTCACTATCCACCTTGTAGCATTCTGTTGAACTCTCTCTCTTCCTTTGGCATGTCTCTCATTCCCTCCTGTAAACGTGTACGAACTTACTCCTTTGTGATTGTTTTACTACAAGATCGGGGGAGAAGTGATCAAAGCTGGTTTCCGACACAGAAGTCTCATTGGAGTCCCTGGGTACAGTCAGGGGGTCCAGCCTGCCTTTGGAATTCCCATTTACATAGGCCAATAAATTCTATTTTGTTTGACTTTTGTTTAACTATTTGACTATTGTGAGCTGGGTTTCTGCCACCAAAAAGATACCTAACATGAAGTTTCACATCACCACCTTACACCCACAATCATCCCTCTGAAGACTCAATTTCCAGCATCTTTTTTCCCTCTAAAAATAAAGGCAAGAGCCATTCTATTCTACCCTCATCCAGACTTTCTCCCATCGTTTCTCCACCCTCCTCAAGCTATTTTCCTTATAACACCTGATATTTTTAGTCGGCCAGTGCACATGTTCACTCATAAAGCAGTACTTTACAATTTTACAGCAAATATTTGCCAGTTTCTGACACACCCCAGTTTTTATTCAACAGACAAGTCCTGGTGTGCTGCCTTTTCTTTGACTTAACAATGTATCTGTGTGCAGACAGGACATTAGACTGTGAAACTGCAACCACAGTGCATGATAGCAATGTCCTCAAATCCTGACATGTTTCCTAATTAGGAGAAAACAGCCTCCCTGGTGCTAAATTTGCAAACCTAAATCTGCGGAGGCAGCCAGTACCACAAGCTTCATGAAAACAGTGAAGGGAAGTCAGCCCTAGGACAATAAATTACGGGAACCTGTCATTCCAGTGCCTAATAAATAAGCATCTTGAAGACTCCATGGGACTGGCTTTCATGCCACCTTAAACTTGTTCCAAGAATCCTGGTGACAAGGCTAGTTCACAAACACATTCGTTTTGCAGTTCTCCAGTAACAGTATTCTGCCAATGAAAAGCCTGTGACCTGGGTCATAAAGCTAGCGCAAGTTGATGTTCCACCTAGCTGTTAAGTGCTGACATTTTCACAGGTGCTCAAGAGGTGTGAACGTGGGGGCTAAACTAGAACCATAAGCGGGACACACACAGTGGTGTCCCTTTGGTCGTCATTAGGGGAGCTTTCTGGCTTATAAATACAGTGTGATTTGTACCCTATTTTTATAAGCAATTCTCAGTTACAGAATCACAGGATATTAGAATCAGGAAGCACACAACAGATCTTGAAACTGAGGCTCAGGGAGACAGAATGACTCAGGTAAAATTTCACAGCTAGTGAGTGACAGCCCAGGAGCAGACCTGAGCTGCCTCTGCAAGAGGTCTGGAGTCACCTCACTCCTTTTCTAAAGTGTTCATTCACCATACCCCGTAGGTTTGCTCCAAGCTCTGGCTGTGGTTTGGTGGCAAAAGCACTAAATCTAGGGTTTAAGTCCCGGCCTTGACACTTTCTAGATTAGGGATCTGGGTCAAATCATACAAGGTTTCTGAGCTCCCTTTTTCATACCTTCCTCTTTTCTCCTATCCCACTGGTCTGTTACAGAATTAAATGAAGTGACCCATAAAGCACTTTGTAAACTATAAATCATTCTAGCAGATACAAGGTATGCCAACTGTTATCAAAGTATAATAGTGGTTAAAAGGAAAAAAGACAAGTCACAGTAATCATCCGTAACTATTCCTTTCTCAGCATAGCACCAAGCTAATTCTTCTACAGGAACTTTTTTCCAGAGAATTCTATCCCGGGTTTACATCCCAAAGGACAAGAAAGGAACAGACTTCTGGTGCTTACGTTAAGTCAGAGTATTTTGCCCATTAAGTAAAGCCATGGTGAATTTGAGAGACATTGTCATTTAGGATGCTTTGGGCTGCCAGGAAGCCCTTACTCACAGTGTCTGAAACAACTCCAGCTTCAGTTTGTCAGGGTCCCAGCGCAACGTCTCTGCAGGTTTCTTGGATCTGACCTTCTCTGCACATTGTCTCGTTCCTCAGATGGCTGCAGCATTTCCAGGTGTCACGTTCTGACAGGATGAAGTACAGAGGTTAAAAGGTCTACTTCAGCAACGTCACCCACTGAAAACTAAAGAAGCTTTTCCAGAAGCCCCCCGCAGACAGTTTCTCCTTCCTTCTTTTTGGCCTGAAATGGCTACCATGGAACTACTACGAATGACTTCAGATAATCAGAATGCTTTTGCCTGAGATGGACATGGAACCATCCTTTCCTTATGAGTAGGGATGGGTAGACACTCAAGCAACATTTGGAAGGAGAGATTTAGAGAACCCTGATGCGATACCTTTCTCACTGTTTTGCGTCTTTGTCACTAGGCCTGCTTTGCTGGCAGCAATTATCAATAAAGGTGATGGCCCTGGTTGTGAGCGGCAGAGGGGAAACCGCCTGTTGATACCAGTTCAGTCCCCAGCTTGTCAATTCGATAACAGTGGGGTGTACCTAGAAATTATATCAGTTTGAGCTTTGCCTGCTTTCTGTTTCTCGGTTGTATAGCACCTTGCTGTTGTGGTGTGAGGCTGAGAAGCCATGCTGAGAAATAGAACGGCAAGTTATAAATAATTATGGTAAGTGTGATGGAGAAAACAGATTTTCGGAAATCTAGACATAAGAGCAGCATCCATTATGAAGATGAGAAAAATCACTACCTGAGATAGAGATAATGATCTCAGAGGGACCCACGAAAGACGTAGGCTATGACTGAGAGCATGAGGAAAGTCAAAGAAAAAGTGGGAAATCAAAAAGCAAGGTTGGCAGGACAGTCCAATTGGAGAATAAAAGACATTCATATTCCAAACAAGTTTAAAGAAACTGGGAAAGCCAAAGGAACACACTGGAGAGCTGGAGGGCCCCTGGACTGCCAATCTGTGGCTGTTAGGAGAGGAGCAGAGGAGAAGCGTTTGAAGATACCTAATTTCTAACAGCCAAATGTAGAGACATTTCCAAAGGTCTAAAGTGTAATCATTTTTCTGTTCCTAAAACAGTTTCATCCTTTATTTTAAAGAAGAAAATAAATAAAAATTTCCATATGTTCAAAACCAATTCCATTTGTCAAAATAATTGGGCGTCCATCAGTGCTTGAAGACAGGACAAACACACCTCAATTTATTTTTGGCTGGTGAAAACTCTTAACCACGTTTGGTGGGGTAAACACGCACGCGCGTGCAAACACCAGCAGTAGCTTTGATTTGTTTCTATGGTTTCAAGGTGACCCCGGTGTTGTAGCTGCAGCTAACAGAGACACCTCCTGCTGAAATTCTGGTTCCAACACCCTCCTTCTCCAGCTCCCATTAAGAAACACTATCACAAAACCAGCAATTCTGATTTTCTGAGTGTTTTTTCTTTTTTTAAATCACTACTTTAAGAAGATAACTCCTTTAAATGCTTGCTATTTTTTTGATTCCGGTCTAGAGAGAAGAGTTTGGGTTCGGTTGATGAAATATCTAAGTGACAAAGGGAAGAAATGTGAGCTTTAAGTGCCAAGAATAAAGCACTAGGCCTCCTCTTTTATTATCTGGCTTATTGTCTTGGCTCAATACTTATCATCCCTAATAATACTTAATGAGGTTTCAATGCGCCAGCTCCAATCTTCTGTTTGGACGCTAGTTTGCTATGGAAACCACCCACTTTGGTCAGTGAAAAACATTTAAACGGGACACTAGATGTATTAAATAAATGAGGCTGTCCTAGGTGACTTAAGAAGTCACAGTCAAAGTTAGATGTATTCATTATGATGAGGGGAGCAAGGGAAAAAAGGATTTCTGAATTCTAGACTCACCACTGGCTGACATCATCAATTTGTGAGAGACATGCGCAGAATGGATCCACTGCAAAAATATACACTTTAATCTACAGGGCTTTGACTAAACACTCCTGAGATTCCCATCCTTATGGGGTGGGTTGAATGAATGTCCACTAAAAATCCATGTCCATTCAGAACTTCGGAACATCACCCTACTTGGCACAAAGGTCTTTGCAGATGTAATTAGTTAAGATGCAGTCATACTAAAGTAGGGTACTGGGGCCCTAAATCCAATCACTGTTACCTTATAAGAAAAGGACAGACACACAGGGAAGAAGGCCAGGTGACAACAGAGGCCAATAGTGCCCAGATATGGCTATAACCCAAGGAACACCCAAGATGACCAGCAGCTACCAGAAGCTAAGAGAGGGGCATGAAACACATTCTCTCTCACAGCCTCCGGGAGGAACCAACCCTTCCTACTCCTTGCTCTCAGCCTTCTGGCCTCCAGAACCATGACAGAATAAATTCCTATTGTTCTAAGCCACCTGTCTGCGGTATTTTGTGACAGTGGCCCTTGGAAACTAATGTACCTTATAGAGGGCTGAGCCAGGTACATGCCATAAGGACTCCCTCTGCGTTTTCGAAGGCCTAGACTAAACGGGGGCTCTTTTCTCTTCACCGATATCCCACCCTAGCCATCAAGGTCTCCTACCCTCAAGGAAGAATGACCAACCCAAAGAAAAAAGTGTCTTCCTACAGGCTTGTGTACAGCCAACCTAACAATCCATCCTCGCCACTGAATTCCACACTGACCCTTAAGAAGAGATAGAGCACCCCTTTGAAGCCAGAAGCTCCACCAATCCCATTGCCTTCCTAGGATATCAGCTGCAAGGGAATTCAGAGAAAGAAGCAATTTAAAGAGCAGTGCAAATAAAAGAAAGGGGTTTTAATTTAATTTCTCCCCATACTCATATCTCTGAATCCTAGTAATAGTCCAGGAGCTTCACCCTCTCAAGTGGTATGACTGGGAGAAGTGTTGAGGTGCCCTTCAGGTTGGACTAGGTCAAAGGGACACTTCTGTCTGGGTGGGTGGTACCCATGTTCAATTGCAGTGTAACTCCAAAAATACTAACCTTCATCGTCAGTGAGTCACATGCTGGGCTCGGTAATGGGAAATCAACAACGATCAAAATATAAACTCTGGCCTCACTCAAGAGACCAGTAAGATGCAGTTAATTGTTTTATTGGTGTAAGAGCAGAGCACTGAAACCTAAGGGGAAACTTGCCAAAGGAGGTGATATTCTGAAAAAGTTTTTCAACCTTAGCATTGTCGTTGTTTGAGGCTGGATAATTCCTTGCGGGGGGCAGGGGGTTTCCTGCACACCGTAGGATGGCTAGCAGCATCTGTAAGCCCTATGTACTGGAAGCTGGTAGTGCCCCTCCCCTCCACCATCATGGCAATCAAAAATATCTTCAATCCAAAAAAGAAAAAGAAAAAATCTCATCTCCTGTGCTGGGATGGAGCAAATTTTCCCCAACACTGAGGACCACTGTTCTAGAAGACATGGGTGATGGTGGTCAAAAGATACAGTTAGCAATTCGTAGGCTGCAGATAAAACAAATGACCTGAGTTGTTGAGATGGAAGTAACTGAAGCAAAAGTACCTCAACTTGATCAAATGAATACCTGTTTTCAGTTGTGAGTATCCCTGGGTAAAGATGTAAGGTTTCCCAACCCTCACTTTTCTAACCTTAGAAATTTGTCCACTTAATCTCAAAAAAAAAAAAAATTCTCTAATGTTTAAATATATGAAATAACCAACATATTAACAGCAGTCTTTAGGAGTTGAGACAATGGAAAAACACTGTTTATGTTTTCTACATTTTGAAACTTTTTCTAATGGGCTAATACTACTTTTTAAAATAAGGGAACTCTATCTTTGTTTAAACCCATCGTAGTGATGCCATAGGCACACAAATGTCCCCATTCCAAGGATAAACCTTGATACCACTGATTATTTTCCTAAACTATCAAAGATGCCCAATTTATTTACACATTTTGAAAGATCTGTCAGAAAATCAAATACTTGGCGCTGGCCTGAAAACTTCATTTTTCAGTTTACATCACTGAGGCTGGTTTGATCATTAGGCTCCTCCTTCAGATCTGAAAGCGTCTTCCTCAGGACTGAAGCCTTCAGTGGACACAGCACCTTCCTGGTCACTGTCACTGCCTAATCCTCACGCGTGTGACTGGGGGTGTTCAGAGACTCCCATCTTCCTGCACTGATCTCACACCACTGCTGAAAACGGTTCACGTTTTGGAGTTAGAGTGGCCCAGTTAAAATTCTAATTGTGTCACTCACTTTTGAGCTGTACAAATTGGGATAACCCCCTAAATCAAAGTTAATCTCATGTCCTCACACGTAAAATGAGCATTATCGTACTGACCTCACACATTAGCGTAAGAAATCAAACGAGATAAAGACAGAAAAGGTCTATAAGGCGCCTGGGACAGAAGTACTCCATCCACGTAAGCGCCCCCCCGCACAATTCTTGTTATGAAAACTTTCCACTTGCCATCAGAAAACAGCTCGGGCTGCACCTACGTGTATGATGCCAACCACAGATGAAAATTTAAAAACTCATTCCGTCATTCGGATGTCGACGAAGGACGACTTTCAATTAGATTCACTGAGCACTTGCTGCATACCACACCTCTAATGCTGAGTGCCTTGACCTGGAGGTTATTTCTGTCTGTTTTACAGGTGGTGAAACTGGGGCTTAGGGAGGCTCAGTGCTTTGTTTAAGGCCACACAGCAATGAGACAGTCATGACTCTAACCCCGCTTCACCTCCCTCCAAAGCCTGTGATTTTACCACTGCACCATTCAGTGTTTATTTTTACTCTGTGATTCACCTACGAGAGACGGAACACTGGTTGCCCCCTAACTACTTCTCCAGTCCAGAAACAGCGGTTGCTGGAACACAGGTTCCTACAGAAGCTTGGATGAGAGAGCAGACTCGAGTGGGAAAACGTGACAATCCATATCTGTGGTTAGTACTTTCGCTGACACCAGGCCACCCCTTCAGCCCTGGAGTTAGCAGCCTGTAAACAGGGTACTCGCTCTGCTGATAACTGCAGTAAAACATAAAGGGTGAGGAACATACATGTCCCGATTTGAAAATGTTAACGATAACCCTGCTGGTAAGGGTGGTGGCATGAAAATGCCACGTGGTGATCATGACTCATTAGAACTTGCTCCACAAGACGGCCCCGGAGCGTAGGAGGAGAAGGCAGAGGGAACTCACAGATGACTCCCTCATTTAACTTTTGGTGTCTAGTTACCAGTAAGGGAACAGGTAAGTCAGGAGCAAAGATGTGAGTGCATTTTGGGTCGTGATGGCTTTGAGATTACAGAAGAACATTTAGATGGAGGTGGTGACTGGGTGGTTGGACAGGAACGTGGGAGAGAAGACAGACCTTGGGATAGAACCTGTGAGAATGGAGGAGACTAACACAGAAAATAGAACATCGTGAGAGGGGAGAAACAATGTGATTTTCCTTAAAAGTCACAGAATCTTTTTTTTCCCTCCGTCTCACGCTAACAGAATTAAAGCCTTGCTATGTGCTTATTATGTGTGTGGGAGAAAACTGAGTGTAGATGATAATTCACGGAAGATGGGTGGATGGGAGCGGGGGTGGAGGGAGGGAGGCAGAGTGCAAGTACAGCAGGACATCTCATGTATGATTCTCTCAGCACCTCATGCAGGAGCCTGGATTTTTCCTGGATACAAGTGCAGGCATCCTGTTGTTGCTGGGAAATCAGCTTTCAGATTCCACAGGAAATAGGTTGACCTGTTTCTGAAGAGGGCTCACCCTTGTGTGGGGGCAGAATATGAAAGGAGAACAGAGACAGGTCCCAGAGACACTGTGGGAAGAACAGGCAAGCTGAAAACCATGAGCCAGAAGACAACTAAGTCATAACTCAACTCTGGCCGAGAGAGGTCACCAAAAAGACACAGATGGAGACATCAGTGGACAAGAGTCTCCTCCAGTTGGGGAAGAGCCCAGAGGGGAGGGAGAAAACGAGGAAAATGGTACAGGCGTATATAACAGCCACACTACCTGTTTCACAATTTTGTTGTGTGACTTTGTGAAAACACTGTAAAAAGACATTTGGAGAGACTGCCTGGGGGGCTATTAGTCAATAACCAAAATGGAGCCTCTCTCAATTTCTCTTTAAATAACTAGAAGAGGCAGAAAAAGCGAAAAGTGTTTCAAAAGAGTAAGAGCAAGCTGATGTCAGAATTGACACCAAGTACCAGGGCTGAGTGAAAACAATTCCAGCTTAGCTCCTGGTACACTCTGGTCGCTTCCTGGTTAGTTCCTGGTACACCCTGGTCACTTCCTGAAACAGAGATGGCCTGAGAAAGAGTCGTCCTATTCTAATCCATCCATGATTCTGACACCCACAGAAACGGCGGAAGTCTACTACCTTTCGGGGAGAGCTCTGGACTCCATGAGGTCAGAACTAATCTCCCCATTGTCTCCCTTATTTCCTTACCCCCACTCCTCCCCCACCAACCAAGTGAGTTTCTTCATCTCACCATCTGTCTACAACCAGGCAATCCAGGAAAATCCAGGAATTAACTTGGCAGGAAGGAGTGGGAAATCGGTAGTGACCAAGTACTTTCTGAAAGGGGAAGCCCCATAAAACTGATGTCCCCATGAACGGAAAAGTATGCTAGGAATAAGCACACCTTGGAAGTTGCATGCTTCCCATGAAATGCTATCTCAGAACACCAAAGCAGCAGATAATACAGGTAGAAGAATGACCAAGCAATAATTGGAGAAAGTTTTACACCAGGAGAAATCCTGCTAGAAGCTGTTTCTTGGCCTGGTGTTGCCTATAATTGCTATCAATTCAACATGAAAGGCTGCTAGTGGGGTGGGAGGAAGGGGCATGCACGTGTGTGTGTGTGTGTGTTGAGGGGAGGGGAGAGGAGAGGAGAGAGACTGGAGTTTGTTCAGGAAACGCTGGATTTGAGATGTCTATAAGACCTCCAATTAGAGGTAATTCCTTAACAGTTAGATGTATAAGTTTGGAGTTGGGGATCTGAGAGAGCGATATAAAAGGGGTATCATTGGCAAATAAATATGCAAAGCTGTGAGTGAACATGAGATCACCAAGGCAGTGAGTTAGAGAGAGTTGGGAAGGGGAATAAGGACTGAGCCTTGGGGAATTCCTACCTCAAGTGTCCAGGAAAAGGAAAGACCTGCAAAGGAGAATGAGACGCTAGTGGGGTAAGAAAATCCTGGAAGCCACAGAAAGAAAACTTGCCAAGGCAGTAGGAGTAATCAACCATGGCAAATACTACTGATGGGTAAAGTAATATGAGGACAAAGATTGAGCACTGGAGTTAGCATCATGAAGGTCACCAGTAAACTTGAAGAAAGAGGTTTCCATGGGGTGATGGCCAATACCAGTTGGTATGGTTTGAAGAGAAAAGGGAAGGAGAGAAAGTGTTGACGGTGAGTACGGACAATGCGTTTCAGGACGTTTGCTACAAAGGGGAGCAAAGAAATTCAGGGAAGTCAAGGAGTCAAGATGCTTTTTTTTTTTCGTAAGCTAGTTGGAATGGTCCAGTAGAAAGTGAAAAAAAATGATGATGCAGGAGAAAGAGGAAAGAATTGTTGGAATGCATCCTGGAGTAGACAAGAGAGGAAGTATGCCATGCACAAGCACAGAAACTGGTTTCACATAAGAAGACAGGTGGTAACAGGTAGGAAGGCAGAGGGAGGTACTAACACTTTTAAGTAAGTAGATGCAGTGGCGGGAGCCTATGTGTCATGCGGGGTCTCAGCTCCTGCTCCCCGCACAAGAAGGAAGGATATGGTGAGGCCAAAAAGAACAACAGAACCATAGATAGGGGAATCATACCACTGTATTCTCAAAGGTGGCTGGTCCAGACGCAAAAGCAAACATCTGCCAGTATCCCAACAGGGGGGCCTTCCTGTACCCATCTCTCTGGTGGCCGGACAAGACACAGGAAGTAGGATCCACACAATCCGCAATCCACCATCCACGCTTGCTAACCCCACTTGCTGGCCGCAATTCACCGTCTGCTTCTCTGCCAACCAACAAACACCACCCCACCCCCCCCAGCGTAGCTACAGCAGTTATATTAGTGGCTAATGGCTAACTGGTAACAGCTGATGGCCATCTACTACCCGAGCGAACACCTTTCCACATGAGGCCAAGAGCCTGCGAACTGCTCTCTGGGACTCTGTCCCCACACTGTGAAAGCTTTCTTCTGATTGGTTCCATTTCTCAATAGAGAAGGCTGTATGATCATCAGCTGAGCATAGGGGACAGGTTGAGGTTTCAATAAAATGGAGAACATCTCATATAATCATCTAGAAGAATAAGAGAAGGAATGGCCTAGGAACGGACAGAACACTCACCGGGCAGCAGGAAAGGCCCTTCTGAGGCTAGTGATCAGAATTTCAAGTGAGATCAGGTGATGTGGTTGAGTATTTTTTCACCAGCTTCTAATTCAGGTGATGAGGTGCAGGTTCAACTTTGGACTTAACCAGGATCTAGTTTTGCCAACAGAATAGCACAAAGAGAAGGGCAAAGAAATTAATAGTATATGCAAGAGAGGGTCTGTACCATGAAATTTAAGCTGAGAAAAGAGAGAATAAGGATATCAAAAAAGGTGGAACAGTCGAAAAGTGGTTGAACCAATGGAAATGAGGACCCCAGTATCTGACACTTAGTATGTTTTCAATAAATATTTATTAAATGACATTAGCTTTAGGCCATCCAAATCAGTATTCCTCCTTCTTACTAATGGAGTAAACTTATGGGGAGAAGCATTAGAAATATAATTTCAGCTGCCCTTGGAAGCTAACATTTCTTAATATCTAAAATGCCACTACAAGCGAATAGCAAAAATATTAACACATCCATAGAAAACTGGCTAAATACATGACAGGTATTTCACTAGCAAAGAAATCCAAATGGCCATTAAACACACAAAAGAGAAACTCTACTAGTAATCAGGGAGCACTGAAACACAAAGTACACTGCTACTGCAGAGATAAGCACTACATGTATTTTGATGTTTTTGTTGAAATTACTATCAGTTTTTTTTTTAAATAATTAGGGACTACTAGTAAACCCTGAGAGTTTTTACACATACATAAGGGGAACTCCATGGTTTAGTAATGCTTTCCTGGTAGTGGACTAAATTTCCTGCCAACAACAAAAAATGGATGAAATAAACCAAGTACCAACAAGATAATAAGGAATTCCAGGCCAAAAAAAAAAATCCCCAGGAGAGAAGAGCACACGTGTCATGCAGGGTGTCATGGGGGTTCTCAGCTCCCGCTCCCCGCATAACAATACAGGACACACCCACAGAGCCATAGATAGGGGAGTCATACCACTACATTCTCGCTGGCGGCTGGGTTGGAGACACAGGAAGCAGGAGCCATACGATCCGCAACCTGCCGTCGGCTTCTCTGCCAACCAACCTCACTTGCTGACTGCAATCCCCGTCTCTCTGCAATCCGCTGTGCTAATTGCAGTCCGCACTTGCCAGCCACCATTCACTGCTAGCAAAGCCATGGCAATTATATCAGTGGCCAATGGCTCACTGGTTAAGGCTGACGGCCAACTAGCCACAGCTGATGGCCATCTACTACCGAGCCAGCACCTTTCCACGTGAGGCCGAGAGCCTGGAAACTGCATGCCTGGCTCTGTCTCCACAGGATTACACACTAATAAGGAGAACCATACTCACATCGGCCGCCCGCAGCAGCCGGCAGTCCAGGCGTGCAAAACCTCGAGTCTTCAATATTGGTGAAGGTGATTCCAAACTTGCTGAGCCTTTGGGCACCTGGCGTAAGCAATGTACACCTTCCCCGGAGGCAATCTTCATCCCAGGTCTCCAAATATTCCTACAAGGAAGTTGTCAAGAACAATGAGATAAGGAACGCACACACAACACCGACACACACACGCAACGTGAGCAAGAACTAACAGAAACCACAAAAACCAAAAACAGACCCAGTAGGACTTCAGATATTGGAATTATCACTTATTAGGTGGCAGCATAAACGGATTATCAAAGACCAAGCTAAGGAGCATGAGAAAGGTAAATAAAGGCCAACGTTACTCACAGGCATAGAGACAAAAATCCCAAACAAGACCCAGTCCTGCATGGCACAAGGCAGCGTGTCAGACGCTGGTCCCATGAGATTATAACGGAGCTGAAAATTCCCATTGCCCAGTGACATCCCGGCTGCCCTGCCCTGCAAACGCCTCAGACGTTATGACATGCCCCAGCCCAGGGATGTGACGTGTCACCCCCGCGGATGTGAATGTGACGTGGGGCCCCAGCTGAGGTGGCAGCTGTTATGATGTGACCAGAGACCCAGTGGGGTCTTCCCAGGGCTCCTAAGCCCCCGCCGCAGGTGATGTCCCTGAGTAACGCTTTACTCACCTGTGTGCGGTGATGCTGGTGAAAACGCGCCCACTGAGCTGCAGGTCGTAGGAAAGCACAGCGCTTACAATCAGGTACCATCCGTAATACTCATAATGGTACCAAACTGCTGTGTTATGGGGCTATGGGTTTGCTAAACTATACTTTGTATCCTTAGTTTAGAGTGCACTCTTCCTAGTTGTAAAAGAAGAAAAAAAAAACGTTTTCTGTAAAACAGTAGCCGTGGTACCCTGGCAGCAGCCATCTCGTCTCCTGATTGTATCCGTTTCTCTTGCGCTTGCTTTAATCTCGTGTGTTGTTATCAATGTAGTGTCGCCTAAGTGTCCAGTGTTTATAAAGTGTACAGTAGTGTGCCGTACTCTTAAAGTTGAGAGAAAAATATCTGTTGCTCTCTCTCTCGCTCTCTCAGATGAGTGAAAACCCAAAGAAGTGCCTGAATGTCAGGGAAGATGGCATCAGCTATATTTGGGGAAGTGAAGGCTATCTCTGTGTGTTTGGTGAGTATGCTTCACTCCTTCCTTTAGCTTCTTGGCCCTGTTGGCATTAGTATGGTGACTTCTGGGCCATCGTCATGTCCAACGGGCTGGGCACAGTCGACCTCATTCTAGGGACTTTCTACAGGTGTCCCCTGTTATGTGTTGACCTTACGATTTAACTTTCAGAGCAATCTTAGTTCCCTAATTCCCAGTTCCTGGGAAGCACCTCCCTAGCCCCAAATGCTGATAGAATTTAAAAGTCGCAATTGCTACATATGTATCTCGAACCTAAACTGAAAACCAGCCATTGTCTCTCTTTTCTCCCCTTTTCTTCCTCCTACAAAAAAAAAAAAAGAAAAGAAAAGAAAAAATACTTACTGAATTTGAAAAAAGAAGTTGATAGGAATGATGACACTGACAATGAAATATAACAATAAGTATCTCAAGTGGAAATCGATTCTCATAAACATTTGTGCAAACTTCATAAGCATTGTTACTACATATGGGGCAAACGAGAGTCATTCTAGGCTGTTTTGTCGAAATGCGCTAGTAACAGTTCCTTACCATCAGGTTGTCCCTGCTCCATGGGGAAGTGATGACCAGGGAATATTATAATCCCACAAGATTAAAACCCAGCCCCATCCTGTCTTTTCATCCATGTATCCCCAACACAACGTTGAGCCTGACTCAGAATAGGTGCTTCGGAAATACATTTTAAATGAATGAATGAGTGAATGAATGAATGAACGAACAAGCAGGTACTAAAGGCTAACTTCAGTCTTGTCTCTTGTATCATAATACCGTGTTTCCCCGAATACAATACCTAGACGGACAATCAGCTCTAATGCGTCTTTTGGAACAAAACTTAATATAAGACCCAGTCTTATTTTACTATAATATAAGACTGGGTCAATATAATATGGTATGGTATGGTATGGTATGATATGATATGATATATGATATGATATGATATGATATATGATATGATATGATATGATATGATATGATATGATATGATATGATATAGAAGGTCTTAAATTAATTTTTCCTCCAAAAGGCGCATTAGAGCTGATTGTCCGCCTAGGTCTTATTTTCGGGGAAACAGGGTACTATCATATATTTATAATAGGGCCTCTATCCTGACATTTACTGATGATAAAATATGTCATTCAAAAATTTTTAAATGGTAATTCTATCACAAATCCCCAGAATTGTCTACGTTTATTTAAAGATGGATCAGAAAGGGGTTGACTTTCCCTTTTGTGAAAACATTTGGAAACAAGCTCCACAGATTGACTGGCTGTCAAACTGCAGCTGCTGTATCAGAATACATAGTTCCTACTCGTTTATACTCTTATACTATCTCAGAGGTTAAAATGAGCCAAAAGACGGCTTTAAGGTAATAATATAAACTAGATTTATAAAGTCATGAGGTTGCCAGTGGGGGGGATTCCCAAAATTTAGGGATGAAAGCTTAGGAAATGTAACCAAACTTTTTCTAAACATCATGTGTGTTTTTAAGAAGAGAAAGAAAAAAAAAACTTATAATAAGCCTGATTTCTTCTGTGTAGCACTCAACTGTGAGAGAGAGTAAGAGACAGCCAGAAGTGTGTGTGTCTAATACAATGAAGCTTTAATACAGTGATATTTGTTTTAAGGGTTAGTCGTATAAACAGATGTGGAAGCCATCTGTTTGCTCTGTAAGTGCTACTTGAAACTTATAACAAAGTCCAAAGTACATTTCAGCAGATAATAGAATACAGGCCAACATGACCAACAAGTAATAGCATAGCAGGGCTCTAGAATCCCCGGTCTCCTAAATCCACACCCAGGAATCTGCCCTCTAACATATTGCACTGAGGGGTTGCAATTTCAGAATAAAACAATATGCAGAAAGTTCCGTGTCTCCACTGTGAGCTTGTGTTCACCAACTTCAGGAAAGCTCGTTGGCAAGAATGTACCGTTCTTAGAATGCTAGTCCAGACTACCAGGTAGGTAGAGTGAGCACATTACTCACAGAAGATGCCGCGAGGCCACTCCAAACAACACCCCATTGTTTTGGATCACAAATGTTAATTCCTGTAAATTCTGGCGTGAGTTCTAAAAGAGTAACCGTATCGCCCAAGGTAAAACTACTGCAGTAACAAACCTGTGTGGCCCAAGAGAAAAACTGCCCCCGTTACAGTAAGTGGGCGGGGCATGCCAAATTGGTGAAGTTGGTGCCGGCTATTTCAGGGCGATTTTAGGAAAGGTCACCATGGCAATATTAGAATAGAAAGAGTGGTTGCTCATACACTGGTGTTGCAGAGGTTATAGGGAATAGTTCCTTCCTCTGGACAGTTTAAAAAATTCAGGAGCCTGTGCAAATGTCATTAAGAAGCCAGATTAGAATAAAATTGAAAACCAAGTGCATAGAAACTTAAATTACAATGTATTTCGAAACACTTGTTGCCATAGGAAGGGAAGTAGGAAAATGTCAACCAGAAAAGTGATGATTATGTTGTTTAAAATGTCACGGTGTCTCCATCAATGTGGAGAAGGATGCAGTCAGACTTTTGACCAAGGATAGGTATAGGGTACCAGGGAGACTCGGTTGGTGTCTACTGTGGCCAAGCATGTCCCAGGCTCTCACAGCCAGTATCTCTAAAAAACAAATAATTTCCTTTGGACCAGTGCCATTGTCAGTCAACCTTTTCGCCTTAATTTGGTTTCCTTGGTAAGTTTACCTACCAGGGAGAGAAAGTATGGATAGGCTGATAGGAATGTCTGGTCTGCTTGGCAGTTGTAATTGCAAAGTAAATTAATAAATTGTCTTTCAGGCATACATCAGTCTCCTGCGAGTTTTATTAAGTTGTCTTAATGCCCTTATCACCTTCAGCGAGTGTACTCTCCATGCCTCAAATCACCAGCTGAAAGGGCAGGGTTGGACCTTGGTCACCGCACTGGGAGACACAGCCTGGGAGGCCCAAGCTGGACAGACTGCCTGTCTCTCATCACAATCGTGACAACCCCAGCCCACAGCGAGGCACTGGGTCCCACAGCTCATGGTTACCACTCACTCTGTACATTCCCTAATCACTCAGCAAAGGTCATCGATGCCTGCTACCAAGTTCTAATAAATCCAGAGAGCGTTTTCTCAGGTGATGGACGCCACTGTATGATTCTGTCCATAATGCAACTTTCACCTCTAAGAATGGAGGTCAGGGAGGGAGAAGAGAAAAGGAGGATCGTACAGAGGGAGGGAGGAAGGGAGAGGGAACGGAAAGGAAGTAAAGGGAAGGGAGAACGAATGAATTCAGGAGCCAGTCGCCTTGAATCTGAATCCTTGCTCTAGTACTCAATCGCTGTGCGAAGTTGAGCAAGTCATTTACTATCTTAGTACTTTAGTGTCCACATCTGAAAAATGGGGATAACAGCATCTACTTCACATCTTGTGAGGACTAGAGTTAATAAGCAAAAATACTTAGGAGGCTACCTGGCACGCTGAGAACGGTTTTGCATTTTATTCCTAATCAATTTTGTACCAGGTTGCACTTTTGCATGTTGCTATCCAAACTGGAAAAATCCCTGAAACTAATTTCCTCAGTGCAGAACATAAAGCACAGGGACCACTGATTATGAAAACAATATTTATGTCCGTAAATACTAAAATCACAAATGAGGCTACGATTGTTAATGTGCACGGAAATCAACTGGGCATCTTGTCAAAATGCAGATCCTGAGTTCATTGGTCTGGGATAAGAAGATTCTGCATTTCTAACAAGGTCCCACGTAGTGCGGAGGACCACACTCTGAGTAGGCAGGTGTTTGACTCCAAGGGAAAAATTTACTAGGAGGTAGAAAGTAAAATAAAATAACATGTGAAAGGCTAGGAGAATGGCCAGCAATGGGAAGTGCCTTGTAATCAGCAGTATTGTTGTTTCTAGGAAAGCATTATAGGAATGCCATAGATTGCTCAACAAATACGGAACTCAAAAATGTTATACAAACTAATAAATTAAATTTCAAAAAAATGTTATACATATGTGTATGTATATGTACATATAAAAACTGCATGTTTGTTTTTTTCTTAGCAGCATTTAGAGAGCATTTTGAGAGAAATCCTACCAGTACTTCTGTTATAAGAATAATTGCCTAATTTATTGATATGGTTTATTTATTTATTGTTTAGAATAAAAAAATATATTCTGGCTGGAAAAAATTCAATATTCTCAGAAACCTATAAATTTCAAAGGGAAAATTCTTCACCTCAACCTTCCATTTCTAAGCCCCTAGACTAGTAACTGGTAAGAATTTTGTGTGATACTTCCAAATATTTTTCTATTCTCATAGATTTTTCTTCAGAAAATGGATTCATATTACACCACTGTAATGCAACTTTCCTTCTCCTCAAAAATATATCACGACATCCTTCCATGTTATTAATAATACACAGAAATTCATCTCATTCTTTCCAGTGAGTGCACAGTATTCCAACATTATTTGTCCATTCCCTGTTGCTGTTTTTAGGTTGTCTCTTATTATTTGCTATTAAAATTAATCCCATGGTGAATTTTCTTATACACGTCTTTACATAGTTGTGTGACTATATCTGTAATGTGGCTTTTGGAAGTGAACCTGTTGCGAAGGAAATGTACCATCTAAATGTTGAGATTCGCCAGATTGCCTTTCAGAGCAACTTCCAGTGGTCCATGAGCCAGACTCCTTACGTCCATATTGTAAATTTTTTTTCTTCACTGTTTTCTTTTTTTTTTCTCTAAAATAAACCTGTAGCACTTAGGTAAAAAGGAAAGCTTGTTTTAGTGTAGAAGAATGCCATAATGTGTGATTGAGTGGATCTGCTCTCAGCACCCCTTCCGACCCCTCCTCCTAGAATGCCTTCCTTTGCGAGCCTGGAAGGCTCACAACTGATTTCCCAAATTCTTGTGCAGAAAAGCTAATGCAAGCTTTGAAAGTCAAGAATAAGGCCGAAGATATATGCCCGCTGCTGGAGCTATTCTGAGTGGCACGCCTAGCAGTGGAGAGGTTGTGCAATGCAGTGTAGTCACCAGGTGCCAAAAGAGCTGGGGCCGGCTCACTCCTAGAACACGACTGCAGCGTGTTCTGACCTCAGTAATCCCAACGTTGGATCCCAGACTGTGCCCTGCTGGGCCAGTACTGTACTTTGGTTGGGAGTCACTTCTGGGGACCCAAACTTGAGCTCACCCCCTGCAAACCTTCCAATGACTTTGTAAGGAGCTAAGTGGTTTGAAAATGCCCGGTATTAGTCCCCATTCCTCTTAAAATAGCTAGAGTGGTTTGTTTCCTGTAAGTTGTCAGTAATAGAAATACAATTAATTGCATTATTATCAACTAAAAATAATTTATACTACATAAAGCCATTTCAGAGGACATGCAATACTAACCAAGATGTGTGTAAAATACAGGAAAAGGATCACTGAATATATAAGAATGTTAACGTAGTCCTTCCTGCTGATAGATATATAGGTGATAGAAATTTTCTTTCTGTTATTCTTCCTTAAATTTAAGGGAAAATCTTAAAAGCCATTTTTTTTCTCAAAAGAAACAAAACCCTCCTACAAAAAAAATTTCTGAATGTATCTTGACATTTAGGCAACTCACAGGATTAAGTAAAGGTATTAGTCTGAATGTAACACCATTAGCACACACAGAAGTATGTCTCAGGGTCTAAATAGGGGAGCAAGTCCCCACGTTCACGACCTCAGAACAAATATGTCTATTCTAGTGGCACAGTCAGGGTGACAGCTCTTTGCTGGAAAGGGCAGCTGTCTTGGGAACTAAACATATGAGGTGAGACTAGCCAGGGCCACAGCTGCTGGCAAGCTTTCTTTGTTTACAGTAACAGAAGCATATCCCTTAGAATTGGCTGGCTATTTGAAGAGGCATAACACCGAATGGAAAGGCCTTTGCTTGCCCAATCAACCATTAAATGAGAATTTAGAAAGGGCAAAAGTGAAATGACCAAAGGAGACTTTCTTTTAAATCCTCCTTTTTTTAACTTTCCACATAGCTAACATTTATACATATATTTCTCGATTGCTCTTTATTCCCCCATTCTCTCTACCCACAGACATCGTGAGTTAGAACCCAGTAAGGACAATTCTTACTTCTGTATTCACTGGCAGAAAGTATCACGAAGGGTCACACTGCATTTGCAACCATCAAAGAAGATAAAATTAACCATTCTTAAGCTACGGAAATTCTTATCAAGGAATTTTATTAGAGTTAGATTAACAAGGAATCAAACAAATCCTTACACCTACTTACACATTAGTTTTATAGCTATTTTTAAATGTCATATGATCCTAGTTCCTCTTGTAAAAAGCAGCTTTCAATATCAAGTTTTAAATTGTGATGAACACTAATTTTGGATCATTTATACGTATTGCCTTCTGTGACCTAAGAAACCTTTGCTGCCATCAGGTCACAAAGATACTCACCCATGTTTTCCCATAGAAAGCTCTAGTGATTACATTTAGGTCTAATCCATCTCAAGTTCATTTTTGTGAGGTGGGGGGGTCTTGATTCATTTTTTCTCACACGGATGCTTCTCTGTTTTAGTGCCATTTGGATTGCTTTGCTACCTTTGTCAAAAATCACGTGACCACAGAAATGTGTATTTGTTTTTACGCTCTCTCTTCTAGACCACTGACTTATGCCAGTGTCACAGTCTTAATTGATGGATACGCCTTACTACAATACTCCCTGTATTGCTTTAAAAAATGTAAGCCTCTATAAAAGAGGATACATAAATTGAAATAAATGAATGGGATCAAGATGAACCTAAAATAATTCTTACGAAACCATTTTTAAAATTGTATCATGGCTTTGAAAACACTCCATAATTACTATCATACCCAGAACAAGATATACTTACCCACAAACAAATGAAAAACTACAAATTCTTCTGTATTACCTTCACCTGAAATTATATATGAAAAATAATTCATTAATTTTTCTATTCAATTTCCGACCAGGTTTTCTGACATTATGTAATACCACAATGTAGTAAGCTTAAAGACAATCCTTTAAAAAAATTCATGTGTTTGAAGATAGATGGGTACAGTCTCCCTACAAATGTTAAACTTTTCCGTAATACAATGTTAAAAGTCATGTACCAATTTTAGAAATGTGTCTTAAAAAAAAAAAGATTTCCTTTATAAAAAGTTTTATAAAACTTCCTTTAAAATTTAATTTGGAAAAGATTAGGAGCAAGAATACAATATTATTTGTATAAAATAAAAAACAAAGCAATTCCCTAAAGCAATGAAAAAAACTCCACTGGGGGCAAACTGTATATGGCTCTTAGAAACTACTGGACAAGACTAATTTTGTTCAAATTGGCATGTAAGGATCCTCCACCATTACCACCCTTTTTTAAAAAGCAGATAACCCAGAATTGTCAAACACCTCATTTTCTACAAAGATACAGCTTAACAGCTTAAAAAACTGAGCGTAACCAAACTGAGAGTAACACCAAAAATCTTTAAGACGTGTTCTTTGCCTGAAATTTTGCTTTGAAAATAATATACCTTCCTGAGACAATTCTACAATACATAAATAAATAACCCCAAACACTTCAAGAAAGTTTGTGAAAATAAAATTGGGATGTTTATTACTTTTTCTACTGGCAGCAGTGAAAATCACTAGAAACTGTACTTTTATCCTTTTCAAATGCTTTTCATTAAAATCATACTTTTTCAAATAATTGGTATGGGAGATAAAATTCAGTTTTAAAACCCTCAAAATATTTAGCTATCAAACACAGAAATACTGATTTTTTTTCATTAGATCATGATGGAAAGAAACAAGAGGTCCAGTTTAATCAAGATCTGACATTCATACATTTTAAGCATTTAACTGAGCTACGAGATCGATAAGATTAATTGTAACAATTACAGATAGAGAATATCATTTGTGCATTTTCTAGATTCATCACGGTACTTCTATATCCTCAGATCCAATGTCACACAATGGCATTTGGGCAGGCACTCTTAGCATCCTTTTATTTAACAGGCACTACATGCACATGACGCAGTAGGGAAGGTGGATGAGTCCATGCATTACAGACAAGACAGACGGGTACTGCTGCCAAACGTGCAGACTCAAGAGGGTGTTGCTCAAAGTTCTTCAAAATTAATGTTTCCATGAAAATAAGTGCAGAAGCAGAAGTGTGAACATATCCCAAAGCATCTTCTTCATTTGGTTTCCTGTGCCTTCTTTGCATTCTGTTTTTCCTTTGCCTAGAAATTAAAGATAGTATGCTATAAAATCTTGAAAGTCTGTGTTAGATCATATTAAAATAAAATGTAAGAGGGTATTAAGCTGAAAGACTTAAAATGCATTGTTTGTAAGATTTCTAGTTTGCAACAGACTATTTTATGAATGTATAGTTACACTCTGTCCTCCACACACAAAAAAACCATGTCTGGTTTGTAGTTCTTTCTTATCTGAAGTTGAAATGTATTATTATAAAATAATTATTTTAAAATACACCATTATCCATTCCATAAAGTCATACTTATTCATAAAGACTTCAAAACAACATACTTACATGTGCCTACTTCTCATTAAAATGGAGTTTAAGAAAAACCCTGTGTTTCTACATACTTAAATAAATGAGTTTAACCTAACATCACGGTACTATAATAGCTTACTTATCATTTTCCCGACCGTATCATGAGTTGCTTCAGAGAGAAGACGTGCCTTATTCATGGCTACAGACATTAACAGAGAGCCTGGAATATAGCCGCAGCTAGATAAACGATGAATAATTAAAGCGTTTCAAAAATTTTAACCAAATAATCAATCTGAATTCCCTTTAGAATCTAAGGAGATGCCAAATATCACACATATACAAGAAATAAACGTACCACAATAGTAAATGTGCAATATTAACAATCAAGGAACATTCTGGAAAAACAGGCAGAAGCTAGCACAGATGCAGACACACGGACAGGTTGATGGGCGTACCCCTAACACTGGGCGTTCAGATACTGCCACCTTGTGTCCAAAATAACGCAAGCTAAGGAAGTACATTTCTAACAGAAGCCAAAGCTGTTGTTCTCCAGGCATTTTTCAAAGTCTGGGGACATACTGTCATTATAATCAAACAAGAATTGTCCTTTTCCTAATTTGCAAAAAAAATTCACAGACCAATTTTAAAGCATAATGCACAAGATGTATATACATATAAAATTTCTCTAATAACGTTTGACTGGTCCCTAATATTTATCTGTACATAAAATCTAATATATATAATGTAGCATAACAGTCTACATTATGATTTTGTTTACTGTTTTTAGTACAGAAATATGTTGTAGTGTTTTGTACAAAGAACACCATAGCTACTCTGTTAATGGAGCAATTTTGAGGATCACAGGACCCTAACTGTTAATCTAAAATTATAAGAATCAGTTTCCTATCTAATGCCCTAAGATACATGAATAAAAAAACCTATATGCAAAAGAGACGATTTAGCAGTGTTGGGCAATAATTTTTTCGTATTTAATAGTAAATGTTGCAGCACACATTTCAGGATCCAGGTAATAAGGTATACACGAAACATTAACTCACATTTCATATTTGGAGTACATGATGATAAGAAACAGCTGGGTTGAAATGTATCTTTGCTTCATAAACTTTAAAATTAATGAGAAAAATATACCTACCATGTATTCTTTCAGTTAATTGTCCAAAATTTTGTTTGCCTAGTAGTGTTTTCTCAAAGTGTTTCTCAGAATGGGGTACACAGACCAGCTGCATTAGAACTGGGGGGGGCTTATTAAATATTCCTTCCCCCATAACAGAATTACTGGGGAGGGGCCATGTAACATGTATTTTAAAGTGAATCCAGCAATGGGTCACTTTCAGAAACACCGATTTATAGTATAAACTTAAAAACAATCTAATCTAAATGCTTTTCATTCATCCAACAACTATTTTAAGTGCCTCATATCAAAGGCAAAATATCTTAGAATTTTTCACTAATCTATGTTAGTTTTCCCTCAATGGAAGGAATACTAGCTTAGCAATAAGAAAACCTATTTCTTAGACTTGGCTACATTTTTTTCTCCCTTCAGTGTCCACCTAGCTCTAAAGTCTATGATTATTCAAATGTTTGTTAAATAAGGAAAAAAGATCTATTATGTCAATTGTTAACATTAAAATTTGTTTTTACAAAAAAGAAAATGTTTTCGATGTTATTCTAATACAACACTACCTAAGTTGTGACACAGGATCCTTGAAGACTAAAGCAGTATTGGACTAAACTAACACTCATCTAGAATATGAAACAACAGGTAAAAGCAAACACATAAAAATAAAAAAGCTTCAACCAATTTTACTTCTACTCAAGCCAGAAAACAGCCTGTTTGGGGGAACCTAAATGCCACTTACGTACTCACCAAGAAAGGCTTACCTTTTCTACCAGCGGTATTAACTGCTGGTGTTCGGCTAACGTCTTTAATAACTCCATGATGAAGGGCAGGTAATTATGCTTCCTTCTGATGTTTTCAATCTGAAAAAAAGCAAACATCAAACCACACTAACTACATTTCCACCAAGTTTCTGACATTTTAATTTTGCATCCAACTCAAAATAGAAATGGAAGAAAACCCCCATTCTCAAAAGAAAAAAAAAATGAAATGAGATTCAGTTCGTACTGAGAATAAAGACTAATACAATAATACATGTGCCGAGTGTCTTGGGTGTGGCTTCCTAGTACTCTGGGCTCAGCAGATAACAGAGGCTTTTCAAAGTCTAGTCTAAAATTATTTATGAAAACTGAACTTGCTTAGGAAAGTGAATTTACAACCCACAGGACAGATCGGCACTTTCACTACTTACTAGAACTATAATCAAGAATAGCCTATTGAGACCAGCTTTATTTTGTAATCAAGAATAATCTTTCTTTAAATTGTTTTTTATCATAAGGGGGTAGACTGTAGAGGGAGAAATGTGTTATAATGGAAAACTGCGTTGTCTAGAGCTCAACCTCCCGAGTTATGTGATTCCAGCCTTTTACTGCCATTGAGCTATGTGATGTTTTCTCTGGCAGAGATCGTCCCCTTCTCCCACACACACAAAAAAAATAGTTTCCGTCTTTTGTGAATTCATTTCAACATTCCTTTACTTCATATAAATTTGAGCTGCTTTGATTTCTCATTTGAACTATTTGTGACATTTTCCAGATTCCTTCAATTCATTAAGAAATCAAACAAAAATCTTAACACATGTTCATTTCATATCAGAATGAGGATCATTTTATCTTTTTCTGACCAAATGATTCTTATACAACGTATCAGGGAAAGATTCTGAAAACCTACTTTGTGTTTTATTTTAGGCAAATATTAAAAATTAGTTAATTTGGTAATAATGCTGCATAAGAGTATATATATGACAAATAGTTGTTTTTTTATATCACATAAAATGAAAGGTAAATATTCAAACTTTCATCCCTTACTTTCTTGTCTCCTTGAACTTGACTCCCTTTTCCCTGCCTGGAATACTCTGGAGCCAGGCCCTGCCACTTCCACCTGAAGAAATCCTGCTAGTCCAAGGTCCATTATTTTACTTTACAATCATTGGTGGCTGTTAAGTGTGATGCAAAGCACTGTAGTGAGCAACGAAAAGAAAAAGGACACTCCTTGCCTTCCACTGAGCTTTCAACAAATAACAACGCTTTTTCTACACACATGACAAATGACATAAGTACCATTTCCCAAGCCATACAAAATTCAAAGTTCCCTTCACTCTCTGCGCTCTCTCTGAGGAAAGCTTATCAGAGACAGACTGCAAGTGAAGGAGAATGACATTATTAAAGATAGGCTTGCTTTATATTGGACTCTGAATTATACAAATGTTTGACATAATTACATTAAAAAAAACTTTAACCTTAATTGGAAAGAAGAATAAAACAAGCTCATTTGTGTATCACATTGGTAAGAGAACCACACCATGAGAAATTTTTTTCAGGTGAATTTAAAAACACAGTAATTTGATTGTTCATTTAAAATGGGACATATCCTAAGGAAAAGGATATATCCTAAGGAAAAAATTAAGAAGAAACCTTTCAGTTGTTATTAACAATGCTGGTATTCTTATTCTGAACCTTTTTTATACATACACACACACACATACGTGCACATGCATTCTACATATAGCATAAGGCATATAAATATTAATTATACATACATGTGCTATACCTATGTAGCATGAAGCAAATAAGTATGTTACTGTTGCTAGGAACCAGTGTTTTCAGCTGAAAAGATGCAAATGCCCTTTAACCTACATTTAAGTATTAATATGAATTCACGTTGAATTTTCTCTTCAAAAATAAAACAAGAAACAGACAAAAATATATTTCTTAGTGGCCATTTCATAATTCTGACATACTTCTGGGAAGTATGACTACTCAGCGTCACTGAGCACCCTGGGCTCACCAATTCCCACCAGCAGGACTCAGGCTTCTCGAAAAAATGGCTGATTCTGAGCCTGAAGCAGAAAATGTACAAATGGGTCCGAAACATCTTGTCATCTAGAAAGCAATTGGAAGCTACCAGAGACGAAGAGTCATGTCAGAAGGACTCAGGAGACGGCTTGAAGCGCCTCCTAATGGCCAAAGGTGGGATAACTGGAGCATCAACAACCGCAGTGAACTCAAAAAAAAATGACAAAGAAACCTCACTAGTACCTTTGTAGGGTGCCAGAGAATCAACTTATTATTCTGAAAACTAGTCAATAATGGGAGAAAAACAATCAAGTATTCAACATACCTTCATGTCAAAATCTACAACTCTACATTAAAACATTAAAGGAGCAAATGAAAAAAATACCTTATATCTTTTTAATTTCTGTACTTCTTCTTCAATAAGCATCTGATTTTTGGCAACCTCTGACTGAATAGCACTTAACATATTACCCTGATCTGTATCCATGGGTTCCTCCTTAGGGGAAAGAAAAAAATAACACACCCTAGTAACAGAGGTTTAAGTCAAGGATATTTCAAATTGATAAACATAGTACAATTCTTTTCCAATTTTACCCTTAATATGGTGACAAATACCAGCCTAATAACTCTAATATTAAAGGATAAAAGCTGTAGGCAGTACCTTCCATATTTCTATGTTCTATAATAATACGGATGTTCACCTAAAAACAATCCACAGTGTAATATACTATACTGCTATAATCTTTGGTTCAGCTGTAAAATAACTTTACTTAAATATACTCTTAAGAAAATGTGATCAAAGAAATGTAAAAAAGGTCTTTGGGTCTATTACTAATTCTCTTCTCTAGTCATATTTACTATAGAAAGCTAATCAGTCATAAAAATTAGTAAAGAATATAGGTGAATCTGAATGTACCAATTAATTCTGTGAGAAATATATTCTAACTTGCTTAATTATATAACGAAATTACAGTAAATAGTTAATTGCTAACACTTAGTGTTTACTATTTGTCACTGTTTAAAGTGGTTTAACATATATTATCTCGCTTAATCTTCACAAAAACCTGGTAAGGTAAACATTATTATCCTCATTTCACATGAAGAAACTGAAACACAAAGAAATATACTCAAATTCATGCATCCACTAAATGGCAAAGCCAGGGGCTGAATCTAGGGAGCCTAACTCCAGAATACATTTTCTTAAACATCGCTCAGGACACTAGATTAAATCTATATATTTTTTTTAAAAAAAAGCAAGAAAGGGAAAGGAGGGAAAGAAAAGCAAATATTTTCCCTGAGAATAACCAAGAACTCTTCACTTAAAAACATGCCACAAACCTCAGCAAGCTGTCTTTGTAACTCTGCTATCTTCTGTTCATATATCATTTTTCTATCAGACACAATGGCCATTAAGTTAAATCGAATTTCACCTTCACTGTACCTAAAAAGAAAAATTAAAAAAAAAAAATGAAGTTTATAACGTAATGAAGAACTGTAACATTATTACAATTAAGGTAATCGACTGTGATTACTCATGATTCTCTGGGAGATCCAAGTGAATGGAGAGAGATCCTGTGGTTCGTGGATTGGAAGACTCGACATCGTACAATGCCAGTTCTCCTCAAATTGAGGTAAACGTTTGACACAATTGCTATCAAATCCCAGCAAGAGTTTTTGGAGCTATAGATAAGATTTTACTCAAATGTATATGTGGGAAGACAGGGCAACTAATAGAGCTAAAACAATTGTTTTTAGACCTTAGACATCTTTACTATCTTTGGATCAACTTCTTGTGAGACTGTTTTCATCAGATACTTTACACCACATAATAATAGCTACAACAATTAATAATAGCTACAATGTCATAATAGCTACAACAATTTTGAAGGAAAGGCATGAAGTTGGAGGCATCGGTCTACCTCATGGGAAGACCTACAGCTCCAGTGATCAGAACTGCGTAGTCTGGCAGAGGGCAGACCAAGACATCAATGGAACGGAACAGTGAACCCAGAAACAGACCCACACGAAGATGCCCAGCAGGCTTTTCGCAAGGGTGCTGGACCGACTCAGTGAGGGAGGACAGCCTTTCGACAGAGGGTGCAGAGCAGTTGGACATTCAGAGGCAAAAATAAAGAAAGAAAGAAAATGAACCTTGACTTAACTTCACACCATATACAAAAATTAACAAAATAAGTCACAGACTTAAATGTAAAATGTTTAACTATAAACCCTTTAGAAAAAAAGACAGTAGAAAAATCTTTGGGCTCTAAGGCTAGGCAAAGAATTCTTAGATTTGACACTACAAATACAATTCCTGGTGGGAAAGTTTGATAAATGGTTGGACTGCATTGGCATTAAGAGCTTCTGCTCTGCAGACGACCAGTTGGGAGGATGAACAAATGGGCTACAGACTGGAAGAGAACATCTGCAGGCAATGTGTCTGATTAGGGACTAGCAGCGTCTAGAATCTGTGAAGAACTTCAAGGTTCCACAGTCAAAAAACAAAAAAAATCCTACTACAAAAACAGGCAAAAGGCATGAAAAGATTTTCAACCTCATTAGTCATTGGGGAAATGAGGATTAAAATCACAATGAAATATCACTACCCATGTATCAAACTGGTGAAAATGAAAAACTGACAAAACCAAACGCTAGCAATAATGTGGAGAAACTGGATCACTCACACATTGCTGGTGGGAATGTAAAATGGTACAGTCACTCTGAAAAGAGTTTGCTAGTTTCTTAAAAAATTAAATATGCCTTTACCATACGACTCAGCAATGGTACCCCTGGGCATTTCTCCTAAAGAAATGAAAACTTATGTTCACACAAAAATCTGTACCCAAATGTCTATTGCAGCTTTATTCATGATAGGCCCAAACTGGAAATAATCCAAATGTCCTTCAATGGGGGAAATGGGCATATCCACACCACAGACTATTACCCATTGACAGAGAAGAAGAATGAACAACTGACGCACTTAACAACCTAGAAAAATCTCCAGAATCGTGCTAAGTGAAAGAGGCCAATCCAAAAAGGTAACATACTATATGCATAACAGTAACAGTATATGCAAAAGGTAACATACTATATGCAATTTATGTAACATTATGTAAATGACAAAAATTATAGAACTAGGCATGAAAGATGGAGGGGAGGGATGGCAGGGTGCCCTGTGTGTCTCTAAAAGGGCCACATGAGGAATCCTTGTGGCGAAGAAATTATCCCGCGCAGCATCAAGGCCGATACCCTGACTGAAACACTGTTACCGCTGCAGGGTAAGGACCTCTGTATTTTTTTTTTAATAACTGAATGTGAACATAATTACCTTAAAAAGTTTAATAAAATAATAGATGCTCAGAAACAAAGCTCTACAAAGTAACTGTACAAAATATCTAACTTAGTGGAGGGCTGCATGTTTAACTTCTATAAAAAACGAGATGACCTCTTACTTTGTAGAATTTAGAGATTTCCTGAAATGCATTTCCTGAACACAACAACCCGATCAAAAGCAGATGTTCAATAAGCATTGCTAGAATGAAAATGAAATAAAAGGTTTTAAAAGTGTTTAAGAGCCAGAGTGTTGTGCCCATGAAACGAGCTGAGAACTTACTTCTGGATTCTTTTTTCAATGACTGGCCTCACTGCGCCAATCCAGTCATCCTGATTGCACGCGCCTAGAAAAAAACGTGAAAGCATTGAAAGCAAATACAGTCAACATTGATATCATTTCAAAAGTTTGGTCAAAAATCTCTTTTTTTATACACATTTTAGGAAATTCAGGATGGTAAAAATCCTTTTAGCACTGCTATGTTCAGCTTCAATTCTTATTTTCTGAGTAATAACATGGGGAAAGAGCACACCCTAATTTACTCTGCCATGTTATTTCATCACTTAGCAAGTACTGAACAGATGTTTGAGAAGGCAATGAATTAGGGAGTTCTATCATTAAAACTCACAACTCTGAGAAATAAGGGTAACTACCTTCCTTTTACAGATGACGAAACTGACCACTAAGAAAAACCAGCAGCCACGTTAGTGGCAAAATAAGGATTTAATCCTTATCTGGAAGACTCCCCACCACCCTAACTATAGAATAAAAAACTGAAATCTACACATAAAGCAAAACCAATTTTATACAGTTGTTTTAATCTTCTTTTTCACCATAAGTTTTAGCACAGCCACCAGTTGTACAGTAAAACTGGATGCTCTCTTTCCTCTCTTACTTCCTTTATATTTGATGGTTCTAATAAATGAATGGCTGACCGAACAGAGCCAACAGAGAAAACGCAGAGATTAGATCAATCACTAAACTAGACAAAATCAACTTCCACAGAACTGAAGAAATATTCTATTCATTTTCTATAAAGACAGAGAAAAATAAATATTTGTAAATATAGAGATGAGATGTAAATCTGTGTTAGATTAAAAAAAATCATTGGTTCTATAGTCAAAAAGTATAAACAAAATGAAACTATGATAACTTTTTTTAATGTGAAAAGTATAAAGTTTTATGAACAACAGATAACATTCAGATAACATTAGATTCAATAAAATTAAAACGGGTTTTGTTGGACTTAAAAATGGACCTAATAAACAACAAAAAAAGAAAATGAGATAAAAATAAGGAGTTAAGATTCTCTTATGGGCCTATTAATTTCAGTATTTTGTAAGAACCACCCATTGTAACCCCACCCTCAAAAACCATTTATCATTTTTGCTTAAGGTTAGAAACAGGGTGGGATGAGACAAATCTAACCTTTGGCACAAAGGACAGCACATTAGTGTGCTACTGAAAGAGCAACTTTGAAAAAAAACATTTTTGTAGATGGTTCAACACCGAATTATAGTGATTCTGAATGATCCAATTTCAATGAAAATATTGTAGTACAACATAAGAAATGCTTACTCTCACTTATCAGTAGGTTAAAAACAACAAGAATAACTTCAGTTCACTAGATGAAGTAGTTTTTAAATGTTAAATGGAGAATAAAAAAGAAATTATGTCATCGATGGGTTAAAAATTATTTTCTCTTAGCAAGAAAGATTCGAATTGAGCTAGTCAATACACCCTTCCTCTCTGTCGATTTCCTAAGTACTGAAGAGCTTAAAGCCTTCTTGACATTTACTGCCTGGCAGCCCTCTTCCCCTTCAAAATCTAAGCTGCACTGTGGCTAACGCAGAGGGGAAAACCCAAAATCTTTTCCCTTCTCAAAAATGAAATACCAGGAACAGGAATCGGATTACCTAAATCAATCGGTCCTTCTCTTAATCCATCTAATTCATACAGTCTTCCATTAACAGGAACATAACTGACAAAGTGAAACGCATCTTCTTCTTTTGCTGATGTCTTTGCATCAAATTCAAACATTTGCTGTCTGCAGTGAAGAAGAAAAAAATCGTGAGACACAAACAGTCAAAGAAAGAAACAGGGTTTCCGTAAAATAAAGTCCCTTTACCTGGCAAAGCTGTTGTGTACTTGTCGGATCACATCCGAATTGCTCAGTGCCAAACCTTTCATCTGAAACAGTTTTTAGAGCAGCCCATTAAAATAAGAACATCTAAGGGTGGTGGGGGGAGGGATATGAGGGTAAGGGGGATCAAACATATGGTGATGGAAGAATTGACTCTGGCTGGTGAACACACAATGGGATTTAGAGACGATGTAATACAGAATTGTACACCTGAAATCTATGTAATTTCACTAACAATTGTCACCCCAATAAATTAAAAAATAATAACAATAAATAAATAAATAAAATAAGAACGATCACAAATAGGGCATTTTAACAATACTTAGACTGTACTCACAGCGGCATCAAAGCTTTGCGAAAATTCTTTAAACTCTGCTAAGGTCTCTCCTAAGTGGACGTCTTGGTGGGTGCAGTTCAGTAACACACTGACTATGGCTTGAGTCGCACACGCATTATTAATGACCTATGAAACACAACAGCAAAAACATCCATTTGTTTAAAAGATGCAGCTTTTACCTGGTGACAGTGACCCCCAGAATATGAAGAACGTTAATAGTTTTCCCATTTTATTTCACGCAGACTTAGCATAAACATGTTTAATTTCCATTCTAACCGAGTTTCAGGAATTTGCTGAAAATTCTGGACTGGAAGACTCTAGGAAACGTGAAATGAACTCAGAATATCGGTGAGAACAATCCAGGTAGGATAACAAGACCCATCTTTCCTGACATAAAACAAGGCTGGGTAAACCAACAAAAGATGCCTCGCCTTCTGTTCACTTCCTCCGAAACCCATTTCTAGCTGTCTGAACTCGACCCGCATTCCAGCACCCAGCCAAGCTCCAACTCACTCACCTGTGGCTCTCTGAGAAATTATCCTACAAGTCCTAAAATAGTTTTTACCTTCATTTGAATTCCTAAAAAGGATTCAAACTGTCCACATACAATTTCAACTCAATTATACAGTCTTTATACTGCCATCATCTAACTGTTAAGTGTTTATTTAACAGATCATGTGGGCGTTACAGTCTGGTCAAGAGGTGGCATTTAGGTGGCACTTAGTAGGTGCCAGGTACTTTTTTTCTAGGCATTTCACACATATTAATTCTTTTTGTCCTCTCAACAGCCTATGAAGAAGGAGTAGTATTATCGTGCTCATTTCCATTTGTGGAGGCTGAGGTACCGAGAGGTTAAGTCACCGCCCACAGGGCAGAGCCAGCGGACGCAGGCAGGCATCTGGTTCTGGAACTCACGCACTTAGCCGCCAGGCCAGACTGGTTCTGGACACACACGTGGCCTGTCCAGCAGGATTATAACCTCTTTATGGACAAGGGCTCCGCCCACAGTCCCTGCAGCACCCACACAGTGTCGCAAGCACAGAGCTGGGAAGAACCTCAGGTGACCAGAGTGAACACCAGCAAAATCAACTGTAGAGTGGAAGTAAATTTGCTAAATGACTGAAAAATACAGCTTCGTCCTATTGCTATTATTTTGTTACTATACTGTAATTAAGTACCATTTTCTAATTGTAGTCTTTCCCTAAAATGCTAATTCAATTACGGTTTTACAATTTGGTCAGTTATCTATTTATAGCCTTCCTGATTTCAGAAGGAAAATTTTCAACTATCCCCCTCTTTAATTCCTGTACTCCTCTACTTTTCAGGTTGCCAGAGGCTTCTGAGCATCCACCAGATTCTTACATGTTTAACTACAGTAGGTTTGAAAAACTCCTTGATAATACTGTTTTCTCCACTAGAAAACACTCTCTTACGCCCAATTCTCAAACAAATATGATGATACACCACACTTCTGTAATTCCTCTCTTCTAGTATTTTGTACTTAAAACTGTCTCATAATTGATGAATTAGGGGAAAGTAACAAATCTAGAATCCAATCGATATGGTTGCTCTTTTAAAAAGTAATTCTTTGATCAGAATCACAGTTCTTTAGTAAATTTGGGTGAAAATTTTTGTTTAAAGGAGACTTCCTAAAGGTAGTCACTCAAACGTTGTTGAGACTTGGTGCTCCCTTATCTTGGGCCAGAATTATCTCGGGTGAAATTATCTGGGGATGGGTTGGTAGGAGGAAAGTTAGATGTTAAAATTCATCGTCATTCACACATTCTTCCAAAATCACGGCACAGAATATGTACCCAACACTAGGCTAATGCTAAGACTGTAGCAGAGAATATTACCGAACATTTCTATGATCTAAGGACTTCAACTCTATAATCCATAACTTTTTAAAAATGAATAGAAAATAACACCTTCCCAACTCATCAAATTATATACATTGAATATGTGACATCTGTGTGTCTTGATTATATTTCAGTCAAGTTAGGTCCCTAAATGGGCCCGACCCCTTCCCACCCCATGCTACCTCCCCCTTGTTGGGGGGACAATCTGTTGAGGACACTCTGTATCCTTTCCCTGGGATGGACCATGACTGTAGTAACTATGACAGCTTTTGGTGAAGTCTATGAGTTTTTCTAGCAAATTACAGAACATGCGGTGGTCTTGGGGTTCCGTGAACTCTGTAGTTGGTGTTTGAACTGACGGTAGCGTCAGAGATTGTTTTCCCACTTTGTACTACGGTTTTCATTTCACTCTAGGCGGCCCTTATCACCACTGTAATTTTACATTTCACTGATGAATAGTCATCTCTTCCACTAAATTCTAAGCACCATGAGGGCAGGGATCACGACTGTGTATCCTTCCCCAGGCACCCAGCACAGTATCTGTCCCATTGCGGGCACTCCCTCATTCTTTCCTGAAGGACTGAACAGAGGACGTCAGGCAGACCCTGTACCACTGCAACATCTTAAGCAAGTATGTCAGACCTTAGCTTTGTCATCAGTGAAATGGTAACTAGACAGTGATGCTGCGTAGAGATGCTTTACCAAACCGTCCTTCCTGGATCCTTGTGCACAAACTGTAATTACTAGAAGACAATTTATTTTCCCAGTGTTTTATTGATGATCCACAGACAGGCACATCTCAAATTAGAGTGTCTGATCAGCATAAGACAGCCAGCATTATTACCTCTCGAAATGGATGCAATTCTTTGGGGAATCTCAACAATTTTAAGGAATGTAAAGGGGTCTTAAGAGAAAAAGTTTGAGGACAGCTACGTTAAGGACACATAGGTAGAAGAGTCCTGTTTGTAAGAAAGACTGCTCTCAAGACTTCAGCGTACCTAAGGACCGTACCTGCTTAGCAAAAAATATCGTGTCAAGTCTGGAGTCCTGAACCACCGAGCCTGCTGGTTCTTCTCCTGGCTGCCACTTGAAAAGAAAAATTAAGCCGTGAACTGGCCTACAAAATAAAATGCAAATTAGTGACACTAAACCCTGCTTCTTTCATAACATATTGTCAGTATGTTAAAGTTTAGTCAGCCACTTAACAAATAAAATGCAAATGAAGTTAATTTTAACTTTTTTAAAGGTTTCTATTGCTTTTTAGCCACTAGAATGTTGCCTACGGCAAAGGTAACAAAACTCAAAATCACATCAGTTGAAACAGAATTATAATGAAAGGTTTGTTCTCAGATCTGTGGATTATTCATTTCTACCTTGTATCACCTCACTCGAAAAAAAAAAAAGGAACATAGCAAAACTAGAAGCTGCTACCGCCATACTGAATTCCAGTATGTACGAATAAAGTTCACTGAGAGTGTTTATGGATCTATGATTGACAGCATACGTATTATAAAATACAGGGAGTCACCTTCATGTAATTATTGGATTAATGAACAACTGTCAAACTACAGTAGGAACAGATGCTGTCATCTGGTCCGTAATGAAGTCACCCACTTCCCTAAAGGAACTGTTGCTGCCCCTGAGGCAGAAAATCACCACTCTAGATGCTCTCCCGTCTCCTCCACAACGACCTTCCTTGCAACAAACATCATTCCTATCCTTTAAAAACAGTTCAGGTGACACATCTTTAACTAACCTTCCCTGGTCACTCAGCTAGAGCTGGTCTCTCATTCCACCCAAAATGCTTGCACTTTGGGGGGGCAGAAGAGGGGGAGCAAGCGACCCCATTCTTACTGCTCCCTTCTTCCTATTAAGAACATTAGCCATATCCCAACTGTCGCCGTTTCCCTGTGAATAGCCTACTCTTTGTCCCTATCCCAAGAACTCTCCCAGCAGTCAAAACTCCTCTAGCCCCCCATTTGCACGACAGGGTGGGGCTTAGGGGTGCTAAGGAGAGGCTCAGAGAGGTGACTCGAGTCAGGGTGGGGAGAAGAAGCTACTTCCGTGGCGTCTACATTTGGAATCTGAACTGTCACCTCCCCAGAAGCGATACGGTAATGCACAGAGAAGTTCTGTTTCACTATTAATATACATTATTAAATATGCTTTTGTAGACTGACCTCTTATTCATGTCTTTTATGTTAAAATGTGTTCCACGTTCTAATGCTATTGATCAGTAAGTGAATGCTGTAAAAAATCAACCAGTCAGTACTTTGTTGATACGGAATCACAGGGACATAGTTTTTAATCTCTTGTAAGTTGCTTATTTGTGAGCCTCAGGTTCGTGATTATAAAATGAGAATAACAATACCTATCTTGCCAGGACTGAAAAAAGACTTGAAGGATGTAATATATTGCAATATAATGTATTCAGCCTACAGTAATCCAAGTAAAATAATCAGACAAAAGTTTGCTTTAGCATAGACATTATTTTTACCCAACTAAAATTATACTTACTTTAATTTTTCAAAATTCTCGGGCTCTAAACTCCATATTTCTTCTACCTGGGCTCCTCGGCAACCTAAAATAAGAAATCCTTTCTTTAGAATACAAAATACATACCTTTACCTTTAAATACTAACTAAAAGAAATGCATATTTAGGAGCAATAAGACAGGACAAATTAAAATGGTAAAAGTTCAGAACCAAACCCTATTGTTTTCTTTACTATTTTCTAAGTATTTACAAAGGGAATATATTGCTTTTATAATTTTAAAATTTTTCACTGAAATGCCACCCCATGACTGCTCCTTCTAGGTTTTTATCCATCTCTGGCTCTTTTTTCATCCACTATTTTTATTCAACTGCTAAGCTTCCCCAGCTCTGCGCTCAGCCCTCGTTTTCTCTTACTGCACTTTTTAAAAATGGTATTAAGTAACTACCACTTAACAGTGACTTTTGTATCACATATTTACTCTGACCTTTTTCCTAAATCCCTAATTTTTATTTTCAACTACCCCCAAACATGCTCTTCCTCTAGGACACTGGTTCTCAACCAGGGTGATTTTTTTGCTTCCCCCCCACCCCCACCCCAGGGAACATTACACAATATCTGGAGATATTTTTACTGTCACTATTGTCCCCCTGGGGGGCAGTGGGCTGTGGCATCTAGTGGGTAGAGGCCACAGATGCTAAACGTCCTACAAGGGACAGAACCCGACAACAAAGACTTATCTGGCCCAAAACGTCAACAGCCAAGGCTGAGACACCAGTAAGTGTCTCCCGTAGGACGTGTCACAGCAGTGGTGTGCTGGTTAAGAGCATGGCCTCCAAACTGCCGGGGTGTGAACCCTGGCTCCTCTGTTTACTAGCTGTATGACCATTTAACCTCTCCGTTCTCCACACTTACAGAGTTGTTATAAGGAATAAGTGACATCATTTATTATACATGAGCTACATTTAATACAGTGCCTGGCACGCTCTAAGTGTTCACTAAATGTGAGCTATATTATCGCAATGCAAAAAAAAAGCTACCTTTACTAGTGCCTTCTACGTGTGCTTTAAAAGCATTTTCTTTAATCCCAGTAAAGCAAGTATTACATGGAACAGGGTTAGGATGCTAAGTGGCTTGCTTAAATTCACTACAGCTAGTACGTGCCAAAAAACTAATTAAAAACTAATTAAAACTCACGTCTGGAAAGTGCCCAATGTCTGGGTACTTTCTAATATTCCAGATTATTTTCAAGTGAGAACTAGAGAAGCCTGCAGACCACCTGCAGAAACCAATGGTTAAAAATGGAAAAAGTCCGGCAGCCAGAGAGCTCAGTTGGTTAGAGCGAGCTCTGAACAATGAGGTTGCTGGTTCGATTCCCACATGGGCCAGTGAGCTGCACCCTACACAACTGGATTGAGGAGAGCGAGCTGCCACTGGGCTTCTGGAGGGGTGGCCGGATGTCTCAATTGGTTAGAGGGCGAGCTCTCAAAAGCAAGGTTTTCGGTTCAATTCCCGCATGGTGGGCTGTGCCCCCTGAAACTAAAGATTGAAAACAGTGACTGGACTTGGAGCTGAGCTGCGCCCTCCACAACTAGATTGAAGGACAACGACTTGGAGCTGATGGGCCCTGGAGAAACACACTGTTCCCCAATAAAATAAAATTTAAAAAAGAAAAAAGTTGGGTGAACCAACTATGTGACTTTGGGCATGCACACCATTCCACGACTCAGTTGGCTCTGTTCAGCAAATATCTATGAAGTGCCCCACCCACTCTGCTATTAGAGATATTTGTACAAGGAGAGTTACTACATAGCTTGTAATAGAGAAGAACCAGAAACAACCTGATGTTGTTGCTAGGTGGCTAGACATAAACACATAGTAAGTTGGGCAAAAAACCTTGTAAACGTGAACCTGTGTCTTTGAGTGCAGGAAAGGGCACAAAAGGGCACTTATGCCATTGCTAACAGTGGTTCCTGCTATTGGAAATCAATCGCAAAAAGGCCAGATGTTAAAACGTTGTACGTATCATAACCAAACCACAGAAGTCCACAGGATAAAAGTGCCCCAAAATCTTTTGCACGGGTGGAATTTCAAGTGGTGACACTGTTTAAATCACCATATGTTAAACACATACTCATCTCCTTGTTCAAGGAAAACAAGGTATGTACTCAACTCTTAGCATTTCTCTTTATACCCGCTCAATATCTAATGATCCCCGAGTGTACATTCAATGTCCAGTAAATACATGGCACAGTGGAAAGAGAAACAAGCAGATTCAAGAGACCTGGCTTCTGGCCTCCGCGCTGCCTTTACAGTTCTCATCCTGCGTGTTAAGAAAACACGGGGCTGGCCCAAGTCCTCCCCATCTGCCTCAGCTCGCCGGCCAGAGCCGTGGTGGATGATGGGACTCTGCTCACGGCCTGCTGGGGGCCCAGGTGGACTCTGTGCAGTCAGTAACACACCCTCTGTACCTGGGTTAATGCCTTAAACCAAGAGGAGCAAGGTCCGAACAACAAGTTAAGGGGGAAAGCCACCTGGCTTTTTCACGTAAGCACAAGAGATGACAGCGACCTGGTACAAACGGCCCTGTAGAGCAGATCAATCAGACTGGCTAAGGAATGGCATGTTTGGTGTGGAAAGCATGGATTTTGTTGACAGGCCGTCCTCAATGGGCTGCTCCTTTTTCTGTCTGTCTCCTGAGAGGAATTCCCAGATTGGTTCGGAACCACCTTTTCAAGGATGTTACTAAATAGACTGGGGAGAGAGTATCTGTCTCTGTGGCAGAGGGAAGACGATGTGCTGCCCATGAAGTCGCAGGCTTGCCAGCAGCCTCTTCACTCATATAAAATTGGGAGCTCGTCAAGTTCAGAGTCCCTCAGCTATGACAGACTCGCTGTGCAGCATCCACCTGGGTCCCCCTCCACTGCCATGAATTGGAGGACACGGGAACCAAGACAAACGTGAATCTCCTGCCTGCTGCCTTTGTGCCACACGGAATTCAACCCCTCCTCTCTAAAGGACAACTTGTCTGCCAGCATCCATAAAACAGTGGCAGGCGAACTCGTTAGCTGGCAAGCAGGGTAAAACCTAACACTTCATCATTCTTAGCAGATGCTGGACACTGTCAAATGCTTTTTATACCTATTGAGATAACTGTATGGTTTTTCTGCTTTAGTTTGTTAATATGGTCAATTATATTGAATCTCAAATGTTAAACCAAGCCTAAATTTGAGGTATAAACCCCATTCAGTCATGACACAGTGTCCATTTAATATATTACTGGATTTGATTTGCTAAAATTTTATTCAGAACTTTTGCATCTAGGTTGATGATAGCTATAGGACTGCAATTTCTTTTTCTTGTAATGTTTTTGTCTTGGTTGAATATTAGGATAATGCTGGCCCTCATAGAGTAAGTTGGGAAGTATTCATTCTCCAATTTGGGGGGAAAAGTTGTGTAGAATTGGCATTCCCTATTTGCCAGTGGCTAGAGTTGCCAGTGGCTAGAGTTGTCTCTGTGAAAAGACTTTAAATTATAATTCAATTTCTTTAATAAATGTAAGGCTATACTGGTTATTTCTTCTTGGGAGAGCTTTGGTAATTTGTGTCTTTAAAGGAATTTGTATATTTCCCCTAATTGTCAAATGTATTGGCATATAGATGTTTAGACTATTCTCTTATTATTCTTTTGATATCTGTGGAACCTGTAGTGACATAATCTCTCTTATTCCTGATATTGTTTGTGTCTCTTGTCCTTTTTCTGATCAGTCTGGCTAGAGGTAAACCCATTTTACTAACCTTTGAGAAACCGACTTTTGGTTTCATTTTCTCCACTATTTTTCTCTTTTCTGTTTGTCTGATTTCAACTGTGATCTTTATTATTTCATCTTCTTATTTTAGGTTTAATTTACTCTTCTTTTTCCACTTTCTTAAAGTGAATGCTGGGGTCATCGATTTGTTGTAGGAAAAGGAAAGGAAATCCAGTCCATTTTACTCCATCTTGGCTGGAAGCAAAAATTCACAGGTTTTTTTTGTTTGTTTTTTTAAAGGAGGGCATAGCTCACAGAGGCCCGAGTGGGGATACAACCGGCAACCTTGGTATTATCAACAGCACGCTCTAACCAACTGAGCTAACCAGTCAACCCACAGCTTCTATTTTTAATTGGTAGACTATCAGAGTTTTGGTACACTTATGAATTAGGTATGTACCATACCAATTAAAAGTATAGTTCTGCTCCATCAGTTTCTTAATTTAGTAAGAACTTTGCTTTTACCATGACATTACAGTCCACCAAAATGTGTATTTATATACTCACTGAATCCACAAATAATTTCTCCTCCAATGAACAAACTTTTAAAATAAATTTAAAATAGCATTCAGAATCTAATGTTTCACTTTTGAGAAAACGAATTTCCAAAAGTTTTTTAAATCCATGAACTGGATGAGAAAAACAAAATGGGAATGGTTGGAATGAACTTATTCTCTCTGTAGCATCTGATGATGATATATAACTATCATCATGTAACTTTTTGCAAAATTCTTCTTCTCATGGAACCAACCCATTAATAGTTACTGCTTCATTTTCATTTGTGCAGGTGCAAAAGGTGCATTTGCATATCACTCTCTTATGCATGACTTTAGTGTATGTCCAAAACTGAACCCATTTTCTTGTTCCTCAAGCTTGTTCTCTGGTACTTCACAAGCCACCCAGGCTAGAATCCACGGAGCCATTTTCACGTTTTTCCTTACATCCAGTTAGGAGCAGTCCAGTGGATTTAAAAACAGCAAAATTACTGAATCTACCTCCTCTCTGTAACCCACGACTTGATGTCAAGCCCATCATTTCAGACTTCAGCCCCTGTAACACTTCTAGCTTCTCACTTCATTCCGATCCACTGAGCACACTACACCTAGCAAACCCTTTTTAATCATGAAAACGTCATGTCAGCATTCAGGTATCTTTGGCAGTTCAGCCCCCGGCGACTACAGGACCATCCAAACTGCTCACACACAACACGGCACACAGTCCGGCCTCGGTGCAGCGTTCAGCTGCCCATCCACACACTCCTCCCGGCGGTCACACCACGTTTGGGTCCCTTTCCGAGCTGTTCCTCGGGCCACGCGCTCTAACATCGCGGCCGCTCGTTCCCGCTTCTGCCTGCGCTCGGGTGACATCCTGCACCTCCTTCAACCCAGCAATCCACACACCCCATCTCGGTGTGCCGGTTCTCGGGAACACGGTCCTGGCTTAAGCAACAATCCCCGAATCTTAACGGGGAGCCCGAGACACCGCAGCAGGCAAGCAGCACACCGCCCGGGAGGTCGTGTTGCGAATCTTCAGCTGCGCACGACAGTCACCACCTTTACCGACGCTGAGTTAGTGCCAGGCGCGCCAGCGTTAACCTAACGACCACCGTGACAAACGCGCTGCGCGCAGCGGAGGCGGGGGCGGAGGGCCAGGCCCGAGGGCCAGCGGCGCCATGTGCTGCCCACTCCGGACGGCCAACGCCGCTGCGCTAAGACACTGGCCGGGGGCACGTGGCCTCCGGCCTGCAGCGCGGGCCCCAGGGCACACACCTCACCGGAAGGAAGGGCCCGCGGGTCCCACGCAGTCGGCGCGCGTGGACGGCCACGGAGCTCCTCACACCCCAGGGGCTGCGCGTCGAGTCCCGGGAACCTGGGCTCCCGGGCGGCCGGGGCCTCGGGCACCGCGCCCCGGAGCAGGCTCAGCCGGCTTCTCCCGCGGGCCTGGCGGCCGGGCACCTGCCCCGCAGGGAGGCGGCGCGCAGGGCGAGGCCGGTGCCGGTGCCGGCGGCTCGGGGCGCAGGGGGCCGCGGGCTCCCGTCGGTGGGCGAGGAACGGAGCCGCCTGCGGCCCCTGCGGCCGCGCACACGCGCGCACACGCACACGCGGGGTCCTGCCCGCGCGCCGCGGCTCCCACCATCCCGGCGGACACGCCGTGGTCCGGGCGGGAAAGGCGGTGGGAGCCCCGCGTCCCCGCTGCCCGAGTCCCGCCAGGTCTCCCGAGCCGCCCGCCCTCCGACGCGGGGCTGGGGGGCCGCAGGGAACCCCCTCCGCACCCAGCCAGGGCCTCCTCCGCGATCCCCCGGCCCGTGACGGCCCCCTCGGCGCTCACCGAATCCTTTGATGAGCTCGGTGAAGACCCCGGGGTCGCTCTCCATGAGGCACCACTCCCCGGCATTGCCCGTCATGGCCCCGGCCACACACCGCCCGCTCCACTTGGGACTCTGGCCGCCCCCGGCACCCGCGGCCGCCGGCCACTGATCTGGGCAAACCCGCCGCCGAGCACGTCAACCTCACGTCACCCGCCAACTTCCCGACAGCCTCCGGGCGCCGCCCCCCGCCCCCCCGCCGCCGCGGAGCCGCGCGCGGGAGGACGCTCTAGCCAGCGAAGAAGCAACGAAACTCTTCCAAAGCCGCGCCGCATGCGCAGCCGATGCGGAAGGGGCGGGCCCTGAGCGGAAGGGGCGGGGCTTCGGCTGCGCGAGGAGGTGACATCCGGGGCCCTCGCCAGTCCGGAGCGACGGCGGGGCCAGACGAAAGGGGCGGGGCTCCTTCCCGCGAACCGAACCTGGCGGTGCCGGAGGTGGAGTCGGAGCAGTCCGTTCTTCCTCTTGTGGCTTCCCCGCGCTGCGCAGGGCGGCTCCCCGCGGCGCTGCGGGTCGGAGGATCGGCGGCCGAGCACAGGTGAGGAGACTGCGGGAGGCCGGCTGGGGCTCTTTGTGCAGTCGGAGCGGCCGCGGGGACTCGCGGCTTCGGACCGGCGCTGCCTGTGTGTCCGCATCCCCGCGGCCGAGGCCGAGCTCGGCCAGGCCGTCCCGCGCCCCCTCCCGCGTCCGCGCCGAGCGGGCCCGGCGTCGGGAGGCCCGCTTCCCTCTGCTCTCCGCGGCCTCGGTGCCGAGCGGCGCGGCCCGGGCTCGGGGGCTCGGGGCTCGGGGGCTCGGGGCTCGGGCCTTTGTGGGAGGCCGAGGCGGACTTGTCCGAGAGCGGGGGCCGCGGGCGCGGGGACGGCAGACGGCTGGCGGGGGCGCCCGCGTCGGGGCATCGTGACGGCTCTGGTCGGAAGGACGAGCCGATCCGAAGGTGGCCCCGTGCGCGGAAGCAGCCTGGGCCCGCGGAGCCCGGGGGCGGGGGTCCACGCGTGGCTCCCTAAACCTCCTGGGTTCCGAGAACGGGACTTGGCTTCCACGGGGGAAAGGCTGCGGTGGGTAAAAGGAGCCTCGTGCCTCGGCCGGGAGCCGCCGCCGCCCCGGGCGTCAGTGCGCGCACAGGCCCCCGCGGCGCGGGCTCGCGCGGGCACGGCCGGGTGGCGGCGTGGACGCCCACGTCGGCGTTGCGCGTGCGGTCCGAAAGCGGCGTTACACCTGCGGGGTTGGTCCCCGGGGAGTCGGCCCTGCGGCGGAGGGGCCTTGGTTCACTGTGCGCCCTGTTCAGTGCAGCCCCGGGAACCGGGAAGGTGGGCGCAGCGCCGGTGTCCGGGCCTTCGGTCCTTCGGGGCCGTGCGCCTGTGGCTCCGGACTGCCGCTGTGCCGCACGAATACATCGCGACTAACGTTTACCGGGTGACCGACCTGGCGACGTGGTGCTTCGCGTGCAAAGACCGAACTGAAAATGGAGCTCGTGACGGAATCTGGAAGTCCTCGGAAAGGGGCGGGGGTCACACTTGCTTTCGTTTTGTGAACGTTGAATCCTAAGAGTTCCCGTAAAAATTCAGATGTCCGGTTCTTTGAGAAAACTGACCGCATCTTGCAACACTAGGCCCTTGTCACACAGCAACCAGGTGTTTGAAGGCGCCCTGCCTCCTGGGTGCTGTGCTGTCATTTTTGCCGCCGTCCCTCAGCTCTTTTCATTCCATCCCACGCGACTGCATCCACTCATGCTTATGACCAGTCTGAAGGATACAGTTGTTTGAATTTGTGGCCCCGTTTTTTGCGGTGTTGATTCTTTTCAACTGCCTTGCACGCTGCCGTCGATGTCAGTAAGCCTTGACTTCATTTAACAACGAATAAGCTACCACCTTGTTTGACCTCCTGGGTAAAACATAGCATTTTCAAATAACAAATGATCAAGAGATTTCGGAAAGGTATTCAGCAGTGTGTATTCAAGGAAAACGTAGGACTTCTTAGGAATAATGTATTGTTAGTACTGTTAAAAGATCGTATCAGTGATCTCGTTCTAATTGAATGCAAAGCAGAAAAAAAGTGCTATTCCATATTACCTATTACTAGCGTTCATTGATTTGCATTCAGAGTTAAGAAAGAAGTGGACAGTGTTTACAATATCCACAACCCATTTCAAACTGTGGCCATGCTTTTAATAATATTCAGATCTGTTTAATTTCTTCCCAAAATTTTAATTTGTAATAGTTTAGCTGTATTACATTTTTTGGAGTGGTGTGCTTTAAGAGCACTGGGTAAGTGGGGCTCTCCCAAAGAAGAATTAACTGTCTTTTTCTGTTGTGCATCTGGATTCACAACACTCGAGCAGTGGATTAACTGATGACCAGGCTCTGACCTCACTCGCTGCGCAGCTGCCTCTAAAGCACTGACCATGGAGTTTCAGCTAAAGGAGGGAGGTCGGGGCAGTTGGGGAAAGAAGAAACTAAGGTCCTGTATATGCCGGTGTATTATCTCGGATTGCTTTCTAAAGATAAATATAAAAAAATGTAGGTTTTAATATCATTTAAATGCTTATTCATTTAAATAACTTTCCAAATATATTTCACCTAACCAATTTTTAATTTTCATTTTTTAATAACATTTTTGAGGTAGTATTCACATATTATGAAATTCACTATTTTAATGTATCAACTTCAGTGGGGTTTTTTTGGACATTCACAGAGTTGTGTAACCCATGTATCTAATTTTAGAACATTTTCATTACCCCAAAAAGAAACCCTTTACCATTTTGGAGAACATCTGGCGGTTCTTGAAAAAGATTAAATGCAGAATTACTGTATGATCCTTCCTTTTACATTCTCTCTAGCAGTGTATGAGGTCTAGTTTCTCCAGATTCTCACTGACACTGATTATTGTCATTTTGAGGGTAGCCATCTTATTGGGTATAGAGTTGTATCTCATTGAAGTTTTGGTTTTCACTGCCCTGGTGATTATTATATCTGACATCTTTTTTTGTGTTTATTAACCATTTGTATATCTTCTTTGAAGAAATGCCTATTCATATGCTTTGCCTATTTTTCAGTTGGGTTATGTATCATTTTATTATTGAGTTCTGAGTTCTTTGTATATTCTATATATAAGTTCCTTATATGTATGATTTGCAAATATTTTATCCCATTTCATGTGATGTCTTTTCACTTTTTAGGTGTGCTATCCTTTGAAATACAAGTTTTCAATTTTGATGAAGTCCAATTTATTTTTTTCTTTTGTCACTTGTACCTTTGATTTCTGTGTTTTGAGACCAATTCTCTGAGACTAACTCAGTGTCCTATAGTTCATTTCAACTCAGTTCCAGAGTTAGCATCAGACTCTACAAGTTTTTTAATAAAGGGCAGGATCCAACAAGACTGCCCTTACCTGAGACACCAGCTGCAAGTATGGTCTCCAGTCTACCCACTTCTGCCCGGCAAACTGCAAATTCAGGGCTTCCCCAAACCCCTCACTGCCAATAGAATGACTCACATAACTCACTAAAAACACTATCCTTGAACAGTTTTATCATACGGGATACAACTCAGGAACAGCCAGATGGCAAAGTCTGGAGGCAAGGGAGGGATCCCCTCTTTGGAATCGCGGCATGTTACCCTCCCAGCACATCACCAACTAGGAAGCTCCTCTGACCTCAGAGGTCCATCCAGAGTGTGTATTTGGGGTGTCATCACCCAGCATGACTAGTTAATTCATTGGCCATGTGGTTGAGTTTAAGCCTCCTGGGAGGTTGATCTCGCCCAGCTGTCCAGCCCTCTAGCAAACACTGGTCTTTCTGGTGACCAAGCCCTATCCTGAAGCTGTGTAGAGGCCCAGAGTGAGTGTCCTCGTTAGCATAAGAAAGACTCCTTTCAGGAAATTCTAGAGTCTTTATAAGCTCTGCTGAGAATCCTTGACAAAGACCAGATATTCTGTATTATACGACTGTGTTTTACTGCCTAGCCAGTTTTTTAGAGTTAATTTATGTATCAGGACTCAGTGACAAGAAGAGTTGCTTGGAACATGCTATCATTTTGTTTTTCATATTTCACTTTACAAATTTGAGGGGTAAATTTACACAAGTAGAGAGGTGTGGTTTGATCTGTTCCACTGTCTTATGTTGCACCCCAGAAGGTATGAGCATATGAAAAGAGCATATGAAAAGCTGAGCGGTTCTGCAGAGATATTGGAAGGGTATGTCCTCATGGTTGTCATTAATATAACATGCAAAGGGAAGATTTCATTGATACAGCTACGCATACATAGCTAACTTCATTTGTTTTAATAAGGATTACATTAAGGGATTTCTCTCTCAGGCATCCTCCCTAGGTTTCAAAGTTCATTTTGTGGCTTGTTTGACAGAAGATACTTGAATACCGAATATTAATTAGAAAAACTTACAGAGAAATACTTTTCACTTTGTAAGGGAGGGGATTTTGAGGTTTGGATTGAGCTCTTTGAATCTTTCCACTTGGACCTTGGTGCAGGAAAGCTGATGGAGTAGAATAATCTGATAGTGAATGTCATTTCTATATGATTCATTCTAACAAGTGTAACTAACAAGCAGTAAGAGCTGAATTGAAGTACCACCAGGGCGTGTTTTTGTAAAAGCTAAAGGACAGACTAGCAATGTCAAATACAGTGCAAAGATCAATACAGTGCAAAGATCAAAATAATACAGAATTTTCTACTGGAATTAGCAGTTATGGTGTCGATCTTTGCAAATCCTGTCAATCTTTCCAGAGCTTTCTGGATTGAAAGGCAGGGGTACATGCCGTATTGTAAAGGGGGTGGGAATAAATGGAGATGAGCGCCATGTACTGTGCTGCACTCAGCAGCTGTAAGTCCCCAGTGACTCATGACGTGACTGACCATTACTTCCGAAGCCACCTGAGACTCGCTGCACTAACATAAGCCACTTTCTAGCAGAGCTCTTTCCAGCAGTGACACTTAGTTTCCCGCACAGTTCAAATCACTGTCCGGCTCAGTCACATTCCAAGTGTTAGGCTCTTTCTAATCCTGTGCACTTACCCCACACCATCAACCATCATACGTTCCCCTCTGAGAGCCAGTCTCACTGCTCCCCGAGCTCCTGGGCTCCCCCACGTCAGGCAGTCCCTCAGTCTCCGTATTCCTCTTCTTCAAACCTGTCTTCGCCCGCAGCCTTCACCCTTAGTGAAGGTGACACCTCTTGCTGTGCACGGGCCAGCCTCAACCTGGATGCTCTGCAGTCGTTCTGTCCCACCTCTTCCAGGGCTCCATCCCTCAGGTTGCCCTTCCTCTGCTGGCTCTTTCAACCTCCAGGCCCTCTCACCTAAAAAGGTAAAAAGATTTTTCCGCTAGTGCCCACTCCCCTTCCCTTCCTGGTAAAGCTGTGCTTCTGTAAGAGTGGTTTACCTGGGAAGTCTCTTCCTCACTGAAGCCCTCCTGCTCTCACCGTAATCACGCTGTTTCTTGCAGCACTACGCAGGTGCCGTTCCTCCTCAGTCCTGTTGGCTAAATCCCGGGGTCATTTTCCAGCCTTATTTTACTTGATCTCTGCGCATTTGGCATTACCGCCATTCACTTCCCGAAATCCTCTTCCCTGTGGTCCATAATACCACGCATTCCTGGTTTTAAGTCTGTGTGCCCTGCTTTCTCTTCCTCCTTTAAAGGGTGCTTTCTCCCTAGCTCCTTGTTTGTTTGTTTTTCAATTATAGTTGACATTCGATATTATATTTGTTTTGGGTGTGCAGCATAGTGGTGAGACCTTTATATAATTTATGAAGTGATCACCCCACTAAGTCTAGTACTCACCTGGCACTGTGCATAGTTATACCATGTTATTGACTAAATTCCCTAGGCCACACTTGACATCCCTGTGATTATTTTGTAACTACCGATTTGTACTTCTTAATCCCTTCCCCTTTTGCACTCAGCCCTCTCCCCCCTATCCAGCAACATCAGTATGTTCTCTGTATCTATGAGTCTGTTTCTGTTTTGTTGGTTAATTTTGTTCTTTAGATTCCACACATAAGGGAGATCATACGGTATTGGTCTTTCTCTCTGGCTGATTTCACTTAACATAGTACCCTCCAGGTCCATCCATGTTGTCACAGATGGTCAGATTTCATTTTCATGGTTGAGTAATACTCCACTGTGTATATGTACCATATCTTTTTTCCAGTTGGCTATTGATGGGCACTCAGGTTGCTTCCATGTCTTGCCTATTGTAAATAATGCTGCAATGAACATAGAAGTTCATATATCTTTTCAAATTAGTGTTTTGGATTTCTTCAGATAAATACCCAGAAGTGGAATTGCTGGGTCATAAGGTAGTTTTTTGAGGACACTCCGTACTGTTTTCCATAGTGGCTACACCAGTTTGCAATCCCATTGATAGTGCACAGAGGTTCCCTTTTCTCCACATTCTCGCATGCGCTTGTGTGTTGATTTACTGACCGTGGTCATTCTGACAGTGTGAGGGGGTATCTGATTGTGGTTTTACGTGCATTTCTCTGCTGATCAGTGATGTTGAGCATCTTTTCATATGTCTGTTGGCCCTCTGTGTGTCCTCTTTCCTCCCTGCCTCTTAATTGTTAATTGTCACCAGAAATGCCAACCTCACCCTTCCCACACAACATACAGACACGCTCAAACTTGTGTCACCTTCAAACCAAATTCTTTTTCCTTGTGTCCCTCTTTAAACTGCCACCTTATCTGTTAAGATTTCTTCACAGCAATGCCAGTATACTCAGCTCCTTTTCTAAAATCTAAAGACACAGAAACCCCTTTCTGGAATGCCTTCCCCCAGACTTTATATACCAGTTTTTCAGTTTATCTTCTCTGCGCACATCTTCCTGAATTATTGAAACAGCATTATTTTGTCCTCCTCTGTTCACTCACATTTCTTTTCTTTCAGAGCACTTAATTACAGTTTGCTTTGTAGTTTGTACTTCGACCTCATTAAATAGAATGTGATTTCCCTGAGGGCGGGAAAGAAAACTTTAATCTTTTTAATGGAATAGAAATCTCCTTTACGCCTTCCACACAGTATGCAGGAAGTGCTGGTTGAGGTTTTGTTGGTTGTGTTGTGTTGTGTTGTGTTGTGTTGTGTTGCTTGCCCTGGGAGAAGCCCAGAGCGCTGTCAGGGCGCAGGCAGGACCCTTGAGCACCTGGACAAACAGCTACCCTGTGTGGTGAGAGCCGCAGTGGACTGAGGAGAGGGCACTGCTGGCTCCGGTCGGAGGAGAAAGCGGGCATTGTTGCCAGACAGCCAGTTCTAGTAGCTTGAGCGCTAATGGAAGGAGGAAAGTGTGGGTAGTTATAGACAATGATCCGTAAATGAGCACAGTGGATTGGATATTAGGATGCTCTCAACTGCAGGTAACAGAAAACGGTAAGTGGCTTAAACAATAAGCGTGTGTTTCTGTATGTAAGGAAACTTGTAAGTAAGGCAGCTCCGGACAGCTCGATGATGCCAAAGGACCCAGATTCCTTCTACGGGTATTTCTATTCTCTTCTGCCATCCTTATAAATTAGTGGGTCTTAAATTGGCTGCCCTGTGGCTCAAGATAGCTGCCACCACCAGGCATCACTTGCAAATGAATGTCTCAAGCCGAAAAGGGAAATGCTTCTTAAGCCCAAGCCCCCTTTTCAGAGGGAAGAAAACCTCAGAAGTATTCCCAACAGATGTATCGTGTCACCCTGGCTAGATTGTGATCTGTGTGTGATGCCTGTACCAGTCACGTGGCATGAGAGAGGAGCGCGTCACCCGGGAACTTGTGATAAGTGCGAATGCTTAGGCCTCATCTCACACTGAAATAAGAAAGAAACGGGGTGGTGGGGGCTTCGGACCAACCATCCTGTGTTTTAACTAGCTCTCTCAGTAATGCTGATGCGCAGAGTTAGAGGTCCACTGGCTTAGAGCAATCAAAAAGCGGGGGAAAGCCTGGCCTCCCTGAAGGACATGGGGAAGGGGGGATTCGCAGCCGAAAATGTCTGCAGTTCCTCGGGAGTACAGGGAGTGAGGTCTTTTGGTGTCAGCTTTTGCTCCCGGCTTTCCTCCCCTTTGTTCTCTATCTGGGCCTGCAGACCCCATGCTGAGTTGCCTGCTGGTTCTCAGGAGCCACAAGCTGTACATCAGAAATGTGACTTCTTAGTTGTCGCTTCCGATTTTCATACTACTATTACTGAACCTAAACTGGTTTTGAATTAAAAGATTTCATGGCAGATTTCAGTAAGCATAAATGAATGTTTTCCTCTTATAATTTTACTGTATCAATCTAGCTAATGACATTTTGCTTTTTGATAGGTTGCCTGAAAGACAGAAAAATGGGGGACTCCGTAAACCAAATGCGCCCACTGAATGAGAAGCAGATAGCCAATTCTGAGGGTGGCTATGTATGGCAGGTCACTGACATGAATCGCCTGCACCGCTTCCTATGCTTTGGTTCTGAAGGTGGGACTTACTATATCAAAGAGCAGAAGTTGGGCCTTGAGAATGCAGAAGCTCTAATTAGGTTGATTGAAGATGGCCGAGGATGCGAAGTGATCCAGGAGATAAAGTCATTCAGTCAGGAAGGCAGAGCCGCCAAGCAGGAGCCCCTGCTGTTCGCACTGGCCATCTGTTCCCAGTGCTCCGACATCAGCACGAAGCAAGCAGCGTTTAAAGCCATGGCTGAAGTTTGTCGCATTCCTACACATCTCTTTACTTTCATCCAATTTAAGAAAGATCTGAAGGAAAGCATGAAATGTGGCATGTGGGGCCGTGCCCTCCGCAAGGCGGTAGCAGACTGGTACAATGAGAAAAGCAGCATGGCCCTCGCTCTGGCAGTTACAAAATATAAGCAAAGAAACGGCTGGTCTCACAAAGATCTGGTAAGATTGTCACATCTTAAACCCTCCAGTGAAGGTAAGCATAACGTCTTTGGGGGAGAAAAGGGTGCAGATATCCAGCAAATAGCCCATTTTTACCTGCAGACGTTGTATAATGTTTTCTCGAAGTAGCCATTCATTCTCAAAACACACTAATTCAAATATATTTAATGCCAACCTGAATTAAATACCTACCACAGGGAATCCAGACATTAATAGTCAATAATCAAATGACCGATTTACAGGTTAATATTCTACGTCTTATTAGTAAAACGTCAGCTAGGTAGAAGCTCATCTACGTGACTGGAGGACGAAGGCAGCCTGGATGTGATTCAAGGAGCAGTAAGCAAAACAGCCCCTCGCCAGTAGTTCACAGGTAGCCAGGCTCTGGCCCTTGTCATGTTCTTCCCGCCCTGTCTTTCTAGGACAATATTCCATGGAACCTAAAGGCTACCTGAAATAGTGCTGAGTTTCCCAATTCAGGATGGTAATTGTGTGTAAGCAGGCAGCCAGGGGACATGGTAACTTGGGGCGTTTTGCCTTCGTCTCTGGGAAAAGACTTTTGAGAAGTTAGTTGGATCTCCAATAAAAACTTAGTCCTTCTTACAAGGAAATAAAAACTTTTGGTCAAGAATAATTTAAAGTGTTAACTTCCACAAAAATCAACATGTTGGAAAATTGACACCCTTTTTTTTTCCTTTTTTTTTTTTTAAACACCAGAAGTGAAATTTGAAAAGACAGCCACTCAGATGGGTTCAAATTTCAGTTCTGCCCATTACTTTGTATCCTGAGGCCAAGTAACTTAACCTCCCTCAGTTTTTTGTATCTTCATCTATTACAAAAGGAGGACAGGAAATAACCTTCCTTGTGACTAATGGTGATCTGTGTGTTAACAGAGCACGCCCAGTTCCTGACATGCGCGCCGCCAGGCCAGTGGTGGTTGCTCCCCTTTCTCCACAGCTGCTGTACAATGATACCTTCATTCATACACTCTTCTCAGCAATTCCTGATTTATCTTTTTTTTTTTTACTATAAATAGACTTTCAGATGAAATTTAAGCAGTACATTATTGCAAATATTTATATACACAACATTTATAGTTTGGTTTTTTTATTAGAAATTACATGCTTGTTTTAAAATAACAGCTGGCTAATACAGAAAAATATAGTGCAGAAAGTTGGAGTCCTGCCCTTCAGAAGCAATCTCAGTATGTGATATGTTCAATATAACTCCAGATTTTTCCTAAACACATAGTACTATGTTTTTTGTTGGGTTTTTTTGGTTTTGTTTTTAATATGCCTTCCTTTGTTTCAGTTAAAAGCATATTGATATGTTTTCAGCTAGGAAGTAGTTGCATATATACCATTGTATGAACATACTATAACTTACTTAGCTAATCTCTTACTGATGATGGTTAAGTTAGCTTCCAGTTTCTTACACTATTACAAAAATACTGCAGTGAAAAAACTTGAGTAGTGTGAATATTTCTATAATGGTTAATTCACAAAGAGTTTATGAAAGTGGCCCGTTTGCCCACATTTGAACACTGACAGTTACTACTAGTATGTTTTAATCTTTGCCAATAGAATAGGGGAAAATCTATATCTTACTATTTGAATTTGTGTTTTGGGGCAAAAGCTCATTTTTGATGTGCTTACTGATGATGTGTATTTTCTTGTGGATTATATTGTGTCTTCACCTCACCCATTGAGTTACTGTTCTTTATCATATTGACTATAGTCACCATTCATTCATTCATTCAGCAAGTATTTATCGAGCACCTACTATGGCCGGGTACTGTTCTGAGCACTTGTGTGATACATAGTACAGGAATCAATAATTTACTATTGTACATATTGTATGCATTTTCCCCCTTTTTTCTTTGTCTTTCTTTTTTGGCAGGGGAATGGGATTGTTTGTAGCACCCTGAAGTTTGTAATTTTAATGCATTCAAACTTACCTGTCTTTCTTCATAGATTTTTGTTTTGTTAGATTTATAAAGTCCTCTTTCAACCTAAAGTCATTAAAATGTTTTCCAGTGGTTTTTCTTTCTAACATATTCTTACTTTAATTTTTTACTTTTAAATCTTTGATCCATTATGAGAAGAATGCAGGGATCCAGCTTTATTTTTCTATTGAGACGCTACGTGGTGGTGTGGACCTAAGTTCTGGTTCTAATTGAAAAAATTTCTGAATCTGTACGCAGTTATTCTGGGTTTTGAATTTTTGGCCTATAAAATGAGTCGATGTTTCCTAAACTTACTTCCACACAAAGAATTCTTTAATTTTAAATTTTTGAGGATAGAACTCATACTTTAAATCTTGTAATAATAGCAACAGTACGTATAGGCATAGAAGATTCCTAGGCTTCTCAAGAGTGAAAAGAATTTGGAAACCAACTAAGTTACCAAATGAGTAATATTTTAATACCTTAACTGTTATGCGTACTTAAAATAGGTAAAACAAGTCAAAAATGTGATTCAATTAATCAGGCATTTATTGTGTGCCTACTATGTGGACAAAATAATTCTAGAACTTGGATAGTATAACAATAATACGACTACCTTTAAGAAGCTTTATATTAGTTGGAAAAACAAAATAGAATACATGCTCACATGAAATCATTTAATCATTTAATGATTAAAGAGGTAAATCATTAATCATTTAATGATTCACATTGAATCATTTAAGACAATGTAAGGTTTTGTACTAAAATCTGAAAGATAGCAAGAGTCACATTAGCAGTTTATGCATATTGGTATTAACTTTTGATCAAATTTTTAAAATAACATTTTAGAAATAGCACGTAAGTTCATTTCTGCCTTAAAGATGTATTTTATTTGGCCTGCATAGTATTTTAGGGGAAAAATGAATTCTTTGCCAGTATCACATGAAATAAGTAAGAAGATATCACATAAAAATTCATATTCTGGTTTATTTTAAATGTGTATCTTGTTGACAGCACAAAGCAGATACTTCACTAAAACGTTTGCCAGGGCGTACTCTCCAGTTCCCCAGTCCTCACCACTCTCTGTTACGGCACATGGTCTATTTCGGCACATGGTCTGTTTCATTAACGTATTTTACCCACCTTCCCCCATAGACCTTTAAATCTGATCATTCTCCCCTCTCCCCCTTTTTGCAGAAGCAGACAGCAAGGCCTACTAGACCAGTCACATAGCCATTTAGTGGCAAAGTGTGGGGTGGAACTCAGATTTCCTCAGTCCCCCAATCTAAGCTCTTTTAGCTATTAAAAGAAATTTTAGACAGACATATTATTTTTCTTGTTTTTAATTTGGCCTGTAATACATTCTGAACCACGTAAAAAAAAAAAACTTATAAATTACCTACCTACCTGGCCACTTCCACTTATCTATGCTATTCATAAATACAAGTTTGTTTATCAGCTAAAAGGGACAGTTGAATGTAAGATTGAGATACATCTGTGCTGTTGTGAATTATTCTGAGATTTCCTAAAATAGGCACTGTCTACCGGTTTCTAATGCTGATGGCTCAAAAAGAAAAGAAACTCTGATGATAAAATGATTTAGGACACAGTTTTTTACCTCCATCGTTTTGTATTAAAACAGTGATGACGAAATAAGCACAATCGGTTGACTCCATCTGCTTACCTGTGTTTGTTATATCACGGAAAGCAGCTTTGTATCTTAAAGAAGTTAACGCCTGCACATCTCCTTAAGCCTGTCACGTAATGCATTCTTAGTCAACATGTTTTGTCTTTTACTTGGTGCGCCTACATACCTTTTTCAATTCTTTATTTTGTTAAAGGACTTGCTATTGTGACCAAATATATTACAAAGGGCTGGAAAGAGGTCCATGAACTATATAAAGAAAAAGCACTTTCTGTGGAGACTGAAAAATTATTAAAGTATCTGGAGGCTGTCGAGAAAGTGAAGCGCACAAGGGATGAACTGGAAGTCATCCATCTGATAGAAGAGCACAGGTTGGTGAGGGAACATCTCCTAACAAATCACTTGAAGTCTAAAGAGGTAAGTGAATATAATATGTTACAGCATGTGGTCAAACGTGGGTCATTGATGATAGGTATTAAAAGGGTTAACTTAGGGTAAATACATATTCATTCTTCGTAAGAAAAATTTTAAATATATCTTGAAATTAATGTGTTGTTTTTTTTAACACCTAACAAGATGCCCAGATCTAGTTGGTAATCGATAAGTGTTAAATAGCAACACTTAATTTGATAAACCTTTGACTAGTTTGCACAGATTTTTATTTAGAAGTTATCCTAAACCCCAAAAGAAAGCCCTGGAGAATATGTTATTCCTATTACCATTGAAATTGTTGTTACACTGATTCATAATTCCTTCTGTTTCTGCCTGTGTTACTGCAATAGGTATGGAAGGCTTTGTTACAAGAAATGCCTCTTACTGCATTACTAAGGAATCTAGGAAAGATGACGGCTAATTCAGTGCTTGAACCAGGAAATTCAGAAGTATCTTTAGTATGTGAAAAACTGTGTAATGATAAACTGTTGAAAAAGGTAAGCATTACTACCTTCCTTAGCTACTAGTAATTGAAAAAATTGGCTCCTAGATTTTGGGGATGCTGTCAGCACAGCTTTTAGGTGTCCCAAGACTTTCCTCATACCAGATTGCATTTTTACTCTGAAAATAAGATTAATATGTCATTTTTCTATTTTTTCTTTATAAAATTTGTTAGCTACAGTAACAAATATCTGTGACACATAATTACTGCTTTTCACTTGAATTTTGCATTTACTTTCTGTCTATGTCTTGTTTCCAGGCTCGTATACATCCATTTCATGTTTTAAATGCATTAGAAACTTACAAAACAGGTCATGGGCTCAGAGGAAAACTAAAGTGGCGCCCTGATGAAGAAATTCTGAAAGCTTTGGATACTGCTTTTTACAAAACATTTAAGGTGATTTTTTTTGATTAAAAAAAAAACACAAATGACTTAGGACTTGATATTTTCTGTAAAAACACATTTTAAAGACGTTAATAGCTTAACAGTTTTGATTAGCTGTTCATTTGCTTTTCCATAGCTCATGTGAAGGTAGGTATATAATTGACATTGTAAATTTATGACTAAAGTATTTCTCCCTATCTTTGAGGAACAACTCATTATCCTAAGATCATTTGATAGGTTTTAAATTAACAAATTTAAAGTTCTGCGTTACTGTGAAGTCCTTTAACTTGGTCCTCTGTCCCCCCTTTTTCCTATTAATCAGTAGTGGATCTCCTATGTCTTGATAGAAAGCAGTTTTAGGAATGGAAGTCCTACATCGGGCCATAAGTTAAATTTGGGGTTTTAAATACTTCTTGACATTCAACAAAATACTAGCAAACAAATTCAGCAGCAAATGAAAGGGAATATACAAGCGAGATTTATCCTCAGCATGCAGTGATGGTGCAATACATCACGATTAGTGTAGTGCATCACATTAATAGAATGGACAACCACGTGGTCATCTCGATGCAGAAAAAGCACTTGACAAAATTCAGTACACTTCCGTGGTTTAGAAACAAAACTAGAAATAGAAGTGAACTTCTGCAACATCATAAAGGCCATATATAAAAAACCCACAGCTATCATTGTACTCAATGGTGAAAAACTGAAATCTTTCTCCTAAGATCAGGAACAAGATAAGAATGCACACTTTTTCCACGTCAGTTCCACATAGTACTGAAAATTCTAGAGGTTAGATATGAAAAAGAAATAAAAGGCATCCAAATTGGGAAAGAAGAAAAATTATCTCTGTTCTCAGATAGCATGATCTTATGTATAAAAAACCTGGAAGAATCCACAAGGAACTACTAGGGCTAACAAATTCAGTCAGCAAAGTTATAGGATATAAAATTAACAGGAAAAAAATCAATAGTGTTTCTAAATGCTAGCCCTGAACAATTCAAAAGCTAAGCTAAGAAAATGTTTCCATTTAAAATAGCATCAAAAAAAATAAAAAAACTTAGGAATAAATTTAACTATGGAGTTGCAAGACTTATACATTGAAAACCACAAAATGCTGCTGAAAGAAACTTCAGACATAAATAAACGGGAAGCTACCCCATGTTCACAGTGTGGGACACTTAATATAGTGAAGATGACGGCACTACCCAAAGCAATCTGCAGATAATACAATGCAATCCCTATGGCATGTTCTATAGAAACAGTGAAATCCATTCTAAAACTTATGTGGGCTCAAGGAACTGCAAATAACAAAACCAATGTTCAAAAAGAACAAAGTTCAAAGACCCACACACGTTTAGGAATTTAAAAACTTACTACAAAGCTGCGGTAATCAGAACGCTGTGGTCCTGGCATAAAGACCAATAAAATACAACACAGAGCCTAGAAATAAACTGACATGTATGGCTGATTGATTTTTTTTTCTTTTTTAAATATATTTTCAGTTACAGTTGACATACAATATCAGTTTCAGGTGTGCAACATAGTGATTAGACATATAACTTACAAAGCGATCACCCCGAGAAGCCTAATACCCATCTGACACCATGTATAGTTATTAAACTATTATTTACTATATTCCCTGTGCTGTACTTCACATGGTTGATTGATTTTTGACTGGTGTCAAAACAGCTCAGTGGGGAAAAGACAGTATTCAAATGGTGTTGGGGAAACTGGATATCCACATGCAAAAAAATAAAGGTGTACCATTAATGTTACACCACCTACAGAAATTGACTCAAAGAGGATCAATGACCTATATGTAACAACTAAAACTGTATAGAATATTAAACTCTTAGAAGAAAACAGAGTAAAAGCTACATGACATTGGACTTGGAAATAGATTCTTAGATACGACGCCAAAAGCATAGGCAACAAAAGAAAAAGATAAATTAGACTTCATCAAAATTTAAATCTTTTGTGCTTTAAAGGACACCATCAAGGGTATGAAAATACAACCTGCAGCATAGGAGAAAGTATTCGCAGATCATATATCTGATTGGGGTTTAATATCCAGAACACATATAAAGAACTCCTACAACTCTGAAGATACAAACAACCCAATTCAAAAAAGGGCAAAGTACCTGAAAAGACATTTCTGCAAAGAAGCTATACAGGTGGCCAATAAGCACATAAAAAGATGCCCAACGTCATCAGTCATCAGGTGGAAAAAAGCATATCAAAACCATAATGAGACAGCACTTTACAACTATTTGGAGGACTCATCAAAAAAGGGGGGTTAAGAGGGGCTGACAAGCAAGAAATTTGACAACCTATTGTGTTGCTGGTGGGAATGTAAGTGGTGCAGCCCCTGTGGAAAAACAGTTTGGTTCCTCCTAAGTTAAACAGAATTTCCTTACCATCCAGCAATCCCACCTCCTATGTGTATATACAAAAGAATTGAAAATGGACTCAGATACTTGCACACAAATGTTTGTAGAAGCATTAGTCACAATAACCAAAAGGTAGAAACCACCCAAGTGTTCATCAGCGGATGAATGGATAAAACATGGTATACAAAGGAACGGAATTAGAAACATGTTCCAACACGGATGAACCTTGAAAACTCTATGCTAAGTAAAATAAGCCAGACACAAAAAGACAGGTATTATATGACTTCACTTACATGCGGTATCTTGAATAGGCAGCTTCAGAGACAGAAAGTAACGTAGAAGTTGCCAGGGGCTAGAAGGAGAGGAAAATGGGGAGTTGTTATTAATGGGTAGGTTTTCTATTTCGGATGATGAAAACGTTCTGGAAATAGATAGTGGTGGTTACATTGTGAATGTACTTAATGCCTGAATTGTACACTTGAAAATGACTTAAAGTAAATTTTATTTATATTTTACCACAAAAAAACTATTTCTTGATAGAATTTCCCAGTTTACTTCATGAGAAAAAAATATTTTAAAAACAGGAAGGTGGTAACTTCTTTAAATAAAATTATTAAATAGGCTATGTTATTTCCTTTGTTTTAAATCTAGTAAAAGCTAAGCATTTTTAAATACTTGTCAATTAATGGGTAAATCAGAAATCCGGCCTTTTATCTGAGAATTTTTCAAAAGAAAGATAAGTAAATCTAAATTGTTAGACATTTAATCTACTTAAAATTTATGTGATTGCTTCTAATGATTTGTCTTCTCTTCAGACAATTGAGCCAACTGGGAAACGTTTCTTGCTGGCTGTTGATGTCAGTGCTTCGATGAACCAAAGAGTTCTGGGCAGTGTCCTCAATGCCAGCACAGTAGCCGCAGCAATGTGTATGGTGAGAAGCTTTGCCACCTAAACACCGTGTTGACTGGGTTAGGTCAAACGAGAAAGTTACATATGAGCAGGAATTAGGTTTGCACTTGTTTTTGTCATGTTGATTTATTTAGCACATTTTCCTTTCATTTAAATATCATTTCCTATCTAAAGACAATCAAAAATAAGTAAAGTTTTAAGTCATATACACACACACACAAGTATATATATAAAATACTTAAGTATACTTATATAGTTATATATACTTACGTACTTAGGTACGTATAGTATTGTAGGTATACTGAAAAAGCATACCTACGGAATAGTCAGAATAGAAATTTTAATTTTACAACCAAACATTAAATATTAATAGTATTTTTGAGGAAGTAGATAGTGTTTAGAGAAATTATTAATAACTAAAAAGATCAGGAACTAGTAACAACAGTCAGGAGACATCTAGCCTGACCGCTACTGACTGGCAAATGAATCATAGACAAGGAGCTTTTCAGCTTTCCTCTGTGGCTTTGTTCCTTGTGTAATGAACTAAGAATGAATACTCTATTTGCTTCAAAGGATTGTCGTAAAAACCAGTTTCTTTGTAAGAGTTTGTAGAAGTTTTTTGAAAGCTGTACGACTGTTCCTAAGCAGTTCTGCAATGCGATCCTGTGAGTTTAGAGCTAAAATAAGCATAGTGTGTTTCCGTTAAAGGTAAAGTTTTATGTAATTCAAGATACTGTATATATTTCCTCCGATTCTGCTGAAAATTACTACCATTGAATTTTTCAGGTTGTCACTCGGACCGAAAAAGATTCTCATGTAGTTGCTTTTTCAGATGAAATGGTACCGTGTCCGGTAACTACAGATATGACTTTACAACAGGTCTTAATGGCTATGGTCCAGGTAAGAAACTATTTTATTAAGTTTACTTAACATTGTATATTAATTGTATTATTGATGTTATGCCTGATATTAATGAATTTGTGAGAACAAGTTGTTTCATCTCAATTTTCTCATGAGCACAAAATCAAAAACTATATCTACAAGCTTTGGGAAGAACTGTATATCGGCTCTGAACACTATGATAATATAAACATAATACTTGTAAGTGTTTAATTATTTCAAACCTCGCCGTATGGAAACAAGGGCCCTTTCTCTTACTCTTAGTTGTGTTTTGTTCTGAGTTAGATCCCGGCGGGTGGAACTGATTGCTCTGTTCCTATAACCTGGGCTCTGAGGACAGACACCGCTGCTGACGTTTTCATTGTACTCACGGACAACGAGACCTTCGCCGGGAGCGTCCATCCTGCTGTGGCTCTGAGGCAGTACCGAGAGGTGAAAGATTCTCATGCTCCCCCCTCACCCCAGATACACTCACTTCTCAGACACTCACTGCTTTTCAAAAAAAAAAAGATACTGCAGGTAGTACCTTTGTATAGGAGCATACAACACTAGTACTGGACTCAGCAGTACTTGAAATAAGAAACGATTGGCTGCACATATACAATTTACTTCAGCCGGTTCCAATTCTATACGTTACTAACAGTATCCTTTGTAAACAGTATTTTTTATAACAATCAGCACATTTATTTCAGCTTAACTATAAATTCTTTAATGATTCAGTGTGGTCCTTGAAAGATTGAAGTATCATTGGTGAGTTTTGTTAAAGGACTACATAAAGTAAAAGCAAAGCTCTAATATATTATTTAAGTTTTATGGATATTTCTGTGTTCTAATCAGTGCTCTCCAGTCGAGCTTTCTGAAAAGCTGGAAAGATGCGTTGTCCTCACTCTCCAATATGGATGGCAGCCACTAGTCATATGGGGCCATTGAGCACTTGAATTGTGGCTCGTGTGACTGGCAGGAGAAGTAGAAGAGCAGTGGTTCTCAAAGTGTGGTTTCCCTACAGCAACCTTAGACCTCGTTAGACCTTGGACCTCGTTAGAAATGCAGATTCCGGGACTCCTGGGAGACCTGCCGATGGAGTCACAGCAGCCTGGGTTCTGGGTCCTGGCTCTTTCTCGTTCACTAACTGTGGACCTGAGCAAATTATGTCACTGAGACATGTTATAATATATGTTAGAGCATTAGTAGTACTGTTTACCCTTTAGGGTTGTTACAATTACAGCGGGTAACTTACTGACAGACCCCATTGTGGTATCTGACATAGTGCACATTCAGTGATGGTTGTTTCATCTCAAAAACTGAATTGTTTAACAAATCATAGCTGTAGAGAACAAGTTCTTACGTGTGACATATATTATACATAGCAAACTCATAGACCAAAAATTAAGTGAACTATTTCTTTACGTTTATGCGTGCGCACACGCCTAGTATTTGATATGTTGGTAAAAAATGTCTGATGCCCTTGAATATCCTGACAGATTTCGTAAGTACAAAGTCCCTAGGCTGCTCAGGAATATTCTGTGGCTCACAGAACGAGTAATATAGAATAGAGAAGCAGGAATTTCAGGTAGGTTGTTGACACAATTTTATTTTCTAGTTGTCTGAAGATCACATCCTAGCCCTAAAAGATTAACAAATTTTATGGAGAGAAAAAAAAATTGACTTTGCAACAAAAATCTGTCATAGATGGAATTTAAAGTGTTTTAATTTTGGAGGTTATTTGCTTTTGCTTACATAAAATTTTCTAAATGTGTATTTTGATCTTTTCCAACAGAAAATGGATATCCCAGCTAAATTGATTGTTTGTGGGATGACGTCAAATGGTTTTACCATTGCAGATCCAGATGACAGAGGCATGTTGGATATGTGTGGCTTTGATACAGGAGCTCTGGATGTAATTCGAAATTTCACATTAGATATGATTTAAAGCACCACCATGATCTGAGAGGTCCCTTGCATTAGTGATCTCATTAAAAATATGCAGCTACTTCCCAGCTAAGCTTAACCCAGTGAAAGATGATAAGATGATGGCATAGTATGTGCATAGTGGAAAGTTACCTTACCAAAAAACAGAAAAAAAGATAAGCCCAAAGTTCTTTCTGTCTACTAACCTAGCTCCTGGGAAATAGCTTCAGAATACACTGTAGCTCCATGTAATAGAGAACTTCCTGTTGATAGACACTGTAAAATAGTCTAAGAGTTTTGCTTTGGTGAATAATCACATTTGTACTTAAAAGAAGTAAGAGCCAAAAGTGTAAGTAGTTCCATATCATGTCACTTGTTTGAGAAGTGCTTACAGTTTTCTTAAACATTTTCATTGGGAAAGGGATAGCTTCGATAATGTCCACATACTCTGAAATGCACTGGACCATGTAACTGTGATGGAATATGAAACTCATCTGTAAACTTTTATACTGGGGGGTAAAACACAGAAACTAGACTTAAATTCTGAATGAGTTTCTACAAATTCCTGTAAGACTTTTCTAAGGTCACATAAATAGCAGCTTTCTTATTCAGTACAAAAGAAACTGTTTCTTGTGTTTTATTTACACTTGTGGAATTGTTACCGTTAACCAGAAACATAATGGAAACCCCTGAAAAGGAACTCTAATGTGAGTGTCTGCTGAGGAAGTCTCTGGTTTGCTTTTTTTGTTTGTTTTGGTGTATTTTATTGCTGTGAGTTAGGAGCATGACTTGACCGTTTCCTCAGAATTATAGCAAGAGAGCCACATGTAGTCACTTTCTTTTTTTCATACTCTTAAATGAAGACAACATAAAATGTTTCAAGCGTTTAATTCCCCCACTCATAATCTGAAAATGTGACAGTTAAAATCTCAACTGTAACCTTAAGTTGAGCTTTTTCTTTACTTTAAAATGGATATTGTTCTAATTACTTTTAACTGTTTTTTTAGCCAACTGTAAATGGGTTTTAGATATTTTCTAATTGTAAACATGTCAGTGGCCTAGTTCTTTGTCCCTTATTGGCAAAACATTGTTTTTTTAACAGAGTGAAAAAAAGTAATAAAAAAACAAACTAGATCTTTGAAAGGCAATTTTTGAGTAACGAATTACCACTAACCAGTCTGTAAGAAAGTATTTTTTTCTATTTTATTTGTGTTATTAAACGTCTTTTCATTACACTGAAGTGCATTATTTTCTTGAGCAGATGCCCCTTTGTGGGAGGTTTAACCTGTTGAAATGCCAATATCTTTGCTTATAATTATATCATGGTTGTCTAAGCTTACATATAAAACTTCAAATTTTATGTCTTGTTCTTTATAAAAATTTACTGGGGATTTATAAATCCGTTCTTATTTGAAAACGCAAACTAGTAAATGTAAATTACAGCCTTTTACGTGCTTGGGGTTAGAGGTTTTGTTTTGCTCGGAAGGGGGACATTAGTAATGTTAGAATTTGTGTGGGTAATGTCTTCTCTTTTGTGGGAAATTTGGGCTCTGGGAGTGACAAGAAAATCTTCCTTTCAAATTATTTGATCTGTTAAGGTAGCTCTGATGTGTAGCCTTCAAGGCAACTGGTAGCAATTTGTAAATGTTGTGTTTCACCTCGGATCGTTTTGGTCAGCAAAGCTAACAGCAACGTTTCCTACCCTCACCCACCCCCCAAAAAGTAATTTTACTTCTGATGTCATTTTGTTTTTTTAACTATCAAACATCGGATTTAATGTGTTAGCTACAATTTTTTTTTTTACCTATTAGCTACTCTTGACACATTAAAATACTATGTTCAGATTGAATTTAATGTTTAAAGAACATAATAGAATAGTGTACTAGTTATTGAATTCTTTAAGTTAAATACAAGCTCTTAATTAAAAATTATAAAATGATCTAACTTTTACTCTTAATTGGAATTAAGTGAAATATAGTATATATTTCAGTTATGTACTGTTTCTATAGTGTTTTTAGACAGATATTCTTGAGCAAATATTAAATCCATCGAAGTAAGATTAGATGTAACCTTTTTGAAGAATTTAGGTGGGTCAAATGGATTAGGGTAAGATTTAAGAAAGGAGGAAAAAAACTAAACGAACCACCACAGAAGGTATCCTGGAATATTAGAGCTGGAAGAAACCTTAGAAATTTAAAAGGTGATTTTTTTCTTTATTTATTTTTTTAATTTGGGTTAGGGATCCGAGGTCCGAGAGTGTGGCTTTGGAACGCTAGATCTAGAAATCGTGGTCTCTTCATTCCCATTCCAGTACCCATGTATCCACTAAATGGAGAAGACATTGACTCACAAGAGTAGGGAATAAACTAGAATTATTCAAAACTTTTAGGTATTAGGAATTAACGTATACACATCATGGCTTTAGGAGCAGAAAAACATAGAAATTGTAAATATGTATACTTTTGTAGTTCATAGTAATCCTCAAGCACAAGGACTTAACCCGTGTTGCTATATAACATAGTCCTATAGAAAAATTAAAAATCTTGACCTCATTATGGATAAAATGTGATAAAGAAGTTTTATTTTCTGAATTAATTTTTAGGATTACTGCTGCGTTAGTATTTAGGGAAATGTTGCTTTAAAAACACAATCCTAAGAAAATAAACCTATTTCCCAGAAAATATGTAAATATTTTCAGGATATAGTTGTAATTAGAAAAAAAAGAAAAAGAAGAAAACTCCTACCCTTCCTTGTTATTTGAAATTTCTTACTAATTAACACTGTTATATATTATTTAGTTTAGTAACTGTTTTCTGGAAATATTAGTGAGGAAGATGCTAGCAAATGGAATTTAGCGTTACCTCTCTGGAATCTCTTGGTTTATCTAATTTACTGTGTAGCAGTAGACAACCAGTTCACCCCATGTGATTCAGTTTTGCTGTCTTTTCAGAGTAACATACCTGATGCTTGGCTCATGGAAGAATCAGTAATTCAGTATCTGTATAAAAGTGCACATTGGGAGGCGGGCTTGCAATACTAATTAGAGCTGTTTTTAATTAAAAACATTCTTAATAGGATAATGTGTTTTGAAAGACAAAGTGTTTTAGGGAAACAGCACAATAGGATCAGTAATTTTTTTAAAACACTCCTGAGTGGGAAAATGTGAAAGAAAATTTTTCACAGTGAAGGTGACTATTAACTAAGAAGTCACTATTCTCTGTTCAAGAGAAAGAAGGAATATACTCCACATCCCCTTAGGTGGTCCTGGAAAAACAAATTCATACTCTGAGATGCTATTTACATTCGCTTAATCTTTTAAAATAACACGTAAATTGCAAATGATAGAATGCCATCTTATCAGACTTTTTTTCTCATTTTCTGAGATTTTGCAAAAACAATATAAAATTATTTTGGAAATTTAAGGCAGAGTTCCTGAATAAATTTGAGGATCTGACCAGTGAGAAACCTCTTTAAAAGCACAATAAAGCTAAATCTAAACAATAATTAAAGGGAAATTATTATGATAGTTGATCAGACCTATTTTAATTTGACCTAAAGGTATTGCACCCACGAGTACAAACTTCTTGATAAGTGATGCCCTTACAGTAAGTAAGTGATCAAAAATGAGAAATTCTGCACTTGTATACCACAGGTTTGGGGTGACTTGTTAAGGCAGTATCCTCTCTAGAGAAATGTCATACAGCCTCAATGTAAACAGCACAAGGAAGAATTAGAAAACCAAAAGGTGAGCGAAGCTCACAATGAAATCTGTTGTATTTGCTGTCTTGATTTTATTCACTATCCCATTTGCTAACCTCTTATTTGTTGGAAGATGACCTTATACCTCTATTTTTCTTTTAAAACGCCTGACATTTTTGTCTTCTGCTTTTTATAGTCTTGCTCTACCAGGGTACTCGAATGAGTGGCAGGAAAGTCACCCATAGTTAGTTTTGGGATGAATCTTCTGCAGATTGCTTTTTGTTCCATATAGATTTAAGATCATATTTTTTCGAATTATTAATGGGCAGGCCTCGTGGAACAATAATTGAATTGACATTCTCTCCCCAAAGCAAGGTATATTGTATACCTTTTGTATTAGGTGTTTGCAGAAATTTTGAGGCCTTTGAAGATCAGTTATTCAGCCCTTGTTTGCAACTGTAGATGCGCTTAGCTCTTAGAAAAAGCACTCTTCAAAAAATAACATTCTTTCAGAAACTCGCATGTCTCAGTGCTCATATTTCCATAATTATAAAGGCCACCATCAAAATCTTTGGTCTACTAAGTGCCGCACTGACTATATATATATATATATATAACACATGGCTTGTAGCAGAAAAGGTCTTGTCAATAACCAACCGTACTCACATTCAACATTCTTTTAAATTGGTGAGCTTTTTATTTTCTTTTTGAAAAATGAGGAAGTTAATTTTTTTAATCCTATGGTAATATTTTCAAGTACCTAATAATGTGGTTGAGCTACTGTTTGAATAAAATTATAAAGATATTTTCCTAAACCCTGGAAATACCAAATTATGTTGGAAATTGGTAGAAAGAAAACATAAACTAAGAAATTACAAAATTACTGAAATTAAGGTGATAATTTTCAATGAGGATGAGTTTTGTAAATACAATGAAAATACACAAAAGCTGTTTCTGAGCCTAAAGAGATTTTTCCCTTCTGTTTTGCCACCACTATGGGTCATATAAACCTTACGAACAAAAGTGATAGTATTTAATTTGAAAATGTGTTTAAATTTCTGTACTTCTAGAAGTTAATCTATGCTTGCACAAAAGAAATAGTAAGTTAGCTACGTTTCTGCTGGTTTCACTTAATGAACACTTAGATTATTAAGGGTAGTAAATGGGGTGAAAGCCTTGCTGTTTTATATATCATTATCACTTATAATTGATGGATATTGTATTGATACAAACACTATTGAAACTTCTGTTTCAATTACTTGTTAGGCTTTATTTGCAATGTAAACTGTTTAGAATCCATATACAGACAAATTAAATTTAAATTATACATTTAATGAGTAATAGCCAAGAAAAAATGTTTTTGTTGCACTATTCTAAATATGGACTATATGTAATGTGGTATGGTGTAACTAGACATAACTTTATAGTGCATTTGAGTGATACTTTTATTGCCAGCTTCTGATAATGAAGAAATTCTCCAAAGGGATGAGATAATATGAAATCATTTTTTTAATGAGTTGGGGGAGAGGTATTATCTAGTTCTAAATGTCCATTTGCTTTGTATGAAGGCTTTGATTCCCATAATTGACCACTTTATGGATATTTGAATTACACACACTAATAATGCCTGCATAAAATAAGATTTAAGTATGCAAGAGCCTTAAAGTGAAAAACATGATCTTTCTGACTGCCTTAAAATACAACTAGTTCTCCAACCCAGGCATAAAGTTCCTTTCCATAGGGTCTGTTCATTAAGTAATGCCTTAATAGTGTTAGTTTCTCGAGTGAAAACTCCAAGGGTCTTTTAGAGCTTTCACTTTTACATAAAGAATGGGAATTTGTTAAGTTTTAAAACCTTACTGTACATTACTATTTGAAGCACCCACTAACAGGATAAACATGACTGTTAACATCAGTAATATTTGTGGAAGTTTGAGGGTTTTTTTATTGTTTTGTATAACAAATTACCCAAGAAACTGGACTTTATGTAACTAACTCCAAGGACCAAGTTGTATCTTTAAGCACTATGAATGAAAAATACAGTTACACAGTTCCAAAAAATTGTTAATTTTTTAAGGGGATTTTTCAAGACAAAAGGCAAATATTTTGTTTGAAGCCTACAAGCAAATTCATTCAAAAAAGTGACTGTAATTGTGAAACGTTGCAATCAGTATAAAGTATCGAGACCAGTGATTTGTTTAATTACATTCACATTTTGTACATTCAATTTGCCTTTCAAAGCAGGAATCTTTTATAAAACTGAAAGAGAACTTTAAATTGTAAAGCTGGTGCTTAAAAGTATATAAAGTTTGATAAGTTTCATTTCAAAAGAAAGGACCCTTATGGGGGCGCAGGGGTCCGAGGTCTGTTGGTAAACTCTTTGATGCTTTGTTTAGTCTTCCAAGTTTTCACTGTAAATACCTAACAATGTAATTTTGCTGTTTTCTGATAGAAAATGGAAGAAATACTAATGTATGAAATTTATTACATGATAGAACAGTTTTCATCGATACTGTGAAATCTTGACTTCCTCTCCTTTCTATCCTTGCAAAATGCCATACGGAATAAATCGTTTTAGACATGGAACACAGGTGGGCACTCTGAACTGTTTCTGGTCAATTGTATTATTGTAGAAATTGATAGAAGTACCAAATAAACTATGCACATCAAACAATTGTCTTTATTTTTTTAAAGAGATAAGAATTTTAAGCCTCTAATATGCTTTATAAAATCTAAGACTCTTAGTAATCTATTATATTTGAATACGATGAAAATAAGGTTTTGGAAATTAAATTGGCCTTACAATTCCTCTATATACTACTGTTTGTAACTATTACTTATTTAAACTATATGTGGTTGGGATATTTTTCCAATGGATTTCAATTATAGGATCAAAACAACTGGATTTAATCAAAGTGCACATTATTAAGTTTTAAAAACAGGATTCTGTGAAAAAAAATCTCACATTTGCCTTTGGGAAACGTTTACAGCAAAGTCAACCGTGCAAATAAAAACATTTTGTTTCAGTGCCAGTTTGCAGACATTTCTATCTGAATTTCCATAAAATTTTTCTGAAAAGTTTCAAGATCAGAGCTGGAAGTTATGCAGAAGAGTAAGAGCACGTTTCATGAGCATATACCCATCAAAACTTGGAACACTTGGTTGATTTTATAGTTCTTTATTTAAACATGACAGTCAACAGTTGTGGAAAAAGGAAGACTGCAAACTGTACATTTCTTTATAGATGAAGAAAATTTGACCTTAAAAAATGTTGCTTATATGACATTTTTTAATAATATACATTAGTAAACAATAAAATCCAACTACATTTAAACAAAACACCCTTTTTCCCCCCTTGACTTTTAAGTTTTCCAATTAGATATTTTGACAATTTGAGTATAAACTGATTAGTGATAAAATGAGAAAACAAATGGCCCACTTAATGTTAATGGGCTCCAGTAAACAGTCTTTCAGATCTCAACATTAAAAATAAGAGGACAGGGCCAGCCTGGTGGCTCAGGCGGTTAGAGCTCCATGCTCCTAACTCTGAAGGCTGCCAGTTCGATTCCCACATGGGCCCGTGGACTCTTAACTACAAGGCTGCCAGTTCAATTCCTCGAGTCCCGCAAGGGATGGTGGGCTGTGCCCCCTGCAACTAGCAATGGCAACTGGACCTGGAGCTGAGCTGCGCCCTCCACAACTAAGACTGAAAGGACAACAACTTGACTTGGAAAAAAGGCCTGGAAGTACACACTGTTCCCCAATAAAGTCCTTTTCCCCTTCCCAATAAAATCTTTAAATAATAAAAAAAAAAGGCTTGTGAGCAATACAAACAAAAAATAAGAAAAAGATAAAAGAGGACTGAACAAAACTCTTTTAAACTGGATCCTCACCATTCTTTCTAGCCTGCGATTCTGGAAAAAGCTGTTGAAACAATGCACACCTAGGTTTTCTTAGATTTTATATTTTTATCCAGCTATAAGGTATGTTGATGGGGACTGTCTCCCTAAAATTTGTATGTTGAAACCCTAACCTCCAATATGATAGCATTTGAAGATAATGGCCTTTGCAAGAAATGCGATCTTAGGCAACGCGATGGATTATGCCTTTATAGGAAGAGCTGTGAGAGCTCGCTGCTGCCGGTCGTGTGAGGGCAGCAAGGAGACGGCCGCCTGCAAACCGGGAAGAGGGTCCTCACCGGGAACCCAATGAGCCGACGCTCCATCTCAGGCTTCCCAGGCTGCAGAAATGCGAGAGCAAGTGTTTGCTGTCTGCACCGTCCAGTGACGGCCCAGCAGCTCGAGCTAAGACCTAGGGAGGGGAGGGGAAATGGACCCCCCCCATAAGGCGGTAGCGAGACCCTGACAGCCTGATGGGTGCACGAGACAACCACACGGCAGCCCCGCCCCCTTATCCGCGGTTTCAGTTACCGATGGTCCACTGGCCGGGAGCGCTAAATGGCCAGTCGCGGGCCGTTGCCGTCGCGTGATGAAGTCTCGCGTGGCCTCGCTCGGCGCTCCGGCTCATCCGAGGCGGGAGGCTCCTGCCGCTGCCCCGGCGCGGCCGCCTCGGCGTCGGGTGCAGAGGTGGCGCCTCGGGCCCGGGCTCCGCGCCCGCTTCACCTGCCAGACGCCCCGCGGCACCGGGCAGTGGCGCTGGCCTTGCGGGCGCGGAGGTGAGGCCGGTGCGGCCGGCGGCGCGTGCGACGGCCGTGGTCACACAGCACGACGGCCGGCGGGGAGGGTGTCCCGCGTGTGACCGCACCTGCCGGGCGGCCTGGTCCTGCGGCCTCGGTGTCCCCGGGCACGCACCGCGGCTCCGCTGGGAGGGCGGCCTCCCGTGGCCCAGGGGGAGCTGTGTCGCACGGGGTCGCGGGGTTTGCCGGCCCTGGGGGGAGGGGCAGAGCCTCGGGAGGGACGAGGAGGAGTCGGGGTCCGCCGAGTGGCCGCGGAGCTGGGGGCCGTGTCCGCTGAGGCCGGGGCTCTGCCCGCACGCCGGAGACCGGACACCGAGCCCCGGCGCCCCAGCGGCAGCCCGGGAAGCGGCCGGTGGGCACTCGCCGCGGCCCCTGCGTCTGCGGTCACCCGGGCGGGGCGACCCTGGCAGCACTGCGCTCGGTGCGTGACACGGACGCCAGAGTCCGCTCGGTGTTGCTGCCAATGCCCTGTGCCCGCCAGGCCGCTGTTACAGCTGTCCTGTCGTCCTTCGCCTCCTGTGCCTCCCGTGTAAGTGAAACTTAATGCAGGGATGAGCGCAGACAGACAGGGCCCCAGGCTACCTGCGGTCGCGGGTGTTACCTGGGGGGCTCGGAACACATCCCCGAGGACAAGCGGGGACTACGGCGCACATTGCCGAGCCACGGTGATCAGAACAGCCCTTCTGTACCACGGGTCTGCTCCCCCCTGAGCACCGTGCGGTGACTTATGTCCTCTCCATTTCTCAGACGTTAGAGGAAGATGGTATCAGCCGCCGGTGACAAAAAGGAACTTACCAGCTGGGAGAGATGAAGTCGCCTACCTACCAGTCACACCTAGGAACCGTGACTCGTGAAATGAAGGCTTCCCTGTCTTGATGGAACAGGTGTGTCCCTGTAAGTACCAGTTACAGTTTGTTTTCACCGAGGATGGAATTCCTCGTGTCTGCCTCCCCAAATCCCTCCCCTGGAACCCGACTTTGTAAAGAGCCCTGCATAACGAGTTAAAACACGTTCTTCACTGAGCGGTACGTCGGCAGGGCACCCACCCAGTCCCAGATTGTTCCTGCTGTTCAGACACCCACTGGAAGTCCACATTGTGGCCTGTGCTTCTGACCGGCTGGCTATAGACGGGAGGCTCCCAGGAACTCCTCCCTTGTTGTCACGCAGCTGCCTAACCGTCTGTCCCCTCGAGCCTATCCCTAAAGAAAGAAGAGTCTGTGAGACTTTCCTTTCAGGGACTTTGCTTCACCTTTCTGCTTACACTTCATGTCTCTCTGTTTGGCCCCCAAAGGATGGTTGGTCAGCCAATGACGGAAAAGATTCCTCCCGGGAGGAACAACCCAAGCCAGGCAGAACCGTGTGGGGACCACCAGGAAAACTCACAGGGTTGACAGAGGTGGGCACAGCCCCCACCATCCCCCGGCTAAGGAGAGCTTCTGCCCACGTGGCTGTATTCCTTCCCACAACCTGCTTGGGAAGTGAGCCAATGATGTAATAACATCAGTTCTCCTTCCATTCTTAACAATAAGTCTCAGCATAAAGGATTTGTTCCTGGGGAGGCACATATCATAATTGTTAAGACAAAATGGGACGTTCGATTCCGGCTTTTTGCAGGCAAGGGTGATTGACTTGAATCAGTTTTCTGGTATGATGTGTGAGACTCACAGACCGTGGAGAAAACAATGCTACTTCCTTGTGTGTTCATCAATAACAGCCAGAAGGCAGCCCGATTCAGAGGACCCCAGTCCTCTGAGGCTGGGAGACCCTTGGCCCCGGTTCATAACTTTCTTGATTTCTGTTTCTTTCTTAACCCTTCGCCGCCCGTTCTCGTTCTCTCACTGCCTGTGTTGCACTGGACACGACACTCCCTGGATTTAATTAATTAGCTAGAGCAGCTCACAGAACTCAAATATTTTGCTTAATAGATTATCGATTTATTAGAAAAGGATATACCTCGGAAGAGATGCACAAGGTTAGGAGTGGGGAAAGGGCACGGACCTTCCATGCCCTCCTCAGGCACCACTCTCCCTGAATCTTCACGTGTTCACCAACCAGGAAGCTCGCAGAACCCGGTCCTTCTGGGTTTTTATAGGCTCCTTTACACAGGCGTGTTAGATTAAATCATTGGGCATTAGTGGTTGCATTCAATCTCCAGTTCCTTTCCCCTCCCTCGAGCTTGGAGGTGGGGCTCAAAGTTCCAACCGGCTCATCACTTGCTTGGTTCCACTGGCAGCCACCTCCCATGCTTAGTGGGCATTGCACAAGCCACCTCATTCACACAACAAAAGTGGCTCTGCTCACAGAAAATTCCAGAGGTTTTAGTATCTGGGTGCCAGGAAAGGGATGAAGGTGAACTATGTATTTCCTATAAATCACAATATCACACAAGGTAATAGACTTCCTTTACTCGCTAACAAAGATTTTACAACACAGCAAGCATGTAAAATTTCTCAGGACATAATGCAAAATAAAGGACATTCCAGTCTCTGTTCTATTCATGTTAGAACTTACCACAAGAATGACATAGCCCAAATGCTTGTTTTATCAAGGTCTCCTGATGACGGTTTAAGAAGTCCATGGAGAAAGCATCATTGACGGCAAGTAGCCAAAAAAGCCACAGCCATCACCCGCAGGACTTTCCCAAGATTCTTTGGTCCATTTTGATCACAAAGCAGAAGCCCTCCACTTCTCTTAAAGTACATATTCCTCCCTCTAAAGTTTCTCTTTTCCAGCATCTGGTAATCTGCCTATGTGAGTGTGGGGTCATCTAGTAAAATGCCTCTTAGGCACTTAATATTAACTCAAGTACGTTTCTGAATTGTTTCAAAAGTTCATCCTCATACAAAACTGAAATAGTCCTCCTTTTAATTTCTGTTGAAGAGCTACACAAAATGAAAGGCTTTGATAGGCAGAAGGGGTGAGAAAAAAAGTTTAGAGCAAGGGGTGGTTTCAGGCGGGGTCACCTTTCTTTGGGGGAAGCAGGGAGCCTATCAGGTGGATCTTCTCAATTGACCAGGAAAAATCCCAGACCAACTGGTTAAAATTCCATTCCTGAGAGAGGCTGAACCTGCATTTAGGTTAAGTGTTAGGTCTCGGTCTGGTGATGTTTGGTGACGTGGCCATAGCATAAGTGACTCCATTTTGGGCCTGAGGTCTCTATTTTTTCACACTGCTTATAGGTGCAGTTTCTGTTCTTTGGAACAGCTAAGTCAATTAAATGACTGATTTGGTTTCTCTGAAATAAGTTTCATTCCATCGTACAAATTTAATATACTTCTCTCAGTCAACTTCTCAAAGTGTGAAGTGTTGTCACAATATAACACTAGGACATGTCCTACCAAGGTCACAGTTGCATCAGTGAAAGCCTCACGTTTCAAAGAGAAATCACACATCAGTCCAAACCACTAAAAGCTGCAAAACGTAAGGGGTTGACTCCTGAGTAGTATACATAATAAAGAATCCCAGATGTTTACCTTCTAGCTCTTGGTAGTAAAATGTATATATAAATTCCTAATAAGACACATTCTTCCCTGATCTTTTGATATAACTCCACCCCTCCAGTTTTAAATATCCCTTTTTCTCAAGAATGAGAAGGCAGGAAGATGAGGTTTCCACAGTGATTTATTGCTCATTGTTTTTACAATGTTTTCATGAAAATCATTCACATACTTGAAGATCCTCAAACATTCAAAAGGCATCATCGGGCATTATCACTTTGAATAACTGGCATTTTACTATCACTAAAATTCGTGTTACTTTTCTTTAAATAACACTGACGAACCAATGGCAGCAATTTCCCTTCTTCGTGAAGCCTATGAGTGTCAGTTGCACCTCCAATAAAAGTTCCATTGACAAATATTCTTGGCACCTGTGGGACAAACAAAGATTAAATGTCACCCGTGTGTCAGAAATAGAAGACCATTTGACATAATATCCAATGCTCCACTCAGGGTATGTTTCTGGGCCAAGCACCATACTAACTCCCTCACAAATTACCTATTTGAATCTTCACATCCCTTGAGTTAGGTACAATTTTGAGCCTTATTTTGGAGGGCAATGAAGCACAGGCACTTGCCCAAAATCAGAGTGATAGTAAATGACAGAGCTGGGATTTAAATCCAGGACAATCTGACCCTCAAGTCCTTCCTCCAAATCACACTGGCATATAAAAAGGAAAATAAAACAGTCTGTAATTACAATAACGTTTAAGTGTCTTACGGTTGTTTACTAAAGGGAAAGAGAATACTCTGAACTTCTGTGCACATAGAAACAAGAAGGAAAATGGCCCCATGGTGTATTTTTCTGAGAATGCATATTATGGAAAAATCCACAAATGTCAAGAATCTAAAACCATGGGGCACTAAAGTGCTTCCATCGGCACAGTAACTGAAGACTGAGCCCTGGTCTGTACCGTCCAGGTGAGGGGCGGTACAGAAGACTCAGACATGAGAGGAGCTCCAGGAGACTCATAGACAAACAGTCATGCCAACACCAGTGCCCCACCCGTCCCAGTCTCACACGCACAGCAAGAATAAAAATCAAAGGAATGAACTCTGCTGTTTCCTAGTCTATAAATCTGGTTCCCAGATCGTCGTGTCTTGCATTACAAAAGTAGTGGGAAGTGAGGAGGGTGGCGCAGGGTTAAGAAATATAGTAGCTAAGAATAGAGTGCAAGCAGGGCCAAGGGACTCGAGCCTCAAAGGACTGAGCCCCGAATCAGGCCAACGCATAGCTTTTATTGATTAACAAATGAGGAAGTAAAGCTTGTTAATCTCAAGGTCTGTGAATCTCACACATTATCCTAGGAAACTGATTCAAACCAGTCACCGTTGCCTGTAGGCAGCAGACCCGTAAGTCTCAGGACGTCTTAGAAGTTGCTGTGTGTCCCTCCCCAAGGGCCAAAACCTTTATGCACAGGAAGAGACAGAGAGCTGATGTTATCACATCCTTGAATCTCTTCCCAAGCAGGATGTGAGAAGGAATGTAGCCAGAGGCAGAAGCTCTCCTGAGGCAGGGGTAGATGGGGGTCTGTGCCCACCTCTATCAATCCCACAAGTTCTCCAGAGGGCCCCCACGTGACTGTGTCTGGCTTAGGTTGCTCCTTCCTTAAGGAATCTCACCCGTCATTGACTAACCAGCCACCCTTTGGGGCCAAACAGGGAGGCGTAAGGTGTAAGCACAAAGGTGAAGCAAAGTCCCTGAAAGGATCCGTCTCACAGACTCTCCTTTCTTTAGGGGCAGGCACGAGGGGACAGACGGGTAGGCTGCTGCGTGGCAACACCGGATCTGCCATTTCTTTACCAACACAAGCTTCTCAACAGAATGTCTGGCTCCCTTTTGCTAACACGAGGGTCTGGACTGTAGTGGCCCAGGTCACCAGCTATGCGGGGGAAAGCCCCACAGAGAATACACTCACGGTTCTTTCACCAGTCATTCTGTAAAGAGCATCTTGGAACTGGCTTCCGTATTCAAGCGTGTCCAGTTCCACCACTTTGCAGTTAACATTGATGTCATGGAAAAGCTTCTTTGCCATTGTACAGTAAGAACAAGATGTTTTCGAGAAAATCACCACACAATTATCAGAAATTGTTTCCTGAAGTCAAAGAGACAACAAAAAATAACTGTAATTCCAGACATTACCTTTTGGAAAGAAATCATGATACAGTGAAGAAAGGGTATGGATTTGGGGGTTCTCATGATTCAGGGCTCAAACTAAGTCTCCATTATCCATTTTCTCATCGGTAGGTTGAGGGTAATGTTATTCATTTCAAAAGAATGTTATTAGGAAAAAAGGATGTAACAGCTGGAAGGTGTGGATATGGAGTAATAATGATTGTAGCCAGTTCATATACAGCAAAAACTCGGTGGGCCAGACACAAAGCTCAACACTGTACTTTACGAGCTCATTTCAACCTCACTACAGTCCTGAGACAGGTCCTACTATGACCTCCGCCTCACAGATAAGCAAAGTGAGCAGAGAAAGGTAAATAACTTATTCACAGTCCTCTAGCTAGTAAGTGGCAGACCTGGGATTTGACCCCAGGCAAGTCTGGTTCTACCGTCCAGGCACGTACTCTTCTCTGTTACACTGCTTCTCAAAGAGTCTGGAAGTATCCAGGACTTATCTCCTCACCTTCTTTGACGTTCAGTGGTGAGGACTGACATGTGATTTCTCTTTAAAATGTAAGGCTTTCACTGAGCCAGGTAGAAACCACAGCTTACTGTATATCTTTATAGTAAAAAAACAAAAACCTGTCATTACTGTATTGATAAGGTACGCTTATATTGTTGCTCCTGGAAAACCTATCTCCAGAAATCCTTATTCAATGAATGGGTTGGAAGCAGAGGTCAGAAACTGTATTTAAAACCGTCCCAGATGACTAATGGGATCAGCTTGGTTTGGAAACTACTCCCCAGGCCTTGGATCACAAAAACCATGAGACTTTGTTAGGCATCTGCATTGCCTATGGAATCTGTTCTGTTTTGTTTTTCTCGTTTCTAAGTATATGAATATCCAGGCCCTTCAAGAGATTCTGAATGTGTAGGTCTAGGACCAGGCATCCGTTTAGGTTGTTCTTATGTGGGTCGTAACCAGAACCTTCAGGATGAAGGCCAAACATCAGAAAGCAGGGTCCCCAGGCAAAGCGATTCAAATGCTGTGTCCACCTGGGGTGTCAGAAGCCTTCTCAGTCCCAGTTCAGCAGCCTGCAAGTTGGTCTGTTGTTACGCTTTCTCTTCTGCTTACTCAGCATATTCAGTGTAAAAGTCTATGTCGGAGAGCCAGCCATATGAGAGACGTATTAACGAACCCATGTTATAAATGCGAAAACTGAGGCCGAGTGGTTCCCAATACTGGGATTTGATCCCCCCTGTGCCAACACCAAAGCCAGTGCTCTCCTCCATCGTGCTACCTCGATTATAGGTACATAGATTATAGGCACACAGAGGCTCACTGAGAGGGACGTGAGCAACCTGGGTGCTCACAGGTAGTACAGACACTGACGAAGAGATGCCAAAGTGCGCTGAAACTCAAGATGAGAGTGCCAAAGGTTCTTGAACCTTCCTTCTCACCTTTTCTCAAGCTCATCCTTGCTATACAGTTCATGATTTTGTATTCTTGTCTTAAACAGATTCAATTCCCTCATACTGGGTTTCTAGCACTGCTGTTACACTCAGCAGCTGTGACTAAATAGTTTTTTGCACCAAATAAAGGCAGAAATGTTCTGTGTGTGTGGTAGGGTTGGTGGTGAGGAACACAGAAAGAAAAACATGACTGTGTCTTGTAGGCTGTGAGGGAACAAGAGCAATTTCCTGAGGCAGAATTAACTGGGCTTTGTGTGTGTGTGTGTGTGGGGGGGAACAAGAGTAAAACGGTAGAACACAGCAGTGCACAGATTCCCTGAGAAGATAGTTTATAGATTACCTATCGTGTCCTAGGTTCTGTGTGTAGACAACAAAGCTGTTGTTATAGAGCTTCCGAGGCCAAAATCAAATAGTACCCCTGGCTAAGGGAAGCCTGACCTGAGGAGGGCAATGGAAAGAAACAGCCAACATCACAGACCCCGCTGAGAGGGAGTGAAGACTCCATTAAGAGTAAATCTCAGGGGCGGAAGGGTGGCTCAGTTGGTTAGACCATGAGCTCTGGGCAACGGGGCTGCAGGTTCAAATCTCACATAGGCCAGAGAGCTGCGCCCTTCGCAACTAGAATGAAGTCAGTGAGCTGCCGCTCAGCTCCCGGGGTTCCAGATGGCTCAGTTGGATGGAGTGCCAGCTCTCAACCACAAGGTTGCTGGTTGGGCTCCTCGACTCCCACAAGGGATGGTGGGCAGCGCCCCCTGCAACTAACAACAGCAACTGGACCTGGAGCTGAGCTGCGCCCTCCACAACTAAGACTGAAAGGACAACAACTTTGACTTGGAAAAAGTCCCGGAAGTACACATTGTTCCCCAATAAAGTCCTGTTCCCCTTCCCCAATAAAACCTAAAGGAAGAAAACAGGAGTAAATATCATAAATTTTGACTACCAAAATGGACTGTTTTGTCACATGGATTATTTTGATAGTAAATATTAAAATAGATTTTTAGTAATTCATTTGCTGAACCATGTCAGATTGGATATTGAATAAGAATATTCAATGCATAAGACATTTCTTTTTCCACACAGGAGAGTTTCTTTTCCTCCTACGTTTTCTTTATCACTCACTTGGATCTGAGTCGCAGGAGGAGCTGCTGGCTTCCCCAAAGGTGACGACATGCTGTTCCCCATCCTAAAAGGAATTTGTAAAGGTAAGCCAGTTTATGAAATATTAAAAATAATATACCAAATGCGATCCATTTGAAGAAAACCTGATATGCAAATAGATATTCAAACATATGTAGAAGGAAAGAAGTGTTCTTATCAGTACAAAATATCAGTTTACAAAGTATTTTACTAAATACTTGGTTTACTAAAACCAAAGGGCCTTTGTGCTTTTCTCACTAACCTCCCAATGGCCTTAATTATTTGATAAAACCACATTTACTGTGTTTAAACCCTGGCACCAATTTCAAATACACTGTCCTAATGATTGGCCCCCATGACCATTTCCTTATAAAAACATGCCAAAACTCCACGAACACGTGATGAAACAGAAAACCTACAAAAGTCAAAGATTTTACAGCTATTGAATTATAAGGTTGTACACCTGAACTTTATTAATAACATTACATAATGTTATTAATAAATTTCATTAATTTTTTAAATAAAAAAATTAAGGTTTTAAAAGTGGGGAAAAAAGGATTTTAAGGAAATTAAAGTATCTCTCACAATGATCCATAGCTCCAAGTTTCCCAATCAGTAAAGTGGGAACAATAGTCACTCCCACCTCAAAGAGTTTTGTGAAGGTTAAATGAATTGATATACATAAAGAACAGTGCCTTGAACACAGCACACGTTCAATAACATTTGACATTATTACTATTATAGCCTGATTACAGAGACCCTCATTATCCCAGTATTTATTATTCAAAATCAAGCCACTGGTAGCTTGTACAAGGAGGTATTGTAACAGGAAAAGGTCCACTACACTAAAAAAACCAACCTTAGTTTAATATCATCCAGTCTCCCTGCCTGTCCCTAGAACCTTTCCCCACTGACTTCCTCTCTTGATCAGTCAAGTCCTACAGCATATTTGGGACAGTATGACATCAGGATGCAAACTAGTTGCCAGGTGGAGTTTCAATCCTTGCCAACGGACTGTAAGATAAAAGGGGGTTCAAAAAGAATTACTCAACCATCTAGGGATGAAGAGAGTAAGCTAAAGAATTGAAGCCTCAAATAGTTCAGAAAACAGTCTCCTTATGATTATGTTGCAAACTCAAGTTTTGATAGAAAACTTTCTCCCTCCAAACGCTGAAAGCACTTAAAATTTAAATGTTGTACTGTTGTTAAATATAAAAGTAATCTACTTTTTATAATGTTTAGATTCCTTTTTAAAAAGGTACCCACCAAAACTTTTCTTTTTTACTGTGTAGCATGAAATTTTAGTACTGGTTTAAGAATCCACTTTAAATGGCTTTTGACATGTGATCCTTGGATGATGAACAAAGGGAACAAAGCTGTTGTTACAGAGCTTCCCAGGCCAAAATCAAACAGTACCCCTGGCTAAGGGAAGCCTGACCTGAGCTGGGCATGCCTGCCTGCTTAGAATAAAGACGCTGTAACAAACATTACCTTTGGTAATAAGGAAAAAGAGACACAAACTACTGCAAGGGAACATTGTAACTCCCCAATGATTACAATCTATTGTTTCTTGCTTCCCAATAGTTGAGCAAGGAAACCTTTAAAACAAAAAGGGCCTGTGTGCTTTTGTCAGAAAGGGGTTGGGGAAGCCAGCTAGCCAATTTAGCAGACATTCTCTTTAAGAAAAAAGCAAAATGAGTTCCTGAAGCCTAAACCAGAAAAGAAAGGAGGTTAATCTGTGCTGGCCTGGACCTAAGAAGGTGCCTGTGAATAAATCAGCGATGCATTAGGTTGTCAACCAAGAAACTGAGCCCTTTTCATCCCAAGTCCAGCATTTATTTGTCATCCCTAAACCATCTACTACAAGATTCACTGTTGAAGCAGGAGTTCCAGTGGAACTTTGGCAAGAGCATGTTTTCCTGGGTAGTGAGAGCAGGTGGGAGGTGCATTCTGAAATGTCACCCCCTTCCCAGACAAGTAAAAGAGAACGTTTCTGGAAGGGACCTTTCTCCTTAAATCTAGTTGAGCTTTGCAAAAGCTGTCACCTATCAAGGAACAGAACATCAACGGAGAAGTCAGTGTGCACAATAAAGCTTTCACTTCAACAGTGATGAAGCACCCACTAGTCAAAGGCACATGAAGGAAGCACCTACTACGTGCTAAGTCGGCAAAATGCTAAATGCCCCAGGGAGACACAGGGTGGGAAAAACACACCGGAGGGGCTTTGTGACCTGTTAGCCACATGGTTAGACCCTTTGATTAGCGCCTTCCGGAGGGGTTCCCTCGCTTAGCATACAAAGTTCAAGAGTTTCGAGCATCTTGCAAAATTGTAGGAGTCCCCAGGCCGAGGGGGGCGGGAGGGTCTGGCAGGCGGGCGCGACGCACAGCGGCCGGCACGGGGGGCACAGCATCGGCCGGGCGGCGTCTTCCGTGCGGGCCCGGTGACCGCGGGGTACTGGAACCGGAGCAGCGCGGGGAAAGCGCGGTCCTCGCTGTCGCCAGGGGCGACCTCAACCTGCGACAGCCACCGTACCTGTCCTGAGAGACGTGGCCCCTCGGGAGGCGGCGCCCCCTCCCTTCGGCCTGGGGTTGCCTGAGCAGCCGGTGAAACTGCACAACTGGCGACTGCATTAGGATTTCAGCTACACAGCGACTGTTCAGGCTGTGTGTCCCCTGCCTGCCACATTGGGGACACACTGAGACTAAACAGTTCTTCGCTGTCAATCTGAAACCCCAATTTGTTGAGGCATCTTGTATTTCATCTGGCAATCGTGGGGGTTGCGACACGACCCAAGTATTTTCAACCAGAGTCCCCGGATCCTGCAGTCGCACACCCGCCCTGGCCCCGGCCTCTCCCGCCCTCCGCGGCCTCCGCTGGATGGGGCTCGGGACCCACGCGGCGCCGCGCCGCGCCTCGCGGGAGGAAGAGGCTCCAGGCCCCCGCGCCCCGCCGAGCCCACCCTCGCCGGTACCTGAAGGCCGCCCTGCCGCTCCGGTCCCCGCCCCGGGCGAGACGCGTCCCCGCCAGCGCCGCGCGGCGCCAGGGCATGGTGTGAGCGCCGGGCTGCAGCCACCGGGGATGGGGCGGCCCGTCGTCCCGGAAGGCCCGCCCCGGCCGACAGGCCACGCCCTCTGTCACCCGACCGCGCCCCCGCACGCCCGGGCACGCCCCCGCACGCCGGCCACGCCCCCGCATGCCCGCCCCGCCCCACCCGGCCGCTCGGGGTTTTCCTGCAAAGCCGGATTCCTGGCGAGTTGTGTCAGGAACTCAGTGTCGTGTCACCCAGTGTTTACAAAGCTCCGAATGTCACCAATGTCCGAATGTCACCGTCTGCCACTCAAGATGACTTCTCCGCCAGACAACTCGCTGGTGCTTCCACTCACGCCCACGCCTCGGGCATTTAAGTTTCTTTCCGGATTAGGGATGCTTCTAAAGGCTCAGTGAGTGGAACGGTGGCCAATATTCTGGCAAAACGGACTAAAGAAAGAAAAAACAAAGGGAAGACTGCCGGAAAGAAGCCAGTCCTTGGGATGTTGGCCTGGGATGACAGTGTCCTCACAGCGCCTGCTGGCCGGGTCTCCGTGCCGGGGAAGGAAAAGCCTCCGCCAGTCCCCGGAGGGTGGAGAGGAGAGCCCGCAGCCACCTGCAGCCACCTACTGCGGTTTTACGTTCACGGTTAGGAGGAAAAGTAACCCGATGGAGAACGTTCATTCTAAAGGAAACAAACGTTGTGTTTTCGAAATTAGGAAATGAACGTTAGAAGCCCAGCGCTGTCTCGCCGTGGCTTTGAAACTAGGCCGGTGATGCTGAGACCAAGCCGGGGCCCGGGTCGCGGTGATAAGAGCCCTCGGTGCGGTGGCGGCTGCGGAGCCCAACCGAGCAGACCGCGCTTCATTCACCGAACTCGCTGCAGTCTGTGAAGGAGGGTCAAGGTCAGCTGAGACGCCTGCCCCTAAACAGTTATCACCCCAGTGCAGACCCTTCTCGATCCTTCGTGCTCAACGAGCTAAGGGTAAGGTTCACGTTACCAGGTTACAACTGCTGTTTCTGACGGTTCTCTTTCTACTTTCAAGTGGGCTGTGCTTCACGACTTCATGAAAGGATGAAAGACAATTGCAGAAAACAAACACCCTGAAAGGCGTGCGGCCATTCTTCATAAATCCAAAATAACTTTAGAAATTAGGAGATGTCGTCTACAGTGTTGTGCGGTTTTGTCTTGTCTGTGCAATCAAAAGATAGCTGCTAAGGAAATTTACTGCGTTGTTTTTGTTTTGAAGTAGAATTTTACCCTATTGCCTCAACTAATTTTACAAAATAAAGACCATTAGGAGGTGAAACAATCCTGTCACGATGTAATTTTAATGTAGTAGACACGGCTTACAGATTTTTAAAAAGAGATCCCACAATGAAAGTACTTCCAAAATGGTATGTGGGAATGAAGCATACTACATACTACATACTACATACTACATACTACATACTACCTCTTGGTGCTCAGTTGGCTGGCTACACAGCGATGGGTTGGGGTCATACGTGTGATGTGTACACGAGCCTAGTAGGAAGCACGTGGGCCCGTGACCTACACGTGTGCTGTGAACACCGTGGGGAACCAACATACAGAGGGTGCCCCCAACAGGTAAACGCATTTTCAGAAAGGAAAACACTGTATTAAACTTGTAATACTCAACATGTACCGATGACAAAGGATGAACACAAGTCGTGTGTGGGATTTGGGGCACTTCCGGGGTTCGCAGTGGCTCCCCGCTGGGTGCCCTGGGAAGATGATGGCCCTCACTTGCCTGAACCCCACCCTTGCAGTCGTCGCCTCACTAAACCAGCGGGCACCCTGCCAGGTTGGAAGCTATAAAAGAAGCGCCCACGGGGCGGGCACCGAGCATCATGCGGGGCCGGAACCTCCGCCTGGCTCTGGGGCGCTCCCTGCTGGCATTCTGCCTCCTGACGCTGCTCCACGAAGCCCGGGCAAAGCGGTGGGACCTCCTCGGGGGACTTCCGCCGAACCTGTCGCTCAGCCACTCGCAGATGCTGGAGGTGGAGCCGCCAGCGGCGGTTACGCACTGCCCGGCCGCCGACTCTACTACTCCCGCGGCACCAACAGCCTCCAGGCGCAGGGACCACTGGTGGCCGGCGCCAGGCTGCACCTGAGCGTGCAGATGGGGCGCAGAGCCTGCAGGGAGAGCGCGGTGGCCGGAGACCGCGGACACCTCACCCCCTGCACCCCGACCCCGTCCCTCCGCGCTGCAGGATCGGGAGGAGAAGCGGCGCTGCGACGTGGAGACCCTAGAGCTTCCTGCAGAACCCCTCCAGGCTTCTAACGCCCCCTGGGGGACACCCCCGCGGCTAGGGGAGCGGAAGGGCGCGGCACCGCGGAGGGGCGCCCTCCCAGTCCACGGACCACATCTGGTGCACTGCATTTGCCAAGCCTGCTTGGCAAATGTATAGAATGCATTGGTAAATAAATAGCCTTATGAGTTCTATATTTTTTTTCCACGACTCAATGTGATATCATTTCAAAGAACTGAGATCTTTACACTTTTTTTGAACTTGTTTATTATGGTTTGAATTGTCAATTAAAGCTCTCACATTTTCTTTGACATCAAGAGCAGGTTAAGCCCCTGCCTCGGGTTGAAAGCCACTGAGCTCAGTCAATTCTGAGATCTTCTGCTTGAAAGGGCCCTTAAGTGAGGTCATCTATAGCGGGTCCAACCGGTGAACCTTAGCCCTCTGGGAAGCGCTGCAAATTCTTCCTCCAAGGAACTTTTCTTAAAAGCCTGATTGTGAGCCCTCCAGGGTCAATTACTGTATCAGTTTCCTAGGGCTGCTCTAACTAATTACCAAAGATGTATTCTCTCACAGTCTGGATGTGGGAAGTACCAAACGTGGCCGGGGGCGGTGTTCCTTCTAGCGGCTGCTGTAAAGGAGGAGAAATCATTTCCTTCCTCTTCCTCCTTCTGGTGGCTCCAGGTGTTCCCTGGTTTCCTGGACTTGTGGGCACATATCTTCCATCTCTGCTTCCATCTTTACGGGCCTTCTCCTGATTGTCCCGATCAGGACAGCAGTGATTAGATTGGCCCCACCTGGATAATCCAGGAAGCTCTCCTCCAGGTCCTTAACTAAATTCCATCTGCAAAGGCTCAGTTTTCCAAGTAAGGTAATATTTACAAGTTCCAGGGATTTGACCTGGACATTTTGGGGGAGGGACCATTTTTTTTCAGCCTACCACAGTTTTCAGTCTACACAACCTAATAAAACAGCTTAGAGAAAGCCTGATGTTTCATTAAAGTCTTGTGTATTTTGTTAAAATTCTGTGAATTTTGCAATGCACTCGTTTTCTGTTACATACCACTGTATGAAACGGTACAAATTTGTGAGCCCATGCATTATCTTAGACTGAACAATGGATTCCCCTTGTGTTTTTTTCCCCCAAATAAATTGCAGCTCTAATGAAAATCACATCAGTTTAAAACTGTGGACAATAAAGGGGCCCCATACTAAACCTGACAAGCTCACGGGAGGCCTGCATGGCAGGCCCTACAAACTCAGAGGCTGAAAGTAACCACACAGGATGGTCTGAACATAAAAATTCCCAACTGAAAGTGGGTCATGGTGGGTAGTCACATCCTTGACCCGTAGCTATCTTGACAAAGGTTAGTCTTTACTTTAAGTGAGCCCTGTCTGTTGTCTTTTTGCATGTAAGATAAAATACCTTTGAAATGTCAGAGTAATCTTCTATTCCAAACTCCTCCGGGACACACCCCAGCACTAGAGCGAGAGACCGCAGAACCGTTTGTTGTTATCTTATTACCTGCATACCATCTCTAAGTGCTGTAAATGTTTACCCACCAAGGTAAAAATGTACCCACCTGTGCAAAAGAAGTATGTGTCTCTCCATTTTGACTTTTACCCCAATTCCAGAGACTTCTCCACTAGCTTTCTCCCACCCCTTTAATCCACCACCAATGGATTACATGTAACTCTCCTTACGTCTCCTCCTTTGATTCTAATGTGTAAAATAAGCTGCAAAACTGCCATTTTCCAGAGCATTTTCTCAATCCTTTGAGATTTTGCTTCCTGGCAATTGTCGTCAGTTTGGCTCAAATAACCTCATAAAAATTCTCTACAGGTTTGGACATTTCTTATGTCAACAAAACCATTACTGAAAGTCATTGTAAGCTTTTTGGCATTAGAGGGTTTTTCATTCTATACGCAAAAGAATTACAACACATTATTATTTCACAGGAAAACTGCTGAAGGACTGTTGCAGTTTCCCAATGCTCTGCCATCACCTGGGTGTACTAGGATTCAATTCAGTGCTGACACGCAGCACCCCACAGGTTCCAGGCTCAGGCCTGCAAGACTGCCTCCACTCCAAACATCAGCCACAGACGGGGTGTCCAGGCTACCCACACTTTTGCCTGGCCAACTATAAATTCGGATGTTGCTATGACGTCCACTCAGGTTCAATAATTTGCTAGAAAAACTCACAAAACTCAGAAAAGTGCTGTACTTACACTTGTATTATGAAGGATACAACTCAGAAACAGCCAAATGGCAGAGACGGTGGGGACAGGGCTGGGGGGAGGTTAAGTGCAGAGCTTCCATTCGCTCTCCAAGTACACCACCACCCTCCCAGCAAATCAGTGTGTTCACCAACCCAGAAGTTCCCCTGAAACTTTGTTGTTCAAGAGTTTTCATCAAAGTTTCATTGCATAGGCAAGGTTGAGTAAATCATAACCCATCGGGGCTAGAACTCAATCTCCAGCTCCCTCTTCTCCCCTGAGTGTCAGTACAGGGGCAGGTGTTGGGGAGTGCAGTGGGAGGGGGTGTTGAAAGGCCATCCTTTAAGCACAGCCAGCCTCTCCCTTGAAACTAAGGAGGACCCACCAGGAATCACCTCATTAATGTAAACTCAGGTACAGGGAAAAAGACAAAGAGCAAGTGAACATAACTAGGAGGAGTAGTCAGGGAGATAGGAAAGAGCCAGAAATTAATTGTCATGCAGGGCGGCATGCGGAGTCTCAGCTCCCGCTCCCCACATAAGAACTCAGGACATGGTAAGGCCAAACAGGAACACCCACGGAGCCATAAGTAGGGGAGTCAAACCAATATATTCTCACTGGCGACATCCGCCTCTCTGCAATCCGCTCTTGCTAGCCCCCATTCCTTTTTCTGCTAGCATAGCCACAGCAGTTATATTAGTGGCCAATGGCTTACGGGTTACAGCTGACGGCCAACTAGCCACAGCTGATGGCCATCTGATTACAGTTGATGGCCATTTACTACCTGAGCCAGCACCTTTCTATGTGAGGCCGAGAGCCTGGAAACTGCTTTTTGGGGCTTTGTCCCCACACAAGACCAGAACGTAAGTTTTCTTTTGAAGTGTGACCAAATTTCTTCTTTTAAAGATCTCAGGGGTCTACAAGCCTTGCACTAGACAAACTAATAACTCCAACTGTCGACTGTTGTGTTGAACAAATAGCACTCTGTGATAGATGTTTCCTAACCATTGTGTTCTGGAGTTTTGTCTTTTCTCTGTATCTTTGTAGAGGTCACTGTTGCTTTGCCCTGTTCGTTTTTGTTGGCCAAGAGGAGATTAACCTTGCATTTTCATTCTAACTTTCTTTCCTTATGAATTCAAAGAGAATGAATGGAGGGGTTATGTTTTCAACTTTACTGGTGAAGACCATCCTAATTAAGACTAAAAATTCACTTAATAGTATAAGAAGTTTTAAGTATTGATGCAGAAGAGTGAATGTTGGGTCAGAAACATCCAAACCTGTAGAGAAATTTGGTGAGTTTATTTGAGCCAAACTGATGACAATTGCCAACAAGCAGAACCTCGATGGGTTAAGAAAATACTCTGCCTGAGGTGAGAGGGGAGAAACGGTTTCAGGTACAGCAGGGCAGCTGTCACTTGAACCCACCTCTCCTCAGCACCCTACACTGGAGAAGGCGTGTAACACCAGAACTGTGGCACGAAGCTACCTTGCTATGAGACCCCCTCCACTCGAACCTGACTCTGAAGAGAAGTCATTTCCTGGTCTATCCATATTCAGATGAAATATGGTGAGTACTTGACATGAGTCAGAGAGCATGGTGAGCAAAATTCTGTTGGTGACTGGCTGAGGCAGAATGAACATGAGATTTAGGCCAGTGGCATGTAAAATCAGGGATATGAGGCACAGTCCAACTATTAGGGTCAGGGACACCATGATTAGGGTGTGAGAATAAGTTGATACTGGAATGCAACAAGACATCCCTGTGAATTTGCCAGGTTACCTTGCTGTTGCCCAAGCTTCTAGAAAGAGGGAAGCATAATTAATAGTAGTTGAGAAGGAAATACAGGTGACCTTATTTGCACCCACCGGAACTAGAATTAGAGCAGGTGACTCTAATATACCATTAGGTATGCGAATGGGTATGTTTTTCAGAGACACTGTCCTTGCTCTGAAGTCTACTTTGTCTTTTGAAGTTCTACAACAGGCAAAATGAATCCAGTGGCTCCGTCTGGGTGGGAAGGCAAGTGGACAGGGCTTAACTAGAAAGGAACAGGAGAGAAATTTCTAGAGTGAGGATAATGTTGTGTATCTTGATAGAAATTTAGAGTACACTGACATATGCATTTGTCTAACATTTATCCAATGTCACACTTAAGATTCTTGCATTTCCCTGTATGACAATTTTACTTCAAACATTTGAAAGAACCATAAACAAACATTGAACTCAAGGTAATGATATCTGTGCTAAAGCATTTAGGGATAAAGTGCGGCAATGTTTGAAATCTATTTTGAAATTCTGCAAAAGAAAAACAAAATGGATTGATGGGTGGATGAAGTGATGGACATGTGACAAAGTAAATATGGCAGCATGTTAATTTTAGAAATTAAGTTATGTATAAATCATTCAAGTCTTCCATATGTTTGAAAATTTTCATATTAAAGTATTTAAGGGGGAAAAAAAAGAAAATGCTCTGGAGGGGCCTACCCGGTGACTCAGGCAGTTAGAGCTCCATGCTCCTAACTCCGAAGGCTGCCGGTTCGATTCCCACGTGGGCCAGTGGGCTCTCAACCACAAGATTGCCAGTTCAACTCCTCAACTCCCACAAGGGATGGTGGGCTGTGCCCCCTGCAACTAGCAACAGCAACTGGACCTGGAGCTGAGCTGCGCCCTCCACAACTAAGACTGAAAGGACACCAACTTGAAGCTGAACGGCACCCTCCACAACTAAAATTGAAAGAACAAAAACTTGACTTGGAAAAAATCCTGGAAGTACATATTTTTCCCCAATAAAGTCCTGTGCCCCTTCCCCAATAAAATCTTTAAAAAAAGAAAAGAAAAATAAAATGCTCTGGAAAATGGCAGTTTTGCAGTTTATTTTATACATTAGAATCAAAGGAGGAGACATAAGGAGGGTTACATGAAATCCTTTGGTGATAGATTAAGGGGGTGGGAGAAAGCAAAGTGGGGAAATCTCTGGGATTGGGTAAAAAGCAAAATGGAGAGACACTTCTTTTACACAAGTGGGTACCTTTTTACATTGGTGGGTAAACATTTAGGGCACTTAGAGATGGTATTCAGGGAACTAGATAACAATGAGGGTTCTGTGGTCTCCTGCTCTGATGTGGCAGGTTATGACTGGAGGGGTCTGGAAAAGGATTACTCTGACATTCCAAGGGTATGTTATCTTAGATGCAAAAAGACAATAGACAGGCTCACTTAAGGTAAAGATGGACCTTTGTTAAGGAACCTGCAGGCCAAGGATGTGACTACCCGCCATGACCTGAGTTTAGTAGGGAATTTTTATGTTCATACCATCCTGTGTGGTTAATTTCGGTCTCTTGAGTTTGTAGGGCCTGCTGGCAGGCCTCCCCTGAACTTGTCAGGTTTAGTATGTGGTCCCTTTTTCGTCCACAGTGAAACTGTGTCTTGCAAAATTTTATAGAGGCATATAATGAGTGTAAGTAAATTCATGTTCATAATTTAGCAAATTATCTATTGTATACTGAAGACTGAGAAATTTCAGTGGCATTTCAAATAGAAGCTACAATGGTGGTCGTATTTCCCTGAATCTCTAACTCTTTATGATGTGATTATTGGTACGCCCCTCTGTACAGTGTGTTCCTGGTGGTCTATGCTTGAAGGTCATTGACAAAAATGAAGTTTTCATCAAGATTCAGCTGGGACCCTCACCGCCACAGACTGGGCCCCTCGACCCTCTGGTTTGGACATCGGAAATCTCTTGTGTCTCCTGGCTAAGGCCCCCATACCTGGATGGGGGAGGTAAATTTAGGCTGAATTGAGCTCTGACATGGTGTTGAAGTACTTTACACTGGGTTTGATTTTCTTCCCTGGGAAAAGTCTCCTGAGAACGTTCTTCGATCTGACCAGATTTGTATTGTTCCTTAGCGAAACTGTTTTCTAGCCTTCTGACTTTTTCTCCTGTGGTTGTCTTTTACTCCTGTCTGCTTGTGAGGTTGTCTATTAGAGGAAAAGTCCATAGGAAGAGGAGTGGCAGAGGCCCTATAAGTCTATCCTTGAGCTGGCGCCACAGGTCTCCTCAGACCACTGTCTGTGAACCAACTTTGCCTCGAGTTTCCGTTTACAAATGATACAAAGACTCCCTTTTTAGTCTTGTCTTTGTGTCCCTGCTCTGTTTAATTTCATCTGCTTAAAATTTCATTCCATTCCATTCCATTCCATTCCATTCCATTCCATTCCATTCCATTCCATTCCATTCCATTCCATTCCATTCCCACCCATGTTTGGGGATGATTAGCTTTTGGCTAACTTCCGGAGACATGAGGTTTCAGAAGTACTGTGTGTTTCTTCCAAAATAAGACCTAACCGGAAAATAAGCCCTAGCGTGATTTTTTAGGAGGACATCCCCTGAACATAAGCTCTAATACGTCTTTTGATGCAAACATTAATATAAGACCCGGTCTTCTTTTTGGGGAAACATAGTAGCATCTTTAGGGAACACTGCAGTTTTCACAGGGGCTTCTTGATCGAAAACTGCCACTTCCATGCCAAAAATCTGCTTCCCTCGTGTTCCTACACTCTAATTTTAACTGATACGCTGAGTTCTCTAACTGGCAGAATTATATGAGAGGCAATTTAGAACTACACAAGCCACTTTGGCTACTTTTAAGAAGAACAAGATTGGTCATTTAGGAGGTGCTTTAGAACAAAAATAAAAGAAAGTTGTACGATGAACTTGTCTTGTTAATGTAAAGGAAAGAGAATTTTTTAAATTTAAGGTAGGAGACACCCCCTCCTTCATGTCCATACTTTGAAGATTGATAAGGGCTGCTTTTTAATTGTATTACTAGATAAACTTGTCAAGGGTCCGAGTTATTCTTTAAGTCAGCTGTAATAATATTCTTTTGTGTGTGTACATGTTAAAATGGGTATTTCTATATCTAAATTTCCTCTTCTCTCTTCACATAGAAAATATAATTAGCCTTCTAAGTGGTCATTTCATATTTGTCTGAAGCTGCCTGCTTTTCATTTTGTTTTCATTTTCCCTCTCTTAAAAAGTCTAAACGTTAACTAATGGATCAAACAAACAAACAAAACATTCAGTTAGGTGCTCATTTTAAAAGACAGTTGTCAAACTTAGTGTTTATTTTGTGAACTCTGAAAATTATACTTACTGAATAGCCCTGGTCACATAGGCACAATACAGGAAAAGAAGAACTTTGGGCATGATTCAGAGTTTGTAAATTTTAATTTACCATATAAAAATGTCAACATAATATTTTGTACATAACTAAACTAGTGTTTAGTTTCTCATGATTTGTACTTCCAAAATTTCCTATGTTTGGTTTTTGAGTTAAATCATCATTGTTTATATAACATGATTAAAATTACATATATATACATATACATATATATATATCTGTACAAATAGAATATACGAATTGTATTCAACTAAATGAAATGGTAATAACAGATATCTGTTTTTTTAAATGGTTGCACCCTTCACAGTCACTCATTTTTTTTTTTAATTTTATTGGGGAAGAGGAATAGGACTTTTATTGGGGAACAGTGTGTACTTCAGGACTTTTTTTCAAGTCAATTTGTTGTCCTTTCAATCTTAGTTGTGGAGGGTGCTGTTCAGCTTCAAGTTGTTCTCTTTCAGTCTTAGTTGTGGAGGGCGCAGCTCAGTTCCATGTCCAACTGCTGTTGCTAGTTGTAGGGGGCACAGCCCACCATCCCTTGCGGGACTCGAGGAGTTGAACCAGCAACCTTGTGGTTGAGAGCCCAGTGGCCCATGTGGGAATCGAACCGGCAGTCTTTGGAGTTAGGAGCATGGAGCTCTAACCGCCTGAGGCACCGGGCTGGCCCAACAGATATATTTTTGAAGGGATAACTTTCTGAAATTCCTACAGTGCTACAAATAACAATTTAATGTGCTTGCTAAAATTGTAAATTACCGATCCTTAATTAACTTTAAGACTAGGCAAATGAATAAGTTAACAAATAACTAATCTTTTGATGCTTGGACAATTTCTAAATAAAAAGCAGATCAAAAAAACCCACATCAGTTACTAAATATAATTTGTTTTTATTTATTACAATGACAATGGATTAACAAAATATACAAATGTCTCTTGGTTATATGATATATATATATATAGAAATATATGAGGTATGATCAAAAACATGGTGAATGTTTACATAAAAAAATGATTAAAGTAAAAGACACTGCCATTCATTCCCTTCAAAACACTCCCTCTTGCTTCGAACACACTTATGCCATCGTTCTTGCCACTTTCTCAAGCTGTGCTAGAAGTCCTCTGGCAGTCGTGGCTGGCTCGATGTCCTGAATCGATTAAAAAAGTTTACCTTTCTTGGTCATTTTGACTCTGGGGAAGAGCCAGAAGTCACATGGTGCCAGATCTGGTGAATAAGGTGGATGAGGACACACTGTAATGTTTTTGACAGAAATTGCCGTGCCACCAGCAATGTGTGACACGGAGCGTTGTCATAATGGAGGATGAAACCGTTTGTCCACTTCATGTTAATACATTGTTTGTGATCCATGATTTATAGCGCACTTTAAAACACACCTTCTCTCAACCGTAGCTCACACCCGATTGACTGCACCGAACAAGTTGAAACTTGTCACACACTGTTACTAAGGTTCCACGCACTGCTTCCCTTATTGGAGATCCCTGCCTTTCTGTTGAATGGCACTCGGCAGCAGCATTCACTGTATTTTTTGATCATACCTTATATGTATGCTTATTTTTACAACCTCAAAATTCTTAAAATAATATAAAACGCACATTCATAGAACAAAATAGCTAAGCAATTATAGTTTTCTGTCCTCTGATATTTTCTTTTGTTTGAAGAAGAAGATGGTTACTTGGTTAATATGATAATTTATATGACTGGTTGACTATATTAGGTGACAATAATTATAGAGAAATACAAGATTGTATGGGAGACAATCGGTATGATTTTCTGTTTATTAAGAGTTGTTACTATTTATGAAGATGTTAAATTTAATATGATATCTACATTGTTTTATTTAATGTGTATATGTTAAGGCTATAGCTTAAATACTTTAAATATATTATTTGTATATTTATGTATTCATTCATGCCTAAATACACATGCATATAAAGATATACTTATAAATTTTATATAGTAGGTAGTTATGTGAATAATATACAAAAGAGTAAAATTAGAATTTGAGTCTTTTTTTCTGTAGAAGAATTCAATTATTATGTGCCCAAATTAGTAGAGGTTCCTTTATGTCAGCAAAATATTTGTCATAATTGTCAGGTAATTGTCAGTACTAACATTTTCTGAAATGACTTTGAAAAATTCCTTCCTACTTTTGAAAAGATTTATTTTCTAATACCATTGCTGTATCTCGCTATGCTTTTACAGTATTGCCTATAAATATTTCTTGTCTTTGGATACTTATAACTTAATATTCGTGTACTCTAACAACTATTCTTAATTTTGTTTTTTCTCAGTTTAGGTTCCAGATTCAGAATAATGCCTAAATGCTCATCAGGTCTCCCAAAATGGCCATTGAGGAAAAAAAGAATTGCTCCTTTACACATGAAAGGTCAAGAAACATAATTAGATTTTTCATAATTCCTCAAATTTTAAAAAATTATTATGAGAAATCATTATTTACAAGATGTAGGAAAAAACTAACAATGCAAAAAGACAGGTAAATTATACATAAACAAAATGTTTTAATATAAATCTTTCAATGATTGTAGTATACTTTTCAAGTTAAAAGAAGCCAGTCTATCAAACTATTTTGCTTCCAGGATTCTAGATTCCAAATAGAAGGCTAACCCCATCTCTGATTACTTCCTTAGGAAACTACCTGTCATACAGCGGGTCCTCAAATGACATAGCTTCCTTCAAAGTATTTTGATTATAACGTTGCTGAGAAGAAAAATATTTCTGTCAGGGCCACTGTCTGGGTGAAATGTGTGTTTTTCCTCCCACAGCCCAAAGACATGCAGGAGAGTGTAGCTGGCTTGTCTTCATTGCCCCAGTCTGAGCAACAAATGTGAGATGTACCTCTATTAAGAAACATGAACAAAAGTATGGCAAACATTTCCCCACTCCTTGATATCAGTTCAGGGCGTGTGTGGTGGGAACCATCCCTGCAGCTAACTCTGAGGACACGGTGGGTAGGGCAGTGCTCTGTCACAAAGCCCTTACTTTTTTTTTTTAAGTTATTGGGGTGACAATTGTTAGTAAATTTACATAGATTTCAGGTGTACAATTCTGTATTACATCACCTATAAATCCCACTGTGGGTTCACCAGCCAGACTCAGTTCTCCTTCCATCACCATCTATTTGAACAGGGCCCATACTTTTAACTCCCACTCTCACACTGGTACAATGTCGACTCATCAGTGAACTTCACCAGCATACTTTTGGGTGCTGGTGACATGGGAGGGACATGGGAGGGAACGAGAGTCTACGGATTCCTTGGGGGAAAATTTATGCAGACATGGGGACGAAATTCAAATTTCACAACGGCCTGATTGGATTCCAATTTTTTCCCCCCTCTCATCAACATTGTAAGAAAACAACGCTGAAAGCAAAGTTGAGGACCTGCTGGGGGGACAGAGCCCCAGAGAACAGTTTCCAGGCTCTCGGCGTCAGGTGGAAAGGTGCTGGCGCGGGTGGTAGATGGCCATCAGCGGTTACCTGTTAGCCATCAGCCACTGATATAACTGCCATGGCTACGCTGGCAAGGGGGTGGGCTGGTTGGCAGAGAAGCGGACGGCAGGTTGCAGATCGTGTGGCTCCTTCCCGCTTCCTGTGTCTCCAGCCCAGCCGCCAGCGACACCATAGTGGTGTGACCGCCCCACCTATGGCTCCATCGGTGTTCCGTTTTGGCCTCACCGTGTCCTGCGTTCTTGTGCAGGGAGCGGGACCAGGGTCCCTGCATGACACGTTGTATATTGAATTTATAGCACCGTTTCCAGGACAGCACGGATACCCTAGAGCCTTATGGATGCCACAAAAAAAAAAAAAAAAAGTAATCCAAAAGTGCTCTGATTCAGACACTTTGGATTTCGAGTTCTCTAAATTTCCCAGTGGCATCTTGGAACAGAATCATTTAAATGTAGCCCTTTGGTGTCTGTGGGGGAGAAACAGGGCCCAGGATGGAAAAAGTCATCCTGTAAGGAGCTGAAGGGGAAGGTCCCACGTTCATGACATTTTGATGACTGCTGGACCCTTTCCCCTAATTCTCCTACTAACTCCATTTTCTCCGTTACCCAATTGATGCCGTGAGAAGGTACATGGCGTGACCAAGTCCGGGAATGACCTCCGCTGGACGCGGTCTTCCCAAGATGCTAATCAGCCTCACGCCAAAAACAACCCGAAGCTGGCTCTTCTACGGGGGCTTAGTCACTGAGACCCCGAGGCCATTCGCTAGGCCTGCTTCGACCTCGATGGGAAGGTAATCCTAGCGTCCTGCAAACCTTTTGCCAAGTTGCACCGGCAAACGAGGGACGGCGAGGCTTCGGCCGCGCTCAACACGGGTCGCGGGTCCCTCTGCGCGCGCTCTAGGAGCGGAAGCGCGGGACCTCTGCGCAGGTGCGCGCGCACCTGTCGCTCGCGGAGCCCGAGGCGGTGGTGGGAGGGGCGGTGGGAGGGGCGGTGGGAGGGGCGGTGGGAGGGGCGGCGGTGGGAGGGGCGGCGGGAGGGGCGGTGGGAGAGGCGGCGGGAGGGGCGGTGGTGGGAGGGGCGATGGGAGGGGCGGCGGTGGGAGGGGCGGCGGCGGGAGGGGCGATGGGAGGGGCGGTGGTGGGAGAGGCGGCGGGAGGGGCGGTGGTGGGAGGGGCGGCGGCGGGAGGGGCGGTGGGAGGGGCGGCGGCGGGAGGGGCCGGGGGTGGCGATGAGGCACTGGCTCCGCGCGCGTGCGCCCGGCGATGTGTCCCGTACGTGCGTCGTACGTGGTGGCCGTGTCCCTGCGCTGCGAGGTGCCGGCCGGGAGTCGGCCCGGGCCGCCTGGGAGTCTGGGAGGCGCGTTTCCTGGGCGGTGGCGACGCCCCCTGGCGGCGGCCGCGCGGCGCGGGACGCTCGCAGTCAGGCGTTCTCCGCGGGCAGCCTGCGGCGGGGCCTCGCCTCCTAGCGCGGGGTCCTCGGCGGCCTGGGTGGCCACTGCCCCTGCTGCTGGCGTAGGCGAGGGCGGCTGCGAGCGCGGCCGCAGTTGGTTCGCGGCGGCGGCGGCGGCGGCGGCGGAGGAGGAGACCGAGGCGACGGGGGACGCGGGAGGCGGGCGCGGCGGCGGCGGCGGCGGGGCCCGGGGCCGGCGGCGGCGAGGGGGGTGAAGATGGCGGACGTGCTGAGCGTCCTGCGACAGTACAACATCCAGAAGAAGGAGATCGTGGTGAAGGGGGACGAGGTCATCTTCGGCGAGTTCTCCTGGCCCAAGAACGTCAAGACCAACTATGTCGTCTGGGGGTGAGTCGGCGGCGCCCTGGCCGCGCGGCGTCGCGCCCCCGGCGCCTGGTCCCGCCCCTCCCCCGGCCCGCGGGGACGGACACGGGGCGCGGGGCGCGGGGCGCGGGGCGCGGGGAAAAGTTTTCCTCGGGTGGAAGTTGCGCTGCGGGCGGGGGGGCACCGGCAGGAGCCGCGTGTGCCGGGGTCCGCCCGTGGGGTCGGGGCAGCGCGAGGCCCCGCTCCCTTCCCGCCGGCGTGCGCGGGGCCGGGGAGGCGGACACGGCCCGTCCGCGCTTCGGCGCGTCTCGGGTCGTCGTTGGCTCGGCTTGCTCCCCTCCTGCCTGCCCGAGGCCGCCGGCGCTGTGGACCGTGTCCGCCGGCCGCGCAGCTCCCGCTCTGCGCGTGTCCCCTGCGCGGTCCCCTCGCGGAGAGCAGGGACCAACCGTGTGCAGCCACTTAGCCGAGCACGTCGGAAGGGGAGGCGGGATGGCCTCGGGGACCAGGTGACGGGCGACGCGGGGCGAGGTCCCCGGGTCGGAGCACAAGTGGACGGCGTGCGTGGCTCGGGGAAACGCGCTGTAGGGAGGCCTGCGTGGGGACGGGGTCCACGTGGGCCGTCCTGAACTGAAGTCGCCGAGGAAGCACGGGGACACGTCTGCCCGCCGTCGCGCCTTTCTGCTGCTGCGCCTCGTGGGGACCATGAGAACCGTGGGCCGGAGCGTCCGTCCTGTGGGTTGTCGGGTGGCGCGGACGCCGCGCGCTCTGTGAGAGTTGGTGGAAAACTAGGGAAGTTTAGTCGGCGGGCTGGTGTTTGGGTTTGTTGTTTGTTTTCCTGGCTGGAGGGCCGCGGGTTTAGTCGGCCCTATGGCGGGTTAAAGGGACGTCATTGTGACGGTCCTGTTCTGTCCACTCAGAGTGGCGGACTGAGTTACACTGGGGTTTTAACCGAGGGTGTATTTGTCTCCCTGCAATGGTTCAGGAGAACTCGGGGTGCTGGGCGGTGCGACCCCAGGGATGGACGCTTCTCAGGACCGGGTCCCGCCCCAAGCAGGTCAGCCGACCACGGAGGACGTGACACCCGCCCTGGGTCTCAGGACGGGCCCCACGCCCCTGTGGCCGGGCTGTCGGGCGGGTTTCACGGACGCGCACTTGGCGCCTAGACCCGCGTGCGACACTTTTGTCCTGAATAAGTGAATGAGCAGATAAGTGAGCTGTGAAGAACGGGTAGGGATTCCGAGGTGAAATGCGGGATTCGGTCTTCGAGGACGAGAGAACCGTGTTAAAAGGCATGTGTGCGGGAAAGAAAATGTTTTGAGCGCAATCTAGTGAAAAAGGAGTGCTTAGAAAACTAGATTTCAGACTTTCACAGCCGTGAATCACACCAGTAAATGTGTCTTCCTTTATTATTAACGTTTGCGTGCGTCTGTAAATCTCTACTTGTTCATGACGTTGAACAATACGTACCTTTATCGCACGCGGTATATTCTGTGTGTTATTTTGCTTTTCTAGATCATAAAAAAACCCCTGGTTATTACCCATATTTTAGATTTCGTAGTGCAATAATTGACGGTGATGTGTGGTTTGAAATATATAGATTTAGAGGAAAAGTGGAAGTAGCGCCTGGACGACGAGGTTTGGGGCTGATTGTACTGGGCCACATTCAAGTGACTTCAAGGGCTGTGACGTTTCCGGATGGGGAGGAGTTGCAGGAAGGGTGGGATGGACAGTAGTATTTGTTGAGCGAGTAGCATTACGTTCCTGCGTTAAACATCTTACACCCCTGGCCTACATTGTTTTGTCGCAGGTAGAATTCGTTTTGGTTTTGGGTCATGTGATTAAGACTTACACCTCAGAAATTAATTGTTGTGTCCATTACTTAGGAGACATAGACATAGGATACATCTATTGTAAGTTTAGCACCAGTAACAGTTGTGCTTGTTTTCTTCTTTTCAGTCTGTTTTTCTATGAATCCTCTCTAGTGTGTTACTGATTAGGTTTCTCTATTGACAAAGTCCAGAACCTAATTTGGGCCCAATATTAAAAAGTATGTATAATATCTTAGAGTAGGAATGTGTGTGCTTTCCTTCTTGCTTTTTGCTCTTGTCTGCCTTTGTGTTCCTTTTGCCCTACCTAACCTAATGACGATTCCACTTACTGGATGTCATACTTTGTATTTTTGTTAGCTATCTTAATTCCATTCTATTGTTGGATAGCAAAGTGGGTATAGGTAAATTAATACACATAAGTAAGCCCTACGAGTTGAAACAGAATTGTGAGTAAAACTCTTGCCATGATTCTTTCAGGACTGGAAAGGAAGGCCAGCCCAGAGAGTACTACACATTGGATTCCATTTTATTTTTACTTAATAATGTGCATCTTTCTCATCCTGTTTATGTCCGACGTGCAGCCGTAAGTAGAATTTATTTTAAAACTTTATTGATTTAATTGATGGTAGGTAGCATTTGACATGGATAATGTCCCTCATGGATTTCAGATGAAAAAGATGAAAAGTTTGTATGAAAGTTTCCTGGAGGGTTGTGATTAGATTATTGTGGTTTATGCAGATTTTTTTGCATGTAGAATGTGGGTAATGTTTACAACAACAGAAGTTTTAAAGACATTTATAGGGATGTTTTAAGTAATTTATGAGTCTGGAGGGACCCTAAAATTCAGAACTCTAGTTTAATCTCAAAATTTTTTTGACATCAGAAAGAATCAAGATTAACAACTTTTTAAAATTAATTTGTAATCAGTAAACTTTTTTCAGATTTTATTGACAAATTCATCTGTTTTCAGTTTTGCCTGCTTTCTGCACCTCAGTGTTTGAACACTGCTTTTGCGAACAGGAAATACATGTTTAGCGTCAAATACGTATTGAAAGAAATAATGCGTAAGGTGAAACGACTTGGAATCTGGGGAAATAGTGGGATAACACAGCAACATCTCTGTAAAGCCACGTTAACTCAGATCTTAAAAACTGTACTAGGCAGTAATTAGAATGTTTTGTTGGTTGTATGCATTTCTTTTGGGGTAATAAGGGTGGTCCTGACACTTTATTTAGATTTAGGGAGTCTTCTTGGGGATGGGTGTGGCACAAACTAACACTGTGGTTGTTACTGTGGCCCTGAGGACCAGGGTCATTTAACGCTTTTGTTTTTCTTAACTGCTTGAAAGATTGAAAGGGCAGGATTCTAAAATTCTAGATTCTACAGTTTTATTCTCCTCGCTCTGTGCTACCTTCTTGTTCCTTGGAACAGACCATTTCTGAAATTGGTTTCCCTGAGTCATAGCTCCTAGGTTCGTTGAGTGGGCTCCCATCTTTTCCAGTTGCCTGTAACGTGTGTATCATTCACTAGTGACCAAACCCTGAAGTGTGTTCTCAGACTTAGAAACAGTAGTGTAAGGAAAATTCATCCAAATCTTTCAACTGTTTATGATATTCCTTGTAGGCTAGTGCACAGAAAAACCTGTGGGCCCTTAAATGTCTGTATTTGTAAGCAGCAATGAAAGTTTAGCCTACTCTTTAGAAAAAATACGTTAATCTTAAGTGATTAAATACAGTGCATCTCGACGCTGGAGGCCTGAATGTTTGGTGCAGAATGTTTGGTGCAGTGAAATCAACTCAGTAGTCAACATAAAGTCATCAGCTAGGGTGCTAAGGGTTCTGGTTACTTCATTGTTGGCTTATGGAGACTGCCCGAAAGTATTTGCACTATGTCATCCTGCAGCCACTAGTTTTTCCTGTACTCTGTTGTTTGTTTACATTATCAAAATGATACGGACAATTGTAATTGCAGGATTTGTTGCATTCATAGCCCAGAGATAACTTGGTGCCTAAAGTATACAGTTCTATTTGTTTTGCTCACCTCTACAAATTGCTCATGTAGGAACTTAAAGGAAAATTATCTGTTTTACCAAAGTGTTTACATTTCTCCAGGTTTAATTTTTTAATCTTCTTACAGAATGTATACACACTTGAGGATCAAAAAGAAATATGCAATGTAGAAAGTATACAACCACCATTAACATTTCCCTGCATAATCTAAAATTTCCCCCATGCCAGTCAACACATACCTATTGTTAATGATAAAAGTTTAGTTTTAGTGGCTAAGCTGGTTTATTTGAAAGAGTGCAAGTATATTTTGAGGAAGTCTGGTTTAGATGTGATAAAAGAAAGCACTTTGGAAACATTGCATAAAATTAGCAAGCAATGAGACTAAAAAGATACTTGCCCCAAATAACGCAAACCATCATGAGTAAAATTAAAAACTAAGTAGGTAGAGTAAGCGAAGGGAACAAAACAGACTCAAATTGATATTTTGAAGAGGGAAATGGTCATTGTTTCATTTCTGATACCAAAAATTAACATGCTTAGTACTTTTAAAGATTTTTATTAGGTTCTTTTAGCCTAGTAATTTCCTAAAAATAAAGTTCTAAATGTTATGAAGATATGTTGGACTAAAATTCAGACATTACATGATGTTTATCTTTACCAAGTGTCTATAATTGTTTTTGGTTTGATATCTAATTTAAAATTTTTATTTCAGACAGAAAATATTCCTGTGGTTAGAAGACCTGACCGAAAAGATCTACTTGGATATCTCAATGGTGAAGCATGTGAGTCATTTTTAAATTGCCCTCGCTCTTTTTTCTTAAGGCTTAAAGCAACAGAATTTGTTATCTCATAGTTTTGGTGGGTCAGAAGTCCACCATGGCATAACTGGGTTCTCTGTTCAGAGCGTCACAGGTTGAAATCGATATGTTGGAGTCCTCTTCGAAGTTCCTTCCGGTTGTTGGCAAGCTCAGCTGCTTGGAGTTGTAGTATTGTCTCCATTTTCTTGCTGGCTGTGGAATGGGGGTTGCCCTCAGCAACTAAAAGTTGCCCGCATTCCTTGTTATGTGTCTTCCTCCATCTTCAAAATCAGCCATGGAGAGTTTTCTCTTGCTTTGAATCCTGAAATTGCTCTCGTTCTTAAGTGGAAAGTGTGTGTGTGTGTGTGTGTGTGTGTTTTCTATGAAATAAGCAATGGGAAGAGAATCTGTGTCCCCACTGAAAACTGGACGTGCCTGCAGCTGTGTCCATGTCGTCTCCTTTCTTTCCTGTTAGAGTGAATGCACAGCGTTTGCTCCTAAGGCCAGTCACCCCTTCCTTGTGAGTGGGTCCATCTCCTTTCACACTTTCAAAGACTTTGCCTGGGAAAATTGTTGATTTTCTCTTGCATCATCTTTTTTCTTCCACATCATTCCCTTTAGAATACATACAGTAAGACCTCTTATTAAAGAAAATATTGTGACCCCACATTCCTACTGTCTACTGCTCCATTTGTCTTCTTTTTATTGCAGAGTTCTTTGCAAGGGTTGCATGGTATCACTGCTTCTTCTTTACCTCTGCTTCTCTCTTGACTCCTCCAGTCTGGCTTTCTTCCTCACATCTCACAAAAATCACCCCGGTGGGGTCAACGCTGGCTTGAGGACTGCGTGCCCTTGGGTCTCTTATCCACGGCCTATTTGACTTCTTAGCAGCACTTGATTCTATTGACTGCTCCCTCTTGGAGAGCCTTTTCTTCACTCGGCATTTGGGGCATCAGGCTCTTTTGGTTGTCTTTCTACTCATTGTCCACCTTTCATTTTATTGTGCATACTTCCTTACCTCCAGTGCTGCCTTATTCCTGAGCTCCAGGTTGAAGAATTCACTCTCAGCATCTTCCCTTGGATATTTTACAGGCATCTGGAATTTAACATATCGAAAAACAGAATGCTGACCCTCCGTCCGTTCTCCTGGAAACAAAACTAAAACAGCAAATCTATTCATCAGCGTTCCCATCTCAGTGAATGGAAGCCCATTCACGTAGCTGCTTAGGCCGAAAACCCTGGAGAAACCTCCTTTGATTTCTCTTCTCTCACGGCTCCCATCTATTCCGTCTTCCATCTTTAAAATTCTGACAACTTACCATTCTCTGCCCACCCTGCTCCAGGCTTCCTCTACTGCGTAACCCTCTCACAGGTCCCCACTGCAGCCTTTATTTTCTGCAGCTCAGTGTCCCCCTACCATTAGTGACCTGCTTTTGAAAGCATGTCAACTGTATTGTATCGCTCACCTGCCAGGGCCCACCTGTGGCTTCCATCACACTTAGAATGATGTTCATCTACCTTGTCCTGACCTGCATGGTCTTGCTTCTCATCCTCTGACCGCGTTCTCTCCCAGCCTTCCTTTGCTCACAGCACTCCAGTACAATTGGTCCTTTTAACAGTTCTAACCCTCAGAGCCTTTGCAGTGGCTTCACTCCTGTGTCCAGTTCTGTTTCTCTACAGTGGTACGTGGCTCACTTCTTACCGCCTCACTCAGCTCTGTGCTCACGTGGTGGTCTCTCAGAGAACTTAGCTGACCATTCTTTAGCTGACAGCATGGCTTTCCCTCATGCGCCTGTCCGTGTATAGCACCGTTTGATTTACTTTGATCAAGTCCCTTATGTTGACCTGAATTCTATATTTGTTTACTTATAGATTGTCTCCCCGACTGGCGGGTAAACTAAGGGGGCAGACAGTTGTAAATACCCATCATTTAGAACAGTGGTTACGAGGTGCTTACCTGAATCAGTGCCCAGTTATTAATAGAAGCCCATGTAGCTATAAAAAAAGAGTTAGAAAAGACTTCATGTACTGATATGGAGGGATGTTGGAGATAAATTGTTAGGAAATAAAAAGGAAAGTGTGTCTAGTAACTATCCTTTGTGTAAAAAAGGAGGAAAAATAAAAGTATAGTTTTGTAGTTCTTGTATCTACAGAAAGAAACTAGAAAGATACGTAAGAGACTAACAGCAGTTACATAAGGTGGTGGCACCTCGGTGGATGGGATGGATATAGCCTGTTGTTATCTTTCCATTATTTTGAACCATTCTTTAAAAAATAATTACAATTTTAAAACGAATTATGAATAAAAGTTGTATTTTAAAGTGAATGCTGACTTAAAAAATAACCTTTCCTTCACATACATGTACATGCGTATGGTTATGTATTTATGTTTTGATACCATTCCATGTGCATGTGTATTGGAGTATGTTCTTTGAAGTAACCAGTTGATTTCAGTCAGATTATCTCAATAATTTGTAGTCTAAATTGTTGAAAATAGTCTGTCCTCTCAGTAGACTTTAAATGCACATTAATCTTTTATGATAAAATGTATTTACAAAGCTGCTTTAAAACTTTCTTTTCACCTAGGGAAATCACCGTATATAAAGTAATATATCAAATCTTGAGCATTTCACCTGTAATAATATCCAATATATGTGTTCAAAAAAATCTCACATACATCTTTTTAAATCTTCAGCCACGTCTGGAAGTATAGACAGAAGTGCTCCTCTAGAAATAGGTCTTCAGCGATCTACTCAAGGTATGTCTTCTTTAATGTTTATATTGAACTTTCAAAAACCTATCCCAAAACTATACATTTATTTACTTCTGTTTTTTTTTAGTCAAGCGAGCTGCAGATGAAGTTTTAGCAGAAGCAAAGAAACCACGAATTGAGGTAATGGAACTCTAGTTTAAAGGTGAATCATATTGTTGCAGAAATTGGGATTGTGTAGCAATAAGAATTCTTTGCTCATAGTTGTCCTAGGAACTTTTTTCTGGAAGAATTGTTGTAGAGTAAATAGATGATTAGTAAGTAGCCTGAGCTCTTGTAGTTTAAGATCTGTCATATATAAGCTATATGATGGACAAAGCACTTTATTTTCCTTATTGAGAAGTGTTGGACTAGATCGGGGATTGGAAAACTTTCTATAAAGAGCCAGACAGTAAATATTTTAGGCTTTTTGTGCCATTTAGTTTCTGTCCACTATTCTGCTGTTGTAGTGCGCAGGCGGAATAGACGATACGTGAATGAGCAGGTGGGGCTGTGTTCCAGTCAAATTTTACAAAACAGATGGCGTGCCAGATTTGGCCTTTGGGTTGTAGTTTGCCTAATCCTGGAATAAGATAGTGTGGAAATTTGCTTCACCCAAAGAGCTATGAACATGAAGTGCTTATTACAGTTACTTCTTAAAATACTGACTCATCAGGTTACGTGTTTCTTGTAGCATTTTATAGCCAGCAAGTGGAATATTAATATTGGTGAATAAGGATAGTTCATGTGACATAGAAGCCAAAAAGAGAGAGTTACCTTTGGAGATAAAATTTGTTGATTAGCTGGTATACTGCATGAGACAATTAAACCTTAGGAATTTAATGATACTATTTATTGAAATTTGTAACAAGTCCCAGATTAGTTACATACAAAAGCCCCTGAAAATGGAGAATTATGTACTAGAGGCACACTTAAGATCTGAGAAATGACCAAACTGGTCATAAAACAATTCCCTATGTAGGAATAACACTTATAATCATCACTAGTGTTAACATGGCTAGAAAACATCAATCTGTGCATTTCACACTTGTATAAAAATCAAACAGTTGTACCATTTGCCTGCTACATAAACAGAAAAGCATCCACAATTAAGGATAAGAAAGGGAGCTGTTAAAGGGACAGGGTTGGTTGGTAAGTACATACACTAGAATCATGGACAAAATTTGATGCTAAAATGGTGTTTAGCATGCTTTGAGACATGGGCCCGATGTATTTCAGGTAGTGACAGTGACAGCTCACTGTTACTGCTCTGTGTGAGGTGCTATTCCGTGTTCTCTGTCTATGAACTCATGGAACCCTCACCACAAGCTCCTGAAGTTGGCGGTACTGGGCGTGTCATCCACCAGCAAACGCGCTCAGAGAGAAGAAGTGACGTGTGAGGCTCACAAGGAGTAGAGCCCAGGCAGTCTGGCTGCCAGCCATTCCGCTATACCGGCTACACATTCTGGGGCAGTAAAACTGAGATTTCCCCAACTCTGTCTCTGTGAAAGGAGATTGTAACTCACTGTACAAAATAAGTGAATTGAAAGATACCATTTATTTTGAAAAACATAAAATTCACAGTTTAATTATTGAACACAGTTTAATTGTTGAAAAACATTGAACATGTCAGAAATGTTAATTTGCTAGGATTCCAGTAATTTGAAAAATCAGCAGGAAACAGCAGAAATAATAAAATTCTTTCCAGAGCATTTAGAGTTAGAGTTATTTCAACAGCCATGGTACATAAACCGTTTGCAGTTCAGCAGATACATATTGAGAACCTGCAAGACACTATGTTAGGAGGGAGAAAGAAACCTTGAGGGTAGGGGTTCTCATCTGATTAAAATCTACGCTGCAGTTTTTAAAATCAGCAGCCTCTTCAGGAACTTGAGTAATATGTGTTGCACCTTTATTACAAATGGCAGACATGCATCGCGTTTCCTAAACTATTAGCCTTGTATTCATTCATGTCAGCGGTATGTTGTGCTTTGAGAGTTACACGTAATAGATTAACGTTAGAGCATGAATGGAAACACAGCATCCTTTCAGATCTCGCGTATACTGATGATGCCTTTTATACAGGCTCATGCTCCGTTAGTCAGACACTAACTCTGGTCCTCAGTGTTCTCATTTTCAAACGTGGCGATTAACCTAGATCAGAGTTAGTAAGTTTTGTTTTTAACCAAACGCTTTTGAGACTAAATTTTACTTGAAGTTTTTTTTTTTTTTTACAGTGAAAAACGTTTGTATTTAGAATTAGCCAGCTGGACTCAGTTTAGATGATCCCAGTTTTGTTGGCAACATCCAAAGCATCGTAGTCAGGAGCCAGCCGAACATATGCCTTCTTCTCTCCATCAGGCCTGATCAGGGTGTTGACCTTGGCCACGTCAATGTCATAGAGCTTCTTCACAGCCTGTTTGATCTGGTGCTTGTTGGCCTTGACATCCACAATGAACACAAGTGTATTGTTGTCTTCTATCTTCTTCATGGCCGACTCGGTAGTTAGGGGGAATTTGATGATAGCATAGTGGTCAAGCTTGTTTCTCCTGGGAGCGCTCTTCCGGGGGTATTTAGGCTGCCTCCGGAGCCGCAGTGTCTTGGGCCTTCGGAAGGTGGGTGACGTCCGGATCTTCTTTTTTTTGTGGCTGTGGACGCCTTTTAGGACGGCTTTCTTTGCCTTCAAAGCCTTCGCTTTGGCTTCGGCTTTGGGAGGGGCAGGGGCTTCCTTCTTCGCTTTCGGCGCCATCTTCGTGAAAAGGGCTGAAGTTTTAATTTACCAATTAGGTAAAAAGCTGAGCTACCAAGGTTGAAGTCAGACAAAAGGGGCCCATGGGACCCTTTGTAGGGAACTCCTGATGTTCGGAGGAGCAGGCTTTGGAACCCTTTTTTAAGTTTCCCTTCTAGTGTTTGGATCTGTACTGGTGGATTCAGGGCCTCGGCAACAGATGGAAAAATCTGGGTCCAAGTGAAATTTTTGACTGGTGAAGCTTTTTCATAAAAACTTTGCTGAAGAGTACGAATTTCTTTGTTGTATGATATCTTTTTGAATAAAGGTAGCTATGATATGTTACGGGCAGACCACTTAATCATAAAGTTACTGAAGTTTTTGGGTCAGTTCTGTTCTTATGTTATCCAACATATTATTGTCTTCGTGTAACTAAAGTAATCTTCAAGCTGACATAAGGTCAGTGGTGCCTGGAACTTTAGAGGCAGGAATTTATGTAAGGAAAAGTTACACGTAGTGTTTTTTCTGTTGTTCTACAAGTTAGATAAAAATTTAAGGTATTTGCTAACCTGTGATTGTTTTCAGGATGAAGAGTGTGTGCGCCTGGATAAAGAGAGATTGGCTGCTCGCTTGGAGGGCCACAAAGAAGGGATTGTACAAACTGAACAGATTAGGTAAGACTTTACTTAGTAGAAAGTAGGTGGTTTAGGCGTATGTAAGCACATACAGAGAAGGGGATGTTAGTATGTTCTACGCATTTACCTCTTGCATTCATTATGTGCCTCTGTGCCCTAAGTTCCAAACATGATGTGTGTGTGTGTGGAAGCCATTGTGCTAATGATGCTTTCTGGAAAGCCACCTTCTTGATTCTGTTACCATGTCGATCTTTCTTTTTTTAAAATTACTCCATGATCCAAGACACTCATTTATGTAAGGGAAGTTAATCTCTTGTTGATTTATAGTAGAGGTCAGCAAATTTGTTCTGTAAAGTGCCACTTATTCAATATTTTGGCTTTGTGCAGGTCATAGGTCTTTTTGCAACTATTCAACTCTTTGTGGTAGTGAAACAGCCATACTCATGTACTGCTTTTGTTCGTAAATGAATGGACATGGCAGGTTTCGGCCTGTGGTCTTACTTTGTTGAGCCCTGATTTTTACTGTAATTAGAAGCACTTCATAAATTTTCTTTGGCACAATATAATGTTTTTGGAAGTTTAACTTAAAAAATTAATGCAGATTTAAAAAGATAATTGACATACAATAAACTGCGAGTATTTAAAGTGTATAATTTGATAAATTTTCACGTATGTATGCATCTGTGAAACCATCATCATAATCAAGACAATAAGACATTATTGTCACCCCCACAAATTTCCTGTATGTACCTTTATAATTCCATGCTCTACCTATCACGACACCTTTCCCTCCCTGGCAAACAGTGACATGCTTGTTACTATAGTTTTTTTTTTCCCCTAGAGTTAGATAAATGGAATTATGTAGTATGTACTGTATTTTTGGTCTGGTTTCTTTGATTTTGCATATTTCTGAGATTGACGCATGTTGTTGGATGTATCAACAAATCATTCCTTTTTATTGCTGAGGACTATTCCATTGTATGGATGTAACAGTTTGTTGTCCCAGTTACCTGTTGATGGACATTTCGCTTGTTGCTGTTTTTGGTTATTACAACTAAAGCTGTGAATATCTGTGTACAACTTTTTGCATGGATGTATGTTTTCATTTCTCTTGAGTAAATACCTAGGTGAGCAATGATTAGATCATAAAGTATTGTAGATTTAAGTTTTTGAAAAATTGTTAAACTGTTTTTCAAAGTGGTCGCACTGTTCTGCATTTCTACCAGCAGTGTATAAGAGTTCTAGTTTCTTCACATCCTTGTCAACACTTGGTATAGCCAGGCTTTTTAATTTTAGCCATTCTAAAATGAAAATGTTATAAGCTTCCTTTCATGTGCTTATTTGCCATCCTGTATCTGGTGAAGTGTCATGTTTTATCCATTTTTTTACTGAATTGTTTTTTTATTACTGAGTTAATGAAAGTTTGTTACAAGTTCTCTTCTGGATACAAGTTCTGGTGGATACAAGTCCTTTTTCAGACACATGCTTTGCAAATATTTTCCCCAATCCGACTTACCTTTCCATTCTCCTAGCTGCTTTTTGAAGAGCTGACTGTTTTAATTTTTATGGAGTCTAATTTATCAGTGTGTTTTTGTGTGAATTGTGTTTTGGTGTATGTACAAAATCTTTAGGCAAGGTCAACAAAGATTGTCTCTTATATTTTCTTGTAGAAGTTTTATAGACGGTTTTACATTTAAGTGTCATCTACTTTCAGTTAACCTTGTTGTATATGATACGTGGTATGGATAAAAGTGCACTTTTTTTAATAAGGATTGAAGTTCAATACTGTGCATATGGAGAGCCAGTTGTTTCAGCACTGTTGCTCTCCAATAAATTGTTTTTGTACTTGGGTGAAAAACCGGTTGTTCCTTCACGTGTAGGTCTGTTTCTGGACCTGTTCTATACCATTGATTTGTTTGTCTTTTTGCCGATGCCACACTGTTTACATGATTCTGTAATAAGTTGAAATCAGGTAGTGTTAGCTTTCCAACTCTGTTCTTCTGTTTCAAGGATGTTTTGTTATTTTTTGATCCTTTGCATTTCCATATGAGTTTTGGAATTAATGTGTCAGTTTCTACAGAAAAGCTGGCTGGGATTTTGATTAGGATTGCATTGAATCTGTAGACCAGTTTTAGGGAGAATTGACATCTTAAAAATACTGAACCCTCTGACTTAAGAACACAGTATATTTCTTTATTAATGGAGAAATGTTTAGGTATTCTTTAGTTTCTTTTAACATTTTATAATTTTCAGTGTACTGGGCTTAGATGTCTTTTTGTGATAGTTTTCATAAGTAGTTCATACTTTTTGATGCCATTGTGTTTTTTTTATTATTTTCAATTCTTGATTATTTATTGCTGCTGTAGAAATACAGTTGACTTTAGGGTATGGACTTTGCATCCTTACATCATGCCTTTGTAACTTTTTCTTGTAGGTTTTATTGTCTTTCCTGTAGACAATCCTGTTTACATAAAGTCCAACTTCACTTCTTTCTTTCCAAATTGGATGCCTTTTGTTTCTCGCCTTATTGCACTGGCTAGACTTGCTAACCCAAAGTTGAATAGAAGCACTGAGATTAGAACTTGTTCGTCATTTTAGGGGAAAACAGTCTTTCACCATATAAGCAAGTTAGCTTAGGTTTTTTTTGTAGATAATCTAACAGGTTGAGGAAATATCCTTTTTATTCTCTAGTTTGCTGAGATTTTATCAGAAAGGAATGCTGGCTATGCTCAAATGCTTTTTCTGATTCTGTTGAAATAATCATATAGTTTTTCTTTTTTTGTTAATATGGTGAATTAAGTTAATTTTTTGAATGTTTATGTTCCATGGATAAACTCTACTTGGTTATTTTAGTTGTTATCTATTGATGCATAACAAGTTAACCCAAACGCAGTGGCTTAAGTCCACAGCACACATTTGTGACCTCACAGTTTCTGTGGGTTGAGTCTTGGGGTGACTTCGGAGGCTTCCCGACTTCGGAGTCTCTCACAGCGAATGCGGTGTTAGGTGTTGGCAGCACCGGGGTCTCATGGAGGTCTAACTGGGGGAGGACCTGCTTCCGGGCTCATGTGCCTGTTGTGTTAACAGAGTTTAGTTCCTTGCAGGTTCTTAGACACACTTCAGATCCTCAGCTGTTATTTAGAGGACTCTCTTGTCCATAGAATGTTTCACAGTATAGCAGCTTGCTTCATCAGAGTGAGCAAACAAGAGGACAAGACAAGATAGAAGTTGTGTTTTTTTTTATAGCCAAACCTTTAGTGACACCCTATCTCTTATACAGCATTCCACATCCCCCCCCCCCACAGAGAGGGGATTAAATGTGGGTGTGAATGCCAAGAGCTGGATATCAGTAATAGTAATTTCAGAAGCTGCGTACCACTGCTATCATCTATTATCTTTACATATTATTGGATCAGATTTTTTAAACTTTATATAGAATTTTTATACCTAAGTTTCTGAGGTCTGTAGTTTTCTTGTCATGTCTTTGTCTTGTTTCATTCATATTAAGATAATTCTGGTCTCAGAATGAGTTGGAAAATATTTCCTTCAGTTTTCTGGAAGAGTTTATTTAGAATTTGTATTATTTCCTGCAACATTTGGGAGAATTTGTTAATGAAGCCGTGTGTTCTATAGTTTTATTTTAGTTATTTTTATATGCTTATTTCAGATAAAGCTTTTTTTAAGACTGATTTTTTTTTTTAATTGGGAAATATTGGGGAACAGTTCTCCAGGGCCCATCAGTTCCAAGTCATTGTCCTTCAATCTAGTTGTGGAGGGCGCAGCTCAGCTCCAAGTCCAGTCACCGTTTTCAATCTTAGTTGCAGGGGGCTCTGCTCACCATCCCATGTGGGAATTGAACCGGCAACCTTGTTGTTAAGAGCTCCTGTTCTAACCAACTGAGCCATCTGGCCGCCCCTAAAGTTTTTAATTACAAATTTAATTTCTTTAACAGTTATAAGGCTAGTCTCTATTCATGGAGTGTTTCTTTGAAAGAATTTGTCCATTTCATGTAAGTTGGCAAATTTATTGTCATAATGTTGTTCATAATATCCTTTTATTATGTCTAAAATCAGTAGTGATGTTCCCTCTTTTCATTCTTTAATATTTCAAAAGGGGGCTCATTTATTTAAAATGGGGCTCACTGTTGCAAATGTACAAAAAAACTACAAAATAATCCTCCAATTTCCTCTTTCATTCTTGATGTTCGTAATTTGTGTCTTCTCTGCTAGTTTCTTTATTAGTTTGGGCAAAATTGATTGATTTTCTTGATCTTCTAAAAACCAGATTGGGGTTTTTGTCTTCTTTTCCCATCTTTTGATTCTTTGATTTCTGCTCTGATCGTCATGCTTTCTTCTGCTCACCCTGTGTTTGATATACTCTTCTCTATAGTTTCTTACAGTTGAAGCTGAAGTCATCAATTTCTCTCTAAGTACTGCTTTAATATCTCATTTGATGTGTCATGTTTTCATTTTCGTTCAGTTCAATATTACTTTGTAGTTTGCAAGTGAGTTATTTCGTTTCCAAATATTTGGGGATTTTTCTGGAGATCTTTTTGTTACTGATGATCCAATTTATTCTAAAGTATGGTTATATTCTGTATGACTTGAATCCTTTGAAATGTATTGAAATTTGTTTTTTGGCCCCAGATATGATCTGTCTTGATAAATGTTCTATGTGCACTTGAAGATGTGTATTTTGCTATTATTTTGGAGGTTTTATAAAGGTCAGTAAGGTCAAGTTGGTCTATCGTGTCAGTCAAGTCTTTTTTCCTCGTATTAGTTTTCTTCTGCCTTGTTTTATTAATTAATTGAGATAAGGTTATTGAAATCCCCCACTATGAATTTGTGCCTCCTTGTGATTTATCAGATTTTGTTCTACCTATTTTGAAGCTCTTGTTAGTTGTAAATGTTTGGGACTATGTTCTTTCGATGAATGAATCTTTGTCTCATTATGGAATGACCTTCTTTATCCCTGGCAATATACTAATGCTGACGTAGTCATTCTTTCAGCTTTCTTTTGGCGTATGTTAGCTTAGTAGTATATGTTTTTCACACGTTTACTTAAAAATATTGTGGTAAAAGACACATAAAATAAAATTTGCCATCTTGACCATTTTTAAGTGTACAATTTAATAGTGGCAAGTACTTGGACATCGTTGTGCAACCATCTCCAGAACTTCATTCACCTTTAAACACGTCCTGGTACTTTTAACCTGTGCACCTTTGTAGCGTAGGTGCTTTTAACCTGTGCACCTTTGTAGCGTAGGTGCTTTTATTTAGACCTTTACACTGGTGATTATTCCTGGGGTTAGTTTCAGTTGGTCATTTTGCTGTTGTTTTATGTTTGTCTCTTCTGTTCTTTGCTCCTTTTTTTGGACTTATTTTAGATTGAATGAATATTTGTTGTAACTCCATTTGGTCTTTTGGTTGGCCTATTAGTTACAACTGGTTTGTGCGTGTGTGTGCTGTAGGGTTTCTAGTATGCGTGGTTTATCCTCACAGTCTATCTTCAAGTATCGCACCACCTCACGTATAGTACCGGGACCTTACAGTAGTAGACCTACATTTCTCTCCTGCTGGCCTTTGGGCAACTATTGTCATACGTTTCTCTACACATACATTGTAAACACCAATGTGCGTTGTTCTCGTTCTTGTTTAAACAGTTATCTTTTACAGACATTTAAATTAGAAAAAGTCCTATATATTTACAGGTACCATTTGCTCGGCTCATCACTCCTTTGCTTAGCTCCACCCATCCATTTTTTCCCTTCTGCCTGAAAGACTCCTCTTAACATTTATTTTTGTTCAGGTCTGCTGGTGATTAATTCTTTCAACTCTTTATTTCTGAAAAAGTCTTTATTTTGGTTTTTTTTGAAAATTTTTTCACTGTATACAGCTTTCTAACCTCTTTTAAAAATACTTTAAAAATCTTGTATTATACCACAGCCTCAATTGCATTGTTTATGAGAAGTCTGCTGTATTTATTTTTGTTTCTTTTTACGAAATGTGTCTTTTTTCCCTATGGGTACTTTAAGATTTTTTTTTTTCAATCGTTGATTTTGAGCCATTATCACTTGACTTGGGGGTGTTTTCTTCATGGTCCTTGTGCTTGAGGTCTATTGAGCTTTTTGAGGGAATTTTGGGGGTCTTAATTTTTATTGAGTATGGAAAATTTTTGGTGTTGTTTCTTCAATTATTTTGTTTTCCTCTTTCTGGACTCCCAATTCCTCAAACTCCCCTTGAAGTTGTCCAACAGCTCATTTAATACTCTATCCTTATCTTTTTTTTTTTTTTGACTCTGTAGTTTTTGGATTCTTTTTTCTTTTCGTTTCAGGTAGTTTCTGTAGTTCGTCAATATTTTCTTCTCTACTTACATTTGCAGTACATTTGTTGTCTCCAAAGTTGTGTGTTTTTAAATCTCTGTAAATTGGTTAAATGTGTAATCCATGTCTCTACTGCACTTGTTGAACATGCAGAATAGAGTAATAATCATTATTTTAATGTCTTTGTTTGCTAATCCTACATCTGTGTCAGTTTACAGTTGGTTTTCATTATATTTGTCCTCATTCTGGCTTCTGTTTTTCTGCGCCTTTAACATGCCTTGTAATCTTTGGATACTAGACATTTTGCACTTTACCTTTTTGAGTACTAGGTATTTTTGTATTTCTCTACTTTTTTTTAGTTTTACTTTGGGACTTAGTTAAATTGCTTGGAAAGTTTTTTTCTTTGGGTCTTGATTTTAAGATTTGTTATTTGAACAGTGTTCAGTTAGGGTAATTATTCTGTTCCCCACCCATTAGTGGACAAAACCATACTGAGTAGCTAATGTCCCATGAATGTGAGGTTTTTGGTCTGTCTGTCTGGCACAGGTGCTGTTCTTCTCCCTGGTGAGCACTGGGCATTGTTCTCTCTGTCCTCTTGGGTGATTCTAGACCCAGCTTTACTTAGTTTCCTCATAGTTATGTGCTCATCAGCATTCTTCTGGAATATGCAAGGGGGACCTTCTGTGCAGCTCTCTTCTCAGGTCCTCTGGCCTGTTCTCCTCCTTACGCCATGTTGAAAACTTGCAAGGCAGGAGACAGCAGCATACCCAGGGCTCGCCTTACTTGGTTTTCATTTGTTAGAGGTCACTGTCTTTCATTGTTTGATATCAAGTATCTAGTAGACTACCGTTTCATGCCATTTGACTGGTCGTTGCAAAGGAGAGTTAATCCAGTTTCCGTTACTTCATCTTGGCTGGAGGTAAAAGCCTAATGCACATTTCATTATAATTTAGAAAAGTATTTGAATTTGGCTCAAGGTATGCTTGTATGCTTTCGATTTTGAGGGAAAATTGCACAGTATTATATAAAATGAGTCAAATACTAGGTACATACTGAGCATCTGCTATAAAGCACCTTCATGCCTAATATAAGCTAGCATACTGTATAATATTACCATATTTAGGAACCTGCAGGAACTCCTATCCTTTTTCCAGATGTTGTTTAAGCCTATTTCAAGATTGTCATCTTGTGATTAGAGTAATAATTTTGTCAACTGTTAAGGTACCCAAACACTTTTTAACTCTTTCTCATTTTACATTGTGAAAAATGACACTTAAGCTTAAGATTGTCATCTTAATGAAATCTATACTTTCAGTGTTGTCTTTTTTTTATTCTGAAAGCATAGCGTCTCCTTGCTATTTTGCCTGTTATTTAGAAATGAAGTAAAGAAAAGGAAACTTCAAAACATGGTTTTCTCTTCCAGACATAAAAAGGAGTATATATGTTTATGTGGCATATAAAAACCTCCATCAGCTGTAAATTTGATGTGTTGTACATTATGACGTAGGTTTGAAATCTTGAAATAAATTTCAAGGACAACGTAAGCTTTGAATTCTTTACGGAATGAATTCTCATTCCCCTCTTCAAGGTGGTGTGCGTGTGCAGAATTTACATGGACTGGACCATTAGCAAATAAAAGAATCAGAAAATAAAAAGAAAAAAACCCATATTAATGAGTGTTACTCTTGGGTGATGGGAGACATGAAAAAAATGTGAAGATTTTTGTTGCATTGATTCTTCTAAGAAATTACTAATTTGCTCGTAGAGTAATATTTCTACATGGGCTCTATAACACTCTTATATGATCACAAAATGTCAAGCATGTCATTTTTACATATAAGAAGCAAATCTTAATTATTGCCACTTAAAGTATTTTTACCAGGAACTTAATTAATGTAACAAAATGTATTTATATTTTGAGATCCTTGCTTGTGAAAATTTAAAAAGGAAATTGCTTTCAGGTCCTTGTCTGAAGCAATGTCAGTGGAAAAAATTGCTGCAATCAAAGCCAAAATTATGGCTAAGAAAAGATCTACTATCAAGACTGACTTAGACGATGACATAACTGCTCTGAAGCAGAGGAGTTTTGTGGACGCGGAGGTAGACGTGACCCGAGATATTGTCAGCAGAGAGCGAGTGTGGAGGACTCGGACGACTATCTTACAGAGCACGGGAAAGGTAACCTGCGTGTTCACTCACTCGTTAGCGTGTGTACTGAGCCTGTGAGTGCTTATACAATTGGTTAACACTTGCTAGTAGCAGGAGGTTTCAAGTTTATTCCTGAAAGATTGGTAATAATGCAGATTTCCAAGTGGCCATGTTTGCCATTCCATTCTACCATGTGGTTGGTTGGTGGTCACCAAAGAAGCTGATGAAAACGTCTGAATCCAAGTGCAAGCCCCTTGCTTCACACCTCATTCGTAAATCTAAGGAGTGGTCCAGTGTTTTTGTGGTGTAGAGTTTTGTTTAAACCTAATGAATAGGGATTATTGATGGCAAGCTCTCTGGTCGTTAATATTATTAATATTTTTTCTCCACAAAATAGAGAACTTAAACGAAAATCAGTCAGCAAACATTTACTGTATTTATATATTCTGTTGTGTAGATGTAGCAATATTTACTTATTCCTTATTAATGGAGTCAGTTTTTTTTTTTTGGTGGGGTCTATAGGATTGTGGGATTTTTTTCTCTTCTTCCCTTTCTCCTCCTTTCTACCTTCCTATTCAGTATTACACATAATGCATTAAAAAGCATCCTTGTACATACACCTTTGTGCATTTATTTGTATATAGCAAAAGGATTAATTCCTAGAAGCAACTTGCTACTAGAGATGTGTACTTGAAATACTGGAAAGATTCTAAATGTCAGTATCTCAGTGGATCTCCAAAAAGGTTACATTGATTTGTTTCACTTACATATTTTCATGTCTTTCCCTCCCCCGCCTCCCAGTTTTCTCCTGTTAATTCTGCACTGATGCCCAGTTGTTACTAGTGAGGATTTGGTCAGAGGTTTGTACAAGTGTGTGAATTATTGATGTGAGGGAGCTTCAGCATTGGTCTTGGCAGGCAGGCTTTGTTTGCAGATTTTGGATTCGGACCTCAAATTGACTTGCCATTTTAGGAACAAAACTACTAGAAAAGAGTATGTGAAGGAAGGAATTATTTTTCTTGTGTACTTTGACTTGTTTTACAAAGTACTTGAGCTCAAGATTAAGACTCATTCTCTAGAGTTCAGAATTCTAGAGATATCTGAGAAAACGAATTAACTTCCATTTTTGTATTTGCAATACAGTGATCTGTTTATACACATTTTTACAGCTTAATATGGGGCTCATAGTTGAATATTGTGACTTACATTGCTCTACTAGTGTTTATTATAATTGTTGAAAAATCTGAATTTCATAGTAATGAAATAAAACATAGGTGATATGCTTCATCTTGTAGATTGACAATTAAGCTTTCAAATAACTGAGATGAACAATTTTTATTGAGCTCTAGGTGGCAGGATTGTACCATCATTTCAGAATTTAGTGTTCTAATTTAATTTAGTGTTGTTGGCCCCACTGTATAATTTAAAAATAGGTTAATTTAAGAATTGTTTGGCAGCTAGGTTTGCTTCTGTGAGTCTTAACATTTTTAAAAATAAAAAAGTTACTTTGGTATTTTCTCTGCTCAACTCTAAAAACCTCGTGGGTACTCATAACTCCAAAGGCCCCAAGATTTTAGACAGACCTTCATTACTCTCAGGGATCAGGGCCTTCTTATTTTATGGATTTTTGGAATAAAAAACAGGTTGAAGATTCCCACATAAAGCAACCTGATTTTATAAACCCATTAAGAACACATTTTAAAACATGTATTAGTATTGTCCAGTGTTGAAAAGTCGATAAAAAGACTTTGCTAAAAGGACAACAAAAGTCACCTGTAATTCTACCACGCAAAAATAGTGATGACATTTTGATTGATTTTTCTAGAGTTTGTATCTCTCACACAATACTGTATTATTTTTAAAGTAATGAGACTTGATTTTTATCAATTCTCTTAATAGGATTAAGACTTTGTTTGCCTCTATCACTGTTTCGATCTTAGCACTCCTGGTACAAAAGTAGTGGTTGGTTCACTGCTGGCATCTGGGCATGAACCAGGGCGTTGGCACCCAACTGTACTAGCATCCATTGGGTTCTTCACTCACTAATAATGTCTGCGGTGAAATTTTAAAATAACTAATTTTATTAACTCTTGACTTTTGAATAATACCTTTCCAGGATTTTGGGTGATGAAATCTGAATATCTACGGCACTTTTGTACGCCGAAATACGAGGGCTGTCTCCATGAAAACCACTTGTGCCATTGTTTAAGTTGTGTGCCAACCCAGCTGCTTTTTCAAGAAAACCATTTTTTATTTGCTTAATTAGGCTACTTAGACTCATGTTTGGCAGACTTTTTTTTCGAAAATGAAGTAAATCTTTTCTTTCAAGGGACGCAATCGATAATATTTGTTGTCAATAATTGAAATGTGAGCTTTCGTAAGACAGTGTTTTGGGAAGTTTCTTTTTGCTACTGTGACCATAACAGCTTCCTAATTCTAGACTCTTCTGATGAGGTCTATGATGATACTAACAAATGTAATTTGTTGCTAGTGTGTATTATTATACAATTTGTTAATATTTGATAAATCTGCGGTGATCAATATTTTCCAGACGACCAGTGCAAATTATTGTGTGAGTAAACAAAAAAGTCCATTTAATGTACAAAAGAGACCAGTGGATTTTAAAGGAACAATACAAAATGTTTATGGATGTGGTTTCCACATTGCAGTAACCTTTAGGAAACTGTCACTTATTGAGTTTTGGTATGATATCAAAGAATATCTAGTCATCTGAAAGTGATTATAATACTTATCCTTTTCAAGTGTCTTGTGTGAGACTAAGTTTTCTTTCATATGCTCTGATAAGAACAAAACAAGATGTCACAAGAAATATTGAATGTAAAAGTAGATTTGAGAATACAGCTGTCTTATATTAAGCCAGACATTAAGGAGATTTGCAGAAACTTAAAATACTGCCATTCTTTCTTGTTATCACTTTTTGTGCATTTTGGAAACTAGTTTTAAAAAAAGTATTAGCGCTTGAAATCATTGAGCTTATAGGAAGACTTCAGCAAGGGACCCCCTGAAATGAGTGACGCCAAGCTATTTACTGCAAGTAAGGGGTGGTTCCACAGATTAAGGAATAGGTTTACACTGAAAAATACAAGAATTACTGGAGAAGCTGCATCTGTTGATGAAGTGGCCGCCACCACATTTGTGGCAGATTTTGAAGGAGTGATTATGGTTTGGTGGTACTATTTAAGGTTTTAGGAATCCACTGGGATCTTGGAACCTGTCCCCTATGAATAACGGGGCCACGACTGTAGTAGTTGATTTAGAATTAGGAATCCTCTTTTGACAACAAATTTGTCATATATTATTTAAATGTAACTTATTTCCTGGTTCCAATTTGAATAGATGCAGCATATGAATAAGTTTGTAGCCAGTTGTACAATTTAAGTAAAATGAAATAAGTGAATAAGACTGGATTTATCATTGGTCTTTGGATCCATTTCCCTGCAGTTAGTTGATTTTTTACTTAATGTGTGTAACAATAATACCTCATGATATAGTAGGGAAGAATTGAGAGGAAGAAAAAATCTGAAATTGTCTATTAAGTAAAGTTACTGTCTTTGAATGTCTAACCAGGCTTAATGAAAATCCATTTATATTTCAGAATTTTTCCAAGAATATATTTGCGATTCTTCAGTCTGTAAAAGCCAGAGAAGAAGGGCGTGCACCTGAGCAGCGGCCGGCCCCAAACGCACCACCCGTGGTAAGGATGTTTTACTACTTACATAGTAATTTTATGGAAAATGACACTTGTTTTTCAGTGTTGTAATTTTGAAGACATCTCATCTGAAAGTTTTTCAGTCAGTATATTCTACACCTTTTGGTGCTTCAGTATAGCTGAAGGATGTGAAAACCCTCCTCATCATTAAAAGTTGCTTCAGCAGCACTTCTTACCTGGAGACATTCCTGGGTCTTAAATCTGAAAGGGGTTAATTAGGAAACACCCTCTGAGGAGTTGAGTAAACTGTATCTGGCCTGCTTGTGGTGGCGTGCGACAATCACTGACCACTGTTAGAAATAGAAATACTACTAGTGTCCACTTTAGGGCTCTTTTAAATCATCGGTATCTATGACTTCTGAGTGAATGTATTGTGTTTCTCCTCTTCATAGGCCGTTTGGTCCTTTCATTGGGCCTTAGCTTTAGCTGTTTGGAAGGTTGATTTCCTCACTCTTCGAGGTCCCACATAGAACCACTAAAGTAAATTCCCTGTATGACATATTGCCTGTGTTTTAACTCAAACGTACCCTCCAATTTGGTTGAAAATCCTTCTAGCTATTTAGTTTCATATGGTTCCACAGTATCCTGGAAATAAGCATGTGATGACTCCCCACTTTTGTCTTATTGGCTACAGTAAGCAAAAAGTTTAGAAAACAATACCCTTATTAGGTTTTTATTACGAGTATTAAGTAACAACTTAAAATATTAAAATGTGACTCATAATTAATTTTTCTACAGGATCCCACATTGCGTACTAAACAGCCCATCCCAGCTGCGTACAACAGATATGACCAGGAACGATTCAAAGGAAAAGAAGGCAAGTTACTTAGTTTTTATTTTCCTTTTACTGTGGTTGTGCTCGTCTTGAGAGGCAGTAGAGCCTGATGCTTAAGAGCAGAGGTTGACAAACCAACATCCGCAGGCCAGATCTGTCCCTCCACGTGTACTGTAAGTACAGTGTTAGAACACATGGCCACACTCATTCATTCGTGTTATCTGTGGCTCCTTTGGTGCTGTGACAGCGATACGGAGTTGTGACCAGACAGTGTGGTCTGCAAAGCCTTAAACTACTATCTGGTCTTTTACAGAATAAATTTGCCTGCCCTTGGTTAACTGCATGGATTCTGAACCCAGATTGCCTGTGTCACAGTTACTTTTTCCATGAACTTTGATAAGTTACTTTAACTGCCTTCTGTCTCTGTTTCCTCCTTTCTAACATTATAGTACTAATAATAGCAGTACTCGGTTGGTGCAAAAGTAGTTGAGATGTTTGCAATTGTTTTTAACCTTTTAAACTGCAATTACTTTTGCACCAACGTAATAAATAGTACAGTATTGTGGGGATTAAATGAGTTAGTAAATGTAAAGGCCCTGGAATAGTGGGCGGTACATACTAAACTATTGTATATATTTTTATATATATAGCGTGTACATATGTGTATATATATGTAATGTATTTATCTATATATTATATTTGCTATTATTAATATTCTGTGTCTCAAATTTTAAGAGTGGAGATTCTATCCACTTATGTCTCCCAAATTATAATGGTGTCCATGAGAACGTGGGGAGTGCACATGTTAGCCGCAGGGTCCTCACGTGGCACGCTGTGAACGCCCACGTGGTAGACTGGCTAACGCAGTCATGAATTGGTTCCACGTCAGTGAGGCGCTTAGTGAGGTGGGACTGCTGTCATTGTAACTTCTCTTGAGATCTTCATGTAGCTTGACTTGATTCGTGAAAAAATGAGAAAGAAGCAAATGCAAGTCTAACACTTATGATTCTTTTCCTGCGTAATCCGGAATCTTCATTTCACTTCATTCAGGCTGTGTTGCCTTGATGCCGTGAATTCTGTGTATTGACTTCATTCACTGGACAAAAGCATGTACTGAATTCATGCCATAGAAGAGAGTAGTCCATTCTTTATTCACTGCACTGTTTCCTGTGGAATGAATTGTGGAAAGTAGGACTTGGACAGTCACAGCCCGCAGACCAAATCCCACCCTCCCCGGGCAGCATCAGGCTATGCCATTTGTTTACATAGGTTGTTTATCCTGCTTTTGCACCACAAGTGCGTAGTTCAGTAGCTGTGACAGACTGTGTGGTTTGCAGGGTGTAAAATGTTTTTCATTTGACGCTCTACAGAAGGGCATATTGGGACTTTGTCCTGGAACCGGATTCCTCCTTACAATGTGGCTTTTATACAGGTTATGTGACATGCCTACCATGGAACACAACTTTTTATAAGTTAAGGACTTCTCGTGATAATAGATGCGTTTAGTGGTACTGTAATAGATAATTTGGGGGTTATAAAAAATGTTATTCACTCAAATTTTTGATATTCCCAAGCAACTACATACATGACTGTTGAACAAAAGTACAGAGGTAGTCTTAACCGGCGTCTGTCTACCTAGTGGGCCTGTTGGTGCGTGTTGAATATGTTTTTGAGACTAGTGTCCCTATTGAACTTTTTATCTTCACAAATATGTCACTTAACTTAAACTTTGTATGTATAGTAGAATTCAAGGTTTTGTTATACTGTTGAACTGTCAAGAGACTATGTAGATTACCACTTTAGATTTGTTATTGATCATGAAATGCATACATTCTAATAGTGAACCCTCTTTCTTTATAGAAACGGAAGGCTTCAAAATCGACACGATGGGCACCTACCACGGTATGACACTGAAATCTGTAACGGTAAGTCCCTTTGACTGCACAGGCTGTTTTGTTCCAGGCATTTTATGTGAGTAGCAGATGTTAAAGAAAATCTTTATTATGCTCCAGTATTTTCTATTTCAAACGTTTATCTTTAATGACCAATTGTGTCCATAGATCTTTGTGGTGATTATTTGATTCATGGGTGTCCTTTATTTATTTTTATTTATGTACTTATTTAGCATTTATTTATTTATTTACCTGAGTTGAGTGTGTGTAAATAAAACCTGCTTTGATGAACTGCCAGTGGGGTGGGTGCTCCCTGGTTAGAGGCTTTAAAGTCAGTGAGGAGTAGCAAGCTTCAGTTTGGAGAGTTTTCTGCCGTAATGGCTTAGGTTCTTTAATCTTTTACACTCTTTACAATGACCGATGACAGTGGTTGATGTAATGCTTAGGAAGTGCACACTTGACAGAACCAAATACTTGGGTATTCACGCCTGTAAGCCTTTGGCTCACTTGTAGCAAACTTTACTCTTCAACCCCCTAAAGATGGTTATTTCTCGATGTTCTCACTGAGCCAAAGTTAACACTTTTCATTTTTAGTCAGTGATAGGACAGGGTGACGTGGAGCAGGAATTGTGTTAACCTCATTTGCGTATTTATAGTATAGCTCATTGTACCTTGAACACTTTAAAATACTTTGTATGTGCATTAATTGGAGTGTCTATATGTTTAAAACACTGCTGCTGCGCTTACTGTGTCTTCATGAGTCATCATTCTTTGAGGACTCAGCATAGGAGTCATTGTGCATTTGCTGTGATTTCTTAGAATTAAGATACGTCTCACCATGCTTTACTCATTTCCAGAAACAGACAGCAAATAAATGTGGAGGATCTGATATTAAAAGTTGACTTTTTTTCTTTTTTTGGGACTTCAAATTGGAATGGAGGATTAGACATTTTGTTAATAGTATACATGTTTTTAAATTGTCATCAGATTTATTTTTGTAGTTTTGAAATTGTATGTGGACTCGTTCATTCATTCTGCAAGTACTTCCTGAGGGCTTGGATCAGATCAGTTCTGGGTGCGGGGTCTGCAGTCGTGAGTAAGACAGAGGGCTTCTTACAAGTGAGCAATGACAGAGACCTCTGCGGAGGTGACAGTCGAGCGGAGACCTGGCACTGGAGCATTCTAGCATCTGCCTACTTCTTCCTGACTTCAAAAGGAAACTCGTGGTTGTAAGATTTAACTTCTTACAAAGTTCATTTATTGATGTTTTCTTGGGGACAGAGCTTGCCTACTAGCCATTCCCCAGGTGAATTAACTGTGGAACTGAAGTTACCCTTTGGTAGTTGTCAAAGTAACTTTTTTGTGATTATTGTTGTCCTTTATGCTATTGTCTCATCTGAAATGCCGTTCAGTTGGTTTCATTACTGAGCTTCTATGCAAATAGTAAAATCAGTGGTAGTTTTTTTAGTGATTCTTTTTTTACAAAACAGTTTTGCTAAAATCCAAGGACAGCTTCTTAATTAGGCACTGTGAGAATAATGGCCTACTTCCTCGTCAGAGACTTTGTTCCTGAATATATTAGTAGTAGAGGTCAATTTAAATGAATTTATGCTGTGTGATTTTACAGAAAGAAAGAATCTCAAGAAGACTATATGTAGGAATGCACAGAAAGACTAACAGTGCCCAGATTTCTAGTGCCTTTAATATGTTAATACCCAGTATGAATCTCTGCTGCTTATGACCTGATTCATTCCAGCAGTGTTTAGAAAGAATATAGACAGACGTTTGACACTTGAAAGCTTTGAAATTACTTTAATAATTGTTTCTTTTTAAAAGTTGAATCTCAAACTTATGCTTTTACTTGCATTTCCCCCCTCTTTTGGAGTTAATACCAATTTGTGAGCTTGTGAGTTTCACCAACTTTCTACCTTGTTCGATTAAGACAGTTTCTCTTACGCTATCCGATACCCGCTGAGCGTACAGAGCACTTGAGTGAGTGCTGCCTGTGACAGAGGCCCAGAGGCGACTTCCTCTCACTGCTGAGAGCTCCTCTTCGCCATGTTCTTCAGGGTATTGCTAGGGCCTCGTCGATACAGTTACTGAAATAGGATCAGTTCACTTTACGATTGATCTACATAACTTTGAAGTTCAAGACACCAGACTTCTGTTAGATGTAAGAATGTTAGTAAATCAGCTTTTGTAGATGGTTAGAAAATTTTTATACAAATGAATTTTTTCCTATATGTGTTACAGAAAAGAGGTATGTGCTTTGATAATATTATGTAAGAGTCATAAGTTATTGAGACATATGGAAATTAATGCCTAGCCAGGATATTTTGGTAATAGTTGGTAATATTTCGTAAAAGTAATAATTTACTGAAATTTAGTACAGGGGCAGAAGTCCAGGTATCTTTAAAGTTACTAAGTTTGTGGTGTTGGCTTGGTGGTTAACTTTGACTTAGGCTAAGAAATACACTTCATGGTAAAGGTTCCAGGGACACAAGACATGAATATTGAAGAGTTGTTAGAGGGTTTTTCTGAGTTGGAAGCCTTTCCCCAAAATGTGTTACTTGGATTCTGTAGTATTTCAGAAATACTAGATGAAGCGTTTCGTGGTCCAGGAAGGAATCTCGTCATGTTTAGTGTGTGAATCAAGAGCCCAACTCGCTCCCAAGCTCATGTGTCCCCACTTTGCACCTTTGCTCCCTGCTGTTGAGAGCTCTGGGGAGACCTAGAGCTGCACAGATTCGGTTTAGGTGAAACATCTTGGGAGTTACGGGGTGGGTGGTCCTAGAAACCATTTAGCATGGAGAACACCAGGATATATTTTCATGGATTCCTTTTGTGAAAGGGGTCATCTTAGACTAAGAAAATGCCACTCGATAATGCGTTTCATTCTGTAGTAAACAAGATGATGACCTTTCTTTGTTAGGTACTAGCAAAGAACGAGTGCTCCTGCTGGAGAGGGAATAAAAAAATAGGATCAGAATTCACTCTTGTTATGTATAAGGATTTGGTGATTGAATTTAGCACTGCTTCATTTTAATGTCCCCATCTAGGTTATTCATGTTCAGGTCAAGGGTCACGGACTATAGTCCCTCCTCATTCTTTTCTCTGTTCTCACTGAATGGCACTGACTCTGGATTAGGTTGCTGTCTTAACATTTTTGAGGAAACAGTTTGCATTCTGAAATTGTCCAGATAAAAAGCTGTCCTTTAAGATCGTTATTTGAATTGACTCTGACAGCCGTAGTTCTTAGAACAAGTCTTTGGGGAACAATTTTTTGGATAGTAAGGAAACTTGTGTGGATTTTCAGTATCTGCATTAGAGGTATAATGATAGCACTATCAACGGTCACGTTTTGGAAGGATCTGGAATCTCAGCATCTTCAGGAACTTCTCTTAAGCAGGAATGTGTACATTAGTAACCTCCCCACTCCCTGTTTTGTGCAGCCTTTTTCATCCTCATTCAATGTTGATGAGCATGTTCGCCTCTGCCTGAAGCGTACGGGGTGCTCTAGGATCCGAATGCCGGAGTCGGGTCTGGACCAGGTTAGGGAAGGTGAAGACAGCTGCTGAGGGCTTTCTCAGGCCCCTCCTTCCCCGCCTTCCTCCTCCTCCTCCTCCTCCTCCTGAGCAAATACTCCTTCAGTGCTTGTGTGCGAGTGCTGTGCTAGGGGAGCAAACCCAGACGGTTCTCATGGGCTGTATTTCTGGTCTGTCAGAGGAGAGGCGCCTTACATGGGGATTGTTCGGGGACAGTCAGAATCGTTCAGGGAGGAGGTAATCCGACTTGGAGTGGGGTCACAGTTTGAGCGGGAGTTACCTTGAAGATCGCAGGACAGCACATTTTGGGAGGAGTGAACGAGAAACAGGCGTCAGGGCCCTGGCGGCAGAAAGATTTGGAAGAAGGCTGGTTATTGTGTGGTTGGTAAGGTGCCTGTGAGACAGTCTCTTCCCAGAGTCAGACGCAGCCCGCCTGCTCCCAGATGCCCGTGCGGGGCCATCCTCTGCCCCCCTCTGCCCCCCTCTGCATTTGTTACATCTACAGTCATTCACTCTGCCCATGTCAGTGGGGCCCCAGGAATGTCTTACTAGGCACCATTGTAATTTAAAATTTTATTTACTCACCCAACATTTAAAAACAAGTATGTCTCATAAACAGTCTGGGTTTCCCCTGCTCCCAGGGCTTCTCTGGCAGAATTGGGCCCTTGTTCTAGCTTCTCAGCAGCCACATACATCTGAGCCGCAGCTGCCTTCTTGAGATCGGGGGTTTCTCTAGGTCATCACAGGCCTCATGTTTCTGTCCCTTTTAGCTGGCTTTCTTCACCTCTTTGTTCTCCCTTCTTAGACGCTAGTGGCCTTTGGGTTTGAAATCCCTGCTCTAAAACAGAGAGTGCTACCTTGTTAGAAGTTAAACAGTTGGAAGCACTACAGATTTCAGGCTTGGAAGTCAGTTCTGGCTTTGAATCTTGGCTCTTGCATTCATTCTGCAGCTCATGAAGTTGAGCAGGTTATTTAACCTTTCTGTCAGTGGGCTTGTTCTTACTTTATAGTAAAGACAATGTTCACATCTGAAAAAAGGTATTATAATAACTTCTTCTGGGATTTGTTTAGAGGTTTAAATGTATACAGGCTTCCCTTGTTTAGCATTGTTCCGTTCAGTACTATTGAATTGCAGCACTGAATTAATTGTAGTTATTACAGAAATTTTTATATTAAACACATAATATTTTGTAAACTTTTAATGCTGAAAGTACAGAAAACACTTTTTTTTTAAAGTTGGGCAGTATTGAGTGTGAAAATGTACTTAGATGGGTGTGTATTGGTCTTACATTGATAACTTTCTTTGGGGTGAAAGATACTAAAATCTCATTGTACCTGAATATTTTGTCACCATAATCAGCATTTTGATGCTAATATACTTCAAGAAAAATGTACTATGGCAGCGGAACATAGTGATATTTTAATGTATATTAAGCAAAACTTTATGTATCCTACTGAGATTTATTGAAAATTGATTGCACAATGGATGGTACTTTTGATGTAAGCCTATAAATTAAACTCCATTAATTTATCTTTGTATTTCATTAAAGAATTTATCTAAAATATCTTAGCAATTTTAATATCTACAACATAATCTTTAAAATTAATCTGCCAGTGACCATATAGCCAATACCATGATTACAAAACTGCTGAGACTTATTTTCGGAAGAAGCATAGGCAGAGCTCCTGTTGGTGCATATGTCAGAAGTATCTGAAATTCCGAAATGCCTGTATTTGTGTAATTTTTAGTGATAACGTTAACATCCTGTTTCATAGTGTTTTCATATTGATCATTTTAAGAATGGGAGAAAACAGTTTGCAAATATAATGTTTTTTGTTAGCAGCTTGATAAAAATTTATACACAATTTTTATTACATAAAAATTTATTACACAATTTCAGTTTTACTGTATATACGCTTTTAGTTGTTATTCCATGTGTAATGTTATAGTTACATATAACTCAGATAAAGCAAACTTAATTTTCTTTAAATGTAATATTCTCTCTTGGACATAGTACGTACAGTATAGCTTTTTATTATAATTTCTATTTACCTTCATCAATACAACTTGAATCCATTCCATTTTAACAGAACTATTATTAATGAATGTATTTCACCATTTTAAATTCGAATTGCTCACTGTATTTTTATTATTTTTTTCTATTTTTTAAATTTTTTATTTTATTTCTCAGTGTGTTTTTAGACTAACTGCTTGCTGTTCTTTAACATAGATGTGATTTTACTTCATATATGTCTCTCCGTTATTTTGAGGAAAAGGATTAATATTTCCTTTAATTTCATGACGATTTGAATCCATTCATAAGAAGAAAACCTAATATATTTAATAACATGCTATAATTAGTCTTTAGTTATTTCTTTGATAGGTACTTTTCTGTTGGCTGTGTTGGCAGAGTTTTAGTTTGCTGTATCAATTTGAAGGTCTTCATAAACTGGTTTAAAATCTTCAATGAATTTCCTATCTTTTATATAAATTCTGCGTTCATATTTTATTTTCTTACTTTTCGTAGTATTTCTGTCTTACTCGTTGGATTGTCTAGTTAGTTCATCCTGTCCCCTGCCCCTCCCCCTACTATGCCAAGCTTCATTTGATCTTTAATTCTAAGTTTTGGTTTCTTTTCCAGGTCTTTTTCTTGATGGATGTTTCTTTTAGTGTTGTTCTTCTTGTCTTTCCTGCTTCTCATGTTTCTCTGTGAGTGACTTGTTCCCACTTTTATTTTAAATATCTGTATTTAAACTCTTATTGCTTCTGGTTTGGACGAAACTTAAGTTCTTATTTGAAATTTTAGAATGGTACTTTGCTGTGAATAAGTTGAAGGCATTCATTTGTAAGGCTAAGGAATTAAAGCTTTAAAAAAAATTTTATTTTTGTTTTAATTGGAGACAAAGGTTGTACCACAAAACTCACGTAATTCTCTCACTGTCGTGGTTGTCAATGTTAGGTTGTCATTGAAAAGGCATTGTTCTTTACGTTTAGATTTTTGCAGTCGTATATGATCAAACAGAACTATTTTGAAATCAAGTCAATTGGACATTTTTACAAATTACAGTTTAAGTCAGAAAGAATTGATTCAATATTTTATCGTCATCTACAAACAGTGAATTTTGGACACTATCAATCTAATTACTTACCTCCCTACATTCGGTATTTTTAGATATATGCTTCAGTCTTCTTACGGTGTATTTTTGTCATTCCTATCTTACGTTGTTGCCATAAACATTCTGTAATTAAATTGCTTGTGTATTTTAATATACCAAACTTGAGAACTAAAATTAAGCAGGTCTTTGATCTTTCCAAGAATTTTAACTTCTGTTATGCAGAAGGCTTTTAGTTTTTTTATTAACCCCCCCAAATTCAGCTTCTGATATGATTAGAATCTTATAATTGATCATAAAAGGCTATAAAAAATACTTCACAGCGTCCTTAGGAACTGCTGAGTTTTAACATAGAAAGAGCTACATCATAATAACCAACCATTCTGATAGTAAATTTGTGGGTATGTTATAATTTATCAAGAACTTTGTAATTTATCATCACATTTTTTCCCTACAAAAGTTAGTTTTAAAAAAAGTCATTTGAACAGGAAAAAATAAACATTAAAAATTTAACTATTCAAATAAAGTGAGTTAGGGACCATTTTTTTTCTTTATCTGAATTAAGCGTAATAGATGTAATTGATCGAATACCTTCTAATAAATTGATAGACATCAATTTTTGAGAGACCTCTGATACATTTGGTTTATTTCTTAACTTGGAGTCATGAGTATTTTGGGCAAGTTTAAATAGATTAAGTACAACAGATGTTACAAAAGCTGGCCTCAGCATGGCATGCTGGTAACAGGACATGCACATTTTATATCGTGACCCTCTTGTAGATCACTGAGGACTAATTCATAGTCATACAGTCTGCTTCTGACGGCCTGGAGACTTTTCATAACCATCTTTGTTCCAGCACAGGTCAGAGTGTAAATAACTGCAGGTGAGGAGTCGCGTCCCCGGGGAAGATCACCTGCATGGACCCCAGGTCGCTTCACAGGGTGGCATTTCCTTAGTAATTTGCAAGGTCCTAGAGAAAGGCTGAGGAAATACTATGAGATATTGGTTCCTTGTGGAAGCTTCTGAGAGTAGTAGTGTTGCAAGTGCTAAATGTCGATGCATTAATTACAGTGAGAAATAGGATTACCCGGGCCACTGGACTCCAGTCCTGTGTAGCACAGACATGTTCTCTGTGTAAAAAAGCTGCATGGGAAATCATGGTATAACGATACGGTGGTACAGTGAGCACATGTTAAATGAGATCCTTCAAACGTTGAGTGGAACGAGAGTGAGACGGCTTGGTTATTTGCATCTCATCAGTAAAAACAGACCTATTGCAAGGCCAGGTACCCTCCCGCCTTGGCCACTGCTTGGATAGGCTTTGTCATCATTTGCCATTTGTGACTTGTGTTCCTGATTTGTGTTCTAACTAATCTCTCTCCAAGTGGATATGATGTATTTCTTTAGCTGTGTTGGTACTGATTTAGCTTTAGGACTACCATCTGATTCCATTTGATTGACTAAAAAGTGTTGGTGAGGGAATTAACCTCTTTTGCATTTAAAATTCATTACGTAAATGTCCAAAGGATCTGATTTGCCCCTCGAGAGAGTAGAGTGGTTGACAACCTGGCTAGAACTCTGAGCTGCAGGGCCAGCATTAGTCTCACGTTGCCTCAGTGTTTCGGATGGGGAGATGCGGGGCAAGGATTTCCCACTGGATTCTGGAAACCACTTCTATCTTTCATGTATTCTTACAGATCAATAATCAGATTAAGGAGATTACTTAAACTCCACCCTTCCGGTTAACTCAATAATTTCATTGCTACAAAGACATTAAAATTTAAGTGGTTTCTTGGCATTGTAGGAAAGAATTTAAGATTTAGAATGCTGTCAGAATGAGTACAAAAACAAATATAAAGTACAAATGGAGAAGTCCTAGGATGAGTGAGTACCATTGTTGAACACTTTATGTGTAATTAGGGATGTAATCATTGTGTCTTGGGATGAACATTGTACACAACTTAATGCTACCTTGGCGTGTTTACTTGGAAGGTGTGAATATGTATGTAGTACAGTGCAAAGTGTGAAGGATTTTAAAATAAGGATAATTAATGGATTATTATATGGAAAGTTTTCCTGATTTTAGTTCACATTTTACTCAATTGGTTATACTTCTTATGTAAAATTTAGTTAGTGAAATTACCAGAAACCTTTTCAGTAATAGGAGAAAGGAAGTGTGTTTCTCTCTCACACGTAAATGCAATACTCCTTTCCCTCTCTCACACGTGCATAAATAATACTGATAAAAATGTGCTTGAGGTCTCCATTGGGGCATTTATAACTAAGGTCATTTTGATTTTTTCCCCAACCTTAAAAATGCACAAACCAGTCTCTTGGCCCATGGTATATACATCAGTATAGGCGGTAGCGTGGGTTTGGCCCAACAGCTCTGTTTGCTAACGCTTGACTTAAATTTTATCAACTAATATAGAAGGCAATAATTTATCTACTAAGTCAAACAATCCATAATTGAGTAGAATTTAACATCCTAAGGAACTGATATTTAGATGAATTTTAGGAAGGATGCTATTTAAACACACTTGGAATGCTCATTAAATAAAAATACCAACTTAATGTTACATTTGTAAGAGTGGAGGCATTTGCATAATGGCTATTGCATGTGTACTGGAGTTGCAACTTATTTCTATTTATCTTAGGAAATGCAAAAATATTAAATAAAAACTGTTAATGATGGATTTGGATTTCATACTAACAGCAGGGAAATACTATGTTAGAAGATGTATTTCTCAGTACTGAAAGAATTAAAATTTCATCAGTTCTTTTTTTTTTTTAATCAGGAATTTTTTTTTGTTTTAAAGATTTTATTGGGGAAGGGGAACAGGACTTTACTGGGGAACAGTGTGTACTTCCAGGCCTTTTTTCCAAGTCAAGTTGTCCTTTCAATCTTAGTTGTGGAGGGCACAGCTCAGCTCCAGGTCCGGTTGCTGTTGCTAGCTGCAGGGGGCGCAGCCCACTATCCCTTGCGCGACTGGAGGAATTGAACTGGCAACCTTGTGGTTGAGAGCCCACTGGCCCATGTGGGAATCAAACCTGCAGCCTTTGGAGTTAGGAGCATGGAGCTCTAACCGCCTGAACCACCGGCCTGGCCCCTAATTAGGAATTTTTAATTGCTTAAAGCCAATTGGGGGAAATGGATTTTGGTGTTTTTTTTTTTTTTTTAAAAGAAAATGTCTCATAATGAATGAAAGAATGTGCCGATTTTTGCTAAGACATCCTCCTGATTTGTGGTAACATAAGATATTTAGGGAAGAAAGTTCTAAGGCTTTCTGTCTGTCAGCCAAGCTGAGAAAACACTTATGCAGAGACAGGAGCGGTTGAGAGTCTGTTGAGTTAGCTGACAGGTGAGCAGGTGAGGCAAGCAGGCCAGTGTACAGGGCCTGGAAAGAAGGGATTAGCTAGCTTACCTTCCCGCAGTTTGCAGAGTCGTGTTAGTGTTCCCAACTTGCAGTCCACTCCAGTTACGCAAGGGGAAAGGCTTCCTCTCCAGTGACAGTCATTTTTTGACAAGCTGGGAACCATCTTCTATGGTCCAGTTGTCTAAATATGGCATTCCCTCACCCCCCTTCATTTGTTTTGTGTGTGTGTGTTCTGCCAGTCGTGAAGACGAAGTGACCCGGTCCTGCATCGTTTACGTGTATCTGCAACTACCTAGTGTCCCCCGCCCCCAACCCCACAGGTGTCAGGGTCTCCTCCATAGAAAGCCTAAATTCAGTCCGTGCTCATTAGCTTATGACTGCAACTTATTTCTCCTAAACCATCGCTGTTTCTAATGCCGAGATGTGCTAGTTATACCAGAGACTAATTTTCTAGGCCCAGACAGCTGAATAATGAGAAATAGTTTCTTTTGTCTTTGCACTGAGTGCTGTTAGACAGGGGTTGCATACTCAGCAAGGCATGAATAATAGCAGAGCAGGTTTTAATGATGCCTCCTGTCTTCCCTGAGCGGAATGGGAGAAGAAAGAGGAAAACCCTGGTTAGCCTGCCCCTCGGCAAGTCAGGCAGCCTGGCCCCAGACATCAGCCTGGAGGAAGGGGCGTCTTCCTCTCATTTGCGCTCCCGCTGACAGTGCCTCTTTGTGATTTTTTTTTCTCCCCATCTAAGGGGCTCTTTTTTGCAAAAGTGACTACTGAATGCCTTTACCATCCCCCTTTTTCTTAATTTTGAAAAATTTCAAACATAATTAGAGAAAGTGGCATATGATCTTCTATGCCCATCACACAGATTCTATAATTACCATTCTTAACCACTCTTCCTCTACTTGCTCCACATCTCTCTGGTTTTCTGAAGTGTTGTAACGCAGAATCTGACGCTGACACTTTGTGCACACATGTACTTTGCACTTCCAAACAACATGGACTTTTTTATTTTTATTTTTCACCCAGCCACAGAGGCTAACGTTATCGCACATAGTAAAATCAGTAATAATTTGGTGGTGTCAGCTAATACCCAGTTCACTTTCCAGTTTCTTTGAGTTTTCTGAACGACGTCTTTTTGTAGTTCCTTTCTTGGAAATAGGATCCAAGCAAGCACCAGAAGTTGCACTTAGTTGTTAGACATCTTGTTTCTTTTATTCTTGGTCAAAGGTTCATAATCGTTTTGTGTGCCATTGACCCATTTGGTGGCCTAGTGAGTCCTCTCTCTGAATGATGTTCTTAGTTTTGTTTTCCCCCCACCTTCTTCCTCTCTCCTCCCCCCGCACCCCGGTTCAAGCCGTTGTTTCTCAGTCTAGTTGTGTAGGACACAGCTCCCTGGCCCATGAGGGTGTTATGAGTTCAAGCCGTTGTCTCTCAGTCTAGTTGTGTAGGCCACAGCTCCCTGACCCATGCTGGTATTAGCAGCCTTGTGCTTCCCCGGCTGTGGCAGTCGGTCACTGGGCGGTCACTGGGCAGCCGCTCACAGCAGCTCACAGCAGCCCACGGCCGCCCAGCTCCAGGAGAGCCCTTGTTCACAATCTTGGCTGTAGAGGGCGCAGCTCACTGGCCCGTGTGGGAATCGAACCCACACGGTGATCTCAGCGTTAGGAGCACGGTGGGTGCTCCAACCACCTGAGCCACTGCGCCGGCCCTTGAATAATGTTTTTAATGCATACGATAAAATACAAACGATGACAAAACCAATTGTGATGAAATAAAATTATCATATTTTAAAAGTGCGAATTTATGAAATAGTAGTTTGTACTTTACTTATGTATTTTATAACAAAATTCAGTGACAAATGTAATAAACACCAGAATTTAGAGTATGAGTATATATAATAAAGACAGTTAAGTTTTAATATGACATGAAAATGTCTGATTTCTGTTGGTGACACAAAGTCGCAACCATTGTTAATAGTGCTGTGGCGTCTTACCTGTTCACACAGGAAGGAAATGTTAATTTCTGTTAGAGGTTGGTGACAGTAAAATTGTTCAGTATTTTTCCCATCCAGATTTGGAACCCTCTGAATCCTACTCCTAACCTCCTGCTCTGGAGTAAATGTGCTAAGAAAGGTCCTGGCCCGCTTCTGTTCCACTGCCTTTGGCTGCTTCCCACCAGCTGGTCAAGCAATTCTCAACTTCCTAGCCGTTGTCTTAGCTGTTCTGTTCTTTCACTGGATCATTCTTCCTTTTGCTCTAAATAAGACTGGTGCCTCCTCTTAATTCATATCTCAGTGCAAAGGTCACGTTCTCAGGAAGACAGACCTCCCAGTTTTTTCTCCTGGTAATCTCCCTGTTTGTTTACTGTGACAGTCTTCTTTGAATATGAGGATCTGAAGCTAGGAACCACCTCATGCCCTCCACTGTGTCTCCAATGCTGAGAACAGAGTACTTGGCAAATAGGTGTTGCTTGGAAAGTCTTTCTCAAATGGATGGTTCTTAAGCTCATATTACTCATTATGTTTTTAGTTACTTTCCACGCATTCCAGTCTGATGTTGGGTTTTAGAATTTAGCATGGTAAGACTGGTCTTTTTGGGAAATGATGCCGAGCTGTTTCGTCTGTATTGAAGTTATCCTGAGGACAGCGAACCCTTCACAGCACGATCTTAAGCATCATAATCCCTGCTTAGAAATGCACTGTGTTTTGAAGGACCTGGACATGTGTGGCTTCGTAAAGTTTCATAATCAACACTTCACGCACGGTTGCTTCCCTGTTCACGATTCAGTTCTGATAGTCTGTCTGTAAATCCATTTTGTGTTGTCCAAGATGACTGAGAGGGATTTAGTTTGTGTAACTGATTATAGTTATTATGTCCAGAATACCTGTACTTTTTGTCAACATGTATTTACTTTAATGTTGCTTTATTTTCAATGTGAATGAAGCTATATCTAAATTAGTGGATGAGTCTTGTCCCTGTAGAGAAAAACTGATTAGGTACCTTAAAAAAATTTCAGATACAACGAAAATGCTTTGACCTAGAAATGTGAGACTATTTTATTGAGTCAAATTTTAATTTTCTGTTTCTAACTGAGGATTTTTTGTTTATTGATTTTAAAATCAGTCTTGAGGAAGAGAGGGTAATTTATAGAATGAAGAGGAAGGCAGGGGTGGGATCAAAAGATTGGATGGAGAGATTAGCCTTAGCAAGGAAGGGAATCATTTACGGGCCTTGTAGCTAGCCAAGGATTTTAGGGATTTTGGTGTTTATCCTAAGAACATTGGGAAGCTATTAAAGCAGTGGGATGACGTGAATAGCTTTGTGTTTTGAAAGTACCATTGTGGCTGTAGTCTGGAAAATAGATTGTATGAATATGAGGAAACCAGTTGTAAAGGTATTGCAGAAGTTCAAGTGAGAGATGCTCATTGGAATTAGTAGAGGGTAAGATCTTCAAGAAAAGTATACGGATTCCACTGGGAATCCAGGTTTTTGGGTGGGTAGGTGGGTGGGTGAGTGGGTGGATAGAAAGAAAGATAGATAGATTAGATTAGATAGATAGATTAGATTGATTGATTGATTGATTGAGAAGTGGCCACTGACTGGAGATAGCCATTCACTGAGACATGAAATGATGAGAAGGTATTATCTTTGGAGATGAGAGAAGATAACCTGGGTTTAAATGTACTGTTAAATGTGTGTGTACTCATAGACATTCACACAGACATACAAATAGGTTATATTTGGGGTTATGTTTATGAACTTTGATTAAGAACTTTATTTTTGTAAAAATTAAGTTTGTCTTTTTTGCCCAGTTCATTGAGGATGGAACAGCTTCCCAAAGGGAGTCTGCCCGTGCTGGGTATTGTCTAGAATATTTAAAAGATCATGATTCATTTTTTAGGAGTATGCCATCTCCAGTTGACGGAACTCCACAATTTTCTGTAGCACAAGAGTTTGAGACTCACTATATATACATGGTTGTAATAGACCTGGTATTCTCAGTTTCAACCTTTTTCTTTTTAGTGGCCTAATAAGTAGCTCTGTAGTAATTCTGTGCCTTGTGTTTTTTCCAGCCATTCTAAGCCATTTCCAGAGCTTTTTGTAAGCTTGTTGCTGTTCTACTTTCTCCTTGTTGAGGCATAGTGATTTTCCGATTTGATCTGTTGTTTTCCTTTTCTGATGCTCAAAGTTCCCCATAATTCTTTCACTCATTCTCCTATTTTCCCTCTCCCTGCCAAATGTGTGTGTATAAGTCACCAGTCAGCCTGCATTTGTTCTTTTCTTTATCCCTTTAATGGTTACATGGTGGTATCGTTGAGAATAAGTAATATCTGTTCTTTTTCAATACCTTTGCTTTTCCATACTGGTTCTAGTGGATAATCAGTAGAAAGAAAGTATTTTCTTAAACAATTTAGTTCATAGCATTTCCTAACCATATTAACATGATTTCTTATTTGTTCTACCTGATATTTCAATAGTGACTTCAAAATAACATTAATAATATTGCTGTTTATTACAACATAGATGAATGCAATTATTTTTCCTACTGGGATATAGTTTTGGTCTATTTAACCAGTCCCTTCTGGATGGACGTTTAGGTTGCTTTCTGCTTACTGTGCTGTTACAAATCATGCCTCATGATAGTGTTATACCAACTTTATTTCATATTGTTAATGTGTTTTGGGAAGAGCTTCCTACATGCAGAATTGATAAGTAAAGGGTAAATGCTCTTGTAATTTTGCGGGATGTTATCAATTTCCCTGCATTCAGCATTGTGCCATTTGCATTTCCACTCGTATGTATGAGTTTGCCTGTTTTCTCACAGGTCTGTCCAAAGAGTCCGATTTGTATCTCTTAATCTTTTGTTAATCTAATAGGTGGAGAACGGTTTCTCAGTGAAGCTTTTATTTGATTCCTGTTCGGTTCAAGGTTGACCACGTTTAGACTCACATCAGTTCTTTCTCTGCAAACTATTAATATTGTTCTCCATTTTTCTGTCAGAATGTTGGTCTCATCCTCCTCTGTCTCTCTCTCTCTGGTATATTGGGGATATAAACCTTGATCAGTTGCAAATATCCTTTCCCAGTTTGTCGTTTTCCTTCTGATTTTGTTGATGTTTTTATTGGCATGCAAGAGTTCCCCCCCCCTCCCCCCCCCAGGGGGGTTCACAGTGTGAGGGATGTAGATGGTGTGCGTCTAAGTATTACCTTGTCTTGTACACCTGAAACTAAAAAAAAAAAAAAAAAAAAAAATTCAACTATTTTAATCTTAGGCAGACCTGTAATTTATGCAAAAGTTATATGAAAGAAAACCAATAACTCAGACAACTGTGGAGGTTTTCATTATTTAGAAATTTGACAGTATATAAAGTGTTCAGATAATCATTTCAATATTCTTAAATGTTGAGATAACTTGTAGGTTTAAAGTTATATTTCCTCTTCTCCCCAAAATAAATGATCTTTTACTTAAAAAAAAAAAAAAAGAGTTCCCGCCCCCCAAATTTTACGTAATCACAGTTATAAGTCTCATTGCTTCTGGGTTTTTGCCATATTTAGGAAAGTTACTACTTCACCTAGTTTATAAAGGAATTCATGTTTTCTTCACCTCAAGAACTGGTTTGTTTTGTTATTTACATTAAGATATTTGATCTCTTTGAAAGTTATTCTCATATAGGGTTGACTACCAGCTAATTCTTTTTCTTTATGGCTGTCCAGTTACCCAGACATTTATGAAAAATTATACCGTATCTTGTCTAGTTATCCTAGTGTCAGTACCGGGCAAATTGTAGGTGCTCCGAAAATTGAAAATGTTTGGTCATTTATTCCTTAAAGAGCTAAGTCCAGTCACTTCATTCACATTTTGATTATCATCTATCTATAACTCTAGAAAGTTCTTTAAAAATGTTTGAAATTTATTAGAGTAGATTTAGTGAACATAGTGAATATGTGTTAATCATACAAGATGTAGTACAAACCTTGATATGATATTCATTCGCTTGTTAATGACTTTATTTTTCACTAATTTTAAACCTGGAAAAATTGAAAAAATATAGAAAAATAGGAAGAAAACATAGTCATTATTCCATTTTCCAGAAATCACCACCATTCCTTTTTTTACATATTCATTTTTATTTTAAAAAATACATATGTTAGTGGAATATGAACCATACTACATTGTTTTATATCCTGATTTTTTTGTTGTTTTGGCTTAATAGAGTGAGTGGTTTTCTATGTTATTAAATTATCTTTAAATCCAAGTTTTAAAGGACTATAATATTCTATTATATAACTACCATAGTTTATTTAATCTCTGTTTTGGACTTTAAAATTTTTTTCTGGTTTACTTTCTTATAGATTTTTAATTGTGAGATAATGGTTCAAAGGCTTTTGTTAAATATTTTAAAGTTGTTTTTCAGAAAGGTTCTACCAGCTTACACTGCCTGTGGAGGACTTTCTCATACCCTTACCGTTATTTTAATATCTTCCAGTTTGATAGATAAAGATGGGACCTAGTTTCTAAGTGCATTTGCTGACTATGAGTGAGGCTGAATGTTTTATTTATTGGATGATTTCATTGTTTGTGATTTATTTATGGCTTATGGTCAAATTTCTTTTGGAATATTTGTTTTCTTACTGACTTGTGACAAGTTTTTTTATATATCAAGACTGTCACCTACTGTCAATTATTGTAAATATTTTCTCAATTTCTATTTTGCCTTTTAATTTTGTTTATGGCAGTAGTTAATTTTATGTAGAAGTTAGTGTTTTGTTTATCTTTTTCTGCTTGATTTCTTTCTCTGTTTGATTTTTTTTCTCTCTGTGATCAATAAAATAGTCCTCCTACCCCTTCATTAACAGGCGTCACAGTACCTGGCATGTAATAGGTTTGATAATTATTAGTACAGTATTGTACTTAGTTGGCTCTACTGGAATTTATTTTTGTAATAGTATGAGTTCCGTAGTATGAGGACTTCACCTGAATCCTAAACATTACATCCTAGAGATTAGCCAGTTTTTATATTGAATCATGGAATATTAAATTTTAATTTGTTCATGATACCTGGTTACTATAAATGTTAGAGTCTCTTTCAGGTCTGACTTTTTTTTTCTTGATATAAGTGCCAAGTAGTTTCTGTGTTGGTACAAACCAAAATCATTGTTGCTTCAGAGTAAATTCTTTATCATCATTTTCAGTAGGATTTTCTTAGCTACTGATGCCTTTTTTCAATATTAACTTTATAATAGTGTTGTGCTTTCCACACACACTAAAAACTTTAAAAAAATTTAGGAAGACTCTTGTTTTTGTATTATAGTCTTTTGACTGATTTTGTGAGTTCTTTTTATTCTTTGAGACAGTTGATTGGTTGGATGTTATATAAGTAAATATGTACTTTTCCCTTATTTGTAGTTATATTTCAGTTCAAGAATCATTGAACTTGAATCATTTGATATTTTTTTATGATGCTGTTGATCTGTTTTCATTTTTTTTTCAGTGTTTAGGACACTAAAGTGAGATTCAAATTTAGAATCTGTAGGATTCAGTTGGAAATTGAATTAGATTAATAACAGACTGAGGCAGTTGCTTTAGCTCTGTTTAGCATAGCCATGCTGTACGAAGGGAGAGGAAACAATTTCTGCACATGTAGGAAGGTTTTCTTCCTCCTCTTGCTAATTGTGAGGTTTATAATTACGTTATGCTGGGACGAGGGTGTGCGCATCTGTGTTGATGGAGCTCAGTGATAGGTTTCTTCCCGAAACTCAAAATGTCGCCTTTTCAGTATTGGGTATATTAACCTGTCTTCTTAGAGTCATGTTTAAGTAATATGTTGATATTCTGTGAGGCATATTAGAAATGTATAGTAGGGATATTATTTGAGTTCTTAAATCTGTGTTAATTTAATAGTCAAATTTTGTAGTTAAGCGGTAAAATCTTGGGGGAAAAATACTCAAATCAGCTGGATCAGAGGATTTTACCACCTTGTCAAAAAACAATAGTGACTAACTAGTAGCGTGGGTAAATAAATACTTTTGTCTAATAAAGATGATCAATTGTGCTTCAAAAGAAGCACCTTTTGTAATGTTTGTCACCTGCCTCTTGTTTACAGATGTGTCTGGGTGCTTAATGGTTTTCTAAGGTTCTGACCACCAGACATCAACTACTGAAAAGGAGACGAAAAAGGAACTGAGGGCTCAGGATTTCTCTCGTTTCCCTTCTCTTTAGTTGCACTTAACATGAGGTACCCCTCCAGTACAAGAAAATGTTGGAAAGCCTGGAGGCCCTGGCAAAAGGTGAAGGGTAAGCGGAGAACAGAAGACAGGCCTTTTCTGCTTAGCTTTTTATACCTTGTATCAGGTGTTATTATGTGAAATACACAGCAGAATAGTACAGTGGTCTTCGCAAGGGAACTCTGTTTCTTCACCAGCTGTGTGGTCCTAGGTCCTCACTCAGTCTTTCGCAGGAATGAGGCTTTCCTATCTCTTCAGGTTATTTATAAGGATTATGTGAAATGCATGTAAGGTGATTTAAAACAGTGCCAGGTACACGGTGTGTGCACCATCAGTGAACATTTCCTGTTGCTGTTGTTAGTATTTTTATAGGGGTTTTTGGTAATAGATGTTAATATTCTAGTTGAGATTATATATGATTATGCTGTATACTAAGAGGTGAAAATTTTAATTACTTACGGAATTAGAATTTCATCACTTATAATCTTGATCAAAACAGTATAAGTATTGACAGTTATTTTATCTTCTAAAATATCTATTAATAGTTTAAGTATAAAGATTATTCTGTAATATTTTCTTTGATGAAAGCAGTGTTGTCATTTAAAATTATATTTTCATGTATAATAAAAATACCATAGGCATGAATAAGGCACAATTAATACTTGGTGAAATGTTTACATATCATATTTTAAAATGCAGTATAAAAATTCATATTTTGCTGAAGAAATCAGCTTGCACAGTGTTGACTACTAGAAAGTCAAATATCAATTAATAGTAGAATATTTATTTTAAAATAAGAATTTTCAGCTGTACTAAGAAACTATTATTTGATCCAGCGCTCTTTGAGAACTCATCAGAGTCTATCATTAGATTACCATTGGTTTTCAAGATAGTATTATCAGGGATATAAAAATGATTTTAAATTGGTGCTTTCATAAGTCAACTTTTTACACTTGAATTTTTCCAGAAGGAAAGTACTCTCATAGAACATCCTGGACAAACAGTGCTGGGCTTGGTTCTGTGTGCATAGCTGTGCCCATACGCAGGGATCAACATACACCTTTGCCCCTTGACTTTAGAGATATAAATGAGAGAATTACACCAAAGGATGGATTCTTTTTGTCTATCATCAAACTTACGCAATTTGGTATTGTCCTGTTATGTGTGACTTGTTTAGTAATTTTGGTGTCTTAATTTTTGTTTTTTTGTAATCATATGGAATAGATTAAGTGAAAACCAGACCTAATAAGAGCTGGAGGTGTTGTATAGCTCAGCTCTCAGAATTACTCTACGTAGAATAGGACACTTAGACTAAGAAATTGAAAATGGGAGATAAACTGAGTTATAAATAGAATTCAGAATATGAAATAATAAGTACTTAAGCAGTCCCTGTGATTCTGAACCTTATCAAATGCGATAGGTCTGTTTTGATGCAATATCTCTTCAGAATTAAGGATAAAAATAATTGTATTATAATTAGAATAAGTAACATCCTGATTAAATTAAGATTGATAAATTTACATACTTGTATGAAATAAAAACGTTATTTTAAAGTTAGTGGATATAGTATTTCCGGATTTTTAAATTTATAATGGAGCCAAACAAAATTACTGTGAAATATTTGTACCATAACACTCAGTGATATTTTTCTTCACCTTTTTTATTAAAAAATTGATAAAAGTGCATTGTATACATTGTTCATCCTAGAATTAAGTGTTCGTCAGCATTTATAGTTCCCCCCCATTCCCCCAAAAAAGGTTTTTAATTGGTGATGCAGAATACTTGTCACCTACCAAATTAAAAACTGCAGGTTTGTAAACTTGGCACTCAGAGAAAGAAGTAGGTGCCATAAGATGATTAAGTATTGGCATGTGTACACCTGCTGTCAGGAAATAAAGTTCCCGTATGTTGCATTTGGCAGCCATGCATCTTAAAAATGGATTGAATGAAATTGCTGCTGCACTCTTTATCCTTTATCGTTTTTCAACAGCACATTCTTTTTGTGCCTTTAAGTCGTCACTTCTGCTTCAGTTAGAGAAACGGTGTATTTTTACAGAGTGTCTTGAAGTTAAGTGGTGGTGTTCCTTAAGACTGCAATAACTGATCTAGTTGAATAATGCGTTGAAATACTAGCTTGGCCCTTTAACACCAACGAGGAAACACATTTGTCTACTTTGAAACATTTAATTTTTTGCTTTTATAAAAACTTGAGCCTGAGACACATCGATTTTTCACATTTTATCACGTCAAAATAATTTCCCCCAGTATATGTATTAATAAAAGAAAATGAATCTCTCAGTCGCTTTTAAAAAGTAAATACTTAAGATAAGAACTGCATTGATGAAACATCTGAACTTTGTAAATGTGTTTCTGGAATAACTCAGCTAACTCTTATTGCATGGAATACGGTTTTTAGAATCCTAAAATAGTCAGGTCAGAAAATTTGTCCTTTGCACAATTACAAAGTTTCCTTAAAATTGACAGTAATGTTTTATTTACATGTGATTATATATTGAAATGAAAAACTGAATCTAAAATGAGGGGCCTTTTGACTGCCCCCATTTCTTAAATTAAAATTGATGTGGGAAATATATGCAAATACATCTTATTGGCCCCTAACATAAGACTTGAACCATTGATGTCTGCATGCTTGTTATTGCATGTTAATACACAGAATCCCCTTAAACAGTTTTTGTATAGATTCTTTCAGGATATCTTTCTGTTATATAATGTATTTTTAAGAATTACCTTCTTCAGAAATTAAAAGAAATATTTTTGGAATTCTTCCATGTGGTGAATTTTAACTAAAACCTGTCCTATGGGTGTACTCAGTTTTAACTATACATGCTTTTAGCAATATTTTACAGATTGCACGTTGGAAAAGAAAAGTTGTCTTCTAGTGTAGTTTACGGTGGCGATACCTGCCTGCCTTTTCTTTTGCTGCGTTGGCACAAGCGTTGTGCTTATTTTGTTGTAAATGGTTCCAGTATTTTATCAGTTCACTAGGCTGGAACTGATGAGAGGTAATTAGGTGGCTGTATTTACAGCTTGAGTAAGAAACTCGCCAGTGATTGAACACAAACTCATTGGGTGGAGGCACAGGGTCAATTCTCAGCTTGGCGAGACAGATCCCTACGTATACATCTTCCAAGTGCAGACGGCGGATACTTAAAGAAACTTTAAATATCTTCTCGGCCAGGTCTCCAGAGAAAACGTACCCGGTCCCAGAACAGAAGACCGGGTAGCGCTCACTTGGGTAGAGGTCTGGTGGCATGTACCATTTGCTGTCTTTGTTTCGGTTGGGTGCGTATCCTCTCATTAGGTAACCAGTGAAATAGTTCCGTCTGGGAGGCAAGTCTGGCTTTAGTAATTTGTGTAGCAGATACTCAGTGTTGACAAACATGTCACTGTCCGTTTTCATAACATAAGGGATATGTGGACAGTATGTCGCAACCCAGTTCATGCCCATTAGTGTTTTAATGGTCAAATTATAGTATGTGTCTAAATATTCTTGTTGAATGATATCATGGTGTTGTCTGCTTTCTTCCAGTATTGCACGTTGCAGGTAGCCATTTACCTTAACACTGACGCCCAACAAAAAAATGCGCGTGATTTGGATTCCCGCTGCTAGACTTTCATTGCCCCAAGTTTGCCGGATGGCTCTCCTAGCTTCTACTTGTCCAGGTTCTGCAGCGATTAGTAGTATTAAAAAGGGGCTTTTCTCTTGGCATTTTCCAGGTTCATTGATGATATATTTGAAATGGTAAGCACTGGGATGTCCAGTACCTTTTTCGTTGTAAATACTTCCATTGGCACTGAGTGTGTTCTCTAGCCCTGTAACTCCTTGGGGCGAAAGGTCGGTATTATTGGAGTTGGTTGCTGCTTGAGGCCTCAGAGTTTGAGGGACCGTTTCTTTCCAAATGTTCCGAAGAGAGCTGTGGTTTGTCTCACTTTTTGTGGAACGAAATCCTCGGAAAGTGTAGGTCACAGGGTTTTCTTTGAATCCACCTCTGCCTGGCAGCCAGTCGTGATGATTGAAAAACAAGAACATGGCAAAAAGGAACACTAGGGAAAGTACGCCGATGAGGTGGGTGCGGAACAGCGACCTCTTGGCATTCCAGCTCATCTTGGCAAAGCAGCAGTGCCTTCTCCTCCACTGCAGCATGTTGTACGTATCCAGGAACAGGGATGACACGCTGGTGGCTGAGAAGGTTTTCTTCTGCTGAATCAGTACTGTTCTTTGGTGATCATCTTCTCATTCGATCACATTGTCTCCCTTGCAGTCATTCTATAAAGATAAAGCACGAAAGTTTACACGGTGCTATTACAGAACTTTCTGCAAGAGACTTGGAGCTCTCATGAAATTAGGGCAAATAGGAATTTTGAAGCTGTGAACATATGGTAACCCAGGAACAAAGTTTATAAGTCGTTTCCCTTTGGAAACAACATCACCAAGCAGGATTAGTTTCTTTAAAAATGACCTTTTTGTAGCACAGTGAGCACTTTAGTGAGGGGGATGGATCTCGTTTCTTCCACTTACTTTGTTGTCTCAGTAGGTCTGGTCATTTGTACCCTGGACCTCAGTTAAACATGTACAAATTGTCTGCATGTGGAGAAGAATGCCAGGGGTTTCCTGACAGAGGCCACGCAAGAAGGCCTGAGAGCAGATGGGAAATTTATTGGCATTAATTAAAATTGATTTGACATGCCATTGGTGGGGTGGCGCTCAGTCAGCGGCCCTTTTTGTACAGTGGCCATGTATCAGTTGTGGGACAGACGGCACAAGGTTGATTATGGCAGAGTTCTGTTAGTCACAGTACACTGCTTGGCGTGTTGCCATTGGCCCCTGCTGTGCTGAGAAAGTGAGTGAGAAGATGCACCTGTCAGAATTAATTGTCAGGGTCCAGTAACTTCAGTGCAGATTTTCAGACAGTAATAAATGATGAGCATTTCCAGGCATTCTTTGCTAATCCTCACCTTCCACTCCAAATACGAGGGATTCAGGAGATCATTATCTTCACTTAGACTGAAGATTGATTTTTAAAAAAATATATAGCAGCTAATTATCTTTAATTGTTTGTGGCCTTGGCAGAGCACTGTCACATATCCCGGTAGACTCTGCATGTTAGAATTAAACAAAGAACTACTTTGAACAGTCTTTCCAGATTTCGTACAAAATATGGGCACTAATTACTGTCATAGCCAACTGTTTAACAATTTAAATTTCGCAAAATGCATTTTTAAAGATTCTTAAGTTATGCTGTGTTCTAAATTTGTACGTATGTAGAAAATTTGTTACATTTTTAGGACTTTCAAGCATGGCATTTAGAGCCCTAGATTTTTAAAAAGATTACGAGATACCAGTATGAGAAGTTCATGGTACGGCATATTAAGAATTGGCTGTTATCTTTGAAGCAGGCTTTTCAGAGCATAGCACAGATTTGTTCATGGTTTCTGGTTGGTTTTTCGGGATCAAGCCATGGGGGTGGAATTGGATAAAGGAGCTGTAGCTCGAATTCTAGTAAAAGAGAAAACTTTGGGAAGGGCACTAATAAATATGCAATTTTAATTTTCCAACTTTTTATTATGAAAACTATTTCTTTAAGCAAAAGAACACTAGTCAATAAAAAATTTAATGTGGGAACATTTATTTGAAATTATAATCTGCACATCCATACGTATGTTCACTTAGCCTGTGAGATTGAGGGATTCATGGTTAATACCAAATTTGTTTAACCTTGACATGAAATTTAATTATTTTGGGAAATAATGCCAGTCCTCACATAACTGAATAATTATAGAGTAAAATTCGTATATACATATTATAATGTGAAGAACTTTGAAACTATTGACTGTTGAGACATATGAATGAAAGTACTTCTAGTAACAGCCACTAGGGGGAGCAAGTAGGTGGGAATTTGAACAAATTTCTAAACTGTCATAGTACAGGCGCCGGCTTTTTGTAATTTCTAGTATCTGAAATTGTGTAGTACTTTAGAAGTTACGGCATTTCTCGCATGTAGAAAATTAATCATTTTGTGAGATACGAACAGTGATTTATTTTTAAGTTTGTGGTTTTAAACATGTAGGATCTAAATTGCTATTTATTAAAGTTTATTTACATGAATTTTAATGTTACATTACTATAAAGAAGACCAAGGCTATTCACTGTACCAGTAAAACATAGTTCTGCAGTGAACTAAGCTGAAAATAATTGAGCTGAGTATTATGATTTAGAAACTCACTTTTCCCTTCTTGTACATGTAAATAGTTGGCCAGTCTGTTTAGACTGGGAAACTTTTTCTAAGCGTTTATTTTCAAATGAAACATTTAATAAATAGTAATGATACTTCCTCCACCACATAAAGAAGCCAGTAGATGTATGGGTTATGTGTATATACTTTAAAAATACAAAAGTGGCTTTTAAAATTTAATTTCATCATCTGATTTAAACATTCCAAAGCTAAATTAAATGTATCAGCTTTCTGTTCATATAATAATGCTGCTTGCAATCTGGTTGAAGTCCCAATCATTTAGATTTTTTAAAAGTGTAAATTTTGACTGCTTGAAAAGCAGTAAATACAAGGTCAGATTATTGAATGAATGTTTCAATAAAGGACTAAAGAAGTGAATGAAGGTAATTATCATGGTAATAAATGTTGGTATTTTTATTAAAACAATACACCTGAAGTGATATTTTTTTGTAATTCAGCGTAAATACATAGTTTATGGTTCCATATGATTTTGTAGCAATGGGTGATGGAAATACATCTTAATTTAAATTCATGTATTTGTGTGTTTGTAAATATTCAGCTACTTAGACTTGAAATCATATATACTCATATGTTAACCTCCCATTGATAAAAATGCATGTGTCCAGCCTTAAAACTTTTTATTATAAGTTTATCAGGTATTATTATTTTTCTGTTAAGTAGAAAGTAAAATTACAACCTTTTATTACACGATAAAAATCGTTCTCCAATTACTGCCTGTTGTATTTTAGTTCTCAAAAAGTAGGAGCAAGACAAGAAAGTTAAAAATATTGTGGCATTCTAAATATTTTTGTACTTTTACATTTTTGACACAGAAATAGCTTTGATTTATCTCTTACGGGTTTTTATGATAGTATTTTCAGGTTATAATATGTGTTTACGTCTTATGGACTGAAGTTTGTGGAATATTACTGTAAAATGTTCAGTTTCTTACACACACACATACCCACTCACTGTCTTTATCATTTGGCTTTTAAAAGTGTTGATATCTTTAGTGTATTGGAACAGTTGTAAATTTAAGTGGTGCTTACATGAAAAAAAATGCTACACTTTTGTTTTGAAATATGGACCCTATAAAAATATTTAATTGGTGACTTTAACATTAAGAGATACAGGCTCTAAAAGAGACTTGAGGTTTTTACAACCATATTTTTTAATACTATCTGATTTTATTCTTAGGTGGAATAAAAAATTCATGGTTTGAATGAGAGTTGATGTTGAGATGTAATAATAGTAGGGCCTGCTAAAACTTGTTTAATCTTAATTTTAGAATGGAATGCTGACATACGTCTTGCAAATGTTTGTCTTTTATGAATAGTGAATAATAGGTTACTGAGTTGTCCTGTGACATAGAGCAAAAATTGGGATCTTTGATAGATACGTAAAAAATTGTAGTAATATCTTTGAGTTCCTGAACCATGAGCTGCTATTCTATGATTGTTGCTAAGATAGTTTATTAATTTCTGCCCTGCATACACATAACCATGGCAGTAGTTTGTTACTACATATTAATATAGCCTGACAGCACAGTAGCTACATTTATATTTAAATTTTTGGCCTTATATTGCTACCTATGGATATTTTTATATCATAGTATTTTCATACTATGTTTTGGAATTTCACGTTAAAAATGATTACCAACAACCTTACATGTAATCATTTAGAATCAGTCTGTTGCTTAAAATTAAAGCTCACTGTTTCAGGTAGGGGAATTTTTAGCAACTATTGACATTTCTTTGTTTAAAGTTGTATTCACGGACACCATAATAACATGAAATCCACCGTGGTGGTGTTCTGTGTGTGAACCCACTGCCTGTGATCCTCTGCAAACGCTTTCTGTGTAGTGTCTCACTGCCTGGTAACACTTAAAATTTGTTGATGCTCTCTTAGGTCGTGTTCCTTATATCTATTTGGGGAGATGAGTATTGGAGGGAAGATTGTGTTGCCAAAAACTGCTATATATTGAGATCCTGTTGTAAAAGGACTTTGAAAACAGCTCTTCATGTTAAGATCATCTTTGGTACTATTTAATGTAATTTCATTGTCTCTCCTGATAGCCATTTTTAAGGGAGCACTGTAATTTACTAGATAAGGATTCAATTTGACCTAATTTGGTAGAGGATTGCTATGTTTTCTTTAGAGGGCTACAGATTTTTTTTTTTAAGTTTAATTTCTCAGAGAATCCTTTAAGCACATCTTATTATTATTTGCTTTTTCTCCCTTATATGCCTATGATCCGTATTTACTCCAAGCTACATAGTGACTTGAATAAAGCAGTGACAGGTTGTCTTCTAAATAATGACACGTTTTAAAAATCACATATTTAGAAACCCTTTCATAGTTTCAAGGGCAGTGAACTGTACGAACTCTTTTATCAGATATTATTGCCTGCAGGGCTAAAAAAAGGCAGCAGACATTTACATGAATATCACACATAAGATACTGACATACCTTCCTTGGTCAGGCCATTTGTGTGGAGAGGACTAAACCCACTGAACGTACTTTGGGCACGCCATCACTTCAGCAGAAAGATGCTATGGAACATGCGTACATCCCCCAGCAGTCTGCCGCCTGCGATTGCTTTTCACAGCCTGCAAAGTGTCCGTCTGTCTGCCTGGCCTCCAGGCACCCTCCTTCTTCATAGGGGTCCTGCTCTTCTGCGGCTTTTCCTGTTTTTCATTTTCTCTTTCTTTAAACAAAAGAGCTGTAGTGGTCCGTTCTGTTGGGAGCACTGTGGACCCTTCCCGACAGTCGATGCATTGAAGCTTTTCACATCTGCTGTTTTGCTGGCCGGACAATGCAGTGCTGTATTCTCTTCTCAGTATCCATATTTCTAGTAATAACACGGAGCTGCAGTGTAAAGCAGCCAGAGCTAGAATGGAGTGCTTCGGTTGTGTTGGAAGAGACCAGGCTTTAACTCTCTCTCGTTGTTGCCTGGCAGCTGCAGGAAGGATTTTGAGCAGTTTTCCTGGGGTTTTAGTCTATAATATGAAACCCACGTTTCCTCAGCTGCTGCACAGGCAGGCAGCAGTTTAAATGTGGGCTTGACAGATGCTCTCTCTGACAGAGCAGAATTGAACGTCACTGCTTGGCTGAATCCCACGTGATTGTTTGCATTAATTTGGACTAAAAACCTAAGGTAGGGAAAGGCTTGGGGATTTTGCTTCTCTGTGATAAATTATATATACTCAGTGCAAGTGTAGTGATGAGTGGTTAATATGAAAATGGGATGATTATGAAATGGTTATAATTTTTTTCCATTTTATTTCCTTTTTTTAAAAAAAAAACTTTATGCTGAAGAACCTGCTTTCTTACTGTTGTCAGTGTTCGATGTTGGTTTTCATGTTTCTTCATGGTTCCACTGGGCATAAGCAATATTAGCTTTTATATGTAACTTGGTGAAATTTAACCCTTGCAGTGCACTCTTTCCCTTGAAGTTTTTGTTTCTTCCTCCCATTGTCCCGATTTTACTAGTACCTATTTAAGACTCACAGACCCTTGTCTTTTATCTGTAACTTAGATCTCTGCACCTTGCCTTCCCCCCCACTTTGTGGGGTTTATGTAAATCAGTGCCATGCTTTGCTTTACTGACACGTGATGTGATACAGCCTACATCTTTTTTCTGTTATGTGGTTTCGAGTGTTCTAGAAGGCAGCAAAACTTTTAATCACTTTTTAATGTCAGCATTTCTTTTTTTTTTCCTTTTGTTTAAAATTACATTTATGATAGAATCCAGCAAAATGAGCTAGTAGATACAGCACACGTCTACAGGATCCTCTTGGTGGGTAATGAGGTTTCACTGGTCATATTTACTTGTTCTGATATTTATTTTAGGAGGGGATGGTAACTTGCTGTCAAGCAGACTTTTTAGTAAGCTCTAGATACTCAAGCAAATATTTCTTTGTACATTTAGTATCCTGGGTTCTTTGCTTCCTTTCCTTTTTTTTTTTAAACTGGGGCATTGTCTTTCTTTCTTTCTTTCTTTTTCTTTTTTTTTTTTTTTTTACGAGCTTGAATTACCAGTTTTTCCTCTGAGGCTTTAGGGACATTAACTCCTAGAAATTTATAGTTTTGGAACTTAAGCTATATATCTGTTTATGTGTCATCCCACCTTTCTTCCCCAGTTAGTGATGTTTCTTATTTCGAATATAGATGTGCATTTCCTCTAGTACCTGAAATTTTTTTGTCCTCATTTATTTTTAGTGTAGCTGATGAAATGTGCTTTGTAGTTTTAGGAATCCTATGACTGTTTTTTAGGAATGTATATGACTTTCCTAGAAATTTAGAAGGAACATTAAGAATTTTGTAAATGTGAAATCTAAAGCCTAGACTTTTGACTTTGAATAGTTCAGTGTGAAGGAGAGAACTAAAACCCAGGTTTCTTGGCATTCAGTCCTTTTGCCCACCCATACCATACATGCTCACCAGTCATTTTTGTTTAATTTAGGTAGCAGAGTAATGCTTAGTGCCTACTTAAAATACATTATCTTACAAAAGTAGAAGTTGATTATAATATATCAGTATTTACTCATAATCCCTTACATAGGATTTCACTGTGTAGCTAAGCTAGCAGCAGCGGACATTTATTATTAACCCAAAGTCAGAGTGGATACTAAGCCTACCAGAGTTGTTATACAAATGGCTTTTTCCCTTGTAATGGTTTTATTATTGTAATACTCATTTAAAGATGAGGAACCAGTACTTAGAGTTATAAACTAATTATCCCAAATATTAGCTAACTATTGATGAGAAAGAGTCCACCTGGGAATTAAAACAAGATATTTATGTCCTTACATTCTTTTCTTAACCATTAAGCTACATGGCGCTGCTGCAGAAATTGTGGGAATTTTTTTCTACTCCTGGCACACCATACCCACAGAAGTATAAATGGCTGTCACATTTTTACTTTATCCACCTGTTCAGCAAATATATATTGATCAACTACTATGTGCCAACATTTGCAGTTGGGCACAGCTTATTAAAGGTTAGGGGTACAAAGGTGGTTTAGCCACCTTCCTGCCCTTTGTCTAGGACGGATAAAAGAATTACTTTTGCCAGTTCTTTTGAGTGGACTCTTTTTTTGATGGCCTACTGGATTTATTATGGATCTTGGTATTTCTTTTTTTTTTCTTTTCTCATTTTTATTTGACAGAAAAAGTTGTTCTTGCTGTACAGATTTTAAAAAACCAAATGCTTTTAAGAAAGGTGAAGAAAAGTTGAGGATAGGGGGCTTCAATCTCACTGGGAGGCAGTAAGAGCCAACTAATTTTAATTCCTGCCCCATCTTTCCAGAACACCTCACACAAGTTCCCTAGCCCCAAACCACCATCCCCCCAGAACTCAGGGGTACAGGGGGGACAGTGCCTTCCAGTCTTTTTCTGACTCGAGACTGGGAAGTCTTGAACTGTGTCCTCCCCTCCAGCAACTCCCATTTTCATTTTCCCCACCCCAAGCCCCCCAAAACCTGTGAACCAGGAAAAACAGATTAACATTTCATAGGAACAAAGAAAAACAGGTGGGGAGGGAAGGAAGGGAGCCCTCCCTGCAAGGTGCTGTCAGGGTTTGGCGTGGCGGGGGACAGACAAACACCCCTCCTGCAGCTGTTGGGGAGAAAGGAGGCATTCCTTGTGGCTCCAAAACTTGGGGTGTGGTGGGATTCTCCCCAAAACATTCATGGAGACCTGGATGAACTGTGCCGCGTGGAAGCGGGGCCCAGGCGTGTACATCCTGCACTTGTGTCCTGGGGAACAGCTGTCCCCACGCTAGCCTCTCTGGGAACCCCGCTCTGCTGCTCTGCTGGTCCCACGAGGGCTGAGTGAGGGGCATTGGCGCTGAGGGACCCAGAATCCAGTGATTTCCTGGGGCTGCGGGACCTCCACTCTTCAGGGGCTGGCTTCTTGGGGCTTGCAGGTTTGGGCAGGGCCTGAGGGTCAACTTGGGGTGGGGAGGAAGCAGAAGAGGAAGAGGAGGAAGAAGAAGTGGAAGTGGAAGTGGAGTAACAGGAACTGCAGCTGCTCCAGCCTCTTGGCCTGGCTGCGGCTGGCTCCTGAGGACGTCCCTTTAACACAGCCTCCTTTGGGGAGGGGGCTGACTAGGAACCCTCTTCAGTGCTTGCTCAGGTTGAATGGGAAGGTAAAGAGAGCCCTCTGAGTCCCTAGAACAGGAGCCGGAGGAGAGCTCCGCCTCCTTGCCCTTTGCTGCTGCAGGGTGGCCTGTGCAGAAGGCTGCTCGGCCCCACAGAGGCAGGTCGTTCCCACCCCCAGGGTGGAGCACCCCAGGGACAGGGCCAGAGCGTATGCGTTGTGGTCACCTGCTGAAGACGTGGTCTTTGCCACCGCCCCAGAGGAAAGGGACTGAGACCCTGCTGCAGGGGTGGTCTGGGCAGGTAAAGATGGATCGGGATTGGTCAGAAAAAGCAGGTGGCACAGGGGATGTAGGCGTGGGTCTGGATTATTAACAGCGCTCCACGGTGGCCTGCTGGCTGGTTGGGAGCCTTCAGTGTTGTCTGGAGCCCCTGAATTCCTAGTGGACTGTTGTCTCAAAGATACTTGCTACGGGACAAGTGTTTCTGCAGCAAACAAGATTCCTGAAAACTAATAAAAAGGGGCCTGTGTCCTTAATCAAAATTTATTTTAAACCTTTAGGTATACCTGCATTCTGTTTAAGTTAAGCTGGTTAAGAACTTCACATAAAGTTCTTCGCAGAAAAACAGAGCAGGCATGAGATAAAAGTTCCTGTAGTGACTTTTTCTAGCAACCTTCATGTTTCCAGCCAAGAGAAACTGTAAAAATCTTATGACAGGCAAGCTTGTAGAAGTTCTTTCTTTAGTCTGGTTTCTTTTAACATCTGAATTCTATGGTTAAACTTTCTCAGTAAATGTGACAAGTTTCTTTATCAGACTCAGCAGACTGCCAGCTATTTTGTTAAGTGTTATAACTGTCTTGTAATTTTTACTTGCATAGGTCTACTTTTTAATCTACAACATGTCCCTGATGGGAAAATAGGTAGTCATAGGGGTGGCTGCTTATCTCAGTTGGTTAGAGCAAGGTGCTGGTAGCTCCAAGGTTGCCAGTTCGATCCCTGCATGGGCCACTGTGAGCTGTGCCCTCTGGAAATAAAAGAAAGAAAATAGGTAGTTATTATGACCACAACTGCCCAGGTTGGTTTTAGGATTTTCCTGAGCCCGTCTAGAATAAATCTCAAGGAGTCAGAATTTAAAGACAGGATGTACAATGCCTCTGTCAACCTTAAAAATAAAATAGCTGGGGGCGGCTGGTTAGCTCAGTTGGTTAGAGCGCGGGGTTGCCGGTTCCATCCCTACATGGGCCACTGTGAACTGCGCCCTCCACAACTAGATTGAACAGCTACTTGACTTGGAGCTGATGGGTCCTAGAAAAACACTCTTAAATAAAAAAAAGTTTTAAAAATTAGCCAGTTATTTTACCAGCAAAAAGATGAGTTTATTGAGAAATGGCAGAGAAATTGCAATTTGAGACATGCAAGCTATAAGAAACCATAGGCAAGACCAGAGACGAAGGAGAAAAACATTACTGTATAGAGAAAAAAGGAAGTGGCAAGGGTGTACTTCGAACAAAAGTGCACAGGGTGGCCACGGTTTCTCATTGGCTGGGTTGTTGCTGGTCTGGGAGAAAATCTCCCCTCCTCCTGCTGTGAGGTCAAGTTAGCTTCCTCCAGTTGGGGAATAGAAGGCAGGCTTCCTCCTGCTGGGGTCTGCTGGCAGAGGTGGTGGTCGTGTGGGGGGCTTTCTGACCTCCATTTTAAATGAGCTTTCTTTTGTTCTTTTTCACACCTTCCAAACTCTTAAGTTTCTACTGGGTACAGAAGTAATTATTGTATTCATGTAGTTAATAGTTTTGCGGTGATTATTACATAATGAATCAGGTATAGATTTGCTCATTATCTAATAGTAAGGATAAGTCATTTCATGGACTTAACATTAATCTGTTTATCTAGATAAATTCAACTAAAAATCCTTGGTAAAAAAGATGGAGGGAGAGAGGGGTGTGAGGGGAACACTTCAGCCATGGCGGGTGACTTCCATCCACTGCGAATGAGGAGAAGCCCCGAGGATGTGAGCAGGGAGCCGGTCAGCTGGTTTCCCTCCATCGCTCCTCATTCCTGTCTGGGCTTTGGTGTGAGTAGTGGGCCCCTACGCAGGCAGGCATTTCAGCCAGTGCTCACCTGAAGAGCTAGCTTCCTTTGCAGTGCTGACGAAAAATATTAATAAGGTTTTGGATCAGATGTAATTTCCACCACAGTACTCTGAAAATGCCATTGGACACAGTTACTTAGAGACCAATTTTAGTTTTATTGAGCTCAATCAACAATTTTACATAGTAATGTTTGCTTGGAGTTTTTATCTCTCGACTATTTGGACTTAAAATTAGGTGAAATCTTTTGTATTGCATAAAAGATTTGGACAAATAGCATATGTTTGGCTATTTAATTTTAGTGAATGATTTTCCCTTTTTGAAGAAAAAAATTTATTATTTATTAAGAGTTTAGAAATTTCCTATAAAGTCAATAGATGATTTATGAACCAGTTGTACTTTTATTTAAACTCATAAAGCCGGAATTAGGAATTAGCCTGATTACAAATTAGCAATCTCAGAACGACCACAAGTGTCAGTGTTTGCCTGCCTTATTTTTTCTCCTTCAGTTTTCACCAACCTGTGCAACAGCTATTGTTTAAGAATTTCTTTTGACTTGAAAGCAGAGCTAAATTTAAGTCTCTTTCAGAACTAATGGTAGACATCTTTATCTGTATTAATTCACACAAACTATGAGTGATCCTAAAGGAAAATGTAAGCATTTAAAATCAGCAGTAATTTCGCAAATACTTTAATAGTATGATATATTCTTTGGTTTCTCAGTAGGATAGCGATTTTAGTTGAGCACAAATCAACTAGACTCTTTCAGTTGTTAACTTGGTATATATGCGGGGGGTAGATACTCTTGGTTATGTTGCTGGAGAACGGGTTTTTGGTGTCAGCACATGAAGAATTCAAAGACACACTGAATAAGCCAAGGAAGCAGTGAATTTAGGCTTAGGATTTTATTGGAATGGGGGTGCAAAATACCCAAGTTTTAGGGGTGGAGTTGCAGGCATTCCCAGGTGGGTCCTCGCTCACTACTCCTTCTGGTTGGGTGGGATTCCCTTTATTTGGCCCTTGTCTGTACTGGCATGGCGTCGGGGGTAGAGAGTGTTCCCTGCCCACAATGCTAATAGTAGTATAATCTGTTGACAGTTAGCTACAGTTCACCTTGAGGAGAAAGATGGAGTCCTGACTCACCAAAATCGAGCTCTGGCCAGTCTGGTAGCTGCACCTTTTCTTAAGAGTGATCTCATCTCCTTTCTTTCCTTTGTCTCCCTCATATCCTCCTTCCTTTTCTCCCCACTCTCTCCCTGCAGCCCTATACTTTCTGCCTACAAAGCAATTAGAGGGATGTTGCTGCAGGTAACACTCCTTTTTACGAGGTGTTTTAGAAGTTTATGAAGGAGGCCTTGGTTGACAAAATTGCTGAAGGTCATTTAGTCAGTGGGGCCAAGGAAGGTAGTCTGTAGTGTTTGGGACAACTTTTGAAATCAATGAAGGCTAGTTCTGTGTTCTCCGGGACTTCCGACTGTCCCATTGGATATTTGTGTGTGGGTAGAAGGCCTTCTTTATAATTAAATGAAGCTAAAACATACTTGGAATACAAAGTATGTTTTGTAAAGTTTTAAATGTGCACTGAATTTTCCTAGGAATTTACAGTATATGTGGAAGGAAGATTGTGTTTATATTTGTTCTGAATTTTGCCAGTATTACACCATTTTGAAAAATCATGTTGCTGTTGCAGTGATGCTTATAGTAATTGAATCACCAGTACAACATGCAGTCTGTGGGCCTTTGTAATTGTTACATTCACTGTGATTTTAGGTATAGGTACTAGTATCTGATTACTTCAGTGAGTCTTCCGGTGTAATCAGGTCTGAGACGCACATATTGAAATACATATTATTATAAATTTCTTTCTATAAGGAAAAAAATGTTTTAATAAAAAATTTAGTGTGAATATGATTGAAAGTATTGCACCGGAACTAGACAACCTTTTAAGTGTCTTAAACATTTCAGAGGCATCTAATCCTGAGTATATAATTGATATACTTCCACATTTAGCATATTTCCTTGTATTTATTCACCTGCTTAGTAATTAGTTGAGATTTGTTATTCAGTTTTTAAAATATTTTCAACCACTCTTAACTGTAACAAATCTCATCTTTATAAATCGGATTATTTTCCCTGAATATTTTAAAGGCATTTAATATAAACTGTTTGTGGTTTTTAATGTCTTCCAAAGTAACATTGTTTACATCTTTCTAACATGAAATTCTCTATTATTTAATCATTTTCAAACTGTTTAAGGGATGAAAGATTGACTTGATTTAAAATCGGTAATAATGACATTTCTGAGATGTTAAAATTGTTAGCAATTAAGCAAATCACTGAATATTTGAAAAATATTACATGCTTACAATAACTACAGAATGGTAACAATTTACATTTATTTTCCACTGAAGATTCCAAATTCTACCTTATGACCAGTAGCATAAAAGATAAGGAAAGTTATTTTTTTAAACTCTTAAGTTTGTGGAGTGACTGAGAGAAAAATAGATATGGAATTTGTTGGCATAAATTAAAGTGTTAATCATGTAAAAGGATTTTCATGCCATGTGTCACTTTTTATTCTTTAAAAGGAGGGTGCGTCGGCCCGTAAGACTCAGACTCCTGCAGCACAGCCAGTACCAAGACCAGGTAAAAATACAAACTTTGGCTTTTTGTTTTCTTTCTAAATGATGCAACAGTGAAAGTTTTTTTTCGGTATTTTATTTTGCTTTGAAGGAATTTAAATTTTACTTCAAGTGCTTCTAAAGTAATATCATAAGAACAATTACTTGAAAGGAGGTATAGTTGAGGAAAATTTTTAAGAAAATATTTTTCATATTTTTAGAAAAATGTTTTAAAAAGCTGATTATGTATACCATCCCCCTCACCAGTTCCTTGATAAAATCCACGATGGTGCATGAGGATGCGATTTTTGTTCCCCTGTAGAATCAGAGAACCATCATTTTAATAGACTGATAGGCAGCTTTTATGCTTAGAATTTCAGATGCCTGTGTTATTTAGTGTGTAAGGTTCTGTAATCATTTTTTTAAAAATGTGTTAAGCAAAGGTAATATTGAAGTTATTTTAGAAATATTTTTCTTCCGTCTTCCTAGTACCTGAAAAGATTGATGTTTATTAGTGCGTGTAGATACCAATGCTAAATTTATTTTAGGTTTTTTTTGGTTTGATTTTGGTGTTTGTTTTAATTTTACATTTAGCATAATTTCAGAGCTAGGCCGTACTATGTGTCTTTTTTACGTCATTGTTGTTGAAAGTAACTATGAAGGAAACGAAAAGTATTGGAAGGGCACAGGTAAGAAGTATTGGAAAGACACAGGTAATTGGGTGACTTCTTCAATTTGGCTTGATCAGGAGTGCGTATTTGGGCTTCTTTTATTCATAGTATGGTCACACACAGGCTAATTCTTAAATTATGTAGATTATGCATATTAAATATTTCTGGAAGCACTTTAAAATTATGGTATTAAGATTATAAGGGGCTTTTAATGGAATGGTTTTGAGTCGGCTGTTTCACTATGCCCTGGATCTGTACACCTGGATCTTGACGTACCTTTTTTGAAATGACAGTGGGTTTGTCGGAAGTCGTTGTCATTGCTGTTTTTGAGGAGGAATGCTCCATTAGCCATCTGAAATTGGGAGCACGTAGGATATAATTGATTTCAGATGACAGGACCGTGGACTATTTTAAGGAGAGAGCATCATGCCAAAGCAATAATGAGAGTATAAGGAAGAGCAATTAACTTCAGTAAATATTATTTGAATGCCGTCCATGCTCTCAGTGCCAGGCACTCAGAGAAGCTCCAGGAGCTCGTTGCAGGAAGGAAGTAGGGATGGGTGGGCTGAGTTGGGCCCAAAGAACACAGCGTACGGAGTAGAGGAGCTGTAGTGCTGGCCGCTGCAGCACAGGGACCCCCCAGTTGTTTGTTATTCTTGGAAGGGAGGGACAGGAGGTGATAGTTGGCCAGGCTAACGAAAATTGAGTGAGAAATTCAGAAACAGTATAAAAAAGGAGAAATCGCCACCTGAAGATTCTAACCCAGTTTTGTGTTGTGTGATGTAAAATTGTGTTATCTCACATTTTCTCAGAATCATTGGTCAAACAAAGGAACAGGGTGGAGGACTCACGAACACCTATATAAACCAGGTTGTTCCAATGTGCCCTGTGATGAAATGAAATTATGGGAGCTGATCTGCGGGAGATCACGTGACAGAAGGAGTTCTGGGTCTTTTCAGCTCTTAACATTCTGTCATTCTTGTTCAGTCCTTCTACCAGGATGCATTGACAAACTGATTGAAATTAATCTGAGCTAATGTCTCATAATATAACAAATATTCTGGTGCCCATTCGTGTGTGGTCTCCTCTTCTTCTACTTAACTACTCCCCTAGGCCCACAATCCCTACCCACCATTCTAAAAGCAAAGATTGTTTTATAAGTTTTTAGCACTCACTTGTCACTAAGACCTGATTTGAGTGGGTGTTAACAGTTTGTCATCTTTATTTGTCAGATTAATGAATTTCTGTTTTGCAGCAGAAATGTGTTCATCTGTACTGTCTTTTTAAAATTGGAAAAAATATGAATGTACAAAGGATCTGGCGATGTAATATGTTGTAGATGAGAGATTATAGACCTATATTATTTGTTAGGCAGAGGGAACCTTTTGGAAATGGGGCACTGAGCCACCTATTCTCTTTTCCTCAAAGATGGACTTCCATTTTTGATCGTTTTCTTCTTTATCCATTCATCAAATATTTATTTAGCACCAATTATGCCAGGTGATTTAATAAAGTTTGCAGTTAACCCTAAGTTCTAAACATTTCTTTAGGGAATATAACTAACAAGAGACATATTTTCCATTGTATTAAAAAGCACAACCTTTGAAAAGCCACAGCCCTGGCCCTTTTTGTCACTTGCTTTTTAGAGCCAGGTTCAGCCTCTCGCACATACCTCTGCTCTCCCACCAGTTTCTGGTGCACACAGAATGCATATACTTCACTTCTCAGCTTTAATTCTTCTACATTATAGATCTTCTGAAATGGATGGGTGGCCTATAGCTCTCGTTTACCTGCTTATCACTCATGTGAGATTGAGTGAGTTAGCCGTCTGTATTTGAAACAGATTTCTATTCACTCATCCACTTTATAACCTAGGTGCGTGTTGGAGTACCTCATTCCATACTTTTAAATCTTTGTGCTGATGATTTTCAAACTCTTATTTCCAGTTGCGACGAGCCTACTTATCTCTGGTATTTATATTGTCTAACATTTGGATATGCCATGTGCATCTTAATACTGATTTAAAAACTTTGCTCCCTGATATTTCCCCCAAGATGTCTTCACACTTTTCAGCTTCTTCATGAGTAAAAGGCACCACCATCCACTTTGTTTCTTAAGCCACAAACTTAGGAGTTATGTTTCATTCTTCACATTTGCTTATTCCTCTCATCTAATGTTGGCAAGTTCTGTCAGATTCACGTTTTCTGTGTTAGAGATTCATCGATGTTCTCTTTTTCTCCACTACCCCAACTCAAGTGTAAACCATCATTATTTCTTTAGATCAGTGCATCTTAGTCTTATTCCATGACCCATTCATTTCCTGTCCCCAGCAAGACACATCCAGCGATGGAGAGTACAATACTGTGACAGCACCCCAGGGCCTGCCCGTTCTCGAGCAGCGCGCTCTGACTGCATTTCGTTCAGTGGGCCTTGGATTGGGAATCGGCAAAACAGAACCCTCCTGCTTAAGCACACACACTTCCAGTAGCAGCAGGGTGGGCCGTGGTGCTGTTTGTAGTCCTGACTGAGCCTTCTGCTTTCCTGCTCGCCCCCCGTTAAACCCGTTATCGAAACCCATTGGGTTTGCCTTACCGAAGACGTGATGTGAAGACCACACTACGTCACTCTCTGGCTTACAGGTTGCAGGCTTTTCCGGTGATGCCTCAGTACAGACTCACGCTGCCTGGAAAGCCCTGTGTGAATTGGTTTCCGCATATATTTGTTAGGCTCATCTCCTGCCACTCCTCCTTTTGTCACCCTGGCCAGCACGTCTGCAGGTCCTCAGGCACAGCAGTTTCTTCCTGCTCCCATTTGCCCATGTTCCTGCTTCTTATCTGCACTTGTTCTTGGCAGCTTGGCTCCTTTTCATCCTTCGAATCTCCGCTTAAATGCCACTTCCTTTGAGAGGCTTTTCCTAAGCAGTCTACCTGAAGGACACCTTCCTCTCAGTGTACACTCCTGTTATTCCTTAATATTACGTAGTCACCTGTGTTTACTTCTGTGTGTTCGTTTGCTTAGATGGGGTGTGGCCCCTCTACTTCACTGAGAGGTCTTGGAGGGCAGGGATGACTTCTGTTTTCTTTATCATTACAATGATAAGAGCCAGCAGAGTTCTTGTACATTGGCTCCGAGTAAATATTTAAGTGACGAATATAATTATATTTGAAATCAGACATAGCCACAAAAATTGCTAATTCTCAGCCTGTAAGTCACTGCATTTGCTGGACTGGAGGTGGGTGGGACCAGGGGCTGTAGCGGTCAGTGTTGGCCGTGGCCCCGGTGCAGGAAGTGCTAGATGGGCGCCCAGAGCCGGCGAAGGACCGACTGCGCGTCGTCAGTGATAGAAACTGTTACCTGGGTTCTGGGTGGGGCCACCTGAGGTGGAGCAGTCTGTCCCTTCCCCTCACCTGGGGAGGGTCATGTGCCTGGGGAGTGGCCACAGGGCGTTGGAGTGGAGACCTGAGGACAGACTCACTCTGCTGAGTGGATTCCTGTTCCGCCCTCGTGGAGGCTCCTCCTTAGCGAGCTCCTCAGGGGCCCTGCCATTGTCCTTGCTCTTTTGTAGTTGTTTTCTACTAAACCTCTAAACTTTATTTTGAATATGTGAGCTTTCATATTTTATCTTTTTCTTACATTGGGTCCTTTTAGCCTTGATTTTTAGTGACACTTTTCCTAAATTTCTGAGTCCATTTTGGGCTCTCTACCACATCAGTGGCATTTCATTCAAAGACGTCTTTTATTTTTTTCTCCTTAGTCAATCTCATAGCAACTGCTGTCTCCTGTGTACCCATGTAGCCGTCCATCCTGTCATTGCTTTATCCCTCTGCCAAATACCAAATAGTTACGGAGACTGTCATAGCCCAGGTGATGCTGTCTGGTTAATCAGATGGATCCAGAAGTCCTGTTTCTAAAAATGACTTAATAGTAAGTTTTAGTATTTTTTTTCAGCATTAAGAAAAATGACAACACTATAGCAAATACATACCACATTTATATATTTATGTGTGAGAACTTCCATTTGTGTATGTCTTCTTCTGCTTTATGTGGCTGGAAGAATCATACCACTGGACTGGATAATACCTAACACAATGACTTACTCTGCATAGGAGTATAAACTGTTGTGCAGTGTCCAGTTTTACTGTATTTAAAATGGAATATATTCCAAAAATGTGTGTGCTTTTCTTTAAAAGTAGTATCTGTTTCTAAGAACTGATGTTTAATTAGAATTTTAACTCTCCTAAATTTTTATTTGTTTATATGACTAAAAAGCACATTGTAGTAGCACAGCACATGGAACATAGCGGGCAGTCAGTAAATTTTAATTGTTGGATAAATGCTGAAAATTGAACATACAGCACTTTATCCTCAAATATATTAATTTTGAACTAGGCCGGTATTACCAATATGCCAACAAATATTTCTGTGCATTATAAAGTCTGTTGTATACAAATAATGAAAGGATGACTATCTTGTTTTTCATAACATATGTTTACAATTATTAATAATATATATGGGCAATTCCAGATAATACAGATGTTCACGTCTCATGGCCTGTACTGTTCTCTTCTTTTTCTAATAAAAAAAGAAAAACTATTTTAAAAAGAGAGAGAAAAAATAATAAATATTTTAGGTGTTGGCTCCCAATAATGCCTTTCATTTTCCTCCACAATGGTTAAGCACATGTCCCCCTCGTACTCCTTCCCCCAGTGCTGTACGTATGCTCTTGTAATACTCTGTTTTTGCATTTACTACTGTGGTGATCAGTGAATTAAGAAATTGTTTATTTGCTTCCTTGGGTAGACCTTAACATCCATGGACATGGATACTCAGTGCTCACTAATGTAGTATATCCACTTTCCTTGTTCAGTGGAAAAATAACTACAAAAGAATATAGTAAATAGTCCCTTGGTAAGTAAGGACCGATGCAACTACAGATTGTTGAATAATGCTAAATCATTTTAATGTTTTTGTGAAGCAGAGAAATAACACATTATTTGAGAAGATTGCAATACATTTAACAATTTTATAACTAGTCATATGTAAATACAGAAAATTTTTAGACCTTGTTTGCTTTTTAAGTTTGAAATTAAGAATGTGATTTTTATAATACTGAAAGGTTTGAGCTTTTTCCCCCCCCTCTCTTGCAGTTTCTCAAGCAAGACCTCCCCCAAATCAGAAGAAAGGTGAGGTTGTGCATACGCTTCTAAACGTACTTTGAAAAGTAGCTGTGACTAAACTAGATTCCCAGACCAGGGCGGGTACTGTGCTTGTGCGGTTACATCAAACGTGTGTGCGTGTTATCTGTTCTGATACGTGAGTGCCTGGGCCCTGCTGATGATTAAGCATTTTGAATATCACTGCTGACTTAAAATAGTTTTTGGCTCACAGAGTTATAATTACAAATTTACAAACTTTTAACTTTTAATTGGGAGAGTAACTACAATTCCTTCTGGTAATAACAGATTTGCTACCTTTAAATTTCGTCTATGCAGGATCTCGAACACCCATTATCATCATTCCTGCAGCTACCACCTCGTTAATAACCATGCTTAATGCCAAGGACCTTCTACAGGACCTGAAGTGAGTCATTTGTTAACCTGTTCTTTTCAGGGCACAGAGAGAGAGGGTTGACAGTTATGATCTGTGCTCCTTATCTAGCGAAAATCAAAATTTGTGTTTCTGTGCTATAAGCTTTATAGATAGTCTGAAATATAATTTTCAAAGTACAGTATATATTTTTAATGTCTGGGTTTTTTAGGGAAAATTACACAGACTTTTGGCTAAAGTCATAATGAAAAGGATACTATTGTATTCATTTTTAATATGAATTATTTTGTTGATTCCCCCCCCCAAGAGCTTGAGGAGGTTCCAAAACAAATTCAGGTTCTCTCCCTCTTTCACCCTCAGAATGGAAGAAGTGATACGAACTTCTGGGTATTAGATAACAAGTTCCCTAGGGGGTGGAGGGTAGAACCATGGGTTTTTAACCTATACATTAAAGAAAATCAGTTAAAGTGGAAATGAACCCTATATTCCATGTTAAATTTTCCAGATGCTTAACTTCTTTTTGAGTTTTAAAAATTGAAGTATAATTGACATGACATTGTGTTCGTTTGAGGTGTACAATGAAATGATTCGGTATTTGGATATACTGCAAAGTGATGGCAAAGTAAGACTAGTGAACACCCACCACCACACACAGTTCTTTTTCTTGTGAACAGAACTTTAAAGATCCACTCTTCTAGCCACTTTCCAATATGCAGTATGCTATTACTGACCATGGTGTACATGATTACATCCTTATGACTGTGACTGACTTATTTTATAACTGGATAGTTCTACGTTTTCATTTTATAACTGGAATTTTGTACCTGAAATTTTTAATGTCTCTTTCCGAATTTCCTGTTTAAAATTAGTATAGTTGCAGTTGTATTCAATTTATTCTAATGAATGTGCATCAGGGCAATGGGCACAAAATAAATCTCTCCCCTACCAAACCAACCTTAGAGTTAGACTTAAAATTTAAGTAGTTTACATATTTTCCAACAGCATTTTAATTTATATTAGATTAATATGATAAATTAATAAAGCTTATTAGGTATATTCAATCTATCTTAGTAGTAACTCAGTTTGCTAAATGTATGTTAATCTGTTAAGATGCCAGCAAATTTTTAATTCACATTTCTTGATTGAGTCATATCTGAGGAGAAATTTTAAAAAATATATTTAATAAAATGTTTGCCTATTTAGCTATAAAAAGTTTGTTTTGGTTTGGAATACACCCTCCATTAGAAGTGAGTTTTAATTTTTACGTTGTAAATCATGCTGTTTTGTCTGTTATGAGAAATACAGATGGACTTAGTCATAACTCCCAGTTAGGGAGATTGCTGTGTCTACTGAGCCATAACTAAAAAGCACAGTGCTAAATACACAAGTCCCGCCTTCTAGGAATGCCCAGGATAGTGGTGATAGTGTATTAGGAGGAACTAATAGCAATTGATGAGAAATAGAACATGTTCCAGCATTTAGTGTAAAACCCAGTCTTCCCAATTTTAATGTGCATTGTTCAAAGTATGACGAAAACATAATTTCCTTTCACACGCTATAAACTGAAATCCTATCCAGAAGCTTGGTTCAAAATCAAATTAGACCTCCACTGTAATATATTAGCCAATAAAAACTTTACCTACATTTCTGACAAATTTTGTGGTATTAGTGAGAACATACAGAACCACAGTGATTTTTTTTGTTATCTAAAGAAATACTTGAAATTCATTATTTTCTAGAATTTGAGATCTAAAAGGAATATAGAATGCATTTAGCTTGACCCATTCTTACACTCAGCTGAGAGGTAACCATAAAGGCGACTGGAATTTCGTTAGTTGCAGGTCAGGATCTTCCAGTGACCAGTTTAGTTGTTTTAACCTTGGGACAGTGGAGATTCTTAAACATTCAGGTTAAGAAATGAGGTTTTATTCTGGACCTGATAGTCATGGGATATAACTCAAGAACAAAAACTCTTCATTCACTGTTAGAATAACATTTTATAATTTGAATTGTCTGACAGTAAAAATTCTTGTTAAATATATTTAGTGGTAACTAGGAAAATGCGTTCACTCAATAACATAATTAGTATCTAAAAGAAGAATGTGAGTGAATGATCTACCTTAGTAAAATCCCAATGACAGTTCTTGAAGAAGGAATAAAACAACCCCAAAACCCTCACCTCCAAAAAGGAATTCATACTGCTTCTAAATAACTTATGACTAATTAAAAATGAGAAACAAAATAAGTTGCAGTACTTCCTGATTTTAGGTTTTACCAAATGTAGAACTGAATTTTAAAAAGTACCTGTGACTTAAATAGCTGTATACAAATTTATGTAACCTGGTACATACAAGTTTATCCGTGTTTTATTATTATTATTTTTCAGTACCTTTGAATGACATTTTCAATAAAGCTCTTTCCATTGAGTATGGAGAGAAGAAATATTTGTTTTATGGTTTTAGATTTTATTAGGCTTTTTTAGTGAAGTTTAGTGTTGTGGATTACTGGCTCAGTTCCTCAATTGACCTACAGTTGGGGGTGAAAAGGAATGGAATCATTTGGCCCACTTTCTGAAATAGATTTGATGCTACTACAGCTGAGACTGTCAGACCCACACGTAAATAGTTTTTATTAACTTTTTTAAAATGCTGTGCTTTTGCATGAGTATTTATGTATCTCCTTTTCATCTTCTAATCAATATATATAAGTAGATTTTTTTATCATTTATAATCTGTGAAATATGACATGCATGCATTTTTTGGTTTTTGTTTTGTGATGGCTCTGTCTGTGTCTTGCAGTCCAGCAAACTTTACAACTAAATTGTGAATTCCTCAAGGAAAAGGACTTGTTATTCTACTGTTACTTGTATTCCCATCGTTTGCCAAGTAATAGGTATTAAGTCAATGTTTGGGAAGGAAAAGGAAAGGGAGAGGGGAACACATAGAGAAAATTGGAGAGTAGTACTCGTGTATACCTGAAATTCAAAATTTGTTTTTGTGTGTGTTTGTGCAAGCTGTGAATTCATTTAGTGCGTTTATCTCTAATTTCCAATTCCCTTTTTTGCTATATGGTAGTCATATCTGTACCTGTGACTGTACTTGGTATTGGGTTTTTTGCACTTACTGTATGTGGATCAGGTGATCTTTGTGGTCTTTTGTCGCTCTTGGGTCTTTATGATCTGTGAATTTGATATTTTCAGTTCTCATTTTTTTTAGTAATTGACAACTATGTGTTTCATAAATATGTCTGAATGGTGGCAGAAAATTCACAGTAAGTTTTTGAAACGTTAAAAAAGAAATCCTGTCTTTAATTTTTTTATTCCATTGGAACCTTTTCAGTGCTCATCCGAATGTATTACAAATTTAAAATATTGTTTTATAGCAGAAGATAGCAAATATGCAAATAAATCACAAAGTACATTTCAGTGTCTTTTTCCTTAGCCTTACTACAGACCACATTCTTAGGACCCACCATACCTCATTTTTCTTCTAAGTTGAAAACACTCCCTTCATTGTTTAACACCTCATTGCAGCTGACACATCCCCTACAGTTTGAGTCAGCTGGAGGCCTTGCTGTGTAATTAATGCATAATTGAAACCTCCTCCTCACAATGAGAGCACTGGCTGGGACCCATATGCCTGGTAGCATGGCGTCTACTTGGTTTCACGTGAAACTGGGGATTCTTCCATTTTCTAGCCCTTCAGTAAGTGAATGAAACAGAACAAAAACAAACCCCACCGTAACCTTTAACATCCTGAAAAACAAAATTGAGGTTACATTATGGCAGTATTCAAAAACACATTTTGCATTCATGAAACATGATCTAGAGAGATGTTTTAGTGGGACTGTAAGTTTATTGAAAATAAACTGATTGGATGGCACTTGTGAGTCTGGCCATGATGGTAGTAGCCTCGTGGGCAGCATTGCAAAGAGGGCCCCTTGATTCAGTCAGGCAGCTTTCAGAGCACAAGCGTGTAAGGACACTGCGTGGGGCCTGGGGAAGAAGCGGGCAGAACAGTTCCGGGGGTTCACAATGGTGCTGCGGGTCGCTCATGCTCCCAATGCACTGCAGACACTCAGCCACTTGGGAAACAATATAGAAGCTGCTTATTATTTTTTCATTGCACTAAAGATATTATTCCACATCCAGATAATATTTTTTTATTTCAATTTTGTTTTAATTTATATTTTTAACATGGGAAACATCCATAAACTTGTTCAGTTTTCAAAATAACAAAATTAAAAGTCCGGAACATATCTAGCTCTGTCATTTCATTTGTATTTTATTCTTTGACAGTACTAGTAAAAGTATTTCAGTAGAACTACATGTGTTGAAACAGTAATGACTTTAATTGTGCCCACACACCCCTTCACACTATGGAGTATAAAGTGGAATACAGAAATTTGCCAATATTGGGTGAGTCAGTGGACATCAAAATACTTATCCAAATCACATACAACCCACCATATCAGTTGTGCAGTTCTGGTTGTATTTGTCAGAATACTTTTAAGTGATAAAAACCAACTGAAAGTACCTTTATAAAAAATAATTTATTGTCTCAATATGACCTAAAAGTTCTGGCTTTCGACACAGCCGGACCCAGTACTAAAATGATGGACTCAGGGGCTGTTGTCTCCATCTCCGTAATCATCCATAAAGACGATGACCAGAACGTCCAGGTTAGCAATCACTGTATGAAGATAGTGCCTGTTTCCCAGTAATTCTAGCAGAAACCCCAGGATTATGTCTCTGGCCTGTCTTGTGTTTATCCTGAACCAGTCACGGTGGTCAGGGTTGTTAATTCTTGCTTCAAGTCTCAGTGAGGTCCAGTTTACATTTCTGAGCTTTGATTTTCCTTGCAGTTGCCATGGTGTTAGTTAGGATTGGGGGTGAGGGGCAGGGAAGAAGTGGGCAGTGGGTTTATTCCTAGTTTGCCATTACATTGAACTTATTTCTGGAGAGTTTTAGCTTTATGAAAGAAGGAACTCCTGTTAGATTCCCTACCTGGAGCAGAATTGTGGCTTTGTTTCCTATTCCAATAGCCTTGTGAAATACTGTAAAAACCAAAGCCCAAGTTTAATTAGTTTGCCAATGCCCTCCATGGGTAGAAGTGTGCACTGTTATTCTGACTTCTTTGGGTTCCCAGCTCCACTTAGTCCGTGGCCCAAGAATCTTTCCTTCTTACTAGCTAGCTCAGAGATGCCTTTAAGATGCTCTTTAAACCTTGTCCTACTTTGGAAAACTTCCCAACAATTTCTTACAGTTAAACATACCCTGTGATCCAACAGTTCCACGCATAGGTGTTTATATAAGAAATGAAAGCATATGTCACAAAAAGAGTTACACAAGAATGTTTATAGTAGCTTTATTTGTAATAACCCCAATTTTGGAACTACCCAAGTGTCCACCACAGGAGAATGTATAAACAGATGTGACATATTCATACACTAGAATTCTACTCAGCAGTCAAGAAGAATGAACCACTATATGCCTACAACATGGATGACCGCTGGAAATGTTCACCTGGGTGAAAGAAGTCAGGCATCTAAAAGAGTGCATCTGTACAATTCCAGATGTGTGCATTTCTAGAACAGGCAAAGCTAGTCTTGGGTGAGGGATTGCAGAATAGCGGCTGCCTATGGGGGGAGGGAGGATGAAGATTTACTGAAAAATTCCCTAGGTGCGTTTCTGGTTTGATGCAGATGTTTTGTTTTGATTGGCGTGCTGCTTACACTGAGTATACATTCACGAAAAGATACCCTTCTGGACGTCACTGTATGTAAATTTTGAGGCAGTAGCCTTGTGTATGCAGACTTACACTGGCATGAAGCAGTGGGGCATGTGTGTGGTATTTGGGAGGCATGTGCGTGCATACCCCCTTGGAGGAATGACCTCACACCCATCTTTTCTAGTTCGTAAACGAATCCATAGGGAGTAAAGTGATTATCTGTGAGAACTTTCTAAATGACACGACAGTCTTTTCTATTAGATGTGATATGGACGTGAATGCATTCAGCTCAAAAGTGAAGTTCAGTCTCATCATAGTCACCGTATCCTAACAACTTTCATGACTGCAGAGTTAATATCACTGTGTCATGAATCCAGCATATGGTACTGAAAATTTTCAAAGGATTCTACCAAGTGCAGTCTCTCATACATCCCCTTCCCCTTTTATCTCTCCTAAATTTTAGAAGCAGAACGCTACTCAACACAGTGATTGCATTGCCCCCATTTAATTGGAGGGCCCAGACTATAGCTAATAAAATAGCTAATAGACTGTATTTAGGGGTATGTATATTAAAAAGAATACTTTGTGAACACTAACAAATCTAGACCTGGTTAACAGCTCTGCAGATTGCTGAATTATTTTTGAGAATATTTTTTGATGGTACGGCAGAGAATTGAGCCACATAGGTTTGGCAGTTGACTAAATTATTAGCAGTATTTACTGAATCAGACAGTTGGCATACACCAATTGAATTTCCTTACGTTAGAAATTGCAAAGCAACCCTGAAATTTGATGGCATTTTTCTAATTTTGCTGAGGCATAAAATGTGAAAAGAGGTGTGTTGTGAAGTTCCTGGATAGTCTAAATCCCCTATCTAGAAGAAGCCTAGCCAGCCACGTCTTTATTTCAAGTTGCCTTTTGATTTATAATAAAATTTCCCTCTAATAGCATTTGAGAAGTCAAGGATTAGTGTGGTCTTTTATGTAACCTTGGAGAATGCTAAGTACTAGATGTGTATAAATTGTGTGTGTCTGTGTGAGACATGCACACATACTTATGGCCCAAGTGAGCTTGTGTTCTGTTGGACATGCAAGGGAAGACCCATACTCTTGAAGCATTATGACCTGTACATGCAAAACAGGTTTATTTTAAAAAAAAATGTTTATAAAAACTCTCAGTATTTAAAAACATAATTTCAAAATATAATGTATTTTACTGTTTGCATCACATTGAATCATTTGACGTTTTCTCATCTCTGTTTTTTCAAAGATTTGTCCCATCAGATGAAAAGAAGAAGCAAGGCTGCCAACGAGAAAATGAAACTCTAATACAGAGAAGAAAAGACCAGATGCAACCAGGGGGCACTGCAATTAGCGTCACAGTTCCTTACAGAGTAGTAGACCAGCCCCTTAAACTTATGCCTCAAGACTGGTAAGATAATCTGTAATTGTTGGTTTAATGAACACATATCATATTTTATCAGGAGTTATAAAGAGAACCTATCTTTGAAACCTGTGTTACTGTCTAATTTGGTCATCAATAATACAGACTAGTAATACATAAATAAATTTATATTTTGAATAGCTAAACTTTATTTTACTTACAAGAAGAAACACTAACTTCTAGAAACCTTAGTAAAAATTGTTTTCATTTGTTCTGGATCAGCTTTTAGAGGAAAACTTTCAAATAGACGAATGTTTTGAGGGTTTATAGTTTATTTAGCGTTTTGATTTGGACAATTCAAATTTTCTGGTAAGAAACGGTCAGTGAAGGCATTGTTACTTTTATTGTAAGGGAATAATTTAATAAAAAGAACATAATCACCATGTTTTAGGGCTGTTATTGCATTAAAATGTCCTTTAATAAAATATTAAGCTTTTTATAATATAAAATACTTATATATATATAAAATTCATATACATGAATTAACTTAAATTGTTTCATTGGTGTAAGCTGGAATAAAAACACAGTCTGAGCACATCTCTGATACAGAGAATGCCACACATTGACGCATGAGATGGCATTTCCCTTTGCAGCACTCACTAGTCTTCAGACATTAGGCAGTCAAGCCGTTGACGATATTGGTATGTTAATTCACTAAAGAATAAAGGGTTCTTGTATTGTAATTCTACCCTGATACCTAACCAAGATACATTGAGTACTACATGAAGTGAATAAGATGAGAATCTCAGATGTCAGGTTTAAAACTTGTAGGAAGGAGGAGCGTTGTACCATTTGCATTATATATGTTTGGAGCTATTGGCAGAAAATGATAATGCAGACAGTATGTACAGCTGCCATCACTGTACACAAAACATGGCTTGTGTATATTTACTAGGTCCCTAGCCATTGGTGTCATAACCTAGGGATATTTTCCCTTTCTTCTTTTCTTCTGTGTTAATTGTCCCTTCATCAATTCACCGGGAGTCATATTTATATTTTGCTGCTCCCCAGCTAACCCATTGAGACCTGGAAGGATCCAGGTGACGTCTCTCCAGCAAATTCCCTTTTCTTGGCAGGCAGGCACCTTGAGCTTTTAATATGATACAAGCTACACCATAAAATTAAGAAGCCGTTTAATAGTGTGCTCCATTCCCAAGGACGGTTTTGGCGGGATGAAGCATATACCCCTTGAAAGGAAAAAATCTTCTATTTAAGATTTAATTTTAGCCTTAGAACAGGTTTTTGAACAGGTTAAAAATTTTAAGCTGTGGTTTGTCATGGTAACCGATTATTAACCGATTATTGCTGTAGGTCTTTTTTATTTGAGTAGAAGGCAACCCTGGTTTAATGTTTTGTTGGATGTATAGTCTTCTTCATCTAATGTACTGGTTGTCCGTGGACTCCCTGGCATGGCTAGGACCCTCTCAGGGAGTTGGAAGGTCAGAACTGCTGCCATGGTTTTGAGTGGAGTGGCTGTTCTCACGGTTCATCAGCCCCCACACGGGACAGTAGCACCACCAGTGTACACGATCAGTCACTTATTTCCCTTTCTCTCCCACGCCCCCTTTCTCTCTCCTCCTTACTCTCTCTCCTCTCTCTCTCCTCCTCCCTCCCTCTTTTCTCTAGCATGCTCATGCACTTCTGGTTCCTCATCTGTAAAATTGGGATAATGATAGTACTCGCCTCCCTGGATTCTTTTGAAGATTAAATGTGTGCACATGAGTCACGTTGTAAGGTGCTTAGCCCAACTTGGGCACATCGTAAATGCTGGAGTCCATCTCACTGACATTAACTGTTGTTGATGTTGGGTTTTGTTCCCACCTTTTTACTTGCAGACTGTTTATGGTGGTTGTACTTACTGCGATTTCTCAATTTAACTAAATACTTTGTAAACCAGTGAAATGTGAGGGCCTAGAAAGATTTGTTCTTTTTAGGAAAACAAAGTTAAATGGTTGGAAAAAGAAACTGCTTTAAGCAATACTTACAGCATGTAGGGTGAGTGAAAAATTGAAAACTTAAACAGTTGAAAAACTTCAAAAAGTCTAGATGGTTTCTGTATTCAGATTACTTTCCAAATAATCCGAACTCAAAATAAGGCCTTAGAGCTTCATAAAATGGTTTGGTGAATTACTATAATTTATAATGTTTTTAATTAAGGTAAAATATTTAGGATGTGTTTGAATTTTGAAACCAACTTTTTCAATTAATAGATCGACTACTGTTCCCTATTGCATTGCAGAAGTGGGCCCTCACTGTAGTTAATAAAAGGGCAGAGATAAAAGGCTAAAAAGAGATCCCATAGAAGGATTGCGCTTGTGCTTAAAAAGACTCAGGCACAAAATACAGCCACATGGGGAGTGTAGCAAGTGTTGTTGTAATCTGATGGAAACGTCGTGATGAGAAGTTACGGTGATGGGCTTGCTTTGCTTCCTAGAACTGTTGACAGGAGACTATATTGCAAGACTAATTACGAGACTTTTCTTCAGGATTTACAATAACCGAAACTCATGTTTGTGTATTTTCTCTCTCCACTCTCCCCCTCCCCCTTTTCTGTTTATAGGGACCGGGTTGTAGCGGTTTTTGTGCAAGGTCCCGCGTGGCAGTTCAAAGGTTGGCCATGGCTTTTGCCTGATGGGTCACCAGTTGACATATTTGCTAAAAGTAAGATTTTCTTTATTACTTTTTACTGCTTGCCTAATACGGAAGTACTCTGACTTTATTTAAGAGAGCATTCTATGTCTCTGCATATATGATGTGTATATCAGAGGGTTCCTATGAAGTAACATATACAGACGGTGCCAAAAAACATGTATACACATTTAAGAAAGGAAAAAACGGGCTGGTCTGGTGGCTCAGGTGGTTGGAGCACCGTGCTGGATTCCCACATGGGCCAGTGAGCTGCGCCCTCTACAGCTAAGATTGTGAACAACGGCTCTCCCTGGAGCTGGGTGGCCGTGAGTGGCCGGCAGCCGGTGAGAGCTGCCATGAGCTGCTAAGAGCGGCTGACAGGCGACCGGCCAACAGGTCACCGGCGACCGACTGGCTCAGCCGGTGGGAGCGCAAGGCTCCTAATACCAGCATGGGCCAGGGAGCTGTGGCCTACACAACTAGACTGAGAAACAATGGCTTGAACCGGTGTGGGGGGTTGGGAGGCGGAAGAAGTGCGGGGAGGAGAAAAACTATATTAAAATTACGCTGATGGTACCCACTTTGAGCACCTCTTGTAATTGCAGAAGCCAAACGTGACGTGTATTTATCTTCTGTTATCAGTATATATTGAGTATTACAATTTTAATCGTTTTTTCCTTTCTTAAAATGTGTATATATTTTTTTGGCACCCTCTGTATAATGTTATTTTTAAGCACCTGTGAAATATTTTTAAGCCTTTTTGTGACCGTTAATGTTTTCTATGAACTTAATATCTAACTGAATTATTGCCTATCCCCGAACATGAATAATTACTTTTTTAGGTTGCTTTAAAATCGTTAGTATTGTTGCATGCCCATACATTTTTATTAGAATTGTTGTCAGGGTGTTGACTTTTGATGAACAGTGATGTGTAGCTGTAACTTAGTGTCGCTTTTGCCAGCTGTTCCCTTTGTCTGGAGTGGTTGTAGCATGACTGGCTTCTTTTCGTTCAGGTCTCAGCTCAAGTATTCTTCTCTTTAGAGAATCCTTCTCTGACTGTCATGGAAATAGGCATTCCCTCCTCTTAGTTACTCTCTACGCTGTTTTATTTCTATGATAGCACTTCTTGATATTTTCTTATTTTTGTATTATCGTCGTCTCTCTACAAGTTCCATGGTAGGAGGAGGTTTACCTTCGCTCTTGTCTCATCAGCACAGAAAAGTGTGTGGCACAGGGGAAGCATTCGGTAGATAACCCGTTAAAGGAGTGGATTTCATGTGGTTATAGCCTTTCTCCACCAGATTCTGGTCAATAAAAAGCAGAGGAATTTAACCTGCTTTTTTTGCTGGTAGGGGTAGTTCAATTATTATTTCATTCGAGTACCCAGTTAAGTTAGTAACATTAGTGGAACCGCTTTATAAAAAGTATTCTCATGAAACAAATATGTTTATTACAAATGACAACTTTAGTTATTATAAACGTAGATTGTACTACTGTGAAATCCAGCTGATTTTTAGCAACTTCCGTTTTTGTTAGTGGTACCACTATTCTTCCAGGCTAGAAACTGCCGCTTGAAAGATGTAATCTTTCTTGTCCTACCTTCATTCATTTTTTAAAAAGTTTTCATAATGCTAATATGTTATTTCTGAAACTTGAGTGATGCACAGAGTTGATAAGTAGAAAGTTAAAGATGCAGAGAGAATGGGAATTTTAATGAAAATACAGTCACTGAACACGAATGTTGTATTCTGCCGGCTTGCTTGCCTTGTTGGTAGTATTGTAATAAAAAATGATAAGAATGTCTTGAAGATGTAAATGCTGTCTAAATTGAATTAATTATAAACGACGCTTTAATTGCTATTTTGTTCAGATTGTTAAGTCTTCTGAAATTTCTTTTTTCTGAAATTTCGATAAGAACTTAGAGGCTTTAAAAAAAAAAGTTATTAGTAATGATTTTCTTCCATGGATTATTTTCTTCTTCTTCAGCCTTCCTTCTTTATTGATTCCTTTGGGTCAGCATTTACTTATTTATTTCATTTTTTGTTTTTCGTTTTTCCCCCACCGCCCCTCTGTTAGCATTTAAGATGAAAGTACTCTTCCCCTTCCATCTTCAAACAGATAAAACAAACCCTTTCTCTTGACCTCACCCTGCCTCCTATCGCCTTCTCCTTTTCCTTTTACAGATCAGCTTTTGAAAGAATTGTCTCTGCTCACTCTCTCCTAATTCTTAGTCCACTGTAGTCTGTCTGTCTTCTTTCCACTAAACTCTTCCCACCAAGCTCACCAGTGACCCAAATACAGGATATTTCTGACCTCTTTATCAGATTTTGACTCTTTTGACCCATTTCCTCCTTTAAAAAATGTTCTTCTCTGTGGTTTGTTATGCTTTCTGAGACTTCCTTGCTACTTTTCCTCTGGCTTTCAGCAACGTTTTTCTGTTGCCGTTTCTCTTCTCCTTTAATTAGAAATACCCTCTGAAGAAGATCTGATAGTTTTCAGTTACCATCTGTGCCCTCTTGTTTGAAAAGTCACGTCTCTAGCCAATACCCTGGGCCTGCGCGTGTCATGCTTCCCAAGTAAGGCCTCTGATGTCCCTATCGGTGCACCACGCTCACCCTCTTCCCCGTGAAATTGATTGTCTCATATTCTCCCTCATCCCCAAACTGTTTCTTTTCCTCAGTTAGTTTTTTGTAGTAATTTACCTCAGCCAGAAGTTCAGGACTATATTATCTCTTTGCTTTTCATTGGTCTCCTTGCTGACGTCGCTCTTGCCTCTTCTAGCTTCCCAACCTTTCTCCCATAACACACACTGAGAACAGTAGTATCTGTGTAGCACACGGGGAGAAAACGGAGGGAGTTTGGAGCATCTCTGTGGGCCTTGGTAAAAAGTTATCTTTTCTTTCTATTGCGTAATAAAATACAAAACTTTAGAGAAGATATTAAATATTGAGTTGTATAAAATTGCCAAATAAAGTATTTTCAAAATTATGAGAAATTTGAGCTTATGACTAGATACAGCTTTTATAAAATATTATTTTTTATGCTTGAGAAGGCTACATACATTGGTGATCAAGATTTTTAAATGATGATTTCTTCAAAGTTTTGCTAGTTATCATTGAGAAAATTTCATTTAATAATATCCTTACATTACGTTGTTCCTTTATCATTTGACATGCCATCATTGTATCTACTAAATATTATTCAAGAGCACCGTTTTAATTTTTTTGCTTCTTTGTTCCCACAAAAAAATTGTTGACAAGATTCATGCAGTTTGCAGAAAATGAACAGTTCTGAGCTGTGTGAAGTATTTTGCTTTCGTATTCATTGTGCCACCAGATAACTGGCTTCTTATAACTGAACTTTGTTTCTTTTACTTTTTGCTGAGGCTTAAAACCTTGAAGTCTTTTTCTGAATAAGAAAGGTCTTTTAGGGTGATGTCGTGGTTTGCTTGTCACCATTGCTCCATGTTAAATGATGAAATGTTTTATATGATGAGAGAAACCTTATGTTTCTTCATTTGTGAGTTAAACTTTTTGGATTCTGATATTCCCTTTTTAATTTAAATTGTTCTCTATTGTGTTGGAAAAATACTGTATAAACTAAATTTACTGAAATTGTTAAGGGGAACTGCATGCCTTTGTGGCTTTAGATAAATCATTTTTAAAAATATAACTAATAACGTATTTTTAAGAATGATTTAAAGCAGTCATCTTGAGGAAATTAGAAGTGTGAAATGTAAGCAGAATAGGAGGTGTTGAAATGTTAATGTATTTAATTTGAAAGTTTAAAAAATTGAAAAATATTTTTATAAATATTTTGAAAATGGGTCTTCTCTCAAACTATAACATTAACCCCTTTTGATAAATTGGCTTAAATTAATTAAATTGAATTCATTTCAAAATGAGTAATGTGTCTGATGAGGGGACCTGTACTTTAAAAAGGAAATCATTTAGAAATAATGTTTATGAGTATTTTGCTTTGCTTTGTTGTGTTTTTTTTTTGTTTTGTTTTGTTTTTTGGTGGGCACAATTGATTCATTTTGGATTTCTATCAAGAATTAGACTTGATTTATTTTTAACATCAAAAATAAGCCAGCAGGCAATAGTGGAACAAGGTAACTTGTTCATAAGGTGGCTATCAAAAAATGAACAGAATTAATCATTTCTTCTTTGAAAACCTTAATACTTGATGATAATGGCAACAGTAGCTGTCATAGTTTGTATCTTAGGGGAAAAAGTGAAAAATGGGCAGAAAAGCCACACACCTTACACGTGCACATATAAAACAAAAGTTCCATGGAAGGTGAACTGATTGCAAATACAATAATAAGCCAGCTGGGATGGTCAGGGAGAGAGGAGGTCTAAAAGGCCCACCTCCTAACTGTTTGCACCACACACAGGACTTGGGGAAGTTTTGCCCTGGAGTCTTGTATTTACCCAGCACCTAGAGTTATGTAGTTGTGCTTTACATTTTCTGGTGGCTTATTGTTCCATTTGGAATGAAATTCAGGGTTTTTTTTGCCATAGCCGTAAGGTTCTACGTGTGGGACATCGCCCACAAGAGAAGTTAGGCTTGTTGGGAGGGCACTCCCAGCTCGCTTCCATCTCGGCCTCTGTACCAGCTATCACCTCTGCCTGAGACCTTTCTCCTAGAGCTTTGCTGGACTCACTTTTTATAGAGTTTAGTTGTCTACGAACTTCTCGAGAGAAGGGCCAATTTTTTCTTTTTCCTTTTCATCATTTCTTTCCAAGGCCCATTAGTTTTCACTCCCTAATTATCTCTTGAATGGTTTTCTTGCCATACATATATCTTCCCAGTTGATCAAATCTATCTCTTTCTTCCCTAGATTCCTAAATTCTATCAGTTATCTCTGCTGAACACGTTGAAGTGATTCTCCATGTCTCTCAGATAAAAGTGCAGACTTCTTCATATGGCCTAAAGCCAATGTTGCTCGGATGTCTGTGGTCTTACCTCTTAGGCAGCCCCTCCATTACTTTGCACAGTGTAGTTCCATTTAATTTTGTTAGTTCCTACACTAAACCATTTTCTCTTTGTGCTCTTCTGACTAACTGGGTCACTTTTGTTCTGTGTTAGCCTAATTCTTACTCCACTTTTAGGTCTTAGATTAGACCTCACTGCCTATGCAAGCCCTTTTGGAATTCCATGGTCTGGGTAAGGAACCTTTATCATACTGTATTTGAGTAGTCTTTTCCTTATTACTCTTTTTCACCAGACCGTGTGCATTTTATCCTACCTTATTCCTCAGGTCAGTCCCCAGTAGCTGGCATGTATCAACCCTCCATAAATGTTTGTTAAATTAAATGTTTTTGAGGATGCCGCAGGTTCTAGCATCTATTTCAGAGATCACTTTGGTTATAATATAGCTTTAGTTGGTGGAAGAAAAAAAAATTAAAAAAAAAAATTTAGCTAATGTCTGTATTGGGTATTTATTTTTTTAGAATTTTTAAAAAAAATTTTGACTGCAGTTTGAATAAAAAATATTATCTTTCCCTTCCCCTCCATCCCCATGTAGTTAAAGCCTTCCATCTCAAATATGATGAAGTTCGTCTAGATCCAAATGTTCAGAAATGGGATGTGACAGTGTTAGAACTCAGCTATCACAAACGCCACCTGGATAGACCGGTTTTCTTACGGTTCTGGGAGACGCTGGACAGGTAATGCTGGTGCTCAGACGCATGCACTTCTGCTTTTTTCAGTTAGGTTTAAGTTCCCCAAACTGGTGAACCATATTCCCTAGTTTCCTTTTTTGAACGTTTTCTAATTTGATGCTGATTTACAGTCGATAATTTACCAACTATCTGTGTTCTGTTGATTTTAGAAACAGATGGAGAAAGGGTTTCTTGATAGGAAACACCCTAAACTCTGAGTCAGAAGATGTGCATTTCAGTTCTGATTCTGACCTGCTGTCAAAGCCTGTGCGAGCTCTCAGAACCTTGTGTTCTCCCCACCTGCGGGCTTGGACCCAGGGAGTCCGGTGTTTTCGGTCAGCACAAAAAGCTCTCTGACTCTGGATTTGAGTTGCGGGTAGCTGATGAAAGGAACTGAGTTTTGGAATTTATTTTAATTCCTAGTATAGAGTTCTTGCAGTCCTTAAAACAACATCAGTTTTGTAATTGGAAACATTCAGAGCAGCACATGATCACAGTAAATCCCACTGAATCTGGTCTTCTCGTGAGGCGCCCTCTAAGATGTGTAACTTCCTTGGTCTAAGTCCCTTACTGAATGTTACGGGTTTCCTCAAAGTCAGAGGTGATTATGACCAGTGATTCTAATTGATAACGTATTAAAGAGAAACATTTATTATTCTAGCAAGAAGCTCTTAGATTATAGAATTTAGTAAGTGGAATGTTTCTTGTAACTTACTTTAGAAGACCTTATATTCCCAAAGGTTACAGTAGCAGGTTTCCAGTTTTTTAGAAAACAAAACATTGTTTCACTGTTGATTTTAAGTTTAAAAAAGTCCACTTATTTTTACATGTAGTATCTAAAATTTGTATAATCATTATAACCTATTATAATACTATTTTTCAGGTACATGGTAAAACATAAATCCCACTTGAGATTCTAAGTTACTTGGTTTCCTCTTCTTCTGGAAATCTGGATTAAGAAGCATGGATATGCCTTGATCTAAAGACTGAGAGTCAAGCTTTATGAATTTATCAAACACAGATGAAGAAGGTCACAGATCGATCAGAAGACCTCATTTGATGCTTTATGCTTCAAAGCGATGATGCCTGTCATTCATATAAGCAAACTTTTTGGCTTACAACTATTTTTTTAATACTTGCCTTCTAGTCTGTAATGGAAATTGTATATTTTGATAGAAGTTTTTTCTCCATTGGTTAAACTAGCATTACTTAAAATTTGTTTCTTTAGAAAATAAATACAGGTTATAAATGTGTGTATATTTAGAGGTCATAAGGCTCTCTAAGCCATCTTGCTTCTGATTTTTCATTGCTCTATAATTCCTTTATTGAAAATACTGTGTTATGAATGGTATTAAATTTTTGGTTTCTGGAACTTGCAAAACCAAGCAAAGGGATGTGACTATTTTGAATGAATCAAAATGTCAGTCTGTATGTATTAATATACTATATCTATACTTTTTATTTAAAAAGGAATAATGAAAAATCAAGAACAATTCTTCAGCTTTGGTTGAACCGTTCAGCCTTTTCAAGACTTCTTTACTTATATTGAATACATTTAATGAATGTACATTCTTCTCACTGACTTTGGTGATTTTAAAACTTAGAATGATATATTTCTATCTGTGATATCTTTCCACTTGAAAAATCTCAAAACTCAGATTAAAAAACGAATAGGGTATAGTACTTTTTATTTTGGGAGCTAGAGTGTGATGTGTGGGAAGGAAATGTATTAGTCCTCCCGCAGGGTAACTTGAGCTTCCTTACCTTTTGTCCTAAGTCCACCTTTCATTCTTAGCTCACAGGTATGGGGTTTGGAGTCTTCTGTTTCTAGGTTTGTTGATGGGAGTCCTTATCTTCCATTATCTCTTAAGTATTGCTAAACTCTCCCAGGCACCAAAGAACACATTTGCTTAATTCTCTGAACAGAAACAAGATAAAAACACTGGTATTTTTATGTGCATATTCAATATCGTATGAAATATAAAACCTATATTTTAACTTAGTAAAATATTTTACTACTTCTCTACTTTAGACAAAGTGTTGCATCCGAGGTACAATGAACGAGCGTTGTCCTTGAGTCTTAATTTCACCTTCTATTACCTAAAAGCAACTTGGAACCTTCACTGCCCTAAAGAGTTTTTGCCATTAGGATTGTTGCTGATCATTCACCTTATGTCATTTCTTCCCCATTTTTACCCTGCAGTGATTTCTCTTAGGTTGACGTATTTTTTTTTTTTTTTTGGTAAACATTTAGCTTCTTCTATGTTAACATTTCCCAGCCTCATTTTGAAATTTAATGCTATCATAAAAATGAGAAGCACTTACTATTTATTTTTAAACAAAAAGTCCATATTGGTGGGGAATAAACAAAAGTATTTATTCATATGGAATTCACTAGGTTTTTCAGAAGATAGTCAGCATTTAAAGTTATTAGATTTTAGGATATTTATAAGGTTTGAACAGATTCTGACCCCTCCTTTCTTCTCTGTATCCTCTCTTGAAAATAAAAAAAAACCTCAAATTATGTTCACATTAGAATATCTCAGTATATAAATCAGTTTTCAAAATAAATTATGTATTGTATAAACTTTCTCCGTGATGAAATAGTCAAGGACTAGAATCTGTAGTATTTTAATGTGAGATTACTTGTTAAGACTACTACAAGTGGACACGAACTACCTTTCTATAAAGATTTTTAGTATTTATACTTATGTCATGTATGAAACTTACTTGATACAAAGTGTGGTTAAAATTGGGAACATTTACTTTAAACAGGGTTTATTTTTCTATCTTGAATTTGCCTTATATATTTTCAAAGGCTTCTTGAAATGCTGTAAGGAACATTAGGAAAAGTACAAATATGCTGTGCCATGTATTTTCAGATCAGATCCTTTGTATGTATTCTCTCTCTTTTTTTTTTTATGGCAGTTCAGTCCCTTAGGTCCATGCAAATAATTTTATAGCCATTAATTAAAAACAGATTTTCAGGCAATCACTATTCATTCTCTCATGACTCCAAGTCCTACAGTAGCACCTGTCACAGTGCCTTGCACATAGTAGGCATTCAGTAAATATTTATATACATGAATGAACGAATGAATGATGTATTTTCAATGTTAACTGATTTATTACAGAGTACTTTGACTACATGGTCTTGGATTTTGAAAATTCAGAGTTAAAGGAAATTAATAGGCATATGCAGATATTTTAATCGAAATGAAGTGCACATTGATAAACTTGTCTTACCCCTAAGTTACTATTAACGGGAGACCCCCTTGTCTTGTCCCACCAGTAAAAGAAAACTCCATCTTTTTATTCATAGGACACTCTTCTGAGTCAGGTAACAGTAAGAAGCTTATAGGTTTCAATCAGTAGCTCTCAACCCTGACTGCACATTAGAATCATTTGGGACTTTATAAAAATACCATTGCCTGAATCCTGATTCTGATTTAGTTTGTCTGGGATGAGACCTGGTCATCAGTATTTTTTGAAAGTTCTTCAGATAATTTTATGTTCAGAAAGGATTGAGAATGACTGGTTTAATTTGTTATTGAAGGCAATACCAGTATTAAATGTTGTGTTTTTTCCTCCCTTTTTTTTTGTGTGGCCACCCTTTGCACTAGACCACCCCCTTTATTGGTGGTATCGGTCTATAGTTCCACGTGACAAATTTCAAGTTTTATTTATTTAATATAGGACTATTTTGCTGTTTAATATTTAAACAATGTTTAATATATTTCATTATAAAGTAGTAATACAATTTATGATTTGTTTCCCATGTGTCCATATCCTTTACTGACTTCTTTTTAACAGCAGCATGACAACAATCCATACAGAAATAACTAATTCATGAGGAAAATTTCATAATTTTTAAGGTAGAAGGAAGTATTAATTTCTTATCTGCCATGCAGAATTAGACAGTTTGCTTATGAAAGGAAAGAAGCATACTTTTTAATTGGTCTACACAGAAAAGTAAAAGTAAATTATTCATTTAAATACAATTCATTATCTAATAAACAATGAAGGAAATATTTTTCCTAAATAAAAATTTTTGTGACTCCTAACAAAATTAAAGCGATGACATTGTTCTTTTTTGGAGGATGGGGTGGCGGTATTTAGTTGCTATATTTCTTACTATATAATACAACAATTCCATTTTATCAGTGTCAACAATAGAAACTGATAGGACATACGTATGTGGTCAGAAATAATGCCAGTTTTGCCAGATACCTGTTATCTAAGTCTTCCTTGTTGAGCTACTTAGTTTATAAAATTCTTTGTGACCAACGGTAAAATTCAAGTTACAAAAGCTGCTTAAAATGAAAGAAAATTAAAAATTTAATTACATTAGCCTTAATATTACTTGAAAGAATTTTTATTCACTCGGAATTGATATTCAACTGGTCTCTAACCATAGTATATTAACTTCAGAAATAAAAAGGGAAAAATGACCAAATTTGACTTCAGAATTGGATTAGAAGTTTTGAAATGCCATGTCACATATGTCCTAACCACATTTGGATGTACGTTGACCCCAGATGGTATCTATATTAATATGTTGGGATATTAACTAAGGAAAAAGTGAAAATGTATAATAGATGTATAAAGAATTATACTTAGTAAATGCATAATAGGTAATACTTTCAGGTTATTGATCTGTTTGGGGTTATATGTATTATTTTAGGTAGTGTTTATAAAGTACTTGGGAGTTATAAATGTCTGCCATTTAAGTGAATAAAGCTAATGAAATAAACTAATTTTATTACCTAAATTTAAAAAGTGGGGATTCTATGTCAAATTTAAATGATCTGTCTGAGAATTTTTTTCATTGAATTACATTTTTATCCATTTAAAATTTACTAAAAGCTACTTAACCTCCAAGTTTGATTATAGTGCTTAATATGGAATGCAGTTCCTGTACATGGTGGGAGCACTATAAATGATTGTTTAGCCACCAATTTGTACTGTTTCTCAAGAATAGTCGTTCTCAAATGGAGCTTACATTTGGGCCGTGTGACCTGATAAAATGTTCTATTCATTCTGATTCCGTTTCAGTGGACTTTTACATTTCAGGTTTAATTGTAAATAAATAAAACATTCTGTAGCACATAATATTAAGAGTCTTGGACAATTCCCATCCCTACCCGTACCCTTGCCCCTCAAACCTCCCAAACAACAAAAATGACTGTCAGCCCAGAACACAAACTACTGTGGGGTAGGATATGGATGATGAAAGTCTTTATATAAAGGATTCCTAAGATTTTTCAAGCATAGTAGTTCTCTGTTTTGGACCCTTGAACAGAGTGGAGATTATGGGGAAAATCCCCGGTTGAGAAAGCAAAAATAGTTTTCCACGGGGGGTTGGTTGAATCTGCGCATTCGGAACCCGCGGTACCCGTGGAACCCGCGGAGATGAAGGGCTGTGATTGTAGAAAATCCACTTGGACCAGTGCAGTTCGTACTCGCGTCGTTCAGGGGCCAGCTGAATGCAGTGTAAGTTCACTGTGCAAACTAGTGAGCGAGAGACGGTTAATCTCCCTGTCTGTCACTTAAACAGTGTGGAGAATCTTAGTTCTCCATGAAGGTGAGAAGCTTAGTGCTCTGCGGAGCTTGGTTCAGTTCTGGTTGAATTGCCTGTGTCCTCCTTGTAACAGAATTAAGAGTGCATCTTGGCACGCTCCATTATCTTTATAGTTGGAACGTCCTGACTTGAACGTTTTACAGTTCGAAAACAAACTGTACTCCCATGTAATCAAATCATTAACGGCGTCATCATATTAGTAATAATGTGTGAATATTCTGCAACCGAGTTTCTTTAATGAAGAGAGCTTAATGGGCCATATTGGAACTTAATTTCCATTCAATTCGTAAGTGCCCACTAAATGTATTTTATTCTGCTCTGTTCCTTTGCTCGTCTGCTCTCCCGGGAGCACCGGGAGCTAAAATAGATACAGCATGAGTGGTAAATGCTGTTGAATTTTTTTTTTTAAGGCTCAGAGGTGCTAGAATGTAAATAACAGCCCGTTGCCAGCTAGGCTATTTTCCTCATTTTTAAAAAACACTTAGCTTTTATACTTAATTGTATAATGATCAGCGTTTATGGTGACTTGGAAGACTTTTCCTCTTAATTGTGAGAAGGCTCTGTTGTCGTCTGTCTCCTGATTATTTGCAGGTCCTTTGGCACAGAAGGATTTACGGTTTACAATTCCCTGTCTGTCATCCAGAGAATGCTGACATACTACATGACGGATATGAATAGGGCTGAGGCCATGGGAAACAGAAGACATCTGAGAGATTCTATCTATCACATTTGGATGTTTTGGTGGGCTGCACTTCATTTGCCAAAAACATTCCAAGTGGAAATACTTGAGTTATACAACATTCACTGTGATAAAATATGGTAATGTGAACACACAACACTGCCTTCATGGAGTTTAGCGTTAAAAATGTAAATATGACGATGACATCTGTTTTTTCTTTACAATTGTGAAATAATATCAACGTGTTTTCCTTTAAAAGGAAATAGTTTGAAAGTTTATCAGGTCAGTGTGTGTAATGGTTAGGGGAGAGCCGATGAACTTGCTTACATCTCTTATTTTCACATAGTAGGGCATCACTAATGTTTATTGCAGCTTAGACTGTAAAACAATTTTAAAGTATGTATGTGTCTTAGTTATGTGTCTTTATTCTATAATGCACCATGGAGTACAAAAAGGAAGTGTAAGGGTTACTGGAGACGAGCATTAATGCAGTGGACAGCAAGTTGATGTAGGAATTCTGAGAAGAAAGAAGGAATTACATGGAAACTCCAACTCGGTGGGAAAATACAGGAGGAACTGGGCAGCAATATATCCTTGAAGTGAAACTAGGCAGGCCTATGGTGTGGTCTTTCTTCAGCTTCATTTGCATTGGTTGCAGTTGTAGAGAAAACATAGCTAGCGTTTTAACTTTTGGTAGAAACAGAAGTTGGCCGGGAGTTGAAGATAATCGCAAGATGATGGTTATAATACCACACAGTATGGTCTGAGCTGTTCAAGGCGTGAGAGCACCGAGATGCTAGATTGTGAGAAAGTGGGTGACCCAGGAGCTGAAAGCTTCCAACAATGAGGCTGAAGATGAACCTGAAAGATGAGAAGGTGGGGAGGGGGCATGTATGAAGTCACGATTTCAGTGATAGGATAGGATGAGAACAAGTTAAGACCTTGGTAGTGGCTGGGATAGGAGGACGAGGTCCTAGCTAACAAGTCAAGGATTTGTGAGGCCACTGCTCTTCATGTGAGTGTTGAAATAAAGTGAGAATGACGGGGGGTGACAGGGATGCCGGCCACAGGCCAGTGACTGATGGCAACAAGCAGGAGATCTAAAGGATCCATGCTCAAAACAAAAATCTGTGGCTTTATAGCAAGAGATCAGTAACTGTCCATTTGGATAGTTTAAGATTTTTTTTTGAAAAGGTGCAGATAGCTTCAATGCCCCCCCAACCCCCCAACTTGCTTTAACAAAATGTATCTGGGTGTCCCATTTGCACAGATTATGAGGACACTTCCTTACAGAGTGTAAGTTCTTCCTGACGGCCATCCTAACTTCTTGTCTTCCCCAATTTGCTCCTGTGGGAGGCTAGCTCTGGTTCTTCTGTAGCCCGGTGACCCTGGGGATGGGTGAAATCTCTCGGAGGACCCGAGTTCTGCACTCTTCTGACTGAAGCCACTCCTGCTAGTTGTGTGTCCATCTTACCACTGAGGGCGAGCACCGTGAATGGTTTCCAAAGTGGGAACGCGAGGAGGAGAAAGGGTAAGTAGGCAGACGTTTCTTTCAGATATTTATTACCTACTTCCTGGCAGGGACCAGCACTGTTTGAATCGCTGGAAATACAGAGTGATCAAAGTGTTGGGCCGTGTCCTCATGGAGTGGGAAGAGAGACATGATAAGTAAATGAATAAATACGTCTGATGGGAACAAGTGATACAGAAAATGGGGTTAAGTGCTGTTTTAGAGGATCAAAGGCTGCACGTAACGCCGAGATACTCAGGTTCATGCTGAGCTTTGAAGCTGGTGAACCTGAAATGCGTGTCAGCGTTGGCGTGATCCCACAGATCATAAAGCAGAGGGTGCACACACTGGAATCGTTCTTGCTGAGGTTGTTCGTGAACGCTGGTGTACTCCACGCCTTACTCTATGGTACCCGGGCTGAGACAATTCAGCATCCCACAAATGTGCGTTTGTTAAATATTTAGAAGTTTGCTACCTTACTGTCTTTTTTCTATATATTTGGATTTTAAATGAAGTGTTTTAAAATTTTTATCTGGAAGTAATTTCAAATTTACAGAACAGGTGCCAGAAAAGTACTAATGGAAACCCAGATTGCCCTCTGCCCAGATTTACTTAATGTCGTTTAACATTGTTAACAGTTTCATGCTCTAACACTCGTTTTCTCTCTCTTCCGTCCTACCCCTTACCCCACGTTTTCCTGCCATTTGAGAGTAAGTTGAATGCATCACTGGCCTAGTATTTGGTGTGTGTTGATTAAGAATGGGATCTTTCCTCATAGCACAATACAGTTATCAATATCAATAAACTTAATATTGATGCAATATTTTATAAACTGTTTATGTCTACGTTCCAGTTTTTTCAATTGACCCAGCAATGTCCTTTTTAATACCATTTTCCCTTCAGTTCAGGGTCTAGTCTAGGATCATATATCCATTTAACTGCCATGACTTTTGAATCATCTTCAACGTGAAGAGTTCCCCAGTCTTGTATAGCACTGACATGTTTGAAGAACACAGTCTCCTTCTTGTGAGTACAGTGTTTCTCCTTCTGGGTTTGTCCGCTATTTCCTCATGAGTATTAAGGGTAGCATTCCTCAGAGAAATCCTACCTAAGTGATCTGAGGCCGTCTCAAGTACTCACACATACCTAGTTTTTCAGTGGCTCACAATTCACTACAATCCCACATTTGGCCTGTGGCGTTCCTTCAGGCTATTTCCTGTATCCTTGGGACACTCCCCTCCCCCCCACCCCCTGCCCGCCCAATCATATTTTTGAGCATTTTCTTAGTTTCTGGCATGATAAGTCTGGCAAGATTTAGACTGGATATTCCGAATCATGCAATGTCATAAACCCCATGTAAAAGCTAATCATTTTGTTCCCATCTAGTGATGACAGTTATTCAAGAGCTGCCCACACTTAGCCACCCAGCACAATCATCTGAAAAATCTATTGTCGCCACATCAAACTTGTAGCAATTGACTAAAAAATCAGCTAGATATAGAAAGTATTTTAATAAATCCTTGCTTTGTAAATGCTAGAAGATTTTCTGTGTGAGTGTGTGTATGAGACCCACTTTGTGTGTGTGTGTGCCTATTTTTAAACAACCTTCATAGAAATGTCATTAAATAAACAAAACTTTGGAGATAGCCTCTCTCAAAAGGGGTACTAATTACTAGGTCTCAACACAGAAGAGTTTACACTTTATTATTCTTGTGTCTTATTAGGACACTTTAAGAAAGGTATTTGAGATTTCTTGATATATTTCTATAACCCAACATCAGTAATTCATATTACTTGTCAAATTCTTTTATCTGTCCCTTTTTATTTCATGATCATGCTTCTCCTAACATGTTTTTCTGTCAACTTGAGCTACAAGAAAGAGAAATCAAAGTTACAGAGATCAGAGAGCCTTGTTAGAGGTCTTATTTAATGGCTGTGTCCCTCGTGCCAAATTATAGAAATGGTGTTTAGAATCAGTTCTTCACAGAGAAGTCTTTTCTTTGTGTATCTTATCCTTTTTTACTTAGTTCAAAGTACTTGAGTAGTTTTCTAACTGCATCGAGGTGAACAAACATGCAGTAGTATGCTCTATTGAAATGTACTTTAAAAAATTAATTCAGAGAGTATTTGTAGATTGTTTGCCGTGCATTGTGGCACTGTCCTATTTTAGAGGCATCAGAAAAGTTCTGTGATAGTCTCATGAGAATCTTCAGACTTTTGGGAAATACAAGATAATCTCAGGAAGTATTAGGTAATAGTATCACTGAGAGCTGCTGGGTTAGATCTGACAGTCAATGCTGCTGTCATCTGAACGCTTACCTAGGGAACCTGCTCCCAGGCTGACTCGTGTCAAGATCGGCTGGCCTCCGCTGTTCTGTGGCTGTTGGCTGGAGGCCTCAGCTCCTCACCCTGTAAAGCTCCCTGTAGGCTGCTCACAACAGCACAGCCTCCTTTCCCCAAGTGACCCATGTAAGAGAGGGAAAGGGGGAGTCAGTGCCCAATGAAGACGGCACAGTCTTTTTATAACCTAATCTTGGAAGTGACATGCTATTGGTCACATGGACTAATTCTGCGAAAATATGGGGGGACTACACGAGAGAGTGGGTACCAGGAGGGAAGCAGGGTTTATTGGGAGCCACTGTGGAAGCCGTCTACCATACAGGCAGGTCAGCTGCTGGAGGAAGCATTGGGGGATATTGGGGGTGGTATAGAGTTAGGTACTAATAAAGCTGAAAGGAATATTCTCGTTCATGTCTTCTGATAAATGTAGTATGTATATAGATTTTGGCTGATTATAGTTAATGTTTTTAAAAGGCTATTATAGCTTCTTGGGTAGAATGAAATGGAAGGAACGCAGGAGTAGGTGGGGGAGAAATGGAGAATGGGGATTAAAGCTTTTAGGAGCTTTGTCACAACTTAGTTATTGATTGGATATAGGGGATGAAAGGAAGGCAGATGGCAATCTTGCCAGATTTTTGACTTGTTTAATGTGGAAAGTGGTATTTAATTCACCAGTAAGCCATTTGGGTTTTAGTGCCTTGGAAACTGTGGAAGTGTCTGAGTTCAGACTCAGCTTGAGTTCAGAACTTTGAATTTAAGAAAGTAATGATTTTAGAAAGTCAACTAAAACAAGGTATAGTAATCTGCATACACACTTTACAAAAACCCGATTGCTGTAAACATAAGCTTATAAAATAGATACTTATATATATCCTCCCTAACATGGTTTTAAGTGTACTCATTAATAACATTCCACTTAAAAAAGTGTTCACATTAAAAAAGAAGTACCTGGGAAAGGAATACATTTCTATTCCTATGGGCATTCACGCATTTCAATTTTGTCATGGCTTGATAGAGATTGAATTATGTCACTTGATGGCTGGATATTGTGTAAAATGAGTTGCTCTCAGTTCAGTTTGTTATAGACCAAAGCCTTCATCCCCTAAATTGCTAGTGCAATAACTACCTACCTTCCTGGCAGTTAGCAATTAGGGCTGGAGGTGAATGCAGAGAAACTCAACTACTGATTTCCCCCTGAGCTTGGGTTTGGATCCAGCTGGAGAAGCTTAAGCAGAACTTCTACTCCCTCCACTGTTGGAAGGAGGATTCGGTTTTCATAGTCTCAGACCACATCTGGGACCTCACTGAAATTCAGGTTAATAAGAAATGATATGTGTTGCAAAGATTCCTAGAGTCCCCTTTAATTGCGGTTACTCTTTTTGTCGTTCCGTTCTCTTTTTAAATTATAGTCCACTTGTGTACGGAAAAAGCAAAGAGCTAAATTTGAAGGCAGCTCTCACCTTTGCTCTGCGTTTCAGTGATTATATCCCTTTAGTATAATATCATTGAAAAGAAATGTCATTTTTTTCTCAGCTTCACATCCTGCAGCTGGTGGTGGTTTAATTTCATGTTGTTTTTATTCTATGTCGTCCGTTTTCTGCTTTTTCTCTCTGTGACACGTCACTTTTCATCCTGAATCTGTCCCTGACATCCCTCTGAACCATGCCCTGACACGACACATGACAGGGTGCCAAGAAAATCACGAGTTATGGAAAACTTTGCTCTCGTGTTCCCCAGTGTTAAAGAGCCTGTGGACAGAAAGTCAGAATCATTTTTTGGAAAAACGTTTCTTATCTTCACTTGTAAGAGGCTGGATCAAATGTGCAACGCCCGGTTGTTGTTGGCGGGTCCCACTCTTCGTGCCACTGGATGCAGCACCGGGGAAGGACCATTCAAGTCCCAAGACCCAGCTGCCCTTGCAGGCGTGTGGCTTTGCAGCCATCTAATCCTTTAACAGCTCTCGAAGACTCCTTAAGCCTTGCTTTCCCCGTCTATAAAATCAGGATGGCAATATCTGTTCTAGTGACCCTGATGGACGTGTTCTGAACAGCACACGAGGCACTGAGGAATGTTTGAAAAACTAAAATGCACTGTATGAACGTACCATGAAATTGGTATCATGTCACCATCAGTTGTATTCGTTCAGTTGTTGTTTTGGACTGCTTGCAACAGAGACGTGAAGGAACAGTGCCGTGAAAGAGTGAATTTTATGTCTCATGGAACACTCATCGGGGATCAGTCAGTCTTCTTTGATCTTCTTGCTCTGCCACCCGTAGGCTTTTGTTCTCACTTGCGAGGCCCAAAGTGATTGCATCACTTTGTCTACATTCCAGCCACTAGTGGGAATGAGGCAAGAGGAAGGGAGGAGGGGACATCCTTTCTCTTTAGAAGCCACATATCACTTCTTTGTCCACCATTCACAGGGCAAAGGGGGGTGGGGGGGGTGCCCATCCCCGCCCAGATGCGTGGGAACTGGGGTCTTCATTGCGGCAGTCCCCTCCCCAGCTGAGAATTATAGGCACGATCACCAAAGAAGAAAGGGTGAGAAGATATTGGGGTACATTTCCAAATCTCTGCCACGTGAATTGAGAACAAGAAGAATATGACTGAACTTTAAAAGATACATTGCAAACAGCCCGTCGCATAATATAATTCTGAATTTTCTAGTAGCCACATTACAAAGTAAAAAAGAAAACAGGTGAAGTTAATTTTAATCATACATTTTATTTAACCCAAGATATTAAGAACGCTTCAATGTATGGTGAAGATAAAATTATTAATACCATGTTTTGCTGTTTTTTTTGATATTAAGTCTTTGAAATCAAGCATGTAATAGTTACCGTGCACTTCACTTTGGACTAGCCACACTTTTTTTTTTATTTTTTATTTTTTTATTTTTTATTTTTTTATTTATTAGTTTCAGGTGTACAAGACAAGGTAATACTTAGACGTTCATCATTTATATCCCTCACACTGTGAACCCCCCTCCCCCCATCCACTATCCCTCCGACCTCACACTGAACCATCACATTATATATATAAAATTATAGTTGGCATTCATTAATGTTTAGCTTCTGGTGTACAATGCCATGATCAGGTATTCACAGTATCCCTGAGGTGGTCTCCCAAATAGGACGCATGTCCATCGGATACCCAACAAAATCTTTACAACATTATTGAATACCTTCCCCAAATTAATTTTCAAAAAAACCCTGAGGCCATCTTGTGGTTACCAGCTGCTTCCAAATCCCTTCACCTTTCCCCTTATCCCCAACCCCCCCCCCACACCCATCTAACAACTCTCGGTTTTTTCTTTGTGTCCCCAAAACTGTTTCTGATTAGTTCATTCACATAGTCTTTTCTTTAGATTCCATATATAAGTGAGATCATATGGTACTTGTCTTTCTCTTTTTGACTTATTTCACTTAACATAATGTTCTCTAGATCCATCCATGTTGCTGCAAATGATAAGATTTCTTTCTTCTTTATGTGGACTAGCCACACTTTAAATGCTCAGTAGCCACCTGTGTCTAGTGGCTGCTGTATTGGATGGTGCAGCTCTAGAAAGAAGGACTGATAAATGTTAGGTGACTGCAGTGAAGGAGAACATACATTTCATGCAATGTTCTGTGTGTTTATTCATTCAACAAATAGTTGCTAAGTAGTTCCTGTATTCCAGGCACTGTACTAGGCGCTAGGGCACAGCAGTGAACAAAACTAACAGTCCCTGTGCTAAAGGAACATGCCTCCTGGTGGGGAACGTTCAGGCAATAAACAACACACAAGTAAAGATTTAGTATGTCAGACAGTAATATGTGGAGAAGAACAAAATGGGGTAATAAAGTGAAGAAACAGCCAAACAGCCATGGATGTCTGGGAGAAAATTATTTCAAACAGTGGGAACAGTGAGTACAAAGGCCCTGAGACAGAGAGTGCTTGGCAATATTTAAGGAGTGCTAGGAAGGCCAGTGTGCGTGAAGCAGAGCCGGTGAGTGGCGGTTCTGAGAGAAAGTCCAGCTGCTAGGAATGCTGGGCTACTTGCACTCCAGACTCATCCAGAAGGGAAAAGGCAGAATCTCAGTTCTGCCCAGCTACTGAGCCCCACAGTTCCGGTAGGGACCTAAGAACCAGGGCCAGACCCTGACCAGGTGCAAGATAAGTTCCACTTGGCATCTATCTCCAAGCCTAGGGACAGTGACAGGACTAGGGTTGGTAGTGGTGCACAGTGTGTCGAGATGGATTCGCTCCATTTGGCCAAGTTTGAGGGTGTCCTGGGGCAACGACTGGTCATTCTTACACAGAATTTCAAGTGGTAGCAAAGACCGAGTCCTAACACTAGGCACCAGGTGCACAGATGCATTATTAAAATGTCAACAACCAGTGTCCTGACGAGGTCCTCCGACTCCAAAGAACCAGCAATAGATGTGGGGCGGGGGGCGGTGTGAGGACTGTTCAGAGGCAGAGCAGTTAGGCGGAAGCCCCAGGCGCTTGGTGAGGATCGGACTGCGGTAAATGGCCTGATGTCCATGAAGCAGTCTGGGCGCTGGTTCTCAGCCCTGGCTCCGCCTTAGAACTCCCCCGAGCAGCTGTCAGCACACCTGCTGGACCAGCCTCACCGGACACTGATGAAAATCACAATCTCTGGAACCGCAAAGCCCTGTTAGCTGAATCGGACAATCACGTAGACCTCCCTAAAGTGACACAGTACTTCGGGAGGATATATCCTAGATCATCAAAATAAGTAGATAAATAATAAGTAAATAAATAAATACTTCTTAAAGCCTAAAAAAAATAATCATAGTCTGCAAAGTTGGTCCAAGCAGCAGTTGTTTTTTAAGCTCCCAGGTGATTCTAATAGAGCCCAGGTTGCGAACCACTCTTCCAGGAGAATTGAGCAATGCAGGCAAGGAATGCCGGGAGCAGTGGCGAAATGGAGTTAGAGCTGAAAAGATCCGAGTTTGGTCGAATCCACGAATGAGAGGGGCTCACTGTAGAGTGAAAAGTTACATGCGAATTTTCCACGGCTTTGGGGGTGTTGGCTCCCCTAACTCCCACGTTCTTCAAGGCTCAATGATAGTTCATGTAAAGGTAAGGGGACGTTATCACATTATAGAGTGTTTTTAGCCAAAAATAGGCGATGCCATGCTTCCTCATGATTCTGACTTCTTGGAGTTGCTTAATGAAATTTCCAGATGTCTTTCTTGCCTGTAACCTTTTGTCCTGCGGGGCGGCCTGCAGGTGGGGTCTCAGCTCTCACTCCCCGCATAAGAACGCAGGATATGGTGAGGCCAAAGAGGAACACCCACGGAGCCATAGATAGGGGAGTCATACCACTCACTATATTCTCGCTGGCTAGCAGCTGGGCTGGAGACACAGGAAGCAGGATCTACATAATCTGCAACCCGCCGTCCTAACAGCAGTCCGCGCTTGCCAGCCACCATCTTCTTGCTAGCCTCCATTTGCTGCTAGCGTAGCCACAGCAGTTATATTAGTGGCCAATGGCTCACTGGTGACAGCTGACGGCCAACTAGCCACAGCCGATGGCCATCTGATCACAGTTGATGGCCATTTACTACCTGAGCCAGCACCTTTCCACGTGAGGCCGAGAGCGTGGAAACTGCTTTCTGGGGTTCTGTCCCCACACCTTTGTTTGCTCTACTGTTTGCCAACAAGACCAACTGTCCTGGTTGAAGCTTTGAGGAAATGATATTTTTCTAATTGTTTCGTTTTATGAAGTGCTCTTACTTGTGAAAAGGAAGGTAAAGATAAGTAAAGGGAGACCAATTTCATTGCTGGATCAGGCACACTTAGTTGGGTTCTAAAACCTCCTTTTAGTTATTTAAAAATATTTTTCAAATGAGATAGGCAATGTGTGTAAAATGGGACAAATACGGTAAGAAATGGATGCTATTTTGCTTGGTTTGCTTCATTTCGTTCATTTAGTCAGTTCCTTGACTTATCCTGAATTCCTGGTCTCGTCTTATAGTGCTGTGCCAAGCATTATAAGAACCATTAGGAAGACAAAGATGAATAAGGCTCTCTTTGTCGTTAAGAAGCTGGTGGAAGAGACAGAAATATAGAGAATATTAAACAATGGGAAAGAACAGTCACAGAGATGATATACACGGGGTATTAAAGATGGGACATAGAATCCGTGGAGGCTTCTGGGAGGAAATACCAGCTTTCGTCTAAAAGGATAACTATAGGTTAACCTTGAAACTACAAAAGAGAAGCTGTTTTAGGGAGAGAAGGAGAATTACCTTTTGAATCATTCTATTTTAGATGCAGGAGAAAAGAAATGGCTGAGTGCCGGGTATATGCAGAGAAATAACTTATGACTTCTGTCGGTATTGGAATCACATATGAATTTATAATGCCTTAGAAAAAAATGGAGTCCGAGAATTACTGCTCAGGGGTTATATGTTCTGAGAGGTGTTTTTTATTAGTATTTTTATATACTTCTTTTTTTTTTAATGCTTTATGTACAGAATAGAGCTTTCTAGGCAGGTCCAGGTACATTTTCATAATAATAACAAACATGTATTGAGTGCTTACTGCATTCAGACCCTGTTCTAGTCCTTCTGAAGCATTAACTGATGTGCTCCTCACACCCAGCCCCTGGGGTCCAGGAGACAGTAAAACACAGGGCAGTTCGTTCAAGGTTGTCTGCGAAGTAGAAAATCCAGAATTTGGATCAAGGCAAGAATTTTACTGCTGACTCTCATCGCCAGTCTTCATTACAGCTGCCATGACGAATACTAGAACGTGAATGTAAAAGTATTAACACGTAGAGTTTAGTATCCGTCTGTGAGATAAATTTGCCATCCATCTTTTCTGACAATGATAAATGCACAGAGAAAACTTGATTGGGAAGGAAGTCTCTTATTGGAAAAAAAAAGCTGAAGAGAAAGTACAAGCTAAATTTAAAGTAACATTGGAGGGGTTGTCTCTTAGCACAGCACTTTACGTACTGCATGTCACAGGAAACTGCCGAAAGGAACGCGTTGGGGAGGGCCAGAGGGGACACACAAAACCTGTGGTCACTCTAAGTCCTTTACCAAATAAGAAAGGATTTCGAGAACTCCGGTGTATCAGATGCTTGTCACAATATCGGCCCAGGAGAGAGCTTGAAGGGAAGGAAGTTGACAGATACGTGCTCGGGGGAGCCCAGGAACCAGACTTTGTCACACACGAGCGTGCAGACAACAGCAACTGAGACTAAAACAAAGTATTTCACTTGAGAGACGTCTAATCCAAAAAGAAAAGAAAAGTCCGTTGTTTCTCTACATGACATATCTCCCAAAGGGTATGATGCTATTAAGTATTAGACACACTCACCAAACAAAATGAATTTCGAAGGGACAGGATGTGCTCAGTCTGTCTTGTCACACGTTATTAGACTTAACATTTAGCCTCGATCCTATTTTTCCGCATCAGTTTCACATTGGTTTCCATCCATTTTGAAAGACCTTAGGAGGGAAAAAGCACATAGAAAAAGATTCAAAATCCCTCCTCTGCAATTCTGAAATCTAGAATCTTCTGCAAAGTGCAAGATTTTCATAAGTTTGGCACCACAATGCATTTGGGTACAAAAACGTGACCTGAACTGACATGAGATTATGTAGGTTTTATCAACTTAGTGTGAGTATGTATATATTTTGCTGCAAAAATCTCAATGAGTTTCATTCTATGGTACTTTTCCAAGATCCTGTTGTGGGTGTTATGTAATAAATAGTGTATGTATCATATTTCTTTTCTAAAATGCCCCAAATTCTGAATTCCCAAATGCATCTGCCCCATGGCTTTGCAGTGAAGTATTGTGGACATACACTGGCAAATTGAATGACCTGTAGACTTCCTATTCTAATTTAGGTGTTTTTCATATTATACTCCTAGTTGCTTTGGTAAGAAACATCATTTATCAAGTGTTAAAACTTTACGAAGCATCACCCCAATAAACTTTAAGAAAAACAAACAAAAACAAAAACAAAAAAAATACTTTGGGAAGCAGCCAATTTGTAATCTTTATGAATCACTCATATTAGCAAAGCTGAGATAAAGTGTTGAACCTGTTTGAAACATTGTTTTAAAGAAAAATTGATTTTTTTCTTTCTCTTCTGAAGAAGGGAGTTAAAACTGAGATAGGTCTTCAAAGGTATTTATTAAAACAGATTTCTGAAGCATGTAGATTTGTTACTATATACCAAAATTTAGTTGAACTTTTTTTTTCTGGTTTTATTGAGGAATAATTGACATACATCACTGTATAAATTTAAATTGTACAGCATGATGGTTTCATTTACATCTATTGGGACATAATTACAGCAGGTTCAACCTAACATCCGTTTTTTTTTTTTTTGTACAAATACAATAAAAAGGAAAGAAGAAAATGAAAAAGAAAAAAATTTTTCTTTTTGCAATGAGAACCCTTAGGATTTACTGTCTTAACAGCGTCCCTGTGTATCGTACAGCAGTGATAACCATAGTTGTCGTGTGGTCCATTCCATTCCTAGTACTTACTTATCTGATGACTGGAAGTTCGTCCCTTTTGACCACCTTCCTCTAACTCCCCCTCCACTGCTGGTAACCATAAGTCTGACCTCTTTTTCTCTGAGTTTGGGTTTTTCCCCTTGTTTCTTTTGTTTTTGTTTTTATTTTATTTTTTTTTTTTGGTTTTGGTTTTTTAGATTCCACACATAAGTGAGATCATACATTTGTCTTTCTCTGTCTGACTTATTTCACTGAGCACAATGCCCTCGAGGTTCATCCATGTTGTAGCAAATGGTAAGATTTCCTCAATTCTTCAAATATGTTACATAATGAAATATTATATATAATGAAATATATATATATATATTTATATATAAATATGCCACAATTCCTTTATCCATTTATATGTTGATGGACACTTAGGTTCTTTCCATGTCTTGGCCATTGTAAAAAATGCTGCTGTGAACATGAGGGTGCAGATGCCTTTTTGAGTCTGTTTTTGGTTTTCTTTGGGTAAATACCCAGACGTGGAATTTCTGATTCATATGGGCGTTCTATTTTTAAATTTTTGAGGAACCTCCATACTGATTTTCATAGTGGCTGCACCAGTTTGCATTCCCAGCTACAGCACATAAGGGTTCCCTTTTCTCCACACACTCGCCAACCCTTGCGTTTTTGATAATAGCCAGTCTGATAGGGGTGATGTGAGATCTCGTTGTAGTTTTGATTTGCGGTGATAAGAAAGACAAGGTGAAATCATCTGTCTCTGATATATAAGTAGACCTTGTTTGTCATTAAGAGTTTGTAGACCTTGTTTGTCATTAAGAGTGCTGAAGTGGAGAGAATTTATTTCAAACTGGAGAAAAAAAAATCCTATTGGATTTTAATTTTCTTGTATAAATCAGACGTCAGCTAGCTATATCCAAGTCAAATATAGTCCAGGTGGCTGCCTGGACTTACGTTTGTAAATAAAGTTTTATTGAAACACAGCCATACCTCGTTGCTTACATGTTGTCTGTGGCTGCTTTTGAGCCACAAAGGCCGAATTGAGTGGTTGTAACAGACCTGATGCCTTGCACAGTAAAACGTTAAGTATAATAGTATGTGGTCCTTTAGAGAAAAAACCTGGAGACCTCGGGGATCAAATATATGGTGATGGAAGGAGAACTGACTCTGGGTGGTGAACACACAATGGGATTTATAGACGATGTAATACAGAATTGTACACCTGAAATCTATGTAAATTTACTAACAATTGTCACCCCAATAAATTTAAAAAAAAACAAAACAAAAAAAACAACAACCTGAAGACCTTTGGTTTACATGATGAAAACATACTTTTAAGAGTGTCAGACCAATCACACAACCTGCCCCAAAAAGCATTTATTCAACAAGTCTCTTTCAAGTTTTAAGGCATTGTTTTTGTCAAAACAATTACCAAAGATTTAGGTATCTAAGTTTTGCATTTTTCTGTTATCTAGAAAAGTTGCATGTATCGCTTTTTTAAAATTTCATTTTTTTCCTATCCTTTCTACTTGATAATTCATCTCCTAGACCAGTTAAATAAAACATTGGAATTCAGTGCCATGTCGACAATCCCTCTTAAATGTCCGCTGACAATAAAATGCGTTTTGTGTTATGATATTTCTCATAAGAGCTAAGTGTTGAAATAGCAGATAAAATAGCAGAAGGCATCTAATAACCCGCTTTATCTAGCAAAATCCTGAGCAATTCCCCTGAGCTCTGGATGTAAATGGATAGTCTAGATAATGGAGCAAGATTTCCGAAATTTTTATTATTTTCTTCTTTTTTCTTAAAATGAGGTCTCACTTCATGAGTTTCAACCCTGTAAGATTATCTTGAAAAAAATTTTATTTTAAGACAGAAGTTTTCACATTAATTTTATTGTCATTAAAACAATGCCTATCAATTTAAAATTAAGATTGTGAATACAACTATATCCTAGGAAATAACTGAGTTGTAGTACAACAGCCTTTTCAAAAAATTAATTTTTTTATCACATGAGAGTCAGTTGGAACAACCAAATGCTTAATTCATCTTCATTAATATTCAAGAAACTATGAATACATTTGCATATTTGTGTGTTATGAAAGCACTATATGAGATCACCTCTAATCTGAAATAAAGGTTTGGGGAAGAGCATTTATATTCTTCCACTTTCACCTTAAAACAGAAAGTTAGCTTTTCAATCAAATGAGAAATTCATTAGAACCATGTGATAAAATATTAATTAACTAATTATTTTGCATATCCACCATATCTAATTGAATTATTATACTCTCCACATATTTTAAAATAAATTGTTATGAGCACATATCAGATATTCGTTTGATTATTTTAGTGCAGGAAATTCTGGATATTATAGAAATTAGTAAAACATGGTTTCTGCCATCTAGGAATTTATAATCTTAGGGAGGAGAGAAAGTATATATGTAAAATAACCATTTATTCATTCAACAAATCTTTAGCCTGTACTTGCTATATGCTTGATATTGTCTGTGAGCGAGGCCTGAGGCATGCAACAATGCAGAGTAGCGTCTTGCTTTCACGGGATATAATATCGAAAAAGCCAAGTGAAAAAGGTTGTAGGAAAAGTAATGAAAAATGCTGAGAGATTAGAGCCGGGGGGAAAAAAAAAGAAGTTTGGCTGTTTAGGACAGGAGTTGGGGTAGAAAAACGTCATGGAAGACGAGGCCAGTGAATTGTACCCCCAAGAATGATGGAATTTAACACATAAGCATGCAAAGGGCATTCTAAGAGATGAGAGGAGAAAAGTTCATGTGATATGTTTACAGAATAGCAATTAAAATCACTTTGGCAACTTGTTTGCCGGTTCGTAATAAAGTTAAGCAAATGCCTTTCCCATCACCCAGCAATTCCACTTCTAGGTGTATATCCAAGAAAAATGAATGCATATGTTCACAAAAAGACTCGCAAGAATATTCATATTAGCTTTAGTAGTATTAGCCCAAATTCTCATCAAGAGGAGAATGGATAAAAAACTTATTTCCTATTTATTGAGTGCTGATACATGTGGGGGTGTATGGATGAATATCATAAACAAGTCAGACACAAAAGATGGTACATATCATTGCATGATGTCCTTTAAATCAAGTTCTAGGACACACAAAAACTAATCTGTAACAATAAAAATCAGAATAGTTGTTGCCCGAAGGCATGGAAGTACATTGTCTGGAAAGGGAGCATGAGAGAAGGTTCTAGGATGGTGGAATTGTTCTACATCTTTATGTGGATGATGGTTACATGAGCGTACACATTAAGACCCATGGGGCACTAATGGATTTTGCTATATCTAGATGGTAGCTCAGTAGAGTATTGCTAGTATGAAAATATAGGGCCAGCAAGTGGTCCATGTGACTAGACTATTGGGTACATACAAACAGTGATTTCAATATAGTAATAAAAATTGTGATAAAGAGCACGAAAGCAGTTGTTTATTCATACTGGTTCTGTTTTATATGAAGCAGAGCAGGAGAATTGACCATCTACTGAAAGGGGCAGGAGTTGAGGATTTAAGGAGAGACAAGTTAGGAAGGGCTGTACATGGAAGGGATTATGAGAAGCTGAGATCAGCTACTTTATTTCTTAGGTTTTTAAATTTTTTATTACAGTATAGTTGGCAAACGATATTATATTAGTTTCAGGTGTGTAATGTTGCTACTTACAAAACCCTGTGATGCAATCACCGTGATTAGTACTCATCTGCCACCAATATTATTGACTATGTGCTGTGTATGACGGCCCCATGACTTTTTATGTTATACATGGAAGTTTGTACCTCTTACTCCCCTTCACTTATTTCACCCATCTCCCCACCAGTTATGACAGTTTAAACGGGCAGCGTAGACTGGTCTCCTCAGTAGATTAGATCATGGAGAATGTGAGCCCCATCCATGCAGAGACTGGAGAAAATCAAATTAATAGAGAAATAAATCATGGACTGCTTGACAGCAGCTTTCTATGTCTGCTCTTAGTCTTCTACCGAGATATAAATCCAGTTTCATTGCGCTTGGTACCCTTTCTTCATTAATTATGGGTGTGGAGCTGTGTCTTACTTCTATTTATTGTCTTGCATTCTGTGTCTCCTTTTTCAGTTGGTTTCAAAGGGAGAGTGGAGCAGAAATGACTTTACTCCTCCATGTTTAACCAGAAGTACTTCTTAATGTATTTTTTTCAGTGCAGGGCACAGAAGCACATTGGAGATACTTGTGATGTCAAATCATGCCTTCCACTGCTTCTCGAAGATGCCCGTGACAAGCTTTCTTCGAAAGCTTAGGTGATGCCTGGCATGCGGCCTATGGAGCTGGAGAGATCTGCGTGGTCTTCAGTGAGTTCTCTGGGTTTCACGTTTCTTGTCTGTAAAATGGACCCATCCAATAGTTACCTGGGGGTTGTTGTGAAGACTAGAAATAATGTATGTAAAGTGGCATCTAGAGTCCCTGGAACATGAAGGGAACACAACAAGTAACGACTACAGTGGTAGTTCGGTTTTCAAACGTAATCCGTTCCGAAAGACCATTTGAGTTCTGAAACGTTGGAAAACAGCCAATAGCTAGGCCTCAGAATCTTACACTCAGAACAAGCTGCGTGACATGTTCGACTTCCGAGACGTGTTTGAAAACCAATGCATTTATTTTTGGGTTTATGGCGTTCGTAAACTGAAATGCTCGTCCACGGAGACGTTTGAAAACCGAGGTACTACTGCATAATTATTAATTGGGAGTTTATTGACGTCGTCTTACAACTATAAAGATTGAATATTATGTTGTCACTGTATAGTCCTTCAATTTCATTTGGGTTTGGAGATCACTAAAGAGGATCGTCATCTTATCCTATCCTGTCTTATCCTATCTTATCTCATCTCATCTTGTCTTATCCAGTACTGAAGAGATTGTCCTGTTTTTTTGGTCAGATCATTAGTTATATATTCTAGATCAGGGGTCAGGAAAACTTTTTCTGTAAAGGGCCAGATAGTAAGTATTTTTGGCTCTGAGTATCACACGGTCTCAACTCTGCTATAGGAGCAGGAAAGCAGCCACAGTCAGAACCGTATAGGGACAGGTGTGGCTGTGATCCAGTAAAACAAAGGACAGGCCAGACGGGGCCCAGCGGTTGCACTTTGTTGTCCTACAGACTGGCAGTTTCAACATTACAGGACACTTTGTCACCGCTTTGCCGTTTACCTCATAATCCTACCTCTAATGATTTTATTGTATAGATAAGGTTATATTTTGGGGTGGAATTTTAAACATGGAATTATTTTTAAGGTTCCTGGAAGTGTTCCCTGTCTTCCCCCCACCCAACTATTTTGAGGTGTAATGGACAAATAAAATTGTAAGATACTTAAAGTATACGATGTGATGACCAGACATGGAATTTTTATTGTTTTGAAAGTGTTTACCAAAATCTCCCTTGTAGATAATTCACCCAAATAACTCAAAGCAATAATATACAGAAAAAAGACTCAGGTGTGATACGGGAGCGATCCGCACTGCATATCCTAGTCTAAGATACAATCATCTGAATCATGTCGACAGGAAGTAGTGGTGCATTTGTGTAAAACTGTGTTTAATGTACCTAGGCCTTCGGGATTTTTCTCTCTTTAAGGAACATTTTAAGGGAAATTACTTCTTCAGTGGACTTTGGATTTCTAATTTTATTTGGGTTCATCTGAAGTCCTGAAAAAAGAAGAAAACGGGTGCCCACGTAGGTGGGGAGACCCTGCACAGAGTCTCCCAAACAGTCCTGTCCGGCATCTCTGTCTTTGAACTTGAGAAATTCTAGCAGGCGTTCAACAGGGAATACATAAACAACATGTTGTTTTGTAGGCTAAGCAATCACCAAGAGCTACTAAGATTTAGGTTATGCAGGTGGCAGGGAGTAAGGAAGACACATGTACACACAAACATCTCTCTAGGCCATTGCTACCCTGTTTTCAGCCGGTGGCCTGTTATCAGCTCATCCCTCAGATAGTGATGATTACAATATTGCCTCTAAAGAAATGTCCTTGTGGGTTTCCTTTCATCACAGGAAAGTAGAAAGAAGCCAAGGAGCTCTGTTTGGGCTGGCCTGTGTACATCGCCTCTGACAGCTTTGTACAAAACCTGCCACCCGTTACTCTCTTTTCCTTAGAACAGGTTGCCTAAGACTGTGGTATGAAACTGGACTCTAACAAGAGCGAAAGCTGTTGGTTTCTCAGGTTTATTTAGCAGAAGTGTCATTTGGATGCTTCAATATAAATTTGACCCTTTCAATAGCGATTTCTTTTCTGTGTTATAGTACCTATCACAGTGCTGTCTATATACACAGTAGTTTCTCAGTAAATCTCCTCAGTAAAAGGCTCCCCAGCCTTTTAATCTGTTTATACCGTTTATATCAGGCCTCTGAGCTGCCATGCTTACTTCGTAGACTGTCACTGTTAGATTTTAACATGTCAGGGAGAGATCAAAACTTGTGTAAATAAAATGCTCCCGTGTTTTTGTGCTCAAACATGTCTTACGGTGACAACCACCAGAAGAATCTACTGCGAATGCAACCTAATAGCCACAGAAGTAGTTTTAGCCCACGTTAGCCTTTCACGAAGAATGGAGTTTATTTCTAAGTCTAATAAGATGACAGTGTTGTCACTCAGGATGCAGAGCCTCAACAGGGACAACTTTCTTTACCAAATTCTGATGGACAAGAAAACGCGGTTAGTGTTTTATAATTGATGGGGATTGAGAGAGAGAGAATGTCGCCATCCTTAAATTCGTGTTAGTGGAGTAGGGAGAACAGGCGGAGACACAGAGATGTCTGAAATTGAGTCAGTTGTTTTCAGCAGTTACGCGCATGCCCGTTTTATGTGCCAGGAATGCTAGGATTGTTGCTGGGGATCCAGTTTTGAACAAGACAGAAAATCCAGCTCCTGGTTCTCACGGAGCCCACAGTCTTACAGGTGAGGCAGCAGATACCTGGGCTATAGAAATGCATGACATCTTGGGGTAAGTGACCTTGGAGCTAGAACACATATGTAACGTTTCAGAAAAAGAAAATGAGATCTGATGATATTGTCAGAAACGCACCATGAGAACACAAATCCAGAGGATTCGGTCTTATATATATAAATGCTGCGGGTTTTTTAATCTGCTGGGCATTCTGCTAAGTGTTTTGTATCAGCTCATTCATTCTTTGCAAAACTGCTTTGCAGTACATCTGATTGTTGATATTTTGTAGACAAGGAAACGGCTGTGAGAGGTGGAGTAATTTGCCCACGTAACAGCCACTACGTGGGAAAGCCAGAGCTGCAGGCAAATCTGTCTATCCCGAGCTTTGGTCATGCATAGTAGGCAGACGGGGGCATCGAAAGAAACAAATGCCTCCATGTCAGAATCAGTGTGTGGAGCAAAGAGCATGGATCAAGCCAGAGGGAGGTAAGGTATTAAGGACCTTATAGCATGGACTTTCCAGGGCATCCTGACCTGAAAAGCCCCTCATAAGCAGAATACACTGAAGTTTATGGAAAAGGTTAGAATATTCAGGTGTCACTGCAATGCCGTTCCTCTGGAATGTAGGCTCCATGAGAGCAGGGAGTTTTGTCACTTTTAATCAGTGCTCTGTCCACCTAGCACAGCGGCTGGCTTGTGGCAGGTGTTCCCAGCTGACCCCACAATCGTCGTCTCAGGGCAGCCCCCACAATGAATGGGTTCCTTCCTGATAGCCTGTGCAGAGGTGGAGAAATGTGGTTGCACAATTAAACTAAAGAGGTCGGATTAATGCCCTGATAGACAAATGGATGGAGTTCTCTAGATTGGTCCTCCAGGGACCTCTTGGCCCTCTGCTCGTCAACTCTTTCACAAAGGTTTTCCATAAAGACATACAAAACTTCCCAGCAGCCTCTTTCTTTCCCCAGCATTGAGCGTGTGACACATAGTTTGACATGGCAGGTGAAGGGCGTTGGTGGGCTCTGACCGTCCCTGCGCTCTCCAGTTGCTTGTAAAGAATCATTTGCTGCAGGGACATCATTTGTACAGGAGGCATGCTCGTAACACATGGGCGAGATTAGCCTGGCATTATACGCAAGGAATGAAAGGAACCAAAAAGATCACAGCGGCTTAGCAGGTTGGTCTGAAACCAACACGGATTTTGGAAACTAGAAGACGGAGACAGTTTGTGTTGTGACAGTATTTTCTGTGAACTATCTTTGGGATTTAGTTGACTCTACACTTTTTAAGAGCCTATTAGAGGAACGGGCTGTTCAGATTCATCTAATCTTTTCAAACAAAATTAATAATAAGCAAAAGAGATGGAGCGATACCGGTAGCAGACCCATTCAGCTAGATGCCAGAGGGACTGCAGCCGTGGAAGCGTGCCCGTGCCAACGTGTTCTGCTCTGCGAGGGACACCTGTACACCAGCAGGACACAAACCCTAGCCTGTCAGGAAGCTGCCTCTTGCTGTGGCCGAGGCCTCTGTCATATCCTGCCTGGCTTTTGCCGGTTATGTTCCCATCACCCTGTCTCGAGTTGGCCTTCTCCGTATTTTAAAAAATAAACTTTTTAAGTTTTAAGTTCACAGCCAAATTAAGCAGAAAGTTCCCAGATTCTGATGTACCTTGTGCTTCTACACATGCCCCCACCAGGGCGGTATGTTTATTACAATCAATGAAACAAGAGAGACACGTCATCACCCAGAGCCTGTAGTTCACAGGACGGTTCACTCGTGCTGCTGTACATTCTGTGGGTGTTGACAAATGGATCATGACATGTGCAGCGTTAAACGATCACACGGAAAGTGTCTCCGTACCCGCCCCCCAAATCCTCCATGCTCTGTCTATTTATCCCTCCCTCCCCGAACCCCTGGCAACCGCCAGTCTTTTCACTGTCTCGATAGTTTTGCCTTTTCCAGAACCGTCCCTGTTTCACACTGTGATCAGAGTGCTCTTTCTAAGACGCTGACTTTCTCATGCACTCCCCACTTCTCCGTTGTTCTCAGCGTCAGAGCTGAACACTGCTGATCTGGCACTCAATGGGATGTTCAGAATCTCTCCTTTCATGGAGACGTGTGTGTTTGCACACGCGCCAATCAGCAAACAGTGAAACTGGCACATAATGAGATGAGCTCATGTGGCACGAGGTACCACGAGATGATACAGTGGTAATGGGACAGGGCGTGTTTGGCGCATGAGAGACATCTCTGAGGTGGTGAGATGTGGGCTGGGGGGTGAATGATGAGGACTTAGCCATAAGAAGATCTTGGGGGTGAGCCCTCCAGGCACAGGAAACAGCAAGTGCAGAGGTCGTGGGGAGGCACCAATCTGCGTAGGTTTAAACCAGAGAAAGGCCAGAGTTCTGGCGAGTGGTCAGGAAGGGCAGTGGTTTGACGAGCATTTCGAATGACATCTGGGGGAGAGGGAAAAGGAACTAACATTTGTTGAGGATTTTCAATTTATGTTATTACTTTTAATTTTGAAGATTTTAGAAATGATTCCTCTTTAGCAGACCAAAAGGGAAGAAGGTCATAGAAGTGACATAACTTGCTCAGGTTCTCATCCAGCCGCAGGAGCGGAACTGGGATCTGAACTCAGTTACGTCTAATTCCAGACACACCCTCCCAACTTTATGTAATTTCCTTAGTGGAAGATTTCAGGATGTTTATCTCGGCGGAAGAGCTTATCTGTGAGCATCCGTTATTCATTTTTATTTGCATAGTAGTTATCTCTTCTTATAGGTGTGATATCACCCAGCTTTAGAAAGCAAACGACCAGGAGTCAGGATTTCAATCTTACACTCTGCACTGCACTTAGTCGGGTTTAAATATAAACCCATGAGGAGTGAGTTTCAGTGATAAATAAAGGCGTTAATGCGCCCCTCCATCACGATACAGGGAACAGTTGAGGGCTCATGAGATAACGGCTCATTATACCTCATCTTAGAGTTTGTATTCTAGTTTTCCCTGTGGATGACACCAAGCAGTTTCGCAGTATATGTCAAGCACAGCAGACGCCTTAACATTTTAAAGAGATTTCTATGTTCCTTAGGGGAAACCTCACCATTGACATTTTTAAGACCAAAAAAAAGTTATCCACGAGATGCTGAGCTGTGGGGGTTCAACTGTGAGACACACAGACATGGTGGTCTGCCGGAAAATCCCCAAATAGAAGCACAGACAAAAGAACGTGACGAAGACTCCCCTCCTCCTCAACTTCCGAGGTTGCAGTTGTGCCTGGGCTCGGGGCGAGTTAAAAAGCAAGGTTGCAGTCTCCCAGGCTTCCCTTTTCTAAAGAAAAGCCTCTGCTGAGTTCTCTCACTTGATTGCCGTAATTAATATTCCAGTTCAGCTGCTGGTGCCTGGGACACGCTCTTTGTTATTCTATGAAACCTGCTATGTGTCTGCTTCATTAAAGACAGAATGCACTGCCCCTTTCTGATGGGCAGGGATGATGCAGAGTTGTTCTGTTTTGTGTTTGGTTCTGTAAGACCAGAGTCTGTCTGGGCTTGGTGCTGAAGTGTCCAGGGGGACTGTGGAACGTGAGGGCAGAAACGTGGGCTGGAAAGCTGAGCTGTGCGGCGATGAAATGGACTTTCTGCATTGAAAGTTTGGGGGTGAGCTTGTGGACTGTGTTATAAGAACATATGACTAAAGGAACCCCAGGAAAAGTTTACGGAAGTCTGTGTGCCCGATGCTTCGAGGGGCCAAAACTCAAAACGTCAGCGTTTGGAGTAAGGAAAGCTTTGTTGGTGGAGAAGGCGCCCACCAAGAAGGTGGGAGGCCTGGTGATGCCTCAGGTCCATCCTGCTCGCTGGGCTACGTTTTAAGGGTTTTAAGGGGTTGGGGGAGTAGGTGCGCAGAAGAGCTGGTGAGGCAAGTTTTAAATGGAGGACCTTGGAACTCGACCTTTTATGGTAAAGGCGTTTCAGCACCACATCTTCCTGGACAGCGCACCCAACATTTCTGAAAGTGTCCCTGGTGTGTGTGTGTGTGTGTGTGTGTGTGTGTTCTCTCCTCTGGGCACGCTTCAGCTGCATGACTGTGATGGTTTCAGTCTGTTGTCTCTGAAAAGCAACTCAGTATCTTGTCAGACAGGGCAGGGCCATTTTCCAGCTGGTTCCGCGGTTACAAAAGTACTGTCGGGAAAGGAATAGAAAAGCTGGAAAAAACTATCGAAGATTCTATGAGGATTTTAGGGTACAAGGACACATAGGAAATAGCTCAGGCAGCCTGGGAGTGCAGACAGAGCAGGAAGGATGACATGGGAGCCACGTGCGGGAAGCCACTCCAGAGGGTCTGGAAACTGGTTAGCATTCACCCAGGAAGACTGAGAACGAAGCCTGAGAGGGACGGTGGGAGACACATCTGAAGTCACGTCCAGAGAAGGGAAGTAATGGAAGTACCAGGTGAGACCAGCTTCCACGATGGAAGAGCGGAGAGGGAACTGAGAATGAAAGAGAAGCGAGCTGTGTGACCGATTCCTGATTTCTCAGCTCTGAACTCGTTTTGTCCCTGGTCACCGATCCAGCAATGCAAGCAAACGTTCCAGGCTTCTATGTAAAAATGTGGTCCCCAGTGGAAGGTGAGCTGTTTTCCAATCGGTCGCCCTGGGTCTGTAGCTTGTAGCCTGTCTTGAATTTCCTGTTTCCTTTTTCTTTTTGTCCTTGCTCTCAGCATGGCCTTTTGCGTTCTGTCCGATGATGTGTTGTCAGGCAGCAAAGAGCAGTGGCGAGCAGGCTGACTTTTGATTCGAGTGCTTATAGCTTTTGTTACTTAAAGTACCAAGGCATCAGTAGTTAGTCAGATTGATAGATTGCCCGAATGTTCCAAGTGCTGGGAGAGGGGGTGAGGCGGGAAATGGTTCGTGCTCTGCAGCTGTTTGCTCTCAAATAGTTATTTCTTTCCTCATTTTTATTTCCTCTGTGGCAATAACCACAAAACATGCAATCTGCTGGTATCTCATTTCATTACCCTGCAGATTTTAACTGCTCCTCCAGTCTCATCTATAAATCACTTATGCTTTTGTGTGACATTTACTGTTTTCAGATTCAACGTACGTTGCTCCATGACAACGTAACTGACAAGCCTACGTTATCCTGGCAGCGACCTGCAACAGACCCTGGCATTTTCTGCTCTGCCATCCTCATGGCTGCCTGCTGCCCATCACTCGGCCGCCTTCACCAGGAGGTTACAGAAACAACAACAGTAATTACCATTGTACATACCTGGGAACACACTTAGGGAGGTTCCGTGCTTGTGTTTGAACAGGCCAAATGCCAGTCTGATGAAAGGAACGGGGCATCTTATTTAATAAGGGGGACATGACTGTGTGAGCCAGACGGGGTTTTATGTCCACCAGCACGGACTCCATGCTGTTTCGTGTAGCTCTGGATTCGTAAGTTTTGTGGCGTCCAGGTGTGCCTTCCCTCTTGTCTTTCCACATTTCCTCACACGCGGCGTCCTACACAGGTGTGCTTTCCTGTTCTCGCTCCCTGAAGCTGGGTTCCCCACTGCTGTGATGGGTTAAGAGCCATAGTAAGGGAGAGGTGCAGGTGGGAGGGTGATAAAGAGATTTTGTTTTTTCTTCCAAAGAATGTCACCTTGGCATTTCCCCAACATTATTTTTCCAGCTAGAGTGGGATAGCAAAATGTCATTTCAGTAACCAGCCTTGGAGTTGCTTTGGAGGAGATGAGCCACCTATTATATGTAAGGATGATACCAAGTTAGGCTGTTGTGGGAAGGGGGTATGGGAGAAAACGAGGTCCGGAGACTTCAAGAATAGGACTTACTATTTGGCTTCCCATTCTTGGTAGTGATGCAATGTAAACTCTTTCCATTACTTGAAACTTTGAGTCAAAATCTCCTCTGTGTGCCAGCTTGTTTTAGTGGCATTTGGGGGAGTGGAGAGCTTTGGGGTGTCCACCCAAGGTGATGTGTGCAATAAGGGTACCATGTGCCGTGTGGTCAGACGTTTCAGAATTGGAATGGATTGAGGAAGTATAGCAAGTTGGAGCAAGATGTGACTAGGCGAAAAGTAAGCATGTCCCCAGAGAGACTGTAGGCCTCCCCGGCTTTCCCCCAGCAAGAGCAATGGGTATTCTGGTTTATCCATTGGAACTCAAAGGCAAGGTGACTTTGGCTGGCATCTCGGCTTTTCGGTTATAATTCCTGATGCACTGTGTCTACTGTACTTCAGTCCAAATAATAACCCCAGTGCTGTTTAATCTTTATTATGATTCAGCGGCATGTGGGGAACAGGATGAATGAGCGCAGGCCAGGACACTTGTTAGCAGGGGCACCAGCTGGCACATAGATCTGGCCGTGCCTGGTGACCTGGGGCCGGCAGAGACTCATGGGTGAGACTTCCTGCTCACAGAAGAGAATCAGGCAGAGTTACTCCCGGAGGAAATCCTCACAGGTGAGGGAAGTCAAGGTGCAGTGACACACAGCCTTGCCTTGGTTCCCAGGAACTCGTAGCTGGTCTCCAAGAAGAGAGGGGGACCTGCGGGCAAGCACGGTGTACCTTCTAAAAGTCATTAGGGAGCAATGCCGGCCGCTACTTGGGTAACTCAGGAAAGAATGTCGCATTCACACGCACAGAAAGATGGTTTGATCGCCTTCTTCCCGTGAGAGCCCCATGCAGTGGGGGGCTGTGAGGGCTTCAAGGCACCGGCTCTGTGGCCTCTGGCAGGAGTGGCCAGTCACCGTAATGACCCTGGAGGAGAGCTAGTGCAGGCAGGCCCCACACGCTCTGTAGGTACCCGTTGACTCACTGCTAACAGCCCCATGTGGTTAGCACTTCTGTTTCCGTTTCACAGTGAAAAGGGGATCACACTGCTGGAAGGGGCAGAAATCCCCGAGCTGCCTGTGCCATGCTCCCTGGGAAGCAGCTGCTGGAGGAGGTCAGCAAGGTCCTGTACTGGGGGCCGGGGGAGGAGGGAAAGCCCCGAGGCCTGGGGTGCATATATTCCTGGCCGGTGGTCCCCAGACCTGAGCACAGAGGCGACACTGCCTGGAACCCAGCAGGGGGCTCGCGGAGGGCTCTGTGCTTCTGCACAGAGGAGGCAGAGCCTTCACAGTCATTCAGCAAACACAGACTGAGCATGTCTGCGGTTCACAGCGGTATTCTCAGTGCTGTCAGACTTCATCTGTGGGTCACACGAGGACCCTCACAGCTTCGGGGTAAGGTAAAGAGAGACGAGATTGAACATGCCGCCCCGAAGTCGGCTTTCCTGGCATACCGACTCCTTTGAGTTAAAGTTACTTGAAAAACAGCAGGTGCAAGAACACTCTGACCACCCTTTGACCCCTGAAAACAGGAAATACATCTCCCATGTGACGTTATCCTCACATACTGGGAGGGTAGGAGGCATCCTTTTGGCCAGAGATAGGACATCCAGGGCGGAGATGGCTATTGGAACAAACCTGTTGCTTCTTCATTGATTTGCTGCCCCAAGCCCAAACCCCTTTGTCTTGTCAATTTTTCACAAATTTATTCTTTGGCTAAAAGGTATAAAAGCTGCCTGCTTGGGTCACTTCTTTGAGCCTCATATCTTTAGGGCTCCCGTACATATGAAATTAATTCTTTTTCTTCTGTTAATCTGCTTTATGCCCATTTAATTATTAGGACAGCCAAAGACCCTAGAAAGGAAGAAAGGAAACGTTTCATTTTTCCCCTATACTATGTGCACAAATGATAATATGTAACCCAGACATTGGGCTCTTGGAGGTTTCACAGGTGTTTATTCAGGGTTGAGAGAGATTGCATTTGTCAGGGAGTGGGTGGAGGGGTGGCTGGTAGCGGACAGACACAGGAGGCGTCAGAAAATGTATTTTACCTGGGGATGGAAAGAATATTCTTATGCTGTTCTCTTGGCACGTGTAAAGAATGATGAGTTTTCTGCAACCTCCACAAACACTCGCTCTTTTGCAACTCCTATGCAAACAAAAGTTGTGAGCCCAAGACTCAAGCCACCATTTCTCTTGCTAAACTTCTCTCAGACTTTCTTAAATTTCCTTTTCTGTCTGTTGCAAAACCGAAACCACAGAATGTGCTCTCCTGGTCCAGCTTATCCTGGGGCCGTCTTTCTGAGAACAGAGAAGGTCACATTTGCCCTCCAAACACATAATGCTCGGGTGTGCTTCCTTTTCTTCCCGGACCAAGCTGAGCACCTGTAACACTGAGTGTGTGCCTCTTAGAAAGCTCTGTTAGATGCCAAAAGGCAAAGCAGTCTCATGTTCACGCTGATGGTCTTGCTGTAGTAACCAATAAAGTTTCCCCTCATCTCATCTGTTTTCTTGGTTTCCTTCTGAGGGGAACCTTGGCACGTGGCTAAGGAATTCAATGCTGTCTTTGAGGCGCTGGGTACCATATGCTCCTTGCAGCATGCGCGTCCCTCTCTTCTGCAGACCCACATGTCACCATTGTCCTGTTCTATCCTCATCTACCTCCAGGCCGAGGCAGCCCCTCCTCTTCCAGCTCCCGTTGGTCCTGGCAGCACAAGGACTGCTCCTCCATGTTAAGCCGTCTGTGACTTAAGCTGGAGGTATTTTGTCAGTGGCACTTGGCCCTCTGAGTTCTGCTTGTCTGATGAGCATTTCTTTCGGTTTGGGGCTCTGGACAATTGACTTTATTTTCACAAGCAGAGTACACTTCTTGTGTGTCTGTCACTCTCCCCCACCCCCCCCTCTCCCTTTCCTGTCCTTTCTGTCTCGCCCTCAATCTCACCACCATTCTCGTAGGCTGAATTCTGTTTCCATCCAGCATTCTGAGTCCTGGGTACCGATTCTGGACTGACTCATCCTGTGTTCTGCCAAGTCTCATCGTGGGACTCTTGATTTCACTACAAATAATGTTTAGGGCTCCAAAATTTTGATCTTCCTGCTCTTTTGCATTCCGAAACAGCTGACCTGAGTTTTCCCTTTCTCCGTGCTCTAGCAGAGGTAAAAGTGTTTGACCCCAGAGAACCCTCTCTGCTTTCCTCAAGGACAATAATACATTCAAGCTCAATACTGTAGATAGTTGTTGAATCCAATATTAACGTCATGGTATAGAAGAATAGTTGATGACAGAAAATATACTTACTAATATATATCATTAGGTATTTTTGTTTTAAAAAAGCTGCTTACAAAGGTAATGCAGAGTTAGAGCTAAATTTTGTTTTAAAAGTTCATGCATGCGCAAATCAAAAACAAAACTATAAATGCATAATACCAAAAAATGCAACAGTAGCTCTCTGTCGAGGGAATTACGCTCAGTTTTTATTTTCTTCTTTTGGCTAATGTATTGTCCGGGTTTCTCATGTGGAAGTATTTCTTTTGTAAGGGAAGAAAAGCTTTTATATAAGCACTAACTTGCAAAGATGCCTGAAACCTCCTCACATTATATTTTATCACATCTTGCTTTCTTTTTCCCTGCTTAATTCACAATCACTTCTTGGAGAGGGTCAGTTCTTACAATGTCAGAATTCAAATATACTACGATAAAGGGGCATTGACCGTTTCCCAAATGACTTGTGGAGAGGGGACAGGAAGGAGAGGGGTTGATACAGTTTTAGAGGCTTAGAACCTAATCCAGATATTAGGGAACTGACCTAAAGGGGATATGTCTTTGCAGAAACCATCAGACGTCTTATTTGTTTCTATTGATGTGACACTAATTTTAAGCACATATTCAGTGTGCACGGAGTACCAGGAGCTATTCTGGTATCTGGTCCCTCCCTGCCCTCCTGGGATTTATATTTTAGCAGGACAGACAGAATAAGCAAGTACATAGTAATAAGTGCTGTGAAGAGAATAAATACACTGAGTGGATCACTTGGTGAAGGGAGTCTGAAAGGACCTCCATCAGCAGGTGACTTTTGAGTACAGACCCAAACAATAGGAAAGAACACGTCACGTGAGGATCTCAGGGAAGACTGCTTTAGGAAGGACTGTGGCAAGTGCAAAGGTCCTGAGGCACACAGGAGCTTCACCTACTTGAGGGAAAGCAGAAAGGCTGTGTGAGAAGGACCAGTGAGCAGGTGGAAGGAGGTTAGAGCCAGAAGGAGGCAGGGGCCAGCTCCTGCCAGCAGCCCCATCGTCCTCCCTAAGGAGTTTGGTTTCTTCCCCTAAATGGGTAGCAATAGGACAGCTTTGCAAAGGAGTGGCCTAATGAAGTAGACCCCCCAAAAGTTTAGCCTGACTGCTGTGATTACTGTTTTTTTTTTAACTTGCACAAACTTCGTAGATTTATACCGTGTTTCCCCCAAAATAAGGCCTAGCTGAACCATCAGCTCTAATTCGTCTTTTGGAGGAAAACTTAATATAAGACCCGGTATCATATCATATCATATTATATTATGTTAGACCCGCTCTTGTAGTAGAAGAAGACTGAGTCTTATATTGTATTAACTTATATAAGACCGGGTCTTACATAAGACCCGGTCTTATTTTACTAATAAGTAATCTTATAGCAAAATAAGACCGGGTATTATATTATAGACCCGGTATTATATTATATTATATTATATTATATTATATTATATTATATTATTTTATTTTATTTTATTTTATTTTATTTTATTTTATTTTATTATATTAAAGACCCAGTCTTATAGTAAAATAAGACCGGGTCTTATATTAATTTTTGCTCTGAAAGACACATTAGAGCTGATGATCCAGCTTGGTTTTATTTTCGGGGAAACATGGTAGGGAAGGGAATAGCCAAACAAACTCTACCATTCTTTGAAAATGCCATTAAACTCAGCTACGGGAAGTTTTAAATTTTATCAACGTTATTTAGGGGTTTTCTTACACTGAGGTAAAGTTGTTTGTGGTGAAAGCTGGGCTCTGTCTGAGTAATTTCAGAAACGGAACCTTTTGTTTTTGTTTTTTCCCCTGAGTGGCATATGATGGTATCTGTGTGTAAAAGTCCCATCTAGAATATGAGTTTTTTCCTCTTGAAGAGAACAGAGTTAAGACATAGTAAGTAACAATTTCATCTTAAGGTGGAAAACCAGCTCTGTTTGGGGGCAGTTATTATAAAAACTATACCACAAAGTTGGATAAGAAAAATCGTCTGTATTTTCATTAGTTCATTAGAGAGGTTCAGACTCTTCAGAAAGTAGCTACATAGATTTAAGGGAAACTGGATTCTAGGACCTACATCTACTTTGGAACCCTTCAGATGCCACTGAAAACATTTAGTTTTTCAATTATTTTTCCAGTTATTTTGAGAAATAGAATAGTTTATAGTATTTGCCTGAGTTTTCCAATTGTTTTCTTATTTTTTTTTTCAATTGTTTTCTTTATGAATAAAAACAAGTATTGGTAGTTGAGCTGTTAGCATCTTAGTAGGTTGGTGCAAAAGTCATTGAGGTTTTTGCAATTATTTTTAACCTTTTAAACTGCCATTACTTTTGCACCCACCTAATATATTAGCTTGTTACCAAACCAGTCCTGTAATGTCTTTACCCTGGTGTCTAATCCTTAGGCATTCAGAAAAAGTGTGAAACATACACACAAAAGAGGCTAGCTTAGGTAGGTCATACTGCTAACTTCGGATTGCTGTTTTTGTATCCGGAATGAAATTAATCTAGGGAAAACAATTCCACTGCCCTTAGAGGTTTATTAAGTACTAATTTAAAGGTCAGTGGCAGCTTTAGGAAATTAAATCTTCTGGTTGTAAAACTTTCCCCTTCCACGTTGCGTTGTGTGGTGGAGAACAGAAGGAGGTGGCTCGTCTCATCTCTCTACCATAAGGTTTTAATCACCTAGATCAGGACTTTGGCAAATGGATTTCATTTCATGGGCTGACCCTTACCCACTGGCCGAGGTTGCTGCAGATGGAGGATTGTGCGTCAATCCCTCTTCATGACCGGGGGACAGAGTGCAGGGCTGTGTCACACCATCCCCTACGGGCTGAGGGCTGAGGCATGTGCCACGCCATGCACCAGCCAGCCCTGATTTCGATCTTCCTGAAGACTTGTGTGCTTTCAGGTTTGATGTGACCTGTGCAGAGACCATCATTCTTCTTATTGAAGACGAACTCCATCACTTCTTTTTTCGACCCCATAACCTTGAGTCTCTTCCCTACTTTTTCTTGCTGTTTGTTATCTTTTCTCTCTGATGTCTTCTGATGTCTCCCTTGCCGGTGTCTTCATCCCCTCAGTTTATGAACATTCTTGGGGGCTACCAGTAACCAGAAAACCAAGCCAAGCCTTTCCCTGGACTTGTGTCTCTGTGCCAGACCAGCTTCCCCACTCCGCTGCACCCCTCCCCCACAACCACTGGGCTCACCCTGTCTCAGGTTCCCCTTCGAGTGTGAACGTCTTAAGTAACAATTTCATCTAAAGAAAGCCTCCACTTTTCCACCTCCCATTCACTTCTCAGCTCATGGAAATTTGTCATCTGCTCCCAACACTGCCCTGACACTGCCTTCCCTGACGTCACCAAGAGCTTCTGGCTTCCACACTGGTCTGACATTTCCAGGTCTTACCTCCCTTTCCCTTCCTGCAGCGTGTATCATTGCCAACCACGCCTCCCCGCGGGCCAGGTCTTCACTTCATCTCCGAGATACCACGTTCCACTGGTTCTCCTGGATTCTCTCTGACCCCTTGTGTCGGACAGCTTCTCTTCTTTTGCCCAGCTCTGGAAATATCGTTCTCCACGTTTCTTACCCTGGTGCCCTCTCATCCACAAACATCTGTGTGTGCCTGATTCTAAGTCTGTCTTTTCCATATTGACTTTCTTTCCTAAACTCAAAGACCAGCATATTGAACTCTCTGCCAGCCACATCCATGTGGCTGTCCGGTGACCATCTCCTTCTAAACTTGCCCCAAACTACACACAATTTATTCGGTCTATAGTGAGGCTCTACTGTATGCCCGAGATACACAGTCCTGCGTTCAGGGAGGATAAGGTCATCATCGTCGTGGCTAATTACACAAAGGAACTTTCTTTGTGTTCTGTATTTCTCCTGTCAGATGTGTCCCTATTGTCCACCCAACGAAACCAAAAGCCTACACTTCGCCTTGGACCACACGTTCTCCCGAAGCTTCCACTTTGGATTTGTTCTTGGGTCCCTGCTCGTGATTTTTCTGTCCTATGTGCTCGGTCATGGCTGTGGCTCAGATTTGTATCATTTCTCACTTGGATGAAAACAGCACCTCCTGACTGTGTTTCCTTTCTCTCTGTCCTCCTTTGCAAAGCTCGCCATCCCTGTCATTCTAACACCATGACCCGTTTCAGACCGTTCAGAGGTTTCCTGTCGCCTTAGCTCCGCATGGAATCTTCCTCCATTTCTCTGTCGCTGCTGTCCCCCTGCCCCCAGGTTTCTCTATTGCTCCTCCCTCTTGTGTGGGTCACAGGTGGGACTATCAGCACGACATCTTAAGTTCCCTTACAACACACCCTGTCAAGTTCCCTTTCTCAATGAGATAATCATTCTTGAAAAATTTGTCAAAGATTCCACAACTTTTAGTCATCTTTATTAGAACAGTCCTATTTCTGTACTTAAGAATCAATGTGGTCTATTCTTTTTTTTTTTTTTTTTTTTTTTTTTGGCCACCAAATCCGTTTAATGTTTGTTTCAAGCCCTCCCTGTGAGAGGTGTTGTGTCTGGTTCTGGGGCATCTCTTCTCTGCATGTCTTCTAAGCCCAAGCTGTTTCACTGCCTGGAGGGAGGAGGGGCCACAGAAGCCGAGGTCAGTGATGTCGTTTGAGGCTGGTGGCCTTTGCAGATGCGGTTTCCACTTAGACATCTCCCGGCCCCTCTGTGTCTGAGGAACTTCCCCAGAGGAGAAGCCAGGTCTAATCTCATACCCCAACATCATCTTCTCGAAAACTTTCTCTGGGGTGGGAATACCAACGCTTGGTTTTATGGCTGTGGCCTTCCACTCATCCCCACATTCCTTCATGTGCAGCTGCCAAACTCCCAAGGTCACCTCCCATGCCCTTCGGACTGCCCCCGGTTTCTTCAGGCCCTCTCAGCCCAGACTGCTCCCGTAACCCTACTGCCTCCAGAAAGCTCTAGATCAGGATCCGGCATTTATCTCTTTGTTCAAATCCTCTGCCAAATTTGAGGGTACTCATGGCTAGTGACACTTTCTTCCTGTCAGTGGGGTACAGGGACTGTACCGGACATCCAGGACTTAGGCTCACAGAACCCCTCCCCCGAGATCTGACTGAAAATGTGAGTGATGAGACCTGGCTGATCCAAAAAATCAGTGAACACATTTAAATATGACTGAGCTCACGGGTGCTGATGGGCGCAGGGCAGGGTGCGTGCACTCAGTGCCACAGAAACGTCCTTAAAAGTGGTTAGCACAGTAAGTCCTATGATATGTCCGTTTTACCACATACAAGAAAAAAACTTTTACATGCAAAACAGCAGAGCCGCTGGGGAGGGGCTTCTGCAGGTCAGCAGTGGAGACAGGAGGTGTCGGTTTTCTGTCTTACCTGGTTCCCATCTGGGTCTCTTGGAGCTCCCTTCCCTTAGCTTGAGACTCAGGCTGCAACCTTCCCTGTGCAGTAGGGAAGGGGGGAAATGGCAGTCTTTCTCCACAGGTACCGCACGCCCTAAAGACTGATGACATTTCCCCACTGGCTTTTACGTTGCGGGGAATGGCAGTGTTCGTTTCTCGGGTGGGCCTATTCTGACCTGACTCTTCTCAGTAATGCCCGAGGAGCCCATCCCCGAGACCGGGTCTGTGTACCCTGCGAGGTACGTGGTGAGTTTTCTTCTCTGCTCTGGGCGTTAGCCGCAATTCCACAATAAGATAATCTCATTGACCTCCTCTTCCTTGAATTTGTGTGGTTATGAAAAAAAAAGCATAAAATGGGTTATCCTATAATAAAAGTTAGGAGAAAATAGAGAGACACAGAAATTTACGGGTTTCTCATATTACCTAGTCCGTGTAGACAACCCCTTCATGTTTCCATTTAGAAGTGAGAAGAACGAAGATCTTCCCCATAAAAATGCGTGTCTGTGGTTCTAATTTGTGTGTTTCTTTTTTCTTCTGCATCAGCCTGCGTTTGATACACAATTGGTCTAAGACCCCAGGCTGAAATGTGGAAGCAGGGATGAAACCCCGGTGAATGAGGCTCAGTTCCCGATGTTCAAAGTGGGGCACGGTTACTGCTATGACAGTTCGTGTGGATGTCCCCTCTTGCCTTATGCCTCAGTGCCCTCGCTCTTACAAGTCCATTTGACCCCGGACCAATGCAGGGGTCAGGGACACCAACCCACTGTGCAGTCAGAAGTCCGTGTGTAACTTTTTACTCTCCCCAAGCGTAACTACTCATAGCTTACTCTTGACTGGAAACCTTACGATAACATAAATAGTCAGTTAACACATATTTTGTATGTTCTAGGTATTCCATACTGTATTGGTCCCATAAAGTAAGCCAGAGAAAAGAAACGTTATTAAGAAAATCATAAGGAAGAGAATATACATTTACTGTATTTATTGAAAAAAAAATCCACGTATAGGGGACCCGCACAGTTCACACCCGCGCTGCTCAAGGGTCAACTATCCAGGGTTCCAAGAGAGGGAAGCTTAGACTGGAATCGAGCTAATCCTGTCGCAATCAGGTGGAGCAGGCTAGGTCCCAAGTTACCTAACCAGTGTCTTCTCACTCTCACTTTCATCGGTCAACATGGGGAGGTGGCCAGGGTCCCATGGGGACCTTAGTAAATTCTAGAAGCACACAGATGCTCTCTCACAGCTCTAGGTCAGGGCTGTTCTTCACTGTGAAAGGTCAGAAGACAAGCAGTAGACGTGAAGAGCCCTGCAGGTCACGATGAGAAGCCAGGTGAGGCCCCACGAACTTCTGAAGCTTCCCTGGCCTTCATTCTGCTGCACGTCCAGCGTGAGTCAAGTTTGGCCGTTTGGAAGAAGCAGTTATTAGGTATCCTGCATGTGCTAGGCCAGCTGTGTGTCATTTTTAGAGTGTGGCTTGAGTTCTCTATTTTGAGAAGGCGTTTTATTCAGTTGCCAGTTGGTCAGCATTACTGAGAGACACTCCATTCATCAGAGGTCACAGGGCAAGTGCGGGTGGGAGAGGGAGATGGCGTGATGCGAAAGCATCAGGAAAGTAGTCCTTGCAAAGGGCGGCAATTGACCTTCAACTTGAGATGCCCTTGTGTTCTGCTCAACAGCGCCTGCCATTCCATCGTTCATGTGTGTGTGTGTCTGTGTGTCTGTGTGTATAATTACTAAGAATGTATGAAATTCTCAATGTGTTCTGAGTTACCTCACAGATTTTTGGAATGGTTTTCTTCATTATTATAGGAACTTATTCGGTAGAAACCATGATGTGTTCTGATGGAAAGATAGTTGCTCCAAAGTGGATAAACCCTTCCTCCAGGGGTAACTTAAAGCAAAAGCGGTATTTCCTCCCTGTTTTCTCTGGTGCCAGTTTTGACACTCAGAACAGTCTGGTTAATACAGAACGGAATTTGATATAACTGAAGTGCTTTTTTTTTTCAGACTCCATTTTTTATTGAGGTAAAATTTTTGTAGAGTGGAATGCACAGATCTTAAGCATACGTAAAACTGGAAGAGTTCTAATGAATGTATTTTCCTGTGGACCCATCATTACAGGCAAGTTATAGAACTTTTCCATCACCCCAGAAAGTTCCCTCATTCCTCTTCTATTCTTCTCTCTCCCTACAGGCAAACATGGTCCTTTTTGTCACCACAGAATAGTTTTGCCTGTTTTGGAACTTCATATACATAGACTCATATAGTGTGTACCCATCTTTGTCTTCTGGCTTTTTCATCTAACCTCATGTTTTTGGGGTCCATCCTTGTTACGTGTTTTCAGTAGTTTTTTGAGCTTGTGGATCTGTAAGTTAATTTTTTTCACTGAACATGGGAAATTTCAGCCATTATTTCTTCAAGCATTTTTTCCCCCATCCCGTTCTCTCCTCTCCTTTTGGGGGCCCAATTGCATGTGGTTAGACTGCTTGGTATTATCCCCTATGTCACTGAAGCTCTGCTCCCCTTTTCCATGTTTTTCTCTTTCCTCAGAATGGTTTCTATTGATATGTCTTCTAGTTCACTAATGTTATATTCTCCGTCTTCTTTCACATTCATCCAGTGAATTTTTTATTTCTGATATTATAATTTTAAATTCTAGAATTTTCATTTTTTATAGTTTCTCTGTTGAGATGCTTATGACTTATTTTTTACTTTGAGTTCTTAAACAGATTTATTATAGCTTCTTTAAAGTCTTGGGGGGGCATTATTTTCAACACAATAGGGACTGTTTCTATTGATTGCTTATTTTCTGAAGTATGGTCACCTTTACCCATTTTTATTACTGTCTAGTAATTTTTGATTACACACTCAATGCTCTATATACATAATGCATCATGGAGACTAGACTCCATTCTCTTTCTCTCATGAGTGTTGATTATTTGGTCGAGTAGACAGTTCAGTTATTGGCTTGCCACCTTAATCTGAGGCATGCTTGGTCTTATGCTTTGTTCTGATACATCTCTGGAAAACCCTTCATGCCTCTTCAGTACTTAGTGTAGGACTGATACTCCAAATTACATCTTCCCCAGTGATGTGTAGTAAATAATTTCTTTGTTTAGCTCTTTCAGACTTCCAGCGGTTTCTTTCTTCCGAGCTCCTTGGCGTTTTTCTTGATTGTGCACAGCTTAGGGGTTTGCCAAGAACTTTAAGAGAGTTACATGGAGATTTGGGGGCTCCTCTCTTCTTTTGTACATCTCCCCACCTCTTATCCCTGCCACTCTGGGAGCCCTGGACTCTACCCACACACTTCTCAACCCCATCACGCTGTGCTTTTCTGCTTGAGTCCTCTCCGCCCTGCATCGTATGTGGACCGGGAAGGGGCCCCCCGGGGAAAAGCCGTGGCCATATGGACCTCAACCAGGGAAGGAAGTGTTGCTGCTCTTATGTATCCAATCACAGTTTCTGCCTGTTTAGGGTGGCTCTGTTTCCTTCAATAGGTTCTTCATTTTAATTTTTAAAAAATTTATCTTGTTGAGAGGTATAATTATTATCTTTCAGAGGCTTAGTTAAAATAAACTGCTTCACCATTGCTAATACTTGATTTCCAAACGAGTTTTAAAGTGAATATTTTGTATTGTACACATAATGAAGTATGAAATGTGGGAGGTGATCATTACTTATAATTGCATTTTCCTGCCTCCACAGCCTCATCTTATTTCTCCTTCCCCAGGAGATTTATGTTGAAGACCTGTTTTTCTGTGTGTCTCAGCCTTTTGAACCAGAAGCATTTTTTTCTCTCTCACGTTCCCAACTTTTGCTTGCCACTGTTCCTGGCCACAGCACGCTCCACACTCAACTGGGACAATCAATGTATTTGTTATATGCCCCTCTTAACTCTCCGGGGGCATGAGAGCTTTACTCTATAAACAGTGTCTCTCGCTCATTCTTTGGCACATAGTAGGCACCTCACACCTCACTGTATTGATAAATGCATCAATGCATGGGAGAATTCAACAAAAGGGAAATATTTGACGTGGAAGTTTGAAAGTTAGATTTTTGTGAAACCTCCATTCTTAGGGCTTTAAGGGGTCTTTCCCTCTACTGAATGCTATCCTAAGTTACCAGTATAAATACACAAATGTATATGATCGGAAAGGCAGGGGAAGGCTCTAGTTCACTGCTTCAGACAGTTTGGGTTCAGAGGCAGGCCAACAGGGAAGAATCGGTGGCCTTTCTGCTCTCATATGTCTTAAACTATAACTCAGGACAGGACTCAGGAACAATGTGAAAGCACTAATTTACCCCAGAAGAGTGATGAGAGTTGTTTTATGCCACTTTATGTCACATAGGTTACATTTTAACCTACGATGAAAGCTCCATCTGCCAAGTAAGATAACTCGAGCCAGCTTACATGGAAAATTCCAGTAAGATGACATGAAAGTTGAATGTTAATAAATGGTGTGCGCCTTTTTCTTTCTGAAGTACAGTTGGCTGAGATAGTACAAAGGAATTTTAGGACAAGCTCTGGACCGGTCTGCTCATTCATAAACAGAAAGGGATCAGATTTAATTATTTTGCATTCTTCAAGTGTACCGTAACGTTAACTTAGAAACCTCCTAGTTCCGTCGCTTTTTTATTTCTTCACACACAATTATTTTTCATACACATACTACATACCAAGCAGGGTGCTAGGCCTTGAATACATGTAGATGGATAAGACAAGTGCTACAAGAATCTTAGGAAGGAGTGTGTAAGTTTCCTTGCAAAGAGGTAGGGAGTATCCCTGGGTGGAAGTGACTGATGAATTAGAACTTGTAAACAAAAGCAAAGATTAAAACAAAAATCAGGTCATGGAGTTGAAGATATGCATAAGAAACGGAGTGGAGAGAAGAGAAGCCTCGCACGACAGCCTGTCATCAGGGGCCCTCTGAGGACAAATGGCTCTCAGGCACTGCCTCCCAACACCCTCTCTGCTGACCCGTCCAGTTGGCGTCTAGACTGTTGCCAGACTTTTCCTTTTCAAGCTTCAAGTCTATTTCCTTACAATCTTGGGGCCATCTACTCTTTTTTGATACAGGACAGGCAGTCTACTTTTTCAGCAGATGTACAGCCCCCATCATTGATTTTTTTCCCTCCTCCATTAATGATGAAGCCTCTTAGGCTTGGGTGATTAGCCACTCCCACTTTTGGAGCATTCTGAAATTTGTTCAGAGGATAGGATGGATTCGTCATTCCAGGCTACTAACTGTACAATTAGCTGTTAACCATACAGTAGAGCAAGCATTCATGCAATAATATGAGTTTCAGCTTTTGGCCACGTTCATCAACAAAAACAGCAGTAGCCAGCGCAGTTCCCTGTGTTGTATTTCATTACTGTAGCCCAGCGCTTGATAAGCCAGTGTGGTCATGCACATATGTGACTGGGCACAAAGGCCCAATCATGGGAAATAACTGTCAAAGGTGTTCCACCTAAATTACCACTGAAGCTGATGGCATCTGCTGGGTTCTATGGTTTCTGCAGAGGGTGTGGGTGACTCCCAACCATTAATGTATTAGAGAGAGAGAGAGAGAGAGAGAGAGAGAGAGAGAGAGAGAGAGAGAGAGAGAGAGAACACATGCGTGCCCTTGTATGCATGCAGGGAAGAACTAATAGTTAAATAAATTGTCACCATGACAACTGATGGGCAGTATCTGTTTGTTTCCTTTCCTGCTAGGCATCTCATTATAATATGACCAATAAACTACATAAAAGTGTTTCTGATGAGAGTTATATTTTAGTAACTATAACATGACTTTTACGTTCAGGTAAATACTGTGTTCGCTGAAAAATAAAAAAAGAATCTTGATGTGGCTGCCTTTACTTAAAATATTTTAGAGACTTCTTTATGGAAATTGCCCTCAGAGCAAATTCTTTTGCATATTCTCAATAGTGGCAATTTTTCATCATTTACAAGTGGGCTTGATTTTTGGACACAGCCAAAAGTTAATTGGTGTGAGCTCTGGTAAACAAAGTGGCTGATTGCACCAGGTATTATAATTTTGCAGAAGGAAATAATGAGTGTGATGATAAATAACGAGATATTTAAAAATGTGACATAAGCTGGCTGCTTGGAATTTCCACGTCTCATCTACGTGGCCGAAGAAGGAATGGTTGTGTGAACATCAGCATGATACTGGTAAGTGCTTGAAAAGCCTCTGAAAATTTGTTTTCTAACCAGAACGTTTTGACTTCAAACTCTCATGAAACAGTGAGCAAAACCCCTTTTGTCTCCAAGGTGCTTTACGGTAACCACTACCATGAGGCATTTCATACATCTCACGCTTAACACACCACATGGCACATAGTGGTGTATTCTGTAAATATTTGTTAACAAACGTTAACCCATTGACTTTTCTCTCCAATAACCATTGGCCCTAACCACTGGTTAAAGCAGGGTTAGCAAGATAACTTTTTGATAATGATAAGTGACATGTAACTAAGATTGTACTATTAAATATAGATTATTTTTGCTTATATTAACACATTTTAAAAGATAATAACAGTTGTTTTACAACGGTCCCCTAAGATTATTTATTAATAGATTTTATTATAGCCTTTGTAGACAATATGGGGCAAGTATTCATAGAAATTATGGTGATTTCCAAGGGTACTTCTGCTCTTCTACTCATTTAGCAGAATAATCCTGCTAAATGTCTGTCAGAACTGGTCATTCTTTGCCCCAAAGCATCTTTTGGCTCCACATATACTAAGATGGGCTTCTGCCAGGGGACCTTGGACTAGCTCTTTCCACTGCCCCATATCCTGTGCCTGAGGATATCTCCAAGGCCAAATAGGATTTTAGAAGATCTATGTTTTTTTTTTTTTAATTCTCTCATTGCTCGTCTGACTCTTTTCAGGAAATAGATGCAATTCTGAGGTAACATAATTTGAAATAAAATTAACTAAGGTTAAAAAAAAGAACTCGGAAGTGATATTAATAGGTAGATGATTCTCTCTGAAGTCATTATAGGTAGATTTTAAAGGCTGTCTTCCCCTTTTCAATGAAAGTAGATGCAGAAACATGATTATCTAACCTACTTGGTGTTGGTTGATTATTGAACATCCTGGTTTCTGAGTACGTGACTATTATGAAGTGGCTGATTAATGGTCCTTCAAAATTATTGTCACTTCTCTTTACTTTGTTATCAATTAGGTACATATTCTGTTTCATATTCCTACAGCCACATTTGACTAATAAGACGTCTTCTAAGAGAGACGCTTCAGTATTATTTTAAGACTGGTATACTTAGCCTAGAAATAAATAGAAAAGCATTATCAGTTTAGTCGATACAACTGAAAAGTGAGAAAATGCAGAGATGTTTGCCAAAGGACACATATTTTGTAGAAAGAAAACTTCTCATTTCCTGGTTGTGTCTGGGAATATTAGGAAAACGGGGAAATTTGCAAAATATCTTGTGGAGAATATATCTTGTTGACTTTTTAAGTAAATGTAAACTTTAAAATGAAAATTCTGATCTGCATCCTTAAGTGTAAACTTTACTTTACAAAAATAAATGATCTTAGTTAAGTGGGACATTAGTTTTGTTTAGTTGCTCTGTATACTCTTTTGTTATCACTTCCTTTCTAATCAAGTTATGAGAACAGTTTCCATTATAATGATCAAAATCTGATTCTGGTTTTTGGACCCCATGTAACTAACTGGGATTATCCATGGCAAACCTGTTCCCAAGAGGGGACGTATCACGTTTTATAAGGGAAAATTTGTGCTGGGAATTGGAATAGGAATGTTTTAATAGCCTCTAATTTAATTTTTGACCAGAACGATCATTTTCAACTACTTTGGTTTGAGAGATGAATTATACTTGTATTTTAGGTAGACCCGTGATTTGTTGCTGGCATGTTACCAGGAGGGAGATATGTAGCGGGTTGTTAATAAGGTGGGAGGAGTTTTATTGTTGAATTCATTGCAGAGAGTGCATAGCACTGAGATAATAGGCAGCTGGCAACTGAACTTGGGAAGAAGATGGTCATTTAGTAACCTTTTCTATTGTTCTAACATGATAATAGTCTTGTTAGAACCCAACAGGAATGTCACAGACAAGCTTTCTTTGTTACATGCTTCAGCATATTACTCTTCTCTTGTAAACCTACAGTATAAGTGTGATTTTAGAGTCCCAGAGTTCCAGTACCTGACTACGTAGTTCTAACTGAAGTAGATGAAATGGTAGGATCAGATGTGTATCAGCTTTTGTAGTATTGGTTTTCCATTCACTTTCTTCTTTGACTTTGGCAAAACAGCTGCCAAGGTTGGTTTGAGATCTCCTATGACTTCTCTCACCCACAAATTCAACTATTTTAGCACTGACCTTTGTCCTTCTCTCAGGGATAGAGATAACTTGATACGACTCCTCACAAACAAGGAAATTGAACAAGAAGGAGCAAGAGAGGTAAACTAGAGAGAAGCAATATCAGTGAATTTTAAGGCAAAAAAGAATCAGGTTATAAAGGCAGATAAAAATATTTTATTGTTTTAGTTTCTCTGTCTGGGAGCATAAAAAGAGACGAAGAGATGGGGGGGCCATAAAGTCTTACTTGAAAAAGAGCTCTCATATTCTTGTTAGGTTGAATTTAGATTGTTTGCAGAATGTCTTTTCTCCTTTTTTTTTACCTCTTCTACTTGTAAACACACTTCTCAGCTCTTTCTGAATTTTGAGCATCAGTTTTTCAACAGAACGTCCACCCCAGATAACTGTGAACAGATTGCTGATTCTTTATGCCAAAATGTAAGTCCCTCTTCCACCATCCCCCAACAATGTATGCCAAAATTAAGGTACATTCACATGGAAGAACTCAGCTTCCAAAGTCATCATTATGTGTGTTACCACCATGATTTATTTTTATTGTGGCATTTCTTACTATCGGGTATATTCTTGTTTGTTTATTTATTTGTGCTTGGTGGCCTCCCATGAGATGGTAACTTTCATGAGAGGGAATGTTCATCCTAGAAACCTATATCCCTGCCCTGTAGAGCAGTGTCAGGCATATAGGAAGTGTTAAGTGTTGGTTGAATGAATGGCCACATGAGTTCCCCTTACGCAGATGTCTTCCACAGTGAAATAGGGCCCTGTCTTGACTTTGCATAAATTTCTAACCACACCTGGATGTCCAACTGCCTGTTTGACTTTTCTGCTGGATTGTGAAACGCTTCAGAGCAGGCCTCCCCAAGATGGGCTCTGGCATGTGGATTATTTTGAACTGAAGACAGTCAGGACCCTGTGGGCTTGGGAGAAATTTCTGTCCCTTCCTTAACTGTCTAGAAGAGTTGAAATGGGGGGCCTTGCCCATACAGAAGGTTACTACCCGAAATAAATTTTTATGGCCTGTCTGTAGTGCAGGGCAAACTTGGAATTGCTGAACATCTGCTCTTCTTATCCTGTGCATGACGTTCCTCTCCTCTGAAGCTCCAGAGCACCTTCCCTTCTTCCTTGGCTTAGGATGTTATCTGTACCTCATTTTACCTTTCTATCTACGAACTTCTCACATGTGTGGAGTTCCCATATGTATACAGGTAACCAAATTTGGTTATTTTCCCTTGTTAACCTATCTCATGTAGATTTAAATATTAGCCTGGCCTAGAACGGTAGAAGAAAATGTCTTCCTCCCCCACAAATGTCTCCCAGGAATCTCACATTTGTGTCCACAACATACATTCAGTTTCTCAAGCAAAATCTATTTTTAGTCAAATCCATGTCTTGGTCATCTCAGGTAAGTGGTTACTTGATTCCATTTTTTCTTTTTGCCTTCATTTCTTGTAGGCAATCCATCATAAGTTCAGACAGCTCTACCTCTAAAATAAATCATAAATCTACCTACTTTGTTTCACCTTTTCACATTTACTTGGGTAAGTCGCCTCTGTCTCTCACGTGGACCTCTCCAAAAGCCTCTAAGTGATGTCCCGGTTTCCATTCTTGCCTTCTACCATCTCTTCTGCAGACAGCAGCAAAAGTGTTAACAATCATAAACCCCCTTAGAATGCCTTCCCTCTACCACTGGTGTAAAATCCAAACTCTTCATTATGGCTTTAAGAACTTCCATATTCTGATGTCTGAATCCTCTTCCACCTTTCTCACCAACCTCTACCCAGAGCGACCTTCTTCTTGTTCAACAGTCAGGCCATGGTCACCCCCGAATTTCCCAGAAATTCTATGTAGACTGTGATCCCAAATCCTGTTCTATCACATTCCTTAATTCATTTTTTTCATAGAACTGAAGCTTATATAAAATGATTGTATGAACCCTTCTTCTGGAATAGAAACTCCATGAAAGCTGAGAAAAAGGACGTTGCCTTCCTTTTTCCTTGTTATATCCCCAGGGCCTAGAACAGTGCCTGGCATACAGCAGCTTGTGTTCAATAAGATTCAGTCATGGACATGTAAATGAACATGGAGAGCCATATTCATGGACATTAAACAGATAACAAATGACTACAGTTAACAATACTCTATTGTATATTGGGGGAGTTGCTAAGGGAAGAGATCTTAAAAATTCTCATCACCTCCAAAGAGGACATACAAATGGCAAATAGACATATGAAAAAATACTCAACATCACTAATCATCAGAGAAATGCAGATAAAATCCACAATGAGATATCATCTCACCCCAGTCAGAATGGCTTTCATCAACAAGACAAATAGTAACAAGTGTTGGAGAGGCTGTGGAGAAAAGGGAACCCTCTTACACTGTTGGTGGGAATGCAGACTGGTGCAGCCGCTATGGAAGGCAGTGTGGAGGTTCCTCAAAAAATTACGAATAGAATTACCATGTGACCCAGCAATCCCTCTCCTGGGTATCTACCCAAAAAATCTAAAAACATTTATACATAAAGACACATGTGCCCCAATGTTCATTGCAGCTTTGTTTACGGTGGCCAAGACATGGAAACAACCAAAATGTCCTTCGATAGATGAATGGATAAGGAAGTTGTGGTATATATACACAATGGAATACTATTCGGCGGTAAGAAAAGATGATATAGGACCATTTGTGACAACATGGATGGATCTTGAGATTATAAAGCTAAGCGAAATAAGTCAGACAGAAAAGTAGAGAACCCTATGATTTCACTGATATGTGGTATATAAACCAACAACAACAAAATAACAAGACAAACAAATGAGAAACAAAAACTCATAGACACAGACAATAGTTTAGTGGTTACCAGAGGGTAAGGGGGGTGGGGGGAGGGAGATGAGGGTAAGGGGGATCAAATATATGGTGATGGAAGGAGAACTGACTCTGGGTGGTGAACACACAATGGGATTTATAGACGATGTAATACAGAATCGTACACCTGAAACCTATGTAACTTTACTAACAAATGTCACCCCAATAAATTAAAAAAAAATCTCATCACAAGAAAAAAACTATGGGAGGTGATGGGTGTTAACTAAACTTACTGTGGTGATCATTTTGCAGTAACTAACCTATACCTCAAATCACTGTGTTACACACCTTCAACCAATACAGTGTTATACATCAATTATATTTCAGTGAAACTGAAAAGAAACAACAACTCTATTTTTAGGTTTAAAAAAATCGCTAAAACATCCTAACCTCCATTTGCTTGGATATGGAAACATTTCAGACTTGCTAAAACTCCCATCTGACAGAGAGATAAGGAAGGAAGCAAGAAGCAATAAGAGCTCGAAGATTATTGGAGGACAGGCTGAGGTAGGAAAACGTCTGTGTGTTCCAGTGACTGGAGAAGAAGGCAAGCTCCAGTCTGAGTGGTTGTGGGATCAGGACGAAGGTGCAAGTCTCCATATTGCTCTGACTTCCTGCCAGCTGCCATTTCTCTGAGACATTAGGGTGTCAACTTGAAAAGGCTACTTTCCGTAAATCTTAAGCGGCAGTCATTGCCTTTTCTTTAAAAAAGTGAAAGTTTCAGTTAAGTTTTAAAAAGTAAGGTGATCCTTGAGATGTAAATAATATGTTAACATGGTGCTGCAGTCTACAACGTGAAGTGCATTAACTTGGAATGTGCTGAGCTGGCGGTAAACGGACACCCAGCCTGCAGTTGCCAGGCGAGGAGTTTTGTCTTGTCTTTGCACAGCTGAGAAAATGCAAGGGAGTCTGGGTCAATTAATTGCCTGCCAGGGCACTGCCCTATCTATTTCAGGCAGGGAGAACTGGAGAGGGCTGACTGGTTTACTCTGTAAGTAACTTCTGGCCGAGGGAGCTCGGTTTCAAAATCCTAGAAACCATATGTGTTCATTTAATCAGAGTTTGGCCCCGGGGAGAATTAAAGTAAAAGGAGCTTCCCCAGTTAGAAGGTGTGCAAGTGGAAAGCTGAGTCAGCCAGGCCCTTAGAGAGGTGGTGTGGGGTGGTGAGATTACATTCTGAGGGTTTACAATAGGCAGGGTTAAAATGAAAGCAGTAGGTTTGAATTTCACAATTCTTTCCCTTAAGAGCCTCTGTGTCTGAATTCTGATGGAGTGGACGACTGTCTCAGGCTTTTCTCCCCTCCATTACACAAGGACCTCACCTCTGTAGTTCTTACCTGCAACTGAAAAAGTGGAGAGTCCCAAGTTTGCAAGCGGCCTGAATAGGGGTTTGCCCCAAAGGCCTGGACAAGAAGCCTAGCTTTACAAGAGGCTTTGTTTTTCTTCTTTTCCAGTATTGAAATCTTCCTAGTCTGTCAGGTTGGCTTGCTACTAAAACAGAATCATGAAGATTCTCATGGGGCGTCCTAGGAGCCACTGAGTGCAGTTGTGGTCTTTGGGGGACCCACTGCTGAATGATGTGGTTGCAATTGAATTGTTGTGAATTGTTCGTTGTTAATGAACACCGACACTCAGCTGTGTCCCTGGGAAGTGGCCCTCAGGTGGGAGGCTCTGGGGGGGACAGCCTGGCTGCGTTCCCAGTGTAACGGAGAGCTGGAAACAGAGCTTCCAAGTTCTGAGGGATAATGGGTCTCTAGGCTTAGAAACCCGGCACTAACCTGTAGTAGTTCTGCACTTAATTTTTGGCGGAAACTGCAGGCTGTTTTCCATAGTGGCTGTACCGATTTACATTTCCACCAACAATGCTCAAGGGTTCCCCTTTCTCCACATCCTCACCAACGCATAGTATCTTTTGTCTTTTTGATAAAAGCTTCTCTGACAGGTGGGAGGTGATCGCTAATTGAGGTTTTGATTTGGATTCCCCTGATGAGTAGTGACGTTGAGCAATTTTTCATATCTGTTGGTATGTGTATGTCTTCTGTTGAGAAATGTCTATTCAGACCCTTCGCTCATTTCAAAATCAGGTTATTTGCATTTTTTCCTATTAAGTTGTTTGAGCTCCTTGTATATTTTGGATGTTAACCCCTTATGAGATACATGGTGTGCAAATGTTTTCTCCCACTCCATAGGTTGCTTTTTCACTCTGTTGCTTGTTGCCTTTGCCGAGCAGAAGTGTTTTATTTTGATGCAATCCCACTGGTCTATTTTTCATTTGTTGCCTAGGTTTTTGGTATCATATTTGAAAAATCACTGTCAAGACCAATGTCAAGAAGGTTTTCCCATTTTTCTTCTTGTAGTTTTATAGTGTCGGGTCTTACATTTAAGTCTTTAATTCATTTGGAGTTGATTTGTATATAGAGTGTGAGCTAAGTGTCCAGTTTCATTTTTCTGCCTGTGGTTATCCAGTTTTCCCAGCACTGTTTATTGGAGAGACAGTCCTTTCCCCATTCTCTGTTCTCAGCTCCCTTGTCAAAGGTCAGATGCCCATAAAGGAGTGAATGTATTTCTGTTCTGTTTTTCTATAGGTCTGTTTGTACGCCAGTACTGTACTGGTTTGATCCCACTTCTGAGTATATACCCAGAAGAAGTGAAATCACCATCTCAAAGAGATGTCTGCGCCCTCATGCTCAGTGAAAGATGCCAGGCACAGGACAAATACTGCATGATTTCACTTATATGTGGAATCTAAACTAGTCGAACTCATAGATGCGCAAAATAGAAGGGTGGTCACCAGGGGTTATGTTGGGGGAAATAAGGAAATGTTGATCAAAGTGCACAACGTTTCAGTTATGTGAGGTGAGTGAGTTCTGGGATCTAACGTACAGCATGGTCACTGTACTTGACAATCCTGTATTGTATTGTACACTTAAAATTTGCTAAAAGGGTAGATCTTAATCATTCTCACCACACACCCACACCCTCCCACCCCACACACATGCAATGTATGTGTGTACGTATACATATATATGCCTTGTTTTTCCCAAAATAAGACCAAATCAGAAAATAAGCCCTAGCATGATTTTTCAGGAGGACACCCCCTGCACGTAAGCCGTAATGCATCTTTTGGAACAAAACTTAATATAAGACCCGGTCTTATTTTCGGGGAAACATGGTAGCTCTTCAATTCCCAAATAATTTTGAGTGTACCATTTGCTGTGTCCTGGGGATAAAGAGAAGAATAAAACGTTCTGTTCTTCAAGGCATTTAAATAATCTAGGTAGGTAATTATACATGCAAGCAAACTTAATTTTGTGCAGTATTTTAAGTGTAATTAAGTGTGTTCGAGGGGTAGAGATAACAGTGATGCAAAAAATGCTTAAAGCCATGTGAGGTTTGTGGGGTGTTAAAATGAGATGTTTAAATGCATTTCGGAAGAGGACTGTGAAAGCGCTAATCATTGTTATTTGGGGGCGTGATTGTCTTTATTTATCAGAGGGTAGGAAAGCTACTTTAGTCTGTGTCTGCTGTATTCGTTTCTTCGACATAGGCCTGTTAGAGAAAATTTGAAATCAGTGATCATGATGCTCTATTTATGGAATTCCAATATATTAATTAGAATGCAAGCTTTTAAGTAAGAACGTCAGTGACGTAAAAGGATCTTTTGGACACAATGAGTAGAAATGATAGTCCATTGATTTTCTTTCTTTCTTTCTTTTTTTTTTTTTTTTGCTTGTTTTGTCAGTTCTCATTCTTTGTTTGTACTTAAACCTTCTCTTTTGGTCTAGAATCAGAATGTGTGTTAGGAAAGAAATGCAGCAATGTATGATAAAACTCATTGTAGAAATGGATTTATAACAGGTCCTGGCTTAGATTAGTTTGTTCAAACTAAGCTCCTTTGAGCTGTAACTTCTATGACGTCCTCTGGCCGTATAAGCAGGGATTTATCTGTGACTGGTGCAGTGAACAAAAATGGATATTGGATTACCTTAAATCAAAACGAGGTGATAATTCATGTTGAAATTAGAAGAATTTGAAGTGATTTTCACCCCCTTTTATCCAGTAATGACTTTAGTTTAAATTATGTTATTGAAAGGCTACTGGAGCCTTCATAAATTATTCATTTGCCAAGGTCTAGCTATTTCAAGCCACATCCCCAAAACAGAACGGGGTTGAGTAAAATGGTTTCCTTTTGTTGAAGCATTCATAAATATCCCTTTACCTTATGTACGTCCGCAACTCATTTGGATGTCTGTTAGCTAAAGGAACACTTATTTGCCACTACTAGGTCATCTCATCTAATAGTTCCCCTTTCCAGAACAATTTGGGAATGAAGTTTTTCTCATTCTGAGTATCAGACTGACTTTCAACACTGAGAGAAAAATTAACTGCATCTCTAGGAATTGCAGCAATTCTTGAATCTTCCTATGCCAGCCAATCTCCTTAACATTTGTGATTGAATGTCTTTCAGGAGAAGCAGTAACTGTGTGTGTGTGTGTGTGTGTGTGTGTGTGTGTGTGTGTGTGTGTGTCTTTCTACTTACATTGATTTCAATAGTAATAGGCTTATCCCCTGAGATACTCTTGTTTGTGTGTTTTACAGTTAGGATAACTGTACATTAATTAAGAATATTTCTAAGCGAGGTATTTTCTGAGGAGGTTTTCTGAACCTGCCCTCTCCATTATAGGACACATATGCTCAGGTGGTAATTAATCATTGATAATTATGCTTTGGGAAAGCATCTTCGGCAAAGACATGGAATCTATAGTCACAGCTACAATTTGTAAATAATTCTACAAAATTTATATCCTGTAATCTCTTTGAAAGATTAACTCAGTGACTGAAAGATCGCCTCTCTTCCTGAAAACAAGTATTATTTAGTACAAATGGTGCTACTGAGTGTAAATGATGAAGCTTTGTTGGGTGTCAAGTCCTGAGTAATTTCTCTTTTCCCCTGTCCTTCCGCTTACGTGGGGAAAGTCCCTTGATGGTAGGTTCTGCACTTGTTTGACCTTGTGGTGAGTCATGGAGACAGGTCAGAGAGTAGCAATTATGAACAGCAATTCCATATGAGTGGCTTGGGTACAACCTAGTTGGAAGAGGTGGCAGGTTCAAAAAGTCATGGGAACGCAGTGAGCAAAGTAAGGAGGAGTGAATGGGTGGTAGGTAAAAGCAACAAATGCAGATTGACTAATTTTGCAAAAAAAAAAAAAAATGATAACGAAGTTAAGGAGACCAAAGGGTCATGGCTAGAGAGTGGGTTAGAATGAAGAAAGTTTATTTAGAGCTAGTGCAGATTTAAGCATGTTCAATGAGAGGAAGAAGGCAGTGAGCATGGAGAGATTGATATACAAAAGAGGAGGAATAATTGTTAAAAATCCTTGGAGGAGAGAGACAGGGAGATGAAGTGCTCATGTGGAGGGGTTAGAAGGGCAAGGAAGCAGAACACCTCTAGAGAGTCTAAATTGAGGTGAGAAAGAATTACGAAGAGATTGTGCGGTTAATTTTATGCACCCCCTTGGCTAGGCTATGGTACCCAAAGTGTTTGGTACCCAATTGTGAAGGTATTCCTTCAGATGTGATGGGCATTTAATCAGCAGACTCTGAGAAAAACTGATGACCTTCCATGAAGTGGGTGGGCCAATCAGTTGCAGGCCTTGAGAGCAAAGACTGAGGTTCCCCAAGAGAGAGGGAATCCTGCCTCCAGAGTGCTTTCGGACTTGAGCTGCACCATCAGCTCTTCCCTGGGGCCCCAGCCTGTGGGCCTGTCCTGCAGAGTTTGGACTTGCCAGCTCCACAATTGCATGAACCAATTTCTTAAAATCAATCTCTTTCTTTGTATGCATACATAGTTTACTGATTTGGTTTCTCTGGAGAACCCTGACTAAAAGAGATTCCATATGGAGTAAAAGGGTTTTGAAGATACTCCAGTTAGTGATGTCAATCTTTTTGGTAAAATGGGAGATGAAGATATGTACTGGATGTGAGGGGGAGACTCGAATGTGGAAAAGTTTCCAAAGAATACTTGGGTGGACACATGAGACCACGAATTCTTCCAGGACGGGGGGGCTCATCTTCATTTCATCTTGCATCCTAAAATCAGCACAATTGTTGGCCTTATGGAAGTGCTCAAAAATGCTTGTTGTTTGTCAAACAAGCTAAAGCCCAGGACTGTGAAGGGCTCAGCTAAGAGGAAATACTGTGAACTCATGGTGAATACATTGTCACAGTTCTGGGACATTTTGCCACAAGTCGGGATCTCTAAAAACTTGTATCAGCAAAAGTGAAGCATGGGAATCAACCCACTGAGAACAACTGAGAGTCAAGAGATGAGAACAACCAGCATGGTGAGGAAGGAACCCTGCACCAGGAAATGGACCGACAGGCTCGGCGGAAGAGTAAAAGGAGTCAGACTGGGGTTATTGGTCTGAGAGAACTGGGAGGAGCCAAGGGATGAAATGACTCAATGAAGACAGGGAGGGTGTTAAATGGGAGGAGGAAAGTAGAGAGATGGGAAGAAAGGAAGTATCTGAGAGTTTCATAATTCTCAGGATTATGGTGCAGAATTGTTGTCAGTGGCCAAAGTAAGGGGCAGATAAAGATTGGGATTATTTAAAACATACTATTATTTGTGCTATGTATATGTATTTTAATGCCTTAGTATACAATTGAAGAAGGTTGTCACACATAGAAAATGCAGCCAGTTCTTGCATACTTGCATAGCATTTCCTACTTTAATTACGGAAAACGACCTAGGGTGGTAAGATGCTTCATTAGGTGCTGGAATTTTCTAGACTCCAAACAGGGCATCAAGTGTTAAGAGCACTGAACTTGGAATTAGGAGACCTGGGGATAAGCCCAGATTTTGCTGCTTGCTTGATGAGTGAACTTGGGAAATTCCTGTAACCTCATTAAACTTTTACAAAAGAGGTGAATGATAAGACCTTCAGGATTATGCAAGGAGAAGATGAAACAAACAAGGACTCTTTCCAGCTGTAACGTTTACATATTAGGGAGTGTTTTAGAAATATTAGTCAGACACCATACTATCCTTAGAGGAGGGTTAGAATTCAGGAGATACTTGAGGGTTCATTTCTGTGTTTCTGCGTGGTCACCATGTTTGTGGTCTCTTGGGTCCTCATCTTTCTCTAGAGCACGCGACCCGTCCCAGGCTCAGGCTTCAAGCCTGCTCTTCCTTCTCCTGGAATGTTTTTGCTGGGGTCTCTGCATGGCGGATTCACCCTCCTCTCTTGACACTCGGAATGAATGTCATCTATTTTTAGAACTTTTCCTGGCTGCCGGCCCTTTCTAAGTAGCATGTCTTCTTCCCAGTTACTCGTCATCACATCGCCTTGTGTTATTTCTTTCATAGCGTTTATTAAATTATATAGCAATTGGTTTGCTTATTTCTTGATCAATCGGTCGTCTCCTCTCATTAGAAAGTACTCCTCTGGAAGGCAGCCTGTTTGCTTTATCCCTGATTTTCAGACTCGGACACGGAAGAGTCTGAATTGAGTCATTGCTAGGGAACGGGCAGCTAAATAGATTGGGTGGATTTCATATGCTTCTTGCAAATGAGAATCGGGTGGGAAAACCAGGCAAAAAGAACCTTAGACAGATTCACGTCCAGTGGCTGCTTTCTGACTGCACAGTTGCCCCTCAGACGTGAATTTATCAACCGCAGCTGGTGAGTGAAGCCTTAGTCATTCTCCTCTGTATCAGTGTAAATGATGGGTGGTCCCCCCACCCTGGAGTTATGTTCGTGCCCTAGTGCCTGGACCCTGTGAGTGTGACCTACTTTGAAAAGGGGTCTTTGCAGATGTAATTAAGTTAAGGATCACAAGATGAAATCATGTTGAATGAACCAGGTGGGCCTTAAATCCATCGACTAATGTCCTCGTAAAGGCAGAGAAAGATTTGAGAAGCAGAGGAGGGTGTTATATGAAGATAGAGGCAGAGACTAGAGTCACCAGAGCCAGAGAGGCAGGAAGGTTCTCCCCTAGAGCCGTCGCAGGGAGTGTGGCCCAGTTGTCACCTCGATTCAGACTTCTGGCCTCCAGGACTTTGAGAGAATAAGTTTCTGTTGTTTCAAGTCACCTAAATCATCTTTTAATACAGGTACGTCCCAAATATTGCATGGAACATAACTTACAGTAAAAAGTTATATGTTGTTTATCTGAAATTCTAATTTAACTGGCCATTCTGCATTTTTATTTTATAAATCTGGCAATCTTACTCTAACCCCAAGAATATTTGGAAAGAAAGAATTGGCTGGGAGTGATGTATAAATTCTGTCAAGTAAGAACTGGCATCACATTTTTTTTAAAGTTAATTAAGTAACTAAAAGAAAATGAAATTGGCTTTGTGGGAGTTTTATATATGCTACAAAGTCCTGAATTTTTGCCCAGAAAAGTAACTAAGCAAAATGCTTGGAAATATAAAAGGTTTTTCATGTTTTAATTCTGATCTAAAAGTACCTTAGAAGTGGCTAATTTGTTTCTTGTGGCTATAAAATATAAGTATGAAATTCCATCTGCTCCTGACTTAAATTTTTTTGTTTTTTAAATCTCTGGGGAATTAGGATTGAACTGGAGAGTGCCTCTTATTTCTAGTATGGACAGTTTATTAGATTCAGCTTGAAAATAGGTAAATTAAAACACAAGAATTAAAAAAAAAATTGTACAGAACACAGTATTCAATAAAGCTCATTTAAGGACTGTTTCCTCAACCCCACGTGTGTTCCCAGTAAGAAGGAGGAGCCACCCCCTCGCCTCCCCAAACCCATTGTTTTCTTCACACAGCTCAGGAGTACCTAGTACCCACGAGGCAAAATTCTGGTTTCCTCTGTTTAAATGTTGTATTCTTAATATTTATAATCACTTTTTCCCCCCTTGTGAGTTTTTAAGCACAAACATACAGGCTATTAAGTAAGTATGTAATTAAACCCATTTCAGGATCAGTTGAAAAAGCAAATGAAGTGGGGAGTATGGTTGGGGTAGAGAGAGAGAACAAAAACAGCAACAGAATCCCCTAACTTTATACTTGATTCAGTGAAAGACTAAGTGGATTGGGTGGATTTCATGTCTGCTGCAAATAAGAATCAGGTACCCATCAGGTCAGCAAACCAGGTAAAAAGAACCTTAGACAGAGATTTCTCTCCAGTAGCTCCATTTCTATATTTTCTTTCTTTCTTTTTTTTTTTAAATTTTGTGTCAGGTGTATAAAACAATGTAATAGTTAGACATTTACACCCCTCACAAAGTGATAAACCCCCTCCCCAACCTACTACCCCTCTGACATCGTATATAACTGTTACAATTCCATCAGTAGCTCCATGTCTGACTCGAGTGTACTGAATATTACACGGGAGCAAAAGACAGCTTCACCGTCCCATGTGCAGTTGAAGCCCGAGAATCTAGGAAGGGAAATACAGAGGAGTCAAGCAAAGAGGGAGGCCTGCTTCTCTGAGAAGACACCAAATGACACCGGAGCTGCAGCAGGTCCCAGAGGCCCTGGGGGCCGAGGCCCCAGAGCTCGCGGAGGCCAGGCTGAGGACAGGAGTGGGTCCCCATCACCATGCTGGGCCGCCTGGTCCAGCACATGAAGACCAGGTCCCAAGGGAGACTTCTCCCTTCTTTCTGCCTGTTGAGGACTCTGAGATCACTGACGTTTTCCAGAGGGGGTGTCCCTCAAGGACAAGTCTTTGAAGATAATACCGGCTCAAATGCAGACCTGTGCTGCTCATCGGGCCAGGATTCAGGCCTTCGTCACCATCAGGGATTATAGCGGACATGTGCACCTGGTTGTCCAGTGCTCCAAGGACGAAGCCATGGCCAGCCGTGGTGCCATCATCTTGGCCAAACCCTCCCTCATCACCGTGTGGTGAGGCTACTTGGGGGACAAGATCTGAAGCCCCACACCATCCACTGCAAGGTGACCGGCCTCTGTGGCTCTGTGCTGGAGCACCTCATCCCTTTCCCTGGGACCCTGGCACCCTGGGGGTTCCTGTGCCCAAGAAGCTTCTGCTGATGGCGATATCAATGACTGTTCCACCTTTGATACCATCTCATTCCCCATCTGCAAAGGGACTGTGCTCACCAAGTCTCCCTAAAAGGTACTCACGGACCATCTTGTAAAGACCCGCTCCAGAGTCTCTGTGCAGGGGACCCAAGGCTCCACTTGCGGTCACCATCTAGGTGTTACCTGGTCCTGAAACTTCAACCTCTTATATTCTACCACGTTCTTCCTGGTGCAGATTCTGAGAAAAGGCCTGGTGTCTGGAAGTTTGGGCCACAAACACCAATGAGGTTTGAGGGTGAAATAAAAAGTTAGGACTAATGAGCGTGTAGTTGAACCTCAGGCCTAGGGAGTTTTCGAGCAACTATTCTTAGAATTTTATAAAACCTAACATTTTCCAATTATACCTTCAGTAAAGACAGCTAATACATGGAATCCATTTAGTATGAAGAATTCTTGTTTATGGAACACGTAATTGCTTTTTATCCATTAGGCTACATTGAATAAGATGAAAGCATAGTCTAGCATTGGCTTCACTTGGTAAAATTACGATAAAGGATCAAATGTCTTTTGAAGCACAAATAGAATATTTATTGTTGATTCATGTTCTTTGCAAAAACTTTGTTTTGGAAGGTTTTCACATCAATTGGACTAAGAACAAGTCTGATTCTGTATTTCCTTTTTTTGCTCTTTGAAATACTTTATACTAGCAACACGTTAGCTTTGTCCTTGCAACTCAATTTGCTAAACTCACATACACAGGGTTAGGGCAGAAACACAGGGATCTCGTTACAGAGTGCTAAAAATTAGATGATACTAGTCATCAGGAAGGCATAGGACTCCCTACTGTCGATTGTTTTATGACTGGAGTATTTACTCATTGGACAAATGTTGCATTTCTACACTGGTCAGTCATCCATTGGTAACTGTGTTAGTTTTCTATTGTTGCAGAACAAACTGGCCCCAGATCCATTGGTTTAAAGCAAGCGGTCATCTCATGATTTCTGTGGGTCAGGATTTTGAGAGTGGCTTAGTGGGGGTGATTCTGGCTTGGAGTCTCCTGTGAGGTTGAGGTCAAGATGTTGGCTGAGGCTGTAGTCCTCTGAAGGTTTGGCTGGGCTGGAGGAGCCACTTCCAAGACGATGCAACCATGGGGCGGCTGTTGGCAGGAGGCCTTAGTTCCCCGTCATGTGAACCTCTCCATAGGATTGCTGGAGTGTCCTCACGACACGGCGGCCAGCTTCCTCCAGACTGAGTGATCCAGGAAAGCAAGACGGAAGCCTTGATGACCTGGCTTAGAAGTTAGGCTCAGTTATCTCTGCAACATCTTATTGGTTACAAACATCTGTTCTATGCAATGTGGGCAACTGTACAAGGGTGTGAATACAGGAGGCAGAGATTGTTAGGGGCCCTTGTGGAGGATGGCTTCCACAGTAAAGAAAACCTTTTTTTTCTTTTTTTAAATAAGCGTTCTAGAGTACTGAGATGATAAATTCCATGGAAACCATCATCACCATCACAACCACCATCAAGCATGATCCTTTATTTTTTCCCCCAGTTTTATTGAGATGTAATTGACATAAAACATGTGTGTATATATATATATATATATATATATGTACAATAGAATGGTTTGATATATGTATATATTGCAAAATGATCACCACATTTAAGTTTAGTTAACATCCATCCTCAAGCATGCTGCTTTAGACATATATCAAAGATATGCACAATCACTAATTAAAACTGAGATACAGTTTGCTGTTGGAAATATGGTACTGTTAATAGCATCACTTTAGCCATGAAAAGAAACAGTGCCTATGAGTTTTTAACTTCCATTTTTAACACAGCCAGTGACCTCTAAATCGGGAACCTCAGATCTCATTGCAAGTCGGCTTTAATGGGTGGTAGGACCAGGTAAAGTTGGGGTTCAGCAGAATAGTTAATGGATATATTTTTGGGAGATTGAATTTGGCAAGGTTTCAGTTGCTCTTAGTCAAGAAATTCTCCCCACGAGGATTACACCTTTGTTTCATGGAAAGTAATTACTTCGTCTCTTCCTAATCCATACAATCTATAAAAGGCTAGTCCATGAAAACTATCAAGTTCAAGGAGTTTCCTAACCCTTTGAAAAGTCTTCCCTGTTTCCCATCCTTCCTTTCGGGGCCTCCCAAAATGCCATTTCTTGTTCAAATATGATCAAATTCTAAGACAACATGTGTCGAGTGATAGAATTAATGTAGATTGGGAACATAACAAGATGCCTTTTGAAATGTCCCATTTGTGGTTGAGAAAGACAGGAACTCCATGAAGGAAATGCACAGTAGAAGGTGGTGTAGGTCAGGGTTAGACTCATTCTGTAGCGTCTGTCTAGCGACTCCCTACGGCTGTGTTGGGCCCCATGGAAGGGAGTCACTCCATTCTGTGAACATGGGGATAACTGGGGATTAAGTAGTACCCTCTTGAAATTTAAAAAGGTTTCTTGGTTGTGGTCTAATGGTAGCTTTTTGCTCTGTCCAAGGACTGGTTATATTTTAGAACCGTTTGATTTTACCACCTGTGGGATAAATTCCGAAGAAGGGGGAATTTAAAAGGGCCATCCAGAGGGGGAGAGCAGGCTTCCAGAAGTCATCAACGTTCCAGTGACTCTGCTTGGATTGATTCTGGAAAGCAGAGTTGCAACTAAATTTACTTCAGCTTCCAATGATTACACAGAAATTCATACCTGTTTTATCCCTTTATTGATAAAATAATACAAATATACCTCTTAAATTCTAACGGGAAGGTTCTCATTAGGATGACTCCCTATTTAAAGAACTTACTGCCCACTTTTGTTGGTAAGATATTTACACAGTTCTCAGAAAACATTATCTTAGTGATTCTTCAAACAGATGAATGAAGTATGAAAGTCCCAGCAAGAGCCTCCCCCCTCCATACCTGTAGGTAATTCAATCAAGGTCACGTGTACTAATAGGTGTACACTAACAGATGAGGACCTTTATGAGTTAAATATTTGTCGAAGGAATGGATAAGACAGTAGCTTTAAGGAGACTGTTGCCTAAACAAGGCAAATAAAGTATATGCAAAAATACTTATAAGTGTTAAAATATAATTATAAATCTGTAAGATAATTCCCTAGAAAAAACATTGTCTTCCAGTTGGAGAAATCTGGGAATGATTCGCTAAGTTGGGCATATTGCACCTGTCTCCAGCAGCGCTGAGTGACTAAAAACAGGCAGTTGGCTTGTCCAGGTGACTAGGGAAAATAACACGTTCATGCTCTTTGGAACCCAGGATAATCCCCAGTGTTGGATAACGTCCTTCAGGTGACTGGTTAGAAGCCTGCAAATTCCAGAGAGCTAGTGATGACCTCATGGAAACGGTTGCAATCCACAGTGGGTAGAGAGGTAAGCGATCTTCAAGGGAATAAAATGGTAGATGGGAAAGGAGAGGGCACCAATTCAGCAAGCTCCTTACCTCTCTGCAGTGTCTCACCTGTCAGATGGGCCCGGCGAAGGTGATATGTGTGAAAGCATCTAGCATACTGTTGGGCAAATTATGGTGCCGAATGATGGAACTGTGCACACATAAATAAACAGTAGGCTGTCAATTGATGTTGGGGTGATAGAGCAGAGTCAGAGAGACCCAGGAACGAGGGCCATCCTGCATGAGGACAGGGTTCACAGATGTGAGCTGGTAGAAGGTAGCAAAAGAAGGCTGTGGTCTGTTCAGACGGCCCCCTACACACTGGGACCTCTTTTCACTGAACCTGCCCTGCTTCACTAATGCTTTTCGTTTTGCCCATCACCATACTGTATATAAGGCCGTTGCCCAGACACAGCTCACACTCGTGGTTATAAGGTGGTGTGTTGATGAGCTGAGACGCATCTGCCTTCCCCATTTGGACTGTCTGCTTACAGAGAGTATTGTGTTTCCCCAAATCTGTTTATGCCAGTTGCACCTGAAATTATGCAAGTTATTTAAATATCACATAAACTGATGAAATATAAATGCAAAAAGACTATTGTCTCCATGAAAATTTAAATGGAATGATGTGTAGAGATGCAATGTAATTTAATTTCCACAAGAGATTGCTCTCCAAGTAGATGTGAGTGAGAGAAAAACAGAAAATTGGAAGAAAAAAAAAGGAATGATTCTGCCCCTTTTTCTTTTTTTTTTTTTCATGGTGCCTCATTCTAGGGAGGTTCCAACTGTGGAGTCTGGAGCCAGACCTGCCTGAGTTGAAATCTGCTCTGCTCTCTAGACAGCTGGGATACTCTCAGTGCCTCAGTTTCCTCGTCTGTAAAATACAGATAATAAATAGTGTCAATCTCCTTATACTGTTAGGTGGCGGCAGTGACTTTTGACACTATGTGGAGTTGGGCCAGACTTCACAGATTAATGGCACAGCCCTTTCTAAGACTCCTGTCACTTCAGATACCGGTCACAAGTTTGGGGTATCCATGCACTGTCCTCGTCCCTGAGCAGCTGGCTACCAATTGAGCATTTCCATTCTTCTCTCAAGTTTGAGAATCACTAGAATGATTCACAGAACTCAGGAAAGTTCTACACTGATGATTATTGTTTTATTAGAGCCGAAGGAAACACATGGCAACCAGCCAAAGGGAGAGATGCACAGCGTGAGGGCTGGGAGGGGCCCAAATACAAGGCTTCCAGTCGTCCTGTCCCTGGGGAGTCCTGGCAGTGTTACCTCCGCCAGGTACACCGATGAGGGACAACACTCAAAAGCATTGCTACCAGGGACTCTCGCCGAGCTGCGGTTATGCTCAGTGTGTGAACTGGGGCTTCATGACTGGGCATCACTTGTTGAATAACTGGCTGCACAGTTGTACCCAGTCTTCAGCCCTTTTTCTCCCCTTCCTGGAGCCTGGGCTGATGTCATCTGGCTCGGAGCCCAGCCCTCTAATCAATGACGTGGTTGTTCTCTGTGATGAGGACAGCCCCCATCCTGAGACACTTCCTTCGCATAAACTAGGGGTCCCCCATGAGTCACCCCCAGTAGCGTAGGCTATTAGGGCCCAGCCCAAATAATAAAGACTCTTCAAGGGAAATTACGAGGATTCAGAAGCTACTGCCCAGGATACAGGGGATGAGGGCCGACAAAAACAAAAGCACTTCGGACAGTGCAGACACGCAGGAAACACTTCATAATTGTTTGCTAAATAAGCAATATATTCTGACTCCACTTTGCAGATGCCAAACTGAAATTCAGGTATTTCCTGAATATTGATATTTTTTCCAAATAACTAATTACTGGATATGGTAGTATCAGACAAGAAGACTTTTGCTGTATTCTTTGTTATTTTTCTTTTAGGTCCTTTTTTTTTTTTTTAAAGATTTTATTGGGGAAGGGGAACAGGACTTTATTGGGGAACAGTGTGTACTTCCAGGACTTTTTTCCAAGTCAAGTTGTTGTCCTTTCAGTCTTAGTCGTGGAGGGCGCAGCTCAGCTCCAGGTCCAGTTGCCATTGTTAGTTGCAGGGGGCGCTGCCCACCATCCCTTGCGGGACTCGAGGAATTGAACTGGCAACCTTGTGGTTGAGAGCCCACTGGCCCATGTGGGAATCGAACCGGCAGCCTTCGGAGTTAGGAGCATGGAGTTCCAACCGCATGAGCCACCGGGCCGGCCCCCCCTTTTTTTTTAAACCTAGAAAACATAATGAACTATATTTCATGCCAATGAACTCTCTTGGAAACTGGGTAGAGTAAAGCCCACACTGATGGATTGAGTGCTGGGAGATTTGGGTTCTAGTCTTGGCTTTGGTCTTTGTTAGTTGTTTGTCTTTCGGAAGTTCCTAATCTCTTTGAGCCTGTTTCCTTTATCTGACATGGATCTACTAGGTTACTGGGAGCAGCTTACTGGGAGCTTACTGGGAGCATTACTACTAGCTTACTGGGAGCATTTGGCCCCAGAATCTTTCTGGATGAAGAATACTTTCTTCCCGGCTATTTCAATTCCACTCCTACCTCCTGTCTACCATATATTTTATTTTATTTTAATTTTTTAAAACATTCAGGAACTTCATTCAGATCAGATCTAAAATGTTGTCTGTGGGAGAGTCCATATTCTGATCATTTGGTGTCATGACTCGTGATGGTCATCATGATGGTTATTCAGGTCTCTGAAGCTTTCCTGTCATCGTAACCACAGCCACAATATGAGAATGGTGAATGTTGGAAGAGATGATGACCATGGCATCAGCTGGTAAAAATTTGATGTCTAGAAAATGTTTTTATCTTTGTTTTCACCGTTTTTTAAAAAATGGGTTGTCTAAATATTTATTATTCAATGGTGATTTACTATAAATGTATAGCGAGCCTTTATGGACTCTAAGATTCATCTAAGACTCTATTCCCAAGACAGAGTAAGACTGAAATCATCACACCTACATCTACGTCTGTTCCTATACCTACACTTAGGTATCAGTATCTATCCGTCATCTATTGATCTATCGATAGCTAGATAGATAGGTATAAACAACTACATGTGTAATGACCAAAAGAATGGACAGTGTATGAAAAAATCTTAAAAAACTCATTGATTATGATAACAAAAATGTTACTTGAGGGCGAAAGACATTTTTATATCATCATATAAATGTTTTTAGTGGTGTTGGTAGTGAAGTTGGTTTTTTCTTCCTCAGAAAGAGCAGAACATTAAAAATATTCTTTATTGCTTGGATTTCTTCTATCCTTTGTATCCAGAGGTTGTTCTTATAACAACTTCATACTTGTAGGAGAGCCTCTCCCACGTGGTTCTTGTGAAACAGGAAAGGATCCTGCAGTCACACATTTATGGGAAATACTGGGCTATTTTCCCACAGTTAAAAAATAAAAAAGCTCAAATGTCTAGAGACTCTCCAACGCTAAGGAAGAGCATACAGCATTTTCCAGATGTAGTTGCACATGCAGTTGTTTCTTAGTGGAATACCCATAATGCTCCAAAGCACACCAAACAGGGCAAAAAAAATCCCCCAAAATAAACTAATACCCCTTCCAACCTAAAATGCATATCTTAAAGTAGCCCCTAACCAAAGGCAAACAGTACTCTTGACATTCTCACACAGAAAGAATTTGACTTACATTTTCCAAGTAGTTCTTCGTACGTTGGCTATTTTATTACCTACTTAATAGTTTTCGTAAAACCAATGTAGAATAGATGGAGTATGGAATAATTATGAAAAGCCAAAATACCAGCGGGACTTAACAAGAGTCTCATGCTGAACGAGAAAGCGAAAATGCAGAAAACGGACGTAAAACTCTATTTTTGCACAGACTAGAGCAATAGATACTCACAGCATGACTGTGGCATTAAGAAGTTAAATTACATTTAACTGACCGTTGTACAAGGACACATTTTTGGAAAGGTATCTGTAAATAAAAGAATGATTTTAAAAATCCTTTGTTTAAAATCTTCGTTTTGCTGGTGAGCACCTGTTATCTGGAAAATTAATTTATACAAAGCATCTCATGCCCTAATGGTGCCAGGAAGGGAGATGGAGCTGTGACTGGAGGACAAAGCACTGTGACCAGGAAGCAGGGCCACTTACCAACTTTCTTATATTGGATACAGCTTTTCGATTACTCTGAATCTAACTTTTCTCGGGTATACAATAGAGTGGTAATGTCTGCTTCCCAGGACTCCTGTGAAATAAAATGGGACCAAATACAGGCAATCAGCTAGCGCTCGCTTAGAAAACAGAAGACTGTATAATAAAGGGCCTTTACCAATAATTTCCTATTGTGATTCGAAGTCTAAAATGTCCTTGGATCATTTAATTTTCCTAAGCCTCTGTCTGCCGATGATCCAGAGGCCCTGAGCGTTCAGAAAAAGCGAACGATAGTTAACAGGGCCACACACTGAAGGCAGGTGGGAGGATGAGGTCCGAGAAAGGCAAGTGGATTCAGCAATTATTGGTGATTTTCAAGACAATGTCTGGAGTGGTGAGGGCGGAGGCCAGATTGTAAGGATGTAACAGCAGCGAGGCATTTCTTTAAGAAGCTGGGTGGAGAAGTAGATGAGCGGGAGACGAGCAGACGCCTGAAAGGTATCAGGCAAGGGCCTTGTTTTCAGATTGGGAGAAGACGCCATTCTTGTTATTTCTTTAAGGTCAGTAAGAATCAGGAAGAAGACAGTGGAAAGAGTACAGATGTACGATCAGACCGGTTTCCAGTTCTGCTCAGTCACTCATTTGTAGGATCACCTTGGACATGATCCCCTGCGTCCCCAAGTCCCTGGGGAATAGGGGTGCCAATGACTGCCTTGTCTTCCTCATGACTTTGGGGTGAAGCTCACTTGAAAGAAAGCCTGTAAAAAAGCACTTTGAAAATTATAGAGCACGTGATCATAGAAAAACAAAACAAAACACCTAAAACAACCTCTTCAGAAGGTGGTCTTTGCGTGTCCAAGATGCGCCTCTTTACGGCTAGCGCTTTGAACGTTTTCCCTGTCTGTTTATGAAGGGTGGGTCTCAGTCTCCAAGTATTTGTTGAACCAGCACCATCATGGCCAGTGCGTAGCTTTAGATCCCAAAGCGAGCCTCTCCTCCCCGTTTCTAAGCTGAGAGCCCTTTCCTGCCTTTCTGGACAGTCCACCTCTGTTCTTACGGTTTTTGTTACTTCCTAACTACTGTGCTGTCTGTCAGTTCTGTGTTTCATTTCGCACCGTTAAACCAGGTCTTAGCAATTTGGGACTGAAAAGGACTTGCCTGCTTTTTGTTTTCATCGAGGTAAAATGGTACCTGCTTATGGCCCATTTACACTAGGAGGAAAAAAGACTGTTTAGAAACCTAGTGTGAAATATGGCTTTTCCAAACGATGTTGTGTTTTGTTTTGTCTTTCCATTTTTAAAATTAGTTTCAGGTATACAAAGCAACATTACAGTTAGACATTTATGAGATCCTCATAAAGTGATAACCCACCCCCCAAGCTACCACCCCTCTGACATCTTATGTAGCTGTTACAATACCATCGACTGTCTTCCCTGTGTTGCATTCCACATCCTGTGACTATGTACGCCTATATATTTAGTTATAGTTGAGATTCACTATTATTCTACTTTAGATTCAGGTGTATAACGCATTGGTCAGGCATTTACACAGTCTATGAAGTGATCTCCCTGATAAGTCTAGTGCCCATCTGCACTTTACATGATCTTTACATCATTGTTGATTATATCCCCCATACTGTATTAACTACCAACTTATATTTCTTAATGGCTTCACCTTTTTCACCCTGACCCCAAACCAATTCCCATCTATCACCCTGATAGACCTAGTACCTATCTGGCACGATTCCTAGGTATTACAATATTGTTGACTATATTCCTTATGCTATAACCTACATCCCCATGACTACTGTATAACACCCAATTTGTTCTTCTTAATCCCTTCCCCTTTCACCCATCCTTAACCCCCCTCCCATCTTAAAGAAGTCCCTCTTAAGAGTCCTTGTAATACTGGTTTGGTGGTGACGAACTCCTTCAGCTCTTTCTTGTCTGGAAAGCTCCTTAACTGTTCTTCAATTCTAACTGACAGCGTTGCTGGGTAGAGCAATCTTGGTTGTATGTTGTTGCTTTTCATCACTTGGAATATTTCCTGCCACTCCCTTCTTGCCTGCAAAGATTCTGTCGAGAAATCAGCTGCCTGTCTTACGGCAGTTACCTTGTAGGTAACTAACCGCTTTTCTCTTGCTGCTTTTAAGATTCTGTCTTTTTCTTTAACCTTTGGCATTTTAATTATGATGTGTCTCAGTGTGGGCTTCTTTGGGTTCATCTTGTTTGGGACTCGCTGTGCTTCCTGGGTTTGAATGTTTATTTCTTTCACCAGGAACGGTGTTGTGTTTTGAACTCCATGAAGTCAACAGTCAAAAGTTATCATTATTATTGTTATTATTTTTTGTGAGTAGAAGGACTGTGAAAAATCTTGAGTGTGAGCTTTAAGCAGAACCCCTTACATTTTGATTGAGTCTATTCAGCTTTTGAATTTATTTTTGGCTCAGTTTGCAAAAAAAAAAAAAAAAAAAAAAAGACATTGCCCAAGAATTGCAAACTTGCTAACAAGAATGTAAGTACCTTAGAGGAGGAAACTCCACATAGAGTCTAACGTTTTTTTCCCCCCTCTGACGTAGAGATTTCAGACCTCAACCAGGCACCATGCTAGACTCGGGGAGCTAAAGATGAATAAGGCATTATACTGTGGTTAGTGAACTTTGGCATATAGGAAATAATTGCAGTTCAGAAGGATGAATGTTGTGGCAGAGTGGTGTATAAAATCCAGTGGTGGCATTAGGGGGTGTCAGGGAAATCTTAACTCTTGTAGGGATCAGACATGGTCATGGTGAGTTGAGAGGATTAAATGGTAGCATCTTATACACAGCTTGTCACGTTGGAGGCTTTTAACAAGTGGGTATCTCCTGCCACCATCTCTCCAGTTCATGGTCCTTCACCCTACAAACGCTAGCCTCCTGGCCATGCAGCTCTTAGATATGTTTTCTTATCTCAGGGGAACTAACGGGCTCTGTCTGGTTTCTCCCACCCTGTACGATGGCCTGGAAACATTCAGTCGTAAGGTCATAGGATTTGTTACTTTTCCCTCAGGGATCCGTCATGGCCTAATGCTTAGTGCCTTAAAAACCATGCTTTCACATATTTTGTCTATTTTTTGAGTTGTTTTCTTTTGGGGGGGAAGGGTGATGTAAATCTGATTTCTGTTACTCCTTCCCATATAAGTATGTATAAACATATCTCAGTTTTTATTAAAGAAAGCCCTTTAAGTTTTTTTATATTTATATGCCATAATTTATTAAACTATTCCTTTATTGAAGGGTATTTAGATTGTTACCTTTTTTCTTTATCAATGAGATATAATGAATGTCCTCAATAGTATCTGAATTGCACTGAATTTTGCATATACAATTAATACTTATTGAGATACTTAAAACTGTATACATGTCAACAAAATCGAAGGCTTATAAGGCTAGAACTGTATTTGGCAAAATATATAATATTATTGAAAATTCTTATTTGAAGATAGGATGTTCAAAAGAATTAAAGCAAAAAGTGAAAAAAACAGGAATACACAGCCATATCCAGCTCATCCAAAGTTGTAGGGGAATTAGGTATTTGGGACAAATGTCATTTCTGGACATCTGACAGGTAAAAAAATGAGCAAAAAACAATTTGATTTTAACCTAATTATATGGAAATACTGAAAACTGTATTATATACTTTTTACTTTTAGCATAAAGAATAAAATTAAAGAATTTAGCTGCATCTTGAGGATTCAGAATTATCCTTTTTAACACGAATGTTTATGGTTTGATGTAGAAGATATGGGCATTGAGATGAAACATTACTGGCAAATGGCCTCAGCGTTAAAGAAGTAGATGGCCATGCATTTTAGCTGACTTCCTGGTAGAATGACTCTTTTCTTCCCAGTATTCTCATAGTGTATATTTAATCGGCAGACCTATTATATCAGTTATCAGGGCCTATCTCTTCAGAGTGATTTATGCTCAGACCTCTTTATTCGACTGGATTTTTAGTTCCGAGAGGGCAGGTACACGCTGTTCTTCATGTTTTGAAACGCCACAGTGCCAGGGGAAGTACTGGATATGATTAATTAAATCAGATACACAAAGAACTTAGGAAGGTAAAAAATTTCAAGCCCTCTTTAGATGACTAGGGATATAAATAAATACGTAATTTAAAACACCAATATTGAAAAAGCTAACTGTCTAATATTACAGCGAGACAGACGGCCTACCGCTTAGTCTAAATTTTATCTCTGTACATGTGGAGAGTTTAGCAATGTGTATATGGGTCAGCAAAAACACACAAAAAGAGTGAGAGATGAATGGAAAGGGAAAAAGGAATCTCTCCATTAATTCTAAGGATAGAGAGGTTTTCCCTTTGGCTTCTCAGAAGGAAGAGGTAAAAAGCTTAGGCTGGAGTGCCTTGTGTCTTCTTTCCCATCCAGTGTATTGTCATGAAGCCAGTGAGAAAGAGAAACCCTTAATATCCAAGATATTAATTACTTAATTGAACAGATGTGTATCTTGAGCACTTACTATTCAATTATCATTTTGCTGGCAAAATTCAGGATCTACTTTTTAGGTGTTTACTAACCAGCTAGAGTTGACTTCCTCTGAAATGGAATTTTTCTTTGTGGTCAGGAAGGTAAACCTCAACAAGGATGAATTAGAAATTAGAATATGGTGTTTCCCTGAAAATAAGACCTGAACAGAAAATAAGCCCTAGCATGATTTTTCAGGATCACATCCCCTGAACATAAGCCCTGTTGCATCTTTTGGAGCAAAAATTAATATAAGACCTGGTCTTATTTTCGGGGAAACACAGTACAAGGCAGTTGTGAAAGGTTTTCCTTCATACCATGAATAATTCTTGCCTTGCCATTTGAAAAGTGAATGTGGAAAAAGGATAGCAAGCCCCTACCTTAAGCAAGATAACCTTTAGGAAGATTTAGATATACCTTGACAGAATTATCACCTGCCTTTGAAAAGCGTTGTAAATTTTATTCATAATTTATGATTGCTCCCCCTGCCCACTCTCCAAGCCAACTTTAAATTAAGAGAGAAACATGCTACTTCCTCTTTTCTCGTAAGCATATTGAAACAGTTGTATTATCGAAAAGTACAATGCATGGCGGCATTTTCACTTTCTGTGGGGATTATTTATGCATCGCAGAGTGGTATGAAGTAGGCTGTAGGAAAGATAGACTATAGAAGAAAAATGGCATGCTGAGAAGCGTGTGGAAGGTGTTTCCAAGGATTTGACCATATAGTTTAGAGAGAAAAAAATGATCTTAGAAAAATAATGATGAGCACTGAACTCGATGCTGTTTTTCTAATCTGCTGACCTCTAAATGCTATAAGACTGTTTTAGAACAAATTCTTGTCTGACAAATTTTCTTTCCTGAAACAGTTTGGTATGTGGTTAATTTTATAAATTGCTTTAAATGTTACTTCTTTCTATTTTGGTCACTCATGGAATCAATTCAAAATGATTGATTATATCGAATCCTTGAATATAAAGGTTAATAAAGATAGGGTAGATTAAGAATAAATACCTCCAGCAGTAGAAATGGATTATTTCAACACCTTCACTTCCTACCACAACACCCTGAGATGGACATATCTGGGTGTCGACTCTCTAAAAAAGTTGTGGAGAAAATAGCAGCAAGTACTACCAACAGTTCTATCATTGTACCTCTCACCAGCGTCTCCCCATTTTCTCCTGCCCGCTCCCCGACCCTTGCAACCATCCTTCTACTCTCTGCTTTTTATGAGTTTTACTTTTATAGGTTCTACATATCAGTGAGATCATGCAGAATTTGTCCTTGTCTCTCTCTGTCTGACTTATTTCCCTTAGCACAGTGTCCTCCAGGTTCATCCATGTTGTTTCTTATGGCAGGATTTCTTCCTTTTTTAAGGCTGAATAACACTCCAGTGTGTGTGTGTGTGTGTGTGTGTGTGTGTGTGTGTGTGTGTGTGTGTACCTATCACTATATATATTTATTACACATGCATCACTAAATATGTATATACGGGCGGTGCCAAAATAATGTATACAAGTCGACACTGGTCAGTGTTGCTCAAGCAGTAGTTTGCCGTCATCAGAAGTGTCTGGACACGTGTGGGAACCACTTTGACCACCTCTTGTCATTGCAGAAGTCAGACGTGACTTGTACTCATCTTTTAGTATTGGTATATATTGAGTATTACAATTTTAATAGTTTTATTCCTTTCTTAAAATGTGTATCATGTTTTTGGCACCCGGGATATATTGCATTGTGATATATCACATTTTCTTTGTCCATTCATCTGTCAATGGCCATTTTGGTGGTGTCCCTATCTTGGCTTTTGTGAATAATGCTGCAGTAAACAGGGGAGTGCAGGTGTCTCTTCAAGAAGGTGCTGTTATTACAAAAATTGTCTTGCTAATTTAAAATATTTCTAGTTTTTAACCCCCCACATAAAGAGCACTGTGGCTCGTATCAGCAGCTCATCAGTTGGTCTTCATTTGATCTGGTCTTTGGATGGTTGGTCACTGTCAGCGGCAGCCCTGTGGCCCGGGGCTCATGCACCAGGTCCGTGGACAGCACTGGTTTTCAGATGATGGTCCATGGAACCCAGGGATCAGGAGGTGTGCCTCTTGTGTTGCCGAAAGAGAACAGCTGGAGGCTAAGTGGACAGCCTGGTCCCCTGCTCAGGTTTGAATTAGAGCCATTCCACATTTATCTGTTTCATGCATTGGCGTTCTACGAAAGCTTTCCTTTGGAGAAAGTTTTCCTTCTTACCTTCCAAAGAAGATCCTTGCAAACCCATACCGTGATGGAGATGCACTGCTAGGTTCTCTCTCTCTCTCTGTCTCTCTCTCTCTGTCTCTCTCTCTCTGTCTCTCTCTCTCTCTCTCTCCTTTCTTAATAAACACCCCCCCATGGGTAAAAGTGGAATAGACATGAAAATGGAAGAATACACAACCAGTACCAGAAGCACTGTAATGATTTATAATTGCTACAGTTATTAATGCCACGTCATTAATGATGGCTCACTGAGGGATGTGGCAGAGGAACAATAAATTGCAGGCAATCTCTAATTCTTTCTGCCTGCAACTTCAGCTCTTCCTTCCAATTTTAGACAGCAGGTAGGAAAGCAAGGAAGCGAGAACATGGTGCTATTCCGGGGATAACCTTGAATTATTCTGACGTATAACAGAAAGTTAATCTTTTCTATGACTGACACTCTAATTATTACTATCACAATGATTTCAACACCCCTCATTATGAATGACATCACACTGTTTGAGGATTTTCTCGGGTAAGGCGCCGACAGTAGGAAGCCCTTGCGTTGATTTTAGAATATGATATTTATGGATGGCAAAGGGGTACGTTCTGTCGAGGACACCTTAGATTTTGTAGGTGTAACAGCTCTTATTCTGTTTATTATTTTTAAAATCATATGTCAACAGAGGGCACTTTGTGCAGCAAGAGAGAAAACATCCTTGGATGGTGATGAGTGATTCTGCCTCCCAGGATGTGGGAGGGTCCCGGGGGTGCCCTGGGAACAAGGCTCCTGGGAGGGTTAGTCGGCTGGAGAGAAAGGGAGGAGGCCCAGCTTGGACAGCAACCTGGCCAAGAGGAGGGCGGGGATGAAGCCAGATTAATAAATTCGTGGAAATAAAACCAAACAGCTTGTTGGTAGTAATATGATCCTCCAAGGAGAGTTTTTGTGGGACATTCAGATCTGGAGAAAAGTGGGATTTATGAGAGAAATATAACCAAGAAGATAGGATCCTGAGCTCATGCAAGAACTTCAGCAAAGGTGGTGCATGTTCTCTTCAGGAGTAAAGTGACTTATTAAACTGAAACTGTCACAACCTAATAGTCCTCGTCAGCTGGGCCGGCAGTGAGTGTGGGCTAGGTCCTGGGACAGTGACACATTGGGTGATGCCTCCTGTAATCTGACCCACCTCCCTTTGTTTTGCTAATGGGTTGGCATGAACAGGCTGGGCTGCTGGAGGGACCCCCTAAACTACACGGTTCAGAGGTAAAATGTTTGAGAGAGAAAATGCTTCTGGGCTTCTTTTCTTTGCAAGCAGGATTTCTGAAAACTTTCTGGGTTGTCACTTTCAGAGGCACAATGCCAAATAGCCAATCCAGTAAAGTTAGACGAGGTAAGACTTACCTGTGTCTTTATAAATCACGGCTTGTTCTGGAGGGATGATCATGGGTAGGGAGATTGGTAGCCACCAACATCACTGATGGATCACAAAGCCTTTGCAGGAAATCTGCTCCAAAGTCTGGGGAAAATCGCTTCAGACACGCTTCACCAGGTGCAGGCTGTGCCTCAAAGGGCAGCAGGGAGGTGACCGCTGCCCTTCAGAGCCTTCAAGACCCTGCGAATGGGAGGGGGGGTGGACATTACTGTATTCAAATCAAGAAAAAAATACCTCTCATTCGATAATGTCATTCCTCCTTGGAGGAAACTGCCAGTCACACAGACCTGGGGGCGAATTCCTGATTAATCATATATCTGGTGACCTTGGACACATTATGTCACCTTGCCAAGTCTCCCTTTGTATCTAAAATGGTATCGTGATGATAATTTTCTCATAAGATGAGGATTACAGAAACGGATGCTTGCAAACGTGTCGATAGCTCTTCTTATTCTCATTGTTATGAATACTAATCAAAATGATATGCAGAGTCCCATAAAGCTTCAGAAATGTGAGAAGTCAAGTTACAAACTACAAATGTGACCCCATCATTTTTCTCAGCAGGTTGAGTAGAGGGAGGAAATCTAAGAGGCCAGGGGCACGAGGAGGGCTTTCTCTAAAGATAAGATTTGTCCCCCTCATCAAGTATACATCAAATTGGGGAGAAATGGTCATGTCAGCTTGAACCTAACAAAAGTTGAGATGATCTGGAAAACTTGTATAGCCAACAGTTGGAGGTCTGTTTGCATGAGGTGTGAGGGTCTTCTGAGTGAGAAGGAGGAAAGAAGGACCAAAACATGGTCCTTCTGACCTAACAGCAAAGTTGACTTGTTTGTTTTTTGCTGGTCAGGTTTTGCATGTTGCTCTGGTGAGACACATTGTAGCCACAGCACATGTGACAATGGAACTCTGACCCAAATAAGAGTCCCAGATGCCAAAGCACAAAACTGGTAGCAACCAGTTCTGGAAGCTAAACCTCAACCTGTGCAATAAACAACTCCTACCCGTGAGGACATGATCAGTGTTTGGCAAGCTCCCTCTTTTTGCCCCAACTTTCAACTCAGGACCAACCATAGAAGGCCAAAGTCTGTGTGTGCTCTAAACCAATCACACGTAGTGCGTCCACCTCCAGCTTCCCCATGGCAACGACCTCCTAGATCAGAGCACACCCCAAGCCTTCCTTTTTTTTTCTTTCTTTTTTTTTAATGACAAAGCTTTCCCACTTCCCTGCCTGCCTATAAGTCTCTGCCAAACCCCCGAGATGGGGGCTGACTCCCTTGTCATTCCACGCTCTGAATAAATCACCTCTTTTCTCCTTTGGGTTGTTTCCATTTATTACCATGTTCTCGTGCTTCTTTGTTTGTTTTCATGAAACAATATTGTTTCACATTAGTGTATTAAATTGCCAGTGAGTTGAGTAAATGAATGTTTTAGAGTAGTGCTGTTGTTTGATCTCCTACCCTTGGGTGTTTGCAAGTCCTGGTTTAAGAAACACTGAATTAAGGATTGTTTTTTCAAAACAATTTTATTGAAGTATAAGTTACATACCTCATAATTCACCTATTGGACGTGTTCTCTCAGTCTGTGTTTATATTTCATTTTCTTATTTATATCTTTTGAAGTGCAATAGTTTTTAATTTTGATGAAGTTCAATTTATCAACTTTTTCTTTTATGGGGTGGTTATACCTTTGGTAGTGTATCTAAGAACTCTTTGCCTACCTCAAGGTTGCAAAGGTTTTCTCTTAATTTTTTTCCTGGAAATTTTATCTCATATAGTTGTCTGTGATCTATTGTGAGTTGATTTTTGGGCATGCTGTGAAGTCAAGGTCTAGTTCTACTTTTTGCCTGTGAATATCCACTTGTCCCAGCACCATTTGTCGAAAAGATTATCCTGTTTCCCATTGAATTGCCTTGCCACCTTTGTCAAAAATCAATTGACCATAAATGTGTGAGGGTTTATTTCTGAATTTTCCATTCTGTTCCATTGATCTGTATCACACTGTCTTGATTATGGTAGCATTATAGTAAGTTTTGAAACCAGGTATTGTAAGTTACCCAGTGTTCTTCTCTTGCAGAATTGTTTTGGCTATTCTAAGTTCTTTGTGTTTCTCTGTGAATTTGAAGGTCAGTTCGTCTCATTTGCTGGAGACGTCCTTGCAGCATTGGCCCTGAGAAGGAGAGATGGTGCAGGCTGGCAAGTTGGTGACAGTGGCTGGCGTAGGAGCAGCCCCAGGGCACTGCTGTGGTGGGTGGGGGTCTCTTGTGCCTGCTAAGCAGATGGTAAAGAACAAGGGCTGAATACACTACACAGGGCTTTGGACAAGGCATCTCACGAGCACATAGGAAAACTAGCGGCTGAAATCACTAAGCACTCTCCCCTCGTCAAAGCACTTTGCAGTCATAAGTTGCATAATGACGGTTTGGTCAACAACTGACTGCATACACGACCATGGCCTCATCAGGTGGTAACAGAGCTGAACACTTCCTACTGCGTGGACATGTTGCAGCCATCGTAATATCATAGCGCCACGCACTACTCACGTTTGCGAAGGTGCTGCTGTACACAAACCTGCCAGTCGTGTAAAAGTACAGCACGCACAGTAGTGGGTGATACCATCCAGGTTTTGTGGGTTCACTCGCTCGATGATGTTCGTACAATGAGGCATTTATCACAATGCATCCCCGTGGTGAAATGGCGCATGGCTGTATATGGGTTCTCACAATAACACTGTGACGGGATGGGATGACCTCTGTTTTATAGATGAGGAAACTGACGTTCAGAGTGGTTAAGTAATTACACTGTAAATAAATAAACGTCAGAGGTAGTATTCAAACCCAGAACATTGCTTGTCAGTAGTGTTATACAGCCCTGCCCACCGACCTCTAGAATTAGTGAAGGGGGGCAGACCCTCAGGAGGTGAGCTTGACAGAGGGGTGTTCAGAAAAGAGTGAATACAACTGGCCTGACTGCTATCCTCAGGAAGGTCTGCTCGCAAGCTTTGCCCTCGACTGGCACCTGCGAACTTGGATTTTAGGATTATTCTTCCTTCCACCATAAGATACGAGGGCTCACTGGGCCTGAGCTGTTCGTCCAAACGATGTGGTTTATTGCTGAACACTTATTTCCCTTCTGGAAGTCTGGCAACTCCATAGTGCCAGACAGAGGGTGCCTCTGTGATCAGCCCCCAGCAAAAGCCATGGGCACTGCGTCTTAAAGGAGCCCTTTGGTGGACAGCACGTCATAGTTTGAAGCTGGAGGAATTGAGCATGTCCCACGTGTCTCCACTGGGAGAGGACTGGAGGAAGCCCAATGCACTACTCCACTTGTTGGTTTTGTTTTATATTCTTTTTCTGTAATAAATGTTTGCTATGTGTATGACTGTACGCTGACACCCTCTCTGCAAATGACAGAACTTTGGAGTGATTTTGGGGACCCCCAACAAATGGGGATTCTTATTAAAAAAGGGACCACTTTTGAACCCTCAGGCTGGTAACAGGCGCAAGGTTAAAAAAGGAACAGGATAGAGTCAGTGCAGAAATTGTCACATCCATTAACTGAGGAACCTAGAGAATTTCTGCTTAATTGCTACAAATGCTAAAGTTGAACAATGAGCTGGTGAGAATTCTTAGTATATTCTTTGAAGATTAAATCACAGGGGAAGTCAATTAGAAAATGCAAGTGAGGAAAATAAAAAACAAACTAAATGTGAAAAATCTGGAATTAATGATTAAACACCAGAGTAAGCAGTTTTGGGCACGAGTTCTCCTGTACATTAGTTAGATGTATGTTCTACTGATGGGAATATTTTTAAGATACTTAAAGCAATTCACATCTCTGGCTGGAAGAAGGAAGACCACTTATATCAACACAGAAAAAAATTGATCTAGGTTAAAAGTGGCCATTTTCAAACTTTTACTGTCAATATCAAAAGACTAATAAGTAGGGAATGCATACTTTGCTGAAAAGAAAACAATCACTTTAAAGGAAAATATATGGTGGTATTTTGTTTTACAGGCTTAAATGGAGGGAGAGGAACTGTAAATATGCAAGTGTGTATAATTTGTCCATCATATATTGTTTATTTAGTAATGCATTTACAAGGAGCAAATGAAGTATTGTACGTGGAAACTACAAATTGCCAAACAAATGTCAGGTATTGCTACTGCCCTCTGGTTATTGGACACAGTAGATAGATAAAGGTAGCGATGTGGTATCCACTCTATAAAGTAGAGGAATTTCTCATCTGGACAATTTTGTGTGTTTGCTGCCTTTCAGAAAAGTAATAAAGTCCCATTGAGATAACATCAGCATTTGTTGGGTGCTTGGTTATGAAGACATTATTTGCATTTATGTCTGACTCAAATTGTCAGGATTAAAGTCTTTTTCTCTGAATCTTAACTTTTTAGGGAAGGACTTCAGAACTGCTGAAGATTAATTAAAGGAACTAAGTGATCACATTTTGATCCAGAAATCTCAGAAATTGAAGAGCAGGGGATTAGGAATTTGGATTAGTCCCAAAAATCCCAAAAGGATTTTGTATATAACTCTGAATAGTAGTGACAGAAGCCATACATTCAACAAAAGGGAACAGAAAAGTATCTTGGAAAAGATATGAATACATATGAGAAGAATGGTTAGTAAGAGTGAAGATGACATTTTAAATGGCTGGTAAATTTTTCATTAAAATCAGGCTATTTTAAAATCTTGTAGTTTGTAAATAATTAATTCTGATTTCTAGTGCTGTTAGTCTGTGAACGAACTCAACAGTTGGTTTATACTTCTAGTTCGATTTTTTAATAGATGACACTTTTTCATCATTATTAAATGGCCAATCAGAACCCTGAGAGGCTGGATTCTTTCATTGCTAAGTCTTTTTAGCAGAGACTGTGTTCAGGGGAAATATTTCTGCAATAAAATTCACCAGAAGATCTTGGAGAGCTGTTTCCTTTGTCTTCTCCATTCTCCATTCTGTAGAAACATCTCTATCTTCTTTAGAGAACCATTTCTCTTCACTCTGCAGTGCTCTTTTCTGCTCTTGTCCTGTAACATGGGCTTTAACGTCACGCAAGCAGTCATGTCTGTTAAAGCGTATCTCCAGGGGTTTCACTGGGAGAAGCAGGACAAGACTAAGAGCATCTGCTTACTAAACAGGAATTTCTTACTTCAGTAATCTGACAATGACTGGCCATGTCGACTACAATAATGTGCATTATTTTTGCAAAAGAAAACTGTCGAGATTGTCTTCTGTGTAAGCATAGGTGGTGTTCAGAATAAAATGGCTCCTTTTGTGGAGAAAAGAAATATGCACAATACGACAGGAGAAAAAGGGATGCTGCATTGGCCTGATAATTCACTAGGGAGCCAGTCTTTCAGGCAAGTGCTAAGAGGAGCCTGTGTGAGTATGTGTGTTCGAGTGTCAGTGATCTATAAGACGCTAACTTTGGTTTGTCTTATATGGCCACTGTTTAAAAAAAATCAACACATGAATTTATTAGTATTGAAGTTTGCAACCAACCTCAGAACTTTAAAAACTGGAAACATTTCAAGCATATTTTAGCATGAACAGAGCACCTTAAATTTCGTAGGCATTATGTCCACATACAGGGTTTATTTTACTTTTGGAAGTTTTTTTTAAAAAAATTACAATACACATCAGTGTATATTTTATATAATAGCAGTATACATTTTGCAGCAGAAAAAGCAAATGAAAAAAAATCATTCATATATTCTATAAGAATGAGTATGTGTTTATAGGAGAGCCAAACAAATAACCTCAAGATTGAAAAAGCAATTCTGTGAATTTAAAAATAATTTCCTTGAGCAGACATAAAATAACCAACTCTCCAAGCAATGCTATTTTGTTTACTTCAAGGAAGGCAATTCAAAATGTGTTGTCGACTAGTCTAGTTGAGTATAAAAAGGCAGCATCACTTTATACTTATTCTGTAGTTTTCTTGACATCTTTTATTACGTAGTGGGTCTCAGTGCTTATTCGAAGAGGATGGCAGAAATAGTCGGCTTTAAAAAAGTTGAGTAATTTTCATCTAATTGTACTATACATACATTAATAATATTAGTAACCACCAATTAATAAGGGTTTCTTGAGTTCACATGTAGATTTCCATACATGAAGAAATACATATGTGGCTACTTATGTTAAGTAGTTAACTGCTTTAGAAAAGTGCTTGGCTCACAGAAAGGACTCAGTATTAATCAGTAATTATTGTATGGGCATATTAGTGGCTTATCTGTATATTATTTAACTGTATACTAAATACATAGAGATAAACCCTGCTCTATTAGTTATAAATATCTATTTGTAACTAATTGATTGGTAGCTGATAATCAATCTGGATTTTTGACTCTGCCCATTTCAATAGTGTGAGTGGCTGACAACCATTAAATACTAAAAGGTCACTGATTTTCTCGGCACTGAATGTTAATTTTGACACCATCTTGCCTGGGAAAAGAAGAAACGGGACACGAATGATTGAGGTAAAAGAACCAAAAAGAATGATCCTATGAACGTGATTCCTGTTTTCTATTACCACCTGCTACCGTTCTCTTTCAACATAAGTTTAGACTTTCTTCTCATTACATCAGTTGGCTTTATTGTAACACAAATCATTTTCTTTTTGAGTGTGACTCTGTCGCAAGGGGTCATGATTTCATTTGCGTTATTTACAGGGATAAAAATATTATTTGGCCTATGTATTCTCACAATGAAGGTGTGAGTGGATGTGGGAGGCAGCTTCTGACATGACTCCCCCAATTCCTGGTATTCACGTTTGTGTCATCCTCTCCCCTTGAGTCTGAGCTGGGCCTCATGACTTGGTTCTAAAGAACAGAAAAAGGCGAAAGTGACAGGTTTTCACGTCTGTGTTTAGGTTGCTAGCCTTCTCTTTGTTGCACTCTCTCGCATACTGCCGCGTGGTGAGATGCTCTGTGGAAGACCCATGTAGCAGGGGAGTGAGGGAGGCCTCGAGCCAGCAGCTCCTGAGAAACTGAGGCCTGGGTCCAGCAGCCTGCCTCCTGCCAGCCCCCACTGCCCAGCTGGACCTTGAGGTGTCTTGAGGCCTGAGTGATGTTGATGGCAAAGCTCCCCGCTAAGCCGATCCATGGAAACTGAGATAAGAAACATCACTTGAAGCCACTCACATTTTGGGGTAATTTGTTACACAGCAATAGATTAATAAGACAGTGGATACATTGAAGAGCTGAAAGTTTATTGATGAATTGGGGTCATGGAGACATACGATTTGGTTCCAGTTATCTGAGACTTTATATAAAACCTCTCTGAAGAGTTAAAAAGAATTCAACAGTAGCTTTGAACATACACGATTTTTCTAATCATTTCCCCTCCTTCTACTCCACACCCAGCCCACGCTGCGTGTCCTACTTATTGAGAATAAATACTGCTTAGCGATAATCCTATGACAGTAGAAGATTTCTTTTCATATAATTACTCACTATCTAAATGACAAGAGTAAAATAATTTGACAAAAATGCTTGGTGTGCCCTAGCTCTAGGCTGTGTCATGGCAGGGAGCATGAAACACAGCATATATTTTTAATACGTTCCGTACCCGTGAAACAAGTTACTGCTCCTGGGGTGTTCTTGATGGAGTGCTCCTGGGAGCTGGTTGGCCTGGATCCCACCTGTCAGGACGCATTACATCAAACAAGGCAATGAGGATTGCCACTGTCACATGTCACGTGCCACTTGGAAATTGTCAAATAAAAATTTCTTTGAACTTACATGATAGAAATTTCTCACTGCTTCCCCTATGTCAGTTACCTACCTGATCACTATTAGGAGTTGGCCATATTGCATTCCTACAACTTGGGGACAATATGTCCAGGTGAGGAAGAATGTAAGAAAAGGAGGGCTGGGGTCTATTGAGTTAACTCGCCAGAGAAACTAAATGAAATCGAGTGGCGTTTCTGGTTGCACTTTACCTCAGATCTAACTTAATGGTGTCCTGTAAGATTGGTCGCTCTGGTTTGAAGTTATTCTGTTCAAGTGTTGTGGTTTTCATACGCTGATGAATATAGCGGATTCTAAATAATTTAGTTGTTAGCTTAGGGGCACTTTTGGGCTGGTACAGAGCCTTCTTCTGCTTCTGTATTTAGGGCACTCTAATTAAGAATTTCAACCAGCAGCAGGAAGCAACCTCAGGTTATCTTGTGGTTTGTCTTGCCGGCTGTTCTGCTAAAAAGGGTTGGTGCAGGAGGAATTTGAGTTTAAGAGAAAACTTCCCCTAATTTCAATGACTTATGTTAGCGTGGGTCCTGCTGACAAAAGAATCAAGTGTTGATTGGTTTTAAATTTCGCTCTTATTGGATCAATACAACTGGTAACGATAAGCCAGAAAGAAAATTATTCGCTAGGGCCAGAATTGACCCTAACGATAACTGGTTTGTAGTTTATAGTGGAGTGTTACAAATATTCTTAACCTCATTGCTATGGGCAATTGGATAAACATGGCCTATTATACCATGAGCCAGATTTACTTACTCTCTGGGTATCTGCTGGTCTGTTTAGAGAGAAGCTGATCCCGATTATCTTTTATTTGCTCAGATTACTTGTAATCAGGTGTAGCAAGTTTTTTGCATCAAGGCACAAGATTTTTTTGCACCCTGACAAAGTCTGCCTTTTTTTTTTTTCTCCGGAGGCTTCTACCAGCTGTTTTCAGGTGTCTTCAAGAAATCATTCGTTCCAGTGTTACATAAAACATGACATGCTCTAAGTAATTTGACAGTGATGGACGACAAGGGCAATCATGTTTATATATTTAACTTTAGAGTTATTACTCTATTATAAAATCACCTAGATAAACCCTCTATTGTTTCAAGAATAAAAACATGCTGGCATGCTTTCTCGTTTCGGTCAGTTAGGGTAGGTGCACTTAAAAAAGAAAACTCCAAGGAAAATGTGTGCACAGGGTAATGCATTGTCTTTCAACCTTTTAGAGAGAAAGAGAAAACATCAGTGAGTCAGAAAGATTGTCCTCAGATGTTCATAAAGTTTCATAGATATGGCTGGTTGGATCAGGAAAAATGCTTCTTTCATAACTTTTGTGTAAAACTGGCTATAATCTTTTGGATCAGTGCTGCTTTATGTATATTAATTTTATGAAAAAATGTGTTCATTATTACAAAGCAGTATCTGTTTATTGTAGAACAAAATATAAAGTTAACTTATCTAAGAAATCTATAATTCTACCCTCCAAAGATTAAGCTCTAATCCTTTGATTATGTGCCTTCCAGGTAAACACACACATAATTTTTTAGCTTTGCTGGTATCAAGAATTATGCTTTTTCCCTCCTTGATTTTAACTTGCTTTTTAATTCAACAATATCTTGCTAACACGTTTCTTTTTAATGAATATGGCATCATCATTAATATTCTTTTAAAAAGATTTTTATTAAAATATAGCTAACATACAACATTATATGAGTTTCAGGGGTACACCATAGTTATTTAACATCTACATACCTAAAGAAATGATCACTATGATAAGTCCGGCAACCAGCTGACACCGTACCACAATATTATTGACTATATTCCCCATGTACTTTACATCCCATGACCTATTTGTTTCATACCTGGAAATTTGAACATTTTATTCCCCTTTATCTTTCCCCCCTTTTTACAATTTTTCAATTGTAAAAGTTGACATTCAATATAAATTTATATTAATTTCAGGTGTACAGCATAGTGGCTGGACATTTATATGATTTATGAAGTGCTCTCCCCAATAAGTCTAGTACCCGCCTGGCACCATACATAGTTATCACCATGTTATTGACTATATTCCCCACGTTTTACATCCCCATGACTATATTATAATTACCAGTCTGTACTTCTTAAATCCCTTCACCTTTTTCATCCAGCCCCCCAACACCCTCCTATCTGGCAACCCCCAACTTGTTCCCTGTATCCGTGAGTCTGTTCTGTTTTGTTTGTTTGTTTATTCTGTTCTTTAGCTTCCACATAGAGGTGAGATCATTATCATTCTTGATGGCTGCCCTGGTATCTCACTACATGGAGGCACCGTAATTCATTTAACCAGTTGGCACTGTTGGTCATTACACTGTTGTTAAGTGTCCTGAAATAAATTTCCTTATTCATAACATTTTTAAGCCCCTGTCAAATCCTTTCTTTAGGGTACATTCCCAAAGGTAGGATTTCAGGATTAGTGGTATACTTTTTAAGTGTTTTGATGTACTCCAACTTTATTTTATCAAGTGAAAATTTCTGTTACCTCAAAGGACATGTTAAGATCCTTCTTGTTATTTGGTCCCTTTGGACTTTGTGACATAAACAACTCTTGGTTCAAACGTTGTCGTGTGTCTTAGATGACCACTAGAGGTCATCTAGGAAATTAAATATCCCACCTGAGCTCAGATTTGTCAGTCAGAGGTTGACCTTTATGGACATCAAAGAGAAAAATAGTCTTGAGTTAATGCTTGCTACTCTAATAACATTAAATATTAAAGTTAAATCACTTTCCTGCCTCCGTACCACCACCTGCTTTAAAAAAATGACTTTCTGTTTGTGGAAGACTCAGTGGCCTCTTTGTGTTTTCTCTGTGGTTGAGAAGTAGGTTACGGCCTTTTGCTTGGTTCAGGTGTCTTTTTTTACGATCTTTCTTGTTGCTTTCACATATTTTGCTCTTTTATACTTAATTTGAATTCATTTATGTCCAATAGTGACTCTTAAGAATTCTTAGAGTCAAAATGCCTCTTTAAAGCATTTTGTTCCTGTTTTATTAAGGTGGCAAGTGTTTTTGCTACTGCAAAAACTTCTCCCCACCCCTCTATTGTGCTGTAGTTTATGTAGGGATGTGCCAGAGCTTGCTTCACAATCGGTATTCTTCTCTGAATATATTTCCATCTTAATGGAGATGCCATGCTCATCATTCTTGAAGGCTGTGGTAATTAGTGCTTTTTAACCAATTAGCGTTGGCCTCGGTGGGTGAGAATGATTTCTTTCGATACTCTGCCATTCTATGCACAGAGGAAATTATGGCAGAAAAGATTTTTAAAAATGTTTAAATTGCAAAAATTGAAAGAAATTTTTGTTCTAAAAGTCTTCTATGATTACCTTGAAGATAGACCAGAGGTGACAAAAACCATCTAAGTAAACGAGTACACGTCTAAATATAATACATGTGGGGTATTAGTTTGTATTCTAGACATTTAGATAGCTACCCATTTATTAAGAATGTGTCACACTGATCAAGTAAACCTCCAAATTTCTTCTGTCAGTCTTAACTTGTTTATTTGAATCATTAATATCCATAATCTCTTATATAACATAATGTGATATACAAACTAATATGTTATATAAAATTTTATTATAGTTACATTTTTTTAACACATGCATGTACTTTTTTTTTAAGTTAAATGTTGGTCATAGTTTGTGGTAAGCTAAGTTCTTCGCCCTCTTTCAATGTACTCTGTTGAAGGAATTTTTTTGATAATCTTTCAAAATGTGGGATTGTATGAAAACACATGCAATAAAATCTCATGATAAGAGCATTCAACTTCTCACTTTCTAATTCATATTCCATTTTACTCCCACACAATTTAAAAAAATGATGAAATATCACCTGTAATAATCGCTTGGAAGGTCTTTCAACATAGGAAAATGCCTTTACTTAGGGTGGATGCAGTGATAAAGTTGACACTTGATTTCAGGGTGCTCAGATAATTGTGAAGCTAAATGAGGTACTCATTGAAAACCACTTCTTGTATAGTTGTGTTTTTGAACTTATGTGCCATTGTGTGACAATGGCATAAATTCTATGAATGTTCTTCAAGGCTCAAGAACTGTTGAGCCTTAGGATGTTTGTTTGTTCTTAGGATCCGTTTAGACTCAAAAATTATTGAGGCCCCCCAAAGAGCTCTGGTCTATGTGTGTTGCATTAGGGACATATAATGTATTAAACTTTAAGCTGAGAAAATTAAAACAAGTATTGATTATTTAAAAATAAACTCATTCCATGTTAACGTACATAACATTTTAATGGAAGCTAATCTTCTCTACTATAACTAAAAAAAAGAAAAACTTTAGCAAGAAGAATGGCAGGCCTTGTTTTACATTTTTGCAAGTCTTTAATGTCTGGCTAAATAGAAGACTGCTGGATTCTTATATCAGCATCTGCCTTTTATCTGCTGTGACATCACAGGTTATGAGCCTCTGGAAAACCTCAATGTATGCTCAAGAGACAATGAGAATAAAAGAGGCAAATAATGTCTTTGTATTATCATGAAAATAGTTTTTACCTCATGGTCTCTTTGAAAAGGTCTTAAGGATCCCCAGGAACCCCAGATCACACTTTGTGAACCACTGTACTAAACTGTAAAAAGATGGGTAGCCTTATATATCTTTATTGTGGACTAAGAACGTTTATGGGAACCATTATTGTAGGGTGATACTGGAATGTTACAGAGGAGGGTTTCCAGAGGGTTTGAAGAGCAGCTCGACCCTTCATTTGTTTTGTTATCTTGGGAGAGTTAAACTTCTAACCCTCAGTTTCCTCATGTGAAAAGTGAGTATAATAATATGTATTTCATTAAATGTTGTCTCTAAGGATTGGCATTCTTAGTTACCTGCAATCCCATGTGGTTTTGGTTATTTTAAAATTAGTACTGAAACCCTGGTGGACTCTGGGTTTATTGGTAAAGACGTTTCTCTGGTCCTGTGAAGTTGAGAACCCAGCTGGCTCTGTATTGGGGTAAATTCAGAAAACATATGAATGGCTACAAGATACTGTGGTATCTGTACATGAAGTCAGGGCTGCTGCTACTGGTCTTCTCCCTGTGGCACTGAGGTTCCATGGGGGTCATGTCACGTGGGCCAGCCAGCAGGCCAGCAGGAGAAGTGGGGCGGGACGCCATGCTGTTCACCTCCAGAGTCAACCACATTCTGAACCAGTGTCCTCCTCAGCCTCTCCAGGAAGTGTTTCGATGTTCATACTCCCAGCTATGGAATTTGAACCCAGACTTGGATTCTTCTCATTTTCTAAGTGCAGTCTACATTGTGGAAAATTTATTAAAATTTGCTTCCATTGTTCGATGCGCTATGGGAGCATGGCTATAAAATAAAGAGGTGCCTAAGGTGAATCTCTTCCCTCATTCACATGTAGTTACCACTTCGTGGGCTCGTGGGCATCGATGCGTTAACGTTAGTTATGCACGCTTTTCTTGGCAGCTGGTGTGGCTCTGCCAGCATTTCGTGTTACTGATTGTGTAGATGTCTTCTTAAGTTCTTCCTATAGAGTTTTTCACCCTGGATTGTGTAAGGCATGATTTTCAGCATAATTGTCATCCAACTGAAATGTGTTTTTAAACATTTTAAACAAAGAGAACGTTATTACTGTAAATAAAGAGGACGTCTTTCATTTATTGGATTTCATGAATGAAGTATCTCAAATGAGTTCTCTTTATCCATTTTAATTAATTTTAACTGTATTGAACCATCTTATCATGTCAGTGACATCATTCTCCAAAGCAGTAAGTTGAATTTGGGTTTCGCAACACCTATTTGATACAAAAATTATATTTTTATATTTACGTAGCAATTACACGGCTGATTCAAATCTCAATGTAAGAGGATAAGATTGATCTTTTCTGATGAGTTTTCTTTCTTTTAGCTGAGAAGCAATGTCTGTGTAGAGCTAAGCTGCTAATATTCATTGTTTTTCTTGAGGTGATATGTGCAATGTAATTTGTGTTAATAAGGGTCAGCATTGCCATCTGGACTACAAAATGAGGCTGCCTCTGGAGGAAAGAAATCTCATTTCTAAACTCATTATAAGAGTTTCCTTTTAGCAACATTTATTTCATGCTGATATTGATGGGAAATTTCATTCTTTGAGAGTCGGTTTTAAAAATATTTCAGAGTTAAGTTGGCTCAAATGCTGTCAAGTAGCACAGTTTCAGCAGTTTGAAGAAAGCTCTGAGTGAAGTGTAAGAAGTTAGAGGTGGATCCTAATTCCTGTGTTTGCTGGCTCCCATTGTTTAAAAAATGTCTGCCTCTCTTTGCCACCCTATCTCCTCTAAGCATTTTGTTTTTAATCTCTTTTTAACCCTGAACCGTTCAAGTCTCGCCTCCCTTGGTTTCTCATTGACCAAAGGCGTACACAGCTTTCTTCCTGTGCTATGGATTCTCTCTAAAACAGACGCCCTACCTCGCTGAGTCTGTCAGGCTTGCAGATCATTTGTCTGTATTTTCATTTTTTTCTTTTCTGCACCCTTTCCTGCCCTGCTCCCAGTCCGTCTCCATCTCCATTTGCTGTAAGAAGGCAGACCCCTCTTGTGTTAACATCAAATCAAAACTCCGTTTCATAAGGTCGTTTTTTTAAAAATTCCAGTTAAGCAATAACCCATCTGATGGCTCCCAAATTAATTAGATGACATCAAATCAGCCTCCATAACTTGGTAGAACAATTATATATGATTCTCAGACTTCTGGGGTTTGTTAAATCAAATGTGTTTTTAAACAGTGTCAAACTTAAGTGATTTTGAGTAAGGCAGATCTAAATATTCAGCTTAGGAAACATGGAACACACTCCCTGTGATGATTTGGTTCACATGTTGGTGACTGGTTTTAATGAAAGATTTCAGCCCTACACGAGATTATAGGCAGTATTGCCGTAGACAGCAGACGGTGCCGATGGACAATCTTTTCGATGTCTGGAAAGGATTGCTCTTTCTACACCTGGGAAAATGACAATGGGCTTGAGCATTCCGAACAGAGACAGCAGCATGTACAACGGCCCGGTGGTACCAGCCGGCGTGGTGTGGTTTTCATCCCCCTCTAGTGGACATGGGGGTTGCTACCTGTTTCTGGCTTTTATAAATTTTGTTGTTATGAACATTCTCCTATGGAGCTTCTGGTGAACATATAGACACATCTCCTTTGGGACTATAATTAGGAGGAAGTGTTCAGGGTTATGAGGAAGATGTATGTTTGGCTCTAGTCAGAGGTAAGACGACTGGCTAGTACCGGCTCACAGAGTCATTTCGCCACGTCTCTTCCCAAGTTCCTGTTCCGTGATGTCACGTTGGTAGCTTGACATTGGCTATCAGGAGAGTATTTATACTATAGAAATAGGCAAATACAACAAATCAGGCTCACACCCAATCTTCCCTGGGAATCAAACATTTATTGACATCCCACTGGCTTCCATTGTGATTTTCCTACTTTTCTATTTTTCCTTTCTTACTTTCTGTTTTTTTTTTTTTTTTTTTTTTTTTAACCAATTTACGTTCCCATCAACTATATCTGAGAGTACCTGTTCTGGTAATTCTCACCAACATTTGTTATCTCTTTTAAATTTATTAGGTTGGTGCAACAGTAATTCCTTTTTTGCAATTATTTTTAACCTTTTCAACCACAATTACTTTTGCTCCAACCTAATAGCTGTTCCAGTGGGTATGTAGTGGCATGTCATTTTGAGTTTATTGGCATTTAGGGAAGTTTGGAGTTATTCAAATTAGCCTGCTACCTGGATGGGTGAACCCAGACATAAGTTTTGCAAGCAGATGTTTCTCAACGAAGAAAGGAACAGTTGAACAAATAAAATAACTTACCTAAAACTATGCCATGTAAGAAATGCTCTTATTCCATAGGACACCTAAAGTTTAGGTGGTGTTAGTTCATTTAGAGATACTTGAAACTTCCTTTGGAAACTGTCTCACTAGTCCTTTTACTTATACACTTTTGGATTAATGTTGATATGAAGTGAAATTTACCAATGTGCATAAGTAACAAAATGACACCTTGTGATGTCAGCTGAAAAGATGAATTTCTTCTCATCTCCGGCTCGTGCTGTGGAAATGGTGTGGAGCGTGGCTGGTAGGATGACAGATGGCACGAGCAACAGTAAACTATTAGCTGTAACACCATATCAACTTTTTCATGGTTTTCTTTGGGGGGAGGGGGGACTTTTCAGCCTGTATCACTGCTGCCAGCAGCCTTCTAACTGGTGATTTGTGGTGATTACCGCAGCCACTCAGCTTTATCTAAGTTCTGTGTTCTTCCACACCAGGCATCTGACTGATGGTAGCAGAGCTTAAAATAACTCAGTGCATTTGGATTTGAAAAGTTAAAAACTGTTTTAGACTGAAACAGCATTTGCTACTCTATCTGAAAATGATCTGTCTATCCAGTGGGACAAGCTCGGTGATATGCTTTGTAGTACATCTCCTATTAGTTCTTTCTTAATTTTGCAATGGAAAGTAAATGAGGGGACATAGGAATATAGAAATTCACACACTTCCAGAGAAGAGACACATTCTATAAAGCATCGGGGATGTTACATCCAAGAAACAATTTGAATGCCACACTGATATGAAAAAGTGGAAGTGGCGTGGCTGAAGAGTGAGATCAAGACCCTGATAATAAAAGAATACTGAGGAAAAATGTATGGAAAACTGTATGCCGTGATTCTGCATCGTGCCACTTTTTCGGGCCGCCTTTAATGTATCTTTTGGGATAAACTGTGTTGCTGATCACATTGTCGTGAATAAGCAGAATTGTAGGACTATAATACTCTGTGACAGAAAACGTCTGTATTGAACTGGCAAACACCTGTGCATTGAGGAAAACCAGCAGTCAGTTATGTGGAATTCTTAGGGATTTTAAAGCAGATAGGATGTGTCAGTGGTTTATAATCAACCGAGAGGGTTGCTGGAGGTACAGGGGAAATGAGTGTGAAGGAATAGGTTAGAGGTGCTGAGGTTAAGAGGACATAATTCCAGTAATTTCACACCTTGACCTGTATCCACACCATCTTGCTTCCTATCTTGTCCTTCCTGATATCTTTCGCTTGTGCTCTGAACCCAATCCATGCTTGTCCCCAGCCTGTCCCTCTCCCTGGGCCATTCCCAATCCTATCAGCACACACACACACGCTCTGGTGTTCCTTGTCTTTGGGAAAAATACAACAAACCCCAAACCTCTGGGTCCCCATGTTCCCTCCAGCAGTCTTTCCCTCCTCGGCTCCTGAATCACAGCTGAACAGGAGAGAGACAGAGATGTGACTGTTGCCTTACTGGCTTTCTCTCCTACTCATTCGAGGGAGACTCGAGATGCCAAGTCTTCTGTGTGACTTCCCTGAACCTTCTGTCGTGAACCACGCCCATAACATCAAGGTTGCCAGACCACTGGACATCTTTCTGTCCTCATCTTTCTCCACCCCCCTCTCAGCAGCATAGCGTACGAGGTCCTCATGGCCGGAGCCCTGCCGCTTTCTCCAGCCACATCCTCTGCCTGCCCCCTCTTTTCCGGCGAGCTCGTCACACCTGTCTTTCTTTGAGATCTTTTAATGCATCCTCCTCGGGGCCTGTGGCTGCTGTAAGTCTGTGGGACAGAGCGTCTCTCCTCTCTTTGGATGGGTTGTTTCTCATTCCCAGGTCTCAGCTCAATGGCTTCTCCTTAGAGACAAATAGACAAAACAAGTGCCTATGGTAGAGAAGAAATAAGGGGCTAAATATCTTTACCACTTGATTTTTCTATTTGGCACTTCTGATGTACTTTATATACTTGTGGATTGATAGTCATATGCTTACTTCTTTTTTCTTCATCTCCCTTACTAGAATATAAACTCCATAAAGACAGGACCCAAATCTAAGCATTGTTTGTAGTGGTATCTTTGTTACCAAGAACTGTGCTAGGTATGATCTATGAATGAGTAAAAAAGGGACCAAATTAATTATAGCTTATGTTAATATTCCCATGCTTTCATTCCAATAAATTGGTCTTGTTTTGAATTCAAATAGTTAAATGGAAGATCCTCAAGCATGTTTTAAAAAAGAATTTCATTTTTCATATATATGATACTGCTATAAATAAATTGTGTCTTCATTGAATTTTCATCCAAAAATGTTAAGTAGCATTTAAAATGCTTTGGATTGCATCATAACACTGCCCCCCTCCAAACTGAATCTGAGTGCTTGTATTCAATATAAATTAAAAGTGTGTACCTTTATGCAGTATAAAAGGTGCTAAGATCCCCTCACTCCCAAATGTTCTCCTGCCCAATCTGTGACATTGAACTTCTGCCTGCCTTTGGAGCTTTAATGTCGCATGCTTTTGGGTCACTCCCCTAAGTCTTCTCAGCTCCCACTTTCTGGTATAATTGTAGCCAGAAGTGCAGAGTAATTTGAATGCTTTTGACAGGGATGGCTCTGGATAATCTTTTATTAATGTAATTAGCTGGGCTTAATTAAGGGTCAAACCTGAGGGGCTTCTCCAACCATTGCTAGTCTATACCCTGCATTAAAAGCTTTTAGTTTCACCCCAGATAGTTCCATTCCAGGACAGATAAATCCCAGGAGGACATTCTGACCTGGTTCTCTGCCCAGTGTGCACAAACAGATAACTCACTTTCAGCCCGAAGGTCCTTGTGTTTTTGACTTGTTAATCTTTTCGCATGGCAGAGGCATTGCTTCTGTCCTGTTTTCATTTGATTCTCTCTTCTTAACCCTCAATCTTCTCCTTATCGCTAAAATTGAAGCATTATCTTCAAAAAGCTGTTGATTACGACTTCTATGTCTGGGAGGCAAGGCCAATCCTGACCTCCTTTCCTTCACCATAGAAATTCTTACAACATAGTTTCTTATCATTTAGAAATTTCAGCAGGCATAGAGAGTTAAGGATAGGAAATAAAGGAAAGACATTCTTTGCTGATCGGGGAAGAACTTGGGCTGCTGAGAAAAGGAGGGTGGGTTGGGAGGTAGGCCCCTGAGAACCTGAGATTGAGAGCAGTGAATTAACAGGAGGGCTGGGAACTGGAAAGGGAGGTGGAAAGTGCTGTGTCGGGGTAAATAATGAATACAACACGTACTCATTCATGTAGTTTTCTCTGTCGTGGTTTGACTCCTACCAGACAAATGCCTGTGGTTGTATGGACCTTGCTCCAGTTCAGTGGAGGACATTCTTATTCCACACAGAGGAAATACTATGTGGTCCTGATGAAGTACTCCTCACCTTCATGTCTTTCCCCTTCCAGTTCATTTTGTACCATGGCTACCAAACCAGTTTCCTAAAACACACCTTGGATCATGTCAGGTTGCTGTTTAAGAATCTACAGTGGTTCCTCATTGTTTATTGTGTAAAGTGTAAACGTATCATCCCTCACTTTGACTACGTCCAGAATTATCTCCTACTTTACACACACTCTTTGATATCTCCCTTTACTCCAGGCTGTTTCTTGGCTTTGTATCTTTAAATTTATTTCTGTGGAACACATGTATCTTTGATACTAACAATAAGACCAGTTCTAATGACCCCATACTATCTGAAAGAACATAAACTTCTTTTAATAGAGTCATACACACCAACGAATCTGTCAGTTTAATGTGTGGTGTTCTGTGTTTTGTGTGTGTGTGTGTGTGTGTGTGTGTGTGTGTGTGTGTGTGTGTGTGTAGGCTTATCTTTTCTGGAAGCCTTCATCTTCTTGCCCCAGTCAAAACTTACTCTCTAGATTTGCTGCTCAGATGTCAGACTAGAGTTTCTTTTCAACACCATTATTGGAATTCAGTTCATTTCACTTTTCTTTTCTGCATCCTTTGTTGTCTGGATTTTATGTTTTCCTCTTTCTTGGATGCTTCCCCCTACCTTTGTAGAGAACATTTCCAGTAACTTCCTGAGAAACCATTTGGAATGTAAATCTTCTGAGATTGCACAGGTCTGCAAAATCCATATCCCTTCATGTGTTGATGGTTTGGCTAGGTATAGAATCCTAGGCTGACCACCATTTTCCCTCAGAACAATGGAGGCTTTCTCCATAGTCTTTCTGTATTCCTCTTGAGAAGTTTGATGGCATTTTGATTTCTGGTACTTTGTAAGAGATTTGTTTTTCTCTCTCTGGAAGCTCTTAGAATCTGCTCTTTATCTCAGGCAATTTGAAATATGGTGATATATACGCCTTGGTGTGTGGTGGTGGTGGCAGCTGCTCACCAAAATCCATTTTTCTTTCTGTGACATGGAACTGAAGCTGAGAGGTAAGAAACCCCACTTTCCAGCTCTTCGTGAAACTGGATGTGGCCATGTGACTAATTCTTACCAGTGTAAAGTTAGCAGGAGTGATGTGTGCTATTTTGGGCCAAGGCTTTTAGAAAACAGGTATGCTTCCTCTGTGATATTTCTTTTCTCTTGTACAGACTGGATGCAGATGACAGTGGTGAACTAGGGGATGGCAGAGCCAAAAGGACCATGGACACCTGGGTCATCAAGTGCCAGAGACCTTCTTACCCTCCTTGAGCTTCTATGTTAGTGACTTATAAACATTTATTGTGTTTGAGCCATTATACATATGGCCACAAACCCATATGGATATTCATTCCAAAACTCTTCTTGAGCTAGAACTCGTCTTTAATTTTCCTGAAAAGTAACATTAAACTTGAAGACATTAAATTCTTCACTTAATCTATAGAATGTATTGCTCATGTAAGTTGGAAATGAACTGTGGTAATTAGATCCATCACCAAGTAAATTGCTTAAGCTCTCCTGCCATTTGGAAAAACTTCACACTCATGGGTCAATGTTTTCCTCCTAAGTGACAATTCAAATTAAGGAAGAAAAATGTTGGCTGTAGTGGATTAGAACACAAAACACAACTTGAAGCCTAAATGGGATCTTTATATGGTTTTACACAAATGCCTTTTTATTCATTGACATTAAGTTATTCAAGGCAGAGGCTATGTTACATACTTCTTTTGTGTACCCTATCACCTCTCCAGGAGTAGTATTTAAAGTTTTCTTTCCCCCAACCCCATCCCACCAATATCAGGATCTCTTGTCAAAGTTGCACATCTCCTGATTAGAATCTGTGTGGAATTAGACTTTTAAAAGGCATCCAAGGTGATTCTCGTTATTGTAAAATATGAAACTCACTGGCTCACAGGGTGCTAAGTAGCTTAGACACTTAAAAAAATCTTTGTTTGGTTAAATAAGTGTTAATCCTTTAACATATATTATTGAAGTTTATTTACTTAAAAAGGGAATTAGGACAATTGATGATGATTAGGCTTTGATATGCAGTCTCCAGTGTCGTCTATGTAACAACTTACGATAGCTTCAGAGAGCATTTTTCCAAAGTTGGGGCAGGACCATTTTATAAGATATAAATAATCGAGTCTTGATGTTTTCATGTGACTTGCTCTTACATTCAAAGTATTCCCTATGAATGAGCCCAGTCCCCTCTCTCCTTTTGGACTATTTCCCTTATTTTGCTGGGGTTGCTTCTCCTCTTCTGTACTGCTGTATCATAACTCACCTCACGGCCATGTTTTAGAAGCACTATGACAACTACATTAAGAAGCATTTCTGATGATTTAGTTTCTAAAGTCTTTTCCTAGCCCTTTGTTTGATCTTTATAGTTTATAAGTAAGAGTATGTCTCTGCTCTCCTGGGAAAGGCAAATACAGCCAGGCACTAAATCTATTTACATACATAATTTTCACAACCACGCTGTAGTGTTCTTATTATCATCAACCCCCATTAAGAAATGAAGACACTGATCCATTGAGAGGTTGAGTAGCTGGGCCAAGGTTACACAGGTGGGGAGGATGACTCCGGAACGTGGACCCTCGACAGTGTCCCATTGGCAGAACTTGCACATTCTTGGGAGATCCTCTCACAGAGAAGTTAACATAATCTGAATACCACTGGTGAGAGCTGAAATAAATTTATCGTCATACTCTGTCAAGTATCTGAAGCTTTTTGAAAAGTTGCTTTTGGCTAAATGATGGCTGGGTCATAAACCTTATCATCTTAGCGAAGTACTCAGGGGCCACATGTTTTTAAGATTTCATTTCCTGTGGAAAAAAGAAAATGTTCTTCATTGCACTCTGCTGCTGAATTTTGACCTGGGCGTAAAAAGATGCCTTTCTCTGTGGAGAAGGGCAGGAGCCTTCCATTTGTCTTTCCCTGAGGGGTTAGCTATTCGGTCTCATTTTTGTGATAAGCTGATGAAGGGTCAGAGAATGTCCGCAAAAGGCAGCAAAACCCTGGACAGGAAGAAGAAAGGCTGCTCTCCTGTGGAGACCGTAAAATATATTGCCTGCTCAGGAAGGGTCAGACCCAGGAGACGTGGAGTTAACTGAAGTCAATTCAAGCTAGACTCAGCATCTGTACACCAGGACTGGTCAAAATTTGGTTAATGAAACTGGAGCCCAAATTGGAGATAAAATATTTAAGCTGTGGAAGCTGCAAGTCACTGCAAATAAAAAGTGAGGATATGCTGTCTTGCACCTCCTCCAAGGGCTGCTTACTAGTTGATGCAGGAAGACAAGACTGGGCGTGGGTGTTCACTCTGCTCCCGGTTTGCTTACAAGTCACAGAAACGAGAACAGCCAAGTCCCAGGAAGGAGTTTGGAAGTGAGAAAGAACAGGCAAAATTCAAACTGATTTTTAAAATTTCTTCTTAGATGGCTATGTCTCTATAGAGAGAGGACGTGATAGTAATTCCATCTTTAAGGGTATGGGAGCATCTTGACGTTAGGACTTTCGCAAACCTATGACAACACTTCCTACTTTCCATATGTTGTTTAAATGTGTAGTATCAAAGCACAGGTAGTTATTACCTAAACTTTTCCCCATTCTGAGCAATCCAAATAAATATTCCAAAGCTTCAAGTTAATAAGTAATGTTTATTTAGCACTGCTTTTCCCCCCCATTATTGTATTAAGTTAAAACAAATAGATGTGTGCCAAATGTACTATATCCCCTTTGTCCACCTGAGACATCCTTAATTGGTTACTACACACTAAATGTGACCTTGGATCTTTTTCTGTTTTTATTTTGTTTGGTGTAATTTTTATTTTTTACAGTTGACATTCAGCATTATTTTATATTAGTTTCAGGTGTACAGCATAGTGGTTAGACATTTATATAATTTACAAAATGATCCCCCTGATTGGTCTAGCACCCACCTGGTGCCATACATAGTTGTTACCATATTATTGATTGCATCCCCTATGCTATACTTTACATTACTGTGACTATTTTGTAATGACCTTGGATCTTTTTCAACACATGTGTCAGGTAGTCACTCCCATTTAATTTGAGTTGATACTTGAGGTGAAAGCAAAGGAATTATTAAGTGCTAATAGTGAATAAAGAAAGTAGTCATCAATGTGAACTAACTGTGGGACAGGTCAGATTGATGTAAAGAAATGAAATGTCTGATAATAAAATCATAAAATATCTAATAACAAATAGAGGCCAATTCTGAGCCAGGTATAGCAGATGCTATTGTCCCCTTGGCTACCTGAGTTTCCTTGTACCTGTGGACAACCCCCATCCCTCGACAGGTTCCCACCTTAGACACCAGCATCGTCCCTCTCTCTGCCTGTAGGTTTTCTCTGTGTTGCTAGAGGTTGCTCAACTGTAAAAGCTAAACCAGAAAGGTTGAGGGAGCTGACCCCCTGGGACGCAACCTTCCATCAGAGGGATGGGAGTGGAGGGCAGGTGCTTCCGTTTCCCTGGCCTCTGGTGGGAGGTTCCTGATGTGTGTCTCACAAGATCTCTAGAAGCTCTACAGCAAGATTGAGCCTCTCGTGCTTTTTAATGGCCCTTCTCCCATCCTTGTCTCACTTTCCTAACTTCCTGTCTTCCTGGGTTTACCTTCCAAATAATCTATCTGCCTCTAAGCCCTTGTCTTAGGATCTGCTTTCAGAGGAGCCCAAATTAAGAATCTAGGCTAACAAACTATTATAGGAACCATTTTACGGGCAGATAATTTTATAATCCACATCACTTTTAATGTTTACAAACAACAACTTTTAATGATAATATTATACAATTTTAGAGCTGGAAGGACCAGTGGTAAATTTTATTATTGTTCACCATTATTCATTTCCTCTCCCTGTGGGGAGATTATACAACCCTACTCTGTTGAACTCCGGAGTGGCCATGTGACATGCTTTGGCCAGTAAATGTGGGTGGAAGTGACATATGTCACTTTCCAACAAAGGCATTAGGAGCTGGCTGAAGCCATAAGGCAGGTAGACTTCCAGATGAAGCTGTTCCATTAGCCTGAGCCCAGGAGTGCATATGCCAGACATGGAGCTGAGCCTTAGCGGAATCGTAGCAAACTGTACAATGAATCAGAACCAGACTTTTTCCTTGTGAACACTGAAACTTTGGAGGAGTCTCTTGTCACAGGAGAACTTAGGCTAAATCGACTAATAAAGAACTCTTAAAAATAATTTAGTTCAGTGGTTCTCCACCTTGGTTAATCATACACATTTAGTACTCATAGATTTAAAATTTTTATTCTGATTCAGTAGGCGTGGGACAGAAAGCAGGAATCTGTATTTTAAACATCTCCCTAGATGGTTCTAATGATCTCGTCATTTCAAACCCAGCCATTTTGCCTATTTAAAGGTGAAAGGAGAGTGACAACTGGAAAAGTTGCTTATTCTTTAAGCTAATTTATAAAAAATACCACTGTGGTAGAGGTCAGAGTTTGACTTTTCTTTTTCTTTTTTTTTTTTTTTAAATAAAATCTTTTCTCTTAAACTGCCAAAGAGCAGGCTTAATTGTACATCCGAATAAGGGCAAAATTTGAATTAGTTTATCCAAATTAATAAAGTTTAATTGTATGTCATATATAGGCCACCTGGGTTCAAACCTAATCAAAAATTACAAATGCAGCACATTATTAAGGCCAGAAAGGCAGAAAGTAGTAGGGTTTTAATAACAGGAAGAAAATTGGTTGCATAGATATGCCCAGAAAAATAGGATTTTCATTTTTGCTGTTACAAGAGGATGGGCCCACAAGGAGAACTCATCATGGAAACCAGGACATCAAGTGAAAGGTGATTCAAAGACATCTGATGAAATTTTCTAGCGTCACACCTGGTGGCTAAATGTCATTCATTTGACTGGGTCACTGTACATGTTTACACTGTAGAAATGACATATTCAATTCAATTTTACTTTTTCTCATTGTATCGACTCTGGGGAAGGCATTTTAATAGATGCTGCTGGTGTCACAAATCACTGCAAGGGAAAGAAGGTGTAGGTAAAATATTAGCCCACATAAAATGATAATATAAGGCAGAATGTGATAATTATATTAAGAAAGGAACACCCTCTAAACTGACTTGGGTTATTCAGTGATCTGCTGCTCTGAGGGAACTTCTGCATTCTGCAGGGACACTCGCATAATTGTCCAACTTGGGGTTCCTAGTCAAGGATGTTGTGAAGTGTGTGTCCCAGGACTCACTGCTGCCTGGGCAGCTCTGAACAGGGGATTATAGCTCCACCGGTACTGCCTCACTGCCACTCCTCTCAGCTCCTTCAAATCTGACATTTGACACCTACACGTTTCTCAAACGGACCTCTCCAGAGTTCTCCACAGGGTCACACAATCAGCATCCCTCCAGATTTCGGTGCAGTTGGTAAATCTCTTTTCTGGAAACTTCTTTTTCTCTTAGATTTTATGATACTATGCTCTTCATTGCATTTCTACCACACACTCACCCTGTGCTTTCGGGATGTAATGACAAGAGCTTTCATTCACCAAAGACTTGTTTCATACCAGGGACTTTTTATGAGTTCTGTAAATATAACATAAGTATACATACTGTGAAGAGAAATAATTTTACTTAAGACTTACAACAATCCAGTGAAGTAGCTAACAATCCAGTGAAGTCCACCTTCCAGACAAGGAAATTTATGTTTGGCGATGTTCACTTCTTCCCCAAGCCCACACAAGGAAGTATCAGAGCTAAGACCCATGTTCAAGTCTAACCTTGTGCTCTTCAACACATGAGGGTCTCAGGACCTCTTCTGCTCTTAGAAATTATTAGCAGTCCCGAGGACTTTTTGTTTATGTTAGTTATAGCTATTAATATTTATCTTAATGAAGATATTTAAAAGAAAATGTAAGAATATTCATTCATTTTAAAAAAATACAGCCATTATACACAGATATAAATACTGTTATGAGAAATAACTTTGGGAGGGGGTGGCTGGTTAGCTCAGTTGGTTAGAGCATGGTGCTGATAACACCAGGGTTGCTGGTTTGATCCCCACATGGGCCACTGTGAATTGCACCCTCACCCTCCTTAAAAAAACAAACAAGCAAACAAACAAAAAAGAAATAACTTTTGTATAAATAAAACTGTAGTGAGAAAGTTCACATTAGTTCACAGTACACCTCCTCTTAGTGTCTGGTTTAATTAAAGATAGCTGGAGTCCCACATCTGCTTTTGCATTGAGTCTGTTGCTGTACTACATTTTAGTTGAAGTATGAGTTTGACAATTAAGTTCACAAACTTGTTGTAATGGTGTCACTAACCTTTTTAGATATCAGAGGGATTAATCATTAATAATTTACACCAAGTGGATAAACAGCTAACCAAGATTACTATTTTGGAGTGCTGAAAAGGCTGCATGAAAACGTTAGACGACCTGAACTTTTCGCCAACAATTCATGGCTCTTGCATCACGACAATGCACCAGCTCACAGGGCACTGTCTGTGAGGGAGTTTTTAGCCAGGAAACAAATGACTGTCTTGGAACAACCTCCCTACTCACCTGATCTGGCCCCCATGACTTCTTTCTTTACCCAAAGATAAAGGTAATATTGAAAGGAAGACATTTGGATGACATTCAGGACATCCAGGGTAATACAATGACAGCTCTGATGGACATTCCAGAAAAAGAGTTCGGAAACTGCTTTGAAGGATGGGCTAGGTGCTAGTGTCGGTGCAGGGCTTCCCAAGGGGAGTACTTTGAAGGTGATCGTAATGATATTCAGCAGTGAGGTGTGTAGCACTTTTTGTAGGATGAGTTCGTGAACTTGTTCAACTTCATATATGAAGAAAATCCAGCCTCACACAGAAATGTAGTTGGAAAAGGGGAGAGTCTTGTAATAACACTTGCAGATAGTTGTGGATTTCCTTCTTTGATAGTATACAAACATTCAACAAGTGGAGGTTTCCTAAAGGTTAGTTGCAACGTGGAATGTGAAGCCACATCAATAAATTCGTGCTTTTTACATCAATATTTGTTGACCCATTTGTGCTTTGAGTGGATCATTTTTACCTGTGTGTGACACTGGTCCAAGCCTTCACTTACACACCGCCCTTCATAATATTTCCGTGAAGCTAAACGTAAATTAGGAAACATGAAACCAAACATGAATGACTTGAAAACAGCTACCAAGTTTCTAAAGCAAATTGATAAGAGCTGATAATAAAACTACAGGAGTGAGGAGTGGGTATTGGGGGAAGGGGAGTGAGAAGGCAGCACATGGGGGGGGTGAGGGGGAGGCATGCGTCTTAGGCAATAAATAGGGAAAACACATACACATGCACACACACTCTCACACACAAAAGTACAGATACTTCAGGGAAAATTCTGGTTTTTATGCCCGTTGAATCTGATGGTGAACTTGGAATTGTCTTGATCATTCTGTGAGACTGATATATAGTATTTCTTAGATGCCCATGTCTCCACTTGATTTGGCATTAAATATAAATAACTATTCATCTTTTGCCATTAACCACCCAGTTAACTTTTTTCCCGTTGATAGTTTTCAAATGCTCCCGGTCAAGGCTATTGAGTTTTAATTTTATTTTGGCAGCATCTTAAGAAGGTTGCTTTGCCCATCTGTGGCTGCCTCCCACCACACTGTTCAGCGGAGGTGGTATTTCTGTGCTGTAGACTCTCTCTTTCACAAAATGGAGACTTCTGTATCCATTAACATCGTTAAAGGCTGGTACCAGGTGAGGCATCTGTTAAAAGTCATGGCTTAGTCTTTCTGCCTTCAGAAGGTTCAGTGAATCAGGAGAGGCTATGCCGGAGCTGGAGGGGAAGGAAAGAAGGAAGTTAGACCATTTTTCAGTGAACTAGGGGTGAAAGAGTAGCAGAACCTTAGAGGAAACTATATTCATCAATACTGCCTAAATACTTGCGTAACAGTCTGTGGGGAAAAATAGTGTTGGTTGCTAGGACAGATAAATCAAAATTCACACTTCAAGGTAAGAATATCTTCATGGAGGCAATGGGGTTGTATGATTTGATACTGTTTCCTTTCATTGAATGTTCTATTTAACACCATTATAAAAATTCTAATTGTCAACTATGTTGACAGAGAATGAAAAAGAAAATCTCTCTTTATATTGCTATGAGTTTTGTAGGGATTGGGGCTGGGAGAGAGGATTTTTTCCATTAAGTCAAGATAGGGAAGAAGTATATCCCATATCCTTGAATCCCCAAGCTCATTAAAGGGTCACTTCCTGAGCTTTTGTGGCACCTAAGTGAAGAGCTCGGTGGCCACATTATAACATTAGAATGAAACCTGGAATTTACTTCCCTACTGTTACAACAAATTGTCAGCTTTTTGAGGATTATTAAATAAATATAAACATTTTAATATTGACTTCTGGGAACTAATACAGTGCTCAGCACATAGAAAGTGGCCAGTAAATATTTATAAATATTTTTCTTAAAGATTTACCCTGAGTGGCCACATGGTAGTCCCTTTTCTCCAGTGAGTACTGGTAACTTTTTTTCTTACTTTCCCATCTCACCCTATCATCTAAGTACATCTCAAATCCCTGGATTTGGAGGAAATCTTTTGAAAGAGCTAGACTTTTGGCAGCTTTCTCCTGTTTTGACAGCCTCATGAGGGTTCTTTATACTTAGAGTAGAATCTGAGGAAATCTGTGGATGTAGCTAGGATGAAGATGGAGAAACTTTCAAAGAATAATTTAGCCTATTCTATATGTTGGCAACGAGGAGGAGCTCATTAAAACCCAATTTAAGGTGACAAATTCCGAAGAGGATGCTTTGTATTTGTGTTCACTTTGGGCAGGCACAAACCTAGGCCAGGTACCTTATCCATCTCATTACCTCAGGCAGATTCCTTGATTCAGTTTTCTCTTTTATAAAAATGGTATGTCTGTGGAGAAAGGTGATGGTTGAGGTCTTAAGCAACACACTTTGATATTAGAATGTTAAAAATATATACCTTAGACAGTGGTTTGACACTTGCAGAGAGAGACTATGATAGAAAGATGGAGAAAGTGGCTGGAATCAATTCAGCAATTCTTCATTGTTCTGCAGTGAAGAAAATACAGTTCCCATTACTTTGGGGAAAACATTTTGAAACAAGCAGTTGGTTAGGAGTATGAAAAAAAAACAAACAACAAGAACAATATCCCACCCCATTTTAGCCCAAAGCCACGTAAGCACTGAGGTGCAACTGTTTTAAGAATACACATGCACACTGCATTTCTTCTCACAGATCCTCTTGTGAATTAAGCTCTGATTTCTTGTTTTTAGATCTCATTTGAGCTGACTTAACACTAGTGGGTAAAAGGGCTGAACTAGATTTGTAATAATTCTCATTGTATATAACCCAGGGCAGTGCTTTACAGATTTTTATACTAACAAAACTGTTTCCACTGGGCACCCACAGAAACAGATTATATGACATGTTCTTATTGAGAAATAATTGAGAAAGGTAGGAAACACCAGAAAGGAAATGGGGAAGTGAGACAGGGAAGGGAGGGCAGCCAATGTAATTTACATTATCAAAATGCTTTCTGTTACTGTCCACTGATACTTAGTCTCAGGGGGAAGTGTGGGAAATGGTATGGAATACGCACTCCAGAGACCTCCCACCTCAGGGATGAGCAGTATCTACATTTGTATTAGTTAGTTCAGGTTGCCGTAACAAAATACAATAGATTATGTGGCTTAAACAACAGGAATTTATTTCTTGCAGTTGAGAAGGCTGGGAAGCCCAAGCTCAAGGTGCAGGCTGATTCAGTTCCCCAGTGAGGGCTCACGTCCTGGCTTGCAGACAGCTGCCTTCTCAGTGTATCTTCCCATGGCAGAGAGAGCATGTGGGACGGGGGAAGCCAGCTCTCTGGTGTCTCTTATTCTAAGGGCACCAATCCCATCAGGAGGGCCCCTCCCTCATGACAGTATCTAAACCTAGTTACCCCCAAAGGCTCCATCTGAAGAAAGGAAGGGTAATCCAACAGTAATGTGGCCTTGGATGGAGGTCCCAGTAAAGGAGAAGCATTAAGAAGTGGATGTTCTAGGCGTGTGAGCTGGAAGAAGAGAGTTGGTGATGATACGTTCACTGACAACTGGGAGTTCTCAGTAGGAACAACAGCTGTGGGTGGCTAAGGTGGAAGAGAGGGGTATGAAAGTGTAATGAAGGAACTGGTAAACCAGAGTTTTTGGTGACTAAGCCATATGGCTGCTGATGTTCTCAGGAATGATGAGTGGTGTAGGGGTGGAAGGAATGTAGGAGTTGGGGAGCAATGTCTTCCAGAAATGGAGGTCTGTGTAAATAGGACCATAGAGGAGAACACAAGAAGATGGGTGGCATAACAAGATGGCATCGCTTCAAAGGAAGCGTGGGTTTTAAAAGCTTTTGGAGAAATAAATGGTTTAGAAACAGCAACATGGGTCATAAGGAACGCCAGGCTCTTTTCCTGCCCCCAAGACAGCTGCAGAGAACAATTTCTGATTAGCATAGGGGCGAAGGGACATTTAAAGAAAGGGTGAGAGCAGGAATGTGTTTGTTGGTTGTAGATCTGAAGTTACGGAAAGCACAGCGAGTGGGTGAGAGAGGAAGAGGATGGGGTTAGTTGAAAGATGCAACATAAGATGTCATCCTGTCAATACTGAATGTCTTGGGAAACAAGTTTTAGGTCAGGACTTGACGGTTCTCTTCTGAGAGCTGTGTGGCACAGCCATTAGTGACATGACCGCAGAGGAAATTTGTGTAAAAGCCATGCTGTGACACAGAAGAACTGCATGCATGTTCGAACTATCATGTGAGTGTATGATAGAATATTTGAAGGATAAAATCTTGGGTCATGGCACTTACTCAAGAAGTCTCATAGAATCTCCTGCCTCCCTCCTATGGGGGGATCCATTTTTAGGTTGGGCTTGACTTGGAAATTTCTCTCCCAACAAAGAAGAGCTGGGTAAGAATGTAGAGAATGAAAATTTCAGATTAGAACAGAAAATGCATTTCTAGTAGCTGGTCATAGGCATACTCCCGTCCCCTGACCCCCACCCCCAGGTTGCATTGCAGAGGGCACAGCAACTTCTTAGGGAATGGAGGAGACAGCAGTGGTTCTGAATCTGAACTGTGAGTGATGGTAGACGCAGAGCTGGTATCATGCTGTCATCCAAGAAAATGGCCACAACACAGGCTCATATGGGAAAGGAACAGCATGGCCTCAGAAAACTATGGATAATAAGAGAAAGAAATAAACAGAAGTAAGAGGCTAGAGGTTTCCATTAATTCTTAGCGAGAGGGTTTAGTAGTAGAATTTCATTGTTTATAGTATTTTTGTGTAATTATGCTAATGCACATACAGTAACTTTTTTTAATTAATTTTTATTGGGGAATATCAGAGAACAGTGTGTTTGTCCAGGATCCATTAGCTCCATGTCAAATCATTGTTTTCAATCTAGTTGTGGAGGGCACAGCTCACTGGCCCATGTGGGAATCAAACCGGTGACCTGGGTGTTATGAGCACTGCGCTCTAACCAACTGAGCAAACTGGCCGCTCCAGTAACTTTTTTTTTTTTTCATTTCTGTTTCATAACGTTGGGTTCAGTCATTTCAACCACTTTTGTTTTTTCCCCTCTAAAGTCCCAAGAAAAAGAATATTTCCTGCTACTGTTAAACATAGATATCTGGATTGATTTCAACTGAGGTGACTATTGCAGTCAAGATTTTGGAACTCAGAATGGGCAAACCGGAACTCAGAATATGACATGCCATTTTTAGAATGTTGTTTTAATAAGGCTTATTCCTGTCTGGGTCGGGTGCCTTTTACATATCAGGCTGTGAGTATGAAGAGTTATTGCCATGACAACCAGGACTGACTGACTTGCGTTTCAGAATTGCTAATGATTCAGCATGTTTGGAGATGATACCTGCGGTTCTCAGTGACCTTCTAGAAGGTCATAGAGTTTTGGCAAATAGTTCCCACTGGATTTAAAAAAAAGAAAGAAAAAAAAAGTGAGTTAAGTTGTGGTCATACCTCTCCATGAGCCAGATGTAGAACCTTCATCAACAAGTATATTGAGGCTTCAGTTTCTTCTTCCATTTAACAGGAAGTTATGGGCTAGATTACATAATCTTTAAGGTTGTTAACAGTGCTAAAATTTTCTAATTCCATAGATTTATATATGATGAGCATGGGAAGCAAGATAATCGATCCACTCACTCCATAATTCTGTCATCACTTTTGAACAATTTGTGAATTCTCTCTTTGCCTCACCTTCAGAGCTGACAGCTTACTCTCCAGATTTTGATTAAAAAAGAACAACTTGAAACTCTTGGGGGTTAAAAATAATCCATGAAAAAGAGATGATTCTAAACATTGTTTGAGCAATTGCAGCTTTATTGGGCTGCAAGCATAATTTTTCAAGTTAATGGACTTGAAATGGTTCAGCTCATTTGATACACATGTGTACACTGGAATCTTTTTTTTTTTGGAATTTTTTTAAGCATCAAAGCACGTACTGCAACCAGCAGTTGATTATTTTTATTATTGTTCACAATAGAAATATGAACTAACTCTGCTTTGTGAATTTGTCCTTTGTTCTTCCTGGTTATGTGTAGTGGCTGGCAATTCATTTTAGCTATCATTTATATAATAGCTATCTAACTCCTGATTTTTGTGTGATATAAAGCAATATTTCATAATGAGTAGTTTTGTCTCTTTGTGTTCAAGTGCCTTATCCTTTCATCATTTGGAAAGCTAGCCGTGATAGTACGGTTTCAATTGTCAGATGTCCTCTTTATTCTGAAAAATAGAGTGACCCACATTTAGATGTTTTCCTGCTCAAAGGACTTTAAGAGAACTTTTCCATAACACTTAGTCATTGCCCTTTTCCCAATCCTCCCTCCCCCAGCTTCTAATTAGGCTCTTTGGGTAGTTGGAATCATCGTTTCTTTGGTGTGAAGGCAAACAGTTCCAATCTGTTGGATACTTGCCATGGAGACCCAAATATGGACTTGCTTCTTTGGGTCCATATTTCTATTGTGCCTTTGGTAGATGTGTTTGACTTAGGTTTGTCTTCTGACTTTGGTCTTTTCTTGTCTGTTCACTCTTTCATCTTCTTTCTCTCCTCTGCCATTTCCATAACCTAATACCTTTCATCAGGTCTTCCAACATTTCCCTTTCCATTCTCTTAAATATCCCTAGACTGAATTCACATGCTTACATTTATTCATTCTTATTTTACTTGTAAGCTCATGCCTTCCTAACCCTGGCAGGCTTCCTGGGCAAGAGACCTGTGCAGTTACCTGGGCCCTACACGTACAAGGCCTCAGGCTTGGTTTAATGCCTGGCCGTTGCCATCTTGAAAGAAAGTTTTAATAACCTTTGCACAAGGACCTCTGATGTTATTTTTGCACTGGGCCCCACAAATTATATAGCCATTTCTGACTGTAGCTATTTTTTTCCCTTTCTAGTTGGGTAAGTGGTTTTTGTTTTAGTTCATCACTAATTCTTTTTCTTTCCTCACCATGTTTTATTTTTTTTTTCATTTATTGACTTCTTGTGGTACATCGTTTTGACTGCTATTTTAATATAACCATATTTAGCTCTGTTTATTTCTTACATCCTTCAGGAACATTTAGTATTATATAAAAATTGTATGTGGTCAACTTTTGATTGGCCACCCTGACTAAGGGAGAGGGAAATGAGAGAATCAATGAAGGTTACAATTCATACAGGGAGCCATGTTTTTGGAGAGCGCTGTGTGGTTTCTCACCTTCAGGAGATTTACCTTTTTATTCGTGTTTGCTCAGGTTAATTGGTTTGCACTCCTGAATACACAATAATTGGTGGTTGGGGGAACCTGCTGAGTGGCAGAGGCTGGCTAACCTGAGGTCAAATATCTCTGCTAATAAAAGAGATTGATTGTTCTCGTATTTTCTGTTCACAGACATATGAAAAATGATTTATTTTTTGATTTCTGCAGGTTTGCTGGAGGGGGTTAATAGGATGTAAAGACTTTTCTAATAATATTCAGACCCCTTTTTTGGTTGCGACAAAGCAAATGGCCCACGTTTATCTTTTAACCCGGTGGTAGTCTGACTCACTTTACTCAGGGATACTGTCTGCCAGGGAGAATTTAAATAGTAACAAAGTCTGATGTGCCACCAGGGTGACCCTGCTACCCATGTAAGTTACCTTGGTTTTCTTTTTTTAACGAACATTTTCATATCATTTATTCGGTGCCAGTCGCTGCTCTAAGCACGTTAAAAATACAAACTCATTCAATCCAGTGAATTAGGTTCTATTAATGATCCCCATCCTACAGTTAAAGAAACTGAGGTACAAATAAGTTATCCAACCTTGCCAAAGGCAGTCTGTGCCCACATGTGAATGTGGATCCTGGAAGTCTGACTCAAATCCATGTGCAGTGCTGCTGCTGCTCTGACATTTGGTCTGTTTACTTATGTCCATTCAGACCCTTGTAGAGTTGGAAACCGAGATGAGTTATGGAATAAAGCCTTATCATAATAAAGGACTTCCTAAAAGTATCTGCTTCTTTCACTTTCCTTCTATTGGCACTACATAATAACAAGTAAGTGAGTATGGTTAAAAAAACCAGGTGAACCTAAATATTAAAACTGCATGTTACTCTAATGGAAATATCTCTGGTGCCATCCTGGATTTTACGGAGATGGATATTTGACAGTATAGCCTGGGAACCAACTTTAAAGAGATGCTTCACTAACGGTCCCAATCCCTTTCGGAAATTTGTCATCGCAGCTGGTGACTTGCTGACACCTTCTATCTGTTGCCATGCTTTTTCCTTTGGCTAGACATTACAGAGTGTGCCGTTTGATGGCCAATCCGCGTGCTTATCAGAATCAATAGATCTCAGGAAGCATTCTGTTAGGCTTGGGGGCCTTCCCATTTCTCAGTCCTGTCTGAGCGTTGCGCATTCTGACATGAAAAAAGAGAGTTTGGGGGTTATTTTCTCTACCTGTGGCTTCTCGTGGACAAATGAGTCCCCTAGTATTGGTGAGATCTAGTCAATAAAGCTGTCAGAATTCTTAAAATATTGATACCAGAGCCCAGTGTCCTCAACCTCTGCTGTAAGTTCCCGGTGTGAAATATAAGAGAGGGAAATGATATTTGTAAGAAAGGGCCTTCAAGTTTAAAAATAAGTTAAACATGTTGGATGATAGAAAAGGATTCCTGACTTGTAGTTGGGGAGCTGAGTTCTTGGCTCGGTTCTGTCATGAAGAATCCTGGGCAATTAGTGACATCTCTACAAAATCAGAGGATTTAACCTGACAATTGTGAGTGTCCATTACAGCCCCCAGTGCTAAACTATTTGACTTCAAAGCATTTTACCCCACAAGTCCATTTCAGTCCTTGATGGATAGGTACGTATGGAATCCACACGATCTGGAATAGTACTAAAAATGGTGTATGGCGGTTGTTATTAAGATCTCTACCCATCTTGTTCTGGTACCTAAGTATCCCTTGTTCTCACTTGCCCTTTCTCACAACCCACCCCACTCTCCGCCATTAACAAGGCAGAACCTGATGACAGCTTTGCTCCTTTTCTAGAACTTAAGAATTTTTTTCTCTGATCTCTTCTTCAGGAAACAAGCCGAAAGGGCTTGCATGGCCAGCTCTTACCTTCCACGTATCTTAATTTCTGTCCTAGAATCCTAGAAAGTATACCTCCCCCAAAATATAATCACATTCATGTATGTAAGTTAGGGTGACACCAGCAGTTCTAACGGATGAGTGTCCAGCCTCAGCTGGCTTTACAGCCTGGGTATTCTGGGTCAGCTGGTGGCTTTCCTTCAGACAGTGCTTCAGAGGTCCCATGTCCTTTCATTCTGTGGCTCCACCATCTTCTCTAGGTACTTTTCAGGGTCACCACATTTGCCTGAAACAAGACAACGGAAAGAGCATGGAATGTCATTAGTGGAAACTTGGTGTGGGCCAAACCTGCAGATAGTGTACACTGCTTTTGTTCCTAGTCCCCAGGTATCTGGGAAGCACAGTCTAGTTCCCTGCCTAATTGGGAGAGGAAAGTGGTCTAGTTCTCTGCCTAATTGGGACAGGAGTTCTCACATTGTAGAATGAGTCAGAATTATCTGAAGGGCTATTCAAACCTAGGTTGCTGGACCCCAGACCCAGATGTCTGATCGAGTAGGTCTGAGCTGGGCCCGTTTCTTTTTTTTTAAGTATGGTCGGTATACAGTATTGTATTGGTTATATTAATTTCAGATGTACAATATAGTGATTGAACATTTTTATACCTTACAGTGTGATCACCCCACTAATTCTCATAGTCATCTGTCACCAATCAAACTTATCACAATATTACTGACTATTTCCCTTCACGTTTTTCAACAATCACCCTACTCCCCTCCTGTCTGGCAACCATCCCTTTGGTGGCTGTTTCTGTGAGTCTGCTTTCATTTTGTTTTATTTTTTTATTCTATTTATTTATTTATGTATTTATTTATTTTTACATTCCACATGTAAGTGAAACCATATGATATTTGTCTTTCTCTGACTTTTTCCACTTAGGGCAATACCATCTAGGTCCATCTACGTTGTTGCAAATGACAAGATTTCATTTTTTCCCTATTGTTCCATAATAGTCCATCGTGTCACATGCACACCACATCTTCTGTACCATTCATCTATTGATGGAAAACAATGTGGGGATTCCCGAAAAAACTAACAATAGGTCTACCATACAACCCAGCAATTTCACTTCTGGGTATTTATCTGAAGAAAATGAAAACACTAATTTGAAAAGACAATATGCACCCCATGTTCGCTGTAGCATGATTTACAATAGCCAAGACGTGGAAACAACCTGAGTGCCCATCCATGGATGAAGGTGCATTTGTATTAAGTTCCCCGGAGAAGCTGATGCTGCACATTCGGGAATGACACTTTGGACACTGCCAAGATAGTGCATCTTTACTACACGTCTTAATCGCATCACATAATTTTTGAGGACTTCCAATCTTTAGTTGAAGGGGAGGAGAGGAGGGCAGTTGACCAAGGAGTGGGAAACATGGCTTGAGAAGGAAGTGGGTGCTCCAAGCACAAATGACCCGGGCGCTGGTCTTGACCTCGCTGAGCTGTGTGACTCTGGCAAGTGACTTCATCCCTCTGAACCTTGGTTTCCTGTACGTGAAGTGGGAATGATAACAATATCAGTTCTGCTTAAAACAGGGATTGTTGAGCTCAAATGAGATAAATATGGGGAGAGACGATGACTTTAAGAGAGGATATCTGAATTTCCCTTTGGCAAGAGTTGTCTGCTGTGTGGAAAATAACAGTTTACTTGAAGGTGGACAGTGAGACTTTCAGTGCAAGGTCTGAAAGAAGAAGAAAGGAAGTGCTCTGAAAGAGACATAGCTGTAACTTGGAAGAGGAGTGCCCATGGAGGAGGGTGGGAACGAAGTCGAAAGGGCTGTAGTTTGCCAGAGCACTTGTTAGTAGAGGGATGGCTCCTGTTCAATTCTCAGTCATTTGTGTTTCTGGATGTAAATCCTGTGTCTCCCCAAATATTCAGCAAAGTTGTAGTGGTTTTGTTGATGGAAATCAGTGAAAAGACAACGAGTTCTGCATCTGGTTCCGTTCAGAGCAGAGGCTCGGGGATGCCTGGTGTGTGAAGCAAGGAGTGAACATGAAGGACATCTGAGAACCAGAGTTTACTATGGAAGAAGCCCAAGCCCCCGAAATGTGGTTGTTAACCAAAATAGAAAAAGCTTAGGTAGAGGCAATAGCACTTATTTGAGATCAAAGAATAGCTACCGTGTTTCCCCGAAAATAAGAACTAGCCAGACGATCAGCTCTAATGCATTTTTTGGAGCAAAAATTAATATATTAATATTGTTGGAGCAAAAATTGAAATAAGACCCAGTCTTATTTTACTATAATATACAGCTGGGTATAATATAATGTAATATAATATAACATAATATAATATAATATAATATAATATAATATAATACAATACAAGACCGGGTCTTATATTAATTTTTGCTCCAAAAGACGCATTAGAGCTGATTGTCTGGCTAGGTCTTATTTTCAGGAAAACACGATATTACCATATTATTGACTATATTCCCAATTGTGTACTTCACATTCCCATGGCTGTTTTCATAATTGCCAATTTGTAGTTCTTACTCCCTTTCTTCTTTTCACTCATCCCCTCAACCCCCCTCCCATGAACACTTGGCAACCATCAGTGTTCTCTGTATCTATGAGTTTGTTTCAGTTTTGTTTGTTCATTTATTTTGTTTTGTAGATTCCACATATAAGCAAGATCATGTGCTATTTGTTTTTCTCTGACTTATTTCACTTAGTGTAATATTGGCTTTTAAATTTTAATCTTTTATTTTAAATTTAGGTGTGGATGCATTTTTATAAAAACTACAAAATTACCCAAGCAGAACAAACTGAATTTCAAGGTTAGGGAGTTTTTCTAATAATCATTTATGGTCTAAGTATAAATGATGAAGTCAGGTATGTATTGTACGTGTAGGTACCAACCTGAGACTACATTTAGATTGCCAAGAGTTGGATCAAAAACAGGGAAACATTTTCTAACCTTAGTTAGAAATGCTTTTAGAATGCTTTAATTATTATTTCTAAAGAATGTTGCATTGTATGCACTGAGATATTTTTTGGCAAAATGGTTTAATTAGTAGAGATTCTATCTCACATAGGATTCTGTTTCCTATGCATTCTCTTTTGAAATGATAAGAGTAGCCTCTCCCTTAATGTTATCATGGTCTAATTTATGAAAAAGTGTCAATTCTGCATTTTTACCCTGGAGAGTTATTTTCCCGCAAGCCTCTGCCTTTTGGAGTATTTGCAAAGCTCTGCAAATGACAGACACACCCACAAGGTGAAGAATCTTCTTTCTGTCAGGCTGTTCTGGGCTTCTGATGAGCGTTCTCACTGAATATTTAACTCTCTCAAAACTGCTTATCAGTGAGACATCTGGGGGAACTGTCACTACTTTACATAAGTTTCTCCTGCTAAATAAAAATGAAAGTAACAAAAAATGGTGTGAAAGAAGCCTAAGGTTGGGCTTTTAAAACATTTTCCCTTTCATGTTATTTCCATTTAAAATAACCCGAAAAAGGAGTAAAATAGTTGAGATTGAGGAAGGATTTTATGCAGATCAGTGAGGCTGACAGCTTACGTTTTCTTGCAAAACTCTTAGGAATTTTCCTCTGCAGACCCCTCCATAGTCAGTGATAAATAGTCAAAGCCCAAAAGAAAACAATTGCTCATTGTTAAAAACTGACCGGTTTGGTAAGTGGGTGAGAAGGGAAGGAGAGGGGTGAGAGAACTTCTATTGGAGGGGAGCTAAAGTCAGGTAGAGAAAACAACTCAAGGCCCTGAGACTATAGTTCAGGCTTCTCATAGCCCTTTGAATTAGTACTGTACAGGATTTGTGCTCAATCCCGTTTCTACTGTGGAGAAAATAGGCCCCCAAATTAGAATGAAATGCACATTCACTGCTGAGAGATGATGCCCAGTGACTCTCTAAGAACTTGTGGGGGAAAAACACACTCTGCTTGTTTAGCTCGCTTAATCCCTCTGCCCCTCTCCTTTGAGTGGCCTACTGCACCCAGTGGAATCCACCCCCCTGCACCCCCTGTATTTATTAAGCTCACTTATGTATGGGGGTGTCTTTGCCTGGTTAGTGTAATAGGGAAAATTGCATTTGCTTATCTATCACAAATGAAAATCACCTGGGGAATAAAAAGAGCATTTTCAATTCTGCTACCATTATTTCAGAAGCAATCAAATGAGGAGGAATGAAAGTCAAACGCAGGGAAAAATGCTGATGGATTGGGCAATCTGCATGGCTCTCTGGGACCATCATTATTCCACTGTTCAAGAGGAAAATGTGCATTTGAAAAATGGCAAATTCCGTCGCATGCACTTACTCACTTCTTGCAGCAATAATAATTATGGAGGAGGTACAGTTCAGACTTTACTACACACTCATGTCTTGTTTGTTTGTTTCAAGGGATAGTAACCTAAATCTTATGTGACATTAAATGAATATTCCTGCCCCATTGGAATATAGCTCCTAGATGATTTTCAAATATTGGTATTCTGCAGCAATCATACAGTGAATGATGAGGTCAAGGTAAATGCTACAGCCACAGAGAGCAAGAGGCTTGACATTGTCTTTCTTCTAGAACATTCTGTCCTTTCATCCCAGATCTTAAAAATAGGTTCTCTGGTGCACTTTGTGCATTTTTTGTACCTTTATTATCTGAAGGTGATTTTGTTAATACAGTAAATCTTGGTTGACTGATACTTTAAGAAGATGCTTTTTCTGGGTAAACTAAAAGCCTGACATGGCTCTTCCTGATGTTCTTAAATATTTTATTAGCAATGTCTCTTCTCCACCCCCTTCCTATTCATAGTCTCTTTCAGCTTAATGATATTAAAGCAGGTGGTAGTGTTGTCAAAACTAGGGTTTCCATTAGAAACAATCTCTGAGAATGTGGTGTGTGTCTTCTTTTCCTTATTTTTCTCATTATTAGGTGTCTTTGGCTCCAAAGGCCTGTATGGCAGTTTGCAGACATGTACAGAGGGTGCCAATAAAATATACACATTTTAAGAAAGGAAAAAACTGTATTACAATTACATTGATGGTAATCAGTTTGGGCACCTCTTACAGTTGCAAAAATCAAATGTGACTTGTATTCTTTTTTTATTGGTTTATATTGAGTATTACAATTTTAATAATTTTTTCCTTTTTTAAAATGTGTATACATTTTTTGGTACTCTATATATACATATTATAATATATATAATATATAACATTATATATTATATATATTTATAATATATATGTATGTATTCTGCTTGAAACCAATGTTCTGAGAGTTTTCGAGCCATGAAAATCAGATATCATCTTTTTTACATCTTTTTAAGTTTTCAGAATGTGGATTGTGGGTTTCTCTTATTCTTCCTAATTCTGAAGAAAGCCCACTCTCCACCCCCACCTCCCCGCTCTTTCCCCTCTGGGACTGGATGGGGCAGTGCTAGAGAGGAAAGATGGTCTTGCGGGGAGGTTGAGGCACATTTATACATCAGTCCTGATGTTTGGGAAGAAGCTATTGCATCACCGACACCTCCTTAGATTACCGATGGCTCAGAAATTCTGTCATTCTTCACATTTGTAATATGTTCTCACCAACAAATTGGGCTGGAGATTCAAAGTACTTTTTACTGGGGGAAGCTAGGAATAGCTTTCCCTCCTTTTAGTGTTTTGACAAGAGAGAATTGAAGAGACAGAGCAGAGAAAGAAATATAGGAAAGATATAACAGGGATATGATGCGTCACGGTCACCTGCCTCAGAAAGGGACGGAAGCAGAGCCTTAATAAGGGGTGAGGAGAGTGTCGTTGCCTGCTTTATTTGAAGTGACCTAAACATCCCCAGCTCTTTTTAACCTTTTATTGAAATACGATATATATACAGAAAAGGGCATATGTCATAAGTATGTAGCTGGATGCATTTTCACAAATTATCACACCATGTAATCAACACCCAGCATAAAGAACAGCCCAGAGAGCACCGAGTAGCCTCCGTGAATTCCCTTCCAGTTACCACCCTCACTCCCAAGGATGACCACCATCCTAACTTTTGGCAGCACCAATTTGCTTTGCTCGCTCTTTGTTTTTTAATGGAAATGGAATGAATCCGCACGCACCCTTTGCTCTGGCTTCTTTTATTCGGTACTCTGTGTGTGAGATGCCTTCGTGTTACAGCATGGAGTTTTAGCTTGTACATTCTCCCCTTCTGTGAACTATCTTAATTGGATGTTATACTTGTGAACCCCCATTTTTTTCTTTTTGGGAGATGGGAGCAGTGAAGAGCACAGAATCTGGAACTAGGATGGCTGCGTTGCAAACCCAGTTCTTCTATTGATTAGATGTATCACCGTGGGTAGGTTACTCAAGCTTCTTCTGTTGCCGCATCCCCATCTGTAAAATGGGGACAGTAATGATAGTATCTTCCTTGTGAGGTGAGTCCTTAATGAGGTAGATGTTTTACTTGCATAAATCATGTACAACATTTAGGAGAGCGCCTGGCATATGGACAGCATTCTGTACATATAAACTATTACTAATTCTCTAACTTGGACTTCATTTCCTCCAGCATTGCTTCCATTTCCGAGCACAGAATGGGCGAATACATATGCTGACAGATCAAAAGTAGGGAATGTCACAGAATTAATTCTGCCTGTGACAGAATTAAAAGAGGTTCTTGATGTCGTTTGCCCTTTGCTCCCACTCATTTTAGACTTAAGTACCTGTGTTTAATGTTCAGTGGTGTATTGTTGAGTTAAAAGCCCTCATGATTCACTGGAAATCTAATAGATGAAAACGTTTTGTGTATAGTGGTGAAAATCTTTATTGTGTGATACAATGATACAGAGAAGTATGAGCTGTAAGAAGCTCCACGCTTTTATGCTTTCATCCACTCCCCTGGCCTATTATTTACAGTTGGTGTTAACTGCCCAGCACCGCTTTTGCAGTATTTACGATTTGGGGTGTTGTGTGGGGGTGGGTACGGGGAGGAGAATGATCTCCCTTCCACTCCCCTTCCACTTCCATCCACACTTCTTTATGCCCAGGACCAGGATGACCTCGAACACTGGTGCAATATCATTTACCTACAAAAAAATGATACGTTAATAAATACTAAATAATTTACTTCTTCTTTTCCTGCCTCTCTCTTGATGTTTCCTCAACTATCATCAGACTCAGGAAAGAGAGCCTCTCAGACTTGAATAAGTGTTTTCTGGAAATTGTAATTCTTTCTTTTTGCAAGACATTAGAATGTGTATAGATATTTTATTATTTAAATTGGACATTAAACGGCCTCGGTATATTGCTTGTGTTTTGTTATCATAAAATAAGGCAGCTTAGGTCTGTAAAAAACGGTCGAATATGCCGTCAGGTGCAGTGTATTCCCAAGAAAATGGTTCGAGACAGTTCAGACAAAAATTGCAGTGTTATCGTTTATTGCCTCAGTCTAAAAAGTCCTTTGTGTTTTTCCCATTTTCAATGGTATATAATGTGTGAACAAAGAATTTCTAGAAGATAGGACACAGATATTATAGTCTTAAGGGTATAGCTATTTTTATGGAGACACTCTTGACCAGTTTCTCACATCTAAAATTGTAAGCAGTGCTTCAAAATGATAGTTTATTTTACAGTACAAATCACTGAACATTTTGGTCAAAGTAAATATAGAACCATCTTGGTCTCATTAACTCCTTATGTTGTGAGAAAGCAAATATGCCCATGGACACACATGATGCTAGTAAACTCAGTTTTGAGTCAGTTTATCTATGGGAGGCAAATTTTAAATATGTGAATACATCAAGTTCCATGGAAATCAACCCACGGGGCAATAAAGGAAAGAGAATGTAAGTTCACTGCATAATATAATTGTATAGAATTCTCATGATTCTAGCCAGGGTCCCCTTTAGAGTTTCAAGATGAAATTCGATTAGTGATATTAAAAGCATGTTTTGGGCTTGTACGCTTTTTTGGTTTTGCTTCACACACTTCCATCACCATCCATTCTTCAAGTTTCTTCTCCTTGGCTAATGTTTATGTATACCATTTGGGTGGATAAAATAATGTATGACCTTTGTGCACTAGAGATTAACCCTAAAGATCCACTGTACCCCTGGAGTGATTTCAGAGGAGTTAGGGTGACCCAGGTGTGCTGGGGATGGTCCAGTTTTAGTACTGAAAGGCCTCTGTCCTGGGGAACCCCTCAGCCTGGGCAAGCTGGGATGCTTGGTCACCCTAAAAGGATCTCCTGACCCCCAAGATGTTTATCACGGCCTTGTCACCGAATCTGAAATGAGTCATTTACATGGATTGTTGTATTTTTAGGAGTCCCATGATAAAATATAAATTAAGGTAACACATTAATATCAGTTTTTATCACTTATTTATTTATGTATTTTTGGCTGGAAGTACGTTTATCAGCCTTGTGGCTTCCACTGCAGACAGAAGAGAGCTGAGCCATGACGGAGGAGTAATTATTCACAGTGGGAGGAAAGGAAAAGAACAACCATTTGTTAAGCACCTACTATGTGCTAAGGAGTTTGAAGGGCTCTTAATAGAAATAGTTCAGAAATAAGGCCCTGGGCCTCAGGAGAAGGAGTGATATAGGGTTAGAGAACAGGAAAGGTGAGGAGTGCATCCTCTGAAAGAAGAAAGTCATTCCTTACCTGAGTGGAGGAGGTAGACCTGAGGTCACACCCAGATCTGCTCTCAGGCTCCATATCTTTCTAACAATGGAATTGTGACCAAAAGTTTTCACCCGTGACACTGGCTTTCCAGGTCGTTCCAACTCAGGTCTAATCCTGTTCTCACAGGGATTTAGTGTTTTGTGAAAATGAAATGAAATACTATGCGTAAAATCCTAGGGATTGTGCTGAGTCCCTAAGAGGCGGTGCATACGTTGAAGCTGGTCCTTCTCCTGGTGCTGTTACATTTGCTCAGGGACACCTGCCCGGGAAGCTGTGGTCTCGGAGGTGCTGATAGTCATCACCAATTGCAAGGGCCCATCATTGTTTTGTCTCTTGGACAGGTAGGCCCTTTGATGCCTTTGCTTGAAATCCCTGGGTTTATTGTTGCGTATGTGCATGTGGATATACAAATAGCAAAGACAAACAATTGAATTTGTTTATGAATCATAATCACAGGAGCACAGATTTTCTTCTGTGCTCCGTTCTGAGGTCTGTTCTATCAGGGTTCTTTCAGGCATCAATTCCATGCCTCCAATTGTTATGGGTGTTACGTTACCTGTAAGGTGCTATATAAATGCAAAATCATGAAAAAGGAGGAGAATTTTGGGCATTTCCAGATCTATCCTTCATTTTCTTGCACATAGCTCTGCCTGAACATTCTTTATGATAGTAGCCAAATAGGCAACGTGGAAGGAATGTCATCCGGCTGGGATGTCTGGTATTCATAGGTGAACCGACGGCCGAAACCATAATCAGATTTCACTAGCAACATTTTAGTGATATAGTCATATAACATTGAAATTGTAATGAAATGTAACTTGCCAGGTACTCATGGATTTAAAATGAAAAAAAGAACACCATTTCCTCCTATGGATGCCAATTTATAGTTTCCCTTTTTTTTTTTTTTATATATAGTTACCTACTAAAGATAGGTACAATATTTGTAGCTCGAGGAGAACGTTTTTAATCCACTTATATTTCTCCAATAAATACTACAGTACGTGTAAACACTTGAAATTGATCTTTAAAGCCTTGACCTGAAGGTAAAGAACAGAAAATCACAGGTTGTGAAATTTGTAAGGGAGGTGGTAGCAGGGAGTCATTAGTACAAACCCCTCATGGTACCAATGGGGATTTTGTTTTGAGGTTCCATATACATCTTAGATGAGTCACATTTAGGTCTTTTAATTTCAATTACTATCCATTCCATTCCATTCCATTCCATTCCATTCCATTCCATTCCATTCCACTCCACTCCACTCCACTCCACTCCACTCCACTCCACTCCATTCCATTCCATTCCATTCATTTCATTCCATGTTTTCTCTAAGAAAAATCGCAGCAAATGATATTGGAATAGGGTTCGAAGGAGAGAGAGGGGACAGAGGAATACCTCCCAGAATGCCCCGTACAGTCCAATAGTTCTGATAACTTTGAAATGCTGGTAAAACAAAGATATAATTAATATCATCAGGAGGATCATCAGGCAAGTTCAACAAAGTAACTTTTGGAGTAGAATCCAGAGTGCACAACCATGGCTTCCTATTGAACCCTAGTGAGAATTCTAAGGGAATGACAGATTACTGATTATTTGCCTGATAACCTATGGGGACACTGTATTTTCTTTTCTTCTGGAAAATAAAGAAGTGAAAGCAAAGGTAAACTAAGCCCCATTTATTTCTGAGTCTTTGCCCTATTTAGTTCAGAGTTCCTTAAAGTGAGGTCTCTAGATCACCAGTCTCAAAATCAGTGTAATGCTTGTTAAAAATACAGGTTCCTGGATTTTTCCTGGGCCGTTTCTCAAATTTACTGAATTACATTCTCCAAGGGTTGGAACCTGAGAATCAGCCCTTTGTGTAACTTCCCCAGATGCGTCTGAGCATAACATCCTGAAGAACCATATTTAAGTCTATGTTTGATTAATGGTTTGATATTGCACATAAAGGGAAGGATGGTTTTCGGCATCACTTACATTGAGAGGTCTTAGAAGAGGTAGCTGGACTAAGTGTTCATTATGGTGATTTTTGGTTCCTTTGTCATGTGAAATATGTACTGCACCGTATAGGGCAGAATCTGAAATGCCTACCAGAGTCATTTCTTGGATCCTAAAAGAAGGTTGAGTCTATAAGATGAGGCTCTGTTGAGGCAGTTCTTTCCCATAACCCTATGAGATTTGAGTAATGGATATCATGGCTGTTAGAATTCTGTAGGATCGATAGCCCTTAGAGATGGAAAGATGATACCTCTAAGCAGGAATTGGCAGTTTTTTTTTTCTGTAAAAGGCCCATACTAAATATTTTAGGCTTTGTGGGCCATACCATCTCTGTAGCAGGTAGTCTGCTTCACATTGTAGCGTGAACACAGCCATAGAACTACAGGAATGACAGAGCTTGGCTGGGTTCCAGTAAAACTTCATTTACAGAGGTTTTATTTACAGTGTAATTGGCCTGTGGGCCATAGTGTGCAGGACCCTGCCAGAGAACATGAAGTGGGTGATTCAGTCAATATCAAATGGAAGAAACCACAGCATTTACATTGACTAAATGTTGGTAATCCGCATTTCTATGAGAACATTGATAAGGTAGGTAAAATAAAAAGATGGATGTGGTATTTCTTTTGCTTTCTGTCCCTATTAGTGAGTAGCGAAACAGCGTGGTAGATTTTATAAATGGCCACAAATTGTCCTCGCCTCCAGACACGCGGTATTTCCTCAGCCCTTTAATCTGTACGTGGCACAGGCTCTGTCCAGGAGAACGCAGCCAGGGGCTCTTGTGTGAGTTACAACCCAAGGCCTCTAGAGGCCTTGAGGCTTCCATTGGGATGCTAGAAATCGCGAAGGAGAATGAAAACCCCTGGAGGCAGAGGCCCCAGATGCCCCTACCTTCTACCTTCCCTGCCATGTCAGCCTAGCTGCACCTCTGTGGGAACCCAGGTCAGAAGAGGTGGACCCAGCCCACAGGACCCAGCTGCCAAACAGTAACAGCATTCCGTGCCTCACCTTATTGCGCTGTGCTCCACAGATGTTGTGTGTTTTTTTTTTTTTTTTTTTTTAAACAAACTGAAGCCAGATCCCTCCTAGCCAAAAGATTTCTCTTTCCTTGATAGCGGCAGCCTGGAACTGTGCCCGCCCGCAGCCCCCTGGGGTATGCCTGTGATGGTTTTCGGTTTAAGCCACTACTGTCTTAGTGCGTTTTGTTGCATCAATAGGTGACGTTGCAAAGAGGAACAGGGTCCTGAGCTGAGAGTGAAGGGGGAGGGGAGGCGTCGGACGAGTGAAGAGAAGTGGGAAATGGAGAAGGTATGAGATGGTACGACGACCAGTGTCCTAGGGCCACAGAGCCCGGCTGCAGCAGAGTCCTAGAAAGTCATTGGGGCGGATGAACTTAAAGTGGTTTCAAGTTAAGGCCAGCCAGAACGGCTGTGTGGTGTCCGCCGCGATATTCCAGCGGTGCGAGGCCAGGCAACGAGTCGGTGGAGAGTAGGACTTGACGGTGTTGGCTGGTGGGTTAGCAGGTGAGCATGATGAAGAGAGAGGAAGGTGAAGTGTGGATTTATGCAAGGGTGTGACTACAATAATACAGCAGTGATTGGGACGGGCGTGGAATGGATCCAGGGATTGGTGGACACTGTTGAGTGGCCATGAGCAGGAAAGGGGAGCTGGTTGCCAGGGGGGGCTCTCCGTGAAATTATGGAGGGCGTGATAGTTTTCCCATCCAGCTGAACCACCTTTCCCAGACGGGCTTCCTATAGGATTCTTCTTAGGGAGGGAGGAGGGGAAGCAGCAGGTGCTTTGTTTTCAGGCTTAAAAGGTTGGACTGGGGGCTTTCGTAGCTCATACACATTGTTGCCTGTTTGCGAGGCAGCAGCCACACCTGCCACACTCTGACCCCGAGTCGTGTCCTCCTTCAGCTTCTCCAACCCCTGGGCTCAGCTTCTGCAGGACACCCACTTCAGTAAGGTGGGGGTGGTGTGGACACAGAGCCCCAGAGAGCAGTTGCCAGCCTCTCAGCCTCACGTGGAAAGGTGCTGGCTCGGGTAGTAGATGGCCATCAGCTGTGACTAGTTGGCCATTGGCTGTAACTGGTTAGCCGTTAGCCACTGATGTAACTGCCGTGGCTAAGGCGCAAGCGCACATTGCAGTTAACAAGAGGGGTTGGTTGGCAGAGAAGTAGAAGGCACGCTCCTGCTTCCTGTGTCTCCAACCCAGCGGCCAGCGAGAATATGGTGGTACGACTCCCCTATCTATGGCTCCATGGGTGTTCCTTTTTAGCCTCACCATGTCCTGCGTTCTTATGTAGGGAGCGGGACCTGAGACCCCGCGTGACAGGTGGGGAGAGACTGACGCAGTTTCCAGTCTGTCCTCTGGGTTCTAACTTGTATTTGCTTTTCTCCACTTTATGTTCAGCTTCCCGTTTTCACTGCCTGCCCTGTGGACTCTAAGTTCCAGCACTGGACACGGAGATAACAGCCTGAGAGAGAGTAAGTAGCCAGCTCCCAATGGGCTCCCAGTGGGTTCTCTCTCTCCACCTCTCCTCCTTCTCTGCTTACAGACATACACTTTCAGGTTTTGGTATTGATAATCTCTAGGATATGAACATGTGTGCCAGCAGATGGAGAAAAGACGGGGAAGAGAGGAGCTGAGGGAATGGAAATCATAGGGTTTTACAAATATCATCCTTGTGGATATTGAACTCACCAAGAATTAGGACCAACATAGTGTTAGGGTGGTATTGAGTCCAGACGCTCAAATCCCTAAGGACCGAGGGGGCCTCAGTGAGAGAGGCCGTTTATAACCTCTACAAGGAGGTGGAATGGGTACCGTCTGATGCTGTAAGCTCTCAGGGGTTGGGCTGCAGTGAAGGGGGAGCAGTGTCCAAGGTCTAGAAGACATGTAGTATTAGAGGGGCCTACTAGGCTCTGTGGGACACAGTGTGTGGAAAAGGAGTCATGTTCCTGGGTCCCGCGGCTCTTTCTGTGTAAAGGCCCTTTCCTCTCTCAGCAGGTCTGGCCCTTTCCTGGGTGACTTTTCTGGGTCGCTTGTATATAGTGACTTGACTTTAATCAGTGGTCTGGTCACTAGGAGGGGAATTTGGTATCAACCCCAAGCGTAAGGGCAATCTAGTTAGTAGAGGAGCGTTCGGTTTGAAAAAACAAACCAATGAGCAAACAAAGAACCCTCCCAAAACTGCAACACCTGTGAACAAGGTGATGAAGCACAGCACAATAAAATGGGGTGTGCCTGTCCGCCGAAATGCTGGGAGCTGTAGTTGCTTTAGCTGTTGGCTGGAGAGAATAGTACCCACCTGCAGGTAAGCTGGGAAGATGAAATGAGATAATATGTAAAGTGCGCAGGATTTTGCCCTGCACACAGTGCTAGTCCCTCCTGTGGGGTCCTTTTTCAGAGATACCTCAGCTCATGTTTTCCGATTACAGCTTCGGAAAGATTTAGCTGCTTCTTACAAGGGATGTCAAGTGTCCTTTAGCCCATGATATTTATTTCACAACATGAATAAAAGAGATGAGTTCATTCTATCAATAAATATTTAATGAGCGTCTACTTTGGGCTGCGCACAAACAATGCAGTTTTTCATCCTCCCTCTCTGGCTGGAGGTGGAATGACGAGTAAATATTCTTCCTACCCTAGAGCACGTTAAAGGAACACTATTCTCAATGGTTAACGATTCTTTGCCCTGTCACTGTATTTCAGTAGCCAGTCATGTTGACAGAGGTCTCTCTTCCTGGACTCTCCAGAATTTCCACAACCCGCATGTCAATCTCAGCCTTACCTTAAATCCTTTCCATCCACCCAGAATATGGAGTCTGGAAATTAGTTTCTCTTCCCTCTTTTGAATTAAAGTATTTTTAGAACAACATAGCACGAACCAGTTTCACTGTGGTCCCCTACCTGCCTTCTCAGTGTCCTGTTTCCTCTCCCCGCCCCCGTCTGCACACTTTCATTCGTTTCTGCTACATTTCTGTTTCCCAAACTCGGGCTCTGTTTTCCAGCCAGCTCTCTGTCAGCCTTTTTTTTTTTTTTTTTTTTTTTAAAGAGCCTCCATCTTCTCCTTCCTCCTGTGTCTTACTCCCCCCCCCCATCCTCCCTCAGCCTCTCTGCTTCTGTTTTAATTACTGCTTTTAATTAGGCCCACCCTATTGCGGAGGGATAAGTGTAATGAGACATGGCCGCCGAGGAGCCTCAGGTTTTTATGCTTCAAAGCTTTATTCTTTTATTTATCTGTGTCCTTTGGGTCCAGAGATTTGTTTCTACTTGCATTTCCCATGAGTGTGACTATCCAGCTTCTGTGCCCTTTGCTCTGTGGAAGGGATCTTGCCTAAGAGCCCGAAAGGCTGACTTATTGCCAGAGGTAAAGGTCGTTTCTCCTGAAGGTCATGCTCCATTTTCAACAGTTTTTCTAGAATCCTCTTAATCTCTGTACTGTACTCTTTGCTACCTGGTTTCTTCCTGCCCTGACCCAAACTGTAATGAGCCTACTGACAGCACCCTTGAGCTATAGGTCAGGATTTCCATATTTATTAACATTCCTGTTGGAAAACAGTATGATTTCCTCCTGGTTTAGACCTAATTGCTTGTGTGTGTTAGTCTGCAGGCTTTGTATTAGTGAGATTACATAATGCATGTGGAGGAAGTTTCTCTCTAGGACATTTTGCTGCCTTTTGTGACGTTATTTCACGTTCCATTTGTAATGGATCTTGTTGCAAAATATATGGCAGTGTCAGCCTTTGGGACAGAGTGGGGCCAGGGTTTGAGCAGGGAAGGAACTAAACCAATTCTTTTTCTCTATTCCTTTCTATTTTATTTTTTTCTGTCTGATATCTACTTCCACTCTTTTCTTCCATAAGACAAGGAAAATGAAAATAAGGAAAAGAAAAAAAGACAGGATGTGGGAAGATGGATGGGTAGGCAACTGTAGGAGCTTTTCAGCTGCTCTGATGGAAGGGATAAATGGAACGATTAAAAACAGATTTCACATTTTCTTTCCTAATGGGCTACCTCAGTTCCTTAGAGGTTTATTTCTTTGTTTTCGTGCTGGCCACTTGTCTTCTAAGGTTTTGCTGGCCCAGAAACCCTCTTGTCACATGGAACAAACATGGGTTAGTCTCTACTCTTCAAGTGAGAATAGTGACTAAATGTTAGAGCTTTATTTACTAGCTACAGGAATGAAAAATAGACTTTAAAATGTCTGATTGCCTAATTATTTGCTCAGTTAGGTAATTGGAAACAGCTGGGATAGCTCCAAGGCGATCGTATACCTTTCTTATAAAAGCCAACTGAGACCTACACAGGAATACCTAGAAGAATTTACAATGCAGACAAGAAGGGGCTGTGTATAAATGTATTGTTTTTCCTCAGCAATGCATAAATTTATGAGTGCTAGGAGGAGAGTGCTAATTCGCAGTAAGATGTACCTTTGAGCTGCAGAGTTTAAACGCCAAGAGTTTGACTAGCTAATCTCAGGAGAAACCAGCATTTCACCAAAGCAATGAAGCAGGGAAAATCGTAACCAGTCTTTAGCTTTAGTTTGGGATTAAGGTCAGTTAACTCTTTTCTGACTAGGCCACACAGTAAATACTTAAGGTTTTGCAGGCCACATGGGCTCTGTTGGAACTACTTACATAAAATCCACATTAGTAGAATGTTCGGAACACAGTAAGTAAACTACAGATTTTATTATTAGCATTCTGGTGGCAGCAAAGAAAGGTGAAGGCAAACTTGAAAAGCTTCCTTAGGGCACTTCTTTATACATTTCTTAAATGTGTTGGAAACCACCTAAATGGGCTGCGTTCTTTAAACTTCAGAACTTAGAAAAGCCACATGGAATAGACTGCTTCACATAACTTTTTGAATACACGAGTTGATTTTTACTGCGCTTATGTATCAGAATGTTCCTCTGGAATATGCCACACCCCCTTATCTTGAGGGTCCAATCAGGCAGAGTTGTGTTATTTCATTTGTACGTAGAACAGTACTGTACAGTGGGATTGGTTATGAGTTTTCATGGAGTCCAGCGGTTCCCTGGGGCCGTTTGCTGGTGGTGACTTAAAATGATCCCTTCAGTGTTCAACTCTCATTCATACCCAAAGTTACTTTGGAAAATGACTTAAGAATGGGATTCACAGGTTACGACCCTTAAAATTCTAATCAAACTTACGTAATTACCCACATATGCTGTCCTAGCTTGGAGACAGCAATGTAGTTAAGGGGAAATAAGATTTTTTCATAATCCAATTTCATTTGTCAACTGTTCAAGTTACCGGTGCAGAACGCTGCACAGGGCTATAATAAGTGGCCTTATTTGGTGATGGGAAGAAGGACTCAGAGAAGTTTCTGGTAAAAGAAAATGTTTTCTAGGCCATGTCAAAAAGGAATTGTTTTTAAAGAATATATATACTGGGGGTGCGAAAAAAATGCATACACATGACTTATATTCATCTTTAGTTAACGGTATATATTGAGTAGTACCATTTTAATATACTTTGTTTCCTTTCTTGAAATGTATGTACATGTTTTTGGCACCCTCTGTTTAGATGTGTGTAAATTATTGCTCCATATAATATTTTACTGGAAAGTAAAAATAGGTAGTCAAGTTTAATATGACAGCACTTCCATTTAATGTGCTATTTCACTGATTTTGTGTGTGTGTTTTTCAGGGATAGCCCATCTACTTGGTTGCACTCTTCAAAAGCATCTAAAGGTAGGTACATTGCAACCACCATCCACACACTACACACCACATGCCAAGCTGCCTTTTCCACTGTGGGATGCTGTCTGGGAACCTGACCCGTAAGTGCTGCATCAATGTTTTACTTTACTGAATATGAACTTGATTCTTGGGCTTTGAGTTTCTGCGATTGCTTTTATGGATACAAGTGAAGGAGCGGTCAGGCTTGACCTGAGGGAAAGTGCGAAGCATTTGGTACAGCCTCAACTCTTTTAGTTCCTTCTTTCTTCAACTGGCCCCAGAGGGATTCTCTTTTCCCCTCAGTATCAATGTGGTCACTTGATTCCATATTAATATTGCTGTTAACATAGCAGGCAGGACTGTGTCTTACATGGCATGAAAAAAGTCCTACTTAAGATTAGATTCACCGTTTTCTGATTTCATTGTAATATGGTTTTGTGATTATTGAGAAAAAAATTTTATTGTGGTATTTTATTCAACAGAACATTAAACGCCATAAGTGAATTAGAATAAAAAGACATCTAATGTTTGTCTCCTGAATTGAGAAAGTTAGGTCTCAATTGATAGATTCAAGTGAGAACAAGGTAATGAGTTTTAGAAAAGTATAAAGAAGTATCTGCAAAACACCTGGGAGTACAAATAATTTGCTAAATCGTAACACTGTGTCTTACGGTGCTAGATATGTGTTGTAAAAAGATTTGACCAAAAGATGAAAAAGAAAATGTTTTATAGTTGCGTTGTCTTAATAGAGAACACTTGCAGCAAACAACTAAAATTTGCGTTTCGATCCCAATGCTATAAAGTGACTTATCAAAACGTAAGAATGCATTATTTGTCTTAAAATTTCAATTCTTATATTTGTATTGTAAGCAGTCCCCAAACTTTCAAGCAACAAATGTGTAAATTGAAGAGAAAGAAATTTTATTTTTCTGGGGAAAATCTTAAATAATAAATTCTTAAAAGTGCAGATATGCCTGCACTTACAAACTGTGCTCCTTTCCTTATTTTTCTTATTCATGGTGCCTAATGATGAGAACCTGTGCAAGAGAATCAGTTCTTTTACAATATTAACTACTAAAGCAGATTGGTGACTATTTCTTAAATAATAAATGCCCAAGAGATACTGTACTAGACTTCATTATGTGAGGGGAAAAAAATGATGGGTGAAGCACAGTGATTGTCCTAAAAGTAAATCACAATACAAGTTCAATAATATAACTTACAGGCACCAGAGAAGAAATATCTTCGGGCAGTTGTCATTTATAATTAATAGCCAATTGAAGTCTATGCATAATGTCAGACTTAATTCTTGTGGGTGGGCCATTCAGATTTGCATTTGTAGGTGTGAGAATCTTCATAGAAGGTAAGTTTTGCATTCTCCTGCGGAGCACTAGAAGACAAGTCTTGCATTTTCCTGCGGAGTACTAGAAGGTAAGTTTTGCATTTTCCTGTAAAGCATGCTTCTTCATATTCTGCTGTGTGGAGGAATGACATCTGTTTGACTTGATAAATGGAGGAACTTGGTGTCAACCATTGAGGACTTTTCATGTTATATTTTTGATATCCAGGAGTTGTTGGGATGCCTAGAATTTTTTTCCTTTGTACAGCATGAATGGACCCCCGTGGTCCCTTGGACAGCATCAGCACAGATTCCCGGGGTTTCAGTACCTCCTGCTGGAGGGAGCCCCGGGGGGCAGAGAGGCCTCTCAGGGACGGGTGGAGGGAGATGGGCAGCCAGGCCCCTCCCCAGTACATAGGAGGGGCACCCCCCCACCCCCCCCAGCACCTTAGGCCCTGCTCTGGGCCTCGAAGTGGAATATATAGTGGTTGTGGACTTGTGAGTGTGCAGCTGGCTGCCCCAGGATGCGTTTCGCGTCGTTGTGTTGCCTAGTTACACCGGAAGTGGTTCGCCGGAAGTGGTCCACCGGAAGTGGTCCGGCTTTCTATCTAGGCTGTGTGGTTGGTTGTGTGCGCGAAGGCCCAGAGGCCAGGCATGTGCAGAGGGATGCTTACAAGGCACGAAGGGAAGAAGGCTGAGACCAGGAATGCCCCCATCCTGGCCCACGCCTTCGCGCCCACCCTGTCGGAGCATAGGCTTGTAGGAGTGTCTGGTGCAGCACCAGTGCATGGGAAGATTCCACTTGTGCCGGAAGTAGGTGACGGGCTCCGAGTTCCACCAGCCCGGGTAGAGCTCCGGTCTGCAAACCGCATGAGCTCGTCGGCAGCGTTCCGGGGGGGAGCCAAGGAAGTGTTTGGGGACTGCCAGGTTCGGGTGGCGCCCGGTGACGCATGACTGGCCCATGTCCTGAAGGCTTCTTGGAGGGGAAATCAGCTGTTTTTGTCAGTTCAGTGGTGGCAGGATGTCGTTTCTCTTTGCGAGATCCTGCCCGGCTGGCTGTTGGTCATGTGGCCTGGATGGGAGCCTGGTTACATCAGAGTCTTCCCTGGAGCTTTGCTGGCAGTGTCGGGAAGGGGTGCCTGCCCTCCTCCTGCTGGGCTTGCCCCACTGGTGATCTGTGAACTGGAGGTTGTCATCTTACTGGGAAAGGCCCCTTGAAAGTCTGATCAACACAGAGGAGAGGAGAGAGACAGTGTCCCCGCACGTGGCCCCCGAGACCCACCGGCCTGACTAGTCAACAGGGTAATTTTTCATCAGATCATCAGAGATAGGCTTTCTGCCACTGGAAATTTATTTCTCCATTTTAGAGCTCTTTTTTTTTTCCAAAAAAGTTTATGGAAATTAAACTCTGTTATTACGAATTTTTATTTTGATGTCTTGTAGGAGACCATCAGGATCTTAATTCCTAGATCTCGTGTCTGAGTTCAGTCTGACATTGTTGATAACATTTCTCACCCAGTGTGTGCCGTGTTTCAACAGTTTCTATGTGGCATAATTGTGAAACTGCGTTTGTACTTATTATTCAGAAGTGGCAATTTTGTTCAGAACTCATCACACACTATAATTTAGTCCGAACAATGAGTTCTGTTGGTGAAAGGCTTATGAAGTTTATTCTAATAAGATTATAATTTCTAAAGCTTATTAGAATAATCAGTTTTAAATCATTTCTCTCGCCCACCTCACTATTATGAGAAGGAATATTTTTTCAAGCTCTTGTTGTAGATCTAGTATTCCTATATAGTATTGTACTGCTATTAACACAGGTATACTAACCCCTTGAAAGGATATTTATGGGATCCAATAAAATTTTGCTAGAAAGGGAACATTTTTTAGGAAATGTTTTAATGTCAATTATAAGCGTCAGGTATCTTGTTTAACAGTAGGTATCAGCAACTTAACATTTTGTTTCGAAATACAAAGGAAGATAGAATGACTTCAAAATATCTTTATCCTTTGAACATTTAACGTAGATTTGATGACTAAATGTTTAATGTCTGCTTGTATCATTGATTATTTTTGAATTTTCTCAAAATGAATGAAAATGAAAATTCTAACTTCAGAAATGTGAGGTCAGGTTAAGAGTTAAGATGAGTCTGGTTAAGAGTTAGATGGCTACAGTACGTTATCCTAGTAAGGGAGGTAGGGGACAGAGATTTTTAGGGTTAACCATTGGATTTATCTCTAAGTATAGTTACCTTCATGCAACCTACGGTGGTAAATAAGAAATGGGGAGAGAAGACGGAAGCAGCAATGCTTACCGGGCAGTTGAGTTCACCACCTGGCAGGCTCATGAACTCATTTTAGCTTTGGAAACTTGCTTCAAGCATGCAAGCTTACATGGAGGCCCCTGTTTGTAAACAATGAAAGGACCAGTACCTCTAGCTCCCTCTTCTCAAGGTGACCTCTGAGTGTTGTAGGAACTGGAGCAGTTTTCTCTGCTTCAGTCTTCTGATGGAAGGCCTTCTGCGGAGGGACAGTGTCTAAGTACTCACTCCTTTTGCCATGGAAGCTGACATGCTTAGTGTGGTCTGAAGGGTGTTATCTAGTTAAATCATTAAATTACAAGTTAAGAATGAACCAAGTACCTAAGGATACATAATTGTAACCTAGAAGAGATCCTTGCAATATATTGAATAGGTTTTCCTTTTTCTAAGGCATGGCAACGTTCACTGTATCCACATAGACAGCTTTTCATGGCAAGTTATTTTATTGTTTCCTTTGTAATGTTAATGGACTGTAGTGACCGTCAAATAAGTTAATCTTTCATATATGTGGCATGTTTACCTGACACCAGTGAAATAACTCTAAATACTAGAAACATAAGATTTTTAGCTCACAGTTTTTTCTTTAGCGACATGTATTAATGAAATAAATATTCCTTTCTTCTTGACTGGCATACATGGTTATTTTCAGAAAAGAAATGGCAATTTTCAGGGATGTTATAGTACGTGGATCAATGTTTGTGAAAATCACTTCAAGTCTAAAGGTGTTCATAAAGCTCTTTTTACTTGTACATTTGAATTATTTGCACACCCTTCATGTCCTGTGCTGTGTCCTACTGGCAAGAATCTTATCAGGTAAGAGCTGTGGCTTGGATAGTTTTGGCAGAGGGAACAATACATTGCATGGTTAAAAATCACAGAGAGACAACAAATACATTCATGAATTTTTCTTAGACTTTTAGCAGTTCAGGACCTATTTTGCACACAGAAAAAGATTCTTTATCACCGACTGACAGGCATGGTTGGGTCTCCATGTCTTTTTTCTACTTAGAGCCTAAGAAATGGTAGTTACATAGAAAAATTGCAAAGCTAAATTCCTCTCCTAAATTGGCAACACTAATTATTTGTTAGAGAGCTGTGGGATGCAGTGCTCAATATTTACTCCATGTGGTACAATTAAGATGATATTGCCAATTTGTTTATTTTAATGTCTGCCGTATTTATGATGAAGCCTACATAACATGCTATTTGGAAAGTGAATTACCATGTGCCCGACGCAGAACACATTTTAAGTACTTGGCTCGAGTCGACAGCACCATAATGAGGCTGGAATGTGCTTATCTGCAGGTATTGTGAAAAGTCGAGGCATAGATTGGTACTGGCATTCGCTTTGGAAAATAGATTTCTGGACCATTTTAGTGCATGCTGAATGCTGAGTCATTTCTGCCTTCTACCTGACTGATGGTGTGGGAGCTCTGTAGGGAAGCCGAGTGGCCTGCTTTCTAAGGGACACAGCTGAGTCTGCACTGCAGGAAAAACTTGAGTGTTGCCTTAATGAAAATAAACTCCATAGGCCAGGACATGTCTTTACAGGAAAGGTTTCCTGACGTGAGTGTGCAAATTCAGACACCCCGAGCCTATCCTGCTTAGGGTTACCTACAGATTTCAGGCCTGAGCTGTAACAGCATATATTTGAGTGGAGGCATTGGGGGACTGAGCATCTCCCAAGAAAGATTTTGAAACAGAAGCCAATTGCTTTAGTATGTCCAGGAGGTTTCTCTCTAACAAGACAACGTAAGCTTTTCTTTGTTTCAAGCAGCAGTAAACAAGCCATACTTCCTATAAAGTTTTCGTAGAACTTGTCCATATTTTAACTAAAGAAAAAGTAAACACCCTGTCTGTGTATGCACGGATGTGCACATGTCAGTGTGTCCCCCCTTTTCTCCTTTATTGAAGTGTTCCTGAAAATATAATTTTCAGACCATGTGCACTGTAATTACTTGGGGTGCTTATTAAAAATTCACATCCGCAGGATCCTTTCCAAGACCTGCTAAATCAGAGCCTCTGAGACTGGCTTCGTAGATTCTAAATCTCTAATAACTACTCATTATGATTTTCACATAGATAGATGTTGACATCCGCTATTTCTGTGATGAAGGAATAAATGGTTATAGTTTTAAAGAGTTCTCTTTCTTCATCTTAATATGGTTTGCAAAAACTTGCCCCCTAATTCATTTCATCATATAATTTTTACACCATTGTCTAGTGTTTTTATTGCTCTCTACTGCTTATAACTAAGGCCCATATAGTTATTTTATATTTATTTTCCAAGTCTATAAAATCCAGAGGAACTTCATTTCTGGGGCTGTCAATCCACATAACATGTGAATTTTTTATCCTACCCATTCTCTGCAATTCAGGAAGTTTTCCTGTCTTGATTTGTCTTAATCCCTGGTGAATGATGACTTCCAATATAAATATTGGCAGCTGTTAGAGCTATATAACATATCCAAATCTCGTAAAGAACTTGTAAGATTTACTCAGTGTGTGTAACAGGTCTTCATTCTCCTGAGCAAAACCTCTGGTGGCCAGCTCACTGGAGCTGGGAAAATGCAGAAGCCTTTACTGAGAATGGGAGTTTGTAATTGTCTTTCATCTCCTGCCACCATTTCAAATATGACAGTCAGAACTGGGAATTTCAAAATACAGAAGGTGGCATTCTGTGTTTCAGAAGCCTTGATTTTTGTCACACTCAGTTTCCCGTGAGCTGTTTCCTTTCATGCTGTCTAGGGGTTGACGTCAAAATGGCAACTAATTAAAAGCAGAAAATTTATCTTTTGAACATGAGTGCTTGTTCAGAGACAAAAGAGATGCCCTAGATTTGTTTTAATTTACTTTCAACTCTTTGGCCAAATCAAGCATCCTAGTGGGGTACTAGTAAGTAAAGCTCACAGATGTTTTTTTAGAAAGATGTATTTTCATTTTCTTTCTGGATCTGACAAAGTAGAGTGTGCCTTTATTGTAAGGGTGTTTTTCCCATGGATGGATATTAATCTGAATATTAACTCACAAAGCATGTAGAGGTCTTTGAAAGGTTATGTATAGGTGAAAACCTTGAGTACCAGAACTAGGTTATAGCATCATAAAAAGCCTTTAATTTTTTTTTTAAGTCTTTCTCCAAATGGTTGTCAGGTTTTTACTTATTTTTTGCCTGTCGACGTTCACAACCTTGACTCTCGGTGAAGATGGCCAGTGTGTAGCAGAGTTTCTCTGGCTCAACCCCAGTGTTTGTTATGGGCACGGGGCAGGAACCACATACTGCAGCCTGAGCAGTTTCCCCCAAAGCAGCCTTTTAAAGTGACATTGTGTTGAAGGTACGTGGTGAGACTCATTGCCAGCCACTCTTGAGAACAGCCGTACAACCCCGACTTATGTGTCATGTTTAAGTTAGAACAGAATTTTATATGGAAAGATTCAGACCGTCAGGCCTTGGGCCAAGAAAAGCAGTATATTGGGCAATACATGGTTCCTTCCGCGAATGGTCAGCGAGGGTTGGCATTCAAAGAGTAGCTGTGACAGGGTAGTTCTCTTCTTCACGGAGCAGAACACGTGAGTGAGAGGGGGGTGCTCCAATGTAGTGTCCAGCCGTGTCCCAGGCACTAACTAGACGAGAAGCTTTTCATGTGTTCATTGTTTGCCATCACTTTTGTAACAGTCAGTTGGTATTACTGTTCAGATTTCCATGATGTCAACACAGGCTCAGAGGTGTTGAGTTGCCAGAGGCCTGTTAGGTAGTACGTGGCAGAGCTGGAGTTGGAATCCAGGCAGGACTGGTGACAAGGACCCCTCATCACACTGGACTGTTCGTTGGGACAAATTTGTAAATTTGTGAGAATGCCCTGAACTGTTTGCGACCTTCTTCATATTGCTCATCTTTGTTTATTTCTTTGGCAAGTATCATATTAGAATCTGCATAACCACACATAGATGTACATTTGTAGGAAATAAAGTTTGGCAGGACTCTTCCTCTGTGGAGAATGGAAAGACTGGTCTCTATATTCAGAAAGACTGTGCCCTTGGGCAAATGATAATCCTAACCTCAGTTCTCTCTCTTGTAAAAGGGTGATAATAATAACCTTTTAAGAGTGCAGGATGAATTAGAAATAATGTATGTAAAGTTCTTGGTACAGTGCCTGGCATGCAGTCAGAGGTAAGAAAAATGGGGGCACATGTTGCTGTGGACACGCATGAGGAAAGATTTGTTGAACAGTAGGTTGCTGTGCGTATTATGGATGATAATCTTCTAAACGTCTGTATTTACTCTTGTGATCACACTGTACATATCCTCAGCTAAGCACATCAATTGGATGCAGTAATGAGAATTCAGGAATTCTTTACTTGTATAGTAAGTCAAAATTTCAATATAACACTTTAGGTGGAGCGTATATATATATATATGTATATATATGTGTATATATATGTATATATATATATGTGTATATATATATACACACACACACACACACACACACATATATATATACACACACACACACATATATATTATATGTATACTGGGGATGCCAAAAAATGTATACACATAACTTGTATTCATCTTTTGTTATCGGTATATATCGAGTATTACAATTTTAATAGTTTTGTCCTTTCTTAAAATGTGTATACTTTTTTTGGCTCCGTGTGTGTACGTTTTTCTCCCTGTAAGAACTCAGATACATTTCATAATACTGGTGAATTCTGCTCCGTTTCATGAAGAAATTGGTTTCACTAAAAATGTTTGAACATTTCAAACATGTACAAAAGTAACTTTTATATAAAGAGAAATCCATACCCATTAGCCAGATTTATCTGATCATTAAGATTTTTGCCACATTTATTTTCTCTACCTGCCTTTAAAAAAGTCTTTAAATTACGTCAAAGAAAATGCCAGACATCATGGTATTCACTCCTCTGACTTTGAAAAAGATCGAAATAAGGACATTTTCTTACATATCAGGATGATTTTATAGCACACCTAACAAAGCTAGCAATGACTCTTTGGTATTTATCTAACACCCAGCCTATTTCAAATTGTTCCAGCATTGTCTCAAGTGTGGTGAAATACTGACTCAACATAAATTCTACAGGTTGCTTTCGTTGAATCCTGTTAGTCTGTCGTTTAGAGCAGACCCTATCCTTTTAGGCCCTTTTCATGTCATTGGTTTTTCTAGAAACTGGCTCCATTGTCTTGCAGGAGGTTCCACAGTCTGAATTTGTCTCTTGTTTCACAAACATGTTCCTCAATTTCCTCTTATTCTCACAAGTGGAGATTAGCTCTAGACCAGACACTTGATTATATTTAAGTTCAGGTGGGTTTTTATTTTTTTGGCCAAGAATATTCAAATGTGATACTAATCATTCCCTAAAGAGGACACAGTGTCCGGTTGCCCTACTTCCAGTGATGCTGAACTGGAGCAGGTCCAGGTGCAGGCAGCCTTCCATTGATGATGTGTGCCTGATAATATTTCATGAGGGGTTACAGAATGGTTCCTTTCTAATTCTACCATTTCCCCCCACCCATTTTTTAAAGCTTCATTGTGTTATAATTGACATACAATAAATGGCACACATTTAAAGTGTACAACTTGAAAAGTTTTGACATGGGTACATCGTGAAACCATCACCACAACCAAGAAAGGGAACATACGCATCGCCCTTAGAAGTTCCCACATGCCCCTCAGTCGTCCTTCACGCTGCCCCTTTCTGTCTGCCCCATCTCAGACAAGCACAGATCTGCTCTGTCACGATAGGTGACTTTGTTCTTTTGGTGGTTTTCTCTAGCACTCATCCTCATGAAGTGCAAGGATAGTTGTTTACAAATAAGGATAATCTTAGAAAAATTGTTTGCCAAAGAGCATTATAATTCTAAAAGTTAAAAAAATTTCTCCTGTGTCACAGGTGAAAAACATTGTGCTTTTTTTCTGTTAACCGGGTCATGTGGGATTGACATAGCAAGCCACGGGGAACCTGAATGGTTCCAGAGCTCCCCAGCCCTCTCAGCACTGATATTTCCTCCTAAAGTTATTTGGCTAACATTCCTCTTCCCCCATACAACTTTTACAGACCTACAGGGTCTGAAAGATAATAACAGGACAGAGATTGATCCATTTCCCTTTATTGCGTTAACTACCCAGGGGTGGATAATTGTTGGCATTGGCAGAAAGCATGTTTCCTCTTTATTGAAACTAAGCAGAGTAAATTGTTCTGGTTCTTCCAGTTCTCGGATTTCAATTCATTTTTAGCTCAGTACCCCATGAAGAGTGGACTATCATGCGTCTTCTTTCTTCATGTGGCAAGCACATAAACTGCGGCGTAAAGATACGTGACTCGGTGGGACCCTGTCTTTCAGGCACCTCTCCTCAGTTCTCAGCCCCAGGAAGACATTTTAATCACAGATACAGCTCCTGTAGATTGGCACGCTGCTCTGGAAAGAGACAGTTGGCACAGGGCAAATAAAATACTATAGCTACTGGGGAAAAGGATCTGACAGGGAAGGAGGAAACAGGTAATATCCAAGTGAGTGGTGCATGAATATGATGGCAGCTTCATTGAAAAACTTTCCCCAAACTCCTCTTATAAACTACAGAGACTAAGAAGGGTAATAAGTGAAAAACCCATGGATATATCAACAAATGGGTAAGGCATTGTTCCCAAACCCCAGAATAGGTATGCCTAAACTACCAGCAGCAGTGGGACTTGCCCAAAAGGAATAGCTTTTCTGCAGTGAAAAATGAGAAACAAAAAGGCAAAAGGCAAATGTGCCAACATACTCCTTTACTTTAAAATAATTATTTGGTGATTGACTAGCTCTGGTAATGCTTTTTTGCCTGAAAAGTCTATTTTATCTGATGTTAATATCACTTAGCAACTTCCTTTTGTTTAGTATTTATCTGGGACATCTTCTACTTTATTTTCAACATTTATATGTCCATGTGTTTTAGATGGGACTTATGAAAAGCATGTGGCTGGACTTGAGGCTGATAATTGGCCGGTATGATCCCACACGGACATACTGGTTATGACCAGTGCAGTTCTGATGGTTTGGCAGGTCTATTCTGATTGGTCGGTTCTTATACTATGTCACTCATGAAATATTTGGAATGTCATCCCTAGCTGGATTTTTACTTTTTAATGTTACATGACAATTTTTGTCATTCAACTAGAGAGCTGAAGTCCACATAGAAGTTTATTCATATTTCTTGTGATGAATATGATTTAATTTCTTTCTATCTTACTAGTTGATTTCTGTTTTCTTTTTCTTTCCTTTATTTTTGCTCAACTGAGTTATCCCTCCCTTAGACTCAGCCCATGTTTTTTTGCTGCTTTTCATTAGGACTTTAGCATATTTTATGTCTATTTTAAAAGGGTTTTCCATAATTATTTTAACATGCATATTTAGCAAAATCTACTTAATTAGTGTTTATCTTCTTTCTAAATCAAGGGGCTTAAAAGTCTCTAACTCAGATCAGTCAACATTACACTATTCCCCCAATATTTTAATTGTATCCTGATCTACTCCCCCCAAATTAGACATTATTATTATTGTCTTATACAGCCTATACTATTTTAGCTTACTCATATATTTACCAATTGTTTTTTGCTCATCATTCCTCCTTACACTTTCAATGTTCCATCTGGGATCATATATATATTTTTTTTCATTAAGTGTATCTTTTAGAAATTTAGTAAGGACATGGTGATAAACTCTCAATTTTTATTTATCAAAATGTCTTCATTTTTATCCTCATTCTTAGAGATTAATTTCATTGGTTATGGAATTCTAGGTTGGCACTTATCTTTATTAGCACAATGAAATGTAATTTACTGCTTTATGTCCTTTATTCTTTTGGAGAACGGAGTCTAATGGTCATTATTTAGAAGATGGTCTTTTTTTTTTTTTCCTATCCGACCACTTTTAAGATCTTTTCTTTCTGCAGGGCTCTTCAGTTTCACTATTGCATATTGTCAGCGCCCTCCCCCCCAAAAAAAAAAAAAAGTTTTAGGCTGTAATAAAGAATAAAAATCATTTATTTGAGCATTTATTCTTAATGTGAGTTTTTATTTATTTATCAAGTTCCAGAAAATTCTCAGCTGGAGTCTTTATACTTTATACAGTAGGTCTCTAGAAGTTGGAAAAAGCTAGGAAACAGGTTCTCTCTGAAGCCTTCAGAAGAAACTCAACACCTTTATTTTAGATTCCTGAATTCTCAATTTGTAGGAGAATAAATAAGTGTTGTAAGCCGCTAAATTTGTGGTAATGTTATATCAGTAATAGGAAACGAGTACACCTCTTTCCATACAGAATGTATATGTATGTTCATTCGTTCATTGATTTTGTGAGAGGTGAGTGGACTTTCGGAATCAAGCCTTTCCAGAGAAACTAGTTTTCTGTGAAGTTACCCACCTTGGTGAACCCATATTAAATGTCCCTTATGGTGCCCTTGGCAGCCAGCAGGGGGCATCTCTAGGGTTTAGAGCTTGGAAGAGCCTTTGTGTGGAGAGTCGCTTTGTCACATACTCACTTTCATGTTACACTTTATTTTTGGCGCCTGAAGATTTTCTCCCTTTCTGTCACCTCAGCAATGTTTTCTTTTTCTTTGTTTTTCTTTTTTAGAGTATGTAGTCTCTCATAATACCAGAAGTTTTGAGAGCTTTCCAAATTAATTTTTAGAAAGTATTTCTCCCCTATGTTAAGACAGGGTACCCCGTTTTCATGACTTGAGATGTTCTGCACTGGCTTTCTACAGCTGGGAAGTTCTTGAAGTCAGGATTTCTGTGCACTTTTCATCTAGGAGAGAGAACTTAACTACTGATGCCATATCCTGGGCTCGTTAGAGACATTTTTCTAAACAATTCATTATCGGCTATTCATAAAGTATTTCCTGGGAAGGAAGAATTTGGCAGCCACCTTGCACTTGAGTAAATGGCTATTGAAACTGACCTTGTTTATATACTTGTCATCATAATTATCTGGTGGATAGTCCTAAAGTTTCTAGTAGTTTCCATTTTATCTTCTAAATGCTAAAGAGTCTGGAGAAGGGACTTGAATTGTACCTGCCATTGTGCTTTTCTCGGAAGCTCTTTATTTTCTCTCTCTTTTTCAGTGTGTGGGTGTCTAGCTAATTTATTAGGGACTTCTCTGTGTCTAAATCTGTCAGGAAAAAAACCCTGGAAATCACTGAAGGAAATGATGAGGCAGGGATGGGGATGAGAGGCCGTAAATAAATCAACTAGATGCTTTTTTTTTTTTTAAATCCCACTTTAAATCATTTCCATTAATAAGGAGACCTTGGCTTCTTTTCATATTTAGAATACCTTAAAACCAAATATAGTACTGCTAAGAGTTGCATTTTAAATATATATTTTTTCTTTTTGTCCATGATTGTGTTGGTTTGGTAATGGCTTAATAAAGAAATCATTGTGGTTGTCACAGATTATATATTTTTTCAAAATACATTTTTCTATAAGAAGGTCAAGACAAGCCACTAAAATGCTAGAGAAACAGAGGACAAAGCCTATTAATACTTGAGTCAGAATGTTCCCATTTTTAATACAAGTGGCAAAAGCCACATACATGTGTGTTACTAGATTATAGAATGAGTTTAGTGACAAATGGGGAACCTGGAGACAATGTAACTGAATATACTTACATTTTTGTGAACTGTAAGGGAATTTTTCTGGAAATCAAGGTAGTTAGAATATATGCTACAGTTACAAGGTGTGTGTATATATTAGTGAAATTTGGGGGAAACCCAAATTTGGGGTTACAGTTTATCCTTCATCATGGTCATCAGAAAAGGACTGTGTTCTTATTATATATTGATGAAGCACTTTGAAAAAATTGTTGCTGTAGCAACTATGTGTGGCTCTTTAAAAACACTATGTAGTATAATTACCGGTTTTTAGTTTTGTTCTACAGTGACTATAAAAGATTATTTACATAAAAATTTTGTTTTTCAAAGGCATTATTTAATGACTAAAGTTCAACGGAAGAGAATCCTTCCTTGTTAACTGGAAGAAACTAGTTTTCAGAGTTTCTTTTTTTGCAGTACTCACTCTTTTCTGTGAATCGACTTTGTCTTTTTAGATCGTTTTATATTTCTCAACTAAGTAGCTCTATTATTTCTAGTATGTTATAATGCTGAGCACAACAGTATTCAAATAGGTTTTACTGCCTGTTTGGAAAAATGTTTTGTCATGTCCTGTATGATTTGAGGTACTCAAAACTGGAGGCAGTAGTCAGGAAAAGGCTTTCGATAATTTCAGTGTAATGTTTCCACTACTTTTGATATTCCATTCTTAATACAGTTTAAATTTTATTTACCCTTGAACTGCTTTTGCACACTGAACAAATATCTTTGCCTGGAGCTGGTGCAGCTAATTCTGATCCACAAATTGAATTATAGTTAAATTGTCCCAGCGTGCGTTATTATAGACTTCTAGTCGGTGAATTTCAGATGATGACAGGACCGTCCTGAGGACAGTGCTGGTTCCCACGGTCACGATCTCAGTGAATGTGAATCATTGTGTTACAGTGGGGGAACCTTACCCACCCTCTGGCTTACCCAGGCTCTCCATCCTTCAGTAAGCCATCCGTTGTCTGCTGCCCTCAGTTGCTAACCCCTGTGGCTAGTGCAGCGTACACCTCTGTATCCACGATACACTCACCCGTGCTTTCATACTTAACAAAAGAGTCAGTTTGTTCTAAGTGAAGTTCCTGAATTTCAAGGCGAAGGAGAAAAAGATTGCAATCATTTCAAGATAAAACCATATGTCTTGCAAAGAAATATAATCATTCTAGCATTGGGTGTTGCTTTCTCACCTCCAACATGGGAAGTTAGAAAGCATTGAAAAAATGTCTACAGGCTGTTGAAAGGAGAAGCATGTGATCTGAGAATCTTACCTGCCTCTGTGCTATCATCCATCTGTCATAAGTAAGGAACATTTTTGGAAATGCCAAGGTATATTTTTTGTTATTTTTTAAAAAAAAATTCAATTGCTGTTGACATTCGATATTATTTTATATTAGTTGCAGGTGTACAGCATAGTGGTTAGACATTTATATAATTTATGAAGTGGTCCCCCGGTTGGTACCCACCTGGCACCAGACATAGTTATTCCATATTATTGACTGCAATTCCTATGCTGTACTTTACATCCCCTTGACTATTTTGTAACTACCGATTTGTACTTCTTGTTCCCCTTCACCTTTTTCACCCGGTTCCTCAATCCCCCCTCCCATCTGGCAACCATCGCTTTGTTTTCTGTATCTGAATCTGTTTCTGTTTTATTTATTCTTCAGGTTTCACATATAAGTGAGATCATGTGGTATTTATCTTTCTCTGTTTGACTTTTTTCGCTTAGCACAATACTTTCCAGGTCCATTCATGTTGTCCTAAATGGTAAGATTTCATTCTTTTTTATGGCTGAATAATATTCTGTTGTATATATGTACCACCTCTTCTTTATCTGATCATCTATGATGGGTGCTTAGGTTGCTTCCGTATCTTGGCTGTTATAAATAGTGCTGCAGTGAACATAGGGGTGCTTATACCTTTTGGAATTAGTGGTTTGGATGTCTTTGGATAAATGCTCAGAAGTGGGATTGCTGGGTCGTAAGGTAGTTACATTTTTAATATTTGGAGGAGTGTCCACACTGTTTTCCATAGAGGCTGCACCAATTTATATCCCCACGAGGGTTCCCTTTTCTCCACATCCTCGCCAACACTTGTTGTTTGTTGATTTACTGATGATGGTCATTCTGACATGTGTGAGGTGATATCTGATTGTGGTTTTAATTTGCATTTCTCTGATGATTAGTGATGTTGAGTATATTTTCATACGTATGCTGGCCATCTGTATGTTCTCTTTGGAGATATGTTTGTTCAGGTCCTCTGCCCCTTTTTTCTTCGGATTGTTTGTTTCTTTGGGATTGAGTTGTGTGAGTTCTCTCTACATTTTAGATAGTGGCCCCCTTATCAGATATGTCATTGGCGAGTATCTTCTCCCATTCAGTAGGTTGTCTTTGTGTGTGTGTGTGTTTGATGGTTTCCTTTGCTGTGCAAAAACTTTTTATTTTGATGTAGTACCATTTGTTTATTTTTTCTTTTGTTTCCCTTCCTGAGGAGATACATCAGAAAAATATTATTAAGAGCAGTGTCAGAGTTTACTGCCTATGTTTTCTTCTAGGAGTTTTGCATTTAAGTCTTTAATCCATTTTTAGTTTACTTTTTTATACATAGTGTAGGAGGGTGGTCTAGTTTTTTTTTTTTTTGCATGAATATGCAAGGATTAAGAATACACCATAAATGCTATTAAAGAAACTACTTGGGGATGTAATTTAATCCAATGGCAATTCTGAAGAGAGATTTCAAGATAGGGGAAGTGAAGAAGAGGGGAAAACACTGTGAATGATAACTATGTATAAGTACATATGATTAAATCTAATCTGGCCATTTGAAGTAGAAATGTTACATGGGAATTCTTGAAATATCTGAACTTACACTCCAAAGGGACATTTAATAAAGATACAAGCTTTTAGTTAAAAGCTTTTCACTAATCGAGGTTTTTAGGGCCAAGAGTTTGGAAAGTCTGAAGGAGGTAAATTCACTAATCTTTACAGTAAATATTTTTAAAGCATGCACTCTGTAGTTTCTTTTAGGCATTGAGACATACAGGTTCACAATTTTATGGTATCTAACTTTTAGTAGGAAATGGACAACAGACAAATTCCGTTTGGTTCCAGGGAACCGTGGTAATCCAGAAGACTGTTAAGTACAGTGAAGGAGACAAATAGGGTGATGATACAGCAGTTGAGAAGTGGGGCTTACTCCTTTCGATTGGATGACCAAGGAGTGCCTCTCCTAAGGTAGTAACCATTAAGCAAAGTCTTAAATGACAAGGAACAAAGTTGAAGTACCTGGGCAAAGGATGGTCCTTATTTGGTTCAGATCCACTTATCTTCCAACTATACACCTCATACCTGTTTTGAGCTTGATGGCTGCCAGGATGTATGGGCACATACTCAGGTGTTAGTCAGACTCTCAGAGAACACATGTGCAGAGTTTTCTTTCTGGAGCACTAACCGTATTCCTGGAGTTGTGAAACCATTGAATGTGGAGAACTCTGGAATTCCATGGTTTCTCTGACTGTTAAAAGGGCAAGGAGGATTATGGATGGGCTGAGTCTTTCCTGCCTCTGAGGATTGAGAGGGGAGGAAACCAGGGAGCAGTAAATATTCTTCCAGATTTTTCATCAGAGACCTGAACTACTTTGATACCACAGTACCAAAGGGGTAGAAATTTTGTCACCCTCTTCTGTTTGCAGATTTCCTGCTTCACCCTCACCCTCCAACAAACATTGTCAGTCTTTGAAGAGACATAATAATGTATCTAAGGGAGGCTCAGAAGCCAGAGAAATAAACCAGCACAATCATATGGACAATGAAATAGAATTATTGGAGGACAGGATGGGGGATAGTAGATGAGGGTAAAGGGGGTCAAACATATGGTGATGGAAGGAGAACTGACTCTGGGTGGTGAGCACACAATGTGATACATAGATGATGTATTACAGAATTGTACACTTGAAACCTATGTAATTTTACTAACCCCAATATTGTCACCCCAATAAATTAAAAAAACAACAACACTTGAAATAAAAAAATAACACTTGAAATTCAAATATAGTGGGGCAAAAACTTCTTTGACCTATGGGCTTTATTTTTCCCTCTACGTAATTAAAGGATTGTTACTGTTGAGACTCAAATCAATGACCTGGAAGATAGATTTCAAGAAACACATCAAAAACAGTGCAAAAATATAGTGATAAGGACCATGAGGGAAAATATAAAAGACATTGAAAAGAGATACAAGACTTGTAACATGGCTTAGGGATTCCAGAAAATAAAAATAGAACACCCAGAAAAGAGACAATAAATAAAACAAATATGACAACACTTTCCCAGACAGAACAGATATGTTACAAAGAACCACACTGAGATCAGAGTTCTCATATGTAACAATAGAAGTAAAAATAAGTGGAATAACATTTGTAAATGACAGAGTAATGGACTGTATCAACAAGCTTATACTCAGCCAAGTAATCTTTTAGCTGTTAAGAAAGCTATAGGAGGCTATGAAGGATTTTCATGTGTGTCAGGAAGTCTAGGCTACACTGTGCTAACTAACAATCTCCAAGTCTCCCTGGCTTAACAAGAAAAGCGTGTTTCATGCTCTTATTATACATTCTCCAGGGTGTAGTATGAGCCTCAATTTCGCTGAGCGCCTCAGGCTGATGGAAGATCTATTTTAATACATGGTTTCATGATCACTGCAGTACTGGGAGGACATGAGCCTGGAAGTGACATATTACCTCCGTTTGGGATTCATTGGCCAAAGCAAGTCAGGTGACTCTGCCTCATTTCACCAGGGGCAGGGAAGTAGAATTCTGTGATGTGTCTGGAGGAAGAGAACCTGAATATTTATGGAAAAGTCTTAATGGCTACCATAATGTATCACCTGTGTACTGTGTCTAAGGAAAATAATTAGGAGTTTAATCAAACAATAATTGTACCCATAGACTTCAAAATGAGAAAAGATGATGAAGAAAGAAATGTAATTTTTCCAGAAGCAAACATCAGTGATGTGGAAAGGAATGACTAGGAAAGAAATCTGTAAACAAATGGTAAGTATAAACAAACACTGACTAAGTAAAATAAAAATAATGCCTGCTCTGTGAGTTTTAAAACCAAGGTAGGACTAGAATATGGCAGAAATATCATAATGGAAAGAGGTAGACCGGAGCTAAAGGTTAAAACATTTAAAGGTTGTCATATCATGCAGGAGAAGGGATAAAAATATTGATTCTAAATTTGTAAAAGTCACATAGGCTTTTTGAATTATTTTAGGACAACTCTGAGAGAATAAAAATAGAATAAAAATTAATAGACATAGACATGAAGGGCAAAACTCAAACTAAAATGTGACAAGAAATGGAAAAAATACAGCTTAGGAGAAGCAGGGCAAATAAAAATCATAATACATTAGAAATGAATCTGTATGTCAGGAATAACCATAAAGATAAATAACTCTCCATTTAAAGGACAACATTTAGCAGACTAGATTTTAATAATCCCAGAGTTACTGTTTACAAAAGACAAAACATTGGGACACAGAAAGATTTGAAGTAAAGAGATGGAGGAAAATATAGTAATTAAAAGAAAGCTGGTATAGCTACTTAAATATCACAAAATGCAGTCTTTAAACAAACGAAAATAAATAAATAAATAAATAAATAAATAAATAAATAAATAAATAAATTTTAGAGAGGATCACACTCCATATTGATGAAAGATTCAAAACCTTAGAAAATATAACAACTCTAAACTTATGTACACCTAATAATAGCTTCAAAATATGGAAAGCAAAAATTGAAAAAAGCACAAAGAAAATAATGACTTTCACCGTGATAGTGGGTGACTAATTAATACAGCTGTCTCTAATTGCTCATCAAGAAGACAATATATCAGGATATAAGTTTTGAGCAACGCAATTAGCAATATTGATCTGGTAGACATATATAGAACATTGAGCAAAAACAATTGAAGAATACATGTGCTTCTCAAGCACACAGGAAACATTTACATAAATTGACCATTTAGGAAGCCATGTGCCGTCAGTATACTTCAAATGATTGAGATTGTATAGACCACACACTCTGACCACAATGGAGTTATGTTGAAACGACTAACATAAAGATAAGTAAAAACTCCCTTGGCGGAAAAATGCTCATTATCCCTCAGTGTCTACTCCCACCCCTCCTACTTGAGGACAGGAACCCACTAAGGTTGAGCTAGGAACCTGGTGCTACTGCCTCCCTTGCAGCTAGGACTGGAGACCATGTTCTAGTGGAAGTGCCTGGTGCAACTTCCTGGTGACATGTTTTAAAAAGGAAGTGGCTTCCAACTCATTTTTTCTTTGTGTCCTGCCCTTGGTCTGGGCTGCAGATGGAGTGTTGCTGAGGCAGCTTCTTCCCCTTGCAAAGGAGGGCCTCATCCTGGGGAATGGGAGAGCAGCAGAACTGACAGACCCATGAAGCAGAGCCATCCTCACAGTCTGGCTACCCATGAACCTCTTAGAGGGAAGTAAACATCATCCTGTTCTTGCCACTTTGTTTTTAGGTTATGTTATAGTACCTCATTTAATGTCACAGTTCATTCAGAATCCCACATATATGGAAGTAAAAAAACCCAAAAAAACAAGCACTTGTAAATAATTGACAAATTGAAGAAATCATAATGGAAACTTAGAAAGCATGCATAGAACTGAAAAATAACAATATATATATCTTCATACATATGTGTATATACACACACATAAATAAATACAGACACAGGCACACATACATACATATATAGACATATGTCATGGGGTGCCACTAAACTATTTAGATGGACTTAAGTGCTTGTCTAGTAAAAAGGCTGAAATTTTTTTTTTTATTAAATTTATTGGGGTGACAATTGTTAGTAAATTTACATAGATTTCAGGTGTACAATTCTGTAGTACATCGTCTATAAATCCCATTGTGTGTTCACCACCCAGAGTCAGTTCCCCTTCCATCACCATATATTTGATCCCCTTTACCCTCATCACCCACCCCCTACCCCCTTACCCTCTGGTAACCACTAAATTATTGTCTGTGTCTATGAGTTTTTCTTTCTTATTTGTTTGTCTTGTTCTTTTTGGTTTATATAAAAAGGCTGAAATTTGATAAAGTCACCTTATCACTTGTTCAGAGTCTGACCCCTTGTGCTGGGAGTCTTTCCCACGTGGGCACTTGCCTGGCCCACCTGGGACCCTGACATCCTCCTCTGAGCCGCCATGCCTGCTTTCCTTGCTCTGCTTCGGTAGAAGTGGTCAGAATGGGAAAGGAAGGGAATGGAAGGAGTGGGGAAAGCCAGAGGAGTCAACCTCCACCCCAGAGCTCCATAAGTGGTTAGCAAAATCTGACAAAGATAATAGAAGACAGGAAAACGCCAGGTCAGTCCTTCACAAATATAGAGGCCAAAATCCTACATGAAAGAGCTTGAGTCAACATGCTGCGTTAATAGGACATGTAAGTAGATCATGATCCACTTGAATTTATTTCAGGATGTCAGTCTTAACTTGATATTAGAAATGGAATCAGTGTCATGTTCAAGGAATAAATGAGGAAAACCACACACTCCCAATACATGCAGGAGTAGCATTTGTCATAGTTCAGTATGAGTCGAGAGTAAAAAGTTTAGCGAAGTAGGACTGGGTGAACTTCTTCAATCTGATAAGAAAACCTCCACAAATCCTAGGTATGGTGCTTGGAGGTACAATATTGAGTGCGTTTTCTCTGAAATCGAGAAAGAACCCAGATGCTTGCTTTCACCACGTGTGTGCATTATTATATGGGACTTTGAATCCCTGAAATAACGAAAAAAAAAAAAAGTCAGAAAGGTACACAGGGGCCAGAACATAGGTCTTCTAAGTCCCTGATTTTAAAAAATGTCTTGAAATATTTTTATCACTTGATGTTTTGTTTTTAATGTAACATCCCATAATCCTTGAGAGGAACAAGGTTTGTAGGGGAAATTAAAGATGGCTCCAAGTGCTTTGTTTTTACTCAAATGGTTGAACTCCTCAGTGCTTGAATCTGGGCTGGTCTTAGCGACTCTCTTGACCGCAGTGTGGCAGAACTGTTGGACAGGGACTTCCGAGGTGAGGTCATAAAACCTCGCAAGTTTTGCTTGGGCCTCTTGGAATATTTTCTGGGAGCCCTGAACCACAACATAAGATGCCCTTTTCCCAATGAAGATCCCTGCAACCTTCCTTACTGGAGAGAACACACATAGGCACTTAGGTTAACAGTCCAAAGTGAGCCCAGCGTTCCAACTGTCTGTGTAGAGGTGCCAAACGTGTGGGCGGAGCCATCTTCCTGACAAACAGGTCATCTGGCTGAATCATTAACCCACAGGACCATGAGAGAGAATTGAAAGATCACATCACCAAGTTTTATAACTATTTATTTCACAACAAAAGATAACCAGAATCTAGGTGGAACACACAATAAAGGGGCAAACATGTAACATCTACATAAAGAAATACATGGATACTTGCTTTTTAAATTTTATTTTATCGTGCCTTTTCTTTTTTATGAGTTACTTCTTTGGTGATTCCTATATTCTTTTTTAACATTTCAGTTTACTCAGCTGGGCTGAATTTTATTATATTAGTGTGGCAGTCTTAAAATAATTCTTCTAGGATGACAGAGTTTGTGTTTCTATTCAAATACTTTTCCTCAACAATGCTTCAACTAGAGTCTGATAAGTGTTTCTTGATTAAACTCTATCAGTGTTGATTTCCTGAAATGCAGGGTTAGACTGAGCAGAAAGAAGAGATAAGCCTGATAATGACTTCTCATGTTAGAAATGATTTAAATGAGTTCATGTGTAGGATCCCCTAAAGCTGGGATGCTGAGATTAATGTATTTCTAATTATGTGTTTAGAATCGTATGCGGGGTATCTCGACCTCTGTCAGACCATTTAGCTGAGTACATTATTCAAACATTTCCCTCAAAATGTGGAATGCCCAAGTCAAGAAGTAATGTGTGATAGATTTGGAAGCTTGGGGAAATTGACAATGTTTATTTGATTTGTTCTTTAAAATCTTCAGAATAGAATAACTGAAACATTAAAAAAAATGACTTCCTGTGACAATTCTGAGACTTATATAATCAGATGGAATTATTCAGAAAGTTCCTGGAATCAACTCTGGTTTAACTGTTTGATTATAGAAGGCTTTGGACGGACAGCCCTTTCGAGGTTATGTCTGTACCATCTAGCATAACAGACGTTAGATCTGAAGGTCCCGGTGCTGGGGCTTCAGTCCCTTCCCCCATTATTTGGCTTTAGGGAAAAGCTTCCCCCTCTGGGCTTCCGTTTCCTCATCTGTGAAGTGAAGAGGTTGGGTTAACATAAAACAAAAAAAAAGCACAAAAAATCAAACCAAAACAAACAAAATGTGGGACCTGAGAAGCCACTAGTTTAAATTACTCATTTTATAGAGAAGGAAACAGACACCTAGTATACATAGACTGACTATATCATCATTAACCAGAGATATTTTAGAGTGGATGGGCCCTAAAAGAATTAAAATCATGTCATTTAAACAACCTAATGTATTAAAAATCATATTGGTGGACCTATAACACAGTGCTATTCAAAAACCATTTTCAGAAATAAAATTCTAAAAATGTATTTGTGCACATGAAAACAAACTTTTATATGCATAATAAAAATATGAAAACTAGCATAAGAAGGATAATTACTCTTGGTATATATTTAATCATTTTCTTAGATGAAGCTATCTCTAATGTATCAATGGTATAATTTCTAAAAAAAACCGCAATGTTTCCTCAATTGTTTTATTTTTAGTTTTCTCATAAAATTCAGTTGCATTTTATGGTTAATAATTTTTAGATTGTTGACACTGAGTTGTCCCTTTCCTGTAGATCTTACTATTTTCAATTAAGTAAATTCTCTGAATAGGTGTTGGATAACCTCAGAATAAATTCTGCCAATTGAGGGTATTCTCAATTATATTTTTATATTAATATGTATAATTTTCGCTAAACTATTTTTACTGGTAATATCTTTTGGCCTCCAAAATTTTATGTATTTCTTTCAAATATTTTTACAATACAGATCTCATTTAAAAAGTTATCGCTATGATTTAAAAACATATTTTCCAAACTTAGATAAGTGTTGGAAATATTTAAGTCTGGTATCTCGTCATAGCTTCAGGAATAAAAATTAAATTAAAAGTAGGATGTTCATGAAGAAAGAGTCCTTCTGTAATATGAGATAATCTAAAGCACAATTTCTGAACTAAAATTTGCCCACTATTTGAGCTCTCATTTTTTTTTCCAGTCCTCTTTGATTGCATGGGGCCAATTAAAATTCTTACTGTGCGTAAGATTTATTTTCAGTAATGACAATTAACTAGAAGCTTCGAAAGCTGAAATTTTTTGATTCACCCGTTTGTTTTTACTTTGTTTTTAATTTTTACAAATTTATTTTTAATTGTTTACAAATTTGTTTTTCAATTACAATTGACTTATAGTATACCATTAGTTTCAGATGTACAAAACAGTATAGTGATGAGACATTTATGTACCTTGAACAGTGACCAACCCAATATGTCTAGTACCCACCTGGCACTATACATAATTATTACAGTATTACTGACTACAGTCCCTACTTCACATCCCCATGACTATTTTGTAACTGGCAACTTGTACTTCTTAATACCGTCACCTTTTTCACCCTGCCCTCATCTGGTAACCATGAGTTTGTTCTCTGTATCTATGGGTCTGTTTCTGTAAAAGCTGACATTTCCTGATGCTCCATTTATTAGATACTTTTATTAAAGATTTCCAACTGATTTGAAAGAAAATGTAACCAACATTTAGATGACTGTCTTGGACATGTACTTTGATGTACAAATTCATTCTCCAATGGTACAATTATTACTAAAATCTGATTGATGAGGGTCATCAAAAAGGGAAAGCATGTACTACCTTGCTTAAATTCTTTCTTTCTTTCTTTCTTTTTTTTTGGTACTCAACATCAGCTCCATTAAAAAAAAGTGTGTGATTTTTCGGTTATTGACCTTAGGAGTCAAGAAACTTTTTCTGTAAAGAGTTAGCAGTACATTTTCAGACCTAATGAGCCGTAGGGTCTCAGCTTTGTTGCTGTAGCAGGAAAGCAGCCATAGAGAACAGTAACCGAATGGGCCTGGTTGGGTCCATCGCTTTCCTAGGGCTGCTGGAAGGAGGTAAACATTTTGGAGGCTGGACCTTGGATCTCAGATGTTAGCACGTTTGGTTTCATGTCTGGATTCTGAAGGAGAATTTCTATTATGGTTTTCTCCTAGGTTTTGGTGGTAGTTGGAGACATCTGGCACTCCTTAACTTGTGGCAGCATAGCTACCCCAGTCTGTGACTCTGTTGGCATTCTCCGTGAGTGTCTGTCTCTGCATCTCTGGGTCTGTTCCAAATTTCCTTCTTATAAGGGCACCAGCCACTAGATCAGGGCCCATCCTAATCCAATATGACCTCATCTTCACTTGATCACATCCGCAGAGATCTCGCTTTCAAATAAGGTTACATTCAGAGGCACTTGGGCTTAGAACTTGAACATAACCTTTTTTTGGGGGGGGGGGCAGTCACAATTCTATTCATTACATTGTATTCCCGTAAAATTCTATTTACAAAATTAGGTCAAAGGATAGTTTTGACCTATGGACTGTAGCTTGCCTGGCTCTCACTGAACTTCAAATGTACTAAAATATGTGTAGATTTTTACATGTACAGATCTGGTCTTTACTGATGGACTATTTAAGTATATTAGATGCAGTTATAAATTACGCAGGTAGTGCAACCAACTCCAAGCACATTCCTGCTCACAAGTTCCTGCGAGTGATCTCCCAGGGCAGTTAACTGCCCCTAAATTAATTTGCCTAAAACACTGCCCCTGGCGTTATCTGTCCCTCTCTCGGAATACACTGAGCTTGAAGAAGGTTAAAGCAGCTTTCTTAGAATGCTGCGTACTTAGTCCTTGGAGAAATGTAGAAGGTCTTATCCTGAGCTAGTGCCTCTCACCCTCGTGTGTGTAAGAATCACTCCGTGTGCTTAAGAAAACGACAAATTCCTGGGCTTCCCTCGGGGTAGAAATTAAAAGCTCAGTTACATTTGGGACCTTTTAAAAGCTACTGGCTTGCGGACTCCCTATCCCTTTTTCACTTACAAAGGTGTTTCTTTCCTTTCTCTGTGTAACAAACACTGCGTTTTTGTTTTGTACCAAGCAGTATCTGGGCATTCCTGATAAACAGATGAGGTCCCTGATTCAAAGGGTGTAGGGGTCTCAGGTTAAACACAAGGAGTGTAGGTATGTAAGGGCACAATGATAGCGAAACTTAACCCAGCTGGAATGGTCTGGTAACCTGGGGGAAGTAATGTGTATTTGAATTTATTTTAAAATTTGCTTCAGGCACTTGAATGAGATCAAGAGAAGGACTTACGCACAAGTAAATAGCAATAGGCAGAGAGAATACATTAGATATGTGAAAATGTATGTAGGACTAACCTTTCCGATCTTTTCTTTAAGTGTCTATTTCGGAACATTAGAACTTTTCTTTTCTCGGAGCTCACCAACCTGGTTTTCTTAAATACAGCGTGATGATTTTCAGTTTCTCAAAATGAGTTTGCTCCTTAGAAAAGATTTAATTACACCTTTTATAGCAATTACACATTGATAGCAAACCTAGCTACTTATCAATGATTCAGTAATATTGAAACATAAACTTTGTAAGTAACTGAGGATACTCGATTGATAAAAAGACCAATGAACATCGGAGAGATGTTATGTCAATAAAGGTTTGACTACAGTGAACATCAGTTTCCTTCCAGTAAAATGTGACTTGGTCATCTGTGTCCTTATTTAATAGGCAGTACAACTATAAAACGATCCACTTTTAGTGGCATTTATATGGTTTGAGAAACGAAAACCACTTTTTGTTGCGAGTCTCTTTTCTCTAGACGTTAGTCTGAGGGTACAGCTCATGAAGCCGTCCCGAGTGAGTTCACTGGACAGTACTAATGAACCAGAGACCAGCGCTGTGGTGTTTCCGCGTGACCACTGACCACACAGCCGCCTGCCACTCATCACAGAATAACGTGTGTTTGCAAGTGGGGCCCGAGCAGTTAGAATTCATGCTCGCTCCTGACAAGAGCTGGAAGGTTACGTCTTTCTGTTTATAAGTCTAGCAGCTTTTATCACTGTTGATAAAAGTAGGATCGTTTTATACGAGGGATTAGCCTTTTGTCTGATATTGTTAAACTCTTAAACAATACTGGAGGGACTTGAGAATTCCGTTGATACCAGGTTGAAAATGGTGAGTAACAGTGATGAGAGCAGGAACTGCCTGCAGGTCAGAGGACCCCATTACGTGGTGGCTGTTGCAGACAGCAGGCTCTTGGTGATCCACTGACCACGTGGTCACATTCAGTGGCCCCGCCAAGCCCCGCTGGAGGTTGGTGTTGGAAGAGCGAGGACGCAGCCTCTCTAAGGGAGACTCCCCGTCCCCTAAGCTGTGATCCGCAGGAACAGAGCGCGAGGGAAGTGGAAAGCCGTTTCTAGCTGTGGACGTCCTGAGGGATTCTGTTGTCCCGGTCCGAGTGTTGACCCACGGCCTTTGGGCTCCCGTGGGTCCTGGCCTCACATCCATCAGTGTGCACCGCCCTGGGGAAGCACACTTACTGGGCATGTGTTTTCTGTGGCCCTAGAGGAGTGGCAGGCATTGTGTCCCCTTGGTAGCTGCTGGTTATCCCGTGACACTTCCTCCATGAGGACAACCTGAGTATAAGCTCTTCATGCCTCATAGGAAGGCTCTACTCTGGAAATCAGAGAAAATACCCCAGAACCCCAAATCTAGACTTGGGGGGACTTTAGCCTAGGAAACAAAATAACAGAGCTAGGGCTTTGTGCCCAGAGAAAGTCAGCGTTTTCCCCCTTGGGGTGTGGAGAACATAGGAGGTGGAGGGAGGAGACGTTCAACTCGGGCAGGTCTCTGAAAAGGGTCTCAGTGCTGACCTTCATGGAATGCCCCATGAGACGGCAAGACATGCAAGATGTCCAGAGGGACAAATCATTGCGAGATGGTGTGTAAGTGCCATAACGGGTACGTGTTCCAGGAGTGAAGGTGGCACAGAGGAGCTGGTGACTTACTCTGTGGGTGGAGAGAAGTCATGGATCCTTCAGCCAGCCTGTAAGAACCCCGTAAGGACGAATAGGAACAAACAGTCCAAACTTGACAAGGCACAGAGCCTTGAATAGACGCGGTTTTTACCAACAAGAATGGAAGCAAAAATGACTGTTTTAAGCATCATGAGATTACTTCCTACTTGACCTTAAATTGTGGGATGCTGGTGAGACTCAAAGGAAATGATGTGTGTAAAACCCATCAGAAACTACACCAGTGTAAGGTTGTGGTGTTATCATTTGATAAAATATTTATATAAGGCAGTCTAACCTGTCCCTTCGATTGTCCTGCTTTCTTATCTTCTGTTCCCCCACCCCCAATCTTGTTTTATTTCAAAAAGGCATCCTTTGGAATCGTAAATTTTCCTAGTCATTCTGCCCCTGAAATGAAATGGTCCTGTCATCTACAAGATATTTAATAGTGTCCAAGATGGCTATAAAGGAAAATAATCTTTGATCTCTCTGCTAATATGCACATACCTATCTTCTCAGAATTTTAAAGATGGGTTCTGGAGAATTTCGAATTGCACACAGTTAATTCCGTTGTTTGCCCATTTTAACACCAGAAAAGCAGAAGCAGTCAGAACATTAATCTTGACCATCAGAATAAACCTGTAATGGAAAGTCAATAGCCCTACTTCACAAAACAGAGGACATAGGACAATGCCAGTTAATGCCACTTTTAGAAAAATGAGTATTGATGCGCTATTTTAAAAGAGGAACTTAGTCTGTGTTTCAAAACTAATTTAAGACAACTGAACGACTTATGACTGTTTGACACGTCATCTTTGGTTTCCAGAAGACTTAATGATTACCTGCTTGGTATTGTAGCATAAGAGTTTTTGTTTCTGGTTATTCTATTTGTCTGAATTGATAAAACTAAACAAATGAATACAGGAGAGGAAATATCAAGACCAAAAATTCAATGCGGACATAGGCAATAAACTAATAACTTAATTTGAAAGAGTTTGAATTTATCCTTTTAATTTTTTTTAGTAGATTTTCAAGTGGAGCTCAAGCTTAACACTTCAGAACTAGACATCTTTAAAATCCTGGCTTTCAGTGAGCAAGGATTAAACACACAATGAACAGAATAAGATTTTAGAAAACTCTAACATGGTTTACACCAGCCAAAGTTTGGTAACACATATATTTATGTCTACACAATTCCAAGAAAAAAATGTCAAGTCTTTATAGATGTATTAGAAATATTGTATCATAAAAATGGTGATAGAAACTTTAACATTTCTAATTTTCTTAGAAACCTTTAAAATATTACTGGATTCTTTTTGCAAAGAAACTGACAGATTTGTAACTCTGTAGATGTATTGAGTATTCGGCTCTTTTAACTCACCATGGTTTCCTTTCTATGGGGAACATTAATCTTACATTTGGCATGTCATGGGGATGTGAAGGTAGTTTTGCTTACCTACTCATTAATTCTTCAACCTGTCAGCATTCAATATTGAACACACAGGTTTCATGCAAGGATTTGTAACTCATCACCAATGATAGTAATGAAGAGTAATGGGCTTTGGAGGCAGATGGAGAAATGTTGCAATTCCAGCTCTACTATTTGACATCTCCATGACATTATGCGTTGTAGTAATGTCTCTAAGCTTCTTTTCCTTCATCTGTAAAATGGGGAGATAAGAGTACCTACCTTATATGGTGGTAAAATGAAATGAGAACTCTGGTGCTGAAAAAGTCACAGTTGGAATTTCGCTGAGGTCACTTAATGTCTGTGTGTATATACCAATGGTTTTCCATTAGAAAAATGGATGTACGCACGTCTTACCTACCTCACTGGTTTGAAGGCAGGAGCAGTACAGTGTATTGATTCACTTTGTAAACCCACAGCGATAGAGAGAGAGTCGCTATGGGATTATGTGCTGGTCTATATCTGGTGTCATGTGGCTTTGGGACGGAGAGGTGATCAGTACAGAGATGAGGGAGTAGTATATTCACTCACTAATGAATGAAATCTATTTTCTCAGAAGTTTGTTACCAGGATTGAATACAAATGCATTTAAAGAGCGCAGTGCTGGACACTTGGTAGAATGTTCCATGTATGCGAGTTGTTGCTATGTTATGCCTATTATGCGATACAACATAACAGTAACGCAGGCAAAAAAATTTTTCATCTTAAAAAGTCCCCAGGTAAACAGCAACACATGGAAGCGTTTTAGCTTTAGAAGTCGAGAGCTCGTTGTATCCTGGTAGCACCATCACCTCCGGCCTTACGGTTTCCTTGTGTGCCTGTCACATTCTACCCTCAGCCCCAGGCTTTAAGCTTCCTGACGGTTAATGCATCTATTCGGAATGCTCAGGGGGTTCCAGGTCCCTCTTTGCAGCCTCCACGTTCTTCCCCGGGAAGCTTGGTTAAGATGAAATACTTCTCTTTGAATGAGACTTGGCCTTCACTAAGAGCCAAAATGGCAAAATTTGGTCTAAAAATTTACAGTCAATACTGTGTGAGTATAACGTTACAGGCAGGTTGATTCTCCCTTGACCTTGGGGGTTGCAAGCGTCGGCCTTGATGCTTGTGTCCTCCAGTATTTTAATGGGAAAGTTAACATTAGCTCCCCTCCGGAAGGGCAAGAGGAGGGGTCTTATCCAAAATATTCACTGTTTGGCAGCAAGGAAGGTCACGTATTGGTGGCGTGGTATCATGTCAACCTATTAGGGCGGTGCAAAAGTCGTTGCGGTTTTTGCAATTATTTTTAACCTTTGAAACTGCAATTACTTTTGCACCCACCGAATAGAATTCTGAGTATATTCATTTCATTCTTGTTCATTTTTTATGGCATCTAGCACAGTCATAATGCAAAATCTTCATAAGTTTCCAATGCCGTTTTCATATCTCTCACTTCCAGAATAAGAGAGTGGATTGAAGAATTAAGATCTAGGCTTACAAGAACTTTGCCCTCTGAGTCCAAGTATCACCTAGACTTCCCTTATTAATGCCATCTGCTGCCACCATGTTTCCCCGAAAATAATACCTAGCCAGACAAACAGCGCTAATGCGTCTTTTGGAGCAAAAATGAATACAAAACCCAGTCTTATATAAAACTGGGAGACCGGGTCTTATATTACAGTAAAATAAGATCGGGTATTATACTGTATTATTATATGAGACCCAGTCTTATAATATAGTAAAATAAGACCAGATCTTATATTAATTTTTTGTTCCAAGAAGACACATTAGAGCTGATTGTCTGGCTAGGTCTTATTTTCTGGGAAACATGGCATTATTAGCTTCTTATTTTGGTGACATAATCCATAGACCTCACATTCTGTGATAACTGATTTAAGAACGAGGAGAGAGGTGTGAGGTAAGTCTGACTCATTTTGCGCGGATATGTGTAGAGACAGGCAAATGAAGGAGGTCCTTGCATTAGAGAATGCCTTCGAGTTATCAGAGTTTGTCATTCCAAGTCAGTTGACTAAACATTTTTAATTTCCTGCTTGTCAGGCTGACACAGCTTTATCCTTCAGGAGTAAGTGAGCGGTATCTGAACAACATCTATTTTAAGGTCCAGAGAAGGAAGATGAAGAGATGAAGAATCATGTGGTTCAATAGGGTAGTTTAGCCATGATCCTAGACATTAAACTGGGAAAAGGGGGAGAGGATGTAGGGCCTAGGATTGGATTTTCAATTTCCTTATTCCATCTCTGTGGGATGAAGGTGAGTTATCAGCAGAGATTCGGAGAAGTAATAGAATGATTGGAGAAACACACAGTGTCACGTAAGTTAACTGTTTGAAGAAAGGGTAGTAAAAACAAGCATATGAAATGGTCATTAGGTCTGGTTTAAAAAGAGTGGGCTATAACCTCAGAAAGCTTCCCGTGGAAGGTGATAGGAAAGCATTAGGTAGTGACAAAGTAGATGCAGCAAGGGTGGGTCTGCTGCTGAAAAAGAGTTGAAGCAAGAAAAAGAAGGGTGAAATAGACCAGCCATTGAAAAAGGCAAAAGGCTCAAATGAAGTGTTCTTGTTGTGTGTGTGTGTAGTCAGTTTGGGCTTAATGATCATTTATTCTAAGTTTTGAAGAGCTAAACCAAGCATTTTTAACTTCCTACAATTACTTAACTCTAGTGTTTGCTAGCAGTTTGTTATTCGCCCGCACACTGTTAATTACAGTTTTCATCGGCACAAGCGGCTGTTAATACAGTTAATGAGTAGCCTGGGAGAGGAAATTGGGGCTTTCTGGCCTTCACCTTTGGAGGAAACCACCCACCCAGCCCCTAACTGTCACTGATGATGAGTTTTCTAGAAATTGTTGCTATTTGTTTTACAGCACTGGAGAGATTGCTCCCTGGGTCTTCAGTGAGTAAACAATAAACAGAACAAGTAACTAAACGTAAGACCTGGGCTTGTCCTGGTGAGTCCTTCTGCAATGCAGAGTAAGATTGGGGAAGGAGCACTTCGCTCCCCCAGGAGGCTGCAGTGAGCAGTCCTTAGGTGACACCATTTCTAAGGGCTGACAGTCATTCGTGAAGGGACGACTGCCAGAGTCAGAACCAGCGTGGTCACAGAGCAACTTCACCTGTCACATGGTGTCAAACATCAGCTACTACGTGTTCAATGAGAGGTGAACTAGAAGAGAGGAGTCTCTTCTCAAATAGGATTTCATGCTGAATGTTTACAACTCAGAAACACGGCCTTGGCCATCCCAGTCGTGCTTTCTGTTTTAGAGGCAATGGCAATAACAGACAAGGACCTTGTGATTCTTCAGGTTGAGAGTTTTGTTTTGCTTGAGTTTCGGAGGACGATTTGACTTATTTCCTTCCTTAATGTTTGCTTTAAAGAAAATCAGCGCTGATTGTTCCGGCAGTGTAGATTTTTTAGGTATTTAGGGAGCTCTGAGACACCAGGGGTCCTGAGCATCCATCAGCCTAATGGAAGTTGGGTATTTTCTCCCGACCATGCTGCACATCTCAGGACAGCAACACTGTTTGCTTTTCTTTTGTCTTCTAACTTTTTTCTGGGATTTCACTGTTAATCTCTTGTTCATCAGAGCTCTGGTGGTTATACTTGCTGCCCTGTTTGCCTGAAAATAAGACCTAACCAGACCATCAGCTCTAATGCATCTTTTGAAGCAAAAATTAGTATAAGACCCGGTATTGTATTGTATTATATTATACCCAGTCTTATGTTAAAATAAGACCAGGTATTATATTATGTTACATTATATTAGATCCAGTCTTATACTAAAATAAGACCGGGTCTTATAGTAAAATAATACCAGGTCTTATATTAATTTTTGCTCCAAAAGATGCATCAGAGCTGATGGTCCGGCTAGGTCTTATTTTCGGGGAAACACGGTGTTAAGTTCTTTAAATATCAATAAACGGATGTTTACTTCATAAATGGATTTATAAGGAAATATTTTAAAACATGAGATCTGTAAGGCATTAACAAAAATATCCTGAATGAAAATGTTGGGAGCTTATTGCCAGAGTCCCTCCGCTGATGTACCTAGCCTCCCGTCTCTGCCGGAAATCAGTGATTTTTCTTAACTCCCACGTCTGTAAAAACCTTGTCAATTTATTTCAGCGCGACCCAAACAGCCTGATGGAGATTTGTGTGCATTGCCTGATGATCTGTAATCTATAGACCCACAATGGGGCTCAGGGAGCCAGCCTTTTCCAGAGCATTCTGGGAGGCTGCCCCTCCCAGTTTTACCTGCCGCCTTGCTCTGTGAGCTGATGCTGAAGCTGCCGGGGGAAGATGGGTTTCCTCCGGGAGATGCACTTTAGACAGTGTGAATAATTGGGGTTTTATTTACTGCTGAGGAATAAACACATGCTGGCATTTTTATTACTATTCTGGGACTTGTATTCATCATTTTCCATGATTGCTGTTGCCCAGCCTGGTTGCTACTTGGGCAATCTGGTAGAGGAAAATGTTATCTCATTGCAGATCCTCTTTTTTTAATTATCAGGGATTTGAATTCCGATCCAAGAGATTACAGTTGTGCAAATAAATTAAAAAAAGATGTACAGCACACATAATGCCCCCTAAAAGTCCATTCCGTGTTTTCTTTTTAAAAGAGTTTTCAAAATCCAGATCACTTCAAGGTCATTTCTAGAACACAGCAATGGCAATCTTTTCTCATATCATGGAAAAATCTATGGGCTTGAGACAACTTTTTTGCTTTTCTTTTCTTTTTTTGGTTCTAAGGTTATGATGAAAACATTGATCTGTTTTTGCATTCTAATTATCCTTGAAACCCGAGACATTTCGGGGCATGGATGCCCAGTAGCACTTTTATTATGAGTGTTGAAGTTTTTCACATCCTGCTAATTATCAGAGGTAAGACAGTATACCACACTCATTGAAATGATCACGAACCATGTCTGTCTATAAATACAGCACTTCATTAACCCTTTATGGTGTCACGTGATTTTTGCCACATAGAATGGCAGAAATACTGAAGTGGAAAAGATCTAATTATGAAAGTTATGATCACTTACAATAGCTCCGGGTCAACTTTATTGATGGGGTTTAAAATACAGATGTATCACTGGTAAACACTGAGTTTTAAAATACTAATTAGGATGTTTTCTTAATTTTTGTTCTGTAGACAGTTTCTCTTTTTTTTTGTTAATTAAAGAAAAAATAAAACAAAACAAAAACAAAAACACTCGATAGACGTTTCCCAGAATCTTGCTGACTTCTGAGGCTGAACACCTCTCCAGGTACATATCAGCCGTCATTAAATATTTTTGAATAAATGGAAATATTAAAAATGAGAAAAACAAAACAAACATCAGCATCATGAGATCTGCGTTTGGGGTGAAAAACTTGTATTCCATCCCAGGAGTTTTGTTTCTTGATGGTGTGAGCTTCGTTATGCCATGTAACTGTTCAGAGCCTCAGTTTCCCCAAATCTGAAATGCAGGGACTGGACTCAGTCGTACCCAGGATTCTTATCAGAGCCACCTCTGGGCCGTTTTCCTATTCTGGAGTTAATAGTTGTTCACTGGAAGAAGGTTAGGTTGTCTTAAGTTGGCTGACAATTGGCCTTCGTGTTTGTGGGAAATTATTCAGAGTGTGCCACCGAAGACTCAGGGTAGCTGACGGTGTCCTTTACTGAGACGGGAAGACCAGGGAGTGACTTTAGGGTGGTAAATCAGGAATTCGTTGTCAGACACAATCTGTATTGGATGTTCAAGTGGTGATGGGGAGTGGCTGGGTACTGGTATGTGGAGCTTAGGGGAGAGATTGATGCTGAATGTTTTGGCCTGTAGATCATCAGAATACGGATGCTGTTGGAAATCACAAGATGAGTTTGCTTAGGGAGACTAGAAAGAGAGTGAAGAGGGCCAAGAAGAGAAAATTGAACAGTTGCGCAGATCTGGCAAAGGAGGAGTCGGCAATGGAGACTTGGGAGTAGAAACCAATGGACTTGGAAGAAATTGGGAAAATGCAGTGACGCAGGTGCATGGAGAATACAGGGATAATAGAACACATCAGTTGTGTCCAGTGCCACAGGATATCTAACAAGAAGAGGCCAGACTGTTGCCCCTGAAGTTGGCAGAAGGAAGAAAAATGGTTTTCACACAATGGTCAGGAGTAAGTTATATAGAAAGTGGTCAAATGAGTGTTTCCTTCTGTGACGTGGTGACAGTCCTTTGCCCCGATTGCACAGAGGAATGTGTGCAGGTTCCTTAGTGGGGGCAGAAAATGGGGGGGCTCTCTGAGGCCACCTGTGCATGCTCTGAGGCTTCTATGTAATTTTCCCGCATCTGGGTTAGAGTTTGGGGATCAGAATTGCCACCAGCAAAACTGTTGTTACCCACCCCGAAGAATAGTGTATCTCACCTTGTGGTATGTTTCAGCCGATTTGCTTACTAGAAAGACCATACTGTGTTCAGCACAGTTGAACCAGGCCTGTATCTGGGGCAGGCTCAGGAGAGAGGGAGTAGGCAGTGAATGCTTTGCAGGGGGCTGGTGGATAATTTGAATAATTTACAAAACTGAGGTCCTTTATTCAACTATCAAGCAGTTCATTGAATTATGTTGGCATTCCTGGACACTGATGCACATAATGAGAGAATATAGTCTATTATCCAGGACATCTGGACTGGGAACAGAAACAGAATGTCAGCAGATACCATAAAGGTTACGAGAATGGTTCCAGCCCCGCTGGTGGACAGTTGCCGTGTGTTCTTCTGACTGCCTGTGGGGCAGCAAGACAATCCTTTAAAAGCAAATAAACATGTTAACACAAGACAAGTCATGTTTTGAGGCAGAGCCAACTTGCAAATGCCCTGTGTGGGCTCCTCTCAGGGGTTGTGAATTGGGGGGAGGGTATTTTGGGATGTGTCCCTGAATTTGTGGCAGTGTGGGGCTTTCCTTCCTCTTCGCCATGCAGAGAAGTTGGGGATGAAGTCCAAGGGCTCGTAGCTCATGCCAGGGTGTGGGTATTGGCAGCCGGGTTTCCTGACCATCCCCCACCCTGTGAGCATATGTTCAGCTCGGATTCTCGGTTGTCTGGAGGAGGCTTGCAGAGCTGTTCTGGGCAGAGCTCCCACTTGCTGAAGAGCACCTGATCCCACGGCATTTCCCTGTAACCCTCTGTGCAGCCCCACTCTCAGTAGGAAGCTGGCAGCGTGCATGTTGGCCTCTCCACGAATAGAGAGAAGGTCATACGCGGTTCTCGCACGTATGAGGCCCTGCTGTGGGTTATTAAGGAGGACATCTCGATTGGCTTGGCTGATATTTGGGCAAAGGAGAGATGTAAATATTCTGTAATCAAACTGATGACCTGGGTGACTGTCGGTCACGCACGACATAAGGCACGTGACAACTGTTTGTCACTTCTAAGGCATACTGCCAAGGATTAGTTGTTACTGTGATAGACGTCGGGGGCTAAGAGTATTGACTGTGGAACAGGAGTTAAAAACTCAAATGTTTCGAGTCCAGGACATACATGAATGTTTGGATTGGGTTAGAACAGTTAGGAGTAGTGGGTCCTATAGAAAACGAGGAATTGCACACCAAAAAGAACCAAACCCAAACCAAAACCCAAACACCACTGTGGGAGACACAGAGCCTGCAAACTCCCAGCTGGTGATACAACATCACAGAAGGTAAAATTTTCCGGATGGAAGGAAGGAATTTTTGTGACTATTTTGTTAATGCTGCCTTTCATCAATGAAAGAATGGAGGTAAAATTTCTTGGCTTTTCTCAAGTCACACAGGTAGTTTGAGGGAGTGTTGGGCCTAGAATTCCGATGCCAGGTGTCTTTTCTGTTAAGCTGTGTGTGGCATGTCTGCTGATGAAGCCAATGACGAGGGTTTCAGGGGGCACCCTTCTCTAAACCACGTTAATGTAGGTGGGGCTCAGGGATATTTTTCTCTTTCTCAGAAGATAATGATCATTCATCACACCCGTTTCTAAGCCTTGACCACAACATTTTTTGAACCAAACAAATTCTTGTTGTAAATGTCACAGGGCAATATCTTCATGGTAGTTACAACTTGTAAAATCAGTACAATATGCAGGGAATTGGGAACATTTGCATATGCAGGGGACTGAGAATATAGACAGCAGGGCATGTGTACGTGAAAATTCAGTGTCACGCAGACACTAAAAAAATAACACAAAATGAATTCTACGTAGCCATACAGCACAGACTTCTTTGCAGGGAGAATGCAAACAGTTTTCAGACAATAGAATTTAAGCAGAAATGTGGATTTTCAAAAATGAGAACTTTGGTATTCGTGGGTGACATGTTGATTGGCAAAACCCCTTTGGAAAAGAATTTTATGTTTCCTAAAAATGTTAAACAAGACCCACCTGAGAGGCTGACAATCACACGTGTGTATCAGAGACCCGTCCGTGTTTACCAAAACATCACCCTTAAGAACAGATGAAGTGGAAACAAGCCACACACACACCCATACGTGCAGTGGTCCATTGTGTTGTATTCGTACAATGGGGTAATGCATCGTGTGAGAATCGGTGAACTCGCCTTCGTGTATCAGCGAGGGTGAGGAAAATGCAAGCTGCGGAAAAAATACACGTACACGCATACAGAATTTCAGTTTTATAAAATTAAAAAACCAGTCAAAACTGAAGAACATCTTGTTGATTAAAAAATAATCCATGTGAGTTTAAACTATGAAGAAAAGTAAGGCAATAATTAACATAAAAATAAGGATACTGTCTGCCTCTGGAGAGAGGATGGAAAGTAATTGGTTAAGAGAACACGGTTTCAAAGTTATTGATGGCATTCTGTTTCTTAAGGTAGTGGTGAGTTCATCAGTGTTCCTACTTTTAAAAGATGTATGTGTCTTTATCTTTTATGTAAATTACAGGTGTAAAAAGTATACAAACCCCTAGCAATGATGGTCAAAGAATATAAATTTTTGTCTGATTATTATTATTATTTTTTGCCCTCATTCTTGAATCATAGCTGGGTATTTAATTCTACATTAAGAATTACGTATATATTGTATGCATATATGTATATGTATATACCTAATTTTATGAAAATTTTTATTGTGGTAAAAACCATAACAAAGTTTACCAACTTACCCATTTCTAAGTGTACACTTCAGTAGTGTTAAGTATATTCATCTTGGTGTGCAGCCAATCTCCAGAATTTTTTCGCTTTGAAAACCAAACTTTATATCCATGAAACAAAACTCCCCATTTTCCCTTACCCCAACCCCTGGCAACCACCGTTCTACTTTCCGTCTCTCTGAATTTGGCTACCCTAGGTACTTCATGTAAGTGGAGTCATATAGTGTTAGTCCTTTTGTGACTGACTTATTTCACTTGGCAGCATGTCCTCAGCTTTTATCTATGTTGTAGCATTTGTCAGAACTTCGTTCCTTAGGCTGAACACAATTCCCCTGTAGGCACCTACCACACTTCTGTTCCTTCATTTGTCAATGGATACTTGCTTTTACCTCCTACCTTTTGTGAATAATGTTGCTATGAACATAAGTGTGCAAATCTATCTTGGAGACCCTGCTTTCAATTATTTTGGCTATATCATATGGTAGTTCTATTTTTAATTTTTGAGGAGCTGCCGGCTGTTCTCTATAGCAGCTACACCATTTTGAATTCCTGCCAACCTGCACAGAGTTCCAGTTTCTCTACATTCTTGCCAATATTTATTTTCTGGTTTTCTTTTTTCTTTGATTGTAATCATCCTAATGGATGCAAAGTGATATCTGTGGTTTTGATTTGTACTTCCCTGATGATTAGTGATGTTGAGTGTCATTTCATGTGCCTGTTGACCAGCTGTATGTTGTCTTTGGAGAAATGTCTGTTCAAATCCTTTGCCCATTTTTTAAAGTGAGTTAATTGAGTTCTGTTGAGTTGTAGACATTTAAAAAATAAATTCCGGATATGAACTGCTTATCAGATACATGATTTGCAACTGTTTTCTCCCATTCCTTCAGGTGCCTTTTTTTCCTTTGTTGATTGTGTCCTTCAAGGCACAGATTTTAGTTTTGATGTAGTCTCACTTGTTAATTTTTAATTTTGTTGGCTGTGCTTTTGGTATCAGATCCAAGAAATCCTTGCCAAATCCAGCGTCATGAAGCTTTCCCCTATGTTTTCTGCTAAGAGTTTTGTAGTTTCAGATCTTATGTTTAGGTCTTTGATCCATTTTGAGTTACTTGTCGTGTATGGTGTAGGGTAAGGGTCTAACTTCATTCCTTTGCTTGTGGATATCCAGGTTTCCCAACACCATTTGAAGAGGCTGTCCTTTGCCCCCATTGAATGGACATGGCACTCTTGTCAAAAAATCACTTGTCAAAAAATCACTTACCAAGAATTATATGTTGTCAGCGCCTTGAAGAAATTATGCAGCTGTCACGGAGTTTGCATTTCACTTTTTGAGGAATCAGCTTTCAGTCTCATGGTTGTACTTTTCTTTTCTGGTTGCTTTTAAGATTTTTTTATCCCCCCTTTTTTATACCTAAATCTGAGGATGGGTGTCTTTCCTCAGTTTCCCATCAATATTTCTTCGGTTAGTGCTTTGGCTTTATTCTTTTTTAGGATCTTTTTCTGGAAATCTGAATCGATCTGTATTACATCTCTTCTCAATCTGAATTTCATGTCTCCTAACCTCTTAGACTCCATATTTTTCCATCTCTTTGTGTTAACATTCTGCATTCAGTACTGCGCTCTGTCTTCCAGTTCATTAACTTTCTTTCCTGCTATGTCAAATAAATTATTTAACCCATCCATTGATTTTCCAATATTACTATAGTTTTTCTTTTTACTTACAGCTTTTCAAATCTGCTTCATATTTTCGATAGTTTCTTATTCCTTTGTCATATTCTTTTACTATCTCCTTTTTTATAAAAAAATTAATTATTCATATTGTAAATTCTCTGGTAATTTAAACACCTGTGATGATTTTTGTGGGCCTGATTTATGGTTTGTTGTAGAGTTTCATTCACGCAGGATCATTTCCTGTTGTGATTTTGCACTTTGATTGTGAGCTTCTGGTGGCTGACACTTGTGGGAATACTTTGAGGTGTGGGGCTGGGTAATTTCTCCAGAGAGGGTTTGTGTTTGTCTGCCAGGCATCTAGGGGGCATCACAATTTGGATTAGTTTTTATCTAATTCTCCACTTGAGGTTTTCAGGCCATAAAAGCGATATAAATTCTGATCTGTTATGAAGCCAGCATTGGTGTTAGGGATATTCAGGCGAGACTTTATTTCTCTCCACCCGTGGCCTATGCCAAGTCCAGCAATTTCCCTAATTGTCTTCCTTATGGGTACTTTTATTTGTATAGGTGTCTCTTCTACTGAGCGGGCCATATTTTTCGGGTACCAACCTTTTGGAGGGTGGTGATATGACTGCATCTTTTGGATGCCTGGAGCTTTGTTTTTTTCACTTCCGCATTGAACTTGTTAAAAGCAAGCAACTTGCAGATGCTTTTTGGTGAGCCACTGGTTTCAGCACTTGATTTCCCCTCTGCATTTATTCTTGTCATTTTTGGCCTCTGGAGGTTTCTCCCCTCTATTGCTACATCAGATGAATTTCAGAAGATATTTTTAAAATCTAGCCTAATAAAGGTATTTAGTTGGAGGGTATCTACCCCGCTATAATGCTGGGTTTAGAATCCCTACTTGACTTATGTATTTTAAACGTATGCAATTTTTAGCTTCTATGTATTATGTATTAGTGTCATTTATCATATAAAGTGATATATCACATTTACTTAAATAGGATGGATTGTATCCCTCTGCTCACTTTTGGGATTAAAGGGGTAATTTAAAAAAAATTAGTTTTATGGACTATTTTGTTATATTAGCTGCCATAATAGATGAACCCTAACACCTCAGTGTCTTAACACAGGTGAAATTTATTTCTTGCTGACATAAATTTTCTTGGTGGCAGTGGAAAGAGGGTGGTAATTCTTTTATGGAGTATTCAGGGACGCAGGCTGATGGAATGACTGCCAGCTTTAATACATACCTTTCAGAAGGTAGAGGGGGATGAGGGCATTGGAAGTTTTGGGGGGGGGGCAGGTGCAGGTGCTGGGGACCGCCCTCCTGCCCGTATAGCACCACGTGGGGCTCTGTTACAGGGCCCTTCCTCCCGGGGAGTCCTCGGCCCGATGCGAACCATGGAGTGGGAGCCTAAGTCTTTGGTGGCTGGCCTGTCCTCTCCTCTGGCCACCAAGTATCCACATGCATACTTCTGCTCTCACCCAGAAGGCATCTGCCCTGTCCCCAAAGGAGAAACCCTCAATCGTTCCGGCTTCGCATCCAGCTCATGCGTTAGGACCTGTCTGTGTTGTTCAGTCCTCCCCATCAGGTGCTGTGATTTGGCAGCCTGTGCGGTGCCATGCAGTGGTGCTTCATGTTCCTTACGTAGAGGCCTTGCGGCAACCTCAGGAGTTAGTTTGCCAGTCACACCGTGTCTCTGTGAGCGCTGCTTTACCCCAGTCCCTTTGACTCTGAGCTCTCAAAGTGGCCGCATTGCTCAGCAGTGTGTATGGAGTTAGATAAACAGTGCTCTCCTCTGTGTCATGGGGTCCCTCAGGAAGGCTTGCATCCCCGAGGGTTTGCATGTGGTAGACTGCCTCTCTCTGATTCAAATCTTTATTCCCCGGGGTGCACACCTCCTGTGAGTGCAGTCAAGTCAGGATGGGCTCCAGTTCCAGCTGCTACTCCGTGTCCGCAAATCCCATTCTCCTCTGCCTCTGGCCGTGTTGTCAGCTCTGGTTTGTGATACCAGAGTCTTTATTTGTTTCTTGAGACTTGCGATCCACTCCCCAGTGGGGTCCGTCTCTCCATGAGCTGCCAACCCCAGACCCCCGTCCTCCCACCCCAGGACTTGAGGTGTACCTGAAAAGGAATCAAGGTCATGGTTAAAATGCTGTCTCCACATGGAGCCCTACTTCCTGCTCCATGTAAAGCCGTGGGTATAAAAACACAATAGAACAAAAGCTCCTTTTCGGAGGATGGAGTGCCCATGTGCCGGGATACCTGAGTCTTGGCCCTTCCCCAGACAGGATAACCTACTACTTATCAGTGCTTTGCTATGGTGTATGGTGATAATATGAGGCATTTACTGGAATTACGGATATTTGTGTAGCAATGAGAAGGATAATGAGAATGGTGCTTGTGAAAATGAGAATGGTGCCTGTGGAAAAAAAAGTATATCCAATGAGCAGTTAGTTGTTTTCTTCTGTGTAGATGTATCATCTTTCCATAATGCAACCATCGGGAGGAGCCCAGCATGCTGCACAGAGAGACTGGCAGCTCTGATAACTTGCCTGGAAGTGTGGCTTTGAAGTCAAAGTAGACCTGTTTTGCAGGAGAGGAAAAAATGGGCCCCACAAGGAACCAAACCTTTAACTTAGGAAAATAAGTTAACTTAGGGAAAAAAATCTTTGAGGGGAAAAAAAGCAGATCATTTGGGAGTCACAGATCGTAATCTATTCTGTTTGCTGAACCTGTGCCTCAGATTCTTCCGGGTCAGTTTCAAAACCTCAGCCCCTCTTAGGCTTTGTCAGGTCAGAAGCCGCTGTGAATTTCCTCAGGGCGGAGTTGACACCTGCTACTTCCCTATTGTAGGACAATGTTGGGATGAAAAACGCCTGTTTCGGTGATTACTTGCTTGCCTTTTTTGGATCCACCTCTTTCCTGTCATCTCTCCCCTTTCTTCAACCACCTATAGAGATTGATGGTAGATAGGCAAAATCCACAACTGAGTTTGCAGAACAAAAGGCCAGTCTCCATTCAGCCTAAGGGAATACCTAGGCAATGAGAAGTTAGCTAATGAGCCCAAATAGACCATCTATTCTTGAAGATGTGATGAAGGAAAACACCTCCGGGGGAGGAGGAGAGAGGATGGAAGAGATTCACACTTCCAGATACTCATCAAAATGTTGAGAGAAGAGTGAGGAATGACTTGAAAAATTCAGAAGTTAAAGCTTGGATAAATTAACTATTTGAACAAAGGGAGGCTGTTGATTAAATAAAAATAGGACAAAATTTCGAAGGGATCCAGGAAGACAGTGAGAGAATGCACTTTCTATAAATGTCCCAATCACCTGACACTTAAAACTGCTTGAGGTGCCATTTTAAAAGTTATAAAGAAAAAAGCCATTGTTATTATAGAACAAATTCTAAAATATGAAGCCTAATGAGAAAAAAAACACCCTCGTTTATGTGATGACAATCAGTATTAAACTTGATTTACATTCTTCCAAACTTATTGAACAAAATTCAGTTGATACATTTGAAGGGCCGTTTTGAAATTTTTGAAACTATCCATATTTGGCAGGAAACATTGCTGCACTGATAGCAACCATTTGTCTAAATCTTCTCTTTAAAAATTTTACCTCTTCCCCAGCTTTCCAAATCACTGCACGGGAAGCTTTCCTGCTGCCTGATCCTAGGCTCCTAGGCTGTCTTTCTTCCAAAGAGTTGGGACGATGACAGAGGAAATAAGGAGAAAACAAAGGCAGCAGGGAAGGCTGGATCCATTGATCTCAGTGATGAGGAAGGGTGAACCAGAATCTCTAGGGGCAGAGTATACAAGGGATAGGTTTGAACAGACTAGAGAGTCTTAGGGTATGAAAAAAGCACAGAGGAGAGGGATGGAGAATTCCAGAAGGGTGCCTGTGGGTTTAAAAATTGGATTCTCTTAGAAGTACTTTGAGGTGCATAAGTAAGTATTAGAGTCCCTTTTCCATACATGTGTGGCTAGTCCTTGAATGAAGCAAGTGGTCGTTGTGTCACATGCAGCCCCCTCCTCTGTTTAGGTTAGAGTTAAGTAATAAGCCCCACGATGTCCTGAAGTAAGGAGAGTCTTTGAGAGCAATGGCGTAACTTTTATGAAAATTCATCATCGAGTTACTTAAATACTTTGAGTGTCCCATGACACCTTGAAAATGATTCGTTGTTTTTTTTTCCCCCCTCATGGTCTCCCTGGCCATTGCATGAGGTGAAATGAATTGGCTTTGTAATTATTTGTTGGGCAGTGAGTGAAGAAAGGGTAGAAAACGATCGTTTCTACATCCTTTTCAGCATCTTTCTAGTAATTCTACAATGAATTATTTAGCCAATTTGGGTATTTGTGAAGAGGCATGGAAGGAGTGAAGTTAGGAGTGTATTACAATTCTGTGAACGTATTTTTCTAGTTCCTTCCGGCCTCTGGGCTCTACATTGCTCAGGCACTGAAAATTACGCCACTCGAACGATTCTTCGTGACTGTCCGGGCATCAATCCAGGCACCTACAGGGCTGCCTCCTGCAAAACAGAAATACCGGCCATTTCTCTTTGGCACTTTACTGTTTGGTGTCTCTGGTTTCCTGCTGTGCCTCAACCATCAAGGATCATGCTGCCATTTGTAAGCTGTGCTGAGTGCCCATTAGGGGTGAGTGAATGTGACCCTGTAGGAACAGGTGTTTTTGGATAGGAGACCCTAGAAAACCAAAAAGCCTTTACTAAGAAACAGCATTTATTCTTGCATCCATCCATCCATCCATCCATCCATCCATCCATCCGTCGTTTAATTCCTGTACAATGACCAGGCCATGGTAATAAGAAGTGCACTCTTTCTCGGCATTTTAAACATCGCAGCAAAGGTCCTAAGCACCTTGCGTAGACCCATTTCACTCTCACAGCCACCCTGTGAAACAAGACTTCACGTTCTTGTCCAAGAAACACATTGGTGTTTCTCAGCCCTGGGTACATATTCTAGTTTTCTAGAGAATTAAGAAAAATAATACTGCTGCCTGGGCCTGTCCACAGAGTTTCTGATTCATTTGGTCTAGGGGAAAGCCTTCACCTCAGAATGTTATACAGACACTGCAGGGAATATTAATAATGTCGAATGCTACTGCATTAGGCTGTAAAATGCTTTCACTTTCCTCTCTCTCTCTCTCTCTCTCTCTCTCTGTCTTTTTGTTTTCTTTTACTATCCTTCCAGTGTTAGGTTTTCATTAATTAATGCATGGTTCTTTTTTTTTTTTTTAAATGAGTCAAGAAATAAACTCCAAAATAGAAATGATTTATAAGTGATCAATAGTTTTATACTTGGCTCATTTTTAATATTCAAGGCATAGCTAATTGGCATCATTAGAATAAAAATCAAATTATAGCACAGCTGTGTTAATTATGAAAACAGATTAAAGCGTTAGTTTTCCTCATTTGGGTTCCTTATTTTGAGTCAGGCTTCTGTGTGTTTTTCCCCTACACTTCCTATTCCCGTTCCCTCTCTCCCATCCACTCCTCCTCTCTGTTATTTTATCAGCATCCAAAAGCTTGACATTATTGTGGTTTCCTCAAGGTCTTTCACGGGTGCCACGAGACACACTTTGCGTCCCTTATCTGCAATAAGGCACAGTGGGAAGAGTAAGGGAGATGAAAAACAAAGTTTAATGATACTACCCTCACTTTTGGACTTAATCTGTGCCTGAAGATATTGTAAGCGAAATTACAAAATATATTATAGTTTCAGAAAAGGCAGCTGCTCAGGTTTCCTCTTAGCAAGTTCAAATTGAACTCTGTGGAATATGGAACAGAAGAAATTATTTACAGTCTCTTCAGTTGCCAACGCTTCCTTTGGGCTGAAAAGAATACACATTTGTATTCCTGTTATGTCCTATTGTGCCCTTCCATCTTTCACCATCCCTTAGGACAGAGAGCCGGTTGGAAGAAAGGAAAGATACTTGCTAAGCTCCCCAGTTCCAGGCAGAATGAATAATGTGAATAAAATGCATGCTTAGCTCAATAGCCCTCCTTAAGTGGTATATAAATAAATAATACACAATAATAGATTTCGTACAATTATTTTTATTCGGAAGTATAGATACATGGATATACAATATGTGGAAATACAGGAAATTCTCCCTGCCCCCCCCTCTGGAAACTGTACTGTAGAAAAGCAACTGAATCAGAATGACGGTTATGTAGAGGCCAAGAATGTGACTTGAAAGTATACACATTTTCTTCATCATGACTATGAACCGTTAAAAAGAAAGCACGTTTAGTGATTAGTCATATCATGAACTTTTCCACCTGAGTGACCCCGTACAGCTGCTTCCATAAAGAAAGGAAAAGTAGAACATCAGTAACTTGCTCTGAAATAGATCAGGATCCTTGAAAAGTTGTCAGCCTTGTTTTCAACAGGGCCTTCCAATGGGACCTGATATGCACGAAGGTATTCCTTTCTAATGTTTGATAACGAAAGTATCGATCTATTTCATAATATTCTCTGCCCCTGATGCATTTTCCAATTGAGGTCACATTGTAACACTGGGTACTATGTTTCCATAAGGGGTTGTGATACTCTGTAGCTAATGTTTATTGTTAAAATAACAATTGGCAAAATCCCTGATTATAAGCCTATGCATTGGGCGGCTAATTTTGAGTGCAATTCATAATAAAGCAACCCAGGTGCCATTTTGGTGGAGAAGTTTGCTTTCAGAAGGGATATTTTCAATCTGCCTTAAACATTGCTACCAAAACCATTATTCTTCACCTAATGAGAGACTTTCCTAGAGTCTTAATGAATTCTCCATTCTCCAGTGTGGGGTTCAATACTGACGTGTGGACCGTGCTGTTCCAGGCCCGACTTGAAATTCATCAATGCCTGTCTTGTTGGTAAAATCATTAGCAGGCGATGCATTATTAAAGAGTGTTTCAGACACATAGGGCTTGGAATTGCTATTGATAACAAATGCCGCTAATGTTTTCCTGCAAAATAAGCCATAGTGAAAAGCCGTGGACCTGAATCTTGAAGCAGTTGTGAGAGCGTGGAGTGCAAAACGTAACTGCTGTGGTTGGCAGGAATTCCAAATGATGGCTCTGGTTTCTTTGCCCATCACCTAGAAGCACATAGGAAGGAGTTGAACCAGCTGTGATGGCATCGCCAGGAAACAGTATTACCGTATTGAATTTCTGTCCCACAAAACACTTTGTAGTGTTCAAGGCTTTTCATTTAGATGAGCTCTTCTTCTTGTCTTTTGACGAGTACTGGGTGTGGAGGTCAGTGGATAAATAGAGCCGTTTGGTAGCTGAGTGTGAAGTCTGTTGATTTTATGAGCACCTGGTAAGAAAAAGCACCATGGCTATAAAAGAGTACAAACAACTTCAAATATTATGTTTTATTTTCCAAGACACACAATTACTCTACCATTGGTGCTGTCTCAGGCTTTTACACATTTGACCTTGTCTTTTCAAAGCTTCTGTTTTGGTAACCAACATTTTCATTGTTGGAGATTTAAGAAAATTATTTTGATATTTCCACGTGGGATTCTGCGGTTGATGGCGAGGTATTTTATTGCTGCTTCACTGTATTCTGCACCACTATTTACAGCGTAAAATGGCTTTTACGATCCCCCAACACACCTACCATAGCCTGAAAATGACTGTCAGCGAGCTGAGCTGGGGGCAGTTAGCGCAAAGCACACATTCAAAGAAAACCTTTGTTTATTAATTACTATAATAAATTCCCTCGGAGTAAATGGGGAGCACACTTGTAATTAGCAGAGGTTGTAGCAAGCTGAGTGTTTGCTCAGAGGGAGGTATTGAGTTCCTGCAACATGACAGGGGCTGCAGCTAGAAGGCTAGATGGCCAGTGACATAAGCTGGTGGCACAGTGGCAGTTTGTAGAATACTTGAGGTTTTCTGTGGCTCAGATGTCTTCTTAGATGTTTTCTGTCTCAGATTCTTTCAAAGGCAGAATTTTAAGTAACTGACATTATTTTTAGCCTTTACATATGCCAGGTTCTGTCTACGCATTTATGCATATTAACTAATTTAATTCTTACCACAACTCTATGAGGGCCCTCTTTTGAAAGGAGGGGCTTGTTCTGTTCTGTTTTTATACACGTCGTTGTACATGGAGGAGAAGCTGGGGCATCACAGGGCAAGATTTTAGCTGCGTCCTCGATTAGGTTTCAGACGTACTTAACAGAATGTAAGGAACTTCTTAGGGTTTCAAATCAGGCCCTTGGGTTCGAGAGCCTTCACCATTCAGCCCACACTCTGCACTGTCACCATTCTAGGGGTCTAGGTGTGGGAAAGCCACACGAAATTTGGTACAAATGAGAACACCGATACGTAAGCTTGCAGTATTTTAAAATTACCTTAATAAGTCCTTTATGGCAAAACAGAGACTAGCATTCAGGTCTCTGAAAACTTGGGACAACTTATGGGTGACATTGACTCTCCATGACCTCCCTAGAATTTAATTACTTCTTAATTGAACAAAAAGTCAACCAAAATGGTCTCTTTGCTTTTATTTTTTTTTCAATCTTAAAAAAAAATTTTTTTAAGAGCATATTTAGGTTCACAGCAAAATGGAGAGGAAGGTATAGAAATTTCCCATATACCCCCTGCCCCACACATGCCTCTTCTAAGCATTTTCATTTCTAAAATTCTGTGATTCAGATTTAGTTTTTCTGTGTTTTAGGATCTCTTCCCTTAAGTTCTCACCTGTCATGAGTCAGCCATTTATGTAAAAGAGAACACAAAAGTTTGTAACAGGTGGGTAATTTTATTTGAAAAATAGTCATTCCATGCTGGGTAGAAATTTGGACCGTGAAGTCTTTTCCCTCCTAATGCACAACATCAAAGGTTTGGTTTAACAACAGTGGGTTATAAATTATAAACAAAGAAAAAGCAATGGTTTATTTTTTGAAATGTACCCTTTTCAAAGTGAGATTTTTACCATAAGTGACCTTAAAATATGTGTACAAGACAGCTAAACCCTGTGTATTCATATAAAAACACTCTTTCGCCGTTTCCTGCTCTCATTCTTTCTTCACAGCACCTCTCAATGCCCGAAAATGTGTCCCATCTTCACGTACCTACTTGTCCCTGTCTGTTCCCACTGGAGTGAGCGCTCCGTGATGGTGGTGACTTGTTTTTGCTCACAGAGTATGTCTGTCATCAGGAGCATAGCTCAGTTAACTATTTCTGTAAAGATCCAGAGAGTGAATATTTTAGGCTCGCTGGGGTCTCTGCAGCAGTTGCACGGCTCTGCTGGTGTACGTGAGAGCAGACAGAACACCTAGCATTTACGTGTATGTGAGGGCACACAGAGAGCCCCCAGCTTTTACGTGTGGCCGAGCCTCAGTAAAACTCGATTTCCAAAAGCACGCGGTGGGCCGCATTTGGCCAACCCCTGATCTAAAGCACGTCCTGCCGTATCGTAGATGTTCAATAGCTATGTACTGATCACATTAAGGAGCTAAAACAGTGATCCTTCATATTATGATTGAAAACAAATTCATGAATCCTAAAGCTTCTCCATGAATGTGTAGTCCCCTCAGGGCGGGGATGCGGGTCTCTTCCTGGAACATGTATTCTTCCTCATTACATTCTTTCCTGCAAGAGTTGGTATTTGTAATGTTGGCCTTGGGGACACCTACTGTACTTGGATCAGTTTTCTCTTTGCCGTCAATAAGTGTCCTTGCTTTTGTTTTCCTGTCCTATCTGAAAGCCTGTCTTTTTATGAGCAGTCTTTTATTGATTTTTTTTTCTTTCTCTGACATTTCCACCTTCTAAGCTCGTACGATTGCCCCAAGAATCATGTCCCTGGCTTAAATGATTTATTTAACGTGGAATTTTGAACTTTGGAAATGTCGTATGTACCCCCACGATTCAAATCAATTCAGAGAAAACTTCTTGCGGGTTCTGACTTAGGCTTTATTTTGCTTTTAAAAGGCTGAGTAAAGTTGGATTTTTCTGTCAAGGAAGTGGGAAGAAAAAAGAATTGAAGGGTGTGGTTTAAAAGTGACAGGTCCTTCGTGACTCTTTAAACATTTTTTTTTCTTTAAATGAAAAAATTGAGCTGTGAATGAAAGCAGATCTAGAAATACAAGGATTTTCCATATTTTTATTCCAGATTTTCAGGTTCTTCTTCTTTTAGTTGGCTAGAAACCTAAAATAAAATTACAATTTAATTGTCATAGGTGTTGGGTCAGTGATTTGACTGCCCCTGCTTACAATTCGTAAGTTAGTCTGTTACTGTTTCATGGATACTGGCAGGAAGTACAGCACTACAAGGTCAGGAGCAAGGACTTTATTGCTCGTGAACAGCAAGCAGCAGGAACATCAGCATATTTGTGTCCACACCCCTGACCCCAGGTCCTGAGGAAGTGATACCAGATAGCCCAGGCGTACATCAGGCACACAGTGGGTTTTTCATTGTGGCCGAGGAACACCGAGTTTGTGGAACCCACTGCTTTTATAACAAGCAGTAAACAAAACCAGCTCTCTGTCCAGGGGAGGAGCTTATCTCCTTTGTCCAGTTTACTCCCTGCAGATACAACCCTGAGGAATGGAGTGGGTAAAGAGCAGTCGGGGCCGTGCATTCTTGGTCCACACAACAGGACAAACAGAGGAGCAACAGGCTCTTTCCTAACAGTAAGTGCAAGAACCAGAAGCGAGAAGATCCCTCAGGTTGATTTGGAGTGGCACATGCTGACCCTGGCCAGTTCCAAGAGAAGAGAAGAGAAGGAGAGGCAGGTCTGTTCTGTGCAGTATCTTAGGGGCTCCTATGTGCAACACTGACCCCCAAATGCTTATTTCCTAGAGACTGTATCTACCAGAGAGTGAATATTGGCACATTACATCTGATGATTTCTTTTCTCTTAGACACCAAAGTTTAAAATATGCATACCAATTAAAAACAGACAATTCTTGGTTCAATAAAAATTCGTCTAGAAAGTGAACCCTTGCACGTTCATAGTTTAGGTTCTCTAGAATTCTCCATTCTATGGTTATTTAATCTCTCAATTCTGAAACTTGTTTACTAAAGTTTCTTATTAAAACCACTTGCTTCTTTCATTTTGTTGGAATGTTGTAAATACAAAATTCCCACGAGACTCCGGCGCTGAATTAAAAGGAGGCGATTGTAACACTGGTAACTTATCATTATTGTATGTAATGCATTTAAACCTCTGGAGGGCAGATGTTGGTGTAGAGCTAGTAAACTGAGGATTCTTTCAGCATTACTAATACTATCATATACCCACTGCCATGACTCAGTCTGAAACTCAGCTTGGTTTACTAGAGTGAAAATGAGGGAAAGAGGTCTGTGTTTTTGATTCTCCCCAGACATTATAATGTTGGCATAAAAACAAGAAGAGCAATGAAAACTCTCACATTCTTTTTTTCAAAGAGAGGCACAAAACAATGCTGAGTGACATCAGAATGAAGATAAAAATATTTGGAAACCTGCACGCAAACGTTAGGACTGGGCAAGAGTTCTTTTGGAAAGAAGCGTTGTAATGGACCATCAGTTTTGTTGTTGGTTGAACAGTAATCATAAAACTAGTGAGGAAAACATAATTAAAGGAAGTTGTGAATTTTGAAATGCTAAGCATGCATCAAAGGGAAAATTTCATTTGATGATTTTTAAATGTTGATGACAAAGCTCAGTGCTCTAACCCTGGCAGGCAGTGTTTCAGATACCCTTTTCCATATAAATCTGACTTTCGCCTGGAGTTAGTTTTCAGAATACTAACGAAAGATGTGTAGACTTGGTCTAACAGACTACACTGGGTCCACTTTTATACTGGCCACAGCCAGTGTTGCACCCCAATAATACTGACTGCATGTCTCCCTCTGTTAGTTTACAACCAAGGATGAGAACATACATATATGGGATAGAGACAAATACAAACTGTATAATTAGTTCAGATGATAGAGGCTGTGGGTGGGAATTCCGAAATTCAGGAAGTTGATTGATGTGATTCCCTGCATTAATAGACTAAAGGGAAAGGCAATTATTTTCAGTGATGCAAACAACACACCAAACATTTGAAGAAGATCAATAAAATACCGTGAGATAAAGGACATCTTGAACCTCAAAGTCACCAAGCATAAGGCTCACTGTGATTCATCTGACACCCAAACTAAGGTTTTCTCTTTCGTGAAGGTTACCACTTACACAGTTCGTAGACAACTGGCAGAATGCAGATATTTCTGATGCCTAATGTTAATGAGTTCCTATTAAGAATGCAACTAACTGTTGCATATCAACAAGAAGAAGAAATCCAAAAGGGTACACAGGTTACAGAAGAGGAAAACCAAGGGGCCATCAAGCCTTGTGTAGAAATGCCCAAGTTCACGTCATCAGAAAGTGAATATTACAGCAACAATGAGATATCACTTTTTAGGGGTTCTTAAACTTTTCCTTAAAGGGTCAGATAGTTAAATTTTGGGCTTGGCAGGCTTGACTATTTCTGTCACAGTGACTCCACTCTGTCAGGAAAGCAATCATAGACAATACATGAACCAACGGGCATGGCTGTTCCCATAAAACTTTATTTACAAAAATGAGTGGGTTGCCCACAGGCTGTAGTTTGCCGATCATTTTCACTGCCAACAGAAAAATAGACCATGTCAGTGTTTTGAGGGATGCAGAAACCTGGGAGTCCTCACAGGAGCTGGTGGAGTGCAGATTGGTGAGGCAAGCAGGTAGCACGTGGCCACATAGGTGTAATATCATGTCTCGTGCAGTACTTTTCAACCCAGTCTTCTGCTTCTGGACAAGTGTTCCATAGAATTCCCTCACAGGTCCCTCAGAGACGTGTGGGGGACTGTTCATCGCATCTCTGTTTGTGGTGGTGAGAACTGGAGGCAGGCATCGGCAGGGGCGTAGATGGCTGGCGTGCAGTGTATGCATTTGAAGGAGAATATACCACGGACTAGATCAACAGGCAGTCACGTGGACAGAGGTTAACTACAGTCCCGAGTGAGAAGGTACAAAGAAGGAAATATGAAGCAAAGCTCCATGTACGTGCATTAAAATCTATGTACACAGCACAGAGATAGAACATTTCGGGAACACATACAAATAAAAGCAGGCAGCTAAGTGCACGAGAAAGGGACCTGTGGAGAAGGAGAGTGGGAAATGGGGATCAGAGGGAACAAAGAAAACACGAGAGTGGTCTTGATTTTGACCCACGATGATAGGGTCCCATGATCTCAGGAAACTCCTAAACGCAACCGGCTGCAGTGGAGAGAAAGGGGAGGGGAAGTGGCTGAAGAGGAATACTTCCTAAGAAGGCAGGACGAGCTGAGCTGGACCTGTGACAGCCTGCCACCACAAAGGTCAGCTCTAACCTAATGTGAGCAGCCCAGCTCCCTTCGCAGCTCCTAGTCCTGGAGAGCAAGGCCAGAGTTTCTTCCCCAGGCTCTTCCGTGTCTGAACCAAGGCCCCGGGAAACCTTCTGGGGCTCTGCTTCTGGTTCACAGGCCCCGGCCCCGCCCTTACCAACTGGGTCCTGCCTAATCTGGGACCATGGGCCTTTGTTTCAGGACCTCATTTTGGCTCTCTGCCTGTGATAAGCTTTGCATTTGCCTTGTGTTGTTCCTGCCCACTCTGTTCCACAGCTGCAGGTCAGACACTGTCAACCCCACCCCAACCACCACACCTCAGACTAGATCCCTGAGAGGGCAGATAGGAGACTCGGCTTTAAATAACAAAACCAGAATTTCCTGAATCAGTGCAAGCTGCAAACCGAAGTTCAAGGCCTCCTCTCCCTGTCAGTCTGTAAGAGGCCACTTATCTAAAAATAAACACACGAATGAGTAAAGAGAGGACATGAGATCAAAGATCCTTAGGATTTTACTTTAAAATTCAAACCCTTATATGGAAACTTCTCTAAGTAAAAAGTTGGAAGAGCGTGTATATATGTTTGCATTTGTAAAATTCAGCATCGTTTCGGAACACGAATAGCCTCATCCTCGCCAATCCACATACTTTCTATCTGGGGTTCCAAAGTCCCTAAATAAATATTTTATGTATATATATATATACACATATATATGTATATATACACATATATATGTGTATATACACACACACACACACACACACACAGACACACATAGAGAGTGATTGCTTTCTAATCTTTTTGGAGGCTATTAAGAGTAAAACAGAAAATAATATTTCTGAAATGTTTTAAATATTCCCCTGGTTGGAAGCAGGTAAGATTTTGGGACTGGCTTCATCTACCTGATTGGAAAATTCTACATCCTGCAGCAAGACAGCCTACTATTTGTGGGAACAAATTTACAGAGATGCAAATGTATGCTCCCTTCTTAAATGTAGGGTCTTCGTGTTTCTATAAAAGGGCTTAGCACAATATTTCTTCAAATAATAGTTTGTCTTGTAAGAAGATGATTTTGTTAAAGAATTATGTTGCATTTCATACATGTATAAACAATGAGGCAGCCATTTTTCTCAGATGCGTGCTCAACAATATACTTGGTGGGTCCCTACAAGACCTTCTTCATCTGAAAGAGTATTTCTTCTCACATCTGCTCACTGTTGGAGTGACACACCGAGGAACGTCAGCTTGCATTCAGACTTCCTGTTGGTTATAGTAATGTAAATGGCCTGTTTCATAAAAACGTGACCATAAAGAGATGACTCTTTTTCATAATGATACAGAAATGGTTTCGTCACAGTTTTCTAATTCTGTTCAAGCACGAGAGACATTTCCCCCATTTTGTTCTCCCAGAGCCCAACCATACATATTCCTGCTGCCCTAATGTCAGCATTAGCAGACGTCTGGACCGGTTGGTGCTAATATGGCACAGCCAGAATTGACAGAGATTTGTCTGGGTCACACAAACGTATGTTTGGCAGTCTGATCCTGACCTTGGTATTACGATCAGCAAGTTGCCTTTTAGTGACCATCCATTTTCAGTGCCAAAGCTCTGGGTTCTTTGCTTTCTGTGAGTCTGCTTGACAGGGACCTCTCCTCCTTTTTCACCCCTTGATTTTTCTCAGCCTCCTGATTTTGTCAAAAATTATTGACGTTTTGGTGAGTGTGAGGGAAAGTTGGATTTCTCCGGAGGAAATAGCTGAATACCGATTCCTCTGTATCTTTTCTTTCGCTTATAAAAGTAATCATTTTTCTTCTTTGTGACACAAGTGATCTGACTGCCTGCAGTTGTCATTTTTTCAAGCTGTGCAGAATGGGTGAAAGGATGTAAAAGCATGGTCATGTGAGGGGAACAGAACTGGTTCTGCCGACCTTGGACTTTCCAGTCGTTTTAAAAAAATTAATTTGATGTTTGGATCAGAAGAAAATATGCTTGACACCTGGGTCTCTAGGAGACTGTTTTATAAAAATAAGTAAACATGTATCTTGAGTGAGTAATATAAACCAGCTTGACTCTAGTAAATCAAGCAAAAGTACTGGCTATTGGCTTTATGTCTTAGGGGGATTTTTTTTTTTTAAAGAGGAGTTTTTCCATTTCAGTCTTTCAAAAGCATAATCCTTTAGATTTAAAGGGATTCACTGCTGTTTCAAAGGGGGGTCTGCTCTATTAAAGCTCTCTTGGCGGCCAGAATGCTGGAGCTGCTGGGTGGGTATGTGAATCATCAATATTTTTTTTTCCTTTGCGTTTCAGTGCCGTAGGTGAAAGGGGAGAGGGAAGTTGGAGATGAACCCTATTTTAGTCAGAAAACTAAGGACAAGAGCTGTTAGGTCTTTTCATTGCCAGGTAAAACAAGGACCAAGTACAGTGCTAGGTCAGTACCCTTAAGGCACTTAAAAGTTTGATGACTGACTAAAAGAATCCCGAGAGCTTTGCGATTGCTAGCCAAAGCCTAGACGCTCGCTCTGGGTGGCTGGCATCTTTGGTGGGGGAGGGAGCCTTATACTGTTCGCTGTTCAGCTTTCTGTAGCAGGATCACCCATGGAGCTTGTGCTAGGACTCAGATGTGTAGAAAAAAGACAGTCCTTTGTTCTGTGCACAAACAATCCTATTGACAGAAAAGGGCAGTGTGATCATTTAAGCAGCCCTTTTGGATCATATCCAGTCTTCCTTGGATAAGAATGCCTATTCTGTGAGAGAGCTTTAGTCGGGGTCTGTGAGAGGAGCACAAGAATCACAGCCCGTGGGTGCAGTGGCGTTGGTCTCCTGTTCCCTGCAGGCATCTGGATGAAGTCTCGAGCTGTTGTAGCTACGGATGGAGGCTCTTTCCAGTGGCTTCTGCTGGGGGCAGGTCTCAGAGTGTCTGAGTGCGCTTGCAGCCCCCGGCCCTCCCTCATCTGATCCATCGCAGACTCTGCAGGGCTTCCTTTGGACAGACTTCCTTCGGTCATCAAAATGTTCAGATGAATTCTGTCCCTTCCACCTTATTAGCCAGTGTCTGGGAACCTTTCTCCTTCCCAGAGTGGCCTTTCTAGAATGCTCTCTTTTTCTTACTGTTTTCCTTCCTGTCCTCTGCAGAACTCGTGGCGTCATTGCAACAGAACTTGTAAATCTCTTTGGGGATTTTGATCAGTAAAGCTCATGGATCTTCTAAGATCTTATCCCAACCACAGAAGAAAGGAAGAGTCTAGCCTTATTGAAACTTGACTGTTCGGTGAAAATTCAAAGAATTTGCATGAGTAATAGCATTAGAAAGATGCGTTTCATGATTTCGTGGAAGTGGAAATATTGGTGTGGAGATGTCACAAAAGGTTATTTCCAGGTCAAGGAAGATGACCTGATGCTCAGGGCTGCCGCTTCCATCCCTGCAGCGTGTGATTAAGTGACCGCCACACGTTACATGATTTCATGTTTTCTCTGAGGACGCTTTAGTCATAATTTATTCCTTTTTGGAAACTCCTGCATCCTTTTTACCTTCCCTTAGGGTCCAGGCTATTTCCCCGTTTCTTTATAGCTGCAGCCAAAGACTCTCTTCACAGCACTTTAGAAGTTCTCAGTTCCAATTTCCTGATTTACAGAAATGATACAGCAAAAGCTTTGATGTATAAACCCTGAGTTTTCCCTTTGGTACCGTTCCAACCTTTCTGCGAGTTTTCAAGGCTCCTTTTGCCTTAAGATTTAGGGGTTGGCTATGTGTGTATTGTTTTATCAGAATTCAAACATACCTCTTAAATCTCCAAATGGTGACTCTGCAGTAATAAGAAATAAACGTTAGCATTAATAATCATTTCCGTTACTGATGGAAGACCTGATTTCAATGTGCATGACTTGAGCAGACTTGATAAATTAGATGTTTCTGATTAAATAGCCTCTCTTGCGTGAATCCGTTCCCTCTAAAGGAAAGTGAATATGGGGGGTGGGGGGAACTGGAGAGGAAATTTGTTGTGACCGGTAAATTTTAAGTGCTTCTGACTTGTTAGTCTTAGTGCCATATGGTGTTTTTAAGATAAGAAGATGGAAGCAAAGGAGTTGGGACATTCTTTTTATACTTCCGGCTGGAGAGAGTTTTATAAAAATAGAAAAGGGTCAGCCTACAGTGAGCCTGTATGTTGTGTCAAATAGAATTATTTTTCTCATTCTACTTTGTGCACCTAAATAAATCGGCAAGACCTGTTTCTTGCAGAAACGCCTTTGAAATGGTTTCCAAACTGTCCGTTTTAGTCGCCTCATGAGTATTGCCTAGTAATTCGAGCTCAGGGAAGAGGAGCTCCATTCCATCGATATGCAGGATCAACCCGATCTGCGCTGGGGGGCCTGCTCATCTGCCACCTCACTCAGCCAACCCCCACCCCCAAAATCACATATATGCCTCCTTCCCTCTACCCTTGGTGCGACTGCGCTGGCCCCTGTCTGCGGACCCGTGAACCTCGCCCGGGAGCGCAGAATAAAGCACTCACTTTTCTCAGCCCTCCTGACTAGCCTCATTATCTCACCACAAGCCTTACATCTTGGTGCCAAAACCAGGGATGGAGCGGTCGGCTCACTGGCGCTGGTGGTGGCCCTCTTCTCCTCCCTTGCGGCTTAGGACCTATGACCTTCCACCCGGTTCTGGCTGTGTAAGATGTAAGTCCCCTGTGTCTGCCTCAGGTGATCGTCCGCGGACATCTCCATCTGTAAATTCGCCGCCGCGTTGGAGATTGTTCTCCATTCTGTCCTAGACCCAGGACAGCGGTGGAGACGTCCCAGGTGCTCCTCGGGTCCTCTGCCCGTCCGTAGCCTAGATCAAAGTACTGGGACGCTCGTCTTTGTCTTGACTATTGATCCCTGAGAACAGATATGGGAAACAAAAATTCTAAACCTGCCCCTCAGACACCACTCAGGTGTCTCCTCCTGAATTTTAAAACATTGGGCCTTGATCAGGATCTTTGCCCTCGGCGCCTGACCTTTTATGGTACTGTTGCTTGGCCCCAATGTGATTTGGACAATAGGTCAAAGTGGCCTAAAACCGGGACTTTAGATTTCAATATTCTCACCGACCTGGATAATTTCTGCCGACGAACCAGGAAGTGGTCTGAAGTCCCCTGTGTTCAGGCTTTCTGGGACCTGCGCTCCCGTCCCTCCCTCTATTCCACTTGTTTCACAATCCAAATCCTCATAGCCCACGAAAAACCGAAACCCACTGTCTCTATCACTCTTCCTCTCCCCTCTCCTCTCTCCGAGCCCCTGAAAACCTGCCTTGCCCCCCTTCCCGTCCTCCACCATACCACCCGGGGCACCCAACACCTCCCACTCCTCCTGCATTACCCTTATCTCCCTCTCCTACTCCATCCCCACCTCCCCGCTCGCATCACCTGTCAGTAGCCATACCCATTCTCACGATCCTCCTCCTACTACCTCTGAGCCCACCTTGTCTGCCTATTCCGTGAAGTTGCAGGGGCTGAAGGGTAGTCCGAGTCCATGTCCCCTTCTCCTTCACCGACCACAAATCAAAAAGCGCCTGAGGTCCTTCTCTTCAAACCCCACTGTCTTCACCAAAGAATTCCGATATCTAACCCAGACATATGATCTTACCTGGCATGATATGCACATCATCTGCTCCTCTACCCTAACCACAGATGAGAGAGAAAGAGTCTTTGAGGCAGCCACCCATTATGCAGACCAGGTCCATCTCACAGATGCTACCATGCCCATTGGGGCCCAGGCAGTCCTCCGCCAAGAGCCGGGCTGGACCTATCAAGTAGGAACCCCCGAAGGTCGAGATGGGAGTCATTGCAGGGATCAGATGGTCCAATGTCTCCTGCCAGGCCTGCAGGCAGTATCCCACAGAGTTGTCAATTTTGACAAACTTAGGGAAATGACCCAGAGTCCAGACGAGAATCCTGCAGTCTTCCTTAACCGGCTGACTGAGGCCCTTATTCAGTATACCCGTCTGGACCCTGGGTCCCCTGCAGGTGCCATGGTACTGGCCATCCATTTCATTACGCAGTCAGCCCCTGACATCCGCAAGAAATTAAAAAAGGCAGAAGATGGCTCTCAGACCCCAGTCTGAGATTTAATGAATATGGCTTTTAAAATTTTTAATGCTCGGGAGGAGCAGGCAGAATCAGCTCGAGAAGCGCGCCTCCGGCAGAAGGTAGATTTGCAAACCCAAGCCTTGGTAGCAACCCTGCAGCCGATGGCAGCCGTGCGCAGCCCCAGGGGACCTGCACACGGTGGGGGTTCACGGGGGGGGGGGGGATGAACGCCACTAGGAGCCTGCTTCAAGTGTGGAAAAGATGGTCACTGGGAAGGCAATGCTCCCAGCCTCGGGCCCCCATGAGGCCCTGCCTGGCGTGCAAGCAGAGCGGTCACTGGAAAAGTGACTGCCCCTGGAAGAATGATGGACACTCGGCGCCTCAACACAGAGGGACCATTCTTCCAGGGAACGACCCACCACTGGCCCTGCTGGGATTGGCCGAAGACTGACGGTGCTCAGACTCAACGACCCCCATCACCCTCGCCGAGCCCAGGGTAATGCTCCAGGTAGCGGGTAACTCAGTCTCCTTCCTGGTTGATATGAAGGCTACCTACTTTGTCCTGCCCTCCTTTTCGGGCCCCCTGTCTCCTTCCATGATCTCAGTCACGGGTACTGACACCAAGCCCACCTGCCCGCTAGCCACTGCACCCCTTCCTTGTCTCCTAGAAGGCAAGTCCTTAACCCACTCATTCCTCTTAGGCCGAGACCTCCTTACCAAGGTTGGGGCCACGCTGCAGTTTCCTCACGGCCCCTGAAGGTCGAGATGGGTGTCATCTCAGGGATCAGATGGTCCAATGTCTCCTGGCAGGCCTGCAGGCAGTATCCAACGAAGTTGTCAATTTTACCCAACTCTTAGGCCCTACCTTAACCCCAGTAACTTACCTGTCCAAACAACTCGATCCCATTGTCCAGGGGCGGCAGCCTTGCCTCTGTGCCCTGGCTGCAGCAGCTGTTCTTACCAAGGCGGCCCAAAAAATTTGCCTCCAACAACCATTGCAAGTATTTTCCACCCATGGACTACAGGACTTGCTCTCCCACCGCTCTCTGTCTCTCATTGCCTCCTCCCGGACACAAGAGCCCTTCCTATTTCTGGAGAAACAAGAAACCTCCTATTTCTGGAGAACCCTGATATTACCCTCACCCAATCTCCCTCTCTTAATCCGGCTACCCTCTTTCCCACTACCCCTACAACTACACTTCCCTCGTACTCTTGCACTGAAATAGTTGAAGCCTTCACTCCGCCCTGAGAAGGACTCTCAGACCAACCACTTTCAGCGCCAGACCTAACACTTTTTGTCGATGGAAGTTCTTACCTTGATCCCCAAAGCCGCCGGAGAGCCTCTTATGCAGTAGTCTACCCCCGAGAAGACTCTAGAAGCTGCCCGACTCCCAGAAGGGACCACCTCCCAAAAGGCTCAACTCATCGCCCTCCACCCGTACCTTACACTTAGCATGGGGAAAAAGGGTAAACATCTACACAGACTCCAAATACTCCTTCCTTATCGTGCACTGCCATGTAGCCATTTGGAGAGAGAGAGGCTTTCACTCTACCAAGGACTCCCCTATCATCAACGCTACCCTCATCACTCGCTTACTCGAAGCTCTGCAACTCCCATCCCAGGTAGCCATCATACATTGCAGGGGTCACCAAACTGATTCCTCCCTTATCACATAAGGGAACATCAAGACTGACGCAGTAGCCAGAAGCCTAACCCGAGATACTAAATCCCCAGCTCCAGTCCTCTTATTGTGTATTCACTCCCTCAAACCCCAATACACTGAAGCTGAAAAGAACAAGTTATTACACCTTGGTAGTACTCCAGGCACTGACGGATGGGTTTTCCTAAATAACAAAATCGTTCTGCCTCAAAGTCAGGTAAGAACGATACTACAATAGGTCCATCAGTAACTCCATATCGGAGCACTCCCTCTTTACAGGTTTCTCACCCTGCTCTTCACCTCAGCAGCTTTGTGAGAAACGGTCAACGCCGCCTGCTCTTCCTGCCCTACCTGTTCTGCCATATCGCGCCAAGGTGGACTACGCCCCACCTTCCCTACCCATCAGATGAGAGGCCACCTCCCTGGCCAAGACTGACAAATAGACTTATTCACATGCCTCCCCACAAAAAGACCAGATATCTGCTTACCTTGGTCGACACACTGACAAGGGTGGGTCAAAGCTTTCCCAATCTGCTATGAGACCGCAGCAGTAGTAGCTGAGGTCCTTCTCACGCACATTCTTCCCCGGTTCGGACTCCCCAACTGGCTACAATCATACAATGGGCCTGCCTTTATCTGTAATGTCCAACAAGTTAGCTCTTCCCTAGGCATCGCCCCTGAAACTCCATATTCCCTACCACCCCAAATCTTCAGGTAAGGTTGAGAGAGTAAAGGCCTTCTCAAATATAACTACACTAAATTGTCCTTAGAAATCTGGAAATCGTAGCCCGAGCTCCAGCCCATCGCCCTGGCCAGGACTTAGGCCACCTGCAGAAACCCTACCTTCCTAAGTCCCTCTGAACTGTTACATGCGATACCTTTTCTTCTTAATCACCATCTTCCTACAGATCCTCCACCGTTGGCCGACTACCTCCCTTACCTATTGCTGGTCAGGCAATCTCCACGAACACGCTGACAGGGATTTACCCAAGCCAGGAACAACACAACACGGAGCCCAAGGACTGACTGTATAACCAGGCGACTCGGTCCTCCTCAAAAATCTACACCCCAAGACTTTAGAGCCTTGGTGGACAGGGCCCCATACAGTCATGCTTACAACTCCCACTGCAGCCAAGTTGCTCGGCGTTCCCTCGTGGCACCACTTATCCAGACTAAAGAGCACCCCGGAGCAGTATGACCTCTATACCTGTAAGATGCTGGGCTCCACGAAGGTTCTCCTTAGTCGACCTAACCCTAACCCTACCCTCCTCCCAAGATCCCCGTTCCCTTATTAACCCGTATATGTGGTGGTTTTATATAACAGAATCATACCATAGCAATAATAAGGCCTCCACCCACATTCTGGTAACGGGATTGCAAGCCCAAAGCATGCCAGCAGCAGGTAGCCATTATCATTCCACCCAACACCTTCAAATCTATCACTTGTTGGTCTTATAACTTGGCTGTTTGCTTTCCCCATAAACAAATCTATGACTACTGCCACCGGTGGGAGGACACATATGGTGGCTGCCCCTACACTTGTTGTTGTATAAATGCTGTCAATCGGATATCGGGGTTCTTTTTTGGTAACGGCAAAGGCCAATACACATTCAGGATTAAAGACCCCTGGCATCAAAGTGGGCATCAGGAGTTAAAGGAAAGCTCTACCCATGGACTCTCTCTTCAAAGCCCATAGCAGCACTCTATATTTACCTGGCGTACATCCGAGTTATCCTTCCATAACTTCAACAATTAAGAGAGATGTCCCAAAACATCCTCCAGCAGGAACAGGGTATAAAAACCCAACTACAGCCTGTATCACAGATCAAGAGCTCAGATCCGCCCATCCTGTTCACCTGGGTGAAAATAATACAAGAAACTGCCTCCATCCTTAATATCTCTGGATTTCCCAACATAACTGATTGTTTCCTCTGTGTGTCTCTGCAATGCCCCATTTTGGCAGCTGTACCTTTTACACAGTTTGCTCCTAGGGACAACTCAGGACAGTGCCCTTCCCCCATCGCCAAGATACCATTATACCTTCCCCCAACTAACCTCACCTTACCCATATGCTACGGTGGTTCTAACCAGTCCTTATGCAGTACAACCCGACCACTCTCGACCACTCTTCAGGCTCCCTCTGGCACATTCTTCTGGTGCAACAAGACACTCACCAAGTGTATAAATACCTATTCCCCTACCACCTGCATTCCGACAACTGTAGCCCCCCAACTAATGCTCTACAGCCAGGCTGAATTCACAGAACTGCAGCCTCACTATGAGAAAATTTCCACTCCTGTTCAAGAGGGCTGCTTTCCTACCCCTTATCCTAGGGGTTTCCCTAGCCTCCTCCTTTTTAGCTGCCGGTTTTTAGCTGCCCTCGGGCACAGCGTCCACTCTGCCCAGGACTTGGACACACGCCTCCAGGTTGCCATAGAGGCTCCTCAACCTCCATCGCAGCGCTCCAGCAACAACTAACCTCTGTAGCCCAAGTTGCTTTACAGAATCAATGGGCTCTGGACCTGCTAACCCGGGAAGAATGCTGTTAATACATCAACAAGTCCAGAGTGGTCAAGGAAAACGTGCAGACCCTGAATAAGTTACTAGAGGAGTTCTGGTGCTGGAGAGGGTCTACCAACCCTCTCTCAGATTGGTGGCAATCATCACTGACTACCTGGGTAATGCCACTAATAGGCCCATTCGTCCTAATCAGTCTCCTGCTATTAATGGCCCCCTGTTTTATAAAATTTCTACAGAACCACCTCCACGAGCTGTCCAGAATTACAGTGAACCAGCTTCTACTCCACCCATTCTCCCTGCTGCCCACAAGCCCTCCCGTTGCTGACCAGGCCTACTACCCCTCTCCGCCCCTTATCATCAGACAGCAGTAAGATTGACCTCACCGCCCCTTTATAACCAAAAAGGCCGGAATGTTAGGTCAGCTGCGGCCATGGTCAAAGTGGCTGGAAGTCAAGTCATACCCCTCTGCTAAATTAGACCTCTCCTCACATGACAGACTGGGGCCCCTGGCGTTTCCCAGAAAAGGCAGCAGACCATTGGTGCGATAAGCAACTCCGGACACAGCCGCTCGCCCGATTTGCGCTGGGGGTGCCTGCTCATCTGCCACCTCACTCAGCCAACCCCTGCCCCCCAAATCACATATATGCCTTCCTCCCTCTTCCCTGGGCGCGACTTTGCCACCCCCCCCTCTAAACCCCCCCCAGTCTGCGGACCGGTGAACCTCACCTGGGAGCGCAGAATAAAGCACTCACTTTTCTCAACCCGCTTGACTAGCCTCATTATCTCACCGCAAGCCTTACAATTGTGTCAACTTTTGCTTTCTGTAGAACATAATATGTCATTAGGTATATGTATACATATGTTTTGAATTGTTATATTTTCATGGTTATTTGAACAATTATATGTGGCATTTTTTGCCATATGATCAAAGCGACCGATAAAGAATATCAGCAGATATTCTAGGAATGATTTTTTTAAAGTATATTTCGTGGGCTGTTCACACAGATAAGTCAGTTTTTTTTTTTTTGGTTAACATTTCCAGTCTTTTTTCAGTCTAGCAGTTTATTCTATTCTCCATTTTCCACAATTTTCCTCTCCTTTTTTAAATTCATGTTTAGATAGTTTTTTTCTCATTCATTTTCTCCCCATTCAGTAGTAATAATTTACTCTTTTCCTATTCTTCTAATGTTTACTCTAGAAAGAAGTATACTTAGCTTATTAAAGTCAAACTTTAATCAACATATTTAACCTTAATCCCTCCAAATTAAAAACCGAGATAACACTTTAATTCTCATGTCCCTTCTCCTGAGGTAGAGTGTATTTTGGTCGATTATTTTATTTCTCTTTTGTTTTTCTTTTAACCCTACTCATCATGCATTGTAACTATTATTATCCAGACAATTTTGTCATATGGATTTATCCAAACATTTACCAGTTCCCTTTCTCTCCATTCCTTAGGAAATCATTCGATGTCTTCTTTCTTCTTGTGAAATATCTTTTTACAGCGATTTAGTTGGTAATGAACTTTTCTAGGGCAGCGTGCTGAAATATCCTGCTTTTGCTTATATCTTTTGTGGCTTCCTTGTTTCTGATCAGATTTTGTTTTCATGATTAGTTAAACTGAACATTGCATTCTGAACTTTTAATGTGTGTGTATGTGTGTGCGCGCGTGCGCGTGCGCGTATTCTTGCCAAACAGTTGTAAATTTTTATAATGTAATTTCCTTAAATGAGCAATAGAGATGACAGTGACTTCAAACAAAAAAGTAAACCCATAAAAAGCCCCACAAACCTTAACATTAAATTTCTCAATCTAAAGTGTATCACCTATGCACTTTTATTCTTAATTTCCTGAAAGCGTTTTGCCTATGATATAATCATAAAATGTACACTTAGGTGATATCCAAAGTGGTTTTGATAACCTGACTCTCATGGCATGGTTAGAAATAATCATTAAGTAACTTCAAAACATGAAGATTTTTTAAAAATTAGGTTTAGTTACAAGTAATTTTGGTTTCTTCATACCTTTGAGAGCTAATCTTTTAAAATGAAATGCTTTGGATACATTTTTCATGATGCCAAAGTCTTGTTAAACATGATTAAATAACAAGTTAATAACTAGAAGCTAACAACAGCAGCAAATAAAGAACAGGAGTCAGTACCTGTGAACGAGACGTCATAGCTGTATTTCTAGTTTGTACTATGTTTCTTGGCAGAGCACTCCTGCCATCCGTAGGACCCTTGGGTGGGCGTGAAACTTCCATAGCCCATGTCTGCAGCGTGTTGCAGCGTGTTGCAACCTAGACTGATATTCTGACAGTGACGACACTCACCTGGGCTGTGTCTTTGGCCATCAGCATCTCACAGTTTTGTTTGGGGGTTCATCGTGTTCCTATAACTAGATCACCCAATGTGAAGTAATTTTATAACTGTGGAAAGGCAACAGACTATGATTTGAGAATGTTAAGTCGTACACCTCATGCTTAACTATAACATGGCCACACATGCATACCTGCACACGTACGAAATGAGCAAACTTGAAATGGCAAAGCACATGTTTCTGGTATGACTATCCAGTATTTTTTCACCAGAGAATTGGTGACACCGTTTGGCAGATATCTCCAGGAAATGTCTTTATTCTGGTTTCCTTCATATTCTTTTTTAACCTCAACTTCTTTCTCTATTTGCTTCTCCAATTCTGAGTGTGGCTGTTGAATATTATCAGCAGATATTCCTCGGCAATCTGCTACGCTGGCTGAAACCACGTTTTAAGACTACAGTGTCCTTCATTTCTATTTAAGCAGGCGCATTGCAGCTCTGATCTTCCCGGATAGCTTCCGTGGTGCTCAGTGGTGATGCTTTCTGCTTTGCCTGCTCTCCCTTCACAAGGGCTCTCCCCCACCTGCCAGGTGTGCTAGGCTTCCAGCTGGTCCCCTCCACATAATCCTGGACATTCTTCTCTTGGCTTCTCACTGGCAAATAAAATCATTGGTTATATCCTGCTGATTTTGTATCCTAAATTTTTTTAATGTATCCACTTCCATTTGGTCTTACCAGCGTTGTTCTCATGGTTTGTCAATGCTTTTCTTTCCGGAACCCAGAAACAAGAGGGTCATTATTTCACAGTGAGCTAATTGATATGCAATTTTGACCTTACCATCCCCTGGCTCACCCTTAGAAACACCTCCTCAGAAATACATATATATTCTATGAACCCACTGTGACCTGACTGACCCCTGCTTATTTCTCTGGTCTTTTCTACTCCTCCGTCCTCACCAATCTTTGCATGGTATGCTATAATTCTTACCGTGTTTTTCACCACCGACAAGCTGCCTTTAATCACACAATTTTTTCGGCTTGGAGTGTCCTTTCTGCCCTTTTTCATCTATGTAATTCCTACTCGTCCCTTAAGTGTCAGTTTCAGCACATAACTTCATCTTCAGAAAGCCTTCTCTGGGAAGCACCAGACTCCACACTGAGCTCAGGAGCTATGTGTGTGCTAGGAGAGCACAGCTCGTGTGCTTACTGTTGAAATGATCTCTCTTTGTCTCTCTCTCTCCCTCCAGACAACAGGCTCTTCTGAACATAAGGTCTCTCTATTACTCATTTTTGTATAGCTAGCCTTTCACATGGTATAGGTTCCACAAATAGCTAAATATGTAATTTCTTACAAAGATCAAAATTGAATCTTATAAGAGTCTCCAAATATTGTCATCCAACGGGACCTCCGAAGTTATTCACAGGATAACTTCAAAAGATGAAAATTTCCCCCCATCCAGGATGTGCCATATATTTTGAAGGCAAGGCCAAGTTTTAAAGAATTTTTAATACTGCTTGCAGCGTTATAATAAACCTAGTATGTCCTTCAGATGACTGATCTCAAGAAGTAAACAACTGTTTGAATATATTATTGTTAAAAAACATAAAAATTTTGTGTTTTAGCATTCTTTTTAAAATAATTACACCAACGTTCAAGTCTAAAGTGTGATTTGGAGTGTGTGACAAAGTATGGCTCCAAGAGAATGAGGCCAAACAGGGAGACAAGAGTAGTTTAAATTATTCAAAACTCTACGAGTTATGACCATCCTCAAAAGCATGAGTTTCTGTGAGGTCATCAGAGTCTAACATCTATTCTAAAATCTCTTCCTGTCCTTCGCCTTTTGTCCTTTGTCTTTTGTCCATTTTTCCCTTCTGGAAATATTATATGTACATGTATATCTTCTATACACAGAGGTGCTATATCTCCCACCTCTGAGCAGATGTGACATCCCTTGCAGAATTTAGGAAGATGGGTTGTGTTTAACAGGACAGGTACACCTGCAGCTTGTTATTGAATGAAGACTAAAAACTAGTGAGAATGTAAGTCATCCAACAAATTGTGCATCATTAATTCTTGATGCGAGTTCGAGGCAGGAGAATAAAAATCTTTACCTCCTACCAAGTGCACTGTAAAAATTCTCAAATTTATTTTGATAGATCTGTGTTGCAGTAAATCATACAGGACCCAAAACTCTTATAAATTAAACAAAAGCATTGCAGAGGAGGGAGGCATGCTTAGCTTTCCTTTACATTTTACTATAGTACATAAATTTGCTGGTGAGAGACATGGTTTTCAATTATGTAAAGAAAGGATAAAATATTGGGCAAAAGTATAGTTCTTGCAAACCTGTTTTCACTGACTTCTGGAAAACCCTCACTGATGAGAGAAGATTCTAGTTGCTGCCAGAAGATACGTAGTGACCCAGGGCTATTCTGCAGCTGAGCATTCAGTGGGAGAAAGCCCCTTTAAAGCCTAACTCCCTTGAGAAAAAATGATACACAGTTTAACATTGAGTTGCAAAGACACTGAGTGTGTGTGTGTGAATTTCTCTTCATTTTTAAGGGGAGTGATGGGCTGAGCCCATTAGTATGTGACATTAAGTGATGGGTAATGGGGAAAAATCAGTTAACTGGTTCTTTCCTGTAGGCCAAACAATACCAATGCTTTGATTCTGACCTTTAAACCTTATTATCTGGTTGCATTGATTAAAGTGAGAACTGAAGTTCTTGCGTAAGGTACCCATCATATATCATGTATAGACTCACCAGGTGGTAACTAACAGTCTCCTTGGCTTAAAGAAAAAGCACTGAGTGGGTATTGGTAAGACTGACAACCCCTCACTGACGTCAAACCTGCCTTAAACGCACATTTCCATAAACGCACATCTCCTTGCTTAAATTTTCAGAGGATTTTTCATCTGCATAGTGTGCTACTCGGGGTCTTTAATTAGAACTCTTCTCAAATGAGAAGACAACAATGAAAACAAACTGATTTCCAATTTCCTGGTGAAAGAAAGGGAAAGTGCCTTCACGTGGAGGCTGGGCTTGTTTTCTATCGGTCCAGTGCTGGCGCCTGACAGGGGAGTGGAAGAGGCGACCGGGGCAAGTGATGAACAGAACCATCTGTTCTTTTACGTGTAGGGTGGCCATGAAGCAATATTACCCCATGTGAATGGGGTAATATTTTTTTTCTTCTTTTTTTTCTTCTTTCACTGCAATGCAATTTTGGTGTCTTACAGCAATTTTTTGAGTTTATTTTGAGGATTAAGTGCAAATAGCAATACAAACCTGCAAACATTGTCTAGTGCCCAGAGAGACCAAATTTTGTGTTGAAATAGTACACAGCAGGGAAATAAAGCTAAGCGAGTGGGATGTAACCCCTCTTTTGGAGAAGTAATCTCTAAGTTATTAAACATTTTAGACTCCCACGTTTTTGATGAGCTTGTTTACAATCTTTCGGGGCGGGGGGAATTAGCAGCTTAAAATGCTGACAGAATTAAACAAACAAACAAACAAACAAAAAACCCAGCAAGAAATGCTTGTTTCCTCACGGACTTCTTTCCTCACCCCTCACATAGTTTGATTTTCCCATCTATGTCCTTTGTCTTTTGATAAAATAGAAGAGAACCCTTTGAGAGGACAATTTTGAGGTCTTAATCCATACTTCTTTCCAGTTCATCTTTTACATTCACAATAAGCACCTTTAAAAGAATACTTTTTGGTGCTAGAGAACTAAATGTTGAGCTTAGGTATCAGAAGCTAATTAGTGTCACATCGAGGGGGAGGGGATTGTCAATGGACTCCATCTCCTGAATATTTATTAAAGGATTTGTAGAGAAGAAGCTATTCTCAGAAAACTGGGGCTGCTCTGTCGAATATTCTTGCCTCCAGGTAGTTGATAGGAAGAATCTGCCTATCGGACCATCTTCAATGTGCCTTTACTATAGATTTAAACAGGAAAAGCAGCGTCCATTGTAATCAGCACAAGCCAATTGGGTCTCCTGAGAAGCTGTTTTACATTTCAATGTCTTAATTGACTTCTATGTTAGAAGAAATCTAACTCTACGCCCTGGGGGTGCAGGGCCAGTTCTAAAGTTCCTCTAGTCTTCTGGTACCTTGGGCTAGGAAAGTGTGCCACCTGCGTGTTGGGGAACCCCCAGCAGGAATGGGGGGTGAATGCTGCACAGAAGCTGTCACCTGCTCTGGTGGGACTTTGTGCTGTGTCACATCGACTCTTGTCAAACGGCGCTTTCCCTGACCCCCTCTTCCTGTGCCAGGCCACTGCGGGAATATTCATCACCTTCCACAGGTGTCGGCACGGCCACTGCCACCAGGGCTGTCACACTCTCCAGAACTCCTGCCAGCTGCCTTCACGCATGTCACCAAGGCTGTTCTCATTGGCATTGTGTTGCCGCTGCTGCTCTCAGAGAAGCCGCTCTTTTGTTGACATCCGCAGAGAGGCAGGAATCAGAATGGAAAGGGAACTGGCCCGAAATGGCTCCCTGGGAGTTTCCATCCATGGTCCTGGTTCCTTTCTTCCTGTTTTCCAAATCTGGGAGCTGAGAGTTCGGGGAGCTCAGGTTTTCCAGAACCCTCTTCGTGGGCTTCAGCTCTGCTTTCCCACCCACGTGGGGAAAACGGAGAAGGCTGAGTGAGGGGCAACCTACCCTCTAATGAATTCGGTAGATGCAAGTTCACTGACGAGGAAGCTGAGTCCTCGGTATACCTGCCACCGGTAAAGGTGCGGGAAGAGAGGCACCAAAGGGAGATGTCATCACCATGCTCAGCAGGGGGCAGGAAAACAGGGCTCCAGCAAAACCAGTAATGCTTGGTGATGGCTTTTGGGGAGAGGGGTGGGAAATGAAGCTCACGCTGAAGGTCTTAACTCACGAAGTTGCTGGAGATACCCATGGCACTGGGAGATCCAGAAAGAGGATGAAGTAAGGAGGGTAGAGTGAGTTCAATCCTGTTATTTTTGTAATCAATGGGGTGTAAGGGTAAGTAAATCTAAGACGAAGCAGGAAATTCTTGAAGAAGCTAGGCTGAAGATACAGATTTGGGAAATAGAGGCGAAGCTTTAACTGGGAGCGGGCGAGATGAACAGATTCGGGAGGATAAAGCAAGAAAATAAAATCCGAGGAGTGAAGTACAGGCTGCTATTTATGTGGGAGAAGGAAGACGACACCCGAGCAGAAAAGAAAAAGAATGCATAGAGGTAATATTGCTACAGGAATGCCATGAAAATTATTAAGGGAGGAGAGAGCCTGAAGAAGGAAAGAATGAGGTGTGGACATCAAGAATGATGACAATTAGGATGAAAACAGTATTTGATAATTAAAATGTCACAATTCATTTTGGGACAGCAATGTCATTAGGGCAGTTGTGCCCTAACCCCTATGACAATCATTTTGAAGAGCCACGTTGATAGTAAAACACTGTGAGTATGCCACGTGGTGAGCTTTTGAAAATGTTTCCTGACAGTCTTCTTAAAGCACGTACTCCAAGGTCATAATCACACAAGTGTGCAAAGAATGTAGGCAAAAGAATCTCTTGCAGCATTGTTTCTCATAGAGGAAAGTTGGCTACCTAACAAATAATACCAGAGATTTGGTTAAATATTCTATACAATCAAATAAAATACAACCATCTTGATGATGAGAGAGATTTAGTTTTATTGACATGGAAAGTCATTTGTCATAAATGTCGGTCAATGAAATACCCATTATAGTACATGATCATTTTTCTTAAATACATTTCCTTATATGTTTGTGAATACTTTTGAATAATAACACTGGTTTTTACCGGGTAGGGGGATATCATTTGTTTTCTCTGAATTTTTTATATTGTGATTTTTAAAAGCAAAATGGTTACTACTTTTGTAATCAAAATGGGAACGAATGTGAGAAAATAACCTGAAGAGAGAGAGAGAGAAAAAATAGTGACTAGAAAGGAGTTCAAGGTCAAGGAAAGGAGTTGGATCTGAGGAACGGGGCATGGATCTAGTCAAGAAGAAAAACGAAGAATGAGGGAGAAATGTAAAAATCAAGTGAGAGGAATAACTTGGTGAAGCAAGATTCTGAAAATATGTGCGAAGGGCAGGGATCAGACTGAGTTTAACTCCAGAAAGGAAGGAAAATTCTTCTGAAGTAGAAAGAATTAAAAAAAAAACAAAACCCAGAATGGCTAAATATATAGAAAAACTTTCATATGGTTAGATGAAAAAATTGAGACAGCTCAGGTCAGATGGACTATTTATTTACTTAAAAAGAAAAAAAAGTTCAAGAGAAGCCATGAACGAAAGGTAACAGGAATCGTGTGAGGACTTGAAAAAACTACAGAAATTCTGGAATATAGAAATTCAGTAGAGAAGTAGTACAGGGGGAAATTGGAACGGCTCGTGTCAGGAATCCAGCTGCAATGGGGTTGCCCGAAAGTTTGGTGTAAAAGTTTTAGTCCCTTTATGTGTTAATAGGGTTGAAGCCAACCTCATATATGTCAGCCAAAAGGCCAGAAGAGTGAAGGAACACTTCTGTTCTCATCATGAATGATATCGAGCTGCTATTGATCCAAGCAGTGTTTAGGAATAAAAATAAATTCCTTGACAGAGCTCGGTGAAATCATGGACACAGTTACTCACATACAGAAACTACCTGTCATCACAAAATGCATTTTCGAGGACATAAATACATCAGTCCTGATGGCACATCTTGTATTCGGCCACCAGTTCCTCAGATTTTCTGCAGCTTAAAAAATCCAACTTGCTTGATTGCGTTTTCTAGGCTTCTAGCTTCCCACATATCAGCCCCATTTTTATTCGCTTGAGTTAGGGGTGGCTTTGCGTTATGAGTTTGGAAGGATTGATCGGAAGGTGCTTATCCTGCTTCCCTGGAGAGACTCAGGTTGGCGACATCACCGGAGGGCATGTTTCACGTTTCTGAATTCCTTGGGAAAAATGAAGGTGATCTGAATATATTTACAGGCGGTTAATTGGCTGAAGATGCACGTTTCCGCTCGTTCACAAAGCACAGACTTGCCTGGGAAGAGGTGCTGCAGGACACAAGAGCCCCGACTGACAGTGCATGGTCCCTTCTGGGTGGTAAATGCAAAGGAAGCATCCAGATGAAAGAGGAGATGGAATGACTTTTTTCATGCTGTCAAATTACTGTTTATATTGGGCAGCAGTGCCTGCGTGGAGGTTCAGCTCAGAAGCGCTTGAAATCAGAGGAGCCATTTAATATATAACAGAACTGTATAGACAAGTCTTTTATAAAAAATGAAAGCATTTCATATCTGCTTTTTCCCAGAACACGTTTCTCACTTCTGAGACTTGGCTGTTTTTTTTTATTTGGCTCAGAGCAGGGCAATGATGAACTAGTTGAGTTCCACAACCAATAAATAAAAAAAGACACCAGAAATGTGTCAGTTTAGTTTGTTTTGATGCATATATTTAGCTATAAACAGGCAATTAAAATGCATTTATTTGTATCTGTGATAATCATTAGTCCCTGACTACACATATGCTGTCGATGAAATTATACAGTGATTCAAAGCTCTGACCACTTTAAGTCAGAAACTCTTCTAGTCCCGGGTAACCATTTTGGACAGGAAAAACAAAATAAATTTTTGTACCCCGTGCTTTCTTTATTTTAATAAAACTCATTAATAAAGATGTTCCAATACCAACTCCTGTTTCAATTACGGTCAGTGAAGGCCCAGAGTACACTGACTTACCCAAGGTCAGGAGTGAATCTGCGGCACCCGAATAAGGAGGTGCTGTCGGGGTGGCAGCAAGTCCATCATCCCATTCTCTGATGCTTCCTGCTAGGTCTGCGTTTTGTACGACTTCGGCTTGTCTAAGGATAATAGTGAAAGAAAAAGGAGCAGGAACTGATAACACGCTCCATCACATGAATATGTGAAAGACTGTCAGGTGGCCAGAGGGACCAGGTTCAGGGTCTGCCTGAGTGAATTCGTTTCTCTGAGGTTCACTTGTTATTTTCTGTCTATAACAAAAGGGTAACAGACAACAACTTCCTGTTACGACTTTTGTCATTTCATTTACTTCCTCCTCTCCCCAACCCACCCTTCCTCCCACCCATGCGCGCGCGCGCACACACACACACACACACACACACACACACACACACCTTCATAGGAAGTTGTTGTTAGGAAAATTAGTTTGCATAATTGTAGAATAGGTGGTATTACGTGGTGACAGCTTTGGTTGATTGTCATGTTAAAGTACTGAATGAATTTAATCCTTCCTTGACATCAAGACTACCAGAATTTACCTTTTTTCCCCCCTAAGAAAAGCCCCTTTGGTGGGGCCTGTGGCTTATGCAGTAGTATTGCAAATGCCAGCACTGTGGTAGGATTGGGGGGAGAGAGGTAAGTGGAATTGATGAGTCTGAACAGTTCTTGTACTAAATATCCTTCCAACCTGTTTTCTAAGTCTGTTTAGTTGGAGTAGGAAAGCACCTTTTTTTGTTTTTGATTTACAGTGACCCATCCCAACGCTGTTCATTTATGTTTGAAAAATACTTGTTTTTCCTTATAAGAGAGGACATCCATTTTTTAAGTCAAATAGGTTCATCCATTCATTTTGTGGACATCAGTAGGACACCCATTCTCAGGCCTGTGTTAGATACTGAGATTTAAGGATTCAATTATTATTCTCTGTGGCAGGAGCCATCTCTACCCATAAAACGGCTGTTTAAACGCTTACGGGTAGTGAGCGACTCAGTGTCAGGCATTGGAGCAGGATTCATGGGTGAGTTGACGTTTGGCTGGAAATTAAAAAATGAGTAAAATTTTTGAAGTATTGGAATAGTTTCTGGAAAAGTATGATTTTGAGAGAACATGATCTACTCGGTAATGCCCAATAATTCTTCGTGATAGAGACATAGGGTGAAATGAGATTATTGAAATGGAGGGGGTGCGGTAGGAATGTGGGTATAAATTATACTTCATAAAATTGCTTGTTGATCTGTTTACGTTCACACTGTTGGATCCATCTTTGCATTATCTGATTCACTAATCGTGCTTAACTTTTCTCCATGATAAAAGAAATAAGACAAAAGAAACCTGACTCTGAAATGTTTTACTCTGTTTATGGCATTGATGTAGCTTGCAGGCACCCATTTAGGTCTCACTTGAATTTTCCTTTATGTGCCATTGATTTTTTTAAACTATAGCTTCATTATGGCAAAGATTTATGTTCCTAAAGTGCAGGGATGTGTGTGTGTGAGTGTGCACATGTGTGCACGCATACACGCTTGTACTGTTTTAACCAGGAATTGTTTGTTTGCCTGCAAAAGGAATTCACTCCATGTAACTTAAATGGAAAGGAAATCTATTGAGGGGGGGGAGTAAAACTTCAAGAAAACCAAGCATATCTGTGTCTAAAAATGCACAGGGATGTGGGTACGAATTACACATGTGGGTGTAACTGGGTAACATTAATATCTCATAGCCCTGGGACTGGGAAGCTATTTGTCCCATTTTGCTCTTTCTTTCAGAGGGTGTGTTTTTCTAGTGATAGCTGTACCTTCTTCCGTATTTCTTTGCGGATTGGCTTTCTCTGCTCTCTCATTAGAAGCCACGTGGCCCAAAATACCATTCCAGTCTTCACCTGGGCATGTATCTGCCATGATTATCCCGACTCGCTGTGCCTTTTAAATGTTTAAATTCTTGCCAGAGAACTAATTGACTCAATCCAGCTTGTGTCATCCTTAAGCCAGATATTGGCACCTGGGTCAGTCTGTTGTGGCCACAAGAATTGGGGTCCTATAAGAAAGATTCATTCAAATATCGGTGCTCAGACACTTTCAGAGGCCTATGGGTGGGGGCAGTTTCTAGAGTAGGGGCCATGGTTTAGGCAGACACCCCCCAAATGTGTTTACTACAAATTTTAGCTAAATGATATGCTCTCTGATTGGCATAACTGAAATCCTAATTTCTTCTCAGAGCATGGATTAATGTGTTACATTTCTTTCTTTCTATATTTAGCAACCTATCCAACTATGCAAAGTGACTGATGATAACTCTTGGCATTCTTTCCAACAAATCAAACCATTAAATGATTTACTTGCTTGTCATCACACATAGGAAATGTTTTCCTTTATTGTTTTCAAAGTGCCTTTTATAATCTCCTATTACAAAGTGACCTAATTAACTGAAAAACTATACAATCAGCTCTTTAAAAATCCATAAAGAAAAAACACAATAAGTAGAGTAGGCCAAGAAATAATAAAGTATAAATTAATAAGAGCAGTGGGAAACATATCTAATAAACATTATTAGTTCAAAAATAGAAATTTCATGTTCTCAGTACTCATCCGTAATTTTTCGAATACTGGTTTTTTTTTTTTTGCTGTTAGAGGTCTAGTTTGAACTTATTTCTCTCTGGATGTAAATATGAAAAACTGCCAAAATGTTCCCACCTCAGTTTTCATCACTGATATTGTAAAACTATCACTTTCTCCTCCCAACCGGACCATTGAGGAAAACCACCCCAACATGGCTTTTCTTGGACAACCGAATTCAAAAGGTTGGCCAGTGGCAGTATTGGGGATGGGAGGCAAATATTTCAATAAACAGGTGTTTTTATTTATATTTCATTTATTCCCCCCCCCCCCCAAAAGTTATAATTATGGTTGTCTCATTGTGCTTTACTTCAGGCTAAATGTCTTTTCAGTCCTTGGGTTTTTGAACTAGAGAAAACAAAACAAACTGTTGGGAAGGGTGTTGGGTCTGGATGAGGAGTCTTAGGGCAATCTGCCCATGCCAGGCCCAGCAGCATAGAGCGTGGTTGTGGCCCCTGGATTGTGGGGGAAACGAGCACGTGGACCTGAGGCCGAGCAGGGGTCCGGCTCAGGCTCTACTTGGCTCACTTGTCAGGGGCCCACCACTCCCTCTAACTGCGTGCTTCCTGTGACCTTTGGAAGGGACTCTGTTCCATGAGGGACATGTGAGCTTTTCATGTGCAACGCGTTCTCCCTCCCCTTGGCAGGGAGGCACACAGTGACTGTGATGGCATCTGACTGGCCTGCTCTCCCACTGAGAGACAAGGTCTGTGAATGTGACCTCCAGGGAGACAGGAGGACAGAGTAGGGGAAGATGCCCGAATGAGTGGCCACGCGGATCTAATACTTCTCAATGGCAGTGCTTCTGTGTCTTTTCCAGGGGTGGGTTTTAGCGTGGTTCGCCCACATGCATGCCTCCGTCCTTGGCTCTGTCCTCCTGCCACCTCCAGGGAGTGCTGTGTCCTAGGTGCTGATGGAAGTCTCGGCCTTTGGCTTGGGGGCTGGTGGAGGGAGACCTGTGGACCCCAGGGGGTATGAACTGAGCCCAGGAGACATTTCTTTTCATATTTGTTTCTCATCACCAACTTTTAAAGTTATAGATCCTAAAAATTAAGGAATCTCTGCTTAAAGCCCCAAATTGCTACCTCTGTGAGGAAACGGTGAAAGTGGGACTTGGAGAAGTAGCAGGGAGGTTAGAGGGAGCTGCTAGACATTAAAAGTTCCCTTCTCCTTTTTGCTTTTTCAGAAAAAGGACCCAATTTTAGAAGTGGTTTTCAATTTTCTTCTTCTCTCAGAAGTACTGAAAAAAATTAAAAACTTGTCAAAGACTGGGACGTAATTCTCTCTCATTCCTCTTCAAGCCACACACATGATGCCCAGAACACAGGAAAGTAAATCAAGGAGCTTGTCATCAGAGAGACAAAGTTAAGCGACTAATGAAGGGTATTGGAGGTGGTGTTGAGAGAAGCAGTGATCCGTCACCCCACTGGGGTCAGATGGCCTCCCTGAGGAAGCCACATTCCCCTGAGAATGGAGGGATGCTTTCCTAGTGAGGGGAAGAGGACTCAGGTGCTTCAGAGGGAGCACGTGTGCAATTTGGGAGCAAGGAGGTGGATGGTGCATTCAGAAGCTTCAGCCTTTCGCCCACTCAGGAAATAGCGGGAGAGAAAGAAGCTGGCTGACGTCCCACTAAGAGGTTTGGATTGTATCCCAGAGACAGTGGGGAGCTTCTGAAGGGAAATCGGGGGTGCGACAGGTCTGTACTTTTGTTTAGTGGATCCTTCTGGCTGCTGTGGGGAGAATGGCGTGGAGTGAGCCTGAGAGGTTTTCAAAGTGGCCGAGAAAGCCAAGGACGGGGTCTGTGCCTGGTGGCCGTGATAGAAATGAGGCCGCAGACAAATTAGAGGGAGATTTATCGGCAGAATTCACACGATTTGGAGCAGTAGGAGGTGGGGAAGAGGCGGCGAAACTTCTGGACCCAAACCTGCAGAGCTCAAGTAAGGTGGTTCTCAGTCCCGTTCTTTGTGCTCCTCTGCCCAGGAACTTATTTAGATCATTTTCTTTATTCTTACTGTGAAATTGTGATGAACAGTGCAATAGCTTGGTGCTCTGTGGTGATCTGCATGTCTTCATATATCAGCTTTACATCAGCCCTGTCGGTGGGCCTGTTGTACCTAATGTGTTTCCCCAGAAATAAGACCTCACCAGAAGATAAGCCCTAGCATGATTTCTCAGGAGGATATCCCTTGAACATAAGCCCAGACGCAAAAGAATGCATCTTTTGTTCCCCAGTCTTATTTTCGGGGAAACAAGATAGAGAAGTCTTTAGGTAACTTGCTCAAGGTCATGTAACTGGTCAATGCTGGAACTGGAGGTGAAGTTCAAGTCTACTTGACTACAAAGATTTTGCTCTTTCTATCCCAAAAGATGTTCTCATAGCCAGTTCATGTTTTTAAGGACCCATCCATCCCATGATAATATCTGACATGTATTTATATTCATCATCTCCTTTGGCCCTCACTGCCGCCCTGTGAGGCAGATATTGCCAAGCTCTCTGATTTGCAGTTCAGGCAAAACTGGCCTAAAGAATATGAATGATTGCCCAGGTTTTGAGGTTGCAGGACCCCGTGGCACTGTGGTTCCTGGACTCCAGAACTCAGTCTCTCAGCAATGACAGGAAGGTAAGTCGTGTGCTATTGTTGTTAGAGCCGTGGTTCTCTACTGATCATTTCAATACCCGTATGATCCCACACAGTGCTTCTCTCTTTTTTATTTTTATTTATTTATTGGGGTGACAATTGTTAGTGAATTTACATAGATTTCAGGTGTACAATTCTGTATTACATCAACTATAAATCCCATTGTGTGTTCACCACCCAGAGTCAGTTCTCCTTCCATCACCATATATTTGATCCCCCTTACCCTCATCTCCCACCCCCCACCCCCTTACCCTCTGGTAACCACTAAACTATTGTCTGTGTCTATGAGTTTTTGTTTCTCATTTGTTTGTTTGTTCTTTTGTTGTTTTTGGTTTATATACCACATATCAGTGAAATCATAGGGTTCTCTGCTTTTTCTGTCTGACTTATTTCACTTAGCATTATACTCTCAAGATCCATCCATGTTGTCACAAATGCTCCTATATCATCTTTCCTTAACGCTGAATAGTATTCCATTGTGTATATGTACCACAACTTCTTTATCCAGTCATCTATCGAAGAACATTTTGGTTGTTTCCATGTCTTGGCCACTGTAAACAAAGCTGCAATGAACATTGGAGCACACGTGTCTTTATGGATAAATGTTTTCAGGTTTTTTGGGTAGATACCCAGGAGAGGGATTGCTGGGTCATATGGTAATTCTATGCTTAATTTTTTGAGGAATCTCCACACTGTTTTACATAGTGGCTGCACCAATTTACACTCCCACCTGCAGTGTATGAGGGTTCCTTTTTATCCACAGCCTCTCCAACACTTATCTCTTGTTGATACAAGTGTAATTTTGTCCACAGATGATATAAAGTATGTGTGTATGAGTGTGTAAGAGTGTTCATTTTAGAGACATCTAAATTTCAGTGGAATTTTAAAGTGGAACGTTCAGAGGGCAGTCCTGTTTTCTTCAATATGTTCTTGGTCAGGGAAAGTGTGTTCTTGGTCTCTTGAAAAACCCCAGTATACCGATGACATTTAATGTAGTGAGAGTTTAGATGGAATCTACTGATAAAACCAAAACAGAGACCCTGAAAGGAAAGGAAACCTGAATCTATTTAACTTAAAAGGTATTGAAAGATATCATGGAAATCCATGTGAAATCCTGCTGAGTACAACTTGCATGAGTCCAGTGAGCCCATCATTGTTTGAGAGAAAATTGCTGGTATCGCAGCTGCCAGGGCTCATTATGTGCTTCTCCAAGCTGGTGTCCGGTGCCTCAGAAACTCCCACCAGGCTGGAGAGCGTGGGCTCGGACATGCTGACTCTCCCACCACTTCCGTCCTCGACATCTGGCTTCCAGAATGGGAGAAAGGTCAGAGAGAAAATGAGTTCGTGGCAAATATAAGTTTCGACTTAAAGTTTCAAGATTAGTGCTCTAGTCTCCCTCTCTCCTTTACAAACTCTCTCTCCCTCTCTCCCTCTCTCTCTCTCTCTCTCTCTCTCTCTCTCTCTCTCTCTCTGTCTGTCTCTCTCTGTCTCTCTCTCTCTCTTTCCCAACCCCTTTTTGACTCGCATGGAATGAATGCTATAGCCCACGGTCTGGCAGAGACAACCAACTATTCCCAGTACATAACTTTGCAAGGTGCACTCGCTCTTCCTCATGGGTTCCAAGAGTGGTTGCCTAAATGGCACCTGAGTGTCTGATACCTAGTTCATGGCAAAAGGGCCTGGGAGCAGAGATTGTCAACGGGTCCTGTGCTAAACCTGCTTCATGTTGAGTTCACGGCCGGTGACTATAATCACATCCCATTGTCTTTGCCAGTGAAGTGAGATAGTGACATTGATCACTGAAGTCATGGGACCAGCTGGACAGCTGGGGTATCTATGGCCGGCCTCTGCCATGTGGCAGGGACATGTGTGGAAGGAGTTAAGACCGTGGCCCTGACCCCGTAGAGCGATAGAGCATCTGGAAGGGGGTGGTCAGATTTTTATGGGGAGTGATTTGGGAGCATGAGGAATTTTTCTCTGCTGCCTGCATTTTGTTCCCTGTTACCTCAGGCGACAACGTATGCCATCCTTATGTACTACAGACATTAATGAGGAAATGACTTACTACCTTGTGACAAAAATGTTCTCGCAGTGATATAATCCAATCATTGTATTTTGTTAAGCTTTTAGAATTATTTTTCAATTATAGTTGACAGTCAATATTTTACATTAGTTTCAGGTATACAGTGTCGCAGTTAGATATTTATATCATTTATGAAGTGATCCCCCCAATAAGTCCCCCCAATAGTCCCCACCTGGAGCCATACATTGTTATCACAATATTATTGACTGTATTCCCTATGTTGTACTTTACATCCCTGTGGCTATTTTGTAACTACCAATTTGTACTTCTTAATCCCTTCCCCGTTTTCACTCAGTCCCTCCATCTTCCCTCCCATCTGGCAACCATAAGCTTTTCCTCTGTATCTATGAGTGTGTTTCTGTTTTTTTTTTTTAATTTTGTTCTTTAGATTCCACATAGAAGTGAGATCATATAGTACTTGTCTTTTTCAGTCTGACTTATCTCACTTAGCATAATACCCTCTGGGTCCATCCATGTTGTTTCAAATGGTAAGTTTTCATTCTTTTCTATGGCCAAGTGACAGTCTACTGTATAAATGTACCACTATTTCTTTATCCAGTTTTCTATTGATGGGCAATTTGGTTGTTTCCATAGCTTGGCTATTGTAAATAATCCTGCAATGAAAATAGGGGTGCATATATCTATTCAAATTAGTGTTTTGGATTTCTTCATTTCTTTGGATAAATACCCAGAAGTGGAATTGCTGGGTCACAAAAGGTAGTTCTTGACTCTGGGTGGTGAACACACAATGGGATTTATAGATGATGTAATACAGAATTGTACACCTGAAATTATGTAATTTCATTAACAATTGTCACCCCAATAAATAAATTAAAAAAAAAAGGTAGTTCTACTTTTGATTTCTTGAGGACACTCCATGCTGTTTTCCACGGTGGCTTCGCCAATTTGCAATCCCATCAACAGTGCACAACGGTTTCCTTTTCTCCACATTCTTGCCAACAGTTGTTTGTTGATTTATTGATGATGGCCATTCTGACAGGTGTACTTTGTTAAACTTTTGATTTTTGGGGTACTGGCATACGAACTGGAGAGTTTCTTGCCTACATAGCCTAAAATAGACAGTTTGCCAAAACAGTGGCTTACAGTTGTCGGAGAAGTAGGAGACAGAAAGAAAAACAGTGGGCCCAAAGCAGTCAATTCTTGCATGACTTTCAGTTAGTTCCTAGAATTCAAAAAAAGCAATTTATATAACGAAGAGCTAGCTGATGTGTCATTTCAGGAAAGGTCTTTCCCACATGATTCGAGGAAAACAGACCATGACCTGGGCGTAAACTACAAATTTTAAATTCTTCAGAACATTCATACTCTGAAAACACCCATACACTCAAACTCACACACCCACTCTTGTGGCTTGTGATACTCCAGTGCATCTCTACCTACTGTTGTTTTCTTTGTTTGGCTACAAACTCTAAAAATATACACTAAAGCAGAAGATTAAAGACTTATCTTACTATTATATTCACGACTGTCTTTATTTTCAAATCTTCGGGTCTCATTCTTCACAGGTTTTTCTCTTACACAAATACTTTGATCTTTCCTTAAGTCTCTCTTGCATTTTTCTGTCTCCCTCTCTATCTTGTCTATGGGTCTATCAATCAATCATAACCTTATGTTCCTCTCTGTACTTTCACATACCCATAATGTTATATGTACGACGTACACACACGTGCAAATGGCAACCATAACAGTGACTGTGCAGCTGAATGGCTAAATTCAACAAGTGCTCTCTGCTCTTTCCCTTGGAGAGTCCCACATTGCCACTAACTCCTCTGCTGTGTCTGATTCCTTTCCCCCTCCTTCCCTGACCACCATTTTACTTTTTGTGACTCCCTTGGCGGGAAAGCAGATTGTCAACCAACCCCTTAGTGAGCCCCAGGAAGTACCAGAAATGAATGAGGACTGTGTCCACTGCCTTCTTCATTTCCACACAGATGAAAGGGATGTAGGATGGACATTGGAAAGGAGTGAGTATTTAGATGTTGATATATTTTCCACCTTCTTTTAATTACCTGCCCTTTTTTTCTCCTCCATCTGCCTTTATCCCATAACCAGGCACTCTAGGAGGTACTTTTTAGGAATATGAAGAATTGCTGATGGAAGAGAAAAACATTAGCAAACCTACATTCTGATTAACATTGCAAATGATGGGAGAAATGACATGAGTTGCACTTCTTTTGAAAGTGAAAGTGAGAATCTCAAGTGTGAACCAGAGTTAGATCCTCAGATGAACCTCTTAATTCCTTCTCTTTTAGGGAGAGCCTGTCAGAGAAGGAAAAGGGAAAATTAGGCAAGTAAATATAGTAGCATGTGAAATCGACACCTGCCAGGTGTTCTAACCCTACTACTGATCCGCTTAATCTTAATAGCTTCTGAATCATAAAGACAGCAGTAAAACTTAGTTTGGATATGTGCAAAGACTGTTAACCCAACCTGGTAAATGTTAAAAAAAAAAAAATTGCATGTACACATCTTCTCATTCCTTGAAGTTAAGCGATACTGAGACAATTTTTAAATGCTGTAAAAGCAGAGACTTGTTTTATTATTAACAGTGTTCACAACCTGACACAATGTGTGTAAAGTTGAAAAATAATTCAGCAAGAAGCCTACTCTAATCCATTGATATGTAATGTCCCTTGTTGTAGAAGACTATGTAATGAGATATTTTCAAGGTAGCTTTTAATTAATTCTCAGCGGAAGCTTTTCTCCATTAATTTATCAACATGGTTTGCCAATTGGGGTTTGGACTTCACTGTAGAAAAGAAATGCTCTAGCTTTTCCAAGTGTTACAGGCAGTATTATCTGAGGCCTACGGTAATTATGTGTTAGTTACTTACTAATGCTAAACGAGAATTGCTTTGCTCATAGGATGAATTTTGCCAAAATCTTGAGTACCATCCTCATCAAAGATCCAATACACTTGATTTTTTAGGTACCAATTTGACTTCTGTATGGTTACTTTGCGGAGCTTTCTGAATACAAGGGTTGTCTATACCCTGGGAGGGAACCAAGTTTCCTCATTGCCTTGAATGTGCAGTGAGAGTCTACCACAGAGAGAAAAACCATGAGTCACGCGTGATGCCATTAAACTGTACCTAATAGGCATTATTCAGCGGGCCTTATGAATGTGAGTTGTGCCCCATTTAAACTCTAACTGAAACAATTGCACATTTCATTAGTGAAGATAATTACCAATTTGTTCCTTTTCCCAAAATCATGTATGTATGAAAAACACAGTTAAAAGGTAAACAGGATTACCTCTAGAATACAGAATTAAAGAGAGCCTGCTTAATAGGGTCATTGGAATAACAGGCTATTGTTTTCCTTTCCTTTGCCTTTTTTTTTTTTTTTAAAGAACTGAGACTTCAGAAATAATTCCCAATTTTATGACACAACTCAATGTAAAATGTTGTTAGTCTTTATGAATTTTCCCAATGTATTCAATATCAGTTTCCTAATATTAAAAACAAACCCACACTTAAAAATTCCTGTCACTTATAAATAAGAATATTCAGTATCTTTATTTACAGAAATGTATATGTCTCCTGTCTGTAAATATCTGGCTGGGAAATGAGCAGAAGGACCAGTGTTTTGTTCAGCTAACGAACTGTGCGACTTGGACCGATAACTGTGTGATCTCCTCTGGGCTTCAGTGGCTCCTTCTAGAAAAGTTTCCAAATAGGTGACTTTTAGACTCTTTCATCTTAAAACAATATCATCTTTTTTTTTTTAAAGTTTATCGGGGTGACAATTGTTAGTAAAATCACATAGATTTCAGGTGTACAATTCTGTATTACATCATCTCTAAATCCCATTGTGTGTTCACCACCCAGAGTCACTTCTCCTTCCATCCCCATATATTTGATCCCCCTTACCCTCATCTCATACCACCCCCTTACCCTCTGGTAACCATTTAACTATTATCTGTGTCCATGAGTTTTTAAAACAATATCATCTTATTGTACACACACCAGTTCTACTCTCATGCACATATTAGGCATATTCACAGGTATTTCCTTTTATGAAGAGCTGTATATCGATTTCTAAAACAGACGACCCTTGCGAAACCTTTTTAGTGGTAGGAGAGGGTTTCTGTTCATCTGCACGCAATTCCATTTGGCTTTTGATACATGTGATTATTTGTAATAAAGTCATTATGTAATGCGATTTGTAGTATTCGGTTAATATTAAGGATGACATTACCCTAAATGTAACAATGAACTATTACATTTAGGGTAATAGTTGCCCCTTCAGGGCTATGTACCAGGATATGATGCTGAGTGACACTGAGTGTTCGGTCCCCTGGTGCCCCCTGTAGTGAAGAGACAGGTGTTAATCAACTGTGACCCTGTCACTAAACCTGTGGTGGCTGGAAACACTTGTTCGTGCAATCCATCACCGAAACATCAAACCCCAAAACATGAAACAAATTATTAAAAAAAAAACTTGCTTATGATCAAAATGCCCTCAGCGTCCTGAGAATGGTAGGGATGTTTCCATCCTCTTGGCTTTGTTGCCTGGTGGTATCCTCTTTATATAGAAGTCTTCCTTACTCCTCCTTTTTCTTCTTTCCCCGATTCCTGGGCTTGTACCTGCATACGCAAGAAGTGCAGTTTTGCTTCAGCTAAGTCGCCAGCTCCCTGCCTTTCTTTCTGAAATCTGTAGGCTAAAGCACCACTTTGCTCAGTATCCTCAGAATTTTCTGCCTGCAGGGTTTCCATAAAAGCAACCCAAACTTATCAGTATCATGACTTCTCCAGCATCTCTTTGATGTGTTTTTAGCCCAAAACACAGTAGTTCCTCTGGGAATGGGTGATAGGGGCAAGAAGTCAGAGGTGTCTGGGGGCTGGGGGTGTCTGGCCACTCGAATAACCATAAGAGTAAATGTGCAGGTGCAATGTGAAATGTAAAGTACTCTGTAATTCTTTCTTCAAGAACTTTCAGGGAAGACTTATCTGAGGAAGTGGCATAAATCAGTGGGGACTCAAATGCTGATATGGCAGGTAAAGGAAGAAAGTTTAGGGGGAGGCAGACAGACCCACCTGGAGCGTTTCTCCTAGAAAAATACAGAGGACAGAAGGGTAATGTTCATTTTCGCAAAAGAAAATTTGGTAGTTTTGATAGAATGAGAACAGGCACTAGAGCCCGTGAACTTTGTAAAAACGTATCTTAGTAAGTTTTGTATACAGAGTGGGTGGGAGAAGAGAGGCCAGGAAGGACATGAGCCCAGTGCTGCCTTCTGTGGCAGGATCCCAAATCTGAAGCTGTTACCCAAAAGTCAAAAGAATTAACAGTAAAGGAAAAGTCCCTTTTTATTTGGCTGTCGAAGGCTCAGTTGTAAAAATGAGCTGACTTTTTACATGGAATGCATCTTTAAATCCTAACTGAATATTTCGTGTTGACAAATATTACTCATGCTGTTAGTCATATCCAATCAAAATAATTTGCAGGAAATGATAACTTCTAATAGTAAGCTTCACCTTTCTCTTTTCCCTAGTCCTGTATTATCTATTTTCCATCCCTAATTCTATTTCCACTTTTTCCAGGCTTGGGACTAGTATGCTCCCCAATCAATGAGATGTCCAGAATGGCATGGGGAAGGAGTATTTAATTTATATTTGATGTTCTATTATGTTTTACCCAATTCTATTTTGTTTATTGTGGGACTTGTATGATTCTGAATGTTTATTTTTACAATTTCTTATGTTGAGACAACCATATGTGTGTTAAAAGGACACCACATATGAGTGAATTTTTTACATTTTTTTTTTTTTACTGGAATTGCCTTTGAAGTTTTTTTTTTTTTTTTTTTTTTTTTTTTTTTTTTAATTAATTTTATTGGGGTGACAATTGTTAGTAAATTTACATAGATTTCATGTGTACAATTCTGTATTACATCGTCCATAAATCCCATTGTGTGTTCACCACCCAGAGTCAGTTCTCCTTCCATCACCATATATTTGATCCCCTTTACCCTCATCACCCACCCCCCACCCCCTTACCCTCTGGTAACCACTGAATTATTGTCTGTGTCTATGAGATTTTGTTTCTCATTTGTTTGTCTTGTTCTTTTTGGTTTATATACCACATATCAGTGAAATCATAGGGTTCTCTGCTTTTTCTGTCTGACTTGTTTCACTTAGCATTATTCTCTCGAGATCCATCCATGTTGTCACAAATGTTCCTATATCATCTTTCCTTAACGCCGAATAGTATTCCATTGTGTATATGTACCACAACTTCTTTATCCATTCATCTATCGAAGGACATTTTGGTTGTTTCCATGTCTTGGCCACCGTAAACAAAGCTGCAATGAACATTGGCGTACACGTGTCTCTATAGAGAAATGCTTTTATATTTTTGGGGTAGATACCCAGGAGAGCGATTGCTGGGTCATATGGTAATTCTATTCGTAATTTCTTGAGGAACCTCCACACTGCCTTCCATAGCGGCTGCACCAGTCTGCATTCCCACCAACAGTGTATGAGAGTTCCTTTTTCTCCACAGCCTCTCCAACACTTGTTACTATTTGTTTTGTTGATGAAAGCCATTCTGACTGGGGTGAGGTGATATCTCATTGTGGTTTTCATTTGCATTTCTCTGATGATTAGCGATGTTGAGCATTTTTTCATATGTCTATTTGCCATTTGTATATCCTCTTTGGAGAAATGTCTCTTCAGGTCCTCTGTCCATTTTTCAATTGGGTTGTTTGTTTTTTTGTTGTTGAGTTTCATGAGTTCCTTGTATATTTTGGATATTAGCCCCTTATCAGAGGAACTGTTTGCGAAAATCTTCTCCCATTCAGTTGGTTGCCTCATTATTTTGTCAATAGTTTCTTTTGCTGTGCAGAAGCTTTTCAGTTTCATATAATCCCATTTGTTTATTTTAGTTTTTACTTCCATTGCCTTTGGAGTCAAATTCATAAAATGCTCTTTGAACCCAAGGTCCATAAGTTTAGTACCTATGTTTTCTTCAATGCAGTTTATTGTGTCAGGTCTTATGCTTAAGTCTTTGATCCATTTTGAATTAATTTTGGTACATGGTGACAGATAGCAGTCCAGTTTCATTCTTTTGCACGTAGCTGTCCAATTCTGCCAACACCATTTATTGAAGAGGCTGTCTTTCCTCCATCGTATGTTTTTAGCTTCTTTGTCAAAAATTATCTGTCCATATTTATATGGTTTTATTTCTGGGTTCTCAATTCTATTCCATTGGTCTATGTGTCTGTTTTTCCGCCAATACCAAGCTGTTTTGATTATTGTAGCCCTGTAGTACAAGGAAAAATCAGGGAGTGTGATACCTCCAGTATTGTTCTTTTTTTTTAATATTGCTTTGGCTATTCGGGGTCTTTTGTGGTTCCAAACAAGTCTGATGATTTTTTGTTCTATTTCTTTAAAAAATGCCATTGGGATTTTAATGGGGATTGCATTAAATCTGTATATGGCTTTGGGTAATATGGCCATTTTAACTATGTTGATTCTTCCAATCCATGAGCACGGAATGTCTTTCCATTTCTTTGTGTCTTCTTCAATTTCTTTCAAAAATGTCTTATAGTTTTCAGCGTATAAATCCTTCACACCCTTGGTTAAGTTTATTCCTAGGTATTTTATTCTTTTTGCTGCAATTGCAAAGGGAATTGTTTTTTCTATCTCTTTTTCTGAGATTTCATTGTTGGTATATAGAAAAGCAATGGACTTTTGTACGTTGATTTTGTAGCCAGCAACTTTACTATATTCATTGATTGTTTCTAATAGCTTTTTGGTGGAGTCTTTAGGGTTTTCTATGTATAGTATCATGTCATCTGCAAAGAGTGACAATTTAACTTCTTCATTCCCAATTTGGATGCCTTTTATTTCTTTCTCTTGCCTGATAGCTCTGGCGAGGACTTCCAACACTATGTTGAAAAGCAGAGGTGATAGGGGACAACCTTGTCGTGTTCCTGAACGTAGAGCAAAGGGCTTCAGCTTTTCACCATTAATTATGAGGTTAGCTGAGGGCTTGTCGTATATGGCCTTTATTATGTTGAGGTATTTTCCTTCTATACCAATTTTAGTCAGTGTTTTAATCATAAATGGATGTTGTATCTTATCAAATGCTTTTTCTGCATCAATTGATAGAATCATATGATTTTTGTCCTTTATTTTGTTTATGTGATGTATCACATTGATGGATTTGCGAATGTTGAACCATCCTTGTGCCCCGGGGATGAACCCCACTTGGTCGTGATGAATAATCTTTTTAATGCATTGTTGTATTCGATTTGCTAGAATTTTGTTTAGGATTTTAGCATCTGTATTCATCAGAGATATAGGTCTGTAGTTTTCTTTTTTTGTGTTGTCCTTACCAGGTTTTGGTATCAGGGTAATGTTGGCCTCATAAAATGAGTTAGGGAGTACTGACTCGTCTTCAATTTTTTGGAAGAGTTTGAGCAGGATTGGTATTAGATCCTCTTTGAAGGTTTGGTAGAATTCACTGGTGAAGCCATCTGGTCCAGGACTTTTGATTTTGGGAAGGTTTTTGATGACTGATTCAATTTCCTTACTGGTGATCGGCCTGTTAAGATTTTTCAGTTCTTCATGATTCAGCCTTGGAAGGCTATATGTTTCTAAGAACTTGTCCATTTCTTCTAAGTTATTAAATTTGGTGGCATATAGTCCTTCATAGTATTCTTGGATAATCCTTTGTATTTCTGTGGTGTCTGTGATAACTTCCCCTTTTTCATTTCTGATTTTGTTAATTAGTGTCTTCTCTCTTTTTATCTTAGTGAGTCTAGCCAAGGGTTTGTCGATTTTGTTAATCTTTTCAAAGAACCAGCTTTTTGTCACATTAATTTTTTCTATTGTCTTTTTGTTCTCTATTTCATTTAGTTCTGCTCTGATTTTTGTTATTTCCTTTCTTCTGCTGACCTTGGGTTTCGCTTGTTCTTCTTTTTCTAGTTTTTTAAGGTGTAACATGAGGTTAGTTATTTGGGATTTTTCTTGTTTCTTGAGATAGGCCTGTAATGATATAAATTTCCCTCTTAAAACTGCTTTCGCGGCATCCCAAAAATTTTGGTAGGATGTATTTTCATTGTCATTTGTTTCTATGTATCTTTTGAGCTCTCCTCTAATATCTTCTTTGACCCAGTCGTTCTTTAAAAGTATGTTGTTTAATCTCCATGTATTTGTGTTTTTTCCTGCTTTCTTTTTGCAGTTGATATCCAATTTCAAAGCTTTGTGATCAGAGAATATGCTTGGTATGATTTCAATCTTCTTAAATTTGCTGAGGCTGATTTTGTGTCCCAATATATGGTCTATCCTTGAGAATGTTCCATGTACACTAGAAAAGAATGTATAGTCTGATGTTTTAGGATGAAGTGCTCTATATATGTCAATTATGTCCAATTCATCTAATGTGTCATTTAGGGCTGCGATTTCGTTATTTATCTTCTGTTTGGATGATCTGTCCATAGCTGTCAATGATGTATTTAAGTCCCCTAGTATAATTGTGTTTTGGTCAATTTCTCCCTTTAGTTCTGTTAGTAGTTGCTTGGTATATTTCGGTGCTCCCTGATTGGGGGCATAAATATTGATGACTGTTATGTCTTCTTGTTGTATAGTCCCCTTTACCATTATGAAATGTCCATCTTTGTCTCTTGTTATCTTTTTCACCCTGAAGTCTGTTTCATCGGAAATCATTATGGCTACACCTGATTTTTTCTGGGTACCATTTGCTTGAAGTGTCAATTTCCACCCTTTCACTTTGAGTCTATGCTTGTCCTTGTAGCTGAGATGTGTCTCTTGTAGGCAGCATATGGTTGGGTTTAGTTTTTTGATCCAATCTGCTACTCTGTGTCTCTTTATTGGTGAGTTCAGTCCATTTACATTTAGGGTGATTATTGATATGTGAGGATTTCCTGTCATTCTGTCTTTAGTTTTCTGGTAAGGCTGTGTCTCCTTGTTTCTTTGCCTTTTTGTTGTTGTCTGTTATTTCTGTGTGGTAGTATTCTATGATGTTTCCCTCTGTTTCTTCTTTTATTACAGTATATATTTCAGATTTGGATGTTTTTTGAGTGGTTACCCTTGAGTTTATGTAAAAGAAAGTTTGATATTTAGAGTATTCCAGTTTCTTCAGTCCGCTTACTTTCTCTATTCCCATATTCCAGTTCAGGCCTTTACGCTCCCCCTTTTTATGTTTTGGTTGCCACAAGTTGTCCCTGTTGATGGTGGTCTAATAGCCTCCTTTAGTATTTCTTGTAGTGCAGGTCGTGTATTAGAAAATTCCCTCAGCTTCTGGATGTCTGGAAAGGTCTTTATTCCTCCTTCATATCTAAAGGAGATCTTTGCTGGATATATTATTCTTGGCTCATGATTTCTCTCTTTCAATAGTTTGAATATTTGGTTCCATTCCCTCCTAGCTTGTAGAGTTTCTGCTGAAAAATCTGATGATAATCTAATGGGCTTTCCTTTGTAAGTTACCGTCTTCTTTTCCCTGGCTGCCTTGAGGATTCTTTCTTTATCATTGATTTTAGACAGCTTCAATACAATGTGCCTTGGTGAAGGCCTGTTGGGATTGAGGTAATTAGGTGTTCTATTTGCTTCTTGGATTCGAGGATCCAGTTCTGTCCACAAGTTTGGGAAGTTCTCATCGACGATTTGTTTGAATATATTCTCTGTTCCCTTCCCTCTTTCTTCTCCTTCTGGTACACCCATTATTCTTATATTGCTCTTTCTGATGGAGTCAGAAAGTTCTTGTAGAGTTCTTTCATTTCTTTTAAGTCTCAAGTCTCTTTCTTCTTCCCTCTGTGTAAATTCCAGGTTCCTATCTTCGATGTCACTGATTCTTTCCTCCATCTGGTCAACTCTACTACCTAAGCTGGATATTTTATTGTTAATTTCTTCTATTGAGTTCTTAATCTCCAGAAATTCTATTTGGTTCTTTTTCAAGATTTCAATCTCTTTTGTAAAATGCTCATGGTGTTCTTTGATTGTGTTTCTGAGTTCATTAAACTGCCTTTCTGTGTTTTCTTGCATCTCGTTCAGTTTTTTCAGAATTGCGATCTTGAATTCTCTGTCATTTAAATCACAAAGGTCCATATCTCTAAGTTCCTTTTCTGGAGACTTTTCACTTTCTTTCTGAGCTATCTTGTTCCCTTGGTTATTCATGGCAATCACTGATTTACTATTTCTCTTCCTAGACATCTACAGGAGTGTCTTCTGCAACAGGTTGATAGGTATGCGAAGAGCTTTTGGAGTTCCAAAGCTCTTTCTGCACCAGATTCAGAGCCCGTTTGTTTCAGCAGTTCTGTTTACTCCTGCAGGGATCCGCCCAGATAGGTGGGGCCAGGGGCGGGGTGAGTTGTGAGAGGTGGCCCAGAGCAATGGCGGCGACCACCACCACAGCCAGTCCTGCTTCCACAGCTCCCTTCCCCTTTGCCGGAACTAGTTGGGCTGCGAATCTGTGTCTGCGGTCCACAGTTCTCAGAGCAGCAAATATTCTGTCCTTTGATCCGACACCGCTACTTTATCGCTTCTAGCACCGGGCAGGTGGGGGCGGGGCGAGCTCTGGGAGGGTAGGGAGGGGGAGGCTAGTCTCCCTGCCTGAGGCTTCCGCTCTCCGCTCGGCAGTGAGGGCTTAAACCACCGATTTCAGCCCTCTTCCCTCAGTCTTTGCTCCGAGGTCTGCCGTGAGCGAGCGTTGGGTTCAGCGGTTTTGTATGCTGCCCCCTCAGTAAGCGGAGCCCTAGCAGTCCCAGTCCTTCCCTCTCCCGCAGCGGCGGCGGTAGTTCCGGGAGCAGCGGGCTCCGAGCACTGAGCTAGGTCTGTGTCCTGCGCCCGCGCGGCTCCGTCTCCGCACTTCTCCTCTCCCTCCTCCCCCGCTCGCGCGATTCACCCACCTGGAGGTGAATTCAGTAGTGGGCCTCTTCGTCTTGCCTGTCTGCTGTGCAGGGAGTCCTTTGTGGAGTTATTGTTGTCCGATTCGTTGTAAATTCCAGGGGAGCGTTACAGAGGCTCACCTCACGCCGCCATTTTTTTTCTCGCCTGTGCCTTTGAAGTTTTTAAACCAGCTTTGGTTGCCTTTTTCTCTTACATGGGTTACGTATCCATAATCAGTAGTATATGAAATCATTAACAGTGCTTGATGATGCTAGTTTCTTTAGTATCGCATTTTATCTTGTGTTTTTTACCTTTAACTTCTGTGATTAGACCTTTCACACAAGAGAGCATAATCCAGCCACTTTCTGAACACAAGATTATAGCCTGGAAGAGGTTCTCTGAGAACATAGGGAAACATCCCTTTGCAAACATTTTGGTGATAGTTTTAACATCAACAGGAGGAGCCTCTGAAAACACCTGTCTAGAAGGTGAAGTGATTGCCTTCTGAAGAATTTGAATTAAATGTTTGGATGGATTGTATAATCAAAATAGTAACCATAACCTTAACAAACATTGTCTAATCTTGTATATTATCTTGAGGAGGTAAAGTAAGTAGCAAATTCTTGATTTGTGTATTTTCTTATTTTGCATTTCTGGAAACTGAAACAGGGAGATGTTGTGCCTTCCATGAAGTTAAAAAGGAATCATTTTAAAATTGAGAAAAATTGCAGAATCAGTATCCCAGACTAGTTTCGAAAATTGAACTTGCTCTTTCCATCTTGAAATCCCAAGATAAGAGGCTAACTACCTTGGGAAATGCAATAATAAATGGCCCAGCTACAAAGGCAAGCCAGATATTAGAATTAAATTGCTTATATTGCAAATGCTTGTGGGATCTAATGTTTTCTCCAGTAGAGTCAGTACCTGTAAGGAACTGTGCAAGCTGACTCCATTACAAATCAGGAGGAACACACACCTTAGCTGCTAGCATCCAGTTCCTAGAATGGGGTCTGGCATAGAGAAAGTCCTTGATAAACATTTATTGAAGAAATGAAAGTCACATCTAGGTTTTCTGTCTCATTCCCTCTCTTGCTTTCTTTTGAAACTGCAGTTGTGCATGTGTTATATGTCAGAATTCCAAAGTAATGATGTGGGATATTGCACAGCCTAGATTTTCTGATTCAGAGCATTTTATGGCTTTTCTAGGTGAAAATGACAAAATAGGAAGTATAAAATGCTTCCTGTTTCATTTGTTGAAATACAATCAAATGCTTTTAATGGAGACACTGTGCTAAGGACTGGGGCTCCTTGTATGCGAGGAACAAGGAACTCACAGTTCCCTGGGTCTTGGAGCTCTGGAGTGTGGACAATGAATGAACAAGGACAAGTAACTAAGTGTTATGTCGGAAGTGCTTTCCAAGCCAGTCATTGGGAGGCTTGAGTGTGTCACTTAGGAATCTATTGACTTACTGGTCTTCCTTTAGATATTATTACTTTAAAGGAGTGGTTTTCAAATGTTTTTCAATCACATATTTCCTACAAGTATTTTGAAAAACTGTATGGCCTTTGTTCCTTTACATGTTGACAGTTCAACTTTATCCTAAATGTAAATAGTTGCAAAGGATGTGATTTTCACTATACTGCAACTTAACATTTAAAAATGAAATTGTTACATCACTCCTGTGCACAGCCAGTGTTACCTGAATTTGCTAATACTTCGATTCCTGCCTTAATCCATTAAAATAAAAATGAACAAGCTCTACTTGAAAAGTCAGACATTTTACGTTTTCCCGTTTCTACTTTGAGTTTACAAACTGCCTCATAATATTTACCCTCGCATTATATATTACTGTGTTTTAAAGTCTTTTCTTCATCACCCCAGATTTAATTAGGAAATTCCTTTGATTTAACTGCTGAAAATTTAATCTGGTTTGAGGAACGACCCCAATTGTTATTAGTACACAATTGATGAAAAGAATGTAGGCATGAATTTAGATGAACTGTTAAATCTAAAGCATAAAAATTTTATTTAAATGCATGTTTTAATGAAATGGACCAAGCTGCTATTTTCCATTTTAGTTGAATATTAGTTATTGCTAGATTAAGGGGATCTCAGAATTGGCTTGAATCCTGGTTTTCACTTTTAAGTTTACAAGTGCTTAGACCTGTGGGAATGGAGGTTTCCTGCAGCAATGCTCTTCACTGCTAATACTGTGTTCAGGTTATATGCCCCAAATCACATAGACACATATCAGCAAAATTTATATTTAAATTATCTACTGACAACACTGACTGGATCCTCCTCCAGTTTTGTTAAAAGCAAAACATTTAGAGACACCAAACTTGCAATATGATGTTACCTGTCCATTAAAGGTATTAATTTTCTTAACATTCAGCACCAGCATTTTAGTATTTCTTCTTGTTTGGTGCCTCAGAAGTTTTCACACATCAGGACGTGATTCTTTTCTTCTGTAAAACAAAAGCAGGGAGATCATAAAAGAGGAAATAAAAGAGTAGACTCTGAATGATGCCTCTACCTCTGGGAATGTGCAGGCAAACCAATTTTAGGAATGAGTACATATGGTTTGGCACATTTGGAAATGGATTTCCTTAAAGCTGACCATTCCAATCTACTTGTTGGAGAGTCCTCGTGTATCCCCATAGCATTTGTACCCTAATTTAAAGGCAGCCGTGTGAAAGTATGAAGAAAAAGGACAACTAAATTCTATCATAGACAACTAGTAATAAAATATCAGGTACCACTTTGGTCTTTTATTCATATCACCGATCCATTATATTTAATGTTAAAACTTGAGGTATAAGGTACATTTCATGTTCTTTATGAATGCCCCCTTGTGCCTCTTATAAGAAGCAAAATATTTTCAATGGATCAATAGAATGCAAGGCAAATATAACACGTATCCAAAGGCATTATAGTTATAAATTCAATAAATGTGCTGTGGACACAGTGGGATCATTTTGTGGCTCTAAATTAAACAGCTCCATTTATAACCTGAAGAGCACTGTAAAATTGTATTTCCTATAGGAAAAGAATTATAACATTCTATGAGTTCTGATACGAAAGCTGGAATAAAATGGAATGTGCTTTTTCCCTCCTGAGAGGGCTAATGGATATTACAGCATCTTATGGAGGAAAGGGAACTTCTTTAGATGTTGAAATCACTTCACATTGAAGAGATAAAGAGTGATTAAATGCAATTATTCAATACCGGTATTTCTAATAATGGTCAAGTAGTCTTTTAAAGAAGACGATCAGTAATGAATTTCATCTTCAGCAATTTGTATTTGGCCATCACACAGTGCTTAGTGCTTGTCTTTGAATATATATGTGTTCACTTGTTCTCTCAGGGCCTCAGTTTCCTCATTTGTCAAATAATATAGTTTACTGATTTCTAAGCTCCCGAGTAGCTTGAACTGTACTGTCAGTCTATGATATTATGGAACTTGATACTTCCAACAGCAAGGAGAGAAAGCTGTGGCTGATGTCTTATGTCTCCGATTTTCAGGGCATTCAGAAGGCAGATGCCTCACTAATGGCAGGAATGACACGACAGGGAAAACCCAGGTGATGCCAGAGGTCTGTTCTCCAGGCCTTACTAAATATTTGGTGACAGGTAGCTTCTCATATGTTGGCAGTTGGTTTAATTTACAAGTACCATCAAAAGCTTTGTAATTACTCTGTCTTAAATGCAGAGAAAAAGAAAACATATCCATGATGTCAGGATTTGATACAAAGTGGGAATAGATACTTAAATTTAGTTCAGAGGGAGTGAGATGTGGTGTGTGTATTTGTCTCAAATGAAAGAATATTGGTTGTGTGTTCAGACCCTACCTCCTGTTTCCATCCCCCTCACCCCCCAGTCTAGCATGTCTCAAGGTTATACTCCAAAGGGGCGTTCATCGTAAAGCTTGGAAGAGCTGCTTTATTCTAAGGAAACAGACATGTGTATGTTTGCCCTCTAAATGAGACGGTCCAAATTTCAAGGGGTGTTTTTCAACATAACAGGGGTCTTTTTAAGATGGCTACCATACTTTTATGGATTCATAACAGAATCCACTGGAAAGGATCTTGAAATAAAAGAGTGAGTAAATCTAAATGGGCTATTTCATTTGATGCAGTTTCCATCACTTTAGTGCCAGGAGAGCATTAACACAGACAAAGGTATCTATGGTTTCTTGACGACCTGTCGGCATTATGATGAAATCAGCAGGTTCAAGGGGCTCTCAGAGTGAGAATGAGCATTTGTGACATGGCCTCAGAAGCAGCCATAATGGTAAATAAGGAAAGAAGGGACCAGAGATCAGTCAGAGACCCATTCAGACATAGCTGAGATATACATGGCAACCCCCAGAGATGTGTGAGGAGACATTTGCGGGAACTGCTTCTTCCACAGACTTGGTTAAACCAGATACGTACAGTGTTTAGTGATGTTTCTCTGATTCAGCGATTATCCCTGCTTTGGTATTGTCCAGACTGCTGTAAAATCGTAACCCAGGATGCAATAGTGTTGTGTTTGCCAGAAAGCTGTATAATGCGCAGAGGAAGTACCACTCGCAGCTGATTGACAAGCTGTCGTACCTTGAAATTCTCTCCAAAGCAGCCACTGTTACCATCTGATCAGGGTATGGACCCTGTCAGGGACTTGGAGATGCTCTCTGTGTCCTCTCCTTAGGGATACCAAACCCTCTTCACTTCTCCAAATTATTTGCGATACTTGCGCTATGTACTTGATTGCCTGCAAGGAATTTGTGATCCAGGCTCCTTCCTGAGTCCCTCTTCCAGAGGGGCTCAAGGCAATTTCCTGATGGGGCGTTTCTTAGAAGGTGGGGGTGAGATAAATTCTCATACAGTCTCATTAGATTTCCATTTTCTTTAATGTTATTTGTGTTATTGTTCATGTCTTGTGTTCCTAGCATTTTTTTTTTTTGGAGGTGGGGGAGGGAGGTGTTAATATGTTTGGTCTGAACCCAAGACCCTAACTGGAAAAGTTTTAGCAGTGAAAACTGACTGAATCTTTCTGGTTCATTTCACTTTACCCTCATTTGCAATAAGCCCTAAGATTTTTGGTCTTGGAGACATAGTCACATTAGTGTATTACTCCATTAGTTGGTTCAGGCTAAAGTGGAATATTTTGAGGAAAATATTTCCACTCCCTTTTCCTTCTATTTAAGTTTGCTTTAGGTTATAATTTAGATTCCAAATGTGAACCCACCTACAACAGACTACTCATTTCTTACTTATTAACACCTTTGGTTGATGCTTTCTGGGTTGAATTTGGGTTTATTGATCCTTGGATTGACATGCTTGCTATGGAGTTGAATTAATAACTGACCACGTGTGTGGCACGTTTTTTACTAATCTACTGATAACATTATAGAATTCTTGCTATGTGCCAGACATTGTGCTGCTTTGCTACAAAGTCATAATTTAGGCTTTTATTATTCTCATTCTACTGTGTAGACACTCAGAGAAATTAGGTTTGGAAACTTGACAGGGTCTTCAAAGCTTACACTCTTTTATTCGTACTGTGTCATATTGTTTGCTTTGCTTTCTAGCTAGAAAAAGGAGGTTAATGATAGATTTCATTGTAGCTGTCCTCTTTTGGAAGCTAAACTGAGTGAAGGTGAAAACTGAAAACCTGCTGGTTTTCAGCTATGACACAAAACGAGCTTGGAAGTCATCATCTTGGTCCTTACAACAAGAAAAGCTGGACAAAATGAAAATCAGGGCTTTCTTAGGCCCATCAGAGCAATGAGATTGCAAAGCAAACTGCAACTCTGAAATCTGGAGAGACAGGTGAGTGTGTAGGTCACAGTAGAGATCCGCTCACCTGGAGATGCTGCTGGAACCAGGAACTGGGGAACGTTTAAATGGGGATTTTGGGGAAACCTTTAGAGGCTGAGGATGGAGCAGGGTGAGAATGAGAAAATCCTGGGGGAGGCCAGACACAGTCCTAGAGTGTTAAGGGCTTTGCCTCCCTGAACCCACCAAGTCCTATTCCTTATGGCAAAAGGCCTCTGGGCTGTTGCAGGGGCAGGGCAAGAGTAATTACTGTGATATATACCAAGAACCTTCTGTATAATTAAGACGGCTTTAGCTACCCTCGGTCAACTGCAGTCCGAAAATATTAAATGGAAAAATCCAGAAATGAACAATTCACAAGTTTTAAACTGGGTACCTTTCTGAGTCAAAGGTACACAGGAGAAGACTGAAAGAGCCCCTGAAGGCCAAAGATGGAACAATTTGAGCAAAATATAATAATAAGGTGCTATTGGAGTGTCACCCAAAGCATAAAATGTCCATGAGCCCAAATTGATAAAAAGAAATGACTGAGTAAGAAAATACATGGGGAGAGGGGACAATGCAGAAGAATCCCAAATGATTGATGTAGATAAATTACCCTCCAGGAGGTGGTATGTAACTCTTTAAGTGTGGACTATGCAAAATAACTTACTTCTGAAGAATACCCTATGGAAAGGGGGAGAAGGAATGATGTATCGAGAAACCTCACACCACTGCCTCATCCGGATGACCAAAGTTAACACCATAAATCACGTGGATTACATTTGTTCTCGTTATGACGTGGAGATACTACCTCTGTGGTCTACCTTCCCAAAGCCTGTAACTTCAGTCTAATGATGAGAAAACTATCCGACTAACCCCAGCAATTAGACATTCAGCAAAGTATCTGATCTACTACCCTGAACTTTCAAAGTCATCCAAAATAAGGAAAGTCTGAGACATTGTGATAGCCGCAAGAAGCCCAAGAAGACATGACAGCTAAATGTTAATGTGGTACCCTGGATATGGGATCCTGGAAGAGGAGAAGGGAATTAGGATAAAACCAAGGAAATCTGAGGAAAGCATGGACTTTAGTTCATGTATTAATATTGGTTCATTAATTTTGAGCAATCAATACATTGTACCAATGTAAGATGTTAATAATGATAATAATAATAGAAACTGGGTGGGAGCTATAGGAGACTTCTCTCTACTGTTGTCTTTTTGGGAAATCTAAAACGATTCAAAAGTAAAACATCACCTGCAATCTGTCTTATGTTCTGTGGAAATACAAGCTTTATTTGTATTAAAAGTGATCCCCCATCTTCATGATCACAATTAGGTGAATCAAATAACCACAAGTGAGTTAAATAAAGGAAAGTCGCCACTCGATCCAAACACGGTGTTTTCTTTGCTAATCCATGTGGAGAGAGCATGTGAACTTATTATGAGCCCATTGTGTTACAAATAAGTGCTGTGAGGCTAATCCTCAGGGATAATAGAGATGATGGTTGCTACAATGGAATACATGGAGGCTATTGTGTGGTTGTCACCGAGTTAATATCGCTTGGCCCTTAGTATATTAACTGGCACACAGGATGAAAGGAGGTTAAAGATTTCAGGGAGAGACTGCAGGTGCCTGTCCTACCGGATCCCCTCCGTCAGTGGTTCTGGAGGGAAAAGGCGAAGTGGAGCCTTCCTGCCTTTCCCTCAGAGCACATCTCTTCTCATTGGTTTCACTGCTTCAGCTATTTCCTCTGTTCCTTTCTCTCTCCTTCTTCCGGTCTTCCCATTACACACGTGTGACATCTTTGGCTATTGTCACTGAGTTCCTGGATAGTGTATGTTTTTCTTTCTTCTTCTTTTTTTCTCTTTGCACTTTAGTTTTGAAAGTTTCTATTGACATGTCTTTAAACTCATGGATGCTTTCTTTGGCCGTGCCCAGTGTGCTGTTATTCAGGACACCCTCACAGGCGGGCTTCCTTTCTGTTCCAGTGTTTTTGAATTTCAGCTTTTTCTGTTGATTCTTTCTTTGAGTTTCCATCTCTGTGCTTATAGTACCCGTCTGTTCTTGCATGTCGTCCACTTTTCCCATCAGAGCTCTTAACATGTTAATCATAGTTGTTTAAATTCCCGGTCTGGTAATTCTAACTCTGCCCTGTATGAGTCTGGTTCTGATGTCTGTTTCGTCTTTGCAGACTGTGTTTTTGCTTTGACACTTTTGGTTGAAAACCAGACATGAAGTAAGTAGGCCTCCAGTGTGAGGTTTTATGTTGACCTGGGAGTTGGGCTGTGTTTGCTGTTTGCATAGCTGTAGCGCCAAAGGCTAACCCTGCATTCAGCATCCTTCACTTTGTTCTGTTTCTTCGGATTTCTCTAGAGACTGTTTAGATAGGGTCTGAGGCTTGTTCTTGTTTAAATAGGGTCTGAGGCTTGTTCTTGTAGCTTTAATGCTCTGTGATAGCACAGAAGCCTTTATTGATGAGATCGTAAAGTGTGTGTAGGGGGAAGAGGAACAATTTGATGTGATCAGGTCTCAGTCTTTTAGTGAATTTGAGTTGGGTATTTCCCACATTTAAGGCTACCGTGGGCTTGAGGCGGATGCGTCCTTTCTCCCATGTGGGGGGCTACAGGGAGGGGGGTTTGAGTTGGCTGCTCTCCTTCCCCAAGGTCCATTAGGCTCTGGTGATACAGTTCCCCATGATGGCCAGCCTCCTTAAGAGAACAGAGAGCTCTGGTTGCATTTCAAAATGGTAATTTCGTCCCTTTTTCTGTTGGGAGTGAGAGGGGATTTTTCTCAAGTTTTCACAGTAAGAACCTCGGGAAACTGGGAGAACCCACCTAACTGGGTCTCCTCAGAATGTTTAACTCTGTCTGGTCCCCACTGAGCCTCCAACAATCTGTCGGTTATAGTTTGCAGTGTTGCCATGGATATCGGCTCCAGTTGTGGGTGTCTATTCCCAGTAAGCTGTGATGCTCTGTGTCTGCTTGTTGTTCCAGTTTGGGGGGCAGAAGTTTACCCTGTGACCTCAGTTCTCTGATCTAAGAAGAGCGGTTGATTTTTAGGTTTCTCCCCCACCCCCAGATTTTTTCTTGGGAGGCTGGGCATGGCAACTTCCATGTTTCCTACATGTTAGAAAGGAAACTGGAAGTCTTGTTTGTTCTATATACTTAGGGTGTTTTTTTGGGGGGGTGAGAGGGGTACAATTCTGCATGAAAATAAAGATTCCAGTGCTGCAAATGAACACGTAAAAAATATATTTTAAGATGTAAGCTTTGCCCCAGGTCCATCCTAGTTTTCAATCCAGGAGATGCTATCTGTTTTCATGACAGCAGCTGTAATTTCTGTGTGTGGCAAAATAACTCCATGTTAGGGAGGTTGGTCATTTACCAGAGATAAATCTTTGCCTTTTAAATAGGCTTTAAATATTAAGTGAATCCCTGTGTGTGTAGTGGCACTACCTGAACAACATCTAAAGTAATTATCATGTTATCAAGAAAGTGAATTTGCAGTTGCTTAATGTATTCAGCCACAACATTAATACAACAGTACTTGGCAGATAATTTGAGCCATGCAGTAGCTGTCAGATAATTTGAGCAGTCCATTTATAGGAGTCACTTTAATTTACATCCAGCAATGTGGGCACTTCTTACCCAGCAATTTGCATTTGACTGAATAGGCTCTGTAAACAACACAGACCACATCCGATGGAATTTCTTTGTAGTAGACAAAAATGAACAGTAACAAAACCCCAAAGACTCAAGATGGAGGGCTATGAGTTTTACACAGTATATTTGTCATGTGAGGGTTAAACCAAGTGAGCACTTTACTGTAATTTAAAAAACACAATGATGACTTTTTTCCCCTTGTGTGTTATGTAATTGGAGTGAATTATTTTGTCCCCCATTGAGGGAGTAGTGGGGTTTTGTGCCTTAGTTTTCCCTGAGTCGCCCAACTCAGAGATGCCATGAGACGTTAGGCTGCCACGAGACATCTTTTTTTTCAGATGACTTCCTATTCAGGGCGCAGTTATTTCTGTCTTGAAATAGGAATTATCTTTTAATCAACCACATTTATATTTCTTTTTCCCATTGTTATGCTCATCTCAGGGAATAACATAATCTCAGAAAAGATGAACCTGTATTATTTCACAGTTACGTGTGCACAACTATCTTAATATAATCTCTCCACATGTATTTCTGCTAGATTCATGGGTTTTCACTGTCCTTCCTCAGGTCCTCGCATGCACGTGTAATGGAAAAGCTCTGTTTATGCTCGTTGCCAGATCATTAATACAATGTTAAGAATGGGCACCGGGCTGGGTACCTGCCTCCTTGGGTGCAGACTGTTATTTGTCATCCCGGCCCCGTCGTTTGCGTTCCTATTGACAGTTTACAGTCCTTGCAGGAGTCATCCCGTCAAAGTCAATTTGAATGGATTTTTAAAAAAATTAGTTTCAGGTGTACAAAACAATGTACTATTAGACATTTACACCCCTCACAAAATGATAATTCCCCAAATCTACTACCCCTCTAACATCGTGTATAGCTATTACAGTTCCATTGACTCTATTCCCTATGCTGTACTCCACATCCTCTTACTACACACACACACACACACACACACACATGTATATATGAAATTGTAGTTGATGTTCAGTATTATTTAGCTTCTGTTTCAGGTGTATTTTTAAAGTAAGATTTTGGAGGGTCCTATATCAAATGTTTTGCTGAAATCTAACGCCTATGGTATACATTTTGTAACCCATAGTTATTAATTTTTAAAAAATGTTAACCCATCACGTCTGTCTAGAATGACTAACTCTACCTCGTTTTCTCTGAATATTGGTAAGAGGTGACACTCAGGGATCTCATGTTAGCGTCATGTTTGTTACACATGAGTCCATGAGGTAACTAAGATGGTTCATGCGCAGCCATCCAGGTGATGAGTCATAGGAAAGTTATTGTAGATAAAAGAGAGAATCCTTAAAAATCCACTGGGTTCTGCCTGCCTCTACCTGCCCCCGCCCAACAACCATTTTTAGCGATTTTTTTTAAATAAACAGTTTAGAACTGTTTGGCAGAACGCAGCTCACCTCTTCCCATGCCCATTCGTGTGCGTGTTGTCTGCGGCCGCTTTCTCCCTGTGACAGCAGATTTTAGTAGTTGTGTCAGAAGCCCCTTGGCCCTCAAAGCTTAAAATTTCCACTGTCTGATTCTTTAGAGAAAAAAAAAGTGTAGATCAGTGATTTAGATTAATATTAACACTTATTATATAGATTCCCACCAATTAAGAAAACATTCTGGAAAACAGTGGGAACTCTGGGACATGTAATTGGAGACCATTCCACCTTGGCTGCTGTGACATGCTTCCTTTCATGGGGTGACATTCCCGAGGTCCTACATCTATACTGAACTTCGGCATCTGTGATAAGGAAATGGATTTAAATTTACTAACATTGCCTCATTCTACAAGGAATCTGAAGGGCCCAACTCCTAAAACAGTAGCGATAGATTGGTGTTACTGTTAGATGAAGTGACACCTCATTAGACTACATATCAAAAATAAGAAAGGGAAGCCAGGTATGGTTTGACATCCAAGTAAATATGTTGGCTAGAGAGAGCAATTCTCATACATTCACTCAACGAATATTTACTAAGTGTCTCTTAAATTCCAGGCATTCTTTTTCTGTCTGAGGATAAAGTACTCACTCTTGTGGATGTTATGTATTACTGAGGGAAGGAAACTAACCATACAAAGTAAATATGAATATGTAATATATTGGGATGTGATAAGTGTTATGAAAAAGTATAAATCATGGTAGGCTGGGAGAGGAATGACAGTGGGCATGTACTATGTTATGGAAGTTGATCGGAAAGAGCAGAGACCTGAAGGAAAGAGGGAGTAAGCCAAGCAGATGTCTTTGCAAAGAGCATTACAGTTTGAGGGGACAGCAAGTGCAAATGTCCTGAGGTGGTCATTTGACATGTCAGAGGAACAGTAGGAGGCCAGTTGAGATTGGAAGAATGACTAAGAGAGACAGTGGTCAGTGATAAGGTTCTTGTTGGTTACTCTGAAGACTCTATAATTTTCTCTGAGTGGGGCAGAAGCCGTGAGAGGGTTTTAAGTATAGGAATGATCTGATACACTTGAGTTTAACAAGGGGACTCTGGCTACTGTGTGGAGAGAGACCACAGGGGTGACTGCGGAAGTAGGAACGCAGATAGGAGCTAATGACAACAGCCCTGGCCCCTCCTTTTTCCCACTACCCACTGGTGACTTGGTGGAAAGTGGCTAAGGTGATGGTGGGGGCTGAGGATTCTGAATGTGTTTTCATGATCCAAGTCTTCTATGATTTCTCACAGATTAGATGTGAGGTCTGACAGAAAGAGGAGTCAGGGTCTTGCCAAGGTTTTGGCCTGAGTATGGGGAGGAAGGGATTGCCATTTACTGTGGTGACAGTTTCCTTGGGTGGGGGTGCGGTTCAGTAGACACAGACTTGACCTGGGATTCCCTAAAGCTGTCCGCCATTTTGGAGACACAAATCTGTAGTCAGGATATCATGACTCACCATGAGGATTAGTAAGGGCTTTTCTAATGTGAAAAGATGAGGCTGTCTTTAAAAAATGGAAACGTATGAATGTTGTTAATGTGTCAACATGCCGCTTTGTTATTGAAATCTTTGTTTTTATCGGAAAAATTTTCTTTCTCGTGGGGGAGCATTTGAGGTAACACCTACACACTTAAGCAGTTACATTTACACAACTCCATGTAATAGTGATGATATTTTTGGTGAAAGCATTTAGCTCCTATTAGACATGGATACTTGGAGTGATGGTGGATCCAACTGTACTTCAGTCTCTCTCCTTCTACTTTCTGCAGTCAAGAACGAAATCGTGGTGGAGACATGGTTGCTTGACTTGTGGCAAGTTCCTCTTTCTTCTCCCTACAGTCAAACTAGAAATCATCTCTCCTTGGCCACCTCAGCTTAAAAGCATCCAAATAAAATACATACAAGGAACTGTGGGAAGTACCCCATCCCCAGATGTTATTTTTTATAGATTGAATCAGGACTGCTGACACACAGCGTATTATTATTGTTATCTTTAACAGCTTTATTGAGGTATAATTTATATACAAAGAATCACACATATTGTATGTGCATTATTTGGTGAGTTTAGACATCTGTGGACACCTGTGTTGGTATCACCACAGTCAAGGTAATAGACATGTGACATCGCCCCAAGTTTCCTTGTATCCCTTTTTTAAAAGTTGTTGTTGAAGGACACTTAACGGGAGGTGGCTACCCTCTTAAATTTTGCAGTGCACAATGCCATGTTGTCAACCATACACTGTGTTGTACAGCAGATCTCTCGAATGTATTCATTTAGAAATAACTGAAACTTTACTGAAGGTTGAGTGTTTGACCTTGAAGCCCCTGGACGCACCTTGATATAAATAAAACATCATAAGAGTAAACGCTTTGATATAAAAAAGGTGCTTCTCAATCTTGTCTAAATAAAACAGTAATCTCTGTCCATTTTGGAAAACAAAGAATTGTTTTTAGGAAAGACACACCACCTCCTTGTACATACACTCTTTGAACAAGCCCAAATGCAGTGTCACGTGAGGGCCATCTGAGCAGCACACAAGAACGATGGCCAGACTCATGCATCTGGGTCACTCATGGTGCTGCTAAGTTGCTGTGTCATTGGGCAAGCACTTGCCCTTTCTGAACCTCACCTTCCTCCTCATTGGCTCAGAAAATAATTGGACTTTAATAAGCTGTCAGATTATGCGACTCCTAATATACTCCCTATTTCCAAAGTGCTATGACTTCACAGTGAGGCTTTGACACGGGAGGGAGCTGTGAGTCTCAATGTCACTGGTTAATCTAGAAGGATTTCCCAGGAAAGATGGCATTCCACATGGACACCGGATTCCAAAATGGAGTAGTCACCTTTCTCTGATGTGTCATACATGTGTGCACAGGGCGTATAGATGATGACTTCCCAGGAAGACTTGTTTGTTTGCTTGTGAGTTTTAATCACAGGTCATTGAGAAGCCACCTTCACTGCCATACCGCTCACTTAATACGGACGGATTTCACTCTGAAATTTGTAATCTTTCTGTGTGGAAGAGGCAGTGGGTAGACGTTCTGAGGGATTTAATGATTGTCTGCTTTACTGACAGTGAGGCTGTGTGTTTTGCCTAAGTTCTGAAACAGGAATACAGATTTCGTATGAAGAGGTCTGGACTGAGACTGTCTCTAGGGAAAGTCAGCGTGGACGAGTATGAGAAGGCATGGCCTGAGCCTGCCCACTTTCTCCCTCACTCCCCATTTAGACGATTTGAAATTCTCTCATTCATCTTGCTGAGATTACAAAAGCAGGGGCATTGCCTCGAGAAGGATTCCACTTAAACGTGCATTTCCCGAGAAGTGAGGTACCTTTTTGGAGGTATCTACATGTTACCTACATGTAACATGTATCTACATGTTACCTACATGTAACATGTACCTACATGTTACTGTGGGTACATTTGGGAAGTCAGCTAGCTCTCACCTTATGCCCTTTGTAGAGGAAGAGAGGATGAGATTTTGAGGTGTATCAAGGGAAGAAGAATGGCATGGGAACATGGGAGAAGAATATATTGCTGGATATACCTGTTGAGATCAGGATCGAAATGGCAGGACGCTCAGATGCTGTGTGCTGAAAATGGGGACTGAGACGTGTGTGAGTGGAGTGTGTGCGAGTGTGTGGGTGAGCTTTGCTTATTACCTTGCTGGTAATGGCCTTAGATTTGCAATCCATCTATGACTTACTCTTTCATTCTCCTTCAGGAAAATGAGGGGACTGCACCTTATTTATCAAGATTTGTCTGACCGGGAAGTGTATTGAGTGAAATTTGACACAGAAAAAAGTTTGATTTTGAAAGGAGCTTAGAAATGGATACAAATATTAATATACACAGTACCATAAAGGGGTCAGTACTCAACTAATTCAAGGGATTGGGGATGGGGACTCTAGCCAAGCAAATTACCTTGTTGATTTGTTAAAATCAGGATGTACCAGGACAGCTCTTCACACAGGGACCAATGCCCATTAGGACATGAAGTACCTACACACGCTGGGCGTGCAGCAGTTTGGACTCAGGAGGGAGAGTGATTGCCTGGGTCTATGTCCTGCCATTGCCCCTTCTCAGCTGTGGCACCTTGGGGACATTACTCAGGATTTCTGGTTTTGTCCTACTTTTTCATCTACATATTAATATAGTGTTTATCTCATAGAATTGATATGGGGATTAAATGGCTTAACACATGCAAAGTGCTTAAAGCAGTGTGAGTTATCAGCATTACCACCTCCACTGGCCCCCCACTAATGGAACAGAAGAGAAAGTCCAGAAATAGACACAAATCCATACGGGAATTTAGTGTATGACATAAGCGCATTGAAAATCAACAAGAAAAGCCTTATTTGGTAAATGGCGTTCAGAAAACTGACTAGCTACCTGGAATGGAAACAAATGGTAGAAACTCTCTACTTAAACTAAAAAAAAAAAGTCCTGTTGGGTCAGTTCTTTAAATAATAAAAAGGAAGACACATGGTTTCTCACAATGTTAAACGTACACTTACCTATGACTAAGCAGTCCAAGTCCTAGGTATTTAGTGCAAATACAAAAAAAGAACCATTTGTCCACATGAGGACTTGTGCGCAAATATTCCTAGAAGCTTGATTCATGAGAGCCCAAATAGGAAGTGACACAAATGCCCCGAAACAGGTGCATGGATGAACTAGTTCTGATCTATCTGTACAGTGAAAAACCGAGCACTACAAGAAATGAACTACTGAACATACAACACCATGGATGAATCTCAAAAGCTATGTGTTAAGTGAAGTAAGCCAGACTAAAACGACATATGATTTCATTTAGATGAAAATGTAGAAAAGGCAAAATATAGTGATTAAAAGTAGGTCAGTAGTGCTTTGGAGCTGGGGATTGGAGGAGGAGACTGAATGCAAAAAGGGACCTTTTGGGGGATAATAGAAGTATTTTATATCTCGGTTGTAGTCATTATATGACTGTGTGCATTTGCCAAAATTCACCCAAGTGTATACTTAGGCTAGCTCACTTGTCTGCAAATCATACCTCCATTAAAGTGATTCTATTAAAATTCAGCCATGGAAGATATGGCAATTTTCAGACATGTCTCCAGTATTCTTTGGCACTTCTCCCATTCTGTATTCTCCTTGAATCTGGGCTCTGTGATTGCCTGTCCGGTGGAATATGACCTTGAGAAAGCAGCAGATTGCACTTTCTGTCTTTCGAGGCATTTGTGTTTTTGGAACTCAGCCTCCCAGCCGAGCGGAGCCCAGCAGGTAGAATCCATCAGCTTCAGACAGGAGTGAAGGAGGATTTGAGAGAACTCAAGTTTGAGGCGCAGACTGACTGCAATCGTAGGAGAGATCCTAAATGAGAACCATCAGAGGTGGCTGATCTCCAGAATCTCAAGAGACGACAGTAAAACAGTGGTTGTTGTCGTAAGCCATTAATTTTGGGGTGATGTATTATGCAGCATCAGGTAACTGGAACAAAAGGTCTGGAAGGAAACTTAGACTAGTAAATAATTTATGAACAGGAGAAGTCTTTCTGTGCATGGCACAGAATGAGACGTGGACGACTGATAAATACTGTAATAAAAATTATAAATGTTTCTACAGTAAAGAAAATATCACAAGAACTGGGAACAATGTTTGCCACACATGCAATATAGTATTAGTTGTTTGACTATCTCATGAGTATTTTCAAATCAATAAGAAAAACTAGCAACACCGTACAAATGGGCATAGAACATAAATGAAAAAAGATGAATCAGTATGGCTCGTGCAAAGACGGTTAAAATACAAGAAACACAAATCAGTGTTGTGATACATTTTACCTACAAAATTGGTGCAGATAAAAAGGTTATCCAAATTATTAGAATTGTTAAACAGATGTCATAAAAATGGAGGCATGAGGTGAACCTCTTGAAATCTCTCCTGGAATTTACAACAAATTGAACAACTACAACTCCACAAAGGACTCCCCGCACAGCAGACAGGCAAGATGAAGAGGCCGACTACTGAATTCACCTATAGGTGGGAGAATAGTGCGAGCGGGGGAGGAGGGAAGGGAGCAGTGCGGAGACAGAGCTGCGCAGGCGCAGGACACAGACCTAGCTCAGTGCTCCGAGCTCGCTGCATCCCGGAACTACCGCAGCTGTGGGAGAGGGAAGAACTCGAACTGCTAGGGCTCAGCTTACGGCCCACAGGGCTGAGGGGGCAGCATATAAACCGGCTGAACCCATCGCTCATGGCAGAGACCTCGGAGCAAAGACTGAGGGAAAAAGGCTGAAAACGGTGGTTTAAGCCCTCACTGCCGAGCAGAGAATGGAAGCCTTAGGCACTGAGACCAGCCGCCCCCTCTCTACTCTCCCAGAGCTCGCCCCGTCCCCAACTGCCCCGTGCTAGAAGCGGAACAGTAGCAGTGTCGGATCAAAGGACAGAATATTTGCTGTTCTGAGAACTGTGGACCGCAGACACAGATTCGCAGCTCAACTAGTTCCGGCAAAGGGGAGGGAGCTGTTGAAGCAGGACCGGCTGTGGTGGTGGTCGTTGCCATTGCTCTGGGCCACCTCTCACAATTCACCCCGCCCCTGGCCCCACCTATCTGGGCAGATCCCTGCAGGAGTAAACAGAACTGCTGAAACATACGGGCTCTGAATCTGGTGCAGGAAGAGCTTTGGAACCTCAGAAGCTCTCCACATGCCCCCATGGAGGTGGCGCCATATGACCCAGGCCAACTGTTCACAGAGGAGAAGCCTGCCTTCCAGGGAGTACCCCAATTGTGTAAGAAGCCAAAATAGTGCAGAGAAAAAATAACACTGCAGTGTGAGAGAGAATAAAAAGCTGCAGTAAGAGAGAAAATAAAACATTCTACCAGCACCTACTTGAAAACAAAAAAGGCCTGTTTCTATCAACCTGTTGCAGAACGCACTCTTGTAGATGTCCAAGAAGAGACATAATAAAACATTAATGGCCACGAATAACCAAGGGAACAAGTTAGCTCAGAAAGAAAATCAAAAGTCTCCAGAAAATAAACTTAAAGATATGGAAATATGTGACTTAAATGACAGAGAATTCAAGATTGCAGTTCTTAAAAATCTCAACGAGATGCAAGAAAACAGAGATAGGCACTTCAATGAACTCAGAAACACAATTAAAGAAAAAAAATGAACATTTTACCAAAGAGACTGAAGTTTTAAAAAAGAGCCAAATAGATTTTCTGGAGATTAAGAACTCAATAAAAGAAATGAATGAAATAGCCAGCTTAGGTAGTAGAGTTGACCAGATGGAGGAAAGAATCATTGACATCAAAGATAGAAATCTGGAAATGACAGAGATGAAAGAGGAAAGACACTTGAGACTTAAAAGAAATGAAATAACTCTATAAGAACTTTCTGACTCCATCAGAAAGAGCAATATAAGAATAATGGGCATACCAGAAGGTGAAGAAAGAGAGAAGGGAACAGAGGGTATATTCAAACAAATAGTCGATGAAAACTTCCCAAACTTGTGGAAAGAACTGAATCCTTGAATCCAAGAAGCAAATAGAACACCTAATTACCTCAACCCCAACAGGCCTTCTCCAAGGCACATTGTATTGAAGCTGTCAAAAATCAACGACAAAGAAAGAATCCTCAAGGCAGCCAGGGAAAAGAAGATGGTAACCCTCAAAGGAAAGCCCATTAGATTATCATCAGATTTTCCAGCAGAAACTCTACAAGCCAGGAGGGAGTGGAACCAAATATTCAAACTATTGAAAGAGAGAAATCATGAGCCAAGAATAATATATCCAGCAAAGATCTCCTTTAGAGATGAAGGAGGAATAAAGACCTTTCCAGACATCCAGAAGCTGAGGGAATTTTCTAATACACGACCTGCACTACAAGAAATACTAAAGGAGGCTATTCGACCACCATCAACAGGGACAATTTGTGGCAACCAAAACATAAAAAGGGGGAGAGCGAAGGCCTAAACCAGAATATGGGAATGGAGAAAGTAGGCATACTGAAGAAAATGGAATGTGCTAAATATCAAACTTTCTTTTACATAAGCTTAATGGTAACCACTCATGAAAATTCCAGAACTGAAGCATATACTGTAATAAATAAAGAAACAAAGGGTAACATCATAAGGATGTGAAAAACCTATGTGCTGAAAACTAAGACATTTTTAAAAGAAATTGAAGAAGATACAAAGAAATGGAAAGACATTCCATGCACATGGATAGGAAAAATCAACATATTTAAAATGGCCATATTACCCAAAGCAATATACGGATTTAATGCAATCCCCATCAAAATCCCAATGGCATTTTTTAAAGAAATAGAAGAAAAAATTATCAGCTTTGTATGGAACAAGACCCCAAATAGCCAAAGCAATCCTAAGGAAAAAGAAAAATGCTGGAGGTATCACAGTCCCTGACTGTAGCTTGTACTGCATGGGAACAATAATCAAAACAGCATGGTATTGACAGAAAAACGCACATAAACAAAGGAATAGAATTGATATCCAAGAAATGAAACCACATAAATATGGACAGATAATTTTGGACAAATATGCCAAAATCATACAATGGAGAAAAGAAAGCCTCTTCAATAAACGGTGCTGGCAGAATTAGAAACCCATGTGTAAAAGAATGAAACTGGACTGCTATCTGTCACTGTATACTAAAATTAATTCAAAATGGATCAAAGACTTAAGCGTAAGACCTGACACAATAAACTGCATAGAAGAAAACATAAGTACTAAACTTATGGACCTTGGGTTCAAAGAGCATTTTATGAATTTGACTCCAAAGGCAAGGGAAATAAAAGCAAAAATAAACAAATGGGACTATATGAAACTTACAAGCTTCTGCACAGCAAAAGAAGCTCTCAACAAAATAAAGAGGCAACCACCTGAATGGGAGAAGATTTTTGCAAACAGTGCCTCTGATAAGAGGCTAATATCCAAAATATACAAGGAACTCATGAAGCTCAACAACAAAAAAACAGACAACCCAATTGAAAAATGGACAGAAGACCTGAAGAGACATTTCTCCAAAGAGGACATACAAATGGCAAATAGACATGAAAAAATGCTCAACATCACTAATCATCAGAGAAATGCAAATAAAAACCACAATGAGATACCACCTCACCCCAGTCAGAATGGCTATCATCAACAAGACAAATAGTAACAAGTGTGGGAGAGGCTGTGGAGAAAAAGGAACCCTCATACCCTGTTGGTGGGAATGCAGACTGGTGCAGCCTCTATGGAAGGCAGTGTGGAGGTTCCTCAAAAAATTAAGAATAGAATTACCATATGACCCAGCAATCCCTCTCCTGGGTATCTACCCAAAACATCTGAACATGTGTATCCATAAAGACAAGTGTGTTCCAATGTTTATTGCAGCTTTATTTACGGTGGCCAAGACATGGAAACAACCAAAATGTCCTTCGATAGATGAATGGATAAAGAAGTTGTGGCATATATACACAATGGAATACTATTTGGTGGTAAGAAAAGATGAAATTGGACCATTTGTTACAACATGGATGGATCTTGAGATTATAATGCTAAGCAAAATAAGTCAGTTAGAAAAAGTAGAGAACCCTATGATTTCACTGATATGTGGTATATTAACCGAAAACAACAAAAGAACAAGACAAAGAACTTAAAGAACAAAAACTTATAGACATAGACAATAGTTTAGGGGTTACCAGAGGGCAAGGAAAGAGGGGGGAGCTGGGTCTAATATATGGTGATGGAAAGAGAATTGACTTTGGGTGGTGAACACAGATAATGTAATATAGAATTGTACACCTGAAATCTATGTAAGTTTACTTACATACCCCAATTGTTACCCCAATTGTTACCCCAATAAACTTAAAAAAAAAAAACACTGAAAAAAAAACGGAGAATTGTTAAACACATTCTAGAGTGTATTCTCTATGGGTGTGTCAATCGGATTAACCTCCCTTGGAAGCCCATTTAGTCTTACCTGTTGGAATTTAAAATGCAGAGACATTTTGTGTTGGGTAAATAATAGTGGTTTCACTAAAACGTCGGGTTTTTGCTCATTGTCTCAGGATTGGGTAGGAGATTCTATGCCATGTAGTCTTTTCAGGATCTAGGTGTCCTCCAGGTAGAATCTTTGTGATACTGCAGGATCCAGGTGGAATCTCTGTAATACTGCAGGATTGCAAGACCTTCCCTTGATTGTCTGCATCTGATTGCTGGAAGATTGAAAAGACAGAGTGAACGTGTGAAGGACATGGGGAGAGAGAGCATGGCGGGGCCTAGAAGTGGTGTGTGTGTGTGTGTGTGTGTGTGTGCACGCAAATATGCCTGTGTGTGTGTAAATATGCCTGCCTGTGTGTAAATATAACTGTGTGTGTGCGTTAATATGCCTGTGCTCTGGTGAGATGCTGGGGGTTAGGTGTGTTACAGGAGGATTTACTGAAAATGATCAATTAAAACAAATGTGGGAACTGGATTAATTTTCGAGTTTCAACATTCTAGAAAGCTTTTTATTCATTTCAACCAACCCTGTCAGATTTTCTCCTCTGGATTTGTTTTACATTACGAGGCAACTTGTGAAAGATGTCCCGAGCCTCAGAAACATGCTCCAGTTATTTCTGCAATTTGGAAGCTTTGCATTTTTAAGGAAAAAGGCACAGTAAGACATCACTCATCTGTGTTAGAAGAAATAAAAAGGAAAAGAGGTCACAAATAATTTAAGAATATATATTAATATTTCAGGCCAACATGTTTCATGGAATCAAAACTACTTAAACATTTTTGGTTCTTCATGTTTCGCAGTAAATAATATGCCTTGAAAAGGTACATGGAGATTTCATTTATTTCCATAATTGATTTTTGGGGATCATTGTTATTAAAACATACTTTGATACCCGTCATCTAAGAATCCTTTTAAGAAGAGGCACAATGGGCATACATTGACTTTTTGTGTGTGTTTAATTTGAATTGAAAACTAAAATTGGCAGCAAGTCAGTTTTAAAAAATGACACCTTCCCAATTCTGTTAAAGAAGACACTCGGGAAGAGTCGATCTGAAGCATCTTTAGTGAAACGTAATTAGGCACAGGTGTGAAATACTTCTTGCTGCTCTCTTCAGTAATACCTGTGTCCCAGTTAGGCAGAGTTTCACCCAATTCCACACTCCCACATACTGTCTCATCTTCGAGGCTCCGAATGTGAATGTTTTTCTTCCCAGTTTGTACCAGAAGCAGCAGAACTTCTCATTAGCCATTGGCTTGGTCAGCTGTTGTTTTCACTGTGAAATCATTGCTGTTTCTTCATACAGATTGTTACTTATTTTTAAACTAAGTAAATACACGAGGATTTTTATTAATCATAGCATCTTATAAAGTTAAAAATGAATACCATTATGTTTTCTCGTGCTCAAATAGAAGGTCTGTTTGTCAGCTTCCTTAGATCTTGTGACCCAGACTCATTGTCCAGACTTACCCCACATAGCACTGGGTCATTCTCTTTTCCTTCCTGTTCTGCTCTCAGCATGCCAGGTGGCCTTGATGCTCAGATCATGGGGGTGATGGGAAAACGAGGCAACTTGATCAAAAGTTTTTTTTTTTTTTTTTTTTATCCCTAACATACAAATAAGAAACCAATGCTACACGTTCCATAAAGCTAGAAAATGGTGGTTCCCAATTAAGGCAGTTAATTGCATAGTCTACTATACAAGGACTGGGGTGTCCCCAGGTCTCAGCTACCAGGGTAAGAACCAGGATTGAGGATTGAGAAATGAAGGTAAGAAGTCATGAACAGAAAAGAATCTGCTGCTGGGCAGAGAACGGGTTAAGCTGTGATGCTTATAAGGTTGGCAACTGAAATAGAACCATGTAAGGTGACTATACCATTTGTTGCCTAAAGCAGGACAGTTTTGAGAGTGAAAGGGGGATTTTGTTAATAGATACACTGGATCATAGGCATACATCAGTGCTTTGCGAAGCAAACCAGACCCAGTCGAATGTACGGTCACTATAAATCAGGTCAATCATGAAAGAACGAGGCAAGAGCCAGAATTCATTTTACTTTAAACCAAAGTTCATGGGAAAATGTTCAGAGCAAAGTGGGGGAAGTGACGCAAGGAGCAAGGGCTGCCAGTTCTAAGCCAAGGGCATTATCGAGTCAGCCCCGTGTGTAACTGGAGCTCAGTCCCCTGAGAAAAGTGTGTCACTGAGGGCTGCTCTTGGAGGTGAATTCTTCTGTGTCTCTTGCCAGCTTTTGGAGCAAAAAAAAAAAAAAAAAAATCCACAGGCACCAGCAGGTGAAAATCTATTGAAGGAGTATGGGTGAAACCCTCCTGCCCCCAATCAATCAGCTATCTCTTCCTATGGCCATAGTCTAAAATTAGTAAGTTGCCATGGAGGCTAGATTTAGTTTGGGAATGACACGATAGTCTAAATAAATTTTTACCCAATATCTTCTAATCAAGTTTGATCTGTCAATATCTATGTGAGGAAACACGTATGCTGGAAATTTGGAATCTTTGTTATATAGTCTTATCCCTGACATCAGTCCCAGTTTGAGGAGAATTTAAAATAGGCCGGTAAACCTTTAAAAATATTTCAAAGAAGTTTTCAGTTCGCATCTCATCATTTTATAACTGAATGTGAGGCAATTTTCTCAGGTGATTCTTTACAGTTTTGAAAAGTATTTTCATTCATTATTAACAGTCTCACTTGTTGTTACATTTTATTTTCTATGTAGAACCAATGACTAGGGATTGTATTGGAAGAAAATGTGACAACTGTCTCAAAATTCTCACATTTTGAGGGGAAGGGGAATATGTGAGAAGTTGTGTGGGAAGCTCTTCTATTACATTTTCAAACTGATAATTTAATTTGCAGACTACTTTTGTGATAGTACATGTGTGCATATGCCCAAACTCAGAAAATTGTGTGTGTTAAATATATGCAGGGTTTGGTATATCAATTATAGCTCAGTAAAGCTGTGTGAAAAAGAAAAGAATTTGGATATGTCTTTATTCTAGAAAAAAATTTTGAGCAAAATTCTTTAGACAGTCATCTCCAGTAGAGTGGTATTTAATATTATAATTTCTGACCTGAGTATTTTCCAGTATACATTCTGTTTCTGAAAGAAAATTGTATTTTGAACCCCCATTTCCCCTGTACACTCTTTTTTTTAAAAAAAAAACACCTTGAAACATAATCGACATACATTGTTATTAGTTGCAGGTGCACAGCATAATACAGATTTGCATACATTGTGGAATGATTCCCACAATCAGTCTAGTTCCCATCTGTCACCATACAAAGTTAACACACAATTATTGACTATATTCTCCATGCCATACATTACATCCTCATGACTAACTTATGTCTGGGGGTTTGTACCCCTTGATCCCCTTCAGCCATTTCACCCTCCCCAACCCCCTCCTTTTGGGCAAACACCAGTCTGTTCTCTGTTATCTCTGAGTCTGGTTTTGTTTCTGTTTTTAAGATTCTACGTATAAGTGAAATTATGCCCTATTTGTCTTTCTCTGTCTGACTTGACTTAGCAACATATGCTCCAGGTCCATCCATGTTGTCAGAAATCGCAGGACTTTTTGTTTTGGCTGAGTAGTATTTCTTTGTGTGTAGGTATCACCTCCTCTTCATCCATCCAGCCGTTGATGAGCACTTAGGTTGCTTCTGTATCTTGCCTATTGTGATTAATGTTGCAATGAATAAAGAGATGCACGTATTTTTTCAAATTAGTGTTTTCATTTACTTCAGATAGATACCCAGATGTAGAATTACTGGATCATATGATAGTCCTATTTTAATCTTTTGAGGAACCTCCATACTGTTTTCCATAGTGGCTGCACCAATATACAATCCCACGTACAGTCCACAAGGGTTCCCTTTTTCCACATCCTCACCAGCACTTGTTATTTCTTGTCTTTTTGATACTAGCCATTCTGATTCATAGGACTCAGAGCTAGATTTCAGAGTTGTCTCTTGCCCAAGGTATAGAGTTGGGAAGAAAAGGTTTCTAGTTCCGTAGAAAGCTATTCTTTAGAACATGATACAAAAGAGAGTGATGGAAAACCATTCCCAAAACTGGTTTGGGCTCAGTAGTTTGGTAGAGGCCTGGGGACCAGGACCAGAGCTCTGAGCAATGTCAGCAAGAGCAGAGAAATGAGTCAGTGTTGAGCCCATCGTCTAGACCTCTCAGTGTCTAGAGGAAGTGTGGAGTTAAGTCTGCCTTTGTGATTAAATGTTCCAGCTGAGTGTGAAAGAGAAATATAACAGCAGGGAGGCAGACACTCCAGTATATTTGGTTTTAGAATAATTGCTTAAAACAGTGTTTCCCAAGGATGTGGCACGGATCACTATTCTTATGTGATTCTTATGTAATTCTCTGAGAAATGCGAGCTTCATTCTTAGGGTCTGACTGGGAAATACTGTTTATGTGTCCCCTTTTGAAGAACCACACTGCACATTAATATGTGAGAAACTCTGCAGATTCCTGTAGCAAAGAAAGATTTTTCCATTTGGCCTATTACCATGCCACCATCCCACAGAACCAAAGTTTGGTTTCACACATTGATGATGCCTGCATTCGAGGACCCTCTCTGCAGCCCCAGTCACCGATAGCTGGAAGTAGGTTTGTAAGGCTTTGTGGAGGCTTAAATGGTTGTAAAAGCTAGAAACGCTCTATCAATTGTATCTTGAAGAAATAGAGATTTGGTAAGAGTCTGCTGAGAGAGAACAGAATTTGGTTCAAAATAGCTTTCGAGTTTGTCATTAAGATAAAAGCTGTCAGAAAAGGACCTAGGGCGTCCATGCTTTACTTTTTTTTTCTAACAGAAATCAGGAAGCACTGGAAGATAGGATTTGATTGTATTGGTGCGGCTCTAACTATGAGATGGACAGGAGTGGAGGAAAGCAGAGGCTTCAGGTGCATTTATTTCAGCCTTTCATGTCTGTCACTGGTAAGAATCAGTCTTAAGATGGACTGGGCTGAAAGGAGACTGTAACCAAAATGGGTCCTGTGTTGGGGGTGGGAATTGGGCAGCCAGAGGCTCAGATCAGAGCATATTCTCTGTCAGTGGCATTTATAGGACGCAATTAAGCCTTTCAATTAATTGTCACGTATTCAACTAATATGTCTCTAGCAGTAACCTAAAATTAAATTTATAGGCTGTTGCTATTAAAATATTTTTAAAATCAACGTCTCCTGGAAACATACAACTGAAAGAATTGTTTCTGACTCATGAGATCGTTGGTGTACCATACAAGACATAAACTGTTTTTGTGTTCACTGAATGTTGTTTTCTCCTCTGCTATAAATGTATGGTTTTAAAGATTCATTCTACTTCAATTTGTCTGAGTTTCATTAAGACATATGAAAACAGGTGTCTCCAAAATTTTAAATTTGATCAAGAAGCCACCACGGAACTAGGTATCATGAGTTTGGGCACATATCTATTGACTAGATATTTATATTAGTAATATCTCTATTTCTCTAGATTTATTAACAAAATGAGAGGTTATGCTAAAATTTATTTTGGCTACCAGCAAACTCTATTTGTATTTCATAAAAAGGATTGTGCTCTATATTTATGTAAGTAACTCTGTTAGTGCTCTATCATAGTATTTATATCTTGGCCTGATTTTAATAAAGGCATTTGTAAGTATACCAGATGTAGCTTAAAATATGTGCACATGTACTTAAACTCTACCAGGTAATTTATGGATTTTATAGTGATAAGTTAGAGAAGAAGCATCTAATTCACCTAGTTGGAGGAGGTTGCTATTATTTCAGCACACAGCCATAAATTAATGTGCATATTTAAAATTAAATCAACCATTAGTTGAACCCAGAGAGAAACTGATCCTTTATTCAATATGGTTTAAAAAAATCTTCCTGAGAGAAAACAGTTGACTTTCGGGCTAGCATCTGAGCTATAATTCAAGGAAATTGTTTCATAACTCAGAAGTCATTCCTGCTTTAAACGCACTTCTAAAATATGTATTAAAATGAATATCTGTCTCTAAAATCTGAAGACTAAATGCTTCCAAGGTTTGCATCATTCATGATGTCTTTTATGTGCTTCCGTTCTTTATGTGCTTTCATTTTTCAGTGCAAACAGACAAACTAGACCACTCTACGATTATAGAATAAAATAAAGGGATTTTGGAACCATAAAATATCTTTAGCTAAGAATTTTAAAGCTTTCAGCAAATGTTAATTAACTGTACCTCCTACCAGTCTTGTGAACAGTTGCAGTGAATATATCATAATATTCATTTTATGGGGGGATAAAACTGAAGAAACAATTGAAATGGACCCGGTACATAGTGTCTCTGGCTCTAAACATCATTACAGATACGCGGAATGTGACTGTACTTATTTAATACACTGAATTCCAAGTCTGTGCTACTTTTTTGCATAAAGTGATTTTTATGTTTGAAAAAATGCCAGAAATTTAATGAGTGTCTCCAGGGTTTATCAGTAGGAATTTTATGTCCTGAAACATACAGAGAAGCTTTCATTTGTGCCAGAATGCTTGATGGTCCAAGGAATTGTGTAGGACAACGTGGAGAGTTACTGAGAATTTAATGGAATAAGGATGGAATCAAGAACACAAGAGAGGTAGCATGTGACAGGCACATTAATTGTGTGTGGGGACAGGCATGTTTCTTCTCCCGTATTTCAGGACTCCAGGGTCCGGCTTTGGGTTTGGGTTCTGTCAGTGACTATTGATATTGATTGGATATAGGAAATGAGGAAGAATGGGTGGGGGCCAGAGAGTGGGAGAGGGAGCATAAAGTAGGCAATGGGCAAACATCTTCAGGTACTTTACAAAAGAGGATAACTGAATGACCAGTACATAAATGAAAGGGCACACAACTCTGTTAGTCCGTAGGAAAGTGCAGATTAAAACTGCAATGAGAATATTACACATTCAACAGAATGGGAAAAAAGGACAGAATGGACCAAGTGTTAGCAAACATGTGGACAAATACTCATACATGCTTGTAAATTGCTGTAGTCAATTGGAGACTGTGAGGTAGCCTGTCCAATAGGACCTGGCCATTTTCCTTGTAAGTAAATGCTCAAGAGAATGTGACCGTGTGTTTACCAAAAGATGCGTATTATTGTGTTTGTAGTAGTAATGTTCAAACTGCACCTTATCCAAATGCCCGTTAACAGGAAAATGGATAAATAATCTTTGATATCTTCATACAATGAAATATTTTATGTCACTGCGAATGAACAACTTTTTCAACACACAGCTACATTAGTGTATGTCAGAAGTGTAATATTAAGAAAACGAAACCAGGTACAAGAAAGTAAATGTTACAAATTTCTTTTAATTAAATATGAAGATACATAAAATTGGTGATGTTGGACTTGGGGATGGTAGTAACTCTGGACAGGAAGTGTGACTGAGAAAGAATATGGAGCTGGTGTGGAGGGAGATGGGGGTTTGTTCTGTCATATTGCCATTTTATTGTGTTCACCTGTGTTCTTGTTACTGAGGTGGGTTTGGGAAGATCCATCGATCTCTGTATTTGAGTATAATTTTCTCTGTGTACATTTTACTTAAAAAAAAAAGTTATTGTGTGACTCCCAGCAAGATAAATGTAGCAGAAGCAGGAAACAACACATAGGAAAAAATTTTTAAAAATCCTTGTCAACTTTTAAAACTAGAAATAGGAAATATGAGCTTGTATCCATGCATTCATTTCATGATAAAAGCAAACAAACTGAATCAGTGTTATCTGAGTTTTTTCCCTCCAACTCTGGGAGTGTTTAGTAACATGTATGCGCAACTATCTGGACTCTAAAGCAGGAGTGTGGCATTCAGTAATGTGATTCAAAACTCGCTTTTATATTTTGAGGCTATAGTTGACATATACATTTGTTATTGACTGAATGTGTGCCCCCTGCCCCTACTCACTGTTGTAGCTCTAACCCCAAATGTGATGATAGTTGGAGATGGGGACTTAGGGAGATAACTAGGGTTAGATTAAGTAAGGAGGGTGGGGCCCTCATGGGGGGATTAGTGGTCTTATAAGAGGGTGAGAAAGATTCTTTTCTTTGCCATGTGTAGACATAGCAGAAGGCGGCCATCCACAAGCCAGGGAGGGAGCCCTCACCAGAACCCCACCATACTGGTCCCCTGATCTCAGACTGCCAGCCGCCACAACTGTGGGAAATAAATTCCTGTTGTTTAAGCCACCCAGTCTATGGGCTTTTGTTATGGTGGCCTGAGCTGACTGAGACACATTTTACTAAAGGATTTAATGGAAACACTAATTAAGGAGCTGGTTAGAAACAGGAAATTAAACTTAAATTAACATTTTCTTTGGGCAGCACATGGAATTAATTGAAAACTTTGCTTCAGATTTAAAAATTCTACATGGCAGCACTGATTCGGTTCACTAGCTCTGTATAGACACGGTCATGTCACTAGATGCTGCCAAGTTTCCATAAGGCCGTAATTACTAATATTACTTACGGTGATCCTGGGATGTTATTGGTGTGTAATTTACATACTCATCTTCAGGACCTGTGGGAGTCCCAGGTTGATGCCCACACACTCAGTTTGTATGGGTCCTGGGTGGCCCCACTGTGGGGTATCACTACATGTCCTTGGTGCCTGAAGTCAGATCATATCAGGAAGGAATACCATGTCCCATCGACATCATTGCGTCTCCTTGAGACCATCTGTGTTTTCCACCGGCCACTCAGCACAGCAGGGTGCTGGCAGCTAACCAAAGGCATTTGCTCACTTATATAATGAAACCCCGGAAATGGTGAAGACATTCCTTAAGAGAGCTGTTCCTCCCTACAGGTGTTAGGTATTGTGGCTCTCTTAGAAGGGTTCAGCAGACGTGTAACTATAAGTTGTCTCTGAAGCTGTCTGCAGATGCAAGCGGGCATGAAGACCCCCGCTAAAGCATCTCTGCTTCCACGGGGCATGGTCTAGGATGCTGTGACCTCTGTAAGTGTCCTGGGGAGCAGGCGATGCAGTGTTCCTCTAAAGCCCCATTTTTGTCCGCTGACCCCCAGTTCTCTAGCTGTCCTGTCATTTTGTTAGAAGGGTTGGGAATTAGCCATTGTGACCTACTTAATACTCAGGGATCAGCTAAAACTTATTAGTCCTTCATTCTGCTTCTCACTGATCAGAGGAGACAACACATTCTGAGAAGCAAACCTTATTGTGTTGGGAGCTCATGACTGACTTTTAATTAGCTATGTAATAATAATAACCTAACATTGATTAAGATACTCTGTGCATCAGGCACTAAGTGTTTTAAATCTTACATAATTCTCCCTTAAATCCTAAGGGTTACTTGGCATTATTATCACCCCAATTCCAAAGTGTGGTGCAGCTAATAAGTGGCAGAGCTGAGATGTTTAGATAGGAGATGTCTCCCCCATAACATATGTCACACGTGGTGCCTTTGGATGGTGCCATGGCCCTCAGTTTCCCGGGTACCCACGTTTGCCCCAAAGCACAGACGTTAACCTCAGAGACACAGTTCGAATTTTCTGATGTAAGTCAGGTTATACATGTTCGAATAATCCAGAATCATATTTAGAAAGAGGAAGGCTTAGTTCCCTATGTCGGGGGCGGGGGAGTCTCCTATGGAAAAGACCCGGATGGTTCTTACATCCAGGACCGTCTGTATGTAACCCTTGAATCACAGGCCCGCACAAATCTGTAACCTCTAGTTTTTAAAATAGTTCTGTATTCATGAGAGTGACTGTTTAAATTAACTTTATCCCTTGGCGTTCTGGCACGCTGCAAAAAAATTAAATAAATTCATTAAATGAATTGACGTAATGCCCACTCCCGCTTTGCCTTCCTCCTTCAAGGAAATCATCTTTCTCCCTAGTTGCAGAAAATATTTTCCCCTTTTTCTGTTAAGAAATAGATTAGTTACATTTCATCCTCTTTTGTCGCTCTGTGGTGGGAAACCGTTGTGTTGTTAGTTCTGCCCCCCGATGTGTGCTCCTTGGCTAGCACACGGGCCTGACAGTCTTATTAGCTCCTGTTGGTCTGCTCTCGAGAATGTGGTTACCGTCAGCTCCCTGTTGGGATTTAAATCACTTTGATCCCTGAAAGGCTGTCTAGCACAGATCTCAGAAACAACTTGGTAGCCTGTGGGGGTGGCACAGGCCCCAGTTAATATGACTCAAATGGACCTTCCGTGGAGCTTCCTCTTCTCTCTCTCTTTGCTTCCTTTCTCTCTGCACTAACCGTAGTTACATAAAGGTTCAATTAACATTAGTTTACCACATGCTACTTTGAGACAATATAGGGACTGCAAGTCCTGCTGACTTTTCTCCCCAATATACATTCATGCATCCCCTCCAGCTCCTTCCTGCTGGAACCCCAATGTTGTTCATGTGTTCACTTTCTGCACACGCTCCAGAGGGTGTTTGCTTCATCCCCACGCCGAGAGTGGTTTGGTGGACACGTTGGGGTGAAGCCAACCATCACTGGCCCGGTCTTTCTCACCAGTGGGAATTGAAATCATCGGCCAATGAAACAGCAGGGGTGCCGCCGCAGAGTTTCTGGGAGAGGCCTTTTCACTGCAGAGAAGACCCCCTTCCTCTTTGGAATGCCTGGTGTCCAGACGTCTGGACTGGAATTGCTGTGGATGTATTTGGTTTCCAGGAGGTCATAGCCTGAGGATTGAGGTAACCCACCGAGAAAGGCACAGTAGGGAGAAGATGAGGGCCTGGTCCCCAATGGCATTATCGAGCCGCTGGGGTCACACTAGTCCCGGAGTCAAGGCTCTCCGGACTCTGTCATTGGACGTGATGGAATTCCCTTTTGTTTGGACAGTCGCCTACTCTTTCTGAGCTCCACTTCCTCAGTCTATACTCCGCACAGGAGTACTAGGAGGATTAGATAACACAGTGATAATAATAAACATTTACTGGCCCGTTATTAGACACACGATTGTGTTATACACTTGGCATGTTTCAATGACCTAATGGGCCTGCAAAGGCGTCCATGATGAAGAGAAGTTGCTTTCTCTCCTTTTCTTCCCTGTTCACTAATGCATTTGGTGCCGTGGAGAGAATAAGCATGAGATACTTGTAGGCCCTTGTTTTTAAGAATTCCTAATGAGTTAGGAGGGAGCTGGTTTGGGAGTCTGTTTCCTTTATAAGGAATCATAGTGAGTAACATTAGAAAACATGTAAGTGACTATGATATGCTGATAAACGAAAGTAACATTTGAGGCAGGATGGGCAGTCAGTTTGGGAATAGGGGCCTCAACCTTGGAGGGTCTTGAAAACTAGGCAAAGTGGATTGGACCTGATACAACATAACAGTTGGGGCCATTGGAAGTTACGGACTCAGGAGAAAATATTTCAAGAAGGTAAGTCAGAGTGAGGAGAGACTGAAGTCACATAAATTGTTTTGGAAGCTGTTACGATGTAATCTAGGTGGAAGGGGAAAAGGCCTAGATTATGTTTTTCCATCACCTCCCATTTCGTCAGGCCTCCAAAAGCCCCAACGAAAAAAATGCATTTTATATTTTTGTGGAAGGCCTGTTGATATTCCTGGTAATAGCCTGAGAAAATTCAGGATGCTCGAATGACTTCTAGATCACAGGGGCAGATCAACTCATGTCCAGTCCTGGTTGAAAATTATTTATATCCTTTAAAATGGTCTTACTATATAAAGAATTTTAAACCATTTAGCATTTATAGCGACTGTCAGTTATAGTAGATGATTCAAATGGGAGTGTCCCTTCTTTGTCACTGTTAACAAATGGGGAGTCATTTCACTGTATTTAGAAATGAAATCGTCTCTGGATTTACTGATTTGGAAAACCTACTGATCACTTAGAAAATGTTTTCATACTTTTCATTTTTAAGTGAAGATTTCTCCTCTTCGCCCCACCCCTGCATTTATTGATGTGGCTGTAAATGGTCTTCTGTTCCATATCAGAGAAAAAAACAGGCCCCCGTAGCTCAGGTGACATTTTCTCTGGTTAACGGCAAGTAGAAATGTGGAGAGAAAATACCTAGAAAAAAGGTCTCTGTATCAGGTAACAATGGAGTGGTTTAAGAGAACAAGCCCTAGCAAATCATAGATGGAAACAACAGAAAAGAAACAAGGAAGAGGTAATGACATGCTAGATGAGACCAAGACAAAGGCTGGGCCACTCATTCCAAGTACAGACCGGAAAAACGCGAATGAATGCAAGGTCAAAACCAGAATTGTCCTGTAGGACCTCAATTTCAGGAAACAAATCAGATGAGACCTGGACGTTGTCATGAAAGGTTATTTCTTGCCCTCTCATCAGGTTATTTTTATTGTGTTGTTTGATTGATTGTCTTGCATGTACAAAACAACAGAAGGAAACCAGGCAAAATTACCGGCCACAGATTTAAATATAATGTGAGTCTGAGATTAGCATTTTGAATACTCTAAATCAGAAAGTAAAGTTTTATTAAAACATCAGAGTCCCCATCCCCCACCTCCCCTCTGTGCCATTATCGCAAGAGTTTTAAGAATTATGCAGAATTAAAAAAAAAAAAAAAAGACTGCTATGTTGGAACTCTCTTTTTGAATTCATCAGCCCTAAGGTTTAAATGCATGGCATGACATGCACATTTTAAGCACTTTTTTTGGAAGCTAATATCCCACTGACCAACTGAATTTTAATCCATTCTGTATATCTTTATTAAGAGCCTTTGTGTGTGACATGCAGGGTATTCCCCTGTCCTGTGGTTTTCAGCAGCAGAGATTGTTGACCAAGCTACTACCAAGATATCAGCTGGCTGTGGGTGTTGTGGGTGGTGAGGGACATGAGCTATAAACCCTCAGTGGGACTTGTCAGCTGTCAAGGAAGACTCTCTTCCTTGAGAGTCCCTGGGCAGATAAAGCTGTATGTGTAAGAGACATGAGGGAGGGCAGGCTTCCCCCAAACCGTAAACCTAATTTGGGAGGAAGTTAGCAGGTGAAGGAGTGAATGGGCAGAGATGGAGCTGCATAAGTAAGACCCGCTTTTCCTTGTTGGTAGAAAGGGGGTGAGCAGACCTCTAGCAGCACAGATCTGTAAGGATATTCGGCACATGGGCCAGAAGAAGCCAGTGAACTTTTTTCTTTTTCCTCATCAGACTCGTTGCCTGATTTCCTTCAGGCAATTCTTGATTGTTGTTAATCTTTGGGCTCCTGAGAGGCAGCTTTTGCTCTGCTCTAGTACCTACGTCTACGGTGCATTTCTCTCCCTGGCAAACTGAGAAGCCTCACGCCAAGTCTCAGTTTCCAAGAGGAAGTTGATTATTCTCCGAGGAGAACACTCGAGGAAGAGAAGCCTTATAGTAAAAAGAATGGATGCACTTTCTCATTTTGAGACATACTTAGGAGCCTCAAGAGGCAACACAAAAATTCCCCAGAAGAGAAGTAGAGAAAAGAGGAGGGCCGGAGATGGGCCCCTTTCTCTGCAGGCACCTTATCAGTGTGCCATCGGTGGAGCGGAGTCGAGCTGCCATTGGGTGTCACAGGCTTTCCTTCCAGTGGGTTTCATTTCATTACATGGTTCATTTAGGGCTTCCTTGCCTCACCCAGGGAGACCCTGAGGGACAGAGTGAGTCTGTTCTCCTCACTGTACAAACATAGCCAAATCTGATGGGCTCCGGACTGAAAACATCTCGGTCCTCTGATAATGGCTTTAGTGTTGGCTCTATCTCAGGCCACATGGACGTGGGTACCTGGGAATAGAAGAGTACTGTCCCTGCGTCAGTAGCACCTTGGATTGTAATTCTGGTTTTAGGTACTTCTGTATGCTCGTCTGCTTGAAAAGGGAAGATACAGAATACGGAGGGGAAAGGGTGAGAAGACCCCAGTTTGAGTTCTGGTATGTTAGTCAGTAGCCATATGATCTTGGAAGAATAGTTGATCTCAGCTTCAGATTTCTGAATTCTAAAAAGGGGATGTATTTTAAAAAAAAGTCTTATTATAGCACTTACTAGGTGTTTGCTTCGTTCTCAGTGCTTCACGGATATCAGCTCATTCAATCCTCACGAGAAAGTTGTGAGATAGACACTCTTTTGACTGCTCTGCTGGAACCCTACCACCTCAGAGCGTGTAAAGTAAATATAATGTGAGTTAGGTGCCCCTTTGTGCCTTCCACTTGTTGCGTCAGGGGGACGCTCTGTCCACGTGGCACCCGGACACTGACTCCACAGTCAGCAGGAGTAAACTTGGGAAGGCCTCGCCAGCCCCCTTGGTTGAACAATAGCTGACTCGACAGTGGAACGCATGAATAGGATCACGTAGGTTGCCCTGTGGCCATAGTAACCTCTTGTACATTGTGAAACTGCCAGAATCATGTCCCCCTGCCTTCTACCCTAGATAATTACCCTGAAATTTCTGATGCATTGTCTTCATGTTGCTGATTGTAATCGCTGTGGCCTAGCATTTTTTCCCGTCTGGTAATCTATTGGAAAAAACCCATATAATTAGTGTCCTGGGGGAGCCCTAGTCGGAACTCTCTGACAGGGATGCTCGCTGGACACACCTGAAGCCAAGACGCTATCTTGGTTCCCTTGGAAACACTCTTCGGATGGTGAGAACTTGCTGTTGCTCTTTGTCTTATTTTGCTTTATTTGGTCTGTCTTACTTATTGCCTCACTTAATAAATAATGTTTTGCTGCGTCAACTCCATCTCAGTGTGCAATGTGAATGCGTATTCGACACCCAAATTCTATGGCCACTTAAAATGGACACACGTGCTGCTACAGGGACTCTTAGGAGGATGGAGTAAGAATCAAGTGTGTCCTCTCACCCTCCACTTACTGCTCAACCCCCAGGGTGCAGCCCCTGGTGTGAGAAGGCACCCCAGGGCTGTGGCTTTGCTTCCTGGGGAGCAATGGCCTGGCCTCCTAAAATGAGAAATGCATTCTGGAACTAGACCCCGGCCTGGGAATCCAGCTTCATTCTTTTATGAACAAGATTTTAAGGCACATAGGAGATGGGGCCCCTTCCACACAAGGTCCTGGAGAAAGGATAAGTAGTCTTCTTCTTGATGGTGTCATGGAAGCTAGCACACGAATGAGCTACTGGAATGTAAGGCCAACATCCTCCCTCCATCTAGCGCTCCTTCTTTGGGTGGTCTAGTAACTTCAATGGAATGGATCAAGAAAAAACAAATAATGTGCTGTCGAAGAGCTCACACCCAGATAGAATGTCAATTTGTGAAAACAGATGTGTGAAAATGGATAAGAGAAGAGGTATTCAGATATGTGCATGATGAACCAGAAGAGGCTTCTCTTCTCTTCTTCCTTCTTTTCCCTTTTTCTGAGAAGAACACAACGAAAATTTCAGGAACTGAACACAATGAAAACTTACTTCTCACCCACATGATAGGCTGGCAGGCGCTCCCTCGGGCAGCTCTTCTCCAAGCAGTGACTCAGATTTCCACTTCCTTGAGGGTTGTGTGTGGGAGACACTTACTGGAACGGTCACATGGCTCATCTAACGTGAGGGGAGGCTGGGAAATATACTCCAGCTGTTCAAGGAGGAAAAGAGAAATGGCTTTCAGTCACTAACGAGTCTGCTACAGGGAGCTAAGGTAAATAACCGGGAACAGAGGTTTGCTTACTGTCTCTGTAGAACTTTTTGTTTTTTCCAAATTAAAATGGTTTTATTTATTATACTGACAGTCATTTCATTTTTCTTTATTTCATTTTTCTTTATTTATTTAATTGGGAGTGACAGGGGTTAGTAAAATTATAGAGGTTTCAAGTGTACAATTCTATAATACATCCTCTGTATATTGCATTGTGTGTTCGCCACCCAGAGTCAGTTCTCCTTCCATCATCGTATATTTGACCGCTTTCACCCATTTCTTTCTCTCCCTGACCCTCTGACCTTTTGGTAACCATCATCCTGTTATTTGTGTCCATGGGTTTTTGTGTGTTTGCCCTGTTTGTTGTGTAGAGCATATTTTTGTCCCTAGTGATTTTTCCATGCTCCCCTCTGAGAACGTAGACGTTCTCCCCAGTTCCATAGAGCTTGGCAGCACCGCCTACTGGAGGAGGAATGCACCTCCTCTCCCCCTTGAAATGGAACATGGCTGTGCTATCTGCTTTGGTCAGTGAGATGCAAATTATACCTCCTCTTGGCAGAAGTTTAAAGAACCCTCGTGTGTTTGGCTTTTGCTCCTCTCTCTGTGCCACAAGCACAGCATGTGTAAAACATAGCCAGTCTTTCAACCTGTTTGCTGGAATGTGAAGACCTGTAGAGCCGACCGATAACAGCTGAATGGAGTTGATGGTTGCCGCAGCTGTGGCCAACCCACTGCCTCCATCACCAAACAGGAGCAAGGAACTGTTTGTTATGAAAAGACACTGAGATTTTGGAATTGTTACATCAGCAAAGCTGACTAAAAAAGCCGTCATTTAGGCACTTGTGTAATTCCATTATAGGAGAGATCATAAAAAAGTTGCCACAGGCAGAGGAGTGAGACAGAGAACCTGAAGCTCTGTGTTTCTTCGAGTGGCTCTCACAACTGACAGTGGTATGATTTGAGATCTGTATGAGGCCCTCCACTTATTCTCCAAATATCAGCCAGATATTGGCTACTGGTTTGTGTGTGTGTGTGTGTGTGTGTGTGTATTCCTTCTGCTGTTTCTAACTGTAGTGAAATTTCTAGCAGTAAAATTACTAGTTAGAAAAATGAACATGTTGTTTTTATGTACACATGGTAACTCCAAACAAACAAGTATATAATGTGAGGGAGGGTTGGGAAGGCCTGGGAGGGGGAATGACCTGACATGGTCTTGCATTAACTTAATAGCGCACACTAAATGTTGATGAAATATTTGGGGCACCTTGAGGTATTGAAGGCAAAATTTTGAGCAAGTGGAACCCCAAATAGTTCTGTTTTAGTAAAGGATGAAGAGTAGGAAATACAAGGGAGGTATCTGGGACTAGTGGACGTTGGCCAGACCACTGGACAGGGAATAACGTAAGGACAGGAGGGGAGGCGCAATGAGTAAGTCAGAAAGACTGTGTGTCGTGTCACAGGAGTTCTTTATGGCTCAGCCTAATTACTATTGTTGGAAGAGTTTCAAAAGCCTTTGGATTTGTGCAGTGATAAAACTTGTGTGAAAGTGCAATAATTCATTCGCTGTAGGTTATATGAATGGAATCGTTACTGAAGATACACATTTGTTACTGTTATTAGATTTATTAAAAAATCTCGGCTACATGCTAGACAGTAAAGTGATGTCCTGCTGGCCCACTTGCTTTTTAAAATGACATTGGAGAATGTAGTGACATGGCTGGGCTTGGACTTTGTTACGATGTGAGGTTCAGTTGAGTCGTCAGCCATCTGAAAGACAACACATTGGGTTGGTGGGATGCTGTTTGGTGTTGGGTGGGTTTCAGGTGGGACTCTGGGTTATGTACAAGGTTGGATGCTCTTAGTGGTTGCAAAGAACACAAAACTCAGCTGGACTGGCTTAAACAATAAAGGAACTCTGTTGGTGATATTTCCATACACACTGGGGCCAGGTCAGCTTCCAGGCGGGGTTTAATGTAGGCTTTGTCTCACTTTCTCGGTGATTGTCTCACGTGTTGGCTTTACTCTCAGTCTGGTCCCCCCAGACTGCCAGCAGTAATGGGGCTGAGTGCTTCTTCATTCACCTTCAGGGGGAGAAAGGCACTTGCTCCCCATATTTCTCTAGCAGAATTCTTAATCTTGTCTCTCACTGTTGCCACCTGACGCTGTCATTGGCCAGGGAAATCCATTGTTTTCAATTGGCTTTTGCTCATGTCTGCAGCAACCACCATGAGCAAACGAATGGGGTTGTATTCCTGGCTTCTGTCATCCAAACTATAATGGGGGAAGGAGTAGTTCCTCAAGGAAACATTCACTAGTGGAGGACACATCGGGTGGGGTGGGTCCTGGGCAAACAACAGATCAGTGTCCTGTATGATGACATGGGCTCTGTGCCTGACTCAAATTTCCAGGCTAGTTCAGGGAAGTGGAGCCACTCATGGCTTCAGTGTCAAATGGATAAGCTTTTTGGCGTCATTCATGTCACATGCTAGTGCGAGAACTTGGATAAGTTTTATGAATCTTGTGAACCTCAGTTTTCCCATCTGTAAAAAAGAAATAATCTGTATTTCCTTGACACTTGGACATTAGTGCTTTCTAGATGCACCACTGACTAATGAACAGCACAGAAAAAATAGACTCTACATGAAAGGCTCTTAACAATTGTAAGGTGCATCCCAATTTCAGAAGATGCAAACTATTTTTTAACGAAGCTGCATCTCAGATCTGACGCTGTGATAATGGTAAGGCTTGACTTTGGGGTTCTAAAGATCAGAGAATGTGGTATATGGTAGGCAAAGAAAAGAAGGTCATCTTTATCTATCTTACTTGACCTTAGTTGTTTTGGTGAAGGGCTAGCCTCTTGATTTTAGCGTTTAATTTTTTTTCTCTCACATTAGGTTTGAGTCTTTGGGCAAATACTTCTGCGTTTTCACTTATAAAATGAGGGTCTGGATTAGATGATCTCTGATGTCTCTGGCCTCCATTTTATAGCTGTGAGTGCTGGCACCGACCCACATTCCTAGAACTAACATGAAATACAAGCAGCCTCTGAGATTCAGGGGGCAAGTGGCTGAGTGATGGGTGAGTGGCCTTTTCCTTCTGTATCATGCTCAGTGGTGGCTCACAGACCTGTGGAAGCCACATCACTCTGTCTGTTTGGCGGGACTGCTGGCACGAGAACCTCACCTCTGAACAAACCCATGTGGAACACTTGCCGTGCATCTGCCACTCTAATTTATACGTTAGAGGATAAGGCTGACCGGAAAGGCCATGGAAATGACTGCAGGGTTCCCGTTTGTTCAATTACAGTGTCTCTTTCAGAAAAGTAAGTTTGTCGTTAAAGGTTTTGAGTATTCACCCTGTTTCCTGGAAAAGGCACATGTTGGCCAGGAAACTGGCAAAATGAAAATGGGTAACACTTGGAAAACATCAGCACCTTATCCTCGAAACAGTTATTTTCTAGAGTCATACAAGTTTAAAAAGCAGAGTGTCAAAACTGGCTGCAAGGAGTCTGCCCTTATATCCATTACCAGAAGTTACATACTTAGAGGGGAAACTTGTGCCCTTTTTCCTCATCCCATTCTGCTTCACACCGTTGCCTGTCTATCTGCTGAAAGTGATAACTCACTTTTTTCTCCATCTGTTTCTTTTTAATAATTAGCCCCATTTTCTAACCATGTACATTTAAAGTAAGTTAGGTACTTTGGGAAATGAAACTAGTAGTTTCAGTCCAATACTCTCTCAGGAGGTGCCACCAAGCCGCGATTTACCAAGGACTGTATGTGACGCAATGTTATAACTGTATCAAACAGATCCCGAAGAGTTAGTTCATCCTTCTGGAAAGGGAGAGAGGAAGAAACCCTTTCTTCAAAATGATGATCTCGGGCCCTGTGTTAGGTAGGCATTTTCATGTACGTTGATGTGCTTGATAGCAATACTGTAAGACATGCGTAATTAGCCCTGTTTCTGTTTGAGGAAATGAAGTTTCGGATGGAGTTTAAAACTCATAGCCAACAAATGAAAAACCATAATTATAAATATGCATATTTGGCTGCACAGCTGATTATCTTTCTTCTTAACGCACTGTGCCAGTCTAGAGTTTCATCTTATAAGAATCTTTGTTGATCATTATAACAACGACATTAATTGAATATTCAATCTGTGTCAGGCTCGATGCCAAGCAGTTTATATGCATTATTTTATTTCATTCTCATAACAAACACTTCATATCATTGTCTTCATTTTAGAGATGAAAGAACAGAGCTGGCGAGAAGCGCATTCTCTATTCAGTCTTGCCACACTATAGGCAGAAGTTGTTTAGAAACCAAAATGGAAACCTGATCATGCCAGTCTCCTGGATAAAAGGCTTTGAGTGGCGTCCTCTCCTGCAGCCCCATTTCGCCCCACTTCCCCTCAGCTCTCGGCTCTGTAGCCACCTTCATACACCAATGGGGTCCCCTTTGCCGGGAAGTTGTGCTCACAAGTCTGTTCACCCTCGTCAGCAGCTGAACTCTTGTTCATTCTTCAGGTATCATAGCATTGTGAGGGAGAGCTTCTAATTCCAACATGGGACTGAATCCAACTCATAATTGTAATTGTATCATTTTTATGATTGATGATTTGATTACTGTAAGATCCATGAAGACCAGGTACTTTACTTGCTTCTATCATCATCCCGAGTGCCAGGCACGTTTTCTAGTGGGGATATAATATGTTTGTTGAATGAATGAATGACTAGGACTGAAAATAAATGATTTTTTTTGTCTGATTCAGAGCTCTCATCAATAAAATATATTGATGCAGAAATCGGCTCTGCAGCAGGCCGATATGTAAAGTATTAAATATTTTATTTTCTTTTTCCTAAATTCCTTGAAATGAATCCATTTGGGCGACAAGGGTTAAAGCCATCAATGAATGTGTCCTGATTGAGAGGGGCGGGGAAGTTCTTTGGAGAAACTACAGAACTTGATGTTACCTTTGCCTTTCACTTCTAAAGCCTAAACCAGGCATAAGAAAGGAAAGCTATGGGAGGAAGTATGTATTGGCTCAGTGAGATGAGAGAAGGGAGTTTGAATTGAAAGTCAAGTAAGGAAAGTTCGGCCACCAATCAGAGAGTGAAATGTTGGTATGGCTTGTTCTGCACTCACCTCCAAACCCTTGGGAGAGGACCACTGACCTCTTCAGGCCATGGGCACTGAGAAAAGATGACAGTGTCACCTTACACAGTGCCATGGTTGCCTAGGAAATGGTCAGTATGGCAGAAAAAGACTTGTGCCCCTCCGGGTGGGAAAAGCAGAGTGGAGACGACTGCATGGTGTGGCTAGGCAGATGGGCCGAGTATAGCCTTAGAGAGAGCACCCCAGTGGGGACAGAGAGCACTTACGTAGCCCCCAGAGGCACAGACCTGATGCTGAGAGCTGGTGGTTTGAAGAAGCCTCACAGGCTTGGCATGGGAATGCAGGCACAAATAGGAGCTTGGGTGCTGCCCAAGCAGCCCAGATGGTGGACAGGCCGGCCCCTGGCCTCTGCCTGGGAGAGTGCAGACAACTGAACGACCTTCATGGAGATGAGCACTGCTGTGACTGTGAGTTTGGATGTCCCGTGGTGGGTCATCATGGCTCTTAGTGCCAACAGGCTAGGACTGGTTAGGATGAGGCAGTGGACCTACCCACTGACCCCCCACAACGTTGCCAGGATGGGCAGGAAAAGGAAGATCTCAAGCTTTGGTTACAAAATGGCCAGGTTTATCTGCAAGTGACTAGAGAAAGTTTTCTTAGGGGAAGTGAAGGCTGAGGTAGAAATTAAGTTCAATTAATGGGAAAAAATATATATATCGTTTTGCACACTGAGTTTATGGTTTGTGAGAAACTGTACCTCCTGAAACTCAGTTGTAGTTTTCCTTTTCAAACATATTTTATGATAATTAAATGGCCATGCATTTAGGTTGTGTGAAGTCTCTGTGGCTAAATCATGCTCGGCCCTTCCCCATATCCCAAAGGAAATGCACTTTCTGTGGTTCCCATCACTGAGTTCTGTGGTGATGATTACCTATCAGCCCAGTAAGACAATGGGAACCGCGTAATTCATGGGGAGTGGGTTAGCTGGCTCCCCTAAAGTCAATTACCAACAGAAAATGAGAAACACTGCTTTGTATTATTTTCCCATATAACCTGGTATTATTGCCCTGACGATAAACTGCCTCAAATTCCAATTTACCAAACCAGAATACTCTAATAAAAGCAAGATCTGTCAGGTGGCCAGATTTAGCCTTTTCATTACTTCAAATCACTGGCAAATGCAAACATTTTCTAAGTAGTAATATTTTCATTTCACATTCTGTTCCAAGCTGTAACTGGGGAGGAAGACAAGACCTTTAGTCCAGTTTTGCCCTTTGGAGTGTTGTCCATTTTGTTGTTTATCAGTGGTTTTTTTTTTTCTTTTCGTTTTTTTTTAATGTTTCCTCAAAACATAAATGACCTTTTAAGAGCAGAGTCTGAATTTTTGATATTTTGTTGAATGTTCTTTGAACATATCTCTACTTCTTCAAGGAATGAGATAAGTTTTCTGAGGTTGTTTGGCAAAATAGGCACATTTTTCATTTCAGATAACAATTGCTTGGTTTTGTTTCACTTAATTACTTACAGACTTTGTATTTTACGTGCAAACTATTAAAAGAAAGTAACTCTTGTCCTTTTCCCCCTTCTTCCCCATCAAGAGTGAGCATCATTTTGCGTTGGAGCGTGATTTGGGATTCTTGCTTCTTCTGGGCGGTGGAGAGGTATCCTATGAAGTAGTTTTAATGAACACTAAAGCATTTGTTCTTTCTTTGATTTTAGTACAGGTAGGGTAGCTTTTCCCCTCCAACCAGCAATGAGGAAATGTTGTAATACTCCATCAACAAATAATAAAGGAAATTTATGTTCACGATTGAATCAATATTCTTTAAACAGTGCTACCTTTGAGCCTGACTTATTTGTCTCCAGAGTCTCTATTGATCAAGTTTATAGGATAATCTCCCAACAGTTTCTGTGGAGACGCACTGCCAGATTGGGCGTGTTAGCTCCTGGAGTTTGAGCCAGATTTATATTTCATGTAAATGGCTAAAGAGACCCACTGCAGTGAAGTCAAATTACATGTATACTGTGAAGTTTTACCTGGCTGTGGCCCCTGATGAAAGAGATGATCCATAGCCAAGCTTAACTAAGATAGTTTAAAAAATTTATTTCATTATAGTTGGTAGAAAAATGTTGTTGTTTCTATTTAAAAATGCTCCATTGAAGCAATTAGATAGACTAAGTACTAAATCTAACATTTCTCTCATTGAATTTAATGATCACTACATAGGTTAACATGGATTTTATTAGTAATACAACGTGTAAGGGGGTGGCATGTTACGTAGGATTAAATATTAACGTCAGTTAAAACTAGGAGTTAGATATAACTCAAATGGTCCTTGAAAATCCTTTATATCTCAAATTTATATCAGTCTAGTCATTTTTCCTGTTTTCCAGACTCATATGGCCATCTCCTGTTACCACTCTGGTGGCATCACCGTCCCCTCTCCTTGGAGTTACTGCAGTTGTCTCATTATTTTCCTATTCCCGCTCTTTCATGTCATCAATCCGTTCTCAGCATTGTCACTGGAGGGACCTTTTTATTTATTTTTTTAGTAAAGTATAGTTGACATTCAATATGATATTTCATGTGTACAACATAGTGATTCAACGTGTATATCTTACACGTGATCACTACAGTAAGTCTAGTGCCCATCTGTCTCTGTACAATTATTACGATATATTGACTCTATTTCCTGTGCTGTACGCTACGTCTCCATGGCTTGTTTATCTTATAACTAGAGGTTTGTACCTGTCAATCCCCTTCACCTTTTTCACCCTTTCCTCCACCAACCCCTTACCCTCTCGCAACCATCAGCTTGTTCTCGATATCTGTATGTTTCTGTTGTTTGTTTATTTTGTTCTTTAGATTCCACATACACATGAGATCATATGATAGTTGTCTATCTCAGTCTGACTTATTTCACTTACTATAATACCTTCTAGGTTCATCCATGTTGTCACAAATGGCAAAATTTCATTCTTTTTCTTTTATGGCTGAGGATATTCCATTGTATATATGTACCATTTCTTCTTTACCCATCCATCCATTGATGGTCAGTTAGGTAGCTTCCATGTCTTAACTATTGTAAATAATGCTACAGTGAACACAGGAGTGCAGATATCTTTTTGAGTTAGTGTTTGGGTTTCTTCAGATAAATACCCAGAATCATAAATACCCTGAATGGCGGAATCATAAAGTATTTCTATTCTTAATTTTTTGAGAAACCACCATATTGTTTTCCATAGTCACTGCACCAATTTACAGTCCCACCATGCAGTGACACTTAAAAAAGTCAAATCATGCCACTCCTCTGTGTAAGCCTCCAATGCCTCCCTGATTCACATGAAACAGCTTTACAATGAGCTACAAGACCCTACATGACTTTGAAGATTAGAGACCCCTCTAATGGGGCAATGGGGGAAAAGGAAGGATGCCATCCTTGACATCAGATCCTGAGAAATACGGGATGTGAGAACAGAAACAGTTACAGAGAGAGAGAGAGAGAGAGAGAGAGAGAGAGAGAGAGAGAGAGAGAGAGAGAGAGAGAGAGAGAAATATGCAGGGGAGAGCCAGGTTTCAGCTAGGACAAGAAGTTGAAAGAAACTGGACATGTGTGCAGCTAGGGAAAAGCATCTAATGTCAGTGTGAGGAAATGTGCAGAACAACTGTTACCTCAGAAAGAAGGGGCTTTCTTCTCTTCAAATGAAAAGGTTAAATTGGGTTTGAATTTAATTGTTGAGGAATTCATGGTTTATGCTGGTAGGTTGAGTGCAGACCATGTAGTAAGCCAGAGGATTAAAATTCTTTAGAGGTGATAATTCATTCTTTTTGGAGTCCAACCAGAACATGTCATTTCATTGAATAACAGTCTTCTTATTCACGTCCCAGAAGTTCTCTTTCGGGGCTTTCTGAAGCCTGTTTAAATTCTGCCCCTTTTATCATCCTTATGTTCAGCTGGATCACCATACAGGGCACATAGCTGCGTTATACAGAATCACTCTACACCCTTGTGCTCTGGAAAGTGCTGCCTTCATGGTAGATGTTCAAAGGGATATTTTTGTATTAAGAGTCTTGAAGGAAAACTCATCTTCAACAAATATTTAAAAATAAAATCATATTCTAGCTATAACACTACATTGGACATTTATATTCGTGTTCATTGGTACTTTGGAAAAACAGCCTTTTTCTTTCTTTCCATGTTCTAATGCTAAATTTCTTCATTTCCTCATCACAAAACTGTTTTGTATGGAAACTAATCAAGCTATGAATTTTTCATAAAGCATGGCACCCAGTTATTTAAAGTTTATTGAGTCCATAATGTCCACTAGCCACAGGTAATTTTACATGAAAATTAGTTAAATGTTACAATTAATAATGATCTAATCTACTTTAAGAATTGCACATTGGCATTTCATGTATACCAGTAAATCGAAGAATTATTGGATATCTGCTGTCTCAACAGCTGATTTAAATAACTGTACAGGAAAAGTTGAGAATATATTGTTTTATGTAACTGTTTAGTTCTGTTTGAGGTGGTTTTAAAATACTGAAATATATTAGTCTCACCACCCTTTACTTTGAGAATGTCTTCATTGGTCTTACCTACTTAGAATGAAGTTATATAGAGTAAGAATTCATTATGTATAGATTTCCATTTTTATAGGCATATTTGTGAAAGAAAAAAATATTATGTTTAGAATATTTTTCCTGCCATGAAAGTAACCCATACAGGTAAGCAAAGTAATGAATAAATAATGAAAGTCTCTGGACTGAATTTTTTGGGGGAGGGCCCTTAAAGCAGAGATTGACAAGACGCTCATTAGATGAGTGAGTATGTGTCCTGGTAAACAAGCATTAATCACAATAAAGCATATACGTCAAGGTGCTGGGAAATTATACTGAGAGATTTATAGCTGAGTCGCTGGGGTTTGAGTGCAGCATAGAGACTCCTGGCTCACAGAGTGATTTGGCCTCCAGAACTTGATCGTAGATTATTTCATAATCAGCCAGATGTATAAGTTTTTTTTCTCCAGTAGTATGTCTGTTTCTGTGTTTGGGATCATGACACATCGAGAAGTAGAGATGACTTATAGCACCTCTTGACCTAAGTAGAATCAGTTCATCACCAGCTTTCTAATTACGGGCGTGACACATATGCAGGCCTGTGCTCTGTCCTCGCTCAGCATCACTAACTCCACCGTGTGAGGTGCCATCTCTCCTGCCCATCCTGGCCCACTTGCATTGGGTGGGGACTGTGGGTGGCAGGGATGTCGGCCAGGGCGAAGGAGGCTGTGTGGTCCACGTCGTGTTCTTCGGCGTTGCTGGTAGCCCTTATCAGCCTGGGTCCCCTCTCCTACAACCTTGCCCACCCTGCATTTGGATATAGGATCTACACATCCTAATGTAAATGCAATGCGCCATAACAAAAATAAGTGGTGGTCAGTGTTAGTATATGTGTAAAGCACATATATTCAAAATTACATCCGTCACTTAGGTCGCCAGTCCATAGGGAGCTGTAATGTTAAGGCATGGCGTCATGCAGTGGGAGGAGCATCAGGGGACGTGCTGCTGCACTAGACTGGTCTGGCCAGAGCATACACCGTGAGGAAAGGAGAGGTAGTAGCTGAGGTCACGGAGTAACCCCAGATCCTGCCGCATTTAGACCTTTAGAGTTTATTGTGTAATGTTTGGGAAGTCACTCAGAGGTACCAGCATGAATAATGATTACCTGGCTGGACTAGTATATATGCTTCTAGTTGTCATGAAGTGGAGGGAACCAACGTTATCCAAATGCCTATTTAAAAGGAACCATGGGAGTAAGAACTTCAGAGTAATAATCCTCCATCAGACATGACCACGGTCCAGAAGTCCTGTTCAGCCAGCTCTCTGCATTACCCCTCCCCCCCACCCCTACTCCCAAGAGCAAAAGTTAATGACCTACAGGCTGTAACACCAAACGTCACACAACTATTACTTTAAGGGCAGTAATTCTCATGCTGAACTAGACACACGAAATGCAGAGAGGGCTGTCCAGCATCCAGAAGACCCAGGCCACATGCCCACGGGTAATTAAATCAGAAGCTAGGAGAGGGCCCAGACATCTGTATTTTGTAAAGATACACATACAAAACTCTGTGTCTTTGGTCTACCTAAAAATTACTTTATTTCTGCTTTAGTAAGAACTTCCTGGGACATGTAGCACATTGTCATTTCTAGTGGCCATTTCCTCATATGATTTAACTGCCTTCTTATTATGAGTGTTCTTTGAAAAGAAGAATGTAACAACCTCTGGGGAAATCTTCGAAATTCTAGATGCCCTTATTGTTTCAAGGGCTGAATGAGAGTTTTCCCAGGTTTTGATCCATTAATTTATTTTTCCGAGGCCTTCGCTAGACAAGGAACATGCCACATGGGAGCTGACATTCAGATAAAATCACTACATGTGTTTGTTTGAAGGTAATTATTGAAGTAAACACAGTTGACATTATTCCAGTGTGCCAGGTGTAGGATATATGTATGTACAAATGTGTGTGTCTTGGGAACGGCAAGATGTCCTTGGTGTATTCAAAAGTTTGTAAAGAAAAATACTTGATATTTACATACTGGAAGAATAATTTTTTAAAAGCTTTTGCATCTTTATGACATCCTTGCAAAGCCTGAATTTGTGGGCACAAGTGAATTCCATCTGTTGCTCTTAAAGAAAAATGGACTTTGTCTTTGTTTTTTCAAAGCTACAATATGGGTGAAATAAAGTCCATACAGGTTACACATATGAATATGTACATACATATCTCTATATGTAGCAAGTCAGGCTGTGTGCATGCTAATAAATAATCAGCTTCATGAACTACTGACCTGTGATAGGTTCTCATTTCTGAACATTCCCTGATCAGGGGGCATTTCAGTGATTAAACCATGGGCGTCGCAGCCACACTGTTGGGTGAGAATCCGAGCCATGCCACTCATGAGTAGTGTGATTTGGGGAAATTTATTGAATATTACGTGTCTGTATTCATCCATAAGTTGGGGATGAATGTCATGGGGATGAATGTCCTACTTCATAGGACTGCTCTGTGGCACACGTGAGGTCATATATTTAAAGTGCTTAGATGAGTGTCTGGCACATAGGTGGATAATACTGAACAACAGTTTCTGTTATTCTGAAACAATCTGCAGTACAGGATAAGACATCATCTGTGACAGTCCCTTCAGTTAAAAATCAGGAAGTGAGGACACCACATGTCGACAAAAAGAACGCATAAGTTACTCTGCCCTCAACATGCATCTGCTTTATACACACTTGGATCCTTTTGCTCCATGCAGTATTAAGATTTTTGCCTTATGGTTTTCACATGATGGGAAATCCCATCGAATATTCTCTTCTCTATGACACTCAGTGGTGCAGCTGTGGTTGTTCCCAGTTGAGAATTCATCGCATTGTCTTTTGGCCTGGTTGTGTTGTCTGTTTTTCCCTGACTGTGGTTACATGTCGGTCTAGCCCACCTGACACAATGGGCCATATAGTGGGCATGTGTCTTCATTTCACTGGAAGAACCTGTTCTTTATCTTCTGCATGGTCTTCAGGTATTGAGGTCTTGAATGCGTATTTCTGCCCATTTTTTTACGTAGGTAATTGATAGAAAAAAGGCATCTGTCATATATCTGCTTTCTCTTGCCTTGTACTCAGAATTGACCACTTTACAAAATGTACTTCCCTCATTGTTTTATGGACCATCTGGTGACTAAGTATCTAGAGAGAAGGTGCTATCGATGAGACCTTTAGATACCAAATATCATAATTCAATGACATGAACCTTTAATGAAACCCTGGGAACCAGGAAGATGGATGAAGGAATCTGAGGCCAAGAAATGTAAGACTCCATCGTCAAGCTCTCCTGGTCACCTTTGCTCAAATTTTGCCACTTGAGGTAAAAAGGCTATGGCTTAAAGGTTTTGTTCACATTTTAGAACATCTACGGTAATGCACAGAACTTTAAAGTTACATGTTTTCTGGAGTTATTTCTAAGACATATTTATAAGGATTTAAACTCCTAGAAGGACCACAATGTGCCAGTGGGACAGTTTTTGTAAAACAGTCCTACTAGATTCTGTTTCTTTTTTTTTCTTCTTCTTCTAATCATAGCCATTTAATGTGCCATCAGCTGTAAAGAGTCATCCACTAATCTTGTCATTTGACACTAATATTTATGGTAGTGCTGGCAGCTTTTACAGAGTTATAAATAGGCTACCAGTCTGCTAATGGATATTTTATATCAGCATTGCATTTAGAATTTTAGTCAATTAGAGCTTCTTTTGTTACTTGCTCATAGAAAGTAAAAGGAACATATCATCTGTGGAGATTAATTATACTAACCCAAGGTTGTCTCCTTCAAACTCAATGAGAATGTCTTCTGATATAGAAGTAATACAGCCAGGCAAGGCAGTTTTCAATGTGATGCTGTAGAGACAGCCAAGCTAGTACAGAGAAATCAAAGTTGCTTTTAGCTGGAAAATTCTGTCATTTAAAACATTTTTTGGTTCTTTCTTAAAAAAAAAAGGATCAAATGGGAGCATGGATAACATGCTAATGTCATGGTGTCTAAGAGCTGATATTTTAATTTAGCTTGTATCATCTGTATCTTATAATCAATTTCCATGTTCATTATTACAAGAATAGAGTCCTCAGATTCCTCTTCAGCTTATCATAAAATTATTAATCACATTTTAAACACTTCATAAATCCCAACGCAGAGGAGTTGCCTTTTTATCAGTTGCACATGGAGGGCTGAAGGGCTGCAGAAGGTTCCAGATCCCAGCCATTTTTTTTTTTTTTTACCACCGCCTGTGTTTGCTTATCATTACATTTAATTCCTATAGTAAATAATGGGGGACTGTAAAACAGGTAATAAATCATTGGGAAACAATCCTCCTTGGCTCTCTCACATTTCTTCATGCCTGGAGAGGCACTGACAGCCTTTGTTCTGCATTTTCGCTTCAATATTTGTGTAGTCAACAGCCTTGGAGGTGGAGATAGTGTTTCCTTCTGGACCAAAAGGCAAGCATGAGCAGGATCCAATAGAATAAGGATAATGGCTACAGCTAGAGGAAAGGCTAGACAGTCATTCTCATTGCCCGTTATGAATGCTTCACTAATCTCAGTGTCCCGAACACAGCCTACCACATGTGCAGATACCACTTTATTCCTCTGTGGGAACTGGAAGTTGGGGAAATCAGGGCACACGCTGACATTCTGGCTTCTGCTGTCACAGTGATAAGCGGTCCTTTGTCTCTGATCCAGGAGTTTCATATCCAACCAGCAGCCATGAAACCATATATGGCAGGCTACCTATTTGCTTATAAGTAGAATTAAATAAATCTCAGACCCTTCACAGTTCCTGACCACTGAAAACCCTTTGCTTGGATCTTCTAATATTATTCAGTTAATATTATTATTTTAAATTTCTCCTCCATATTCCTTAGTTTTAAGATGCAGGATTAACCAGTGTATCTCCACTGAGCCTCATTTACTCATCCTCAAACTAAAGATAATTATACCTATCTTATGGCCTGTTTGGAGACTTAGATGAAATAATATATGCATGTAAGAAAACTTTTTATAAAGCAATATACTTGTCATAAGAATCTTGATTATGCATTCTCATGTTACATTTTCTGTTGTAATATACTACTGATGGTTGACATGTCAAGAATAGCTATAATCTGGTCATAAAAATGGCAGTGTGAAGTGAAACTCTTGAAATCTCTCCTGCAATTTACAACAAATTGAACAACTACAACTCCACAAAGGACTCCCTGCACAGCAGACAGGCAAGATGAAGAGGCTCACTACTGAATTCACCTAAAGGTGGGAGAATCGTGCAAGCGGGGTAGGAAGGGAGAAGTGTGGAGACAGAGCTGCGCGGGCGCAAGACACAGACCTAGCTCAGTGCTCCGAGCTTGCTGCATCCCGGAACTACCGCAGCTGCAGGAGAGGGAAGAACTCAGACTGCTAGGGCTCCGCTTATGGCCCATAGTGCTGAGGGGGCAGTATATAACAAGGCTGAACACAACGCTCACGGCAGAGACCTCACGGAGAAAATACTGAGGGACGAAGGCTGAAAACTGTGGTTTAAGCCCTCACTGCCGAGCAGAGAACGGAAGCCTTAGGCACTGAGACTAGCCACCCCCTCCCTACCCTCCCAGACCTCTCCCTGCCCCCCATGCCTGGTGCTAGAAGTGGAACAGTAGCAGGGTCAGATGATAAGAACAGAATATTTGCTGTTCTGAGAACTGTGGTCTGCAGACACAGATTCGTAGCCCAACTAGTTCCGCCAAAGGGGTGGGAGCTGTGGAAGCAGGATCGGCTGTGGTGGTGGTCTGGGCCACCTCTCACAACTCACCCCACCCCTGGCCCCACCTATCTGGGCGGATCCCTGCAGGAGTAAACAGAACTGCTGAAACATACGGGCTCTGAATCTGGTACAGAAAGAGCTTTGGAACTTCAAAGCTCTCTGCATCCCCACAGGGATGTGGCGCCCTATGACCCAGGCGAACTGTTAACAGAGGAGAAGCCCATCTCCCAGGGAATATCCCCACAGTGTGAGAAGCTGGAACAGTGCAGAGAAAATACAACACTACAGTGTGAGAGAGAAAAGGGTGCATTCAGACAGAAAATAAAATATTCAACCAACACATACTAGAAAATAAAAGAAAGACATTTTTCTATCACCCTATTGCAGAAGCCACTCCTGTAGATGTCTAGGAAGAGAAATAATAAATCAGTAATTGCCAGGAATAACTTAAGGGTAACCACTCACAAAAATTCCAGAACTGAAATATGTAGTGTAATAAACGAAGAAACAAAGGGAAATAGACAGCTCAGAAAGAAAGGGAAGAGTCTTCAGAAACTGAACTTAAAGATATGGAAATATGTGACTTAAATAACAGAGAATTCAAGATTGCAGGTTTTAAAAAACTCAACGAGATGCAAGAAAACACAGAAAGGCAGTTTAATGAACTCAGAAACACAATAAAGCACAAAATGAACATTTTACTGAAGAGATTGAAAATTTAAAAAAGAACTAAATGGAATTTCTGGAGATTAAGAACTCATTAGAAGAAATGAAGAATGAAATAGCTAGCTTAGGTAGTAGACTTGACCAGATAGAGGAAAGAATCAGTGACATCAAAGATAGAAACCTGGAAATGACACAGATGGAAGAAGAAAGAGATTTGAGACTTAAAAGAAATGAAAGAAGTCTATAAGAACTTTCTGACTCCATCAGAAAGAGAAATACAAGAATAATGGGCATACCAGAAGGAGAAGAAAGAGAAAGGAACAGAGAGAATATTTACACAAATAGTCAATGAGAACTTCCCAAACTTGTGGAAAGAACTGGATCCTTGAATCCAAGAAGCAAATAGAACACCTAATTACCTCAATCCCAACAGGCCTTCTCCAAGGCACATTGTATTGAAACTGTCAAAAAATCAACGACAAAGAAAGAATCCTCAAGGCATCCAGGGAAAAGAAGACGGTAACCTACAAAGAAAAGCCCATTAGATTATCATCATATTTCTCAGCAGAATCTCTACAAGCCAGGAGGGAGTGGAACCAAATATTCAAACTATTGAAAGAGAGAAATGATGAGCCAAAAATAATATATCCAGCAAAGATATCCTTTAGATATGAAGTAGGAATAAATACCTTTCCAGACATCCAGAAGCTGAGGGAATTTTCTAATACATGACCTGCGCTGCAAGAAATACTAAAGGAGGTTATTTGACCACCATCAACAGGGACAATTTGTGGTAACCAAAACATAAAAAAGGGGAGAGTAAAGGCCTAAACCGGAATATGGGAATGGAGAAGTAGGCATGCTGAAAAAAATGGAATACGCTAAATATCACTTTTTTTACATAAACTTAAGGGTAAGCACTCACGAAAATTCCAGAACTGAAATATGTAGTGTAATAAACGAAGAAACAAAGGGAAACATCATAAGGATGTGAAAAACCTATATGCTGAAAACCATGACATTTTTCAAAGAAATGGAAGAAGACACAAAGAAATGAAAGACATTCCGTGCTCATGGATTGGAAGAATCAACATTGTTAAAATTGTCATATTACCCAAAGCAATATACAGATTCAATGCGATCTCCATCAAAATCCCAATGGCATTTTTTAAAGAAATAGAACAAAAAATCATCAGATGTGTTTGGAACCACAAATAGCCAAAGCAATCTGAAGAATAAAGAACAATGTTGGAGGTACCACACTCCCTAACTTTAGCTTGTACTACAGCATTACAATAATCAAAATAGCATGGTATTGGCAGAAAAACAGACGCATAGACTAATGGAGTATAATTGAGAAACCAGAAATAAAACCACATAAATATGGACAGATAATTTTTGACAAAGAAGCAAAAATCATACAGTGGACAAAAGACAGCTTCTTCAATAAATGGTGCTAGCAGAATTGGAAAGCCACATGCAGAAGAATGAAACTGGACTGCTATGTAGCAAAATTAATTCAAAATGGATCAAAGACTTAAGCATAAGACATGAAACAATAAACTGCATAGAAGAAAATATAGGTACTAAACTTATGGATCTTGGGTTCCAAGAGCATTTTATGAATTTGACTCCAAAGGCAAGGGAAGTCAAAGCTAAAATAAATGAAAGGGACTATATCAAACTTAGAAGCTTCTGCACAGCGGAAAAAACCATCAATAAAATAAAGAGGCAAACAACTGAATGGAAGAAAATTTTTGAAAACAGTGTCTCCGATAAGGGGCTAATACCCAAAATATACAAGGATCTCATACAACTCAACGAGAAAACAAACAAACAACCCCTTTGAAAAATGGGCAGAGGACCTGAAGAGACATTTCTCCAAAGAGGACATACAAATTGTAAATAGACATATGAAAAAATGCTCAACATCACTAATCGTCCGAGAAATGCAAATAAAAACCACAATGAGATATCCCCTCACACCTGTCAGAATGGCTACCATCAACAAGACAAATAGTAACAAGCGTTGGAGAGGCTGTGGAGAAAAAGGAACCCTCATACACTGTTGGTGGGAATGCAGACTGGTGCAGCTGTTATGGAAGGCAGTGTGGAGGTTCCTCAAAAAATTACGAGTAGAATTACCGTATGATCCAGCAATCCCTCTCCTGGGTATCTACCCCAAAAACCTGTAGACATTTGTACATAAAGACAAGTGTGCTCCAGTGTTCATAGCAGATTTATTTACAGTGGCCAAGACATGGAAACCACCAAAAAGTCCTTCAATCGATGAGTAGATAAAGAAGTTGTGATATATATACACAATGGAATCCTATTTGATGGTAAGAAAAGATGAAATAGGACCATTTGTTACAACATGGATGGATCTTGAGATTATAATACTAAGCAGAATAAGTCAGACTGAAAAAGTAAAGAACCATATGATTTCACTGATATGTGGTATATAAACCAAAAACAACAAAAGAACAAGACAACCAAATGAAAAACAAAAACTCATAGACACACAGACAATAGTTTAGTGGTTATCAGAGGTAAAGCGGGTGGGGTGAGGGAGGTGAGGGTAAGGGGGATCAAATATATGGTGATAGAAGGAGAGCTGACTCTGGGTGAACACACAATGTGATTTATAGATGATGTAATACAGAATTGTACCCCTGAAATCTATTTAACTTTACTAACAATTTTCACCCAAATAATGTTAAAAAAAAAAGGAAATGAAAAGATCATCCAGAATTTACCAAAATCATTTAATATATTTACCCTCCTCTTGAATAATAAAAAGACATTAGAATATGTGTACCTTCCAAAAAAAAAAAAAAGGAAGAATAACTATAATGTATCATTAGAAGACTCTAATGCATCCTTGTGAATTTAGAAAATAGGGGTAGAATTTTTTGTCTTTCTCTTTCAGTTGGAAAATGAAGACAGAATTGTTAAAAGTACATTTCCGTAGTTTCACTGGTTTTGGGACTCCAGTATCTTAGGAAACAGTCACAGTTCATGCATGGAAATTCACCGACGTTTCTCTCCATGAGCCATTATTTCCAAAATCTCCTTTTTGTAAATTAGATCAGTGAGTTATAGCTGTTGAAAATTTTCTAAACAAGAAAATAACATAGTTGGAGATTTTTATATGGGACTATCTTCTTTTTGACATTTTAAAAAAGTCCTAACTTTGAAATATGTATAAATATTGAAGATAGCAAAGTAGAGTCGATGGATATTCATTATAGTCCATAATTTAGTGTCATAAGCAGACTAAAGCCCAGTTAACTAACAGCCCTTGTGGAGTTGCCTCACCTAACCTTAGATCTGTCATGTCATGTTGCACATTTTGAAAGGTTAAGGGATGGGTGATGGAGGATGAGACAGTGTGTTCTGACAGAGAGCAAAGGTCTAGGACCCTTGCTCATGTGACTTACTCAAGCAGGTCATTTCTCATGAATCCATTGATGCTGGATTTATTTTCTGTAAGCAGTTCCTAACCATGGACATCCTGTTAATAGATGAGATTCCTCCTCTTAGCAAATACCATTTCTGTGTTTGCTCCAAGGACCCGTTATCCTCTTGAGAGAGATATTAGATCAGATCATCTGCTTTCTTTTCTCCTCCACAGGCACTTCTGATAATAAACACAGTGAAGCATTTCAAACCAGGTGCATTAACTCTCTTCTCACCTAAGACAAAGATGAGAAAGTCACTTTTGACAACGTAAACATTATATTTAGACTAATCGGGATTTCCTTAAGAATTTGCTCAACATTTTACATGTGTCATCTGTTTTCATCATTGAAATAGCTCGGCAAGATTAAGGATGCTATTCAACCTTTATAAGTGAGGAAATTGAACTGAAAAGGAAGTAAATATTTCCCCCCAAGTTTACATAGGTGTAAGTCTCACAATCAGGATTTGAACTCAGATCTCTCTTAACATGTAATCTCAGCACTTCCCTTGTATGCTTCTTCTCAAACCTCCGTTGCTTTGACCCAATATGCATTCCTCATGTAGCCGAAAGTTGAACTACAGCCTGCATCCAGGGGTGGTTTGGTTTCCAGTGGCTGCCCTACAGAAACCTTCAATTAGTTTGGGGGAGCAGGTGTTGAACCTCTAAAATTCACCATGGAGACCCTTCTTTGATAACACTGGATTGTATTGCGTGTGACCCCACCTTTAAAGAAATACTTTAAATTCTGTCAAGACAGCTCACTTCATGAATACATTTACCCACTTGAACAAAATTGGCAGTTATCAAAGTGTGGAAGTTTCAAATCCTTGTGATCAAGGATGGAGAAGAGAACGACTTGGGAATGCTTACAGAATAATAGAACTCCACTAGTGTATTCTGACCAAAATAGCATTGCAGATAGCAGATATAGTTGAATGAGATTTCTATTAGGGCCCAAGTACCTTCCTTGGGGGGATATTAAGGGCCTCTTTGTCCTTGACAATGACTCTGCTTACATTTTCCTTGGCTCTTGTCCAGCCACACACACACAACTTTTATTGGTTCTGTGTTATGTGTTGAACACTTTAGGTATTATATTTTCTACAGATCTCATCTTTTCAACAATACAAATGTCATGGGCCACCCTTTCCCCCACCCTTTTTTACTGTGTTTTGAAGGTAGCAAACTAGTTTAGACGGTAAAAGGAAGGGAGTAGGTGCATGTCTTTTTGTATATCTGTGTGTAGGGGTGTGGTTGGTGGAGGAGAAATAGTAGTTTCCAAATTTTGAAAATCTGTGTTCTGGTTCTTAAAGCATTTGGAGATCCTAATTGGAGGGTTCTCAAAAAGAAGTACTTATTTTACCAGTGGGTGGAAAGTGGTCCTACCAAGCATTACTACTTGGACTTTCTTTTTGTAAATCACATGAACTGAACCTTTTATGAAAGATAAATAATATGTGTATAAACGTAACATTTATACATTTCAGTAGTTATAGTGTATTTCCCATACATTATACATAATTGATGACTACAGTTGCATTTATTAAATTTGTAAAATGCATGTTATCCCATAGCCTATTTAACAGTAATTAATACAAAGCAAATACAGTTAATAATATTGTAGAAATATGGCATCCTAAAACCAAGAATTACAGTTTTATCCAAGTATTTGCTTATATTGTGCTGGTTATTCAAAGTACCGAAATTCTTTTATAAGGTTATTCAACCTTTGGGTGTAGTTACCCAAGGGGTAAGATAAACTTTTGAGTCATTTAACTTCTTAATTTTCTGGAAAACCACACGTAGGAAAGTAACATGAATTGTACGGTAGGAAGTAGGTGTTGTATTATTGAGAATTGATAAGAGAAAGAATTCTGGCTGGTTGCCTCATCATTGAGAGACCCAGTGGTCGGTGTCTTTGGGTAAATCATATAATGTCTTGGAAGCTTGGTGTTCTTAACCAGGAAATGTGTCCATTTCTCTAAAATCTCATTTCTTTGGGTCACCTGGAGGAATAAGTGAGGTGATGCTGGGACTACTGTTCCTTCGTCCTCCCCATGGCTGGCTCCCTTCCCCCTTCTGATTTCAGCTGAAGGGCAGTTCTCAGTAAGGCTGGCCCCTCCTGTTCTCTGCCCCACATCACACCTCACCTCCCAGGCTCTGGCTCTCATTCTTTATCTCTTTATACCTACTTAGCATCTACTGCCTTCTTAGCGCCTACTGCCATCTGAAATTAGCTTGCTTATCTGTTTGTCCACGTGCTTATTATCTCTCTGCTCCCAGGGGATGTCAGTTTCATGAAGTTAAGGGACTTTGTTTCCTTCTATATCCCATAGGAGAGTACCTCACACAATGTCTGGCACACAGTAGGCATTCAACAAATGTATAGAGATAGAATGGGTGTGAAAAAGGTATAAAGTGGAAAGTACGTGCAAGATGGCGACTTTGATTTCGTATGGAAAAGCACTTCTGTTTTATCTAGGTGTGTCTTCTTTTTCTGGGTAACAATTCGCCCCATAGACTTTGTGGTGTCAGAGTTTTTTTAAAGAGCTGTAGCAAGTATTGGCTGTGTAGACCACAGTGAAGAAAGTGTAAGCTCAGTTGTTAAAACTGGAGCCCAGTTTGCCTTTTGGGAGAGGAAATAATAGAGGCATGGCCCTGTTTTGAGCAGGACCTGAGCTCGGTAGGGACATCATCTCATTACTAATGGGATTGAACGAGAGCAGATGAAGGGATAAAGGTCTGGTCCACGACAAGACTTCATCTGTTGGGTTGTCATGAGACATCTTGCATGTCCAGTTGTACCTGCTGTGACTTAAACCAATTAGAGGTGGTCTTTCATGGAGACCAGCTATTTTCGTGAAAGCTCATGTTTGCCTGAGGAAAATTTACTGTTAATAAGTTTATTCAGTACAACCACCTGGGGAGTATCATTTTGACAGGAGAGAGAATGCTCAGCTACTTAACCAGCTAAAAATAGAAATGTCTCCATTTGGGGATCAGAATGTACTCACATGAAAGAAAGACAAAGGAAAATCTTGCTTTGCTGCGAAAGGCCAGTTGGTTGAATGCCTTCCCCTGGGGAGGCAGTAGAGCCTGATGCTAATAACATCAGCCCTGGAATCACAGAAACCAGGTCCCAGTCTTGGCCAGTCATTAAGTGTATGATCTAAATTCTGTACCTGTCCCCCCAACCTCCCGTGTTTCCTCCTCCATAAGATGAACACAAGGATGACAGCAGTCTTGTTAGGGTTGTTTGGAGGATTAAGTGGGCAAAAGATACGGGGGTTGCCAAACACATGTACACATTTTAAGAGCTGTTATCTATATATTACTTTTTGAAGTTGAATTGAATTGTGGTTAATGATGTAGTATGACGTTGGCTCAAAAGATGGCCTTAATTAAATGACTCCTAGTGTCGTTCATTGTATGACAATTGTAATACAGTTTTGTTCCTTTCTTTAAATGTGTATACAGTTTCTTTGGCACCCTCTGTATATTGATTATTTATACACAGCTACTCCTTGACTTGTGATGGGGTTACACCCCACCCAACCCATTGCAAGTTCAAAATACTGTAAATTGAAAATGTCATACGTTGAGCATGCGTTTAACACCTTTACCCTAGTGTGTGTCAGAGCTTAGCGGAGCTCACCTTAAATGTGCTCAGAATACCACTTGTGTGTACACAAAGACTGTTTTATAATAAAGTGCTGACGGTCCAACGTCAGTTGTTGAATACTGCATTGAAACTGAAAAGCAGACTGGTTATATGGGTTTCACTTTCACAGCATCATAAAGTAAAAAAAAAATGTTGGTGGAACCATCATAAGTTGGGGACTGTCTGTATGTATTCACACACACACATGCACACACACAATGCGACCAGTATCTGACGCGTGGTAAGCACTTGAGAACAGTTAACTATTATTGTAATTCTGCTCTCTTATCATTCACCCAGAAAGGGAAATGAAGGCCTGACAGCTTCTGCATGCTTCCCACAGCTACCCAGAGGCTCTTTGAAGTAAAACATTCCTACTGTTTCCTCAGAGTTCCAGAGCAGGAAGGATTATCACAGGCCTTTGATATGGTGACAAAGGAATCAAATGAAGGGAGAGACAGTTCTGGAATCACAGCGGAAGGGAGCAGAGGGGGCTGAAGTTGCACCGTGAGACTCTAGCTTTCCACGGCAATTACTAAACACTACAAATTTTCAGTGCTGCGTCTTCAGAGGAAAACTACTGTTTTTGAAATGTATTCTTTTCACTAAAGACTCACATTGAAGAAACCTTACCTTTTGGGTACGCTAATGTGAATAGAATATCAGAGAACACATTCACGTCTCTTGGTTCTTAGAGACTTCCTTTTTTTGTTGGAGAGCTTATCATTTTTACTTCAAAATACTTGTATAATCTTTATATAAGTAATTTGAAATGGCTGAAGTTTCTTAACCAATGTAAACACGGGGAGGAAGTGTGTGTGCCTGTGTCATCTCTCTTCTTTTCAAGTAGTTGTTAAAATAGGATGGAGCAGCTTGATGTAGTACTTGCCCTGATCGATACAGCTCTGGGACATTGCCTATGTAATACTGTTGCATGAAGAGGTAGACTTTTTTTTAGACGATTGCTTATTTATTGGCTTGAATGACCAAACATGGTGATCTCTCTGTACTAGCCAATCTTTAGGCCAGCATCAGTGCACTCCCCAGGAAGTGTGAAGCCATAAGACTAAAAAAGAACATTTTCACATTTAAAAAGTAAGTCAAACGATTAAGATTTGGGGGGAAATATAGAAAACCACAGTTTGGAGTCCCATTAGCTTCAAGTTGAATTCAAATGTGCAGTCAGTATTTATTCATGTCTCACCATGGCTCAGGTTCTCTCCTGGGGTGGAGATCCAAGGATAACTAAGCGAACTCCCTGTCCGGAGGAAACTGACAGTTGGGGGATGGAGGTGAGAGGGAAAAAACTGGGAAGGTAAAAGTACCATCAAGTATTCCTGAGTAATTTGCATTTCCATAGTCCCTGTGGCTACCACGTTTATCCAAGAGCTGGCCACCTGATCAAATAAATACTGCTGGGATCCTGTCTGCCAGAGCTCTTTTCAGCAATATCTACAGCTCTGAGTTTTGCCATGTATAATGCACACTTTTTTGCCCAAATTCGTGAGGGACAAATAAGGATGCACATTGTACATGGGTAGTACTAATTTTGTATCTATCTAAATGTTTTTAATTGTTTTATTTATGCTTATGAGTTAAAAGTACTACACTAGAAATCAATAATGATATCCGTATGCAAAATAATACCCTGGAACATGATCATCAGTTTTGTTGAACTTATGATGAACACGCAATGAGGAAGAGTTCTTGGCCTTCATGATGTGTAAATATCGTAAATTTATTACTGGTACATAAAATTTCTTGTTCCTTGTATCTGTTCTTGTGTTTTGTAATTATTTGTTACATAGAAATAAATGCTAAAATTCCTTTATATAATAATACAAAAAAAAACCCAGAAAAAACAAATACCTGAATGTAAAGATATAATAATTTGAATTAAAAAATTAAAACAAGATCTTTAGACATCATAAAAATGACAGCGTGAGGGAGCCTCTTGAAATCTTCCCTGGAATTTCCAACAAAATGAACAATTATAACTCCACAAAGTTCTCTCTGCACAGCAGACAGGCAAGACGAAGAGGCCCACTACTGAAATAACCTAAAGGTGGGCAAATTGCATGAGCAGGGGAGGAGGGAAAGGAGAACTGTGGAGAAGGATCCCCTTGGGTGCAGGACACAGACCTAGCTCAGTGCTCCAAGCTCACTGCATTCCAGAACTACCACAGCTGTGGGAGAGGGAAGAACCTGGACTGCTGGGCTCCACTTATGGCCCACAGTGCTGAGGGGACAGCATAATAACACGGCTGAACCCAACACTCATGGCAGAGACCTCAGAGCAAAGACTGAGGGAAGAAGGCTGAAAACGGTGGTTTAAGCCCTCACTGCCACGGAAAATGGAAGCCTTAGGCACAGAAACTAGCTGCCCCCTCCCTACCCTCGCAGAACTCTCCCCACCCCCACCTGCCCGGTGCTAGAAGCAGAACAGTAGCAGTGTCAGATCAAAAGAACAGAATATTTGAAGTTCTGAGAATTGTGGTCTGCACACATGGAATCGCAGCCCAACTAATTCCGGCAAAGGGAAGGGAGCCATGGAAGCAGGACTGACTGTGGTGGTTGCTGCCACCATTGCTCTCGGCCATCTCTCACAACCCACCCTGCCCCGTCCCCACTTATCTGGGTGGATCCCTGCAGAAGTAAACAGTGCTGCTGAAGCACACAGGCTCTGAATCTGGTGCAGGAAGAGCTCTGGAACTTCAGAAGCTCTCCACATCCCCCCATGGAGGCAGTGCCCTATGACCCAGGCACACTCTTCACAAAGGAGAAGCCTGCCTTCCAGGGAATCCCGCCCCCCTCCCCACCACCACCGTTGTGTGAGAAGCTGCAATAGTGCAGAGAAAATATAACACTACAGTATGAGAGAGAATAAAAGGGTGCATTCAGACAGAAAATAAGACATTCAACCAACACATACTAGAAAATAAAAGAAAGACATTTTTCTATCACCCTGTTGCAGAACCCACTCCTTTAGGTGTCTAGGAAGAGAAATAATAAATCATTAATTGCCAGGAATAACCAGGGCAACAAGACTGCTCAGAAAGAAAGGGAAGAGTCTCCAGAAAATGGACTTAAAGATATGGAAATATGTGACTTAAATAACAGAGAATTCAAGATTGCAGTTCTTAAAAAACTCAACGAGATGCAAGAAAACACAGAAAGACAGTTTAATAAACTCAGAAACACAATCAAAGAACAACACGAGCATATTACAAAAGAGATTGAAATTTTTAAAAATAACCAAATAGAATTTCTGGAGATTAAGAACTCAATAGAAGAAATTAAGACTGAAATAACCAGCTTAGGTAGTAGAGTTGACCAGATGGAGGAAAGAATCAGTGACATCAAAGATAGAAATCTGGAAATTACGCAGATGGAAGAAGAAAGAGACTTGAGACTTTAAAGAAATGAAAGAACCCTACAAGAACTTTCTGACTCCATCAGAAAGAGCAATATAAGAATAATGGGCATACCAGAAGGTGAAGAAAGAGAGAAGGGATCAGAGGGTGTATTCAAACAAATTGTTGATGAGAACTTCCCCAACTTATAGACAGAACTGGATCCTCGAATCCAAGAAGCAAATAGAACACCTAATTGCCTCAATCCCAACAGGCTTTCTCCAAGGCACATTGTGTTGAAGCTGTCTTAAAAGCAATGACAAAGAAAGAATCCTCAAGGCAGCCAGGGAATATAAGATGGTAACCTTCAAAGGAAAGCCCATTAGAATATCATCAGATTTTTCAGCAGAAACTCTACATAGCAGGAGGGAATGAAACCAAATATTCAAACTATTGAAAGAGAAATGGTGAGCCAAGAGTAACATACCCAGCAAAGATATCCTTTAGATATGAAGGGGAGGAATAAAGACCTTTCCAGACATACCTAAGCTGAGGGAATTTCCATCAACACTACACTTGATTATAAGCTCGAAAATTGGGAAGCCGTGTACAAAAGAATGAAACTAGACTACTATCAGTCACTATGTACCAAAATTAATTAAAAATGGATCAAAGACTTAAACATAAGACCTGAAACAATAAATTGCATAGAAAAAAACATAGGTACTAAACTTATGGACCTTGGGTTTAAAGAACATTTCATGAATTTGACTCCAAAGGCAAGGGAAGTAAAAGCTAAAATAAACGAATGGGACTGTATCAAACTTAAAAGCTTCTGCACAGCAAAAAAAACTGTAAACAAAATAAAGAGGGACCCAACAGAATGGGAGAAGATTTTTCAAACAGTGCCTCCGATAAAGGGCTAATATCCAAAATACACAAGAAATTCATAAAACTCAACAAGAAAAAAACAACCCAGTTGAAAAATGGGCAGAGGACCTGAAGAGACATTTCTCCAAAGAGGACATACAAATGGCAAATAGACAAATGAAAAAATGCTCAATATCACTAATCATCTGAGAAATGCAAATAAAAACCACAATGAGATATCACCTCACCCGTTTGAATGGCTATCATCAACAAGACAAATAGTAATAGGTGTTGGAGAGGCTGTGGAGAAAAAGGAACCCTTATACGCTGTTGGTGGGAATGCAGACTGGTGCAGCCGTTATGGAAGGCAGTGTGGAGGTTCCTCAAAAAATTACGAGTAGAATTACCATATGACCCAGCAATCCCTCTCCTGGGTATCTACCCCAAAAATCTGAAAACATTTATCCGTAAAGATACATGTGCTCCGATGTTCATTGCAACTTTATTTGCGGTGGCCTAGACATGGAAATAACCAAAATATCCCTCAATAGATAAATGGATAAAGAAGTTCTGGTATATATACACAAGAAAAGATGAAATAGGACCATTTGTGACAACATGGATGGATCTTGAGATTATAATACTAAGCAAAATAGGTCAGACAGAAAAAGCAGAGAACCATATGATTTTATTGATAATGCGGTGTATAAACGAAAAACAACAAAAGAACAAGACAAACAAATGAGAAACAAAAACTCATAGACAAAGAGATTACTTTAGTGGTTTCCAGATGGTTAGTGGGGAGGGGGCTAGTAGATGAGGGTAAAGGGGATCAAATGTATGGTGTTGGAAGGAGAACTGACTCTGGGTGGTGAACACCCATTGTGATTTATAGATGATGTATTACAGAATTGTACACCTGAAATCTATGCAACTTTACTAACAATTGTCACCCCAGTAAACTTTAATTAAAAAAAATTAAAACATAAGAATTTTGTTCCCCTGAAAGTTTGGGCTAAAATTGTGTGTGCGCTATTTCCAAGGGAGTACATTATACATGGCACAATACAGTATGTATCTCTCTCTGTGGTTGCCATCTGGGGCTTTGTTCTCTGGCCTTGTGAGTTGTTACTGGGTTTACCTTGCAGAATGCGTGAAAGGTGCTCCCAGGTGTGCTGAGGGCACCATGCCCAGGAAGTTGGCTGGGAGCGCTCCTGTTCTCCAGGCACGACCTGGGTGCTTCAATTAAGCCTTTAATGGATTTTGCTTTATGTCAGATGCAAACCCCAACTATCTGTTCTGATTGAGGTGTGCCTGCTGGGAACTCTGTTGCTGTATGAAAATCTATTGGTAAACCCATCTTCCTTCTCAAATGATTTCAACTCGTGCATTTACCAAATACAGATTACTTAGCTCTATTTTTGTTCTTTCTGTTATCTCTAATAACTATTGATTAATGTCCTTGTTATAGAGCCTTGTTATACTTTATAAGAATAACATGAATAAAATACAAAACTGCATAAAAATTGCAAATATTTATACAGCCTTGTTAGTCTTGACCCAGCCTTACAAACGTAAGGATTCTGGAATTATACCATCTTTTGATATGTAAGACAGTAAGTCTATTCTTATTAATAATTTTTTTCCCAAAACTTTTAAAGAAGTCCTCGCCCATCTGTTTTTTTTTTCAGATTCATTATAGAACATTTTTTGTCAATTTTTAAAAATCACTTATATATTGGGATTTTATTAAATTTATAAATTAATTGGAGGAGCACTGCACCTTAACAGTATTTATTCCTCAAGTTCCTGAAGTCATTTGTCTCTCAACAAGGTTTTATGGTTTTCTTCAAATATAGGGCTTCATTCAAGCAGGGTGTGAAGAAGGTACTGGAAATAAACTAGGAAATGACTGAAATTATCAAGTCTGTGAACTCTGAGGGTCTACCCCGCCATTTCATCCAAGTATTATAACAATGAAATTTGTTTCGTGGAGTCATTTCATAGAAATCGTCTTATTTGATTCTGACATTCATTGTAACTAGATTCTGCTGCAATCCCCACTTTTACACCTTCCCTCTGCCCAGGATGCTTTTATCTCCTTTGATGGGTCTTTAAATCTTGTATGTCCTTCAAGGCCAGCTGGAGCATTTCTTTCCTTTGTTTTTTGCCTCCAGTTTTATTGTGTTATAATTGGCATCTAACGTTGTATTAGCTTCAGGTGTCCAACCCAATTCGATTGACGACACATGCGTATGTGGCGGGATGATCGCACCAAGGTTAGTTAACCCAGAGCATTTTGTTATCTTCCCAGCTCACTGAAAGCGGTGCTCTTCTTCCTAAATGCCTTCGTCTGTGTCACGCATAGGGAATGTATAATTTGCCTTTGCAAGTGTCTGGATCACTACAGTACCTGGCCTGTTACAGAGGGCGCTCGAGTGGCCATGTGGCTCATGTTGCCTGTGTGCATGGCTGCATGGGCTGCAAGGCTGGAGAAGGGGCAGTGCAGGTGGCTTTCCACGTGGCTAACACCCCACGTACACTCACACCACCAAGCGTCTGTATTACTTGGTAATGAAACTCACATTTTAGGCTTAGTACATCTATCTCCATTACTGATTTTATTTCACATCGTACCATATAAAGAAAAAACAAACAAACAAAAAAAAACAAACAAAACTGTGATATGGTAACGAGTCGTTCCCTGAGAGAATATTGGAAATGTCAAAGATGCAAAATAATTCTTACTTCAGATCTCCCCATCCTCTTTTTTTAACCCTTCTTTCTTTCACTGTGCTAGGTATTTTTGTAGGAGTGCTTTGTGACATCCAGATCTGTTAATATTAATACAAGACATTTTTATCACCTTAAGAGGATTAAAAGAGGTATAGCATGCTAATGTCTTTCATTAAAGAGGCCGTGATATCGTGTTTTGTATTAAGTTCGTGCAACGTCTTAAACCCACAACAGAGGAGGCGCATAGTCTGCTTTTGGACATGCATACAAACTTAGAAGGTATGTTTCGTCCAGTAAAATAACCTTTCGAATGAGCACTCAGAGACTTGGATGGAATGAAGATAGGTGTGTTTGTATTTACAAGAAACAGAGGAAGCACCCATTTCTCCAGGTGTTTTATCGGTCAGAATACATCATTGTGAGTGCTGATGAGTGGAAGAACCATCATCAAACCCTGAAATGGTTATGGCACTAGTGTTCCCAGCTGTCATGAAGCTTGTCAGGAAAGGAATGTTTCGCTTCTTATGCTTAAGCAAATGTAAAGAGATATTCACAGCAGTTTGCTTTTGTAAGCATAACAAAATAAAAATAAGCAGCCACAGAGTCCTGCTGTGAGGGAAACCCACGTCGCTTTTTTGTGTGTGTGTCTCTTTTTTTTTTTTTATTGTGCTGTAGCCTTCGATCACCACCAGTCTCTTTCCTCTTGCTCTGAACAGAAAGAGGTCAACATAAGCATGGCTGTCAAGGACCCGACAGGACAAATTTATTGCCAGTTAGATTTTGTTGGAGTGTTCTTCCCTTACATTTTGCCTTAGGTGCTGGATTTTTTCTTTCTTTCTTGAAATATATATATTTTCCTTTCCTGAAAGAATGCACACATAAAACACATAGGTTATTCCAAGAACTCTGAGATACGGTATGCTAGCTAAAAATAATTCTAAGAATATCCTCACTGCTTGCAGTTATGTAGTGATAAAGAAAACATATGTGAAAAGTGAGACATCTGAGAGCTTAATGGATATATATATATATTTTTTAAAAATAGGGCTTTTGCATATTCCTTCTATAAAACCTTTTATTTTTATGTTTGAAATGGAGATGGGTTTGTGCATCAAAAGTCACGTGAAAATTGCAGCATTTTAATATACAGGTACAAGAAAAAGTACCGCTGCCCCTCCCTTTTTTATCTTTTTAAAATTCATCACTGAGGTAATTCAGGTTAATTATTTTTTTGACCTAACTCTTCTGGGAAATGACTTTAATTATCTGGTTAACCTTGTGCGTGTAACAAAGTTTAAGTAAGGCACAGGGCCAGAAGAATATGTTTTTTTAAAGTACAAATGCAGTTAACTTGTTTATTGACATCATGTGATTAGAAATACAAAGACAAATGGTTTCTCACTGTAACTTGAGTTGACTAAGGACTTTGCTGAAATTAAACCACAGGCACACACTGAGCAGGGCACCATGGGAGAGGGGATTGAGTCAACCTGGTTCCGCATATACCAGGATGGAGTGGCCACAGGGTTCATCTTTGAGCCCTTATGAATGCCCTCTTAGTTTCCTAGGGCTGCTGGACTGATGGGCCACACACTGTCTTAAATGACGATGGAAATGAATTCTCTCCCAGTTTTGGATGCTGGACATCAGAAACCGAGGTGTCTGCAGGGTCATGCTGCCTTTGTGACACAGGGTGGAATCCTGAGACACAGGGCTGTCCATCCTTGGTGTCCCTGGGCTTGCAGCTGTGTCCTTCCAGCATCTGCCTCTGTCATTCTTTCTCATGGTGTTCTCCTTCTACGTGCCTTCACATAGCTGTCTTTTTAGAAGGACAATGGTTGAAGTGGAATGAGGACCCTGCTAATTTAGTATGACCTCATCTTAGCTAATTGCATCAACCACAACCCTTGTTCCTAAGAAGATCGCATTCTGAGGTACTGGACGTTAGGGCTTCGATACATCTCTTTGGTAGGGGGACACAGCTCAACCTATAAAAAGGACCCATTTTGTGTAATTAGGATGTTGGCCTGCCACCCGCCCCTGTGCTGAATTTAGCAAAGGCCCCCACGCTGACCTGCTTAATGGACATTGTAACATCTAAGTAATGCCCAACCCTGATGGCGTCGCCCTGCTGATTACTCCTACCACCCTGAAATGCTCCCCTCCCTTGGCTGCCTGGCACCATCCCTGCTCTGTGGAGCTGGCAGTTATCTAAGTGATCAGAAATTTGGGGCTGTCAAAATAACTACCTCCTACCACTATCGTTAGTCAGGGCTTATCTGCTGAAACAAACCTTCTCCTATTTCACTTCCTCATTTTGGTATTCTGTGGTCTTATCTGTATTCTCCAGGGTCCAGAATTTTATTTTTCTTTTCTAGTAGGCTTTCCTGAGGTGACATTATCCATCTGTATCCCTTCCACTACCATTCGTATGCCAATAATCGCCTCGTTCATATGTCTGTCCAAGATCTTACAGCTCAGCTGCCTACTTCAAACTTCTGCCTTTGAGGGAAATACAGGTTTGGTTTGAGATAGGAAAAATCGAGTTACCTGGGGTCCTCCCACGTGGAAGCCTTCCCATACCTCTCTGGCCAAGTGTCCCACGTGGGTCCATCCCAGCTGAGACACGTGTTTTCCCGGATGCAGCGTGCTGTTTCATGCTCTTGTACCCATGCTCCGGAGATGTGCTCTGCGAAGAAGTACCCCCCCCCCACTGCATTTCATCCTGCTAGCATGAGTCCTTTAAAAGTCTTTTAAAATTTTAAATGACACCTTCTTAAGGAAATGTTCCTAACTGAAAGAGACCCCCTTCCCTGCATTATAATTGAGCGTTATTTTTTGAAGGTCTAGATTATTTGAATTCAACACAATTTTGATTTTTCTCCATATAAAGACGAGAATTCCCCCTCCATTGCACAATTAATTGGAAAAATGAGTTGAGCTAACAGAATTCTTCTGTCTCACTATTATTGCTTAATTATTTTGAAACCAAAGCCCACATGAAGGTGGATTAAAGCCGTCCGAGGATTAAGCTGGATTGATGACTCTTCAGCCAGCATTTCCACTGAGTGGCTATTAAAGCTATTTGGCCTCAAAATTTATTCCTTACTCCAAGCCAGTTTCTTTTCAAATGGAAAAGTAATGTACTGAATGGTAAACAGTGGGCCTGATGTAGACAGTCTCGGAACTGAGCTGAAAGTCACCCAATCAATCACAAATGTTTGGCTGTCATAACGACTGAATTACCTGGGTGAACTGTAGTGTGATGAAAAGGAACCTCGTTGTATGGACTGTCTGACCTTGTGTCATCAGTTGTACAACAGTCTGACTGATTACTCTGTGACTGGCCTAAAGTAACTAGAGAATGATCCATCTCCTGGCGTGTCTCATCCTGTCCAGATTCTAACGCGCGCTGTTGCTAAGACGGTGTTATATTCAATTCTCAGTCACTGCTGAGCAAGGTCGTCGTAACTGGTGATACATGAAGCATTTTCTCATCATGTGAACAGGGGGATACAGATTTAAACAGTGTCTTAGGAAATGAATCATTTAGTCAGAGTGTCCGCAGTTAAGTGGTAATGCATCTCTCCAGGAGTACTTGAAAAACCTGGTCTTACCATTTCACGATTTCCATTGCCAACATTGATGATTTTGAAAATATATGTTTTGCCACCTGCTTAAGTTTGGCTTTTTCTTCTTGTGTTCCATTCTAGGGAATGTGTTAATGTTTACGAAAAATAAATAAAATTGCTACAGCTAGAGGGTGAGTGATACAATAAGCATCACAGAGTACAGGGTTTGCAAGCCACAGAATCTCTAAACATAGTCATGGGTCTATTGATAATGCATAGACTGATTGTACTTACTTATAAGAAAAAAAGCCCTTGCCTTGTGATTTTCCTGTGTACACACATGCATACATGTTTTAACAGTGGATCTAGTCACTGGACACAGGCAGAGAAAAAGGCTAATGATATTTAGGTGATTTAGCTCAAGAGCACTGCAACTAATGCCCCTTTCATGGATTGTGAATGAAATGCTGGGAGGCACTGCAATTTAGTTTATGTAAACCTGAATATGTTCATATAATAGCAACTCCTTTCAGAATACTTTTTAATTTTATTTTTGTTTATTTTTAAGTTAGTTTCAGGTGTACAAAACAATTGTAATAGTGAGACATTTACACCCCTCACAAAGGGATAACTCCCTTCCCCCAATGTACGTAACCCCTCAGACATCATATGTAGCTGTTACAGTTCCAATGACTCTATTCCCTATGCTGTGCTCCACATCCTGTGACTATATGTGTATTAAATTACAGCTGACATTCAGTGTTATTTAGCCTCAGCTTCAGGTGTACCACGCAGTGGTCAGGCATCTATACCGTCCATGAAGTGGTCTCCCTAATAAGACATGTGCCCATCTGACACCCTGCAAAATCTTTACGAAAGAGATCTAACAGAGGTAGATTAAAGACTTATTCTGATTACTCTCAGCAAAAAAGAAAAAAGCCACAGAGAAAGTACAGTTTTTCTTTAAAACTGAGGCTAGGTGGAAACCAAAAGTTCAAGAAGTTTATAGCAAGCAATGGATATGATTAAAATAAAGTGCATTAGAATTGTAAGAATTAAGGGTAGTTCTGAAAAATTATGAAACAATTTGAAATCACATATTTTAGGATTTAAGAAACTTAAAGATTTATGTTTAATTTTTGGTCCAGGATAACCATATTTTGAGGTAATGCCGGTAACACTGGGGAGCCTGATTCAAATTCATGTTTTTGTTAGTGTTTTTCCATCTTGATGTCAGTTACTGCTTAAGGATTTTTCTGATTGCTTGGGTTAACTGTCATGTTTTAACATTATTATGCAGTTTTTTAGGTTTTACTTTTCTGTTCATCTATTAGAATCACATGAATTCATTTAGGAATGTATTTAGGATGTAAATGAACAAAAGGAACAAAAGCTCTCACATATAGTTGACTTTCTTAATTTAAATTATTTTAATGGTCCAGCATGTTTCGACTTTGATGTATATCTAAGAAAAATGTATGAGAATGGATGTAACTTCATTCTTCCTGTTCAGCCTAAACTGAACATGACCCACATCTTTTAGAAAATGAATTCAATCAATAAACTGTGATGTGTTCCTACAATGGGATACTCTTGAAAGTGAAATGAACACCTTTAAGTTACAAGCAGCCCGATGATGTCACACATACACTTTTGAGCGCAAGAAGCCTGACATACTTTTGTTTATATAAAGCTCCAAGTATACGAAGTGTTGGATGTCACCATAGGTCCCTTCAGGGAGGAGCAGAGGGGTGATGACAGGGAAGGGATATTCAGAAGGCTCTTGGAGAACCTCCTTTCTTGGTCTGGGCAGTGGTTACAGAGATTTCTTCATGGGAGAATTCCTGGGTGATTTGTGAACTTTTCTGTATCCATATTATCCTTTGATAAAATGTTTTTGAAAAAATTAGGTGTTTTAAAAAAGAGACCCATAAAAATCATCACTGTAATATGGAGGGGAAAAAAAAGTAATATTTTTAACAAGCCAGATCAGGTTTAAGTAGGTTCTTATTTTTAAAGTTGTTATCTTTATTAACTATAGTCGTCATGCTGTACAGTAGCCCCCACAACTTACTTATTTTACATCTGAAAGTTTGTACCTTTTGAATACCTTTACCCATTTCCTATTATTTATTATGATAGAGATGTTGAAGGAAGAACAAAGACAGTGAAATACATAACATAGAATGGTGTGATGGAAACAACTAGTGATTTTTAGTCAAACAATTTGAGTTAGTTGCTATGATGTGATCTTTAATTTTTATGTCTATCAGCTGGTATATAGCCAGTTTTTCTACATAAAACATGATGTATGTAGGAGCACTTTGAAATTCTTACCCAAAACATCACTTTTTATCAACACTGTTGATATTTCTTTGACATAGAAATGTCCGTTTGCGTCTCCATGAAGACTAGAAAATTGACTGGAAAGGATAATTGAGCCATGTCCTGTAGGAGACCTTATCAAATGACATCTGAAAATCCAGACAATTAATGGCATCATCTGTTTAATGTGTCAGTCATGTAATTTCTGAAAGACGGAGTGAGTTCCTCTGATAGGATTTCTTTCGAGTTCATAGACCATAATATTTTGGAAGCAATCTTAGAAGTTAGCTCAGGCTCCTCATTTTACACATAAGAACTGAAGGTATGGCTTTGTGAAGGGAATTGTTCCAGTCTCGTTCACTGCTGTGACTTTGGTCCCTTTGAGTAGCATGGTGTCAACCACAAACTTGATTGTCACTGAATGTTTACTGGATAAATTACTGTAAGTCAATGTTTTATTGACAAAGGTGTGTCAGTTAAAGATATGATTGTACTTCTCAAATTTCTCATTCCCAAGCTGTTCTTTGCTTGGTTTGATTATAAGCCCCCAAAGTTTTTTTTTTTTTTTTTAAACAGCTTGTGAATAGAGTAATAAAATATTCTACTGAATCATAGAAAGGTAATAAAGCGTCTTAAATAGCTATATCCAAATATTACTGATTAATAGACTCCCCATTTATGGAAGCATATTTTTATTTTAGAGTCATCTGAATATGATAAACTTATTCAGAATCTTAGTGGAACAAGATTGTGACATGCCTCAATAGACATAGATTTTGGTTATAAAAGACTTCCTTTATGTCAGTCTGAATTGCAGTTGTTTTGACAACAGATGGTCCTTCTCTTTGAATGGAATGCTTTCCCATTTTAACAGTTCAATTAATTTTAATGGTGTCTTTAAGGGCTTATGGCACTGTACCCCATGCTAAAGTGCTGTAGAATTGTAAATAACTCAGACACCCTTCCCTCGACTATTTACAACTTGAAGCAGTCCAACTCTTGAGAACCTACCTGGAGAATGGGACGGGGGCTGTGGCAGGTCAGAGAGAGATCTGGATGTTGGTGAGAAAAACAACTCTTAGCTACTGATATGGTGGGTAGCTGAAATCAGAGCAAAGCTGAAAGCAAGAAGAGGCAAAACTCAGAGGAGAGAAAAATCTGTGTTTCTTAAAGGTTTCCGGGAGGAGGGAGTTGCAGAAATCAAACCTCTACAAACAAACAAAACCCCAAAACCACTGTTGTGATATTTGGAGGGTCCACTGTGGGTTTTCTCCAAGAGTCATAGTGGGGTAATATCTTCAGTAAGACTCATTACCTCCTTAAGAAAGACCGATGACATTGTTTTTTTCTTTTCCTTTGAGAAACCCTGGGCGACAAGACCTCATGTTCAATATTTACTGAATAACAAGAATATTTTTCTGATTTTCTGATTACTCTTACCTTGCATCCAAGGACTAATTATGTTTCATAAAAATTCCAAAATATTTTGAGAACTCCTCCCCCTTCTTCAGAAAGGAGAAAAAAATGATTTAAGATTCTAAAACTTTCAATGATAGCCCAGTCAAGTCCTTTGAGCATTATCTTTAGACAAAAGAACTTGGCCAGGTTACATCTTTATTTTTCTATTCTTTGACAAAAATCTTTAAAATTTTAGAGCTCTTATTTTGTAACGTGACAACATGATAATAGTGCTTTGTTAGCCAAATGTAGGGTGTTTCTTTAAAGTTTAAAGGGTAAACTTTTCAGTATTAGGTAGTGGCAAGCTTTGTTGATTTGCCTAGGAAATTCAATCTGAAATTGAACATGTCCAGTATATAGAATCCTTAAAAATCCTTAAAAATTCATTTGTGTCTGTAGTTATCTGAAATCCGTACTTGTTGTGTCTGTAGTTATCTGAAATCCGTACTGGGGCAGGAGGAAATGTTTCCACTGAAAATTTCCAAAATAACTAGCTATATTGTTACTAAATATTGTGTTTGTGAGAATTTGGGTGGAACCCTTTCCAGAGCAATATTAATTAATTAATTCAGTGTTTCATTGGGCAAGTATTTGTTGAGTGCTGGAGATGCGTGGTGCTTTATCTTATGCACAGTATACGTGAAGGCTGTTAAGACATTCTTATCTTGACTCATAGGACGTTTACATGTCAGTTTGCAGTTTGATATCTAAGACTCTTCAACCAAAACTAGAAAGTAATGATGTCTTGCTTTCAGCCCATAGAAAGATTGAAAAATTGCCAATTGATTGTCACCCCCATTGTGACAACTGTTGGGTATATAGTCCTGGATCCAGAGTTGGGAAATTCACTAAGACTGTGTGTCTACATACTTGTGTCTGTGTGAGTGACAGGGAGTAGGTGAGAGGTGAGGGAGACGAGTTTTAAACTTTATTAATGATGAAAAAGTTTCTGTTTCATGAAAAATAAAAGCAGTGCAGTTATATTTTATGCAAAATGTAGACTCGCAGCCGTGCTGTGCTGGGGCTGGCATGTACTGGCTGGTAGGAGAGGATTGCTGCATTTTCAGGAATTTTGTGAGCTGGCTGTTAAGCATAGCCATAATTAAAGAGTAATAATAAATTGGCAATTAAATAAATTATATGAAAAACGAAAGGAATGCTGAAAGTCCCTCACCTCTAGTTTTTGACTGCATTTTATTATTTCTGAGCTCTTGAGTTTAGTTACATGGTTATGCCCGAATGGAGGAGAAACTTGAAAATGGTCCTCTACAGTGTATCTCTTCACAACTCTGCATTCAGCATCATCAGGTTGAGAGCCTGAAATGCTTTGGGAGTATTTACACTTCAAAAATAGGCAAGCGCTATGAACCAGGCCCCTGCCCCCAACTTCAAAGGTGGTAGCTGAACGCTTGCCAACACACCAGTGAGTGACTCTTGTGCCAGACTCCCCACGCTCTTCTTTGTGTTTCAAAGGGTAGAATCGTAACCTCATTAACATTCATTTTCTCTTAGTCCCAACTTGTCATTTCTCACCTTGTAGGACTTGAATGAAGCAGATGGCAAATCTGTGAACTAATTAATCACTGTTCTTGGTGTCGTATTTTGTGTTTAAGGGAGCGAATGTAGGACAAAGATGAAACTAACGCTTCGCAAGTCAAGCCACAAACATGCAGAATTTACCTTGTGTAAGGGAATGGCAGCGGAGAAAGCAAATGGACCCAGAATGAAAATGGGCATGAAGAAGTTTATGTATGGACCTGTCGATTGTGAAGTTCCTTGTAGAAACAGGGATTCAATGAATATTCATCACAGATAAATATTCATTCCATTGTTGTCCCTGGTGCTTTGTTACTATGAGAACAAGTGAGGAGTACTCCATCGGTAATTGGGTATTTGAGGGACACATAAAACAATTCACTGAATGTGCAGTATAATGGGTCCAAAGTGCAGTATATGAAAGCAGAGCTCTAGGTATATCATCGATATCTATCTCTATATTTTTGGATGTATTACAACTGAGCATCATGCATTACCCTTTTTTAAAAATGTATTCTTCTTTGTTTTAGTTACACTAAACTCTTTGTGATTATTACTTCACACTTATAGGGTTCTGATGGTTTTCTTATTGAGGAACCAAGAAGAGAAGGCTAAGTGAGCTCAGCATTGTTGACAGCAAACCACATATAAATTAAACACACAAAGGGAATAAAATGGTATTTAAGAAGTAAAAGCTTTGTGACATTGTAGTCAGCTGAGAAAATGTTTTTATGAAATTCACATTTACCTTGTTCGGCATGGAAAATGAGTTTATAAACGTCTGTGTCTATGTATGTATCTAGATCAGAGTTCAATCAAGTTTTTTGTGTAAAGGGTGGGAGAATAAGTATTTTAAGCTCTGCAGGCTGCAGGGTCTCTGTCACCGTGATCCATCTTTGCTGCTGTGTGGTGTTTGGGCTGTAGAGACAGTATGTGAGTGAGTGCGGTACCGTGTTCTCCTAAACTGTTAAGGGCCAAGATTTGGCTCATGGGCATGCTTTGCTAGGCCTGTATCTGTAAAAAGAGAGATCTGGTAATGACCCCAGCTCGTTTTCTCAAAACAGAAGTTTTCCTTTAGGACCTGAACCACTTGATGTAGGAGTTTTGATCACAACAATTGGGAATTCCCAAATTTCATCATGTTTGCATTGTGAGGATGGACTGTGGCAGGGAACTAAGAGTGTGTGTTCACTGTTGGCTGTGGACTGAGAGAGTGATCCAGAGGAGTCACACTCTAAAATACTTCCTCAGTTTTCTGCACTATGTGAGAATGCGGTAGGATATCTGGGTAATCCCGACCTTGGATGTAATTTTCACATTTAGAGACACAAGGTCAAATTCATAGCGAGTCATAAGGTTACCGTGGCATGTCATGGATAGGAGCTAGGACTGCAGGTTTAAGACCTCTCCTTTTGGACATGGGATTATAAGCATAAAAAGATAAAAGTTTGGGTACTGAAACCCACATAAGTAAATGGCACTAAGACCAGGCGAGCTCTGTAGTCCCTGTGTGATACTGCACTGAGAACAACCAACATAACTTAGCTCCTGGCTCCCAGAAGGTAATAATGCAAACCAACTACAACAGTTTATTTTTTGAGTATGATGGTTCATTGTATGTGTTAAATTGAGTGGGCCATGGGATGCCCTGACATTTGGTCAGATGTTATTCTGGGTGTTTCTGTGAGGGTGTCTTTGGATGAGATTAACATTTAAACTGGCAAACTGAGTAAAGTAGATTGCCCTCCTTAATGTGGGTGAGCCTTGTCCAATCAGTTGAAAGCAAGGATAGCACAGCAAAGCTGTTCTGTATCTCTGGAGAACCCTGACCAATCCATTAAGATGAACAGTGTGCTCACCAAGACTTGTTTCAAGACTGTTGCCACACTGCACCCACCAATCTAAAACAATTATGTCATAAACTCTGCCCAATTTTTGCCAGTTCTCTGCTTTGCAAAATTCACCCTTAAAATCACCTAGCCCAGGCCATCACGCTCTGTAAATATGGCCCTCTGACTTCCCCCTCTTGGATGTTACTACAAATTGATCACAGTGGCACTCTCCCTTAATGCAGCAGGTCTAATAATCACAGCTTTGCACAAAGCTGGCATTTCTGATGGTCTTGAAGAGCTGACAGTTGCAACTTACTGGACATTGATTTGAATTAGTTACACATTCATCACTCAGCAGATATTCACTGTGGATGAGGCCTTGTGCTTGGTGGCTGGGAATACACTGTTTCCAGGAGAATCCCGTTAGGCCGGCCTCACATCCATGTCCTAACACAACTTACATCCTATGAAATTCTCTCTACAGTAGAGACTCTGGTTGCTTCAAACCAAATGTGTTTCTCACCCAGTCTTGACGTTCTTTGCATTGCCAGTTGACGGTTTCTCTTGAACGTTTTTCTATAGGAGCTTGTAAGTAAACAGTGATGTGCTCACACATAATGACACCTGCTTGTCGTACGTCCTAATCCATTTCTGAGTGTGTTCTGTTAGCTCATGTTCCCTAATCCATCCTCGTGCTATTGGTCCCCCCACCTCCACCAACACGTATGAAAAGGCAATGGATTTGCCTCCCTCATTCACAGAATTATTCCTTGGGCCCCAAGTAAGACACAGACGACAAACCTTAGATTTAGCCAGATACTGAATGAACCCCACGTTGGCTCTAATAGAGCATGGTTCATTGGTGCTTAATTTCTGTGAGTGTAATCAAGAAAAATCCTCTATTAAGTCAGTGGCATGCTTTTGTTGCTCTTAGGGTTGAGCACAACAGAAACAAAAACGAAGAAACCCTTCACTTTATTAAAAATAACAACCCAATTTTATGGATTTACAACCCATGGAAAAGAAAGCTGATAGTTATAATAATCCGTTTTCACTGTTTCCATGCAAATGTCTTTTCCATGTTTGTTCCCACAAGGACCCCGGCAGGAATAGAGCTCAGCACTCATTTACAAAGGATGCTGAAGGTGAGAAAAGGGAGCAGGTGTTGGGAAGGAGAAGGCAGCCGGTAGACACACCCCCTGTATTCACTAAAGACAGACACGTTATGAAAACTTACGTAGCGGTGTCTGAAGTGAGATACAAATTGCTGAGCGTGGATTTTTCAAAGCACCTTCTGTTTGTTCACACGCGAATTCAAACCCACAGGTATGCAGCCAGTGGAGTGTGACTAATTGCACCTGCATTTGGTCCTAAGCAAGGGATGTGGCCAACTGTGTCCCCACGTCATTACGCAAGGGATTAATTAATTCAATGCACAGTGTTCATTGGGAGGCTCTTTTTTTTGCACACGGTTGTGGGGAAACCTCTTGAGGTGTGAGCAACTCTTTTCCATGAATGGCTGGCCCTGCGTTTGGAACAGTCATGCATGGCCATGTAGCATACCTGGGCTAAAAACCTGGGGGACAGCCTTCCTTTTTTACCAACTGGGCAAGCTCAGACATAACCAACCATATCTGGCTTCGTTCTCTCATAAAATGAGTGTAACTAATTAGAATAGCAGAAACGTTAGTGTTTATTACAAGACTGCGTTAATGCAGTTGCTTTAGTTTGCCATTATTCCTTAATAAGATACAATAAAAATCACCATAATACATGTAAACAACTATCCTCCGTGGGATAAAGCTGGATTAATGACATATTTTGTGTTTATAGAAACAAACACCATTTAGCAGCCGTTCCTCTCAAGAGATTTTTCTTAACCAGCAACCAGGTACTTCCTTTGGACCTGAAAGGAAAACATAGTTAATAATAGTGAAAGGTTCTTAGTGCAGTAGGATACTCATCATCCGTACCCAATAAAAAGGCAGGCTCATTTAGAAGAAGCATAAAGAAAATGGGCTTATTTATATGCCACATGGGGCTGTTGGCTTTCTATTGCTCAAGGTTCCGAGTTATTTTTAATTATGAATTCTCATGCTGATTAGGATCTGACAAGGAAGAAAGGAAAGCAGTGATTTCTGAATTGAAAATTTGAAGTCAGCTTGGTTAACCACATTTTGAACAGCAAGATAGGAAACTTTCAGATGGCAAGATGGCATTTCTACTTAATTATCATGGACTTAAAAGTCAGGGAAGAATGGATTCTCCCTCACACGACTTGCACAGCTAACCTGCCTTTATATCTGATCGGATTAAGTGTAGCCTTTAAAATGGACAGGCTAGAAAATTCCACATATTGGTTTATGTTCTTCTGCTCAAATGCTTATTTTTAAATGAAAATGGCTCCTTATCATTGAAAGCATATGTGGAAATGAAGGAGTAACATTTAGCTAAGTTGCCTATTGCTGCTGTAACCAATGACCACACGTTTCGGAGCTCAGAACAACTCACGTGTATTCTAGCTCTGGAAGTCCGAAGTCGGAAGTGGAATTCACTTCCGAAGGGGCTAAAATCAAGCTGTCTGCAGGATCGTGTGCCTTTGGGAGCTTTAGGGGTTTCTTTACCTTTTCCAGAGTCTCGAGGCTGCTGGCATTCATTGGCTGCTGGTCCCTTTCCTCCATCTTCGGTGCCAGCAAGTGAGTGCTTCAGACCTCTGCTTTCATTGGGACGTGTCCCCTGATTCCGACACTGTTGTCTGGCTGGCTTTTATAGGGATTCTGGTGGTGACATAGCATCCACCCAGACAATTCAGGGCAGTCCTCCCATCTCAAGGTGCTTAATTTAGTAAATTCTGTGAATACATGTTTTTTTTTTTTTTTTTTTTTTTTGCCATGTAAGGTAGCATTGATAGGTTTTGGGGATTAGCACGTAGATATCTTTAGGAAGCTATTATTCCAATGACCATACCTAGCTATTGCTTTCCTCTTGTAGTTCCTAAGTGCTCATTTTATTCACTTACAGTATTTTTTTTCCCTTCAATTTCTTAGTGTTTTTGTCAGAATGTGACATTTACCTTATGTGGGTTCTTGGTGGGTTTCTGGGGAACACATCTATTCTAAGGATGAGAAGCCTCATTCAGTCACCTACCTCTTCAGTTTTTTATTCATTCATGAAACTGATATTTACTGCTTTTTTGGTATACGGCACTGGGTAAAAAGCAATAAATTGGTGACTCACAGCAGTCGTTAGATACAGACTATTTCTGTTCCTTCCTTTTAAATTTTTGAAAATGGTTTCTAAGCTACAGAATGTAGGTTGACTCACAATTACTCCCCCTTAGTTACTTTGATTTGTGAAGTTACTGGTTAAAATGATAAAGAAGAGACAACCAAATGGATGTTAAAACTTTATTACAAAGAAAAAAAAAAGAGTTTACCACAAACCTAAAAAAGAAGCCCATCTCATTTAAGCCCTTCAGTATGTTACCTTTTTGGCACCATCGTTAGTTTAAAATTAGTTTGTTTTAAAGTTTATTGAGGTGACAATGGTTAGTAAAGTTACATAGGTTTCAACTGTACAATTCTGTATTACATCATCTATATATCCCATTGTGTGTTCAACACCCAGAGTCAGCTGTCCTTTCATCACCATACATTTGATCCCCTTTATCTTCATCTACCACCCCCTCCCTCCTTACCCTCTGGTAACCACTTAACTATATAAGTTTTTGTTTCTTTGTTTAAAACTTGGTTTAAAAAAAAAAGTGGGGTTTTCATAGTCAAGTAAAATAAGATGATCCAGTAGGGGTAGACCTGAAACTTTTCAACACCGAAAACTTCTAATGAAATGGAAAAAAAAAAGTGCAGTGCTGCATGGAAAGAAAAAAGGGGTATATTTTGTGTACAGCTCAGCACTAGACAGACCTTTATTGTAACACCTCACAAGTTCTGGCTTTTTGTTTCCCCTTATATATAATTTTTAATACACTTTATAATACGCTGTACAATGCTGTAATGTTTTCTGAACGTAATGCATTTTGCAATGTTCTGTGTGTGTTGAATTTAATAGACACCCTTATGAGCTAGTTTGAATCTTGCTGGTGACTCTTCAGTTGTTCTGAAGGAATCCTTTGAGTTTCAATCAAATGTAAACTGATTGAAGCACCGTCTCTGATAAAACTGTGAAGCTGGGCAATTTCTGTTCCTTTCAAGCGTGTGGCTTTGTCTTCCAGTAACGCCACTAAAGGTTCCAGTTCAATGGATGAACTTCTTTGACTTCACTAAGAAAAGGTCAAATTACATCCCCCCTCCAATCACCCCTCACCACTTACAAGTGCTGTGATGCAGGGGGAGTTATTGAAAATCCCATTTTACCTTGAGATGCTGCAGTGCGGGCTTTGATGTGCTTCTAATCAGACTCGGCACTTCGCTATCCGCCTGATGCTTTTACTGGGGAAAGCATTTCCTCTTTAGTCCAGGTTTTTAAAGCAGCCTCAGACAGACCGTCCCTCTGACCCCTCATGTATATTCACGTGTTCCTATCGGATGATATTTTTAGTGCCCACGTGAGAACTTGTTTTCAAACTTACAAAGTGCTGCATGTATGGGAAGTGTTATTTTAATAGATGGTATATATCCGGGGGTGCCAAAACAAGGCATACATATGACTTGTATTCATCTTTTGTTATTGGTATATATTGAGTATTACAATTTTAATACAGTTTTTCTTTCTGTCTTAAAACATGTAGACATTTTTTTGGCACCCTCTATCAATACTGGAGGTGACAAAAAAATGTATACAAGTGGACACTTTGGTCAACGTTGCTCAAGCAGTGGTTGCTGTAATCAGAAGTGTCTGGACACTGATGGTAACCACTTTGAGCACCTCTTGTCATTGCAGAAGTCAAACATGACTTGTATTCATCACTTGTTATTGGTATATGTTAATACAGTTTGTTCCTTTCTTAAAATGTGTATACATGTTTTTGGCGTGCTCTCTCTATCTCTCTATATATCATAATATATATTTGTGATACACATATCACAAAATATATTTATGTGTGTGTGTAAATAAAGAAATAGGTTGCAAATTGTTTACATTTCAAAACAGCTTCATTTGAGGGATAGACCAGGAGGAATGTGAAATGATGTTGAAGGAGATAGTGTTTATATCTCCACTACTTGACAGTTTTGATTAAAAAATTATTTATTTTGCTGATGTAGGCAGTTGTGACATTTATGTTACTTTAGGGGTTTTCTGAGTTTAGCTTAAGATATTACGCATATTTCCAAGAAGTCCTTATTCTTCAAAATAAGTGGCATACAGGTAAGCATATTTCAGCTGATTGGTAGTGATGCTTTGGCTTGGCCGTGATCATCGATCAACCTCATGTTTGCTGTAAGGAGAGAATTATATTTTTCAGCAAAAAACCCAAAAACCCTCAGGATTCTTTATAAGTTGGCTAAACTCTAGCATTAATGATTAGCAGAGGGCATGATTTAAAGCAATAACATTTAGCTACATTCAACCCCGAAAGTATGAGATCATTCTTAGTCTAAACCTATTCCTTCGTCCAGATTTTATCAGAAAGCTCTTTCTGTAATGCTGTCCAAATTCTTGTCATGGACTTGTGGCTTCTCGAGGATGTGGGGATAACTTCATGGCTCTGTAGAATTAACTGGGATGAAGTTTCGGGTTTCAGTCACACTGGCAGGCTAAACCTTTATTTCTCTTGTCCTACTGTCACTTTTCCTAATCTTCTAAATCCATTGCAGAAACACAGTAGAAATGAATATGTGAAAGTAAACTAAGACACGTGAAAAATATCTTGTGTAGACACTCTATGGGTGTCTGCCTCCAATCTGTCCTTAGCTGTCAAGAATGGTAGCTGAACTTACCCACTGTCTCAATACAGAACTTATTGTGACACAAACGTCCAGTAGTGATTGACATAAGCATCACTGCAATGAGGTTTATCTCATTGTATGATTGTTATTCAAACGGCGTCCCATGGCTGTGATGGTACTTAACAGACATTCTGAAACATGAGGGTTCAAATGAGATGCAGTTACTCAGATGGAAACTAAGGTTAGGTAATTAATTGCCAGGATATTGGATTAACAATGTAGAGTATCCAAGAAGGGGTGCCATTAAGCGCTAAGGGTTTTGTTTCTGGTTTAGCTCTGCCCCCCATTAGACCACGTTGTCATGGGTTTGTCTGAAGTTTTATCGTTTCTAATCGAGCGTTCTTAGTGATGTCAACACTCCCAGTCTTGAATGTTTCTATGATGTTATCATTTTTGGATGATTCAGGTCTTTGGCAGTAACTAATCACCCGTTGTCCTGCTTCCATTTTTCCTTCCATCCCCTCCTACACACTGCCTTCAGGATATGCATTGCAAAAGATTGTATCTTGCTATTTTCCTCTGAAGTTGTTAGCGATTCGTGGATGACTATAGGAAAGACTCACCATAGACTCGTTCTTGGCTTCTCTTCCCCCGGGCCCCCAGTTCTCTTTTACATATATTTTCTGCTTCATCCAGTTTCCTAAAAGGAAATCGAAGCAAAGCAAACCGACTGAACCAGCCAACCAACTGACCACGCAACTGGCTACCCAAACAACACAAATAGTAGCTTTTCAGCTCTGGACCCTGGATCAGAACTGTTTTTTTTTTTTTTCTCTCTGCATACTCAATCGTATTTCCCCTTCAAGGCCTCATTTAGCACCTTGACCTATAGGAAGAATTTCCAGATCTTTCTAAATTGTATCCACTTCTTCTCTGAGTGCATGAGAGTTTTGATCTGTATCCTTCTCTTGAAGTCTTTTACCAAGAGTCTTCTATTCTTGGCTTACATTTTAATTTTGTCCTTATATATTTATTGTTCACATGCTTACTCCTTTTATTCCCAGCTAGGATATAGACTTTTTGAAGAAAGAGTCAATTTGTACACTTCTTTGTATTATTCTTGGTATATGTACCCAGCAAATATTCGTCAAAACTTTCCGTATTTTAGAACTCTTTCATTTTCATAGAATTAAAACAACCCATTTTTCTGATGCAAAAATAATGTTGAATGAAATTTAAATATTTTTTTTTCTAGAAAGATACTATGAAGTAAAATTTTGTGTATAAAAAAGTGATCATACAGATTTATATGTCAGACCCTAGGATTAATAATTAAATACTGTTCTCTCATTGGGTTCCTATTATTGGGATGTTACCCATTAGATTCTTACTTACTATGTAACAAGCTCTGTGTTTAGCTTGGTGAAACTTAAGTGACAGTGGGTCTTCTGGCTCTTGCTTTAAGGCTATTCAGCACTCTGTCACATCTAATATAAACACATAGCAATGAAACATGATTTCTGCTTTTCCCAACCCTGTCCTGAAAATACTGAGAAGTGTATTCAAAGTAAGTGGAAATAAGATGTGGAACAAAACTTTCTAAAATTGTAACCTAAAATATCTTAACCAAACTTTCCCACATTTCTCCTTGTATATCTGGATATTTTTATTCTTCAGGGGTCCTTTGGTGCTTTCATTCTGTCTCTCTCATCTTTTTCTAATACTCCATTTTCTGCATTATTGTACCCTGTACCCTGAAATCCCCTGAGCGGATCAACACAGAGCCTGAGCAGTGCGGGAGGGAAAAGGCTGTGGATATTTTCACTTTAATATTTTCATCTCTGTCACATATCTACATCTACCCTGGGTCAGAGAGGTACTATTTCCCCAACTTAGAGAGGGAGGAAAGTGAAGGTTAGGGGGACTACATAACTTGCTCCAGGTTACTGTGCTAGCTAATATTACTGCACAAGTCACCCCAGAGCTTAGTGGGGTACAACCACCGTTTTATTAGTCTCGCAGCGTCTGTGGGTTAGGAAGCTGGGTGGGCACAGTGGGAACTTGCTTGGGCTGGGAGACTGGAAGCTGAGGTGATGGACGTCTGGGCTGAAATCTTTGGGGATGGCTTCCTTTCCTACGGGTGGTCGCTGATATGGTGGTTGCCTGGGCTATGCAGTTGCCTTTTTCTTTCCAGGTATCCTCCTTACATGCACCGGGTTGGGCTTCCTCAAGGTGTGCAGTCTGAATTCCAAGAACAAGTGCTCCAAGAAAGGAAAGCAGATGTCTGGGCTATTTTTATGACCAAGCATCGGCCACAGTACTCTGTAGGTCTAGGCAGTCATAAAGGTCGGCCCAGGTTCAAGGGGAACGGATATGCACCTTATCACTTAATGGATGAGTGTCAAGGCACATTCTGTGATAGGCATGGGGGATGGGAGACAGTGTTGCAGCCATCTGTGGAAAAATAACACTTTTCCAGAACTGCAGAAATCATGAGTAGCCGAGCAGGGATTTGAATCAAGTTTGTTTCTAACTCCAGTTCCCAGCACGTTTAATCCCTATTCTAAAAATTTATTTTCCAGTGTTCATAAAAATCCTGTCACAATATGGAATTGTACTTATGACATTTGAGATATCAGTATATTATCCAAAATGATATGCATTTGTAAAAATGTTAGATTGTACAAGAAAAGTTTGTCAAAAACTATTTTAAATTCACTGTCTTCCAAATAATAATGGGGAACACTTCATTTCCTTCCCAAACCACGTCTTCCTAAGATGAGTGTGGGGGTTCGGCTTACATTTAGCGATTCTGATATTTTTAAATGAAATGTCAAATATAATTTAGTGTTTGAAACATGAAACAAGTCTGACTGCTTTTAGAGTCTGACAGCTGTGCTCTGTTGCTATTAAACTATGTATTCATAGGGATGGACTACTATTCTGTTTATCAGAGAAGACCGTTAGGAGATATCGGTGGCTGCAAGTACACATGGATTACTGATTCATAACTAGTGTTTATTGCGTGCTTACTATGTGCCATGTTATTTCTATAGCTTATCATTAGGAATGCCCTCGGTAATTGTATGGGAAAGATGCTATCATTATTTCATTTTGACAGTTGGAGAAGTTTAGAAATGTTTTGGTCATTTGTCTATGATCAAACAGTTGGCAGAGCAGCATACTTAAAAACACGATTTTATCCTGCTTCTGTAATGTCTGAAATATGAAGCAGTCTCATTCACCTTTGGTGGATCCAAACTCCAAATATTCCCAGGACGGGCCTCAGACATGATACACCCTCGTGTGTCCTGACATTGGTAATGACATACTGTTCTTGACTTCTCCATGAAGTCACCATGGTTTAGGAAATGCTTGGCGCATACAATTTCTTTTGTTACTCAGAAAGACCTGTGAGGTCTGTCTCATTTCCCACATTTCATAGAATGGCTCATTGAATGCTTACGTTGTATGTGTGTGTCTGAGCCTGTGGTTTGGGGAGATTTGATATAAATCACTGAATGTGCCAGCAAGGAGCTGAGGACTCGGCAGATGAGTCATGAAAGATGAAGCCAGGCCTGCCAGTTACTGGGCTTCAGAGTTAAATGACTTGGGTGTCACACAGGGATTGTGCCTTCAAGTATTTCACTTCTTCTTGCCTGTTAGTGCACCTCCTGACAGTGTTTTGTCTCTGTCTCGCTGTCTCTTCCCCTCCCTCCCATTTTCTCCCATTCTCCCTTTCTCTTGCCTTTTTCCCCCCTTTCTCTCTCACCTAGAGAGGTGAGAATTAGGTGGAAGGAATGATGGCACTAATTATTTTCTGTAACCGTGCCTTTCAGGCTTATAAAATTTGTGCTCATGGCGGATTTGAATACAGTAGTTTATGCTCTATTCTAGGTTAATCTGACATCTAATCTCTTACATGTTATCCCAGCCTCTGGTGAATCATGAGAATTAATATAGAGATGAGCTGAAAACCATTCTTTCCTTAGTTTAAAATTTCTGAGAATAAATATAGACTCACGTGAGCAATGTTCAACGCCGGGGTGAGGAAGTGGCCTGAGCAGCCTTGCTCCTTAAATGTCAGAAAGGAGCTGAATTTTCTCTTCTTCCGCATAGTCCGATGGTACACACGCACCTCCCCCCACCACACACACCATGTTGAATTCCCAAGAGCCCCTTCTTTCTCTTTATTGATTCTAAAAACCCTTCCCCAATGGTCTCGCCATAGACATCTTTACTCAGATCATCAATGATGTCGTTGATCTTAGGGAACTCTTCTCTGAACCGTTTGACTCACTGTTAACACCCAGATTGTCTTTGCAGTTTGGTCTGACAGCTACCCATGCACATGTGACTCGCACATGAAACCCTCTCTGATTTTACAGTCCTGAGCTTTTGATTCCAGACGCGCCTCGGGACGCTGCCTGGAAGGCTTCATGCTGTTCTGGCTGCCCCACCCCAAGAAAGATGTAATAGCACTGAAGGAAGTCGAGGAAAAGGAAAGCGGAGATTCTCTAAAGAAGGACGTACGAAGAGGACCGCAATTAAGTTGGGAAATAAAACAGTTTAAAAGCTGTGATGAATGGGGAGTCTTACAAACCAGTAGAAATTTGAGATTTGAGGTTTGCCCATGAGGTGCACGCACATACAGGCTGGACACAGAAAATGGTTAAAACTTTTAAAGTAAAATCAAGAATATTCTATTCATAGGCAATTGATAAAAGGAAGCGGGCGGCGTTCAGGGCACATTTGTAACTTTGGGAGGTTGACAGCATGGTGGATAACCATCCCAAATCATCTCTTGGTGACACTGGCGGCGATGGAAGTCTGGGCATGTTGCCACAGCATGACATGACTTGTGTACCTACCTGACTTGTCTTTTCCTTTGTTCTTCTCTGTGTGGGCATATTCATAGACTATACAATGCCTTGTTTATTATCTTAGATTCTTTTCTCTTAGTATTTCTGATCAAGGAGTGTGTGTGTGTGTTTTTTTTCATTGATACAATGGCAGGTGTTACTAAGAAAAATCTCATGCAAATGATTCGTAGGAAAGCTCTATTGCCAAATTTAACTCCGTCTAGCACATTTAATCTATATGGACCTGTGTATCTCTAGCCTATTAACCATATTGTAATGAGACCTATTTCTTTGGCTGATGACATCAGTCTTGTTACTTTATACTAAGGCCTTATGTTCGGATCTGATTTTATTTTTTTGCACACTTCCTTCTATTGACTCTTTGGCTCAATGAATGCTTACCTTGTATGTGTGCACCCTGAGACTGCGGTTTGGGGAGATTTGACATAAGCCACTGAATGTGCCAGCAAGGAGCTAAGGACGCGGCAGATGAGTCATGGAAGATGAAGCCAGGCCTGTCAGTTACTGTGCTTGGCGTCTTCTGTTGACCTTGGGCACATTCAAAGTCCTGAGCATGCAGTTTAGCTCTTACCTGCCGAGTTCTGAGTGTGCACCTTGCTGCGGCCTCACGTGATACGGTAAATGCACTCTGCCGTGGTTTGGCATTTAATAAAAAGCATGCTGGAGGAATAGCGAAGATATTAGAACTGCGGGGTTTCAGATGGTAATAGATAGAAACAGTGCTGATCTCAGGGGAAGACCAATTTTGTAGACCAGACAAATAATACATATGGGACAAGACAATGACTGAATAAAAATAAGGACCAGCGATTTAGCCAAAGCACCCCGGTGAGTGTCAGGGAAGAGTCACATGTTGACAATCGAGGATGAAAGCTGGGACACAGCAGAAAATTATGCTGGACTCTTATGACAGGATATTACATTTGCTTCACTTGCTCCTTATGTCTGAGACATAATTGAATGTTCTTTAATATGCTTTTCTTCCCCCAAGCAAGCGTGCCCTGACCCACTTACAGAACTTGTGTGGCAATTTTAGATGAAGGGTTAAGGGAGAGGGTCATGTGTCTAAGATAGTAACAGAAAATGTAATTTACTTGGTAGATTTCCTTGCCTGTTTGAAGTCTTTTGGCAAAGTATTGATATAGTTTTGCTTTGCCTGGGTCTTTCTTTTAACTTGAAAAATAACATTCGTTAACAAGGTTTCTGAGCTGGTCTTTGGTGAAGGGTTTTATTTGAAAATAAGGATAAATGCAGTTTTACTTAATTTTTAGTATGCTCAAAACAACAACAACAACAACAACAACAACAACAACAACAACACCCTACAGTCGTGTGCTGAATCTATTGTTCAATTTAATACAAGTAAACAGTATTATGGGTTGCACCTTTAGGTGAGACCCTTGGGAGATATTTTGAAGGGAAAAAATACCTCCAATAAAAAAGCAAAGCACAACGTCATTTAACCTTCCTTTAAAAACATCACCTTTGTTTTTCATTTCGTTTTGCAACTAAAATCATCTAAACGCGTTTGCATTCATCTGTAATCTCCTAATAGCTAGATGTGCGTAAAATCTTAATGCGACAAGTGGACTAGAGCCTGCATGGGGTTTTGGCTTGGAAGAAATTTAACTACTTGTACACGCTTACTAGCATTCACAGCCCAGCCTGAAAAAGCTTCAGAACTGCTCAGAAGGGGGAAAGTAGCACTCAGATCGGTACGGGGAAGTTCACTGAAGTGATTGGTTTTAGGGAGGCAGGGCAGTGTGGGACTGTGTTTCTCCAACTGTATTATTCTTTGCCGGGTCTTGTGCGACTCCTTGGGGAGTTTTGTTAAAACACAGACTTCCAGTTATTTGATCCAAGATGGGACCCGCGTTTCTGTTTCTAACAAGCTCCCAGGTGAGATCAGGGCTGCTGTGTGAGGAGCATATACTGGGTAGGAAGGGACAAGAGGGGACACGTCCTGCACCACTCCTGAGGTGAGATCCTAGTTCCATTGACTGGCTGATTTGTTCTGACAGTTGTCTTTACCTTCCTGAGCTCCAGAGTGCATACCCGTGAAACTGAACCTGTTTGATAGGACAATTATAAACATAAGGGATAATGCACCAAAGCACATGTTTTCCTGCATGACCTCTAAGGACCATGTCAATACATATATATATATATATATATATATATATATATATATATATATATATATATATATAAGCTATTGACATGAAATCAAATCTCATTGACCCTCATTATCATTAGTTACTATTTTTGGTGGGATGGGACCACTTTTTGACTAGTATTTGTTGAATCGTTCCAGATATAGGGCAAAAGAGAGAGCAGTATTAAGTAAGTGGGTTGGAAACAAGTTATCATGGCGATCCATCTGGAGCAGTTAGTTCTCCAAGTGTGGTCTCAGCCAGCCGCACGGCCTCACCTTGTCAGAAATGCAAGTCCTCAGACCCCCACCCCCGACCCTAACCGGCCCCCACATGCTGGGTCAGGTGTGGCCCAGCCACCTGTGACCTAACAAGCTCTAGGTGACTCTGATGCCCCTGGTGTGTGAGAAACACCGATGAAGAGGAGGAAACCACATCCCTGGGAGGAGACCATTTTGTGATTATGGTCTGGCCAACCATTCCTGGCTGTGCTTTCCGAAGGGAGCCGATTCCCTATTCTGTGTCCAGCTCTTCTTATCAGTACATATTCTGCTCAGAAAGTATTAAATATGGAGTCTAATGAAGCAGCAAGATGGTACATTACCAGGAGCCCAGGCATTGCGTTCTGATTGTGATGGATACAGGACAGAGGTTAATAAAAACAAAGAAAAATAGGGACATGTAGTGGACTTGAGTGTGTCAAGGAAAGCTGATCTGAACAGAATCAGATCAGTGACAAGAGTCAGAAGTATTTAAAATGAAAATAAACAGGCAGTGACTTACTCCTTTGTACGTCTCTGTCTTGCGTGCAGTAACGAAATAGAAACTGTTACTTTGCCGTAGGAAAAGCTTTAAAAGGAAACCGTCACAATTTTAAAGTATGTTAGTGTGTTGAGAATAATACAGACCAATATACCCATAAATCCAGGAGCCTAATGAACCAGAAGATAATAAATAATGCTTCAGAGATTGTGGATGAGAACAGTTACTAGAAGATTCAGTAGTCACTAGAAGACGCAGCTGTAAATTCGATTCTGTGACCTCTGCAATTCAGTGTCTCTCAAGTTCTCGAAATCTGTTTGTCACACACTGCTTTCGGTCAGGCTTCCACTTAAGTCTGTCTCCACCCACGAGCCATGACTTTGTAAAGAAGTGATTCTTAAAATAGAAAAAAGAAAACCAGCTTTATGAAGATAATGGAACGTCTCTTGATTTCCTAACAGAAGGTTTTGCATCGCAGTAAGGTCTAAGAAATCAGCGACGGTCACTGTGTACAGGCAGCCACGTGCATGAGAGCCATGCAACCAAACATTTTTAAAGTTTGTATGTCAGGTGTGTATCAGTTCGGGGAGGCCAAGGGAAGGAGAGCAGGCAAAAGGGAGTCCAGTGTGTGTAGTGTGTCTCATCTACAGGCACCAACACTTAGAGGACAGCCCTGTGCTTATGGGCATTCAATGGGCATCATAACGAGCAGGACCATTTGCTTGTGGCCCTTTGTGAACAAGCTGAGCAAGCATTTATTCAGTTCATGGAGAAGCAACTCAGATCTGACCTGTGCAGGCAGGCCCAGCTGTAGTCACTGAGGAGAACAGTGTTTGATGAACTGCTGGCAGACCACGTTGGTGAGGCCCCAGCAGAATCAAACAGGACGAAGCCTGTGCCTTCGGCATTTCCCTCCTCATCGTACGTGTTGCTGTTTTCCTTGTCCATGTGTCTCCTTGGTGATATGTTTCCGTTTTTATAAAGGGAAAACGGAAGCATGGAGGAGCAGAGACCTAATTGTTGAATTTCTCTATTCCTAACACCCCCTCGGCGTCTTGCCCTGAGGACGAGGGCTGTTTTTCAGGCTTCACGAAAAGGAGTCCTTTCTTCCTCGGCCAACGTGAATGATAGTCGCCCTCTTTTTGGTGGAGAAGAGATGCTTATCGTCATTGAGGCTTTTGGGGGAGAGGGCGTCTGAAATCTTTTTGTTTTTATACCATAGATAGACAAGTCAGTGGAGCTCACGTACTTCATTAGTTTGGGAGTTTCACCTCACTGTATCCATTATGTTAATTTTATACACTATTAGACGATCAGGTCAGAATTCAGTGTCTTTATTTTCAACTTTGCATCTTTATTTGTGGTATATTGATTGGCACTCAGTATTGGTTGAACGAATAAACAAATCAGTGAGTAATTATTCAGTGTTTCTTAAAAGGACATTGTAGAGTTAGTGGATGATGGGTCTGTTTTTGTTAATAGCAATTGTGATGGACTTTGAGACACTGAAAGTCACAGTAGAGTTGGAATGAATTATTACAAGTTTTTATTGAATGAATGTGACTTTAACTGGATCCTGTCTATTGTTTTACAGATGAGGAAACAAAAGGGGTTAACTGATTTTCTCATGGTTTTATGTGTAGTTAGCCAAACAGCTGGTACTAGAATATATTTCTGAAATATTTTTATTATAGGACATTTCAAACATTTACAAAAGTAGAAGAGATAGTGTAACAAACCCCACGTTTCCAACAGCAGTTACAAGCATTTTCGATTCATAGCCAATATTGTGTTATTATTCCCCCATTCCTAGATTACTGTTATGCAAATCCCAGAAATCATATTTGTAACCATTTCAGTCTTTAGCCCTAAATGATGAGACAAAATATCCCCTGTGCCATTATCACACCTTAATAATTTCTTCATACCATTTAATGTCCAGTCAATGTTCATAATTCCTTGTTTGTCTAACACATTTTTTTTACATTTCATTGGTTTGGATTCATATTCTAACAATGTCCACACATTAGTTATATCTCTTAAGTGTTTTTTAATCTATAGGTTCTCCCTTTCCCGTTTTCCTCTTTCTTTTCCTAGCTGTCTCCTTTTTTTTTTTTTTCCAATTGTTCTTCATGAAACTGGACCATTTATTCTGTTTTCCCAACTCTGGATTTTGTTCATTGACTATAGTGTAATTTTCTAACATAAAAATTGTCAGTTAGACCTATTGAAAAAAAACCAAAAAAATGGGTGAAAGATGTGAATATATTAGAAAATGTTTCCATAATGTAGGCTTTTTTTTAAAGTTTGAAAAGTTGTGCCATCATATTTATTTCCATTTGAAAAAAGTTAGAAAACACTTCAAAAATAACATCTCAAGCAGGTTTTACCACAGGATTCCTTAAATGACCTTATTAATTTTCTAAAGTGTTTGTTTCTCTTCTTTCTCTTTGCTACTTGGATGAAAATCAACTTTTAATTAATGCAAGAAAAATACAGATCAGAACTGTGACAGGAACTTTCTTAATGCTTAAGTGTTTCTTTACTGATTAGATCACATCCAAAGCAGTTATATTAATTCTTGTAATTATTCAGTTTTTTTTGTTAACCATTCAGAATATGAAGCAAATGGATGTGAAACCCCCCCAGGCCTCTAAGATGTGTTGTAATAAAATGCTCAGTGACCAGTGGTGACGTTTCTAGGTGAGGAGTCTCCTTATTTGACCTCTGCAGTTTGTATGACCCACAGAACTTCAGCTTTTCTCTCTGTGGACTTCTGAGTATACTCCCAGAGATTTCTAATGATATGCTACACTCAACTCATGCATTTTCACTTTATTCCATAAAAACAATGACACTAAAATATGTAGTAAAGGAGTATTGAATGTAAGCTACAGATCACATATGACTGGAGTTAGTGGATCCAGCTAAATTGTGATAATATCTGAACAATGAAAGCCACACATAAAAGTTCCTTAAGAACAAAGTGGTCTCCCTCATTAGAGATGTCTCTTTTTGTTCCTTTGCTGACCTGCTTTCCTTTGGGTACTAATTTCTGCAGCTGTGAAAACACTGGCATCTTATTCAGAGCCTCTGGAGAGCAGTGCAGAAGGCTCACGTTGGATTTCTTTTCTTTACAAACACTAAGAGAGAAGGTGGGATGGAGGGTATGAGGACTCTGAACTGTATCTTCAGTTTTTAGTTTCCATCTAAAATACTCCAAACTATAAAATATTTTAAAAGCTTGAGTTTTATTAGTTCCAGTATATATTTACTGGAATCTCATTAAAATAGAAACTACATATTCACCCATGCTTCCTTCAGACTACACTCAATGTAACACTTTAAAAATAAAATGAGAAAGGAGGAATAATTTAAAGGCTTATATTCGGTGTTTTAATGGTACAGAACTGGTTAAAACCACCCAGTGGGATAAAAACCATTTACTGAATGCTTTCTTCTCAAAAATAATCTTAAATAGCCTCCTGGTAATTTTTTTCAAAAATAAAATTATTATAGAATGCAACAATTTCAGTTATAATGAGTATTTATTAAAAGGGTGAAAAGTTATTAACTCAATTCTGTGATTCCAGCAATTCTTATATCATGACATTGGAACTAACTAGAACACTTGGAAATAAGCTCCACTAAGTACCAGAGGAATCTAGGTCGCTGAGGATTGATACTTTAAACATTGAAGGTTTAAACATTACTGTAGCAATTTTATATTTGCTGTGTTCCTTTGCAAAATTATTATTTAATCCTTTCCTGATGATGCTGGATCCTGAGTGTTGTCTTCAGCCTTAAATTTCTCAATTCCATTTCCCGTGAGACTTACAGAGACACCAAGTATAAAACTTTTGGGACCTCCCTTCAGTGTTTTTCTGTAGTTTTCAGGATAAAATCCCATCTCCATCACGTACTAGGTGACACTTTTATGTCTGGTCCTGTCAGACTCCTCCATCTGTACCTTTCGGCATGCCTCCCTCTGCCCTAGGTTCTTGTCACCCAGATCCAGCTCTTGTGTACTTTTCTACACCACACACAGTGTGCAGGCTGCTTGGCATGCCCTCCCCTACTCTTGGTTGGGTTAAATTTGAAGTAGGCTGATTTGTCTTCCTTCCATTTCCTTTCCTTCTACCTTCCACACATCCTGACGACCCCTATTCCATTGCCTATGATGCAGTGTTGTAACTGACTACTTGCTTGACATCCTTATAAAATGGTAAATATTATAGAGACAGGGACCCTTTGTCATTGTTTTTCCAACGTCTGGCACGGTATCTTACACCTAAGGACCAAGCAGGGAAGGGTGGTGGTTGTTGAATGAACAGCTGACATCATAATTACTGGAGTTGAATGAAGACTAGAGGGTTGTGTCGTATTGCTCACATGCTGTGCTTTTGCAACGATTGGGTTTTCATGTTACAGTTCTGTATATTCCTTGTCTGCTTCATTGCCATTGGTCCCTTGAACCTTCAGTGTATCTGCCTGTGGGAGTGAGATCTTTTTCTGATTTGATGATTTTCATATACTTTTTATTTTCTTCACGACAGAAAATGTGAGGAGATTCTGTTGGTGGCTAGAACTGTTTGCTTCTAACCGCATTAACTAATACCTTTGGGGCGCAGATTAATTAAAGGCTATGATTGTTTAATTTTATAATACTATTGGTCTGCTATGTCTTCCTTGAATTCTTGATTATCTCAATCAATCACTGTTTGATTCAATAACAACTTCCATTACTTTTCTAGAGTGAGCAAACTGCCATCATGTGCTATGAGCATGACCTTAGTAAAAGAAGTTTAACCAGGTCTATGGAAATGTTAAAAGCACAACAAAGCCAACAAAAACTTGGAATTAAAATTCACAAAGATAAGTAAAGAAAATCCCAACACCATCCTTTGTTTATAGGAAGACAGTTGCATCATATTTTTACCTCAAATGATTAGAATAGTTTTTACAATAAGAATTGCGGTGATATTTATTTCTAGAGTTCATAAGGACCAGTTTTCTAAGTTAAGCCAAGTGAGTGTTGCATATTGTTCTTGTAGCTTGTAGATGAGAAAACTGGTACACAGGAAACTACATCTTTGTTTTGAACCCCTAATGTGGGCAATTTTTAGTGGTAATTCTAATTCCCACTTTCATTAACTCTGTTTCTAAGTTAGTACTCATTTAACTCCCCTCTTCCCTGTAGCCTGTGAGGTGTTTTTTTATTTTTTTTTTTAAATAAAAACATCATGTTGATATGCTGTGTCTCTTTTCTTGGGTGTCTTCTGTCACTGCTGGGACTATGGGACTTAAATTCATCTTCCCAAGCAGTTCGCGTGTTCAGTTCTCAGCAGAGGGCCCGGGACTGACAACTGAAATGCGTTTTAGGCAGGCAGCAGGGGCACAAGCTTGCGGGGAGAGCGCTGTGTAAATGTCTTACTCAACCTTGAAGAAACGTTAGTTCATTCGCTGCTTGAAATTAGGTCCAGCGAGTGGATATGCAGTTCCCGGGAGCTCCCTAGTAAACTGAGCAGCAAACAGTTTGAGGGGAAGAAATGTATTTCATCAATCCCTGAGCAGCAGTGATTGGTCTCAGCTCGCCCTACATACTTGATTCTGCTGAAAATACGGCAAACGAACTATTTTAACCTTTCTTGATAAAAAAATCACATTTGCTTTTGACAGGGTCTGAAATCCCACACACTGGATCGTAAATGTAAACTGTTAACATGTTGGCAGACGAAGTTCACGTGTGACAGTTAAGTCGAGGAGTGTATTTTAGTGGCCATGACTGGGTCGAGAATTAATTGTTCTTAAATGACCCAGATGACCAAGGTGACAGGATCGGATGGGATATGCCTAGCGAAGGTGGCTTTCAAAACTTGTAATTAAACTCCTCTTCACATCACTCCACTCCTTTCCAACGGCTCTTGTAGTTGGGTTATTGGTAGTTGGTGGCTGATGTTTAAAGTAAGAAGAAGCTACTCCTATGTTGTTGAGGAAAATCCAAGGTTTGTGGATTAAGATCCCTGTGCTACAGAAAACAGACAAAGGGCAGCAAGACACAACTCGGGGGATAATTCCTAGGTCCCTGATGCATTTCTGTTCACACCGAGGGCCTGAGTCAGGATGGTCAGCTCCAGGCTTGGTCTAAACTGCAGGGGCCTGTCAATCAGCCTCTCTCCCACCTCTCAGCTGGTGGTCAGTTGGCCTCTCCTGGGAACAGAAACACTTTGCAGAAATGACCTGCATAATTTTGACTGAAACCCTCCTCTGCCTACCTAAAAATAAATGGAGGTGGATTATGGTCAGTGCGACGCTTTATGTTTTACAGAGCAAGTTCCACAGAGAATTTTATGTAATGTTTGCAGGGATATTGACGGATGCAATTATGTCGACTTCGCTTATGAGGTTCACAGAGATTAGGTTACTTGCTGAATAACTGGGACATGATTCGGATTTTCTGATTTCAAACCCAGAGCTCTTCTGCCATTTTGCATCTCCATTTTTGCCTGATTGTCACAGCTGAAGTCATCTTGGCAGAGCGCGTCCTGGCGGTGATAAGGCAGCCCTCTCTTTTTCTAAATCTGTTACTGGTTCTTTCAACTTTTTATAGACTGTGGCTTTTTCTTATGCCAATGCATTGACCTCTCCTGTATTTTAAACTTCGCTTGATCGGACGTGATGCAAATATACACTATGATTCTTTTGTTCTACCTTACCTGTTTTAATATGAGGTACTGGGGCTTTTTTCTGATGCCAGTCTCTAATTGCAAGCTCAGATTGTGTGTGAGGTCAAGTAAGTCACTGCCCTTTGGGATATTCTGGTTATGAAAATGTTGGTTTCTGGTTATAGAATTTTGGAACGTTTAGGATCCTGCTAATGAAGGGCTCTTCCTGCTCATATGTTTTTATTTGAAGAAGCCAAAACAGTCTCTCAGTGGAATGTTTTTATTACAGTAAATGTTTATGGACTGTTTTAATAAGCGACACCCCCGCCAGAGAGCCTCCATGCCACCCCCACGGGTTTATTAATTTAGGAAGAATGCATATCTTTATAATACGAAATAGTCCACCTTGAAAGTGAGGTGCTTTTTTAAAATTTTTATTAAAGTTATTGGGGTGACATTGATTAGTAAAAATCATATAGGTTTCCAGTGTATATTTCTATAATACATCATCCGTATAACACATTGTATGCTCAGAACCTTGAAAACCCTGTCTTTATCAAGTAACAATTTGAAATGAGCATGCACAGTTGAGATTTTTATATGATCTAAGAGCACAGGAATCTAAAATGGAGGGTAATATTTTCTAGAAATAAAATATTATGTACCTGTCTTTTTTGGTGACATAGTTAAAAGGGTGTGTTTATTCCTCTAATTTAGCCAATAGATAAATAAAGTGTTCTGTGGGGTGGGATGGATATATACGTGTGTGTGCGTATCATCTAAAATAGTGTTTTGCATGATAAAAGATGCTTAATATTCATTATAAGAGTATTTAGAATACGAAGTGGACTAGTAGCTCAGAGTACCATTTTGACAAGCTGCCAAAATTCATTAAGCAGGGAATTTACGTTGCTTTGTACAGCTACTTCTCTCGTATTTACTTTACTGATAATTCTTTCATCTACCCACTGCCTCAGTATAGCTTTTCAGTTATACAAAAGAAAGAAGGAAACAAACATGCTGCTGTGAAATCTGAACCTGGTTTTGTAAGACCTCTGGATGGTGTGGACTTTTAATGGAGAATGGTTAACAAAAGACAAACGTTTCAGAGTGGATTGAGGTCAAGGTCAGGTCAACAGCTACAAGCAGATGGCAGCTGCATAGGGTCTCACCTACGAGGGAAAAGCAAATCTACCTCCAAAATCCGTTTATATATATATATATGTATATATGATATGTATATATCATCTAAAATAGTGTTTTACATAATAAAAGATGCTTTATATATATTTTAAATTATATATATTTATATATTTAATATATATAAATATATATTTAAATATGTGTATTTTTAATTAAGACTTTATTTTTTGGAGCAGTTTAAGTTCATAGCAAAACCAAAGGAAAGGTACAGAGATTTCTCCGGACCCCACACATCAAAGCCTCCCCCAGTCTCAACATCCTTCAAAGTGGACATTTGTTCAATTTATGGACCTACATCGATACATCCCAATCACCCAAGGTCCATAGCTTACCTTAGGGTTCACTCTTGTTGATGTTGTACATTGTATGGGTTTTGACAAATGTACAATGACGTACATCCACCATTGTGGAATCATACAGAATATTTTCACTGCCCTAAAAATCTTCCATGCTCTGTCTATTCATCCCCCCCACCCAATCTCTGGCACCCACTGATCTGTTTACTGTCTCTCTAGTTTGCCTTTCCCACAATGTCATAGAATGGGAATCACATAGTATGCAGCCTTCTCAGAGTGACTTCTTTCTTAGGACTAGACGTGTAAGTTTCCTCTGTGTTTTTTCATGGCTTGACAAGCTTGTTTTGTTTTGGTGCTGAGTAATATTTCATTGTCTGGACAGACCACGATCGATTTATTCACTCCCCTTTGAAGGACATCTTGCTTGCTTCCAGGTTTTGGCAATCATGAATAAAGCTGCTATAAACATCCATGTGCAGGTTTGTGTGGACCTAGTTTTCACCTCCATTGGGTAAATATCAAGGAGCATGATTGCTGCATCACGTGCTAAGAGTATGCTTACTTTTGTAAGAATCAACCAAACTGCCTTCCAGAATGGCGGCACCATTTGCATTCCCTCCAGCAATCAATGAGAGTTCCTGTTACTCCACATCCTCACCCGGAACTCGTCAGGGTTCCAGATTTAGGCCATCCAGCAGGTGTGCCGTGGTTTCCCGTTGTTGTTTTAATTTGCCTCTCCCTGATGACATGCTATGGTCCATCTTTTCATATGCTCCTCTCGCATCTGTAGATCTTCTGTAGTGAGATAGCTGTTGAGGTCTTTGGCTCATTTTTAAATTTTCTTATTTTGATTTCTTATTGTTATTTTCTGTTTTCTTATTGTTGAATTTCAACAGTTCTTTGTATATTTTGGGTAGCAGCCTTTACTAGATGTGTCTTGCTGATATTTTCTCCCAGTCTGTGGCACATCTTCTCATTCTCTTGGCATTGTCTGTCACAGAGCAGAAGTTTTTAATGTTAATGAAATCCAGCGTATTCAACTTAGCAACTAGGTTTTTTTATTTGTTTGTCTGTTTCAGGAGTTTTATGTTTTACATTTATATCTGTAATCCAGTTTGAGTTAAATTTTGTGAAGTTGTAAGGTCTACATGAGTTTTTTTTTTTCTTTCTTCGTTTGCATATGGATGTCCAGTTGTCCTCTACATGTGTTTTTTAAAAGCTGAAAGTTACATGGTCTTTTCTGGATAACAAAAGACAAAAAGTCTTACCTAAATCTGAACACCTTGCCAAATAATCACTCTATTTAAACCTATATCTAGAATTGTGCAGTTACATACAACAATGGATATTCTGTTTCTTGTACAATAACAAGCAGCACCTTTGAGATGAATTATAAAGCTGAACTTTCTAGCTTCATATTTCTAAATATCAACGAGGCTTGTAATTCTGTCAATAATTTTAATTGTATAAATTTTATCCTTATAAGAATACACTTTATTTTGTCCTGTATTTATATTAACCAGTATAAATCAATGAACTATACATTTCCATTTTCTTCACCTTCGTTAGTAAATTAGTTGTGATTATTCTTTATATTCCTGTGAATGAATCAGTTGGTGTAGTAGATGTGTTCTTTGGATTTCAATGATTCTGGATGGACCCTCGTAGTTATAATCCTAGACTATAAGAACAAATGAAAAAAAGTCTGTGCTACCTGCAAACAAATGAAAAACGAACACTTTCCCTGGAAATTCTAAAGTTTTTATGATTGATCACTGAGGATTGGGAAGACCACCTGAGTCCCTGACAAAGAAGATGCAACTTCTAGGAGGGAGAGAAGGAATTCAAGCCTCGATAGTGTAGAAGCCAAGCGGCGGGAAGGATTTCATCTTCCGTTCCTTTCTGTTCTTGGAACCTAAGTCTCAAACCTGAATAGGAACTACTTTAGTGCGAGAAAGGTCAGTTCATCATATAGCAAGCATTTGCCTCTGTGCTGATGGCACCACCTGGGACGGGTGTTTCTTGGATTAGTTCTGTTATTAGGTTGCTGTAACAAAGTACCATAGACCGGGTGGCTTATCAACCACAAAAATACACTTCTCGCAGTTCTGGAGGCTGGAAGTCTGAGATCAGCGGCCAGTAGAGTTGGGTTCTGGTGAGAGCTACCTTCCCGGTTGCAGAATGGTGACTTGTCCTCGTATTCCTGCATGGTGGAAAGAAAGGGAGCTACTTTAGTCTTCGAAGGGCACTCATTTTGTTCTCCGGGGCTCCACCCTCGTGAGCTAGTGTGGGCATTTGTCAGCCACTCATGTATACAGATCAGTGAACACATCAGCGATTTCTGTCATGTGACAGATCGATCAGGAAGACTACGGGAAATTTGACAATTCTGTGAAGTCTGGATAAAGATGTTTAGATTTATTCTGTGGCGTCATTTAAGTCTTCAAAACATTCCCCAATATTTTTTTACTGAAATTATATTTGCTTATTTTGATTGTTAAAATTTTTTTTACAAAGAAATGTTCCCGTTTTAAAATTAGGAAAGTGCCAGTAAAAATCACATAAGTATATTTGACTGTAATTCCAGAGTTTTGCCAGTTCTCATTCTGCATTCAAGTGGTAAAATGCAGATATTGTAGAATTGCCCCAGGGAAAAGTCTGTAATACGAGGAGATTTTCTGTGCTCATTTGGATTTACCCAGTGGTATAAAACTGAATCATTGTGAAGTATCAGAAAATTCACTGAATGATTTCATCGTACTCTAAGATTCCTCACCAGGGCATTTCACACAGTTCTTGGCTGATGTTATTATTTCAGTAACTTTGGAGAAGGGAAAATTTAGCGAATTCCTTTGTGTGTGTTTATGGTCTGGAGAAGAGAGATCTCTGGGCAAAACAGAATGATGTTGACAACGAGAGCTTTACGTGTAGAAGAGTGCTGACATTTTGGAAGAACACAACTTACCTTGGAGACTGCTTTTAAAGTAAACCTCTAATATTCATGGTAACTGATTAGCAATTACAATATAGAGAACTTTCACGTAGGTAGTTCATTGTGCTTTTTCATCAGTTCAGAGCACAGTCTGCTAACTGGCACTTCGGTATCTTTATAGTACAATGATGAATGATGTTTACAAAATACCTCGAAGTTACTGGAAAAATCGTTAAGTTCTTCTGTGTCATCAAAGGAGCCTAAAACTTATGCTAAATAATTGTGAGAAATGTGCTTTATTGTGTTGATTTTTTATTTCAAAAATTACAATTGTTATAAAATACTGAACTGGAATTCTCCACTTCCCAACCATATAATTTAATATAGTTTATTGTGCTGGCTTGATTTCCTATGTTTATGTGTTATTGTAAGTTATTTTTTAGCCCAAGTTGTTTTATTCTTGCATATTGCTAACAAAACATATGCAAGGCTTTTCACTTGGAAGTATGTGAATAAAGGTTAGTTAGACCATCACAGATATTACAATGAAATTAAAAAAAAATTTATAAAACATTCTTAATTTTGTCTTTATTAAATATTAAATATTTATTAAATATTGTCTTTATTTATTAAACATTCTCCAACGTAACCCCCATCCCAACTTCAAAAGGTGTATATTCTTGTCATCTTTTGAAATCTTATCAACGAGCCACACAACAATTTTCTGAACCTCTTTCCTCTTGGTGTCTGTCCAGTCCGAGAGGTGTGATGCCCCTCCTTCCTATATTTTGAAGTCAGAAGTTTAAATCTACCTGAAATTGGTGTTTGTAGAATTTAAAATTCTCCTTGTAAGTTTGTAGCCAGAAGAAGGAAAGTTTTTGAATTATGATGTACCATGTTCAGGTCAGAAACCTGAATGGCCTTTTACTAATTCTAGGAGAGAAAGAGCTGGAGAAATGGATAAAAGAGGTGATCAGTAGAGGATAGGGGAACAGACATTACTTGTAACTGGGTTCAAAGTTACTTTTAAAATTGTTCACCTTTTATGCTATTAGTATTTGTGTAGATTGCATAAAATGGCCAGTAATTCCTCCCATCTCTCTATACATGCCCTTTTGCCAAGTACTTTGACAGTCTTCCCTTCAGGAGATGGAGTGTAATTAATGAAAAACAAAGAGATGGGGTCCATTTCTCCACGCCCATTAATCTTGGCTGACCTTGTAACTTGCTTTGGCCAATAGATGAGAGCAGGAGTGCTAAGCCTGCTCCCAGAAGTCCTTATGGCTTCTGCTTTTAGTCTTGTGGCTCTGTCAGCACCACGTCAGGACACCCGGCTGGCCTCTTTGAAGGAGAGAGGTCATGGGAGACAGGTCCCACCAACTGGACTTCCATGCTATTGCCAGACAAGGCTTGCAGCCATTTTAGACCATCCAGCTGCCTGCCACTGGGCTACCAGGTGACTGCAGCCGTACAAGGAATCCTAGCTGAGACCACCAGGACATGTGCCCAAATGGCTGGCCCACAGAATTGTGAACAAATGTAATGGTGGTTATTTTCAGCCTATATATTTTGAGGGTTTTGTTATAGAGCAATAGAAAATTGAAGCAATAGTTAAGTAGATTAAGTAAATATTTCACTATGACTATGCTATACATCATGAGACATGATCTGAAAGACCTCATGCATTATTACTATGTTTAAATAATGGAGTCTACCACATTATGGAACAAGGTTGTAGTGATTTGCTGGAAAGCCCTTTGATGGTGCCTGAAATGAAGCTTATTAATGTATTCAGAATTGCTTTGCCTTAAAGATTCAGCATTCTAAATTATTGTTCTTACTTCATCCACTTGGTTGTAGTTCTGAGGCAATACCCATGAGTGTGTCAAAGACTTAATAATTCTTCTCATCAGTTTTACATGTGATGACAAAATTAGTCTAAGGTTATGGAATACATTTTATATTTACCAGTCGGGATATGTCTGTCACTTTTTAACGTGTCTGTAGAGGGTTTTCAGTCATTTCAAACAGCAAGGTTCGATTTCCAGACAGAATTTCTTTATAGAAAGGTGTCTTGAATCTGTGGGGGAGAAAATTGTCAAGGAAGATTTTGAGCTTCCGGGCAAAGATCATCAAATTCTGAAACGGAAGCCAGCCTCATCTTTACCGTTATCTCCTCCACAGATTAAGGTTTTTACATCTGGGGCAGTTTCTTTAGCATTGAGATACATTGGTTTTCAAAAGGCCAACTGTTTCATGTGTTACGTACGTAAAATGAACTGCATTCAGTTTTCGTGATTTTGATGAGTTTTGACCAAGGTCGACGCCATGTGATCGTCAGTTCAGTGCAGATCTAGAACATTTCAGTCACCTGAGAAGGTGTACGTATGTCCCTTCCCTTTTAACCTGCACCCCCATGCTTGCCCTCGAGCCCCCACGGATCTGCCTGAGCACAGCTGACTACATGCCTTTTTTAAGCGCCCCTCCTAAAGGGAATCTCACAGTCGGTGTTTGCTCTTTGGGTCTGAATTCTTCCACGTGGCATAACATTTTAGAGATTCATTCATGCTGTGGGTGCCGTTAGTTTGTTCCTTGGTGTTGCTAAGTGATATTCCAGTGTGGCTATCACACCAGCTCTTTATCCACTCACCTGTTGTTAGGTGTCTGAGTGGCTTCCAGTGTTTGATTAGTAAGGTTTCAATGAACATTTGTGTGCAAGTATGTATGGAGATAGGTTTTCATTTCTTTAAGGTAAATACCTAGGAAATGGAATGGCTGGGGCCAAGGTTAAGTGCGTGTTTCTCTTCAGAAGACGCCACCAGGAACATTCCAGATCTTTGCCATCACTTGATCTTTGCAAAGTTTGCAAAAAACTTGATTCTTGCAAATGTTACCTTTCCAGGGAGTGAGTAGTGACATCTCATTGTGGTTTAATTTGCAGTTCTCTGATGACTAATAGTTTTGAACATCTTTTTTCTATTCCTTTTTTTTCCTTTTTATATTATTTTAGTCACTTTATCTTGTTTTGCAAAGTGTCCCATTGAAATGTTTTGCTCTTTTTTACTTGGGCATTCATCATCTTCTTGATTTCTAAGAATTTATATTTTCAGGATACAAATCTTTTGACTGATATCTATAGAATATTTCCTCCCTGGCCGTGGCTCACCTTTTATTTTTCTTAGCTGTATGTAAAGAAGAGCTGAAGTTTTAAATGTTGATAATATCCAGAGTATCAATGTGTTTCTTTTATAGATTATCATTTTTGTGTCACATCTAAAATATCTTGGGTTACCTCCAAGGCTGCAAAATTTTGCTCGTTTTCTTCTATATTTTTTATAGTTTTAACTTTCACATTCAGATCCATGGTCCATTTTAAGATAATTTTTGTATGTTATGCGGTACAAGTCATGGTGCATTTGTTTTTTTCATACGGTTATGCAGGTAGGTGCTCACACACCATTAGTTTGAAAGCTCTCTTTCTACAGTGACTGACCTTGTCCACTTTGTTGCAATTGAATATTCATGTGTAGATCTGTTTCTGCACTCACTATTAGCACAGGACATTTACAAACAAGTAACTATGATCTTTGTTTTACCTTTTTTCTGATTACCTCTTAACACTTAGCTATCATTTAGTCACTCTGAGGACCTGACCAGCTAAGAGAACGAGACCTGGAAAGGAGGCTCGTAAAGGATGAAATATGGCGGTAGGGCAGCTTCAGTAAGGAACAAAGATGGGGAACTAATGTGTATGCACAGGTTCTGGTGGGAGAAAGATATTCCATAGATAAGGGCTGTTCAGCTTCAATAAATTCTTAATAAGTATTTTAATCAAAGAATGAATGAATTGATATGGGAAGTGGAGTGGCGAATCAATTTTCTCTTATAAATTACTACTATTTATTCCTACATTTTTTTTTTAAAGCTTTCAACGGGTTTCAGTCTAAGGCCCATTTTGCATAGAGTCAATAACCAGAATAAATTTAGATGCCATCTGGTAGAAGTTTCTCATTTTACGCATTAAGAACACATTTCAGCCACCAGGGAGATAAGTAATGTTCCAGGCACACGGTGAATGGTCAAAGCAGAATCTCGATCCAGGTTATTGAACGTTTTGTGCAGGGTTTGGCTTCTTTCCACTGCACTAAAAGTTTTGTTTCAAGCACCAAAAATGGTGCTTTTAAATAAATAGTTGAATTGACTTTGGTAGGCTAAAAAAAAATAAAAAGGATTTAGAAATCTCCAAAGGAAGGCTTTTAGGAAAAAAACGTCCAGAGAGTGAATGTTTTAGCAATTATTAAATCTCATTCTTTCTTCCCCCCCCAAGATCAGTTGGGTCCAAACAATGCTTGAAGACTTTGGAATGCTGTCCCAGATATAAAGCCTAATTGTCTAGTGCTCAATCAGGCGAGAGTTGCACATACAATCCCAAGGAATTCGACCCCTTGTGTATATTTTAACAGGGCTACTGCAGTAGAAATCCAATATCTGTGGTAAGTGGTAGGAAGGTAAGAAGTTGTGAATAGTTTGTTGTTTCTTTCTATCTTTTGGCTGAATATAAACTGCAAGCAAATTTACATAATCAGTACATAATGGATCAGAATAAAGATATTCAACGTTAGCTTCTGGAAACAGAATAAGTTTCACAGCCAAAGCTAGATTTGAAACTAAACTAATTCGAAGGCAATAATGTTTAAAAGAACAAAGGTGTTTGTCATTCAGGAGAAGGGTTAGTCAATAGGGGAAAGCTAGGCAAAGAGAGTCAGGGAAGCAGAAGTGTGTAAAGAAGTCCCAGTGCTTCTGAGACAAAAGAATATTCTCTTTTTCCACCTTTTATTTTTTTAGTGGGAACCTATAAGTTCTACTTTCTTAGCAAATTTCAATCATACAATACCATGCTATCAAGTATAGTCACGATGTTACGCATTAGATCCTCAGACCTTAATCATCTTACAATGGACAGTTCATATTCTTTTACCAACCTCTCCATATTTGCCTTATCGCAAGCTTAATTCAATTAAAACATTTTTTTCTCGATTGCACATATAATTGATAACATGCCGTATTTGTCTTTCTCTGTCTGGCTTATTTCACTTGCATAATTCCCTCTAGATCTACCCATGTTAATTGCAAACGAAATGATTCCCTTCTTTTTTTCAGACTGGTTAATACTCCATTTCTACATACACCACATTTTCTTTATCCATTCGTCTTTTGATGGGCATTTAGGTTGTTTTCATAACTTGGGTATTGTGAATAATGCTGTTATGGACATGGGAGTGAAGGTATCTCTCTGAGATAATGATATCGATCCTTTTGGATATGTACCTAGAAATTAGATCGCTGGATCATATGGTCGTTCTGTATGGTAGTTCTATATCTCTGTACTCTTTTTCATAGTGGTTGTACCAGTTTACATTCCTGCCAACAGTACACAGGGTTCCCTTTCCTTCATAGTCTTGCCAGCATTTGGTGTCTTTTTGATAATAGATGTCCTAACAGGTGCGAGGGAATATCTCATTGTGGTCTGGATTTGCATCTCTCTGATGATTAGTGATGTTCAGTATCTTTCCATGTACCTTTTGACCATTTAGATGGCTTGTGTGGGAAAACGTGTATTTGCCCATTTTAAATTGGGCTCGTTGTATTTATTCTATTGAGCTATATGAGTTCCTTGTATATTTTGGATATTATCTCCCTATCAGATATCTAGTGGCCAACAGTTTCGTCCATTCCTTAGGCTACCTTTTCGTTGTGTTGATGGTTTCCTCTGCTGTACAGGTTTTCCTCTGCTTTTTAGTTTGATACAATCCCATTTGTTAATTTTTGCTTTTGTTTCCTTTGTTTTTGTTGTCAAATCCTGATCAAACGTCAAGAGGTTGATGCTCTGTCTTTTCTTCTAGGAGTTTTAGGGTTTCAGGTCTTAAATTTGAGTCTTTACTCCAGTTTGAGTTGATTTTTTGTGCATGGCATAAGATAGTGGCCCACTTTCACTCTTTTGTATGTAGCTATCCATTTTTCCCCCCGTCACCATTTATTGAAGAGACAATCCTTTCCCCACTGTATGTTCTTGGCTTCTTTGCTGAGAATTAATTGACCATCTATTTGTGGGTTTATTTCTGGGCTCTTGATTCTGTTCCATTGATCTATGTTTCTGTTTTATGCCCAGTACCATACTGTTTTGATTGCAGTAGCTTTGTGATATAGTTTGAAATCAGGAAGTGTGATACCTCCAAATTTGTTCTTATTTCTCAAGATTGCTCTGGCCATTCAGGGACATATGTTATTCCATTTCTGTGAAAAAAGAAATGCCCTTGGGAGTTTGATAGGATTGCATTGAATCTGTAGGGTGCTCTGGGTGTCAAGGACATTTGAACAATATTAATTCTTTCTATTCATGCTCTTCTGCTTTCCAATATGGACACTTACAAGGATATGCATTAAAAAGAAGGGAAAGTATTTTGATTCCCTTTTGTAGCAAAGTGGATTGAATTCAGCTACAGAAGAGCAATGGATTGGTTATAAGCAGAAGAAGGGCTAAGAGGAGCCTGGGGCTGCTCTCTCCAATATCCCCAAATCATTAGGCATATATTATCCAAGTAACAAAACAGAAGGATTGATGTCTTTTCATCCTCAGTAAGATTGTCTAATGCAAAGAAGTACTGGATATATTGTTTTGATTATTTCTATTTGTGCAGCAATTGTCTTCCAGGAACTAAATTGGATAGAGAGTGACACAGAATTGTTTTTAAAACCTCAGGTAGCATTTATATTTTACTTTAAAAATGCAGTTGTTCATAAGACAAACATGCTTATATGGTTAAAGTAGAAGCACAGATGACTTTTTTCTCTAGGGTGTCATTTGATGTGTGGAAAAAAATACTAGATTTGTCAACTGACGGTGGTGATAGTCCTTTGTCATCACCCTGGCTCAAATGGATATGTTTTAAACTTAAAATATTGGAACAAGAAAGACATAGCTATGAAAAATGATATCATCATTTTCAACAGGATAATCTCCAGTGACTTTTGATAATGACAGAGTCTGACAAAGTATTTCCGTTTAAATACACTTTTTGTCAAGTAATATAGTATAGAGATTCACTATCATTCTCCGATTAAGCAGGATTTAAGCTTCTAGTGAGTGTTTCCCTTGAATTGAGTTAAAAGTTATATATTAGTAGTCAAATGAGGTACATTCTTCTTTACTCAGTTAAGAAAAAGTGTATACCTCATTCTGCTTGCTCACTGCAGGTGAAATCAGGCTTTCTACTATCCCCTTAATAATGTAGAGACAGTACCACATCATGGATTGTGAGGAAGTGTTTGTTAAATTAATGAAAGCATAGCTTTAGCACTACTTCTGTGAAAATTAGATGTGGAATGTAATAGAGTGTGTCTAAACTGAACAGAGCATTAAATTAAATTTGTATTCCTTCATTTTTGTTTAAGGAAATAAAGGAATTAGTGTTGGAGCACAGAATGTGGATTATTCATAGAACTGGAGCAAATTATTAGTTTTAGTAGGAAGACTTATTCATACTTAAAATCGAATGCTTAGATATTTAACGTAAGCCTTAATTTGTGAGCTTAAATGTACAGTAAGAGAACATTTTTATGTTAAGGATGAAAAGTTGGAAATTGTAGTTTGTGTTGATTATTTATTTAGAGGGAGGAAAGTCTACAAAAAATTGAAATCAGAAAACATGGATTCTATATGGAAAATGTAGATCAAAGATTGGAGAAGAGATTTAAGGGGAAAACTACTACACCTCACAAAAACTCAAATACTAAGGGAAAAGGTGCTGCTGAAAAGGGATTTAATGTTACAGGACTTGCCTTCATGCCATCATCACCTAGAAAACTGAAAAAACAACAACATATGAAACAGGTTTCATATGCAGAACTCCGGACAGTACAGGATCTTGGTCTCTGAGAGAAGAGAAACAAACATGGTGACTTCTACTCACCATGGCTTTCTGACTGAAGGAAATATCTGGACTGTAGCATAGGGAAGAGTGGCCGGAAGGGCCCTGCATTCTGGCTGAGTTGAGGAGATGTACATAGTAGCTCAGAGAGGTCATACGTGTGGGAATGGCGGGACAGAGTGTCAGAGATGGGATTTACATACATACAGAGAGAGAGAGAGAGAGAGAGAGAGAGAGAGAGAGAGAGAGAGAGAGAAAGAGACAGGAAGAGAGAACGACAAAGAGAGAAGAGAGAGAGCTCCACGAGTCAGCAAAGTGGACCTGTCAGGTCTTTGCTTGGCCTTGAGGATTTCCTCTTACACAAAGAACAACTGTGAGGAAGACATAACTACACCTACCTGGTTCAGGAGACACCTGTGTTCCTACCAGTCCGTCAAGAGACCTTTTCAAATAGCACAGGCTTTTCCTTGAGAGCCTGTGAAGGTCTTATACGTTAGTAGAAAGGCTACACTTGCTGCAGAGTAAAGATTCCTCTAGACCAGGGGTGTCCAAACTACGGCCCGCGGGCCCACAGCAAATTCCAAAAATATATGTAGTTTACTTAAATAAACCAGGTGAGGCAATATGTACTTCACCTTGAGTGAGTGGCCCGGCTGTTTGTGTATTTTGCCATATATGGCCCTTGGTGTAAAACATTGAAAAAAGTTTGGACACCCCTGCTCTAGACCCACACTAACAACTATCAAAACAAGCCTTGAAAAGATGGAGCTGATTTGCAAGAAACTTAGTGTCAAGCATTTTGAAGGGTCTGAGTGAAATTTCACCCTACTTGTATGTTAACATGTTAGTCTGCCATAGTTTCACGGAAGCTGGCAGGAGACACAAGATTACTGGATTTGAGACAAAGAACAGTTCATTATTTGTAGCAGTGGTAACCAGAGCATAAGTATTTTTGTGTTGGTTTCCTGAGTTTCGATTCCCACAGGCAATGTGCAGAATGGTGTATAACAGTGGGCTGTGTTACAAGAGAGGAATCCAGACCTTAAGGAAGCTGAACCTTTTATAATATAAGCACGACTACCTTTATTACAGTGAGAATACCCGCCATTAACTCCAGAGAGAGATTGTATCTGTATCTTCCCAGGGTGGCTGCTACTGAAACAGCCCTGAGAAGATAGTGCAGAGCAAGGAGTGATCCGTGACTTTTCCTAAGGTTTGCAAAAATGTGAGAGAGAGCACTGTGTCCCAATGATATCATCACTTCTATACCATGTAGTCTCTGGTACATTTTCCCATGAGAAAGCCAGTCTGTTGGCCACTCTGATTAATGTCACGGTTAGTGTCTGGGACTAAACCCACTCTATTTATCTCATGGAGCATTTAATTAAGTCCAGTAGCACTAGGACTTCAACAGCAGGATGAAACCATCCTGCCTTTTTGACCTCACTCATGCTCCACCCCTTGCCAGTGAAACAAATCCCGATTCACCATGAAAGTCTACTTTAGAGGCTAACAACTTTGCAAAACCTATAGCTCAAAGAAGGTATCAAAAAGCACACTAGAAAATATTTGTAATTGAATAATGATGGAACTACAACATATGAAAAAGCCATGGAATACGGTTCAAGCAGTGTTTGGGCAGAAATTTATAGCTTGCAATGCTTATGTTAAAAGATAATTAATGTCTAAAATCTGTGATTTAACTATCCACCTTAAATAAGTTGGAAAAAGAACAAATTAAACCCAAAATACGTAGGAGAAAGGAAAAAATAAAAAAGGAACTTAATAAAATGGAAAAACAATAGAGAAAAACCAACAACATTAAAGCTGGTTCTTGAATTAGTTAAAATTGATAAACCTATAGCCAAATGGTAAAGAGAAAAGAGTGATGACACAAATTATGAATATCATGAATGAAAGGGGATATTCCATAGGTTACAGAGAAATGAAGTGGAAAATAAGAGACTATTATGAGCAGCAATATGCCAATAAAATAGACAACTCAGATGAACAAACTCTTAAAACAGACAGTACCCAAGCTGACGCAGGAAGAAACAGAAAATCTTAATAGGCCTCTGTATTAGTTTGTTAGGGCTGCCACAACGAAGTACCATAGGGTTGATTTCTTGTGAATCCTTTGTCCCTGACTTATAGATAGCTATCTTCTCCCTCTCTATCTTTCCTCTGTGTGTCTCTCCTAACCTCCTTTTCATTAAGGATACCAATCATTGTAGATGAAGTCCAGTGGTCTCATTTTAACTTAATTATCTCTTTAAAGGCAGTATCTCTAAATACCATTACGTTCTGAGGTGTCCTGGTAGTTAGAGTTTCAACATAGAAATTCTTGGGGATACAGTGCAGCTCATAACATCCTATATATTGAAGAAATAAAATTTGTAAACAAAAACTTTCCCACAAAAACGTCTACATCCAGATAGTTTCACTCATGAATTTTAAACATACATTAAAGAAAGATGGTACCGACCCTACATAAACATTAGGAGGAAGTAGAGGAAGAGAGAATGCATCCAGTTTTATTTTATGAGGCCACCATAACTGAGATCCAAAATGCAGAAAAAAGACATTATGAGAAAAGAGTACATACAAATACCCTTAAAATACCTCAGTATAGGCTGCTGAAACACATGGGCTCTGAATCTGGTGCAGGAAGAGCTTTGGGACTTCAAAAGCTCTTGACATCCCCACACGAACACGGTGCCCTATGACCCAGGCGAACTGTTAACAGAGGAGAAGACCACCTTCCAGGGAATCTCCCCATTGTGTGAGAAGCTGGAATAGTGCAGAGAAAACAGAACACTTACAGTGTGAGAGAGAAAAAAAGGCTGCCTTCGGAGAGAAAATAAAATATTCTACCAACGTGTACTGGAAAACAAAAGAAAGACTTCTTCCTATCAACCTGTTGCAGAACCCACTCCTGTAGATATCTAGGAAGACAACTAATAAATCACTAATTGCCATGAATAACCAAGGCAACAAGACAGCTCAGAATGAGAGTGAAAAGTCTCCAGAAAATAAACTTAAAGATATGGAAATATGTGACTTAACTGACAGAGAATCAAGATTGCAGTTCTGAAAAAAACTCAATGAGATTTAAGAAAACACAGAAAGGCAATTTAATGAACTGAGAAACACAATCAAAGAACAACAGGAGCATTTTACCAAAGCAATTGAAATTTTATAAAAGAACCAAATAGAATTTCTGGAGATTAAGAACTGAACAGCAGACATTAAGAATGAAATAGCCAGCTTAGGTAGTAGAGTTGACCAGATGAAGGAAAGAATCAGTGACATCAAAGATAGAAATCTGGAAATTACACAGATGGAAGAAGAAAGAGACTTGAGACTTACAAGATATGAAAGAACTCTACAAGAACTTTCTGACTCCATCAGAAAGAGCAACATAAGAATAATGGGCATACCAGAAGGAGAAGAAAGAGAGAAGGGAACAGAGAGTACATTCAAACAAATAGTCGATGAAAACTTCCCAAACTTGTGGAAAGAACTGGATCTTTGAATCCAAAAAGCAAATAGAACACCAAATTACCTCAACCCCAACAGGCCTTCTCCAAGGCACATTGTATTGAAGCTGTCAAAAAATCAACGACAAAGAAAGAATCCTCAAGGCAGCCAGGGAAAAGAAGATGGTAACCTACAAAAGAAAGCCCATTAGATTATCATCAGATTTTTCAGCAGAAACTCTACAAGCCTGGAGGGAGTGGAACCAAATATTCAAACTATTGAAAGAGAGAAATTATGAGACAAGAGTAATATATCCAGCAAAGATATCCTTTAGATATGAAGGAGGAATAAAGGTCTTTCCAGACATACAGAAGCTGAGGGAATTTTCTAATACATGACCTGCACTACAAGAAATACTAAAGGAGGCTATTCGACCGCCATCAACAGGGATAATTTGTGGCAACCAAAACATAAAAAGGGGGAGAATAAAGGCCTAAACCGGAATATGGGAATGGAGAAAGTAAGCATGCTGATGAAAACGGAATAATCTAAATATGATACTTTCTTTTACATAAACTTAATGGTAACCACTCAAAAATAAAATTCAGAACAGTAATACATACTGTAATAAAAGAAGAAACAGAGTGAAAAATCATAGAATACCACCATACAGAAATATTAGACAACAACAAAAAGACAAAGAAACAATGGAGACACAGTATTACGAGAAAACTAAAGATAGAATGATAGGAAGTCCTCACATATCAATAAACACCCTAAATGTAAATGGACTGAACCCACCAATAAAAAGGCACAGAATAGCAGATTGGATCAAAAAGCTAAACCCAACCATATGCTGTCTCCTAGAGACACATCTCAGCTACAAGGACAACCATAGACTCAAAGTGAAAGGTGGAAATTTACACTCCAAGCAAATGGTATCCAGAGAAAATGAGGTGTAGACATACTGCTATCAGATGAAACAGACATCAGGGTGAAAAAGGTAACAAGAGACAAAGACGGACATTTCATAACGGTAAAGGGGACTATACAGCAACAAGACATAACGGTCATCCATATTTACGCCCCCAATCAGGGACCACTGAAATATATAAAAACTACTAACAGAATTAAAGGGAGAAATTTACAAAACACAATTATGCTAGGGGACCTAAATACATCATTGACAGCTATGGACAGATCATCCAAACAGAAAGTAAATAATGAAGTAGCAGCGTTAAATGACACATTATCTGAAATGGACATAATTGACATTTATAGAGCACTTCATCCTAAAACGTCAGACTATACATTGTTTTCTAGTGTACAAGGATAGACCATATATTGGGACATAAAACTAGCCTCTGCAAATTTAAGAAGATTGAAATCAGACCAAGCATATTCTCTGATCACAAGGCTTTGAAATTGGATATCAACTGCAAAAAGAAAGTAGGAAAAACAACAAATACAAGGAGATTAAACAAAATACTTTTAAAGAACAACCGAGTCAAAGAAGAAATTAGAGGAGAGATCAAAAGATACATAGAAAAAATTGAGAATGAAAATACACCGTACCAAAATTTTTGGAATGCAATGAAGCAGTGTTAAGAGGGAAACTTATATCATTACAGGCCTATTCCAAGAAACAAGAAGAATCCCAAAGAAATAACCTCACATTACATCTTAAAGAACTAGAAAAGAAGAACAAATGAAATCCAAGGTCAGCAGAAGAAGGAAATAACAAAAATCAGAGCAGAATTAAATGAAACAGAGAACATAAAGACATTAGAAAATTTAATGTGACAAAGAGCTGGTTCTTTGAAAAGATTAACAGAGTTGACAAACCCTTGGCTAGACTCACTAAGATAAGAAGAGAGAAGACACTAATTAACAAAATCAGAAATGAAAAAGGGGAAATTATAACGGATGCCATGGAAACACAAAGGATCATCCAAGAAGACTATGAAGAACTATATTCCACCAAATTCAATAACATAGAAGAAATGGACAAGTTCTGAGAAACATATAGCCTTCCTAGGCTGAATCATGAAGAATTGGAAAATCTAAATAGACCGATCACTGGTAATGAAATTGAATCAGTCATCCAAAATCTTCCCAAAAGCAAAAGTCTGGGACCAGATGGCTTCACTAGTGAATTCTACCAAACCGTCAAAGAGGATCTAATACCAGTCCTGCTCAAACACTTCCAAAAACTTGGAGATAGAACTCCCTAACTTATTTTATGAGGCCAGCATTATCCTGATACCAAAACCTGGTAAAGACAACACAACAAAAGAAAACTACAGACCAATATCTCAGATGAATACAGATGCAAAAATCCTAACCAACATTTTAGTAAATCGAATGCAACAATGCATTAAAAAGATTATTCATCATGACAAAGTGGGGTTCATCCCAGGGGACAAGGATGGTTTAACATCTGCAAATCCATCAGTGTGATACATCTCATAAACAAAATTCATATTATATCAATTGACGTAGAAAAAGCATTTGACAAGATACAATATCCATTTACGATAAAAAACACTTAATAAAATAGGTATAGAAGGAAAATACCTTAACATAATAAAGGCCATATATGACAAACCCTCAGCTAATCTCATAATTAATGGTGAAAAACTGAAGCCCTTTACTCTACATTCAGGAACACTATAGGGCTTGTGTGCTTTTCAACATGGTGTTGGAAGTCCTCGCCAGAGCAGTCAGGTAGGAGAAAGAAAGAAAAGACATCCAAATTGGGAATGAAGAAGTTAAATTGTCACTCTTTGTAGATGACATGATGCTATATATAGAAAACCCTAAAGACTCCACCAAAAAGCTATTAGAAAGAGTCTATGAATAGGGTAAAGTTGCTGGCTACAAAATCAACATACAAAAGTCCATGTATTCCTATATACTAACAATGAAATATCAGAAAAAGAAATACAAAAAACAATTCTTTTTGCAATTGCAGCAAAAAGAATAAAATACCTAGGAATAAACTTAACCTAGGATGTGAAAGACCTGTATGCTGAAAACTATAAGACATTTTTAAAAGAAATTGAAGACACAAAGAAATGGAAAAACATTCCATGCTCATGGATTGGAAAAATCAACATAGTTAAAATGGCCATCTTACTCAAAGCAATATACAGATTTAATGCAATCGCCATCAAAATCCCAATGGCATCCTTTAAAGAAATAGAACAAAAAAATCATCAGATTTGTTTGGAACCACAAAAGACCCTGAATAGGCAAAGCAATATTAAGAAAAAAGAACAATACTGGAGGTATCACACCCTGATTTTAGCTTGTACTACAGGGCTACATTAATCAAAACAGCATGGTATTGGCAGAAAAATAGACACATAGACCAATGGAATAGAATTGGAAAACCAGAAGTAAAACCACATAAATATGGACAGACACTTTTTGACAAAGAAGCAAAAAACATACAATGGACAAAAGACAGCTTCTTCAATAAATGGTGCTGGTAGAATTGGAAAGCCAGGTACAAAAGAATGAAACTGGACTGCTATCTCTCACCATGTACCAAAATTAATTCAAAATGGATCAAACATAATTCAAAATGGATCAAACTTAAACATAAGACCTGAAACAATAAATTGCATAGAAAAAAACATAGGTACTAAACTTATGGATCTTGGGTTCAAAGAACATTTCATGAATTTGATTCCAAAGGCAAGGGAAGTAAAAGCTAAAATAAATGAAAGGGACTGTATCAAACTTAAAAGGTTCTGCAAAACAAAAGAAACCGTCAACAAAATAAAGAGGCAACCAACTGAATGGGAGAAGATTTTTGAAACAGTGCCTCCGATAAGGGGTTAATATCCAAAATACACAAGAAATTCATAAAACTCAACAAGAAAAAAACAACCCAATTGAAAAATGGGCAGAGGACCTGAAGAGACATTTCTCCAAAGAGGACATACAAATGGCAAATAGACAAATGAAAAAATGCTCAATATCACTAATCATCTGAGAAATGCAAATAAAAACCACAATGAGATATCACCTCACCCCAGTCAGAACGGCTGTCATCAACAAGACAAATAGTAATAAGTGTTGGAGAGGCTGTGGAGAAAAAGGAACCCTCATGCACTGGTGGGGGGAATGCAGACTGGTGCAGCCGCTATGGAAGGCAGTGTGGAGGTTCCTCAAAAAATTATGAATAGAATTACCATATGACCCAGCAATCCCTCTCCTGGGTATCTACCCCAAAAATCTGAAGACATTTATACATAAAGACAAGTGTGCTTCAATGTTCATTGCCGCTTTATTTATGGTGGCCAAGACATGGAAATAACCAAATGTCCTTTGATAGATGAATGGATAAAGAAGTTGTGGTATATATACACAATGGAATACTATTCGGCGTTAAGGAAAGATGATATAGGAACATTTGTGACAACATGGATGGATCTTGACAGTATAATGCTAAGCGAAATAAGTCAGACAGAAAAAGCAGAGATTCACTGATGATTTCACTGATATGTGGTATATGAACCAAAAACAACAAAAGAACAAGACAAACAAATGAGAAACAAAAACTCATAGACACAGGCAATAGTTTAGTGGTTACCAGAGGGTAAGGGGTGTGGGGGGTGGTAGATGAGGGTAAAAGGGATCAAATATATGGTGATGGAAGGAGAACTGACTCTGGGTGGTGAACACACAATGGGATTTATAGATGATGTGTTACAGAATTGTACACCGAAATCTATGTAACTTTACTAACAATTGTCACCCCAATAAACTTTAATTAAAAAAAAAGAAAAAGAAAAGAAATGGTAATATATATAGATAATGTGATAATACCTTATGACCAAGTGGAGTTTATTCCAGTAATGCAAGGTTGACTATACATTTGAAAATCACTGCAATTTACCTTATTAACAGAATATAGAGAAAAAAATATATAATCATGTCAATCTTCCAGAAAAAGAAAAAAAAGGCACTGAATTATTACCTAGGAGGTGCGTCAAAAATGGCGTCAGAGGATGTAGAGTCAAAATGCAATCTTTATATACTTCTTCATGGGAACAGTAAAAGGACCTTCATGTAGTTGTTAAAATAATTTTGAAAGAAAAAAATAATATTGGAAGATTTACACTACATGATTTAAAGATTTACTGTAATGCTATGGTAGTGTAAATTTCAACACAACTGTGTATATGGTGACAAAGGGACCCTAAGGGAGGTTTTGGGGTTATGGAATTGTTTTGTGATGGTAGTTATATGCTTATATATACTTTGGAAAAAACCACATTGAACTGTATGCTTGAAATGGCTGCATTTTAATTGTATATGAGTTACGTCCCAGTAAAGTTGAGTTAAAAAACTATAAAAAGAGTGAAAGAAGAGAGTTGGGTTGAGAAGACAATTGGCTTGCCTTGAACTTTTCAAACTTTTTTTTTTTTTCTTTTTTTAGGGGAATTGAACTTTTTCACTCATTTGAATTTAGAGTTGGCCAGGACATTTTTTGGTTAAGGAAATGTGAGGTCACATATGTCACTTCTGGTTGGAAGATGAAGTAATACCTACTGAGTGCTTCCTTGTGCGTTTTTTTCCCCTTTGACATCATAACCAGCACTAGTTGGGTGGGTGGTTTCTTCATTAGGCAAGAGTTCTGAGCGACAGGAGGAGCAAGGCTTCCTGTTGATACAGGACAGATATAGTAAAATGGGGTAATTTTAAGCTACTAAGATTTTGTCTCTATTTTTATTTTTGGTTGGTTTTGTTACTGCAGACGAAAACATAACCTACCTGACTGACACAAACATTTTTCCTTTCTTAACTGTGCCTGGCCTAATAATAGTCTCACCGTGTATACAAACCTATAACTTCATTTAGGGAGTGCAGTCTGTTTACACTGCTCTGGCCATGATTTCTCTTCTTAGATGGGCCTGTCGGCTTCTTTCTGTTCCACGACTATACTCTGGAATTCTTAGATTCATTGTGGTGGACAAGGAGATGTGAGAGGAAACTGGTGAGTCAGCCAAGTGTATCTTCAGGGCCGCCATGCCCTTTTGATGGATGGTCACCTGATGTGAAGACATATTTGTAAAAACCAATTAAGTTCTCAGTGTGAAATATATGTGAGTTTTTACAATGAAAACTTTTATAATAATTACAACTGGATATAGTCAAACAATATTTTGACTATTTAGAAATTGTTCTGGGATGTAATTTTTATTGTTTTTTAAAAGTTAGGTTTTTGAAATACAATTTATGTACCCTACAATCCACTCTTTTTAGGTTTGTAGATTTGATAAAACAGTTTCGAGTTTTGACTAAAGAAAGAGTCAAATAGCCACCATCACAATCACGAGATAGATTATTTCTGTCATCCCCAGATTTCCCTTGTGTCCCTTTGTCATCCACCTTCTCTGCCTGTAGCCCCTGAAAACCTACATTCTGATTTCTGTCCCTATAGCTCTGCCCTTTCAAGGATCATGCAATTAGAATCAGAGAGCATATAGCCTTTTGTGTTTGACTTCCTTCACTTACCATGATGCTTTTGAGTTATAATGCTTGTGCGTATACGTATTGTCAGTGCCTTCCTTTTCTATTCCAGAGTAGTGTCCTGGAGTGTGGATATGTCAGCCTATCCATTCCCGAAGTGGTGGACAGAATGTTAAAAATGACCAGTTTAAGATTTTAAGGAACATTCATTGTTTTTGATGATTCATTGGGATCATGTCAGATCGATAATGAGGAAAATACAGGAGATTTAAGATGGATGCATTTTTTTCTCGAAGAAGGAAATTTGCAGTATTTAAAACAGAATATGTTAAGTTCTAGTCTCTTATTTCAGAGGCCAAGAGTTACTGACTTTTTCATTGTTAGATGGCAGTAAAACAGAGATGGTTGAGGGCGTGGACTCCCAAGTCAGGCTCCTTCAGTTCAAATCCGGTTCTGCTCCTTACTTATCACTCAACTTTCTATAAGTTGATTAGCCTCTTTTTTCCCTTTGGTTTCCTCATGCCAAAAATATACTTCATGATGGTCTCTGCATCATAGTGGTGGTATGATGGGTTGAATGCATTAACACTTATAAAGAAATTAGAAGAATGCCTACTATCAGCTCTTACCTTTGTTCTCTTACGTTCTTGCAAATAGACATTTCAAACCAGCACCCCGTCTCTCAAGCCTGCTCCCTCAGCCCTTTGCACAGTTGCTCAGGAGCACCCTACACTAGCTGGCCAGCCAGTCAGTGAAGAGAAGCCTCAGTCATTGCAAATCTGTTTGTCTTTAGAACTCTGCTGATGACATTCCACCTGGATAGATATGGAGTTAGTTTGCATGCTTTAAAATACCAATATTTTATGCATTCTTAATTAGAGTTGATTCATTTATTGGCTATTCCATACACACTAAAATAGCACTTTCAAATACGATGACACGGCAATTTGGGTTTTGGTCTATTTTATATAAAAAGAGTCGGGGAGTTTTGGGTAAGGTTATGCATTGGAAAGCCCTGGTACTCACTTCTTTTATAACATACAGGGCAACCTGCCAGGCATAATGGATTTTTACGTTTATTAAGTTTTGCTCAGTCTTTGATTCTGGGGAGAGGAATTGTTAGGGGCTGAGTTTAATCGGCTGAACATAAACTCTCGGCAGTCAATGTTTACGTGGGACCTGAATTGTGATAGCTACCTGAGAGGCTATGCTTGTGGTCTCTCTGCCCCTCGTTTACGTTACTGGAAATCACCCTTTCCCTTAAAAATGTTTTTTCTTAGTAAGTCGGTACTACATTTTTTAAATGAATTAGAACCTGAGCAGAAAGACAACATTGAGGAACAGGCTTAGAATCAGGGAAAACACCTTGATTCAATGCACTAGGCCTCTTCTTGTAAATTAGAGAAAAAAAATGCATTTTTAACTAAGGGGACTTCCCTGAAAACCTATATAAATGCTAGTTAATGAATAAAGTTCTTGTGAAAGTTCACCTCCAAGACCATTCTGACAAGATTGGATTTCCTTTTTTTTAAAGTCAGAGACAAAGGTACGAAATAGAAATGCTTGCATATCATTTGAAAGGAGGCATCCAGGCCGTCTTTATGGTTACTGTGACACGTAATGAAACTTGTAATTGCCTCACAAACATGTCTTGTTGGCTCACTTCAGATATTGCTCTGTCCTTAACAAAAAACAGTCCTTTCCGTGTTACAACGAGGCCTTTTCTTAAGTTCTAATTCCCAGTGTGAATGGGTTCTTTCCCCAATGATGTTCAAAAACATCATAGGGGCTGAAATTTTGGATGTGAATGCCAGAACCAATTTTCTCTTACATTCCCAAAAAGCAACAGAAAGTCTTTCTCCAAAAAATTCTGTTTCTGACCTGAGTGATAGACTCTGCTTGTCCTGAGAGCCAGCCCTTGCCCACTCCACGTTATGTCACAGATGTTTGGTTTTCTCTATTTTACTCTTCTTATTGTTTTGAAATAAAGGACAGGCTTCATGACTGAGTTGGGGATCAGTGATTATATGTTATTTTTATTACTATTATTATTATTATATATTATATGCATTTCCCTCAACATAAATAGAATTTTATTTAAATATTTATGTTCAAAAGTTAGTATGACATGTATTAATACAAACTTACAGGATTTTTCTGAGAATAGAGTATACTAATGTATATTCTGGAGCTTCATAATTTGTGAAATGTAATGTTATTAGTGTTAACTAATTGTTCCCTAACTAACTAAATAATTACTTATTTTCTCAAGGCTAAGGACTCTGGTAAGCTCTGCAGGAGTATGTAGTATAAAAGGCCGATTTTCTAAACTCACACTCAAATTGGAGATTTTCCTGTGTTCTTTCCGGACTCCAGAATGGTCTTAAACAATAACCAAGTGACAATATTCAGGAGGGAAAATAGCAAAGTGATCAGACTTTTGCTGTAGGAAGCGCAGCCTGGCTGTTCACTCACCATTGTCAATGTGAACAAAGCAAGACTCACACTAAGTAGGTGGCATTTTAACGTACGGTGAGTCCTCATGAATAACACTGTCCCTGAAACTCTCCCGGAAACCAACCCCTCAGGTTGGTCATTCTATTTACCTAGGGAGGAAAGTGAGAAAGGAGAACAGCAAAGGTTTTCTCCTTTACAGATGCGAGTTTTCCTCTAGAGTTAGTTGTGCACGTCCCCTCATTAGATTGAAGGGCTAAGTCTATCGTCAACCGGGGGAGGAAAGTGTTGGATTGTCCAGGAAAGTCTGATCCCCCCTAAGCACGCTACTCTCCATTCTTTCTACTGCATTTTGAAATACCCCAGGTAAATGGACAGACTAACTCAAGGGGTTTCATGTTGATATTATTCTCAGGAAGTTGTGAAATGAATCAGGTCATTAAACAAGGTGATTCCAATGTCATACTTTGCAAAAAATAACTTATCCCAGTTCCCTTCTGGATTTTTGCCCAACCCACTTAGTTTCTCAGACATGATAATGTACTGAGCAACCCATCTTCTAATGCTAATGAGCAGAGCTAGCATTTCATTAAGTACTTTATATCTTATAAGTACTCGATCTTACTTAGCCCCTCCCTGTGAAATACATGATTTTAGAATAACCAGGGTTGTTAATCAAAACAACAGAGTAGGCACAACCTTTAAGATATTGTTTTGGTTAAAAGTTTTGGCCCCCCAAACTTGTTACCAAGACATACATCCACCATTTATCACACAGGCATTTGGTAGTAAGGAGACAAAGAGTTCCCTAGTTCCTGCGAGGTAATCCAACGTATGGACCGAAGAGTTTGCTTAATAAGATGCAATCTTACTCTAGAGGCAGGATTCCATTACCTTTTTTTTAGACAAATATATCCCTTCAGTATTTCTCCCTCCAAATAGTTGGACACAAAGTTATTTAGAGAATCAAGCTTCGGATTGCAATAGAGTAGAAACTCCAGGGCTTACTGTGTATGGAAGTGAAAGGGGTAATGCTAAACTAGTCAGTCCACTTACCTTGAATCCTGCTTGCTGTATCCATGAGATGTCATTCATTAAGCCAACAAACTCATCACTCATTTCATCAATAAAAATTTAAATGTTAATATTTCTTACGTTTAGTAGAAAGGCCTCATTGGCCTGATTGGCAGTGAAGATAACTGAGCTGTGCTAGGAGCTGCCTCGGGAGTGTGGCTGTTGTAATCAAGGCTAGCTGAGCAATCTCGAAGGATGAAATTCTGTCTAGAACAAATAAATTTCCTTAAAACAGGGCCTAATCCACACTTGTATCATATTACAACGTCCATTGTGGCATCCGTCTTCGAGTTGAGAAGAGAGACATACAGTGAGGTCAAGGTCTCAATTACCTGGGTACCAGAAGCTTGAGTTAGATGTCCTTCTTTAACTTGAGCTCACACTAGTTCCATTTTACCAGGTGCTTTGGGCAGCATAATCCAACTAACGTAAAAACCATGAAACCTGACATATACAAACTCCTCTTAGTGTTACATTTTTATTCCTTCCCCTTAAAGACAAACTTAAAAAAAAGGGGGTCAAAAATGAAAACCTAAGTAAACTTAGAAATGATAGGCCACATACCTGCCTTCTGCAGTTTTCTTTTTCTCCTCTCCCCAAGTATGGGTGTGGTGGAGTTCTTCTTTAGAACCTGGTAAGATATGAATGTGACACATGCACAGAAAAGGAATAAAAATGAAAAATTAAAAGGAGCGATTGAATGCCAAATCTTTCATGCCAGAGAAACTAGGAACATTTTCTAAATTCCAGAACACTAAACAGCCTTACAAGGTTATCATGTCTATAGTTTACATTCCAAAACGTCATGGGGCCAGAATGACCTCTAATAGTAGTGTCTCCCAAGAAAATGATAATCTCTTCATTTGTAGTGCCAGACAAATTTTCTGGGGTGAGCAGACGTAGTTGAGAGGCAATGAAAGAGAAAACTATTTTTGTTTTAACTTTGCAACAATGATAGTGAATCTGTCTAGAGTCAATTACCTGTAACGTGAACACCAGTTGATGAAATCTCCCTCTTAGAGGAAAAACGGGACATTCTGTGCCCCATAACCTTGTCAAAAATTCCTACTTTTTCATTACACATACTCGTCTCCAAGGGAAAACACCTTGAAATACTGTTGTTTTGGAGCAAAACATAGAAGTCACATCTGGACGATGGGAAATGCACACCTTTCGTGCTGCCATCGGGGCCACATTTTGGTTGTTGGGATGTGAATTAGATGCAGCTGTGCCTCACGCTCTGGGGCTCCTAGTGCACTGCCAGGTCCTCTTGGTGATCTCCGTCAGCCGTGAAGTGACAAGGAACTACTCCTCATCCTGCCCCCAACCCTCCGAATCATGGGGTAGGACTCCCGTATTTTCAGCTGAGTAACTTGGTTCTTTCTTTTCACTTCATGGTCAACACGTGTTTGACCGTAATCCTGCCACCCGGCTCACCGAACCCCACAACCAAAATGAATCTGTATTCGTAAATATTCTTGCTCATATAACTCAAAAGTCCAGAGATAGTGACACAGCTTCGGGGACTTTTATTTAAAGCATAAAATTTTATTACCAGGACTGGATTTCTCCCTTATGAGTCCATAACTCTCTTTTCTCCATTTTAGACTATATAGCCAAAAAGGAAACCAAAAATAGAAGGATATAAAATACACCTGAAACAAACCCAATAAATGAAAAGTGTGAATAATACACAAACTTAAAAATCGGCCAGTATGAAGGTTTTCCAATTGGAAAACCTTTGGAGTAATGAGGGACAATGCATGGTCGCTTTTGTCTTGGAGATTTGTGGCTGTTAGAGGAGGATATGTGGTCACTCAGAAATGCCCAAAGACCAAATAGGTGCTCTGAGAGATTTCCCTTTTTTTACATAGGTTAGATGAATCGGTAATACTGTTTTTGTTCCAACTATGAGTTGTCTTGTGTTTTGCATGTTGTATCTTATTTGTTATTCGGAATAATCCTATCATTACCAATACACATACTAGGAAAAAAAGATGCTATGACATTATTGAAACAACACAGGAATTACTGAAAAAAGAAGATCAGATAAAAAGAAGACAAATTGAAAAGCAATGAAACATCAGTGAAAGGAATAAGAAGAGTAGAGAATTATTCCAAGAGGCCCAGTATCCAAATAGAAATTTAAAGAAAAAGATGAAATGGGTGTAAACTCTCAAGTAAATTGTACCAGAAAAATCTCAAAAGAGAATATGTAAAAAATGATATCTAAGCAGCAGGAATTTATATTGAGTAGAGATGAGACATCTGATGTTTTGCTTATTAGCCTAATAATAGTTATACATTTTTAAATGATGCTTATGTATTCCTTTTATAAGTAATTTTAAAAATACATATCTAAAGAGAAGTCCAGTTGGATTATATTTAAAGCTACTCCTTAATCTATGTTATAATTATTTAAAAATAGTTTTTTTCCTTTAAAATATTTTCCATTTTTGTTCCATCATACCAATATTGTCTTAATGTGAGACATTTTAGGGGCTACTGCAAGTATTGTGAGAGTCAATGAATATTGATGTTTATTTCTCTCGATTTGAGCTTTTTGAGAAAACAATGCTTGGCTAATACTGTGTTTAAACAATTAGTAGAATTTTAATTTGTTAACCATAATTTTGCTGCCTCTGAATAGGGTTGAAGTGTAGCTGAAATCTAGATGAAGTTTCCAGACATATTTTCATGTAGAAAGATACAAATTGTATGTTATCTATTCATAGACACCTGATAACGTGGATTTTTTGGCATCTCAACATGTAAGAAGGTATCATGAAATACTTATTTCTGGAAGGTAGAACCCTACCGCTCGGTTGAAGCGATAAATGTCAGTTGCTTATAGGAAACAATACATACATGTGTTGCAATAAAGTTTGAAAGTTGCACAATATATTTTATTACCAATATGTATATATTTTAATGTATATGTGCAATAAATTATTATGATAATGTTCAGTCACAAGTGTAAAAAAGAATATGTAAATTATTCATTAAATAACTGGTGCTCAGGAGATAGAGAGTTACACTGTATTATTCTTTTTTGTTTCTTTTTTTTAATTCTTAATGCATAGCCCACATTTGCTTCAGAGGAAAGAAAGCATTAACGCAGGATTGGCTTAAAGAAATGCTCTAGCTGTTAAAGTAAATGACTTGGAAATGAGTTTGAAGTCGCTTCTACAGACTCTCCAGCCAGTATGCTAAATATAGACACTTAATTCCGCTGTGTCTGCGAAAGGGCAATCCATGGACAGCTTTGGTATCATTTAATAAATACTGCTTCAGAAGAGCCAGCTCGGTTTAGTTGATTTTTAGTTATAGATGGGCAGATCTGATGTGTGTGTGCGCACGTACGTGTATGGGCACAAAGTAGATAGATCACTTGTATGTGTTCATTCCAGGCAATTATTATTATTATTTTAATTGCTGGGCCTGCACCAGTTATTGTTTCATTACACAGAAATAAAGTAACAACAACAAAAACTCCAGAACAAACCCAAGAAGTTGAATAAGGCATTTTTCCTGACTCCATCTGACCTTAAGGAATTCACCAATGTAGAAGGACAGAAAAACAAACAGGTGATCGAAAATCACTGCGTGGCTTTAAGAAAAGGAAATTATAGTATACTGTGAGAGTACCAGCAAGTAAGACTCAGTGAATTATTAGACTGAAGAAGTTTTCTGAAACCATGGAGCTAGTCCAGATATTAAGGGAAGAATTGTCTCTTCTGGAAGCAGGGAAGATAAAATTAACCCAGGCCCGTGATCACTCCAGGAGACAGAGTGTGCGTGACCTTGGAGTTGCGTGTTTTGTCTGTGTGGTTCTAGGACTGCAGTGCAAATTTGTAGTTTTCTACTGCTTGACCATAGAGACTGATGTAAGAAGTGGCAGGAAACCAAACTGAGAAGGAAGCAATTCACAGGGGTTCTGGAATCCAGGACTAATTTTCACTTTATCATGTGGGTATCCACCAGGAGATCGATTTCTGGCAGCAATGGAGAAGTTAATTTTGAATACCACCATACATAGATGAAACAATAAATGGAAGCTGCAGCAAGGGCAGTACTGATAAAGGTAGAGAAGGGGAAATCCGAGAAAGCTCAGAATTGGTAAGATACAGGATGTAAAAAAGAATGAGCGAGTCTATAACTTTCAGGGCCCCGACTGGATGATGTCGACAATTAGGGAAAGAAACAAAAAATAATAAGATACAGAGATTGTGAGTTCAGCTCTGAACATATTATATTTGAGTTTTCAGGAAGTTGGAGCTCAGGGGAATGGCAGAGAGATATATAAACAGATATCAGTCTAAGAGTAAAAAGTGAATACTTGATAACTTAAATCCATGAAGAGTGGATTAAACTTTCGTATTGGCAAATCCTGGGGAAATAGCAACTTTTCAGAAGGTAAGAGGGGATACCCTATAGAAAAAGGATAAATAAATAATCAGAAAAGTATAAGTAGAATGAGAAGATGAAATATTGCAGACAACAAGGGAAAATTTTAAGTAGAGTGGAGTGATCGAAATGTCCAATGTAACAATGACCCAGAAATTGGAAATTGTTTGATTTATTTAACAATTCGAAGCCTAGTATTCACACAAATGAGAGCCTTTTAAGTAGAAGTGTGATGGCAGGTGGCCGATTTCAGGTTTTCTCTAGAAAAGTTTACCTAACCTCTCCAAAAATGTGATGTCCACTCTATGTCATGCCTTATTTATTAATGTTTAGAACCCTCAATTTGCCCTTGATGATGAACATATCTCTTTAGAGTAAACGTGAGTTTATCGTTTGCTTTATAAGAGATGCTAGTTTATAGTGATATTTGGTATAAACTCTAATAGGTACGGTTGAATGTTGCTTTTATCAAGGAGCAGAATAATGGGTAGTATAAGTAGGCCACAGGCAATAGGGGATAGATAGGAACTGGTGCTCTTTCTTGTCTATCTCTGTTTATGTTCCTACAGCACTCCTCATTTCTACCTGCAGCCAGACTGCAGTCAGTCATGGAAGCAGTAGGTGGCATAAAGCATTCCTTCTGTCTGTTTAATTACATAGACGGCAGCAAGCCCCTGACGCTGAGCTACCCTGACCTAAATGATGCTTCCCTCTTAGCTAGCTGCCTGGCATCACGGTCCAACTCATGTCTGAATAACTGTGCTCACTCTGGGAGCTGCATTCACTCCCTCCTGTCCCTCCGTCCAGTTGCTAACTTTGTACTGCTTATTTATGTTGAGACTGCAAGTCTCCGCTCATTATTCGTGCTGACCTCTCAGTCCCTAGGACACTTCGTCATCTTCCCTAGCAGAGCTTTCACAAACCAGAAGACAGCCCAATATATGACATCCTGGCTCTTCCCGCCACTGGCTAGGCTGGTCTCCCTTGCCTTCGTCAAGGTTTCCTGTCACCGTGATAGGGCAAACGGGAACATTTCGTGGGGAGATCTGGACATCCATCAGAGTGGGCTAACACTGGTACAGGAGAATGGGAAGGAAAGAAAAGCATTTGTGGAAACAAATCTGCACCCTTAAAAATAATCCAGAACATACCATGATTTTCTACCAGAAGAGCCTGAGAAACTCTTAACATGTGACGAGTCGCCTAAGAAAGGTCAGTGTCCCTTCGTACTTTTTATCAGCAGTGTTGCCCCAGATACATTCCCATCTGCTCATCTCATAAAAGTAAAACTTCAAATAGCATTTTCTGTTTGAATCAATACCGCAGGACAACATTCACCTTGCTTCTTTCAAAGTGTTTAGCTTTGACTCAATTTTCAGAAGCTCTGGATTCTTGACTCCGTAATGACCTTGAACTCAGAGGTTCTTAGGTCGTCTGTCCAAGTTAAGTGTTTGAAAGACCAATTCAATAACATAAAGATGATTTGCTAAAGTTGATCTATTTTTTCTCTTGTGATGAAACATTTTTTTCCTGGCACTTTAGAGTATGAAAAGCATTATACTGTGAGCTAATGATAGCATTTTATGAGCCTGCAAATTGAGAATAACACTAAATTTCACAGAACATTTTGGCATAGATTTTCATTAAGTGACACAACTCCATTTTGTCCTAAAACTAATGAGGATTACAAATGAATCTTGGTTTTGTAATGTAATTATGACAACCAGGAGATGACAGAATGGTACTTTTTTGTTTGTTCTATTCTGAAAACATTTAAAAATGTTGTAAGTAGAGCAGTGTGTATGTCCAGAATGATTTTATATGCTTCCTAGGTGTAAAATCTATTTCAATAAAATTACATTTATCATAGGTTCTAACTAACTATGATCCTTTTTCACATGTGCTTGTGCAAAGTATGACTCAATTTTCTCTATAGTGATTTTTTTAGACGTAGAACTATCACTTAAATTATGAATACTCCATTGAGTCAGCATATCATTCCCATTAGTGGAGATTTGGTCACAGCAGGTACCCTGTGATCCAGCCACGTAGAGAACTGTATAAACATCTTTATCTGAAGACAGTGATATTCTGGTTAGTCAGGACCTCACAACTTCCTCCAATTCAAATAATGCCAGGAGACACAGCATATTCTAAAAATCTACATTGTAGTGATTTTTAAATGCTATTTTTATTATATCCAAGTCTGTATCTTATTTTTAAGAAATGTGTGATGATTTATGAATGATAAACTATACAAAAATGAGGTTTATTATTGTGATGCTATATTCCCTTGGCCTTAGCAAGCTTCAACCCTAACTTGTAGTGAAGAGCACCAATCACCACATGCCACCATGTGAATTTGCCAGAAGAACGATTATACTACTTTTTGACAGGATGTGTTCTGTGACCGATACCTGTCAGGTTAATTGTAAAAGATTGTGGGAAGGGAACTTGCTATATTGCTTGGAATCTTAACAAATGCCTGTTTAAAATATTTCTGTGAGAGGGGCAAACGAATTTCTTAAAATGCAAAATAAGTATAACTCTTCCATATAATATATGATTCTATATTGAACCTATATCCACACTTAGATTCTAAGGTCTTATTCTTTTCTTTTAGTGTCTTAATTAACATAAGGTTGATTTAAGTTCTTAAAGCTCCTTAGGATCAACACCTAAAATATTAGTTAATTTTTTTAAATAGAGTGTTATTTCCTACTTTATAGTCATAAAATCTTATTAGACTATTGCCTTCTAGTCTTTTTCTAACTTGCATGTTTTGACACATTTGAAATCCAAATGAATCAATGGCCTAAACATAAATGCTACCAGATAAAACTCTTAAAGGGAAATATAGGGAATTCTTCATTCCCTTTCATTTGACCATCGATTCCTACACGTGACATCAAAGCCCATTTGTCTACAACTCTTATTTAGCCTTTCATCTGCCTGGGGCACAAAGGTCAAGCATTGGTGGAAGCCTAAGATCCTGTCACATCTTTTCTGAGTGTGCACCCATCCCTGGGCATGTCTGTGCCACTCCAGATTTCCTGTACATGGAACCCCTTTAAGCCCTTATTCCTTTAAGAATCTCCTCCCTAGTCTCCTCCATCTCATGCTTTGGATCTTCCTGCTTTCCCTTGTTCCAGGAAGCTATGGGTGGTATGTGTCAATAACTGGTCTCTACAGCTGCTGCTAAGAAAGCTGCTGCAGCTCCAAAGCAGAGCGAAACAAAGACCAGCCTCTACACTGGACTTGCAGCGACCTCCAGTCTGATCAAATGTGTACAAACAATTTTTGGAGAACAATATTCATACTGCTGTCCCTCCTAAAGCCTCCCCACACCCCAGGAACATGAGCAATGGCTGATGCAAATCTAGAACTTGGGCTAATTTACCAAAATTGCATAGCACCATTCTTCATTAGGCACTTCCCTGGTTATTTAAGTTTTTGATTAGATTCTACACATCTGAAAAAGTTGATCCGGTTAGTTTTTGCCAGTTTCATGGTTGGTAGAGGGCTAATTTTTGGAACTCTCTGCTATGCTATTTCTGTGACATCACCCCACACCAGCATGTTTTAACAACTTTTATGCCAAAGGAGTCAAATATCAATTGTACAATATCTAGAATAAAATTACAATCAACTTGTTACAAGTTGTAACCAGTAAATGTTTTTCAAAAAAGGACAGAGAGAAAATTAAGAATCATAAATATTGCAAAACAGGAATACAAATAAATAATTAAGCATTCAACTAAAAATTTTGTAATACAATAAAATAATAAAACAGAAATCATAGGAAAGGAAATTATAAAGATTATACACACATTGTTTGAAAAAATAGCATGAATCTGAAAAATATACCAAAAATTAAGTTATAGGAAAAGGAAATAATAAAATAGATTCATGAAAAGCCAATTAACTCATGGAACTAAAGAAAAATTTTACAAAATTAGAAATGCAGTTATATAAATGATGACTGGTACAGAGAGAATCAAAGAATGGTAAAGTTGATACCTCACTTATAAAAACATATTTGAAAACTTGCATGATATGAATGATTTTTAGGAAACTACTGATTACTGAAAAATGACACTAAAAGAAATGTAAAAGAAATTCAACCGAATAATTCACTTGTAAAATTTTGATGACTAATTCTTCTAACAATTTACCCATCTCAAAAACAGTGTGGATTATAGAAGGAATCACAGAAAAATATTATCTGCTAATCAAGACAGATGACACCAATTCTACAATTCAGAAGTCAGTGAAAATAAGAAAGCCAGCATAGTTCTAAAACCAGCACAATATTGATTTCCTAATGCCATAACAGATTACAAAATAATGTCAGCTACATTCCAATCCACTTTGACTATAAATGCAAAAACATGAACTAAAGCACAGAAAATACAATTCCAGTTGGCAGTGTGAGTATACCATTAGATAGCATTCAAAGGAGTTCTGTACTCATGACTAAATATGCTAAAAGTCAAAAAATGTGAAACTGAATTAACCTCTGATAAAGTTCAGTTGTGATTATTTAAAACACTTTTGAAAAGAACAATATATTGATATATAGATATGTGTATGTACATTCAAAGTATATATTATAATCAATCTATTCTCTAAGTTTCATGCAAATATTCATCACTAATTACCTTAAAAACTTCAAGAGCAATAGTATTAATTTTACATAAGTGAATACATGTTTAAATCAAATATATTTATAGCTTGCGTGTGTTATGGTTATATAATTCTACATATTTTAGTAAAAGCTTTTAATAAAATAGTAATCATTTTATTCTTATATTTAGATGATAGAAATCATGGGAATTTATTATGTCAGTTGGTTAAAAATTAATCTACAAAACTCATTAGGTTGTGTACATACATGTTACAATGAAAACAAAGCTTAGAAGTATACTTAATAAATACGCAGTTATATCTATCTATGCATATTTCTCTATGAGAAAATTCTTTAAAAGTTTTTATCAAGCATGTAAGTAGGAAAAAAATCATACGTTGTCTTGGAAAGGTGAATCTGATTGAAGTTCCCATGTAAATTTAATGCAACCATAATAAAAAATACCCATAGTTATTTGTTTTGTTTTCTGAAATTCCCTAAGTTGGTTCTGAATTTCTTAAAAAAAATAATATTCGTGCAAAAATACTAGAAAATACCTTTAAAGAGAATACAGTAAAAAGTGGGCCATGGTTTTATGAAAGTGTACTATAAACTACAGTAAAATAAACTTCAGTATTGGACTGTAAAGAAACAAATAGGATGGTAATATAGTCTAAATATAAATCAAAATGCATACACAAATTCAAGGTTATGAAGGTAGCATTACTTTTCAAGACAAATGATTCTTTGACAAATTAACATAGTTGTTAAAATAATTCCCAAATATACCAGAACTTAATATACAAAGAAAAACTATGTAAGTACTAGGAAAAAAATATAACCTTTATCTTACTTTTTTGCTTTACTTATTTTGTATGTATAATCTGTAGTAGGCAATGTTTTATGGGACACTGCAAAATCATTAAATAAATTATTGGAAACTAGAGGAGGCTCAAAATGTCCACATAACAAAACAACAAAAATCAAGTTGGAAAAACAAAATAATTCCAAGATATAAAAAGTAGTTAGAAAAGAACACTAACACAACACATGCTGCCCAAAATAAGAATGGCAAACAATTTTTCAGCTATTAAAGATGTTTTACAATGCCCACAATAGAATCCTCTCTTATAATATCCTGGTGATCAATTTCTCCACTATTTATTGCCATAGAATTTTAAAAGTGGAAGGAGAATTACAAATACGCAATTAGTCTTATTTTATTTTATTTTTTTAAAGGGCTCTGACCCTAATAAAGTAAAATATTGGTCCTAGGTCACACAGCTAAGTAGCAAGTTTTGGATCCAAAATTTATGTCCGGATAAATGTGAGTTTTACTTCTAGGCTACTTTGAGTCAAGTAAGATAACACAATTTACTTGAGTCTCACTCCATATAAAAATGTCTGGGTAACGGTTGAGTGTCATCAGAGTAAGAATAAGAAATACTGACACATCTGGAAGAGAGTGTGTAATCCATTATTTAGAAATTAATTATCTCATTATTGATTAGAAAAATCAGTTCCTTTAAATCAAACTTCTAAAAAGCCAATCACTGATCATTTTACATAAAACACATACGCGAAAAAATCAAATATTTAGAAGCAGATCTTATTTAAATTTTAATTAGGGAAACCATCTATAGCTAGAGTTATTATCTTTTGTATTGAATAAAAGTGCTGAGAAAGGTAGGAAAAAGCCTCTGACTTCAGGATCATACATTTTAATCAATTAACTAGTTATTTTTGCGAGAAACACAACTGAAGGTTATGCTCATAAATGAACCTCACAAACATAAAGTGAATGGATGGACAGGCTATTAAAACTTCTCTAGCCACATTTAAAGCACACTTTGAAGCATAGAGCAGGAGGGTATCCTGCACAAAGGAATGCCTTTTGTTTATTTTTGTTTCACATATTTAAACAGGGTTTAATTTCATAATACCAGGGCAATCACATGTAGTTAAGAAAATGATTGTTTTTGTTTTATTTTTTCTTTTTTAAAAATTAAATTTTCTTATAAGCACCTCTACTGTTAGTGTTTTAAAAGCAGTGTTAACTCTAATCATCTATTTCTTATGCAGGGTCCTATTAATCAGAGAAGATAAAGAGATTAAACTGACAGTAGGAGGAATATACATTATTCATTAGTGTAAAATTCCTTCCTTCTTAGCAAAAAAGGGTCAATGTAATTTAGAGACTATTTGACAAAATATTTCAGTTTGTCACATCACAAATTCAATTAGTGAAAGTTATTTTCTTAGAATGAGATTTTAAAAATAAATGTCTCTTGATATCATAGTGCACAAAACATTAATTTAGCTATATTGCCACAAATACTAGACACAAGTATTAGTTTATACTAACTCATTTTGTTAGAAGGAAACTCATGGTTTTTGAGGAGAGGATTTCTTCACTGTCCTCAAATTAATGGTTTCAGACTTTGAATCACAAAAAATGTGTTTCAACTCATTGGTCTAATTTACAAATTACTGTTAGGAATATTATATGAAGGGGTAGTTTTTTTTTTAAGATTTTTTGTAAAAGAAATATGAGTGTAAGAGAATGTGAATTTCCTCTTTTTAAAATTTAAATGAGATCAAATTAGTAACAAATTATTTTATCCATGATTTAAAACTTTGCACACGTTTAATCATTAATGAGAATACATTAGTGAGGAATTAATGAGTGTTGCTCTGTTAGTGCTAATGCATACAGTACTTGTGTAGAGAGTTAAATTATTCCATATGCAACTGTGAACACTAGTGAGACGTGTTGCAGAACACAGAAGGGAAACACACGTACACTGAACTATCACACATACATCCTCATTTTCCAGTCTGCAAATACCAAAGGTCACTGAACCAACACAAAACTGTAGTTTAATTTTATAACAAATCTAGTATCACCAGAACCAACATGAGTAGCTCAGCCAACAGGGGTTTCCTTGAAATACTCTATTTAAATTCCCAAGTTTGGTAATTCCTTTAACATCATCTGTTTCATCTCCTTGGCCACTAATTCTCAACTGTTTTAGAGCTTGCATAAACCTCATTACTCACAACCTCTTGGTGGGGGTCCCCGGTGGGCCTATTTGATCTTTTAAATGTATTAAAGCCTAGGACTGTACATAGTTCCCCTGGCCACGTGGTTTTACCTATTAGTAACTTAACCTGCTGCCGTAATACTCCATTTTTTCTTTCTACCAATCCTGCTGCTTGTGGGTCACAGGGAGATGAAATGTGCAGTCAGTGTCGTTTTATTTTGTTTGTTTGTTTTATTGTTTCAACCCTGTCTTGAATATTATGATGATATCATCTTTAGATAACCTGTCTAGTAATGTACAGAACGAAGAAAAATCAGTTATATAGCACACATCAAACATTTACCAAACTTGGCCGTATGCTAGTATGTAAATTAAGTGTCAAGAACTGCAAATATTTGAAATCATACAGCGTATTTTCTGACCACAGTGGAACTGAGCTAAGAACCAATTAGAGAAAGATAAATAGGAAATTCTCAATTATTATTTTTTTTGGAAATAACATTTTAAATATCAAAGAAGAACTCAAAAATTAAAATAATTTTGAATTGACAACAAAAACACAACATTTGTGAAAGGCAGTTAAAGTAGCACATGATAAGGTACAAATAGCTTTAAATGCATACTTGAAAGGAAGAAAGCTTGAAATGCGATTGTTGTTCTAGTTATCAGTGACTGTATAGAAAATCACCCCAAAGATAGAGGTTTATGATAAAAAAAATTAATGATTCTCGCCAAATATTGGTTAGGGATTGGAGATGGGCTCAGCTGTGAGATACTTCTGCTTCGTTTGCCATTAGCTGGGGTCACTCTGTAGCACACATCTAGGAGCTGGCCTGGCGTTGAAGGTCTAAGATACCTCCAGTCACTTGTCTGCTGACATGGTGAGGATGACTCGATGGAAGCCTGGTCAGGGTCAAGGTCAGCCAAGGTCAGCAGGACCGCTGAGCTGCAGACTCACAGTAATAATAAATTGCTATTGTTTGAAGGTCTCACTTCAGGATTACTGACAAGCAGCATTGTGGGAGTATTAGATATTCAGTTAAAATGCATTAAGAGGAAATTTATACTAGTGATGGAGACTTTGAAAACAAATTAGAGATGTATACTCTTATTACAATAAAATTGCTGCCCAAGATAGGGTAACCCCATTTCTTCTTACTCCTCTTGGTTACAACTAACATCACTGGACATAATGCAGCCAACAAGCATAGGAAGGTCCTGAAAGGTGGTGAGAAGCACAACTGCCAAGGGACTCCAGGACTGGAACTGAGCCAGCAATGAGTTCCCTGGGTTTCTTTCTGCCTCTGTTCAGGGCACCAGAGAAGCCAGCAAAGTGGAACCATCACTAGATACATGAAAAAGAACCCCACGGAGAGCCCGTCCCTCTAGTCAAAGGTTTGGGAAAGGTTGGCCTGACAGAACGATTGTCTAAACAATTTAGACAATACTGGACTTGCTCCAGCCAAACAGGAATTAAAAAATTGTTTCTCCCGTGCCCTAAGGTGTAAGCAGAGCTAAGAAGGGTGCTGAACTTGCCCTTGCACTTAAACCTGCACGATACAGCGAAACAAATGACTGACTGGTAAGAGGGAAAATTATGTAGGATTCAGAGTCTCATAATACAATACAAATGAAACCTCTTGTCATGGCAAGAACAGTCACAACTTGAATTAGACAAGACAATCAAACAGACTGTAACGCTGAGACGACTCAGATGTTAGAATCATCTGACAAGGATTTTAAACATTAATCATAAAAATGCCTCAATGAGCAATTACAAATACTCTTGAAACAGATGAAAGATTGAAAATCTCGGCAAATATATAGAAGATATAAAAAAAGAGCCAAGGGAACATTAATTATAGAACTGAAAAATACAATAACCATAATAAAAGTTTCACTGGATTGACTCAACATTAGATTGGAAATGAGAAAAGAAAGAATCAGTGAACTGGAGCACAGCCCAATTTGAATAAGCAAGACACAGTATTGAAAATAAAAAATAATTAGACACATAAAATAAATCAGGTAGTGGTTCAGTGTTTTCAGAGAAAAGTACAGGAAGGTGAATGAAGACTCAGTAATCGGAATAAAGTCACGTTCTAAGTGTTAGGTTCACTAATGAATATTACAGGTTACTTTGGATGCGGAGTAATGTATGTGTGGTTGTTCCTGCATTTTCTGTTATCAGTGGTCCTGTTTGTGGTGATTTAGTTGGTCTCTGTGTGGGTATTTCCTGGATGGTTTCAGAGTGCACTCTCTTTCTCTCTGTAAACTATATGTTTCCATGGAGACGCATGTGTTGTTTTCCAAATAAGCAATTGCTTATAGAAGATGGATTACCTAAAAGAAAAGATCTGTATCAGTAATTTTATCTTAGTCTACTTGACAGAAGTTCAAGAAATACTGAAATGTATTCCCAACAGCAATGGAAATGGGTGCTTCAAATGGTGGTATGTGTATGCATACAAGTGGGGACACGAATTAAGAAATGGAAGATACAGCTTTTTTTAAAAAAAGCTTCTGAACTGGGAGACTTCTGCTGTTTATACTGAGTTCGTCCTTCTCAGGTGCCAAGGGAGCTTCTGGATGCCAAGGGAAAGCTTAGACCCAGAACAAAGAGAGGGCTCAGGAAACCAAGGAGGAAGACATGAACTTCAGTATATGCATACTCCTTTGAAGTTGCTGTTTTAAAATTGTGTCGCCCTGACTTTCAAGTCAAACCTGCTGTTTCTCTCTAGTTTGAGTTCTGGAGATGAGTGCAGGAAAACCACACGATCCTACACTCCACCTCGTTTTGGAGGAACCTCCCCCCAGTCTGGGTTTTATGCAGCTCAGCCTGGACAAAAGCAATGTGGTGTCATTGATACTTATTATTCCCACCTTTGAAAACGGAACTCGTCGTGGACCACTGCTCTAGGGTCGCCACAGGGGAACTCAGGAGAGCAAGAGAGGCCATGTGTGTGCCAGGGGAGCTCAGAGCTTCATGGTAAAGCTACACTTTTATCGCACAAGCCTTTTGGTGATCGGTCGTCTACCTGTTTTGAGCTCCTTTAGCATTCTGATGAATATCATGGGCTCAGAAGAATCCTCTCAAGCCCACATCCACCCCTGAAAAAGATGGCTATTCACACTGTCACCAAATCCAGAAAGACATAACACCTAGATGTAACCAGTTTCTAGTGTCTGATGAGGGCGTCGTGCTTTGGCTAGAACGTGCCTATGTGAGTGGCTGATAAGAGGGATCAAAAAGTAGACACCATCTTCGATTGAATTCTCTTAGGGGTTTTATAATCTTGCTTTCAGATGGCTTCTGCCAGAATTTTCGTTTTCAGACTCTGAAAGACCATCACGTCGCTGTATTACCATAAAAGGGACCACTTAGATAGAAATGCACAGCAAAGCGTTTCACTGTCACCTACAGTCCCCGGACCTGCCATCTTCCCAGCTATGTTTCAGGCTCGGGGATCAGATTTGTGGTCTTCAGTACAGAGGTAACTTCCAGGACAGTCTGACCACTGGAATGCTTTGTGTACTGTCCGTGGTGGCGGCTAGCTGTGACCTGTGAAATGCAGGAAGGTCGGAAATAAGAATCCGACGTATTCTCAGAGCTCATGACTATGGTTTGGACCAGAAGGCTGTAAAATGTTCACATCTAATAACAGGTTCAAGTTACTCTGTGTTATGTAATTAATTCAAAGCTGTTCTTCCTAAGGGTTCCATTAAGTCCTATAAACTTTTATAGCTTGATCTCAGGAAGAACGATGAGTAATTAAAAGTCTGCTACACAGTCTAGAAAAAAAACCAAGATGGAAAGGGCCTCTTCCACTTGTGGCAAAGAAATGCTGTGAGCTGTGGCCCAGAGTCCCTTAGTTTTTAGAGATGAAGGCTGGAAGGTCTGAGGGTTTTCTTGGGGCAAAATTATGGGTGACTTTCAAAGAAATGCTAGGAATTACTTTTACTATCTGTAAAACAAGGGGTTGGGACTTAATTTTCTATTAAAAGACTCAAGAAATCTAAAATACCCATTTCATATTCAAGAAATAACCAGAGGGAGGCAGGATATTTGTAAATGTTAAAAGATTAGAATGAATAGATTTGGTAAACTAAAGGAAGACATTTCAGAAGGAGGATTGCTTTCAAAAAATCATTTTTTAAATATGGAGAAGCTGAGAGATATAATGAGTAACCTGAAAAGTAGAAGAATCTTATTAAAAATATTAACCTTAATCTGGAAAGAGATTGCTGTATCAGTACTCAGATTACCTATATTATTATAGTAAAAAAAAAAAGGATTACATCTAAGGAAGGTGAAAAGAAACTACATTTTTATGGTATTGTTTTTAATTTTTTATTGTGGAAAATTTTCAGAAACAAAACACAGAATCAGAGAGAATGGTATGATACCCAGTTACTGATCACCCAGCTTCAAAAGTAATCAGCTTTTTAACCAATTTAATGCACCTTCAACTTTTCATCACCGATATTTAAACAGAAGTCCTGGACATCATGTCACCAATAGATAATTTCATCATGGCTCTCCAGCATAAAAGTCCTTTATAGTCTCCATGACTATAATACCTCATTAACAACCAAAATTAAAATTTGTTACTATCGTCTAATAACTACTTCAGAATTACATTTTCCCAAAAATCCCCAAACTATTTTCAGAGTGCATTTAAATCAGGTTCCAAAGAAAGTCAATTAGAAAAATTTATTTCTCTTAGGTCTCTTTATCTATAATAGTCTCCCCTTCCTGCTGTTTAATCTTGTTGATTAAACCATTGATAGGCTGGACAAACCAGATTTGTCTTAGGAATGCTCAGATCACAGTTTGGGTTTCCTGATTCATAATGGAGTCGCTTTCCCCCTTTTTCTCTCTTTACGTTCATGGGCAATAGTTAAATATAGTTGAGAGCACTACCCTGATACCTAAACTAGACAAGTATACTACAAAAAAAAAAAAAAAAAAAAGGTAAAAAAAAACTACAAGATAATATCCCTAATGAGCATAGATGCAAGAATCCTTAGTAAAATACTAGCAAATTGAATTCAACAGCAGATTAAAAGCATCATACAGCGTAGTCAAGTGAGATTTATCCCTGGGCTACAAGGACATATGCAAATCAACAAATGTGATAAAAATCGTGATTAAAAACTCTCAACAAATTAGAGATGCTGAAGGAATACACCTCCACATAGTAAAGGCCATCTCTGACAAGCCCCTGACTGACATAGTCAAGGGTGAGTAACTAAAAGCTCTCACTTAATCTAAAACAGCCAAAGTTACAGAAGCAGAGAGTAGAACTGTGGCTTGGCAAGGGTTGGGGGGTGGTGGGGAGAGGTTTTGGTGGTAAAAGGTACAAAGTTTCAGTTATACAAGATGCGTACAGTTCTGGAGACCTGTGCAGCATACTGAATACTGCATTGTATACTTAAAATGTGCGAGGAGGGTCGATTTATGTTCCATGTGCTTACACAAGATGAGAGCAACAGCAACAGCAATAATCTATTATAATAACGTGGGTGAGAGGAAACTTTGCGAGGCGATGGGTATGTCTGCGGCCTTGATTACACGAATAATTGCACTTATCCCCAAACCCATCAAGGTATACATACTAAATATGTACAGTTTTTTACATGCCAACCATATCTCAATAAAGTGGCTTAAAAATAATAAAGGCAGTATAAATTTTAAAAATCCAGAGGCTTGAATATATTAAATTTAAGGTTTGGGGCAAAAATGCCTTCTAGATGATACTATGTCATTTCTGTTGCCTCCCATTTGGAGACACCTGGAGTCAGAATGTCTCAGAATTGATAAGCCCAAGTGGCTTTGACCAGATTCCTTTATTACACAGCTGCCATTAAGCGTTCATCTAGTTGGAGCAATATGAACTAGATCTATGAACCCCAATAGGGATATTAAATTTGTAATTTAAAAAACAGACCATTTCCCCTGTAGTGATTAGGTGGAGTTATTCTACAGAGAAGATTTCTCCACTTTTCCCCATCAACTATTTGGTTCCTCTGACAGCATTTGTCTGTAACCATAGCTTACCCAGACCTGGACCTCAGATGCTAATTTTCTTGTTTCGAAACTTAACGTTTCTCTTTTTCTCTTTCTTCTTTTAAGGAAGCCTAGGCTATGACAATAGCCTTTGATATAGTCTAGATAAGATAATGACTTGATTACTTGACTTTTTCCTTTAGCAACTTCAAAACGGTACATAGTGAAGAATTTCTAAAATTACAGTTATAAACTCATGGATCTTTATATATTTGATGTTTACAAGCAAATCCTGCATTTGTTTATTTGTTTTTATTATGCACCCTCTCAGGCCCATTTAATCCCTCTCGTTGTGGCTTGTGGGACCTTTTGACATAACTGTATCCATGACTCATTTTGTACATACATGTCTTTCCTGAGACCTAGAAGCAGACATTTATCCTAAAATTCCTGGACCTTTTAGTGGGAAATGACATTTTAAGAGCAGGCACCAGTTTGCTAGTTGTACTAATTGATGTTTAAATTTTTGTTACCTTCATTGTTTTTATGTTTTTCCTCTGGTCTAAAGTAGGAAATTGTCTTGTTTTTTTAAAAGAAGGAAATAACAGCAATAAAACAGGAATCGGTTTTAAGTTATAATTTTTATGTACCTTAAAACTTTTTTTTTTTTCGCTTTTAACTCTTTTGGCTTAGTCTTCAGTGTATAGCCAGGATGCATTGGAGTCAACTTTAAAAGAAAAAAAAATTCTTTGTAAGTAGTTCTAATGGTAAATATTGACATTTCATGACTTTTATTCTTTTTTAGTAGTCTTTCAAAGAACAAAAAATTCACTGTTATCTTGTAAATAAAATAAACTTATTCAATCTTGCAATTACCATATGAGTTCATTAGACCATTTTATAAATCTAAGATATTTAAGGAATTTTAGTAATCTTATTTTTCCTATAACTTGAAAAAGTTTGCTACTTTATATTCTAGAAATTTTTCAGCATTATTAACAAATTATTCCCAGCCATACTAAAAATTAGTAAAATAATGAGGAAATGAGACTACACATTTAAACTCCTATAAATAATAAATGAAAAAACATAACTAAAGTCTTTCCAGAATTGAGAGAAAATAGAATTTTAATGCTTCTATCACTTTTATATGCAAAAAATATTTTCATAGTTTATTATTGAGGTTGGACTCTGTTTTTAGCCCTATACATTGGTAAACCATCTGTGTATTTACTTTACCAATTTCATAATGTAAGCATTATAAAATTGTTCTTACATATTTCTAACTTTCTTTAATATTTTTAAGATGTTTTATTTGATATCACAATTGGTAATTTTTTTTTTTTGTTTTTCAAATAGGCCGTATTGCCAAGACTGTTTGTTGAATTTTAGGAGCATATTTTTAGGAAAACATTCTTGATCTTACCTGTGTACTTAGGTGTTCAAGAGGCTGTTACAATGCAATTTATTCTGATTCACTGTTCTGGTAGTTCAGAGTGATAGCACAGTTTTACTGGGTGGAGAGCTATTAAACATTGTGATATCTTGTAGGGTAAATATCTCTACGAAGTAGAAATAAAATACAGGCACATTTGGGCATGCGTTTCATGTGATCTCTCTCACGAAATGAGTACAAAAGCATGAAGTGGTTTATAAAACTGTACTCACTGATCTTTGGGGAATAATTCCTAAGGACGGAAAAGAAATGATAACTATCTTTAATTGAAATGTTCTCTTTCTGGACCTTTCCTGGGCTCTTTATAGGCATTAAACAATTCTCAGAATAATCTGATAACACCGTGGTTTATTATTACTATTATTATTATTCTCGTTTTACACGAGATAAAGCTGTTTAAGAGAGGGTCTGTAATCCATGCCGTGAGAGCGTCCGGCACATGCCTGCTCATGGGCAGCCAGGTATGCTGCCTGCATCATTCCCCCTAAGGGATAAGCTAGGTGGGTGGGGACTGAGATGCTGCAGAGACCACAGCTCTCAGAGACCACCTGATCTCAGTAGGATGTGGGGACAGTGAGATAATCTCCCCAAGTCACTGTGAGAGTGAAATAAAGTATGTTGGAGACGAGGCTGGGCTGTAGCACGTTAATTCTCCAAATACATTACTACAGCTTCAGTTGACTAAATCGCGAGCCTGGAGAGAGGATTACTGTTCAGCAGTAAATTAAGGTTATACAAGATCAGCAAGAAAACCTGAAAGCTCCTTCAGCTACCTGGTCCACTCCAATGTCAGCCATTATCGCCCTCAGCTGTATTTTGATATCAGGGGTTAGTAGAAACACACCTGAGGCCTGCAGCCCCCTTGGCTGGACTGTGGCTGATAGATCTAATGTGTGCTTGTGATTTGTTAAAAACCAGTGAGTAGAAATGGCCCTGCACTTGTTCAGAAGGGGAACACTCTTTGTGTTCACATTTCTCCATCAGCCTTCCCCGTTCTCCCCAGTGCAGTCACCTTCCCTTCTCTGCTCCCTGTGTGTCCAGTGTCTCGTCTTGTGTCCCTGTGTGTCCATTGTCTCATCTTAGTTGTCTCGTCTTGCGTGTTGATTAGCTCTAAGAGAACTACTCTGAGGTCTTTAATCAACAAGTTTTGTCACTTTATACACTTAGGCCTGTGTATTGTTTTCCAGGTGTAGTGGCTCTATTATCATTTTTCAGTTACAAGTTACGGAAACCCCAAATCAGTTATTCTTAACCACAGGTATGATTTATGGGAATTGAAGAATGCTGAGAAATCAAGCACTGGTGTCATTGATGGGCACAGGGCGATAAGGTGGGCGTGACAGCATCTGATCTCAGGCTCCATTCATGTGTTTGGGGGGATGTTTCCACCTTCCTACTCGGAATCTCTTTATATCTAAGTTAAAGAAAACAACTTGAAGCAAACTTTTGGGATTCATTCTGATTGGACTGATTTAGTCATTCCTAACACACTGGCTGAGAAGAAAAAGGTAGGGTCACATGTTCCATTCCTAACTCAAGGCCTGTGTCAGCTTTCCAAGTAGCCCACAGATTTTACACATAAAAACTCAAAAAAAAAAAAAAAGTTGGAAATAGGAAAGAGGAAACTTAAGTTCTCATCACAAGAAACAAGGTATTTATACCTTAAGTTGTTCCCAAGTTTGTAGGGGCATGGCTTTGGCATGACCATTTCAAACACATTCACTGACAAAGTAATAGCGTACCTGTTATATTATAAATGTGAACACTGACAGATGACAGAGTATGAAAATTTATAAGAATTATGCTGTCTACCTAGTCTTTTACTTAAAATGTTTTAAAAATCAATCATACAACACTATAACTTGTCACTTTAAACATGTGTCACAATTTTGAACTTAACACAATGCATTAAAATATTTTTAACTATTTATATAGTGAGTCTGTCACAGTGACACATTTTGACAGATTCTGCTTATAGCTTTTCCAGACTACTTTTGCTCTCGCAAGAGTTTGCTCATTAAATGGCTCACTGACATGATAGCAAATACTGACTATATTTAAAAGAAATATTTGAATAAACATGTTAATCTGTTACTAATCAGTAAGATACTTTTGAACTGTACTGCAATGTTGGTGAAACTTTCATTTCACATATCAATTTCTCATGCTTGTTCATTTATCACTCAAGATAAACGTAAGACTCATTTTCTCGTTTTAAATAAATCCAGTTGTGAATACATTACATCACACTGATTTACAATGTTCTGTTGCTCTATGCACTGCTATATTTTTTCCTTTTGTTAAAATCTGAGTAAATTTTATGATAATATTCACGTAAGCCCCATACAATTCTTGTTAAATTTTTTCTTAGTTTAAGGATTATGTTATTGTTGTGAATGGGCGCATTTATCCATTATACAGTCTAACTATACTGATAATACATTAAACACAACAACAACTAAACTTTATGTGCTTTTATCTGGCTGTTATATCTACTGATATAATACTGTTTTACTGAGGAATTATCGTCTGCTATAAAGAGGTCAGAAATAACAGTGAATTACACAAGATAAAAACTGCTTTTTTGTCTCATGCAAAAACGTTTGGATGGAGTAGTGCAGGGTTGACACAGTAACCCGATGGTTATATTAAGCACGGGGCTTCTATCTTTCTCTTCCACCATCCTCCTTATCTGGCTTCCAGCCTCATGGTTCTAGCCTCATGGCCCAACATACGTTACTGAGGCTCTGCCATCACATCTGTCGTCCAGGCATCACTGGGAGGGTACTTGTGACCATCCTAGCTGCCTGGAACCCTTTCCTCTTATGAAGTCATCCACAAAGTAGGACTTCTGCTTATGTCTCATATATGTGTCATAATAGTCACCTAACCTACCTGCCATGATTGCTCAGAAACATCTTTTATCTAAGACACACTGCATTCCAATAGGGGTGCTATATGGAAGAAAAAGGGAGGAGTCGTAGGATAGGCAGGCAGCTGTCTTTTCCACAAATAATTTTTCACATGTCATTGGGTCATTTCTTAATATTGAATCTTACCACTTACTGGCTCCTTTGCTATCTTTTGGCTACTTTTAACTTACATAGCTTTGTAATATTGAAAGATTATGAAACGGTAATAACAATGCCCAAAACAATGACAGTAATGACGGTGTTTTTTAGTAGATGTATTCTGCCAGACTCTGATAAGCAACACTTACACTTTATAATTTGCTTGTGAGTTTTAAGGAGCCAACTGGAAGCCCTGTCTGACAGTTTTTGTATTTGAGGATTTGTAATTTGCCGCCCAAATAGTTCCAACTGTTACTGTTTTCCTTTAACCGTCCATTGTACAATTTACAATTTCTCTGTACTGGTCCTTCTACTTTATCTAAATGTAACAGTTATGCTAGTGTTCATGTTACATTTTAACCATAAAAGATTTTTATTGGAACTTTTCTGATCGGTATTCTGTCATTCTCTTATTTTTATTTCTTGTCTCCTAACAGCTAAATCTTTTGTAAGTTGGTCTGTTCAGCACGTAGTTATTAAGGGCTTAGTCTCTCTTTTGTTTCCAGTCAGAGATAATGCTTTATCTAGTCTGGCATTACTTTTCTTCTAAGTGTTACATGAAAATGCTTACATCTATATTTTGTAATATGTATGATTTTTCTTTCTATTATCTTGATTTATGCTTTTAGTTTTAGTTTGACTCTTCATCCTGTGCTGTGTGTTCTTTTTTCATATTCCACTGATTTGAAAGAAATGCCTCCAATTTTCTAATTGCACCTGCGATGATTAGTACACCACTAAAAACAAGACTAAGCTTGCGTTTTCTACGTAACAAAGGAAAAAGTGAAAGAATATGGTTTTACTCATTCAGTGAAAACTTAAGGGGGAAAAGAAGGCCTGTTTAGGAACTATGAATTCTCCCTTTTTCCCCACTTCTCCATATCTGTTTCTTCAGATCCTCTCTTCCTGATGGGTCTCAGTCTTCATTCCCTACCACTTTATACTTTGAGACGAACAGATCTCCTCTGGTTTATTTAACTGCATTTTTAATGTGAAAACCAAAGGTCTAGGTAATAAGAGATAGTATAATGTCATTGAAGTTGACAGCACAATGGTTGCATGGAAAAGGAGCTTCTTTCCTCTAGAGTTCTTCCAGGACAAAGGGAAACAGGCACCTACTGAGAGCTGAGTCAGACTAGAGGAGCAAGGTAGGTGGAGACAGATGACAGATTGCACCAACTCCTAAGAATCCCCATGACTCCTGTAAGATACCGTCTCCCTATCTTCCAAACTGGCCCATGAACATTTTTCATTTTGGCTGACAGGGCCACTAAACTCCCGACTAGAGGGGAATGCAAAGAGGGGAAAGCAGGGCGCTCCCTCCCACCGAGGACAGGAAGGTGGTCCCGCATGTCTTCTCCACCTCGGACATCAGTCTGGCAAGCAACGTAGCAGAGTGAGAGGTGGTGCCACTTTCTGGCAGTGGGGTCCTGGCAAAGTTCCTTCTGCCCCAGCTCCTTCACCTGCAAAGGAGGCTAGCAGGGGTATCACACCAGCCTTGGGTCACGGTGAGTTTGAAGGGAGTTAAAATGTTACAGATCTTAGAAGAGCCAGTAGCACACGGAGAGCACCATATTCGGTAACTAGGTAAAAACACAGCTGCCACAGGACTTTGAATCCTGATGGAGTGACTCAGTAGCACAGGGTCCTTTAAAGGGTAACTGGACATGGTGCCTACCGAGTCAGGACCATGCTGACACGCTGCGATGAAGGTCCCCGAGGCAGGATATCGGCTGCACCTTCTCCCGCTGTGGTTCTTGTTTGAGCCTATCCCCCAGCTCTCCCGTGATTCTTCCAGCCACTAGGAGTTCCCACAAATCCCTTTGCTGTTCAAATAATAATGCTTTTTTTTTTTTTTTTGCAAACAAGTGCCCTGACTTATACCTGTTTTATGCTTCCCAATGCCATTCTGCATGCGCTCAGTTTTAAAATCTCATGTTTAAAATTGATTGGTGAGCTTGTGAACTCCATGAAGGAGGGTCTGCTGTCATTTATAGTCCCCGTGGCATTTTCCACATTAAACACAGTGACAGACACACTGCCTAAAACTGTATGTTGGAATAAGGGGCGGGGGGAAGGGGCAAGAGAATGAATGAGTATAGTTTTTGATGGACAAAATGAAGGAAAAACACTCCGGTGCCAGTTACCCCCAGTGCAAAATACTGAGCTGAAGTGTATGTTTTACCTCCTGCTGTAATGGTAAAGGTTGGAGTTGGTGAGAGGCTTGAGTGTGGGTTTTTATTTTTAAAAGATCCTAGATGCGTTTCAAAATGCTCATGAGCTTAGCAAAAAGCCGTGAAGTACAAATGCAAATTGAATGTCAGTTAACCTTGCAATAGGAATCTGAATGTCCTTTGTGAATTGTGATACTTCTTAAAACGCTGCTGTTCTAAGAAGACAAATTGCACCCTTTCCGCAGGTATAGGGGGAGGGGAGGTCCTTGCCGCAGTTTGAATGTGCAGTGGTCTGTGTGGCACTGGGAGCTTAATTATTGTCACAAACACATAAAAAGCGAAAACAACAATACGTGACCCTCAGGATTTCTATTGATTTCGGCATAATTATTCAAAACTCAGAAACTCAATCTGAGTATCATACCAGAAACACAAGTGTGGTTGATGAGTTTGTCCTCTGTGCTTTTCAGGAGTTCTGCAATTCTTAAGAAACTTCTTTGCACAGCTCAATGCAATTGAACTATTTGCATTGACTCTGGGGTACAGCGAATGACTGTCATTTTTCTCCAAGTCTTTTAACCTTCAAAGGGACTGTAAAATGAGGAAATTTGTAGGCTTTTACGAAAAAGTGAGGGTTTTACGACATTTCTAAAATAACGTGTTCATTACTACTTCATTTACAACCCATGGATACAGCTGAATTTCTCATTTTTCTTACTCTCACGACTCAAGTGGGGGAAAGGGTATGTTTAGGAACTAATTTTTAAATCTCCCTTTTTCCCCACTTCTCCATTTTTTCTTTAGATCCCTTCCTACTGATGTGTCTCAGTCTTCATTCCCTACTTCTTTATCCTTGAATATGAATAGATCTCCTTTAGTTTATTTAACCCTTTTGCTATTATTCTCGGGCAGTTTTTTTTTTTTTTTTTTTTTTTTAACATCATCACAAATATTTTGGATGAACTGTCTTAGTCAAATATGTTTCTGCAACACCTATTTAAGTTCCCTGAATCCATTTTACCGTGATGGTCAGGCCTCTGAAATCATTACCTCTGCCTGTCTTCAGTGGCTTACTAAATGCTAATCCGAAAATAATCTTTTATGATTTCTCAGAAGTATTTACATTTTATCATCACCTTTAAAAAGTACTCCCTCCCTGAATGGCAGGACTGTGTACTATTCTGAATTTACTGTCACAGATAGCTCTCTCTCTCTCATTATTACATTCCTCCTTCTGTAGCATGAAATGCGATTATCGATAAGAACCAAGGCTTAGTGATAGAATCCCGTGGGAAACTTTTTCTGATTTTATATATATATATATATATATTCTTAACTTACATACTGAGATAACAGGCGTACACTTCAAGCATCCTGCATAAATAGGTTGAACAAAATAATCACTGCAATAATTAGTCAGTGTTACTGATGAGAACATACCATTTTCCTTAGGTATATTAGGCAATTAAAAAAGAAAGGAAGAGAATTCTTGCAGTTAAAGAAGCGTGAGATACGCATATTGAGAATCTTAACTCATGAGTGTGCAAACACAGAGCTCTCTTATATTCCCTCTGGTGGTACTGAGGTAGCTCTTCTTTATTCCTCAGTTACAGACATTTTATCACATCTTGGGAAGGTCCTGGACTACATTTCAGTTATTAAATGTGCTCAACCTAAAAAGCACAACCTAATATCTGATGTAAAGCACCTTCTCCTTCTGCTAATCACACTCATGACTCAAATATCCTGAATTGCAGATGGACTGATTTTTCTTTTACTTATTTTTCCTCTCACCTCTGGTATGTTGAAATGCTAAGAGGAAGGCTATGTGGCTATGTGGCTTTTTCAACTGACTTTTTTATTTAGGTTGACATTATCACTTTGCTTACACTGATTGATAATGTATACCTTTTTGTAACCATGACCAATGCTGGTATTCTCTCAAGGTACAGGTGTGAGATCTCCTACATGCATTAGACTCCACTGAATTGGGAGAATGCACTTTAGCTCAGCCCCTTTCAGTCATTTTGAGCCCCTGTGCCTAGTGTTGTGCCCCAATCCTAAGGCATCTATTAAATCATTGGAAAAGAGACATAAGTAGTAAAACCAAAGTGTATATAACATGAAATGATTAAAACAAACAAACATAACAAAACTACTGAATGAATCAGAAGCATAGAGAAAACAGGAAACAATAGGACAAAAAGAAATGATGAGCATAATGGTAGATTTAAGTTTAACCCTCTTAACCATATTAACTACAAATGTTCTAAAACCCCAAGAGAAAGAGAATGCGAGAATAGATAAAAAAAAAAAAAAAAGACAGGGATAGGTTAAGAGAACAGAATGGAAAAGATGAGATTTCACTAGTAAGTAAAAGAAGTCTGAAGTGACTAAAATAGAAGGCAAAAATAGACTTCAGAACAAGAAGTGCTATCAGGGAAGAGGTAGAAGAAAATTTACACCGTGAAATGTTGGTCAACTTTTTAAGAAGACATACTGCTCTTAAATGTGTATGTATCTAACAAGAGAATTTAAAAGTACATGGAACAAAAAGTGATAGATCTAAAAGTTGAAATAAATTGAAAATTACAGTTGAGGTCTTCTCTCTAAGTAAACAGTACAAGTTTAAAAGTGCGGTTAAAGTATGAACTACTTCATTAACTCTATTAACCCACTTGAAGTAATGGAAAGTTATAGAATAAAAAGGTAAGTGTAAAACACTACCCAACATCAGCAGAATATATGTTCTTTTTAAGAGCATGAGGAACATTCACCAAAGTAGACTGTATTGTGGACCATAAATAAGTCTAAGCATATTTAAAAAGAACTTAAATCATATGCAGCACATTTTATAATCGTACTGGAATTCAAATATAAATTCATAACAGAAATATCCCACCAAAAAACTGCAAAAGAAACAATACATTGATAAATAATGAAAGTCACCAGGGCTATCATAAAATATTTCAAAGTGAATGAATATGAAAATTCAATATATCAAAAGTGGTAGGATTCACCTAAAGCATTACAAAATGCATAATTTATATCTTTAAAAATCAAATACATTATATCAGTATAATGTCTCAAAGGGAGGACCTCACTTCTACTTGAAAATACTAGAAACACAGGAGCAAGTTAAAATCAAAACAAACAAAATGAAAGACACAATAAAGATAGGAAAGAAAAATATATAACGCAAAAACTAAAGAACGGAGGAAATCAAAACCCCACTGGTTTTCTGAAAAGCCAGTAAGGTTAATAAACCTCCCTAAAGACTATTATAGTAAAAAGGAGAGAAGTAACGTATCAGAAATGAAAGTGAGCATATCAGAAGTGAAAATGGGGTTATCACTACAGGCGTTCCTGACCTTAAAATGATAATATGGGCATGTGAAAAATACTCTGTTCATATGTCCCACGACTATATAATCTGGGCAAATTCCTTGTGGGATACTAACAAAGCACTTTTAAGAACAAATAGCCTGAATCGTCTTTATCTCTGTTAATGTAATGTCTTTCATTATGAAATATCTCACGACATAGAATACTCCAGGTGGGTTTACCGTGGCAAATTCTTGCAGACATTTAAAGGATAAATAATTCCAATTCTACACATACTCTCCCAGAAAATTACAGAGGAGGGAATTCTCTCAGCTCATGTTATGAGGACAATATTGCCCTGACACCAAAACCAAAGTGTTCACGGGAAGGAAACACTAGCTGTCGTTCTTGTCTGTACTAAAGCAGAAGGTGTAATGAAGTTCCCCCAGAATCACTATGGTGACAACTACTGTGTGGGAATCATACACTGGGCTCCCAACGACCAAAATTCTTTTGTCATTACGGTAACATTCTGAGGAACTCTAACTATTGTGCTGTTTAACAGTGTCACACTTTTTGTATCACCTACAGCATACCCGTCCATGTGAGTCACGTATGTCCATTACCAGGACCACAAAAAAATACCTCCACAGGTTCCCCAAAATGGCCCTTCTGGGAAAATACTGGCCATGTGTGCCCTTTAAGAATCAGCTCTAGAAATATTTAGTAAACGAAAAGGAACAATTTTGGCAATTTAATATACACTCCTAAGAAGTAAGTTTTAAAAATAATTGTGTCTGACCTCAGCTTAAGCAATCCTTTATAAATGTAATTATTTTATGCTCAAATGTATAGAACTGAAAAATGTCTTCCACGCAAAAGGTTTATTTATTATGGAAAATGTTTATTAATTTTTGATTACAAGCAAATAATTATTTCTGTGATGGACTTGCTTTGTATACTTGAGAAAGTTGATTTATTTAGGCATAAACATTTTCTAGATTCATGTATTTTGTCAATTAAAAATTAGAATACAGATAATGTGATTTCATGTTACATCACACTAATATTCTTGGAAAGAAATTATAAGGTATAACAAAAGCTCATATCTTCAAAGTCTCCTCTCAACTGCAAGGAGATATTCCCCAAACAAATGCAGTGTTTACAACGATTTAGGACGTAGCTTTAGGGAAGAAAGAAAGAGTATATTACTCTTGTATTCTAATCATTACCAGTTGCAGAGTTTAAAAAATATCACAAAACACAAAATGCTCAAATATTGGTAAACGATTGCAATACTATTTTTTATGAAGGGGCTTTATCAAAATCTTAAGGGGAGAATTTAAAATATCTAAATTCTACTTCATAGATCGTAGGGACTGGAAATCTATTCTTTTAAATAGTTTACACACACACACACATCTATGAACTTACTGGGCTAGGATTCAAATAGCTCATGTTTTTTGTCTATGAACATATAGGGGTAAGCCTGACAATAAGCTATTTTGATTGTAATGTAAGCCTGACATTAAGCTTTTGATTGCTGAGGTATCCATGTCAAAGACACCTATCTAGGATAAACATATTGCCAGCTGTCTGATACAGCTACTAGCAAAACAACTCAGTAAGAAATCAGGCTGCCCCACCTGGGTAACTTTGATAGCTGACTACTTAAGTGACCTTGTTTTTTTCATTCCGTGCAGCAATTTCCTCTCTTATGTTTTAAATCTGCCTACAAAGAGTGGACCCAGTGAAGGCAAACACTAGGCATCCGCCCTGACCCCAGTGAAGGCAAACCCCAGCTCTGCATGCTGCGCTCTCTCTCTACCTATGATTTCACTACATGGCCCTCAGGTGTGTGTCCTTGTAGCCTCCCGGACCTGTGGGTAATAACCTCCCCGCCCATCCCCGTTTCTCTGACAGTCTTGCAATAATTCGAACCACAAAGCCCTCCCCAGCCATGACATTGGCTCAGGTTGGGGAGATGTCTTTGGGGGCTCCCACACGTGGTACAGGCCCAGGTGACTGCCTCAGGCATTCTGAACCCACAGCATCGCTCTCCATAGTCTCAGACCAACACCCATCAGAACATCTTGTTTGTAGTTAAACGTCTCAGTTGCATTCTGGGAAAACTTGTCTACTGGGATAGAGTTGATGCCATCGTGGAGGCTAGTCACTCAGTGTTCCATTACCCATTGTAGCACCATTCTGTCATTCGAGTGGAAAAACCTTTACTTTCTCGTGTTTTTATTAACTGTATATTAAATAACACAAGGATTAAGAGCTTCTATTCAATTTCCTCATAACTCCATCCCTTTTTTGCAAACTTAATATCTCCTCATAACGTGGTGCGTCAATCAGCATTGTTGCCACAACAAGTCTATGTAGCCAAGTGCCAGGAAAGTTCCGTCCTGTGCCCGCGGGTCAGACAGGTGAAAGATTTTGAGTCAGACTGGTCTCATGCTACCGTTTGGATCCGGGTTGGCTCCATCAATTTCTCTCACTCCTTTGACCAATGGGCCAGCTGTGGCATCTTCTCCGGCAGCGACAGAAGCCAAGAGAGCTGACCTCACAAGTGTGGCCAAGCGTCTGTTGCCATCACATTTACTCACTTCCTGTTAGTTATCGTAAGGCACGTGGTTGGTGGTACGGCGGCATGTGCTCCAGCTGTCACGTGGTTCTGACGGACGTGTTATTATTAGAGTAAGAGAGTGAAGACTTGTGACCGACAATTGATGTACCATCTATGATCCAGTATCGGCATCACTGGGTTTAGAGCAGTAAGACACAAATTTCAGTAATGATTCCATAAGTTTCTCCTAGGTGCTATTAGGACAATATTGTCTGTGAGATAAAAATAATAATGTCTAGTTTTAAAAGTTTCACGTGTGATATATCGTAGGTACATGGTTTGCAAACTGTAAAGAATAACACAAACATAAGATAGGGACTTAGAAATATTAGCTGATTGAATGGAGGTGAGGTTGGTTCTTAAAAGCAGGTGCATCATGGTCCAAAACGAACAAATCGAATCCACGTGAAAATTCCTATATTCTCCAATAAATACAGCACTTTCCAAATTCCCAAATTGTATGAGCGATTTCAAAGTCAGAAAGGCCTAGCAGATTTAAAATATGTCAGCAGGTATGAGGGTTCACTTATTAAACTAAGGTGTTTATATAATATAGCATTTAAATAGGGTTGGGTTCCCAAGGAATTTTTTCCTTCTTCATAGCAAAGATGGACAACAGCATCTGAAAACAAGCATCCTGCATCATAAGAGGACTAACAAAATACATTATGTCAGTGTTACTGCTGAGGGTTTGTTTTCTTTCCCTGACACAGTAATAACAAGAACAAAAATTAATGCCCTTATTATCATGTAAAGCCAACAAAAAACCAAAGTCCTTCTTTTATGAAAACAATATCAAGGAATTATTATGTTTTAAATTTAATTTACTAGAAAGGTGAAATAAACCTTCATTTTGAGCCTGTATGTCCTGAAGTTCCAGAGTAAACTTTGGAAACATAAAATACCAAGTCATTAACAGACGTCTTAGGAGACGTCGAAGTATGGATGGATTCTGACTCTCATATGAGGTCAAAAAGGATAGTCTGTGTTGTTTATAACAGTATCTACTATTATTGAATACTTAATCATTCTAGGGGCTGTTCTAAGTATGTACATTTAACATTATTAATAGTAATATGAGATAATCAATTATGCAAAGAAAACGACGTGATACCAGGTTCACCAGTTAGCAGTTGTGACTGTTAATATATAAGAGAAAATTCAGTGGCTTGAGAGACTGAAGAATGTGGAAACCAGAGTGAACTGAAGTAACTCGTCCAGGATCTCCAGTATCCTAAGTGGCGGAGTTAGATTTCAAATTCACTAAGTCTGTCAAATAAACCCATGTGCTAACTACTGTGCTATATTTCTGCTTGGTATAGTTTTAATATTCTAGTGAAATACCATACATTTCCACGCACACACGTACACACACACACACACCCCACCCTTCTAGAAAAGGAATTTTCCTGGAAAAACACCAGACAAGAACATTCGCTATCATTTCATTCAGTATCATTTATGTTATTTTTTAAGGCTGATGATCTGCTTGACAACACGCAGCATGAACATTTTATATGGCAAGATTTTCTGACAAAACTTAGCTTCAGTGTTTTTTTTTTGAAGCTAATAGGATGCTGTTTGTAATTTTCCAAAGGAGTCTGCCGTAACAGTGCCTTTTTAATGTCATTAAAGTTAATTCATTATAATGAGCAATCATATGAAGTAGCTATTATTAGTATCTGTTTTGAAATATATGTATATATATATATTTATTACTTTTTTATTAGAGAATTCTCCAATGATATACTCATAGATTAGCAGTTACTTTGAGATGCAAAATTTTGGTCTTGTTCAGAAAGTTTCCATAGCTTTTTTAAAATTAAATTTATTGGGGTGACATTGGTTAGTAAAATTCTATAGGTTTCAAGTACAATTCTACTGTATATCATCTATATATTTCAAAGAAACAGTATTGCTCAAAAAATCACTGTTTTAGAGAATCTATGTAATTATCTTTTAAACTATCAAATAGCAAGTACTACCACAATTATCCAAATAATCCTAATAAGAATCTTGCCCCAGTTTCTAAACTCTCCACTAAGGTACAAAAATAATATATGGGGAAAAGAAAGCACCTGAAAGCCAAATGAACAAACAGATGAAGTTATAAGTGTATCCGTTCACTATATTTGTTCAAATTAATATTCTCCCCGATTTAATAAAAAGAAGTTGGCCTGACTTTAATTCATTCTCACTTCTTATAATTAGACCCTTAGTCAAAAATAAATATGTACTTCTAATAAATTAATCATTGATATTTTTGAATGTTTTACTTAATATACAGTTATTTGATAATTAGCTTAAAATGATCATGCCTCAAACATACATCTTAACATTTCAGTAAATGTCATTCAGTTAGACACTTTTTATTAGTGGAAATACAGTCAGCTATACCCATTTCCTAAATCTTCACATGTCACATTTTAGAAACTATTAATAGACAAAAAGATGCCTTGGGAGAACTTTTATTTGCTGTGTGATGCTGGGAACATAATATCTAAAAGCTGTTGCTTGTCTTCTTTTTTTTTTTCTTCTTACTTCGTAAAGTAGGAAATTATGATAAATGCACCTTTCAACATTATTTAAGATTTAACCATGGTAATGTATATTAATGTGTTTGTAAATGCTAAATAATATGCAAATATAAAATTAAATTTAGTTATTACCACAGCTTTAAAATCTAAGGTATTTACAGATCCCAGAATACAAAAAACTAGGGTGTTAGCAGAGGTAATGAATTGACTGGTCATATTTAAAGGTAATCATGAAATCCAACAGAGTGTATTCCCATTGTGAGGATAATTATATCAAATGAAAGTCACATACATGCAAAAAGCATTAAACATGGTATGTTAGTTAACAATTGCTGTCTGACAATTTGCTACAAAATTTAGCAGCTTAAAATGACAACCTTGAATTCTCTTGGTTTCTGTGGGTCCGAATTCTGGAGTGGTTTCCCGGGATCCTGAGCTGGGTGGTTGCGACAAGGAATTCTCCATAGGGTGGCAGCAGGTGGCTGCAGTAAATAGAAAGTTTGACTGGAGCCTGAGGATCTCCTCTCAGAATGGCTCACTCATGGCTGTTGGCATGTGGCCTCAGCTCCTTGCCATGGGGGCCTTTCCATAGGACGTCTTGAGTGTTCTCATATGTCAGCTCTCTGCCCCCCATGCCATCTATCTAAGAGAGAGCAAAAGAGGAGGTAGTGCCTTTCATGACAGCTTCCCATGAGTTACACGTGGTGACTTCTGCCATATTCTGTGTGTTAGAGGCAAGTCACTGAATCCTTCCTCCCTTGAAGGGAAGGACAATTACACTCCCCTTTCTGAAGGAAGGAGTATCAAAACGTTGTGGGTATATTTTAGAAGCACTTCCAAGTCCAGTCAAACTGTTACAATTCAATAATAGAGTAGATCTCACCGAGTCTACACCAACTCGTTTATTTTTATTATTTGAAGTTCTTACTGATGATACTGTTACAAATGATCATTTTTCTCATCCTTTCTCATAAGAGAGGTCACCACTGAGGGCACTGAACTTACATGAAGGGGGAGGACAAAAATGGTTTATTTTTATTTATAGCGCAGAAGTCTATATAAAATACATAAAGAGATATACAGTATATCTGTGGTATAAAAATTGCATGGGAGGGTGATTAGGAAAAAAAAGTCTAGCAAAGCTCCTTGGGGAGACGATAGAAAAAAAAAAGCGTAGAATAGAACTTAATTATGTTCTATTTTAGAAGATAACCAGAATAAAGATTTATCTAACTCCTGAAATATTTTTCTACATATGTCAGATACAGTGCTAAACAATTGTTAAACCGAAGAGTAAATGGATAAGTACTTTAAAACGCCATGATCTGGTTAATTCAAACAACACCTTTTTACGCATTCACAGACAAATCTTACATCAATTCACACATGCGTAGGTGTGCACGCACATACCTGTCATTTAAATGGTCTTTCGAGCATCATTGTGATCCATGGCTCCCATATACATTATCACAGCAGATCTGCTGAGTTAGTTTGCAGAATTAGAAAAGGCACAGAATAACGCACTACTGAGTTACTATTATTATTACCGCTTTTTCTATATAGGCACACATCAATACATTTTTATACCAAGCTATAAGTCTAGTATTTAAGCAAAAGATTTGGGCTTAGATATGAGTCCTCCCTGTGGTATGGATTCTGTGTGAGCAGATGCTTCTGGCCAAAAATAGAATAGAATCAAGGGAGAAACACAAGTTTAAAAGCTAATATTCATGCATATACTCTTCCCATGAATTTAGACCAGTAACAACAACAAAATAAAACTATGTAATTTGCTTTACATGAACTTGGCATTAAAAGTCCTGGTTTTCTTCTAATTGTCAAGGATTCTTCCTCAAGAAGCAATCCCTAAGTATGATAATTATCCATTTTACCCGGGTCTGTTTATTTTAAACTGTGTCTTTGGAATTCTATTTTCTGAATAGAACTTTCAACTTCTCTCCAAATGAAACAAGACTGAGTAATGCTTTAAAGTCACACCGTGGAGTCAAACAGGCAGGTGTGCAAACCAGCTTCATCCCTCCCCAGCCGTGTGATTTCTGTTCCCAGCCAATACTCCTGAGCACCTACTATGTGGCAGACACACTTTCAGGGAAGCAGTACCTGCTCTCATGAAGTCTGCATTTGGATGGACCCAGTCGCCTCATATACCTTTAGACTCCATCTCTCTATCGTAAAATAGGGAACATACTGCACCTGAAACACAATGTGGCCTGAATTAAAAATAGTACTTTCTGTACAGAAATTACTTAACATGTACTCTGGCAGCTAGAGTTTACTCAAGTAATTGATATGTCTGGGATTATAAGGACCATCTCACTAATTCCCATTGATAGAGGATTTTCTAAAATTTGGACACCTTACTAAAATACTATTATTATTTTCCTTTATTTCTGAGCTTGAGACTGAATTTCACTCTCCTGTTTTGATCTGTAGACTACTAATGGTAAGCCTATCGGAGAAGGAACTTTCTTCTACTTGTCTGTCACCAACTGCTTTCCTTGAAGCACAGTGTTTAACCAAAAACATTTGTTAAACCGGATAATTAAGTAATAACCTGTGGAGGAAAACTGTGTATGATTGTGAGCTTGTTAACCAGGTTTATAGCTAGTTCCGTCAGCAGCACAATATTCTTTTACAAACTGTGTTATGGGGTCCTGGATCGAATGAAAGATTCAAAGTAAATCATACAGAATAAAATAAAGTAAACCTCAGAGAGAGAGAGAGAAAGAGAGAGAGAGAGAGAGATGTTGGCATTACATTGGTAGAGATAGTAGCGGATGCTATGGAAATGGGCACCCTAACAGTTAAGTAGAGCATCTGGCAGCATGAAAGCCTAGTGACTTAACCAACATGTAGAGGTCGATTCTCTATAACAATGAAATCCAGCGGTAGGGGGTACAGGGTTCTTATGGAGGCTCCAGGAGGACATAAGAAGCTCAGTTTTTTTTTTTTTTTAAATCTCTCTCCCTGGCCTTTGTAGCTCAAAGTTCCTGTGCTCAAAGTTCTTCATGGCCCAATATGGACTCTGATGCAATAGGCTGTCACCGATAGAAAGTGTGTAAGAAGGAAGGGGAAGTAGCAAAGAGGCGTACCTCACACTGGGGTTGGAACTTTTTATAAAGGTTTCCTCAAAGCCTGGTGGACTGACATTCTTTTCTAGCTCATTAGCAGTCCTTACCTGCTACAAAAGCTGGGAGATAGCCACCTAAATAAAACCGAGTTTCATTGTTTTAAGGGGAAAACAGATATTGGATAGTCAAATGGCAAATCTCTTTTACCAGGTTTTCTCAGGAAAGAGGATTCAAAATTTAGTTAAAATGAGCTGAAATGGGCAGTTGATTCAGATAAAATGGAAATCTTGCCCCAGGACACCTGTTTTAAAGCTTAGAGTTGCAGAAATAGCACATCGCACAATTAAATCTTAACTGTCCTGAGTATTCTAGCACTCGTTTCCCCTTTGCTATGCACTTTGGCAGTAATTTATGTAACTACTCGTAGCGTGGTTCAAGGTCTCTAACTCACACAGGCAATTTTCACACCACAGAACTGTAACAAGAGGGCTGTTTCTTAAGTGGTCAAATCAGGTAGCCATTTAGATTTTATGTTACAGCAACATGGAGCAAAGAGAAGTAAGACAAGCCACAAACCCTACATACAGCAAGTTGGCATTAAGTATTCAGAATTTTAAAATTATCATTACATTATGCCAGCATAATAGTAAAGAAAAAGATATGGAGAGATTGAGAAATGACATGTCCTCTCCTTTCTGTCTAAAATGGCATGGCTTCTTTTTGGAGGCACAATATCAAAATACAGCTATGGTTACCATGGTAACTATATCACAAATAAAAAGAAAATGTGGACTGTTTTCAAGTGATATGTATGTGTGAAATGCTTACTGACGCTTAAGCTTAATATTGCTTAAGACATGTAATAATAGCATCATCAGTTATAAACTCTAAATATTCTCATCTTTCTTAAGAGACATAACTTAATTTCATCAAAGGACAACTATTGAAAATCATTGTTATAATAGTAAAAAACAAACAAACAAAGAAAAACAACTTCTAATATACCCGTAGTTGGATATCTTGTACTGGAAATTAACAGAAAAGGGTACCTCCAAGATCTGAAAGTAATCATCAAAAATATTGCAAGTTTTGTAAATGTAGCTATAAAAATAAGGAGAGGCTCACCTGAGCACACATGAAACTGTGCTACTTCTCTTCCATTTCCGTGTCTTTCTTTCTGTGGGGTAACTGGATATATTTGCCTAAGACACATCGGACTTAATCCTGTCAACAAACAATGCTGCTTTCCATGCCTCCAATTTGAGTTTCCCATCTCACCTCATCGCACTCCATTCCCTTAGATACTTGGCAGAAACGCTGAGTGACAACCTGAATCATTTCTCAGCAGGTCTCTTCCCCAAAGTCCATCCTGATTTCCACCACTGGGCTCTCTTTATTTCCACCACCCTCGTGCAAGCCATCACCAGATCTTTTAAATCCACAAAGTAGGGATAAAGTCAGTAGCTGCATGACAGCTATGTACATCATACAGAGCTTTGCAGACCAAAGCAAGAAACTTGTACTTTAAGTGCCATGGTAGAAACCAGGAGAGTTTCAAGCAAAAAGTGACATGATTGAACTTCAAGTTATAAAGCTTACTCAGGATGAATTCTTGCATCTGCTTCTGCCTTTAACATGTTGACATATTATTCTGCTGTGTTTGAAATGATTGAAGTGTTTGAAGAAAAGTGGTCTACATGGCCACATAAAACTGTTGTATTTCAGTTTACTTTTTATTCTCCCTTTTGTATTGATCTCCAAAAGCCCCCAGAGGACAGACTTTAGATTTAAATTAAACTTAAGTATTTATTCTTTAGAAAGTCTGTGTTTTATTCCTACAGAGCAACAACTTGAGAGGGAATGTCCATTGTATTTTGATGATATTACTTGGCATTGTTTTAAGAGAAATTTTTTTTAAATTATTTTTTCAAACTGTTTTCCTTGTATTTTGTTTATTTATGTTGAGTTATGATTCACATATAACATTGTGTACGTTTAAGGAGTACAATGTGTTGATTTGATACATTTATACATTGCATTTATTTTTAAATTCTTTTTATTATGGTAAAATATACATAATATTTACACTGTTTTAACCGTTTTTAAGTGGACATTTCAGTGGCATTAAGTACGTTCACATTATTGTGCAATCATCACCACCATCCAAGAGAAATATTTTAAGTGAACTTCCTTGCTAAATTAGAACATTATTAAAATGTATAAATAAACCTGATGTAGTAAATCAGCACTTTATACATAAATATTGTGAGTTCAGTTGAAATTTGAGGTGTTTCTCTGTTGAGTCAAGTATTTTTTCCTTAATGAAAATCAAAAACAGTAATGGGAGCTGTGTGGTAATTATTTGATAACAGTGTACAAATAATATTGTTCTGTTAAAATTTAAAGTATATAGAAAGGCATATTGAGAGCACCGTAGTTCTTTTGGGACAGTTTCAATTTCAGGATCATAGCTTAGGAGGAAGAAAAAAACACCTTTCTAAGTCTTATCCTTACAAACCTACATCTATAAAATGTTTCCATAAAATCAGTTGCTACCTAGGGTGAAATGAAAATCCAGACTCATTTGCCTCCTTATTCTTCTAAATTGTGACAGCCTTGTACCTGTGATTGCTTAAACCCACAACTGGCCCTCGCAAATGAGAAAAGAAAGACCTGATTTGCCAATTCAATGCAGCCTTTCCTTAGAACGGAAACAAAAAAGAAAAAAAAGAAAAAGAAAACAAAATTTAAAAAGTAAAATAAATTCCATGTACATAAAACTTATTTAAAGAGGTCTAACGAGTCCCACGAATGGCTCTTCTGAAGCAATAATGTTCTGAGAAATGCATATGTGTTCAAATACCACACTAGAGAAATATTATAACAAGCTTTAAAAATATTAAAGATATTAACGATGTTGTAATAACTTAAACTAAAATCTAAGTTCTGGCACTTAAAAAGATCTTGCTAAGATTTTAAAAGTTGAAATGTACTTTTAAAAAGTACTTGGAAACTAGATATGTAAATACTATGTATTTATTTGTATTGAAATCCCTGTTAAAGAAACACCCACGGGGAATAAATAGAAGAGGATGGTCCCCTAGAGCTGTGTTGATACCATTTTTGCATATAAATTACTTTCTGGTGAGAGATTCCAGCTTCACATCAGAGAGCATGGAGGGTAGCAAAGTGCCTCCATGGAGGTCTCCACCTGGGCCACTCTTCCCCATGGTGGTCCAGTTCCTCCAGTTCTTCGAGTTATTTTATTTTGCTCTGAGCTATATGTTTCCTGTATTGAAAGACAGATCAAAAAATTCAAGAAAAGGATTATCTGTTGAACAGGTCAAAACGAAACATGCAGAAAGCTGGAGTCTGGTGAACACTTACAAACTGAGCCGTGTGCATGTGTGTCCTTTAAGCTGCATAGTTTCTCTCTTTTTTTCCTCAGCGTCTCAATGAACTGTTCACGCATCTTTTCCTGCAATATTTTCTAAAACTATGAATGTATTTTACTTCTTTTGTCGTTGTTCGTTTTCCTACAAGTAGATCTTTTTCCTTGTAGTCCGGAAAATTGTGTAAATACCTGAGATAACTTTTACGTGACCCTCAGCAGGCTTGTGGCTCACTAGAGGAATATTTGATCAAATTTAACTCTATAGCTAGAATTTGGTGAAGGTCACAGGAAGAAACAAACAAACAAAAAAAGATGAAAATAGAAAAAGAAAAATATCATTGCAAGGCAAACTAGAATAGAGTCGGATGTATGTAAAGAGAAAATAAGATGAAATTGGTGCAAAATCGTACAAATGCAAATAATGCTCCTTCACTATTTACTAAACATGGTATTGTATCTTATCGCAATTAATGTTTTTACTGAGGCACAATTTATACACAATAAAATGCTGCAATTTTCTCTGTAGCATTCTAGGGGTTTTGACAGGTATGTATACCTGTTCTGTGCATATCACAGAGGGAAGAGTTCCATCATTCCAGAAAGACCCCTCATCAACTTCCATGGTGTTTTAATTGACCATGTACTTGCCTCTTTTACTAAAGTTGACAAAAAGCTCTTGGAGGGAGGAAAATCCACCTTGCCAACGACGTTCCCTAGCACAAAGCATGGTGTCTAAATCAAAGGAAGTGATCGAAGCTTATACGTAGGACCAATGAAAAGGTGGTTGCTGAGAGAGTGGGAACTTACATAGAAAGGGTATCAATTGAGCGGGAACACGCTGTATGCATACACCTTTTACATACCACAGCAAAATAATGTCATGAATTTTGGGTACCACGTGGTTCTAAGTGAGTTTTCCTGGCAAAAAACCTCTCTAGAAGAACCATTCATAACATGGAATCAAAGCCTTCGGTAGGGTTTTATGTTAAGAATAGGGTTAGCTGCAAGTGACAAGGAAAACTATTTGTAAAACTTATAAAAAGAGGGTAATTGTGACAAAAGATGTTCTGAGAAACAAACAAAGAAACAGTAACACAGAATTGACCAGAACACATGACTTAAAAGCCATCAGGAAAGGAAGAGGACAGTTTGAAGAAGCAGAGAAGGAAGAGGAGGTTAGATAGAGATATGTAGAGGAGGAAAAGTGGGTGAGGCCTAATGTCAGGCTGGAAGAATTGCACACAGACTGCTGTATCATCTGCATAATGGGTGGGGGAACAGCTGGTAAGGGCTGGGATACTGACAACCCCAGGTTTGGAGGCAGAACACGCGGCCAGCAGGAAAGTGCCCTCCAAGGCAGTGGCTGTGCCAAGTGGCCTGGAAGTGTGACTCCGGATGTGTTGTGGCAGAATTGGAAAACGTCATTGGGCTTCTTTTGGCTGAGTATGCTAAGGTGTGAGAGCCAGGAGAAGACATAAAACCATTCATTTTGCAAGGAGGAGTTAGAGAAAAAATGGAGTTGTGACTTGCTGGTTTGGAATATGAGGCTTTGCCGTTTTGAGTCTCTCAGTCTGGCCAACATTCTTAAGGCAGCTGATAGCCTCCTGGCAAAGACCAAAGTCAGGGCGTGGTGGTTGAAGCCTTTCCCTCAGACGTCTGGCAGATTCAGGCTATGCCTAATAGATGCAGGCTGAGCACTCACACAAATCGTAGGACAGTCCTTACCAGGTAGCCTGAAACCCCTGAAAGAGAGAGGTCTGTCAGGAAATGCACGTGACTTTGGGCACACGGAGTAAACTCTCCAAAGAATCAGGGAGTCCACAGTTATTTAAGTGAGTGGACTATTACAAACCCTGATGGCCTGGACGGAGAAGCTGGGAGTGAGCGGATTTAAAATTCAATGAGGCCCTTTGGCTCCACTTTTGAAACATGTATTGAAGGAGGGTTGCTTTCAACGTAGGAAGAAGGAAGGAACGTGTAAAGGGTGGAGCCAAGACCTACAGAGAAAGTAGCTCGGAAACTGCCAGGGAGCAAAGCTGGGGCTCAATCACAGAGAGCAGAAACATGGGTGTGGAGTTCAGAAATCACTCTGCCTCTCGTTTTGAATAAGAGCATGCATTCATTTCCTCTTGCGGCATTACGAATGACCACACACTCATTGCCTTCAAACAGCACAGATGTCGCAGTGTCTGTGGGTTGGGGGCCTGGGTACCACTGGCTGAGTGCTCAGTGTCACCAGGCTGATTCACGGGTTGGCCAGGGCTGCAATCTCTCCTGAGAGACAAGTATCTCCTCTAGCATCACTGTTGGCAGAATTCAGTTTCTCGTGGTTGCAGAGGACCTCAGCTTCTAAACAATGCCCAACACTCCCTCCTACGTAGTTCTTTTTATGAACTGGTCCTCTGTGTCCTTCCAGGCCTGAAGGAGCATCTCTCTGATGCCTTCTTTTACAAAGCTCACCTGTTTAGGTCAGACCCGCCCAGGTATCTCATGATACCCTGAAAGGGAACCGATGAGTAACCTACTCATCAGATACATGGCCCATCACATTTACTGGTCCCATCCACACTCAACAAGAAGGGACTATTCAGGCCACGTTCCGGGATGGGATCACAGGAGCATCTCAGAATTCTGCTTATCATAGAGTGTGACCATCGTATGAGTGTGTGGGGGGCTGATGACTTGTCTTTTAACTTGAAGGGTCTGTGAGTGAAGAGTAGGTGCAGAAGAGCCTCATGAAAATCCAGAAGGAACATGCTCACAAAATTTTGGATTTTGAGCCTGATGCCATGACAAGATTTTGGGGGTCTTAGGAGGTACGGCGTATATGTTGGATGTGAAGGGTGTGAACACTGAGCCCAGAAGCACACGGGGATGGATTCTCCCAGTCACACCTCCCCACAGTGCATCACGCTTGTCTGAGTCTCTGATGGGTACTCTTTTCTTCCCATTTGCACTGAATTGCCCTTGCTTTGGCCAACAGAGTGTCAGCACAGTCACACAGGGTCCTGGACACTGCTTGTGCTTCCTGCTAAAAACCAAAGCACTGTAAACTCATGGTGAATTCTTGATAGCAGGTGCATTTCCCATAGTGCTGTGGGTCAGTGACTCTGAATCATGTACTTCATTTGTATTCTGGCATTAAGCAAATAAAGCATGTATAACGGGAGACACATTTTTCACTTTTAGACAAGGGAATTACAAATTTTTTTTTTAAAGATGCTAAAAAAACCTTGTGCTAATCGAATTGGAATGGAAGAATTTTAATTTGTGTCTATGGTTTTTAATACATACATACATATAGGTAGGTAGGTGGATAAATGGATAGATGGTGGATGGATGGATCGATGGATGGATCGATAGATAGATAGATGGATGATTAGATAGACAGAAATACGTGTTGCTATTATAGAAGCAATGACAACCCAGTAGCAATGAACAGATACTAATAGCCAGCTCTTTGTTTCTAAATACCATTCTCCACTTAGAAAAAACAGAACTTTTTGGAGAAATTGATGATCCTAGGGGTGGAGCATGAATGGTGGAAGATTAGCCTGGAATATTTTGCTGTGAAAGTAATAAGGAAATATTCATGCGTTGATGGAGACAGATTGAAAGGTTACAGGAACCTGCTTAAATTTCTCATCTTAGGTATCAACTTCCATAATAAACATCTCGTGTAAAATACTAATTAGGATAGGAAAAATAAATTCTCGACAATATGATTAATTCTTAACATTTAAGAAGGCAAACACTGTGACACTGTGGGTTATTACAGTTGTTTGTTTTCATCACCTTTTCAAAATCGGTTTTTGGTCGTAAGAATACTAAATTGAAGAAAGGTTATTGCCTCCAAATATGTAAATGTGAATATATTGTTTATCCTCCGAACCCATTTCAGTATTTTATCTTAATGATAATAATAGCTGAAACGTACACGGTGCTTCTCAAAGCACGTCACGTACAAGAATTTAAACCCAACACCAACCTGAATGATTAATACTCTTAGTTCCTCAGTTGTAAAGATGAGGAAACTGAGACAGTAACCTTTTCACAATCACGCAGCTAGTTAGTGGTAGAGCTGGGATAGAAGCCAAGACGGTCTCACTCCTGATGTTTGACTCTTACTCATTACACTGCTCAGCTTTTTATAACAGCGGTAATCATGTAATAACATCCTCCCAAAATACCTGTTGACAGCTTCTTTTCTCCTAAAAGTCCTAGGTAGGAAATAATCCTCATTTGTTTATTATTACCTAATTTGCTTCTCTAGTGTGCATTTTTGGAATCCATTAAAGCTATTTGTCATCTAAAACACAATAAATGAATCAAGACGTCCTAATAAGCAAAGGTTACTTCTGTTTTTCTCATCCGCTGCATAAATTATTAACTGAACTCTTAAATTCCCAAATCTGATTCAGTCAGAGGATGTTTTCATTAAATGAATCATTACCTTGGTAACAATATTTATAAACCCAATAGTTTAAAACAAGCTCAATCGTGTTATTTAATTGTATGTTCTTCCAAGAAATGTTGAAAACTTCCAAAGTCACTTTAATAGAGAGTACAAACAGTTTCAATTGATCTGAAATAAAGATATCTTTAAAATAATCACGATTTTCCTGCCACCAGCTTTTATATAAACTATCCTGCAGACAAGTTGATTGAAGTTGATCTTTGCATCCCTGAGACCAAAACAGCCACCTGTATATACACACTCATGCAGCTACAGTGTATACACACAGACAGGGTGGAACTGTCAGTTTGTGTCAGAATGACCACAAACCAGTGAACATTAACCCACAAATTGCACTGACTTTGAACAGGCACTTACAATGATTGAGAACACAAGAATCCACGAGATACGCAAACACTTTCAAGTCCATTCCTTTGTAAATAACTATCTTCTGAAAATGTTAGCACAGGGTTCAAACTCATGTATTATTAAAAAAGCAATCTTGTAAGTAATTCAACAGTTCATAGCCAAAAATCCGTTAGCTAAAAATACCAGGGGCAGAGTCCTTTTCCCCCAGAAAAAAACCAAGGACAACTGGCTGGTCTTTAGAAGGGGCCATAGACGCTGTAGTCGAAAATAAAACCTTTACACACACACACACACACACACACACACACACACACACATCACCTTGCAATAAAGTCACTATCCTAAGATGCTATATAATATTTAAAGCTATTTTTGATAGATTAAAACAAAATATTTTGCCATCACCAAATATGTTTTTGTCATTGCATTATAAAAGAGTAATTTCAAAATCTCCAAGTAAGTGTGCTATGCCACCTAATTTTCATTACCTACAACATCTCATAATAAAATGCTCCTTTGCTACTTAAGTTTATACCTGCTGAGGGTAGTTATCCATCGTCATTGTTTGATATTTTGGAATCCACGGGAACATAGTAATATCCAACTGCGTTCCAGTTAACAATACTCCCACCTGTAGATTAAAAATGAACTGCACTCATTTTAATAACTGTGTGTACGTTCAGAGTGTGTGTGCATGTTTTCAGACTAACATCTATAGTTTACTCTCTTCGATATTTAAGAGTGTATCACATGGTGAAAGGGGGTCCTTATGGGAGATCAGTTCTTCCCCAAGGACAACTAGAAAATCCACATAAAATGCAAAACAGAATGTAGTCTAACAGAAGCACTGTTGAAAGACATTGGAAATCTGTTGAGGCAATAGGACTTGAGCAGAAAGAAAACAACAAAATCACAGACGCCAGCAGTTTCTTTGACGGGGCCAAAGTACTGCAGCGATACTGTCCTGAAGGGCACGTTGGAGACGGGTTTGGGTTTCTGGTGTGGGCTGGACAGAGAGCTGTCACTCAAGGTTAACACTTAGTGCAGTGCTGACACTTTTATGTAGCCGAAGAGAGAGAGAAACAATTAGAGACTTGGAGTCTGAGGAGTCCAGTGAAAGGAAAGATGGAGCACTGAGCTCAAAATTGTACGGGATTTTCTACCAAATTTTCTGCTGAATCCTCAAGCTGTAGGAGGTAGGAGAGCAAGAAGCGAGGCAGAACTTTTCTGGAAACGCTCCTATGTTTGGAAGTCCCGAGGTGTTCAGAAGACAAGGATTAGCATTATCTTCTCAGGCCAGTGGATGCCTGATGAGTACAATAACTTCTCAGCTGAAACTGCTGGGCGGGTGAGGCCATAGAAGGACAGTAGAACTGGAAGTGAACAGAGACTCTTGAACACTGCACATCCGGCTGATGTCACCCAACCCCTACTTTATCCATCTTGCAAAGAAAAGGTGACCTCTCTCTAGAGGCATTGACATCATCCAGAGCCTTCATCATTTTCAGTTCAAACCTCTGGCTTTTAATAAAACGATCTTGCCAAGTAAAGTAAGAGCACAACACAAAGTTAACAACAAAAATTAGCAACACAAGTTTACCTACAGGTGATCTATATATTGAAGGTATTGGTCAAGGACTTTAAAAGTGCTCCAATTAATAACTCCAAGGAAAAGAAAGATGAGATTCACAAACTAGATAAAAATTTAGAGCATTTCTCCAGAATCCATAAAAAATAGTCAGACAGAAGTTCTAGAACTGAAAAATCTAATAACAGAAATTAAGAATGGAGTAGGTGGGTTTTAAAATTTCACCCTAAATGCTGACATAACTGCCAATCTAGAATGTCATACTCCTTTAAAATATTTTTCAAAAATGAAGGTGAAGTAAAGACAGTTTTGAACACACCAAAGCTGAGTGAATACTTGCATTAAAAAAAATACTACTACAATTGCTTAAATACAAATTATAACAATAAAAGTGAGATCTGTAATACCTTACATCGAAAACTGTAAAACTCAATTGAGTTGAAATTAAAAATGACAAATAAAGGTATATCCCGTAAGGCAAATTAGAAGACCCAATATTGTAAAGATGTGAATTTCCCCGAAACTCTATGTATAGATTCATCACGATTCTAATCAAAAGGGCGGCATTTTTAAATTGAAATGCTGATTTTCAAAGTCATTCAATTGAAATGCTGATTTTAAAATGTATGTGGCAATGCGAGTAACCTAAGATAGAACAAGTTGAAAAAGAAGCTACTTGGAGAACTTGCACTGTCAGACATCAGAATTGATTATAAAGTTACACTGGTTAAAATATTGTGGTTATTGGTATAAGGACAAATGGAATACAGTAGAAGAATAGATAATTCAGAGACGGACATGCAATTGAATTATGACAAGGTGCTACTTCACTGCTAGACTTTTCTTTTCAATAAATGGTGCAAGGTCATTTGGATGTGTACCTGGTGGGCGTGGGGGATAGGGGAAGAAGGAAAGATCTCGAGAACATTCTTACACCACACACGGTATCAACTTTACATGGATTGTAAATCTAAATGCAAAAGTTAAGACAATAAAGCTCATAAAACGAAACAGAAGAGAGTATATTCATGATCTTAGGAGTAACTAAAGATTTTAATTAGGAAACACCCATAGAAGAAGGAAAAACAGTGGATAAACTGGACTACATTAAAACAGATGATAGAGACAGATCTGTAGCACCATATCTCAGTGAAAAAGATAAGCTCTAGGGTGTAAAATGACATTTACAAGACACATATCCAAAAAAGAGATATAATCCCCTACATATTAATAAGAAAAAGACAATACAATGGAAAAACAGATAATGGATTTTAATGAGTATTTCAATAAAGAGGATATTCAAATAGTAGATAAGCATATGGGATGGTTTCTAAGTTCATTTGTCATCAGGGAAATGAGAACCACAGCAAACTACTTGCTGAAACCAACCGAAATGTCTAAAAAGCAAAAGGCAGAATACTTGCTAAAAATACAGAACAACTAGAACACTGATGGCCTGAAGGTAAAGTTTTAAACTGGTACAAAGTCTTTGGAAAACTATTTGGTTGTGTATGCTCCTGCTAAGCAGACATCCAGCCATCCCAGTCTCAGACATACGTGGAACAGAAATACTAATGCATGTCCAATGAAAGACTGCAGTTTTATTAACACCGTAAAGACTGAGTTTTACTAAACATCTGGATCTTAGAATGGATGTATAAATTGTGATATACAGTAGATTCCCATAGACAAAGCAGTGAGAATGAATGAACTGTGGCCTGGATGGCTCTCACAAGTAATTTTGAGAGGAAAAGAAAAACTAGGCATATGAATCCATATCGATATTGTATGGTTTCATTTATTTAAAAATTCAAAACTGTAGTGGTAGTGCATTCGCTTTGGGGAGAGAAAGTGACGGGGGGACACTCTGGCCAATTTCTTGGATTCTGCCAACACCCCTCAGATTACACGCATCTCCATCTCCGCGTTAGAATCACAGTTTCAGTATCTGAGAAAGAAAACGTGATGCAGTTGGAAAGAAGATGAATCTATAGATAGAGTTTGGTTAAAATTGGGTCTTGGTTGTATGCGGATGTTCACTGTGTGAGAAATGGAACTGGACAATTCTAACATGCGTGGTTGTATAAGTATGTTTTACAAGAACAAATTTTAAAAAATAATGTCTTATGCATACCTTAGAAGGAAGAATTATTAAATAAAAGGTGTAGGAAAAAAAAGTATGTTTTATGTTTTTTTGACAGAAAAAAAGTATGTTTTTCTCTTCACATCAGAATTATCTTCAGGATGTCCTCCAGATATATTACAGATATGAATGTAAAATACAATTATTAAAAGTATATGAAAGATAGAATAGCGTCTCAACATAACAGAGTTTTTGTATGAATTTTAAAAATGAAAAAAATCATCAAGAAACAGTCAGTGGAAAATAGTAAATATACATACAATAACAAATATTAAAAAGTGTATAAACTGAGGAAAGCAATGGAAGTGTGACCAAATATTCAGATAGAAATATATTTATATTCACAGTAAAAAAAAATAAATCTCTATAAAGTAAAATGCTGGTTACCCTTCAAACTATGCATTTAAAGAATAGTTCATGGATAACATCACACAGTAATTATTTTATTTAATCATCAAATATGTTTTGTAGCATCTAGGTTTGCTGGACCCTTTTACAGAAATTAGATATAAGATGGCGGACAGAAGAAACATTTTTCAGTCAATAGTTTAGATTTTAATATAGACCTAAGTATAGAAATAGCTAAAGAAATATGCAATTAACCTTGTGAAGAAGACGTAACGGAATAGGAGACAGAATTTAATAGAAAGCCGTGGGGATTACATTGGATTCCTTGTGGACTCCTTCTCTCGGTCCTTCTGCTGGTTCCTCTCTGCTTCCAGACCAACCTTTCCATGAGGAATGTCTTCCGGGCGCAGCCCTAGGAGTTGTCTTCACTGTTACACTCGAGTGCTGTTCCATTTGTTTGGAGTCAATGATAATTCAGTTACTGCACGAATCCTATGACGTCTAGTGGCGTATGTATCTTGATGACTCCACAACTTTTCTCTAGTTCCAATGTCTCCCCACACTGTAGGTTCACCAAGTATTCATGTCCAAAACAGAAATCTTGATATCCCACACCCATCATGCTCTATTGCCAAATTCTGTATTTCATTGCACGTCAGTCAGATTCACGTAGTTGCTCTGGCCAAAAACATTGGAAGCATCCTGACTGTCCTTTTTGATATGTCACATAAAAACAGAGGACTGTCTTGTCATTGACCTTCAGAATATATTCCAAGTCTGATCATTTGTCGACAGTTCCACAGATTATCTTAATCCAAGCCACCATTGTCACTTACCTAACCCTGTGTTGGTATCCCTTATAGTAATTTAGTGCATTCCTCCCTACAATCTATTCTCCATACATCAGTCTGAGTAATCATTTCAAAATATAGATCTGATGGTGTCTCTTCACTTTACAATCCTCCAACCCTCACCCTTTACATATAATCAGGAATCTTGACTATGTTCAGAAATGAACTTGATCTGGCTGCAGGGCCCTTTCCAGGCATCATTTTGTGCTGTTTTTCCCCTGAAGATATTCCTGCTACACTGGCCTCTTGCTCTTGACACTACCTTTTAACAACTCTACATTAATTCCCTCTAGAGAAGGTTTGTGTATTTGTATTTGTATCACCAAGAACAGGTCCTACACATAGGCATTCATTAAATATTTATTATTGATGACAGTGCATTGGCATACATCCTTTTCAGTCAGCTTCCATGTTTCTCCAACAGGAAGATTGCAGAATTTCTATTTTCCTTCCTCAGTTAGACATTATCTTCCCAAAGAGAATAATTGACTCAGACTTCTTTCAAAAAAGTTAATAATTTTCTTTAAAGTCTCATACGTTATTGTTCTAAACTTCATCGGATACTAGAATCCTATTATTAGAAAACACTTTGGTTAAAAAAAAAAAGTTTAAAGGAAATTGCTTTATGAGAATAGTTACCTAAATTAATAATATGGGTTTAGTTTATATATATCCAGAAAGGAAGAAAACAATCACATTTATGTCCGCATTATACTCCATGTTACAGGAAGGTAATCCCGTTACTAAGAATTCAACAGCCCTTATGACATTAAAAGGAAATGTTCATGCAATTACTGACTTTATGGTTTTTATTTTTTTCCTGAGGGAAGTCAATAAAGACATAAAGGAAATAGTCTTTTAACTCTATTGGCTTTAATATGAACATTTTGTTTATTTTAATTGCTAATATTGTTTAAACATTCATCTCTTTTATCTCAAAACACTGTATCCATTCTAGTCTTGATTCGATAATGGACCGATTCCATTTAATTTTCTTAAACAGGCTAATAAATGAGCAATAAATGCAATTATTGTTCCTTCAGAGTCTCCTGCCTTCTCTCACACACATCTTCTCCTGTATCTACTTTCTTCTACAGACGATGTGTTTTAGTAAAAATAGTCATAAGAAGATTCGTTCTCCTTGATCCTGAGGTAGATTTTTCCATTAGCATACGGATGATTCTTTGCCCTGCCTCCACTTTACCTCGCCCTCAGTTGTTCAGAAGTACACAGCTAGCCACTCACTGCCTCATCAATTCCTCTCCCTGAATCAGTGAGATGCCATCTGGGTACGAGATCTCAGCATCTGCCAAACCCTAGGGATTGGAGAACTGTGCTTTGTAATCCCTTACTTACCCAGTGTGCTTCAGTCACTGTTTCTGCATAAGAACCTCTGTCTTCTTTCTTGATTTCTGTGTACCTTGTGACCTAGATGTTTCACCCCTTCAAGGATACTTGCAGAAACAAAATGCTGAAAGAGAAGTAAGGGGAGGAGCCATATTTGCAGGCAGTAGAGGAAAAGGAGGACAGGAACGGAGCCAGAAAGAAAGGGAAGAGTGTCTGCTCTGTTCCTGCTGGTCCAATCCTTGGAAAAAAGGCTATTCTGTTTCTCTTCATTTTGGAAGAGAATTGCTAGAATGTGTTCCTTAGTGTCTGACAAGCTGACTGGCTCCCCTCAGTAACACCGATGTTCCTCCTTCCTCTTCCTGTTACTGGCTGGATCTGAATAACCTCTCCTCACACCTCCCTAAATTTGACTTTTACAAAATCTTGAGAGGAACCAAATTTGCTTGCTATAACTCTATCTGACCTTCAACTTTGAGTAGCAGGCCCCTCCCTCAGGAGAATAAAGTCAAACTCCATCTCTTACAGTTCCTGCTGGTGTGTGGAGAGACTCCCATTTCTGACCCCACTTTGGGTTGTGTTTCTTTGTTTCCAAACTAACATAAGACTGGCACATTCTATTTCAAATCCACTGTCAAAGCAACTGATCTGTAGGGAAGACTGGATTCTCAAGCTCAGCAAGTCTGTTCTGTTGATGTCAGGGTCCCCATTTGGGAGGACCAGGACCCTGAGATAGGCGATTGAGAAACTGGGGTTAATACACTTGGAAATCTGGAAATCCAAGGCTTCCTTCATGCACAGGACCCCAGACCTGTCCCACTCCTCTCTCTGCCTTTCAAGACAATGTGACTCCCCTCCTGGCCCTAAGGTCAATGACTAGGATTGTCACTGTGTAACCCAGTGAAGTGACTGCGTGTCAGCTAGAGGGGAAGCAATAGACCATCTCCAATGATCTGTAGGATGTCGTCCACTGGTACTGGCAGGAGGTGGGAGAGAACAGATACTGCGGGAGCCAGAACAATAGGAGCAGAACGAAAAGCTGGTAAATGTTATCACCATGGAGCGACCTCCTGTGAGGAAAGAATCAACACCCTGGCAAAGATGCCAGAAGACAGTGCTATCACACTGCTAGGAAAACCCTGGAAAGCTTAGAGAAAGGGATGGTCCATTCTAGGGAAAGTAGACATATTAGAACTACCACAGCACATGGAAGAGACGTTCCAAAGACTTACACGGGCGTGTTACAGTGATACACTATGAATTAATAATATCAAGAGCCTACCCATTGACTAAGATTTTAGGGTGTACCTTGAAGATGCTTGAGTACGAGGGGCTACTGGCAGTATTGAGAAAGAAAGTGAAGATGCCCTCTTTAGGTCAGAGCGCATGATAGGAGATACTATTATAGATTTGACTATCCAGATAGCAGAGGGCATGTCTTTTGGTTTTTATTTTGGGTGTTGGAATGGTCTCATTCCCATAGGAGAGTAAAACGTTTTTATTTCTGAAATAATTAGAAAAAGTTAATCTTTAATCTTTAGAAACTGGGAGTTCTTAAATATAACCGAAGTGCTAAACATACTTTTTATATCCTTGTCACATATTTTATTCTGTTGCATGGGAATTACAGTGGACTACCAAAAATTCACATATGGATTAGTCTGTTTCTAAAGTAATATTTGAATATTAACAGGTCCTTATTTTTCTATATAGATTATACAGTAATTAAAATGACAACTTGGGCAATATTAGAGCTCTGATTTAATTGAGGGGTGTTTCGCTGATTACAGTGTATTCACTTTTTAAAAATGAAATTCAAATTAGTGTTGGCTTCCTGTCAAAATCAGTAATTAAGAAAGTTGTCAGAGTCAATCTTGTTATTCATCTTGATAATGAAATTATTTAAACATCAAACATGAATGTTCTATTAGGAGTATAATTGTTGTTAACATTACTCATAGGGCTTAATAAACCTATCACATCAGCCACACTGTCTACCTAAATACCTGTACACAGCGGTCTGTGAGTAGGAATTTACGAAGCTTTGAAAGATTAAGTATGCAAGTGGCATTTTAAAAAAATATTATTTTTACAAATAATATTTGACTTTTCTTGAGTTGGTGTATGTGACATACATGGGACAATATTTTTTTCTTGAAAGTGAACTCAGGTTCTTTGATGACCTGAACATTAAACTGTCCTTAACGTTTGAAGCAAGTAGTACGGGTACTGTTACCTGCAGGCACTGTATCGTAGGGCAGACCACTAGGACTTACTCATCTGGTGTGACTGAAACATCACACCCTTTGGACAGCGAGGACTGTTGCTCCGTCCTTGTCATGTCTTGCTTTGCTTTGAAGTTTTCGTAGGCAGGCCCAGGGCAGCATGGAGCTTAGGTCTAAGTACCCGCACTGCCAAGGCCAGATCTTTCTGTGTGCTGTGCCCACTCTTCCATAACTCCTGTGAAAATAGGCCTGCCTGGTTTTTGTCCTTCTGAGTACTAGGGACTGTTTCTGGTCCTGTCGTGGGGCTCTTTTCCACTCTCAGGCTGTGTCTTCATATATGAGAGCTTGTCAGTGCTCAAGAGAATCTCCTGCTCATGTCTCGAATTGTCTTTACGAACCTCCCTCCTTTGCACGTCTTTGCCATGGGAATGGAGCTGATTCCCAAAATTCTCAGCCATATGCTTCAGCTTCGAGAGGCAGCCAGATCCTGGCACAGCACCCGTTCCCCGCACCATAGCCTGCAAGCTCTCTCCAGGCAGAAAGCTGGGGAGCTTCACCCCACTTCGTCTATTCCTTGGTTAAGGATCACGTTCCGTAGGGCCTAATGGTCAATGGATGGAAACCTGCTGTGTCGTATATTTTCCTTCATTCTTTTATTATTTCAGTCGGAAAGACAAATCTGGTTTCTATTTCCCTATCATGTCTGGAAGTACAATTCCTCAAAATGCTTTTTATTAACAGTATCGAAAGATTATTATACAACTCAGAATGAGGCCTGCATATTTTTTGGATAGAGAAGAAAAAAGAGACCTCTTTAATGCTGCTTCCTTTAAATACTAATGGTTCTTCCAAAGCTTCGATTCTTCTACTAGACAATATCTATGGTATATGAGAATGAACTTGAAGGCTGTAATAATTAGTGCATGAGGGAATCGCTATGCTATTTTTAATGAACACCAGATGACAGGAGTTCTTGAGTATATATAAGTATGTTTTAGAAATTGGTTTAAGCTTGAACAGTAATAAGCATGGTTCTAAAAAAAGGAAGAGGCACAATGATATAGTTATGAAATATAGTTCTCTTAGATTAGCAAATAAATTCTGACTTTTATAACACATACCCATTGAGATATACATATGTCCAAGGATAGGCTGTATTGCTAAATGCAGGTAGGAAAATATGTGAATCCCTCCAGTAACTAGCCCAGTTATGCTGCAGTCAGAAACGAGCATACCACTGACATAAGCAAAAACTCTAAAAATGCTAAAAATACTACCCTAACAAAGTGTATGACATGCTTCATCTCGTCTGTGGGGTAAAGGGCAACAGGCGTGTCATCCAAGATTTTATTCAAAAAACTCAACGGAAATTGAATTACTTCATAGGTTAAAAAAAGAAATACTCAATTATGTGTGCTTTTCTCACAAAGGAGGCCAAATAAAAGAGAATGGTATCAGGACTGTGTCCAATCAGAATTCTAATCCTTGTTTTTCTGTTTACTGGCTAAGTGAAATTTAGGAACTTACACCTTTGAAGCTAAATTTTTCTCAACTGTAAAATGAGAAGATAAGCAAATGTAAAAAAACAATGAGATAAGATAGACACTAAACAGAATTCATTTCTGAAGATGTTGAGCAAATGTTACATGCTTCGAAATGATGGGCAGAGATCAACTGAAATCCTATGAGAATGAACTAATAACCATGTTTTTAAGGAATAAAGAATTAAATCAAAGACGTCTGGTCTGGAAAGGATGGTGCAGATTTTTTGGTTCTTTTCCCAGCTCTATGCTGCTAATCACAACTATATACTCTGGAGCTGACAAAAGATAAAGAAGCCTTCAAGGTAGTAAGAAGATGGAAAGCTGGTCTGGAACTTCAGGAGTTGAGACACACCACTGGCAGGGCATTACGTCGTCCCTCAACAAACGGAAAACCCCTGAGACCTCCCTTCTCTCAAGGGCCCCCTAACAACAGGAGGCAGCAACCCCTCTAGAGCAGGCAGGTCCTTTTATCCATGCTCTCTGGCCCACGCAGAGATACTGGCAAGGCTAGTGGATAAAGACACGGGACCCAGTCCCAGCAAGTAGCCTTGTCCTAGAAGCGTATGTGTCCTGAGTGCTCAGCAATGTCAAGGTCTGCCCAGGTGACAGAACAGGCAGAAAGGACCCGACCGTGAAAAAGAGCGTGATTCAGGCAGCCTCTGTGTCCTTGCAGGCCCAGGTTTCTTCACCTGCTGAGGGACATGGGGCAGCCAGAGGGCACAGAATGGGACAGCCCTCCACACCTCTCTCACCTAGAGAAGCCAAGCAGTCTGGGCAGGAGACATGCCTTCTGCTTTGCTGGGCAGTTCGAGCAGGGCCAGCAGGAGTGACAGCAGCTCCAGATAAGCCAAAAAGAGTGAAAGCTCGGAAAATTAAGTTGTCATTGGCAACGTCACATTGAAGTAGGCCAGTACCCCCATGCTAACTCTGAACAGTGTGACTGCCAACTAAAATAAAAGGTTTAAATAGGCCCCGGAGTCTCCTAACATAATAGGTGAAAAAGTCCAGGGTACAGTAAACAATCACCCAGCATACCAACAATCAATAGTATCACAACTTGAATGAGGAAAGGAAATCAACGAACGCCAAGTAAAAAAAGATGGAGGAATTATCTGACCACAGTTTTCAAGCAGTTCTCATAAAATTGCTTTGACGTTCGGTTGCACATTCCCTTGAGTCAAATGGAAACATAGAAATGGTCAGAAATAAATAGAGGTCATAAAAAAGAAACATGGAAATTATAGACATGAAAAATACAAAGCAAAAATAAAGTCTCATGGGACTTTTATTAGAATGCAGATCACATAGGATAAAAAGTTTTGAACTGAGGACAAATAGTTCACCCAATCTGAATAACAGAGAGAAAGCAGAGTGAAAAAGAAAAAAAAAGGTGAAGGGTCCAATGGGACAGTAACAAAAGAGCCAACATGTGTATATCAGTGCAAAAAATAAATAAATAAAATACAAAAAAGAAAGAACACAGAAAAAGTGAGTGGTGCTGAAAGAATATTTGAAGAATAGCAGAAACACTCCAAATTTGGCAAAAGATGCAAACCTACAATCCCAAGAAGATAAACAAACTGCAAAATACGATCAACCCAAGAAATTCACAGCAAGACAATTATACTTTTAACAAATTAAGACAAAGAAACAATCTTAAAAATAGCCCGAAAGACCACATGACTCATAAAAAAACTCCAATTGAATGATAGCAAATTTCTCATCTGTAACTATGGAGGCCAGAAGAAAGTGGCACAGTATTTTTCTAGTGCTGGGGACAAAAACTGTGCTGCTAAATTCTACAACCAGTAAAACTGTGTTTCAGTAATGAAGAGGGAATAAAAACATTCTCAGGTGAAGGGAAACGAACAGAATCTGTCATCAGCAGATCGACCCCGAATGATGGGTTAAAGAAAATTCTTCAAAAAAGAAACGGTATGACAATGTAGTTAACTTATGATATCAAGAAGGAAAAAGAAACAAAGGGAAGAACAGAACGACAAGCAGAGTAATAGACAATCCTTTCCCCATGCATTTTATAATCATATTTGGTAATTAAAGCAGAGAGGTTTAAAAATGATACAAACCACGATGATATTTAAAAGTAGGAAAGGGGGGGTGTCCTGTTTGCTCAGTGTGTTAGAGCACGGCACTAATAACACCAAGGTTGCCAGTTCGATTCCCACTTGGGCCACGGTGAGCTGCACCCTACTAATAGAAAAAAAAAAATAAAGTTGATTTAACCAAAAAAAAAAAAAAAAAAAAGTGAACACACAATGTGATCTATAGATGATGTAATTACAGAATTGTACACCTGAAATCTATGCAACGTTAGTAATAATTGTCACCCCAATAAACTTTAATTAAAAATAATAATAATGAAAAAATGTAGGAAAGGTAAAGGTACATAAATGGAAGTAAGGTTTCTGCATTTCTCTGTTACCAATGGATTGTCATAAATATTAACGTGTTTCTGTCACGTTACATCTTTTTACATGTATAGATGTATATCCGTATATCCATATACGGCCAGTTCTGCTTCACGGTTCATTCAGTGTAGGCTACCTTTTGATCTCTGTTTCAGCAAACTGACTGCCCTGGCAGAGCCTTTTCGTGTCCCTGGGGCAGCAACACCGAATGAGGGACCTCTGCTTAGCCAGCCCATATCATTAAATTTGTCCTGATTCAACTTTGTTCCTTCCACCCTTATTCCATATCCTTAATTTCCATTCCCAGCCATATTACCCAGATTTCTGTCCATATGAAACGGGAGACCCTCATGCATTTCTGTTGGAGTGTAGCCCATCTCTTCATGGTCATACTTTGTGCATCTCCCTTCAGACCCTGCTGCGACAGGAGCATAGTTCTAGGTTTAGAAGCACAGAGGGCTTACGAGGGCAGGTCCTGAGGAAAATCAGCTGTCTTCAGAGGTGGCATTACAGGTTCTTCACGGGAGGCCATTACAAGTTCTCCAGGCAAAGCGGGATTGACCTCCTTAGGGTGGAGAGGCTGCACCTACTGGCAGGAAAGACTCAGCAACATGTAGGGTTCACTGCCCCCAGCTTTGTCTGGGTCTGCACATACGTCCTCATTTCAATTTTCAGGATCCTGTTCCTTCCCAATCAATGTCTTCACTTTAACAAAAGACACACTGGGAGATGGGCTCCTGTGACTGCCAAAAGCCAGCATTTCAGTCTGCCATTTTGAGCCATGAGTAAGTCATATGCTCACATGGAAATTGGCAGGTTGTGGTCAGAAACAAAGCTGAAAAATGTAGTCTATATTGTATCTTGTAGAAATCAGGTTTAAAGCAGTGGAGGAATCAGGTGGTCAAACTCATGTTTTATAAAACCAGCTCAGCTCGTAGTACACAACATTTATATTGAAATGCAGAAAGGCTACAAACTAGGAAGCCAGGATACAATCCTAATATTTATTTCTGGAATGCTTCCCCCTTATATTGTCAACTTCTCTCTCTTTTTGAAAACACAGATCAAAAGTTCTCTAGGACAGATGAGCAGGAGTTCCCTGAAGAACTCTCTGTTAAACTCTCTCATCTAAAGTATTTGTATCCATACGACAGAGCATTTAACAAAAGAATTTAAAAGAAAAAAATCTTACGTATTGAAGTTTGGGCTAATTGTACTTCAGAATTCAAGGAAAGTTATAACATATAATGTGTACTTTCTTATTTTAATAAGATATTTCAGTATGTATTTATTCATTCTGTGTTGTTTCCTTTCACTTTTCCCATTTCCTCCTGTCCTTAAGGCAATAATTCTAATGATTTTAACATATTACTTTTATTTATGTGCATTTTTTTGGACGTGTTAAATTTATGCATATTTTTAACAGATATTTTTAACTCAAATGTATTACTATGCTTATTAATGTTGTATGAGTACAATAACCCATTTTTCACAGATCTATGTAGAACTGATATTCTTTCCTAATAATGGAGAAACAGATTGACTCCAGCTTTCCAATGTCACAAATAGTGTCACACTGAATATCCTTGAAAGTGTCATTTTATCGAACAGTATTAGAGTTTATTTATAATGTATACTGAGGAGTAGAATAAATCATGCATATTCTTAACTGGACTAAATACTACCAGATTGCTTTCTAGGATGGCTGTTCCAAAGTATACTCTCATTCGGTTCCTATATAGATACTTCTTCACATTTCTAATCTTGACCCATTTAATAAGCATGGAGTAATATTGCTGTTCCTTTGCTTTGTAGCCTTCTGCTTCTAAGTGGATGGGACCATTTCTCTATGAGATTTTTCGCTCTGGGTTTCCAACTGTACAAACCACCCGTTTGTATTTCTGTCTGTCTTTTGGGTTTCAGTCTTGTTCTAGTTGATTTCCATGAGTCCCTTGTAGATTCCAGTCCTCTCTTAGTTTTAGACAATATGGACATTTTTTCCCCAAAAGTGTGACTGTCTTTTAATTCTTTCAGTGCTGTGATTTGTTTATTAAATAGGAGTTCTGAACTTCGATATACTCAAATTAATCTTTTTGTTTGCTTGTTAGCTTATACCTTGGTCTTTCCAGGTATATAGAAATATTTCCCTACCCGATAGCACAATGATGTGCCCCACGTTGTCCGTTCTATTTGCAATTTTGTAGGTCACATTTAGATCTTCGTCTGAGGTTCAACTTTTCCTTAGCAATCCATCTTATTTTTCCTCACTTCGTTTTTCCTAGTGCCATCCAGCCCAAATGCATGTATATTCTAGTTGGTATTGCTAGTCTATACAATTTGAAGTGTATTTGGTACATTAATCTTGGGGTTGGCAACCTTGCAAGATGGACTGAGATGCCTACAGGCCATCATCCCTGAGCGTTACAACTCACAACTCATGACAGGACACAAAGAGCAAATACCAGATGAGGATAACTAGTGAACAGCAGCTCGTGGATTACGGAGGAAAGCACCATGTAAACACTCTGACTCCTAACTGTACGTGCTTCAGTTTCCCAACTAGTCTTGTACACCATGTCCAGAAACATTGTCAACATTCCTAAAAAATGGTCATAATGAACCATTCTTAAAGGTGTCAATAGTATTCATTTTACACAGTGTAGGGGACCAAAATGTTGTGTTTCGGTTAAAATGTATAAAAACATTCAGTAAATGGAGGGTTATCTGTAAGTTGCCTATCGACATTATTTATCTGAACATTTAACTTCCTTAGTTTTGCATATGGGTTTGTTCTGGAAGAATTCTAGTTCTCATGCTCAGATTAATTAATTTGACATGTAAGCCATTTAGCTACGTTCTTGTTGGTTTAGAAACATCACTCTACCACTTAAAATGTACACAATATACAGGGCACTTCTTTAAAGTGCTCTGCATTTCAAGTGCTCTAGCTAATATCATTGAGTTGATGAGCTATTCATAGTTTTTCCCCTAGTAAAATTCTATTTTACTTCAAATGGATATTGACCCTTTTATGAAACTGGTGCTGACTCTAATGACAGTCCTGAAAATCATGAAGAATTTCTTCCAGAAATGCTTTTCTCATGGGAAAAATAGGGCATTGTATTATATCAGAAGCACTTATTCTTGTAGGAGCTATGGAAATGTTGCATTTACGCAGGAAACACACAAGGTGTACCTGGTGCAACATTATATTACAGTCATATCTGATTAGGCTTACTATTTGTCCACATTGATATCACCTCAGGAGCTGTGGGTTATGAAGTGTGAGAATGACTATGAAATATGAGTTACATACTAGCTCTTAGAAGTATTGAGTTCAGCAGTTTCTCTAAGAGAAGATAGAAATAACGTATTTAATATCTTCAGATTTTTAATAGAGGAAATAGTTAGACACTTCACATTTTTCTTTACAGTTTGTCATCCATACACCTTCTAAAATCAGTTTTAAATCTTCTATCTTATTGAATTTTCGTGGGGGTTTTGAGGCAGTAATTTCTTCCTCAAGTGGCATTCCGTTCTCACACATCAAGAAGGAATAAAATATACCTTCAAGTTATATAAGCACCATTTTACATTTTGAACTTTGAATAGTTTCCAAAATGATCCTTATTCACCATATACTTGTTATAATCCAAATCAGAAACAGAAAAATATTATAAGAATCTTGATACTGAGGCCATGCAGTCTGCTGAATTACAGTGTTTTACAAGGCGCTCTCTCGATAGCAAAGAAAGATGAGTGCACCACAAAAGCAATTGCAATAATTGCCACTAATGCTTGTTCACAGGAGTCTCTTCAAACTGAAATCTTACCAAAAAATATATATGCTTCCTCTTGATAAAAATTCTGGCTTATTAATGGAGGATGTTTCTAATTAATAATATCCAACTCAGTCATCCTCTCCCTAAAACAAGGATTTTCTGTGTGCAAAGATGAGTAAGAGTTCCAGAACTTGTTTTCCTTGCTGTGTATCCAAGGACTGAATTCCTAACTAATTTTTACTGAGGCGTTTTGAACAAGACTCTACAGCTCGACCGTGACCAAAATGCAGGCCTGTGGAAAAACGAGGAAGGTCCAATTCGTGCAGAAGTCAGCACCAGAGACACATGAGCATCTCTGCTTGGGTGGCTCCAGACACACAGTCATGCTTTTATTTTGTTCCTTGTCCTAACCCCCACCCCGCCCCCTCCGGGAAATATTTAGACTTGTGTTTCACAGTCTCACATCATCTTAGAAATCGCTTGCGGTATTTGAGAAAAGAATAACCCCACTAATTGCTGGCGACGTCATCTAATGAAGGAGACTGTGAAAGAGAAACCATGTTATGGGGTGAGGATGTTAAACAAGGTCTGCTAGTGATTCTTCTCTTCCTGTAAATGTGAATAGAATGAGTGAGACCCGTGGTTCTAAGACTGTGGTCCCGAGACTGGTGGCGTTCTCATCACCTGGGAAGTGTGAATTGTCCAATTCCTGAACCTGCTGACTCAGAACCTCTAAGGACAGGGCCCAGGATTCCGTGTTAGTCAACCCTGCAAGGGATTCTGAGGCCCACTCAAAGGTGGATACAGACCAATGTTAACAAATGTGAACCACACTGACAAACCCATTGGCTTCCACGCCATCGCCCAAGCTGGTTCTGTGGGAACACGCCTTGAACTAGGTCAGAGCGTTAGTTCTTCTGCAAACGATTTTCCACTTTCTGAACTACAGGAGGGACTCGGCTTACTTTAGTCTATCGACCTTATGTAACTAACTTGTTTCTGTATTTAACTTGATTGCTCGATAGAGATCGTAATGCCTTCCCTTTATTGTCAAGATACTTTACAAAATAAATTCAGCTCTAGGGTCTGTGATGTTTTTCCTAATTTCCCCAGAAGATTAAATAATATTGTTATAATTGCTTACTAAATCTTCCTCAACATGCATTCATTTATGTATTTGTGGTTTTGATATCTTCACTAATAATCCTAAATTTTAAATTCACTGAAACACCGCGTGCTGTGTGTGTGTGTGTGTGTGTGTGTGTGTGTGTGTACACAAAGCTGTCTAGGTTTCTATTCATCCTTTTTTCATCTCACAGTTGGGCATCTTTCTAGTCTCTGTTACCTTTTTGGGTAAAGAGTCTGAATGCTTTCTTAGTACTATCTCATTCTTTGATTAACCCCCACTGTGGAAGATAGAGTTTTGAATTTCTCCTTATTTGGCTTTTCGTCAAATCATTTCACTCTGGATTCTACATATGACATTTCTGTACTCTGATGTTTCAATCATATAGAAACAGGTTGTGGCTATGTAGTAGATTTCTGTTCCCTTTTTCATAAGTTTTTTCTTATTATTTTTAAAGACTGATTCTTAGGCTTCATACCTGAAATTTGTAAAAGTGTCTCAAAAAAGGCCCTACAGTTTTTCTCCCATTCCAAATACTTCGACTCTGGCAAGAGTGTAGGATCTGTCAATTCAAATCAGACAACACATTCTGTGTCTATTGGCAAGGAGAGCTGGATGCTTCTGAGAGACCTGGCCATTGTATTCTGATTGATAGTACTAAGTGTCCGTAGCCTTTGAACAATAAAGCAAGAGAAAGCCATTTAAGTGATTAAGAGGTGACAGGAAATAACAGTCATGCAGCACCTATTCAGAGTCGTAGGCAGTGTGAAACAATGGTACATCAAGTTGTTTAAATCGCCATTCCTACTCACAAGATATAGAGAGCTATAGAGTCATACATAAACGACTAGAACATACTGAGAAAGAGAACAGTGGTTACATGCAAGAGATTTAAGCAGAAAAATCTACGCGCAGTCCTAATTGTATCATTTCCCAGTTGAAAGGTTTGGGCAAGTGGCAGAGCTCCTGCAAACCTCACTCTTCTCATCTACAGTATCAGCATTGATTTAACAACTGCCCGGTTTTCCATAATTGTGATGACTGATGTAAAATGCCACCAATGGGAAAAATTTCATGAACGTTCCATGAACATATAAAAGGTAAATGTATAGAAATAAACTCGAGGGGGAGCTGAAATAGTATGTTTCAAACTTTTATCTCAAATTGTGGCAAAGACTACAAAATATCAATGAATAAAGAATAGCTTGATACCTACCATAGGTTGTTAAAGGTACTGATAGTCAATAAAGCAGACAAAAATAATAGTATATATTGTTTAGTTAAAATGTATGTAGTAAATACGCATAGAAGTGCACAGTAATAAAACACCAAAATATCTCGATGGTTGTTATCCCTTGGGAAGAGAGGGAAACATTACCATGACTTCTCAAGGTGAATGGTGAATGAATGGATGTTTTCCTTATTATTCTTCACTTATGCATTACATGAAATGCTTAATATTTAATAATAGTAAGTTCTAATTTAAAAAACAAGATGGTTCGTGAAGGATGACTGAATTTCTCAATGGCAGTGAAGGGTATGAAAACCAGGAATGTGAGTATAATACAGAGAGATCCATCCTGGTAAGCTGAACGTGTGACATCGTAATGTCTCAATCAATGGACTATATTATTCAGTAAAGTATGTATCTTTGAGTATCACAGGAAAGGGAGGCTTATATTGGGTGGTTGAGGAGCTCTGATTCTGTTCCTTACTTTCGACATTGTGCAAATGTTTCCTTGTGCAAAGAGCTGACATCTGAGTTAGGCGGCCAATCCATTCCATGGAGAGAAATATTAAGTTGGTGCAAAAGTAATCGTGATCGTTGCAATTATTTTTAACATTTAAAACCGTAAGTACTTTTGCACCAAAATAATAGGGATGCTCCTAAGCGTATGCTGATACCTTCACATCCTTTCCCCGCTGTCCTGGGAAGTTCTGAGGGATTAATTCTCTACACCCATTGCTAAGTGAACATCCAGTGAATACAGGCAGGCATGTGACCACCGACCGACATGCAATCTACTGACCCTACTGTTATGCACTGCTACGTGTGCTTCCTAACAACAACAAAAAAAAGCTTAGGGAACTGCCTACATATATAACAAGAGCATAGGAATTTGCATGCAGTGGAATGTAATGTAATCTTTATAAATGGTTATTGAAAAGTTTTTGTAATGAACTAGAGAAATAACCTACTTATATTTATGAGGACTCCACCCTTACTAATCACCCCAAAATCCATCTCCTCGCAGGAACTTCTGGGAGGAATTATGTGGATTCTGGGGGGGGGGGCACAGACATGTAGACCGTAATCCTCTCAATTGCTGTACAGTGTGAGAACATCTTTTAAGAGTAAAAGTATATACCCCTTTCTCACTGGACTTGGGTGTTACCTATTGACAGCAATTGCCTCAGCAAGCCAGTTGTCCACGAGGCACGTGACAATCGGAGTTCCACCTTTAACAGTGGTGAAATCTCTGCTCCTATGGGCAGCTGACTTGACGCGCCCCCGCCTCCCCACTGACATAGGGGGAACTGTTGTTCTGGGAACTCACTGGACTGCAATGAAACAGTCAGTGCAAGCATCACTTTTTTGTTTTTGTTTATTTTAACAATCCTGTCTTGAATCACAAACCACTATGCCCTCAAGTCTCTCAAATCATGTGCTATTTCCTTCTATAGTGTTTAATTTTAGCTTACAAATATTTGTCCAGCACCTGTTTTATTTAGTTTCTGTTGTATTAAGTGGGGCATTTCATAGAGTGAAGTCAGAGAGTCTGGTGTCGGGTTCAGCGCGATGACTAACTCTTGTACTGATGTTTAAAAGTGGCCTATGCTGAAAGACCAATGTGTTCTGTAGGAGAATTTTTTGTGCCACAAAAACCTTTGTGTTCAATTATATTTGAATACATTTTCTCTATGGGTCAAATCATTTTCTCTGTATCTACTGTGAGAAGTACTTTGCATCATTAACACCATTATTTTGTTTTAATTTTTAGGACCCACCTATAGAAGCATACGCTATAATATAGAAAATAATTTAAAAAACTAAATTGTATGAGTTTAAAAGTAAGGATATAGATGAGAGTTTAGGAGATTTGGAGGAAATAATGGGAAAGAAGCTGTTAGAGAGGCATACTTTTCCTTATCTGGAATGGTTAAAATACTTTAAACATTGATTTATCAAGGAATGTAGATTTGGGTATAGTATTTAAAGTCTTAAAGACAACCAGTGAAAGACTTTGCATGAATTGCTTGACATTAAAAGGGAAGGAAGTTGAGATGGGAGAAAAATTGTCATCTTTTACAGAAGGGACTTGGAAGTATAAGGTTGCTATTTCCTGTCATGGTGGCACCACGCCTGCCGAAATAAAAAATGGATAAAAATGAATGTGTTTTGAGTTGATCTAGAGATTTAGAATAAGGCAGTCAAGTTTTTTTTAATTAAACTATACCATTTTTATACAGTTCGTTTTTAAAATTGAACACATGATAGTTTTTAAAAAACTTTAGTCACTTTGTAAGAAAATTCTAAGTCAGATTTCTGGACCCAATTTCCAATGTTGGAGATGTTCCCCCCACACCAATGAACAATTCTCAGACACCAGCAGGGTGTCCTATGATCCAGCTCCTTTCTGACACTATCTATCTGGAGATAGCATCAAATTCCACAGTTTATGGGCTCAGTCCTACGAGATGATGCCCTGGCCCTCACCCCCAGGTCAGATGCTAGTGAGTCACAAGCTATGTTATTACCTGCGCTTTTGACCAACTGGCTATAAATCAAAGGCTCTTTCCACCTCCTCCTGGGGTGCCATTCATTTGCTAGGGTATGCCACAGAACTCAGACATTTTACTCACTAGATCACAGGTTTAGCATAAAAGTATGTAACTCAGGAACAGCCAGATGGAAGAGAGGCACAGGGTGAGCTGTGGGGAAAGGGCTCGGAGCTCCCACGCCCTCTTCAAACACACCACTCTCCCTGAATCTTCACGTGTTTACCAACCCGGAAGCTCTCAGAACCCTGTCCTTCTAGTTTTTATAGAGGCTTCATTGTATAGTCATGGTTGATTAAATCATTGGCCACTGGTGACTGATTGGACCTCTCCAGAAATCAGGGTGGACTGAAACTTCCAACCCCCTCGTCTCATCCTAAGGTGGGGTCTAGCATAACAAAGGGTACCTCTGTTGCTCTCATCACCTAGGAAATAACACGGGCTTTAGGATCTCTATGCCAGAAATGGCGACAAAGACCAAAAATACATTTCTTAGTCTAAATTACAAAATCATAAATGCCGTTCCAAGAAAATAAAGTAACATAAACTAGTAGTTTTTCTTTCAAGCCAAAACCTGTGTAGCAATTGTGCTGCAAAGTGGAATGTCACACCAGATTTGTTTCAGTTGTTTGTTGCATTGATTCCATTGAGAAATTTTCTCTTGTCACCAAATGAAAATACATAGGAAAGAAGGGAATATTTATATACATATATTTTTGCATATTTTAAAAGTCAGCCCTGTGTAGTCCATTAAATATAATGAAAATCTCTCAGTTGGATTTTACTATGAACAAAGATTTATTATGTGTTTATAAAGTATGAGACACTGGAAAAATAATACTCGATTCTAAAATTAGTGGCATCAGTATAAAGACAGAGGTACTTTAACTGAAAACAAAATGTCTTTTCCTTATACAAAAGGAAGTTGTGTGTCTCGATTTAGAAAAGAAAACAAACATGTAAATAAGCTAATATGCTTTTGAATAAAAGCAGACTTCCTTTTCATATCTGAAATAGCCCCTCCAGATTCCAGAGACCAGATTATTTTATTTTTATTTTCTTCCATTTAATTTCTTTGTTGTTGTTGTCCTTTGACCCAAGTTCATTGAAAAACAAAATAACTATCATTTTTGAGGCTCCCACAGTCAAGATATAATGTAGTCATTTTGCTTTTCATTAGAAATTTTCATAAAAGTGTCTTTTAAGACAATAAAGCAATGTGCTTTCTCAATGTGATACTGTCAACTTAAGAACATATTTTTTATTTGTTACTTTTAATATTTTAATAGCTTTTTTTACTACAGTCTCTATTTTCTAAATACACTATTTTTATCAGGTTCCATTAAAACAGTAATAATTGTCCTAAATAGAATAATGTTTGAAAGACATCAACTGTATAGAGGAAAAACAACATTTAGTGATTTTAGAAGCATGTTAATTTGCTTAAACTCTCAGCCTTCTCTTTTCCATAAAGTGGTTCCAGATTCACCACTGGAAAAGAAAAGTGACGGAATGGACCAGTGCTTCATCTCAAAATCACACTTTGTGGCATCACAAAATGCCACTTTTTTCACACTCTTTATTCATTTGGCAAAGACATACTATCTTTGCAGTTTGATCTCACTGTTTCTGCATATTTAAGTTCATATTGAAAGAGATAATCACGCATTACCTTAGTTCTTTGGGGAAAATTTTAATGAAATTTTAGTCATTTTTTTGGACTTTATGGGTATATTAGGAAAGAAACTAGATTGCTTTAATTAAAAATAAAATCTTACTAAGGCTCACATATACAATAAACAAACATATAAAATTCCTTATGAAAAACTGCTCTAACAAAATTAAATAATGCCCTTGTCTTCTTTGAAAAATCCAAGGTTGTCTTTTCATACCTAATTATTTTTTTCCCAATCTTTCTGTCTTTCTAACACAGTTTCCTAACTCTGTGTTTCCTCTCGGTCTACCACTTCTGGTCTTGCCTCTCTTTTTCCCCTGTTCTTAATTATCCCTATTTTGGATCACCTAGCTATTCTCCATAATCTAAGTCTCTTGTAATCTATATAGACTAGCAAAGTGTGAACCCTGACTCACTACTGCAGTCCCCCCTTATCTGCAGGGGACATGTTCCAAGACACTCAGTGGATGCCTGAAACAGGATAGTTCCGATCCCTATATATACTATGATGATGTTTAATTTATAATTTAGGCATACTAAGAGGTGAACAGTACTAATAAAACAGAACAACAATATGCTGTAATAAAACATATGAATGTGCATTCTCTCAAAATACCTTATTGTGCTATATATATCTTTTCACTTAAAGGAAGCACTTAACAGCTTCTGTGTGGCACATCAAATCTCCAACATTGCTACTCTGGAGCTTTAGGTCCACTGTTGAGTAAAATAAGGGCTACTGGAACAAAAGCACTGTGATGCCACCACAGACAGTTGGTCTACTAACCTACAGGGCTAGTAACTGACTAACTGGTGGGAGGGCATATACAGCGTGGATGGTGAAGGTCCCAACAAGATGGAGCAAGGTGGTATGAGGTGTCATCACGCTGCTCAGAATGATGTGCAATTTAAAGTTTATGAATTGTTTATTTCTGGAATTTTCCATTGAATATTTTTGACCCGCGGTTGACTGTGGGTCAATTGAAACCTATGAAAAGCAAAATCATGGATAAGGGGGGACTACTGTACTACAGTGGGGCTCTGATGTTTTCAGATATTGTATGATTGACTGTTGCTGTCGAAAGTCCCATAATTATAAAAACACACCAGTAAAAAGCTTGATCTCTAACTACAATGGTGCCTCAGTCCCTTCTGTGATTTCTTTATTTAGCTTTGATCATCTCATGACATTTTCTCAACCCATATCAGGTTAAAAATGTTTCTTACTCAGTGCCCATTAACTCTTACTCCCAGCATACGACATTGTATCTTTGAATGTTTCATTTAGAAAATTACAAGCATCCAACATGTTCTCCTTCCATATCACGCCCACTCACTGTACAAATATATCTATGTGTATTTCTTCACCCATCTTTATGCCCTCTCCTCACGTGTCCTGGGATGATTTATATTTACACTTTATCCTTCACTCTATCTTTTCTCTTCTAGAGTCCTATTCTATCAATTATAGCTTTTTCTCTCACAGGTTTTCAAGTGTTTAAATTTTTCACTCACTCTTTTCCATGGTTTTGCACTGGATTGGATGATGTCATTTAGGATGAATGTTCTGTGATTGGGTATCAATAATTTTTAAGTAGGATGCAGAACGTACAGAGTTGGCAAAAGTTGATATTAGCAATAGAGAAGGTAGCATTTATGTTAGCCTAGAGAGGGGATTTTTCTCGGTCACTTTTATTTTCTGGAGAGTGTTGCATTTGTCTGTGTTCGTCTATGATTAGAGAAGGTATCATTTTTGTTTCACTCCATCACTGTCACAGAATGATCTTGTCTGACCTTGGTCCTTGGTGAAATGGTTTTGTTCATCAGGAGAACACTATGGTCTAGATATCACCTCAAGGACAGCTGTCAGTTGACAGCTGAGGGGCTACTGCTTTCTCAAAGGCAATAACTGGATAAAAATGAAACCATTTCATGTTTGTACGTCGCCGATTTCAGATGGGTCAATAAACTGATAATGTGCTGACAGTACACAGTTTTCATTTCTGTATAGGCCTCTCACCCAAACTTCTGGCTCATGCACTCAGCTATGCTCTTTAAATCTCCAATTATCTCACTGCACTTCTAAATCAGTACATCCAAAGATGTCCTCAGGATCTATGCCACAACCTGTTTCTCTTCCTGACTTACCCATCTCTGCCATAGGTACCAATTTATGTTAAGCAAGAATCTCTTGTCATATTCTTTACCAAAAACAATCTCTTAACTTATCAAATCCTTCATCTAGTTTAGGCAATATCAGTTGCTATGTACTTTGCAATATATCAAACCACTTTAGAATTATTCCTTATTCCTACTTTGTGGATAAGAAGAGTCAACATTGTCAAGATGTCAGTTATTCCCTTTAATCTATAGATTCAGTATAATCCCCCACCCCCCAAATCCCAGTAAGTTATTTTGTTGATACCAACAAACCGATTCTAAAGTTTATATGGAGAGGCAAAAACCCAAAATATCCAACCCAATACTGAAGAAGACCAAAGTTAGAGAACTGACACGACCCAACTTTAGTCTTACTCTAAAGCTGCAGTCATTAAGGCAGCGGAGTATTCGTGTAAGAACAAACAAATAGGTCAGTGGAATAGAAGACAGAGCTCCAAATAGACCAACATAAGTTCAGTCAAGTGGTCTTTGACAAGGAGAAAAGCAATACAATGAAGCAAAGACAGTCTCAACAGATGGTGCTAGGACAATTGGGAATCCACATTCCAAGCAGTGAATCTAAACACAAGCCTTATACCCTTCATAAAAAATAACTCAAAAGGGGTTACAGATCTAAACATAAAATGCAAAACTACAAAATGCCTAAAAGATAATGTAGGAGAAAACCTAGGTGATATATATATATATATATATATATACATATATATATATATATATATATGCAATCACTTTTCAGATACAACAGCCAAGTTCCAGTCTACTACAGAAATAATTGATGAGTTGGATTTCATTAAAATTACAATACAAAAACACTCAAAACTCATTTAATATAATGCTTCTGTTATAGAGAGCCATTATATATGGATTATATATGTGAGTCTGAAAAAATATAGGAAACGTAATTTTCTGTTGGAGAATTCAGTTATCTAGAACATTCTATGTATATTACTAAACTATAAAATGAAGTTCTTGCATTTCTTTCCAACATGAGTAGTACCCAGAATTTAAGTATCAGTGCAAAAAATCTAAAATAGGAAGTAAATTAAGAAAAAAATTCAATAATCACGAAGTAAAAGTTAAATTAAAATGCGCTCTAAGCGGAAGAGTTTTGCAGGTAATAGTGAACCTTTAACTAAAAGATTGTAATTCATTGCATTATTTGTTTCAATTTCTTTCCAACTGTCCAAGACTGTGATGTGTACAAAGACTAGAGATATCAAGTAAGTGAGTATTTGAGAGTCTATTATAAATGTTTGGTATAAGGTACCACTCAGGTAAATGTAAAACAGTAAGCTCATGAACTTTTTATTAAACCCATGATCAAAGATATTTTGTAAGCATAAAATGTTAGATAGATACACTACATAAGAATATATAAATTATATATGTAATTGTATGTATAAATATAGGTAAACCAATACTGTTTCTGATAATGACAATCTAAGCCATTCGAATAACCTTCCTTTTGATAACTACAAAATCTACGAAAAGATTTACAAATATATCTTTCAACATTCGATTTAGAAGTACAAGGAAACTTATAAGCGTGAGATAGGTTTGTAATGTATTTCTCCTGGGGTTCTCTGACAGTTCAGAAAGAGCTGAGAACGTGAAAATCAGAGAAGAAATTTTGAGAGATTGATAACCTCGTAGGCCTAGGAGGAACAAAACAGAGGTCCATGGGTTGCCAAAAATACAGCTGGGTAATTTTCCCACCCGAGCTTTGAATTTGCTGTCTAGCAGGCAGTGCTATAACTATAGGGTTATAACCAAAATGAAACATGTCCACACAAGAAGTAAATGCCGCTTCAGTCCCCTCAATCTCTATAATTGGATTAAGGTGATCCAGCTTTATGAGAATAAGAAAATAAATCTTCTCTTGAGAGAGATAACAGCATTTTATGCCTCCATTTATTTATAAAAGTTGACATTTAGTTAAAAAGATAAACATACACATAAGAAAACAAGATAAGATTATCATATAAATGTATGAACTACAACAGAGAATAGAAATAGATTCACAGAGAATCCAAATGGTAACATGTTCAGATATAGACTTTAAAATGGCTATGTTCTCTACAAAAGACTGTATTGTAATTTCAGTCAAGGAATGGAAACCAAACCAATCTGAAACAAAACATAAATGCAAAGGATGGAACTGAAAATACAATAATTGAAATTAATGGCTCAGTGGGTAGCTTTAACAGGTGACTGGACACAACTAAATAAATTGCTAGGCTGGTAATTAAGTGGAAGAACAATCAGAGTGAAGTGCAGAGAGAGAGACAGACAGAACTGATATATATAAAAAAACAAAACGTGAAAATGAGAAGAGATCTAGGGGACGTACTACAAAGATCTCAGAAAAAATTGTGGTACCTGGTGCAGAAGAATGAAAGTGGGCCATACGCAGTATGTGAAAAGATGTCTTCTAATTTTCCAAAACTGACTTGAGAAACCAAACAACCACCTAAAGCTTTATGACTATTCTGAAGCTGAAAAACCATTACCTGGAAATTTACGGTCACTGTCTGCCCAGTGGGGCTTTGTTGATTAAATGCTTTCATGAGGCAAATGAAGGGCAAAACCCAACCTCTTGTCTCTGGGATGCTGTGTGGGGTGTTGGGATTAGACTACAAAACTGGCAAAGATGAGTGGCTTCCTTTTGCATATATCTATTTAACATATCCATTTGGGTTCAGTATGCTACTTTGAGAAAAAGATGTTGTGGTCCATTCTCTTCCTTTTTACCATGAACCTGATCACAACCAGTCCTGTGGACCAGGGTGGCCCTGTCCAGGATCCACAGCCGTGAGGGATGCTAACAGGTAGAATAGGGACCTGAACGAAAGGGACACAGGAAACGGTGGTGCCTGTGTTGGGTTTACGCTGCTGGGACAAACTTGGCGGCTGAAGCCAATCTGTATTTATCATCCCCGTTTCTGTGGATCAGCAGTCTACCTGGTTTAACTGCGCTTCAAGGTATCAGCCTGATGTATTGTCCCCGGGAACTAGGGGAAGATGCACTTCCAAGCTGATCCAGGCTGGTGGTGGAATTCCTGTCTGTGTGTGTGAGCCACACCTCTTGTGGCATGTTAGCTGGGGGGACCAGGGATGCTTCCCTCAGATTCTCGGCTCCTCCCTCTCAGCAGGGGAAAACCCCCTCGCTGAAACCCTCTTACACATCAAGTCTCTTTGATTTCTCTTTCTCTAACCAGCAGCAGAAAATTCTCTGCTCTGGAACAGTTCCTGTGAATTACATGAGGCCCTCCCAGATTACTCTGTGGCACAGGTAAAATGTCCCAATATAATCACAGTCCTGGGACTTAAAAACGGGGCATGACATCTCGGGGGCATATCTTAGAGTTCTGCCCACCACAGCTTAGAAACGGTTTTACGAATAGCACTGTTAACACGTAATAGACTCCCTAACCCAGTTGAGCGATGCCTGTCCGAATGTTCTCGATGGCCTGGAACAAAACACTTAGAATGGTGATCTAATCAGCCCCAATTCAGCATCTCACCCGGGCCTGGACCATTACCACCCAGCCTAGGACGCAACAAAGGCCTAAAACCGGACGATCTGAAAGGCAGCACGCGGGAATTCTAGCTTCTAGGTTTTAGTCTGACGTCTTTCTTAGAGAATGGATGATCAAAGGCAAAAGATAGCAGAAACAATGGTTTTTTCCCCTTATGCATGTAACCGTAGGTTCATTGAAAATATTGGGGTAAAAAAAAGAAGGAAAGGATGGCTGCTCAGATCATAATGACCTAAAGAGAATAAAAAAAAAGTGACAGATTTATATTCACAGGCTGGGGAGCGCTAAGACACTACAGCGTGTCTCACATTGGCTGCCATGTGGTACGTGATGGCATGCATTGTGGGACTGAGAAGCTAGAGTGACACAGAGGTCCCCTCACTTTTCAAATATATGTCAACTTAAAGGGAGAACAGGGAATAAAAAAAGATTCTAATATAAAAAACAAAACAAAAAAACAAACCAAAAGAACAACCCAAAAAACGAAAAGAACCCCATATACTTTCTACAGAAATATGTCGTATCATGATGTTGATAGCTGTAATTCCCATAAAGTTATATTTGAGACACATTTCTCTTTCTTACTTTAAACCAGTTTTATAGTGTCAGGCACATTTCTGAAGTGGAGTTGTGGTATATAGCCTGTAGACTCCTGTTTAAATCCAATAACATTAAACATTCTCTCTATCCTCTACAAACCACGGCTGGCTTTTATATAAACTGATATTAAGTCGTATCACACCTGAAATAAGTGCTTATCATTTAAAAAATGTATTCTGTGTGAACTTTCCCACTCAGTCCTTATTGCATGAAGTCCTGGGTTTCTAACAGCATTTCTTTGTTAACTTAGAATATAAAACAATATATTTGTTGTTGTTTTACAGTTTTTAGGCTTCTGTTCAAAAACAAAAGTTTTTAGGCTTCTGTTCAAAAACAAAAGCATACTACTTCATTTTATTTCATAAGCATGTTCAGTGTCATGAGATTAAGAATTGGAAATTCATGGTTAAGGCTGATGAAAACAGTCATTTTCATACATTGGGACTCAGAAACAAAATCAACTTTTTGTGGCATCTAAGACTCCAAATCTGGTTGTCATTTTTCTGCAGGATCGCATGTAGGCTAAGCTTTCATCTGATTTATTGTACATCGGTTCCAATAGACAATACACTGCTATCACTTGTCTCATCCTGTCAAACTAAACATGGCACCGCACAGAATTTGCACATAAGAGTATTTTATTACGGTGACTAACTGAAGTCTCTCTTTTAATAGAATCAGAAGTGACACCTGGTTTGTGTTGGTGGCATAAATTATAGTACTTTACAGAAATGTGTTTTAGTAGTTTGGAGGGGAAAATAAATTTAATGACATGCAAGAAAAATATTTCACCCATTTTGTAATTATTTAAATTGCAATCTTTGAAGCTAGATTTCAAACAGTATAATCATCAGATGTTTTATGCATGGCTATTGAGTGTTCGGAGATACACTAGAATAGCTAATCGTAGAAGTCAGAGACAGTTTATAGCAAAGTCAGTCCCCATTAAGACAGATAAAATCACAAAATATTTTATATATGTGTTGTGAAAGCACCTCGGTATATTGTCACAATAGTTTATGAGAAACAAAATGGTCCCTGAAGAGATTATATTGCTGACAAGTAGCAATATTTGAATTTTGTAAAAGAAATCAGAAAAAAAGAAAAAGAAAAATAATGTACAAAATATAACTTCAAGACTAAAAAAGGGAAGAACTTAACTGCTTGTTTGTGCTTTTGTTATTGATATCCTTGACAAAGCCAAGAATTGTCTTAGTGAAAAAAAAATGTAAAAGAAAATGAACTTCAGGTCCAGGGGTTGTTTTTACAAGAGTTAAGAGATATGCTAACACACGAAAAGATATATTTATGTCAAGAAAAATCTAAAAGATAAATGTGAAATATCAATAAAATGATTATTTCTAAACCTCTAGCTATCTTAAAATATGCTCAGCAGAATACAATAGAATCCAACACTTAAATCTCAAGTGATTTAAGTATCAATATCTGAAAACACAGTTTTGAATTTTGAAAATTAGTAGACTGGGTTTTATGCATTCCTTAATCCGAATTGTAATTTATATTTACATTAGGTTGATCATATTAATTTTACTGGGCTTTTAGCTCTATAGTTCCATGAAAACACTTTAAAATGGCCAATAAGTTTGAAATGGATTTACTAAATGGAGCCTTAATCGAAGCAAAGTAATGCTTAATAAATATCATTTTTTTTCAACTGTCAAACTTGAGGGGGTTTGGCCTGCTGTATATGCAGGATTGCAGAGCATGATATTAACTTATTAGCTACCCTAATTCTCTGAAGGAGAGGGGCAATGTCAGAACTGTAAGTTCTAGGATTAGTGGGTCGTTGTAAACACATAAATGAGGTTGGAATTTGCAGAGTGTTCTGGGATATAGAGTTGTCCTAGCTGGAAAAAAGAGAGTTGTAGTCTAACAAACATTCTGTTTTAGAAGCCTCACGGCATCCTGATTTTTGGCTGTGTATTTGCAATGACAAAGCCTAGAACTGCACTTCAGTAAAGACCCATAAGTTTTTTTAAATGACTCTAAATTTTCTGTCAGCCAGTACCTATGATCCATGGTTAAACGCAAATGTACAAAGATTTAAAGTTGTCCATAAAATGGTCTGAATGGAATGTCAAACCCATAACCTCTATGGCTCCCTCGGTTGTACACATCCTGACTTTATTATTCATCTCTCTCATAAAAGGGCAACTAGATGCGCAAGCCACTTCCACCTCCATGAAAGTGAAGAGAACAAGTATCCCCTTGTAATTATACAGATATTAATGAGTCCCCAAAGGGTCTGACCGACCTCACGCCACAACATTGACTCCTCTGTATCTTGAAAGTTAGAGCCCTGCAATATTTCACAATTTTTTTCTCGAATTATTTTAAAACTGAAAAATGGAAATCCGTGTTTCATTCCTGCTGTCCAGTTTTTTATAACATTTTGATGAATTAGAATGCATAGTGAGTATACCTCATTAACAAAAAATCATGAAAAGAAGTCCACTTTACCCAATAGTAATATAAATGACTCTCACTACAAACTAGGAGGGTATAAAATTGTGGCATAAAAACAACACCCCTCTTCGGCCCTAGAATTAAGTGGTTTTATAATCTAATAATGTTCAGGTCTCGACTTCCTTAAAAGAGACAAGAAAAGGATCGTCATAGGGAAGCGTTTCGCCTTGTATCCGCAGTAACATTGAATGTACAAGTCAGGGACCCCTGCACACACAGTGTGACAGTCCATCAGAATCTAGTGGCAGTTGAGGATCTCGTTCAGATTACGAGTTAAGCAGGAAAGCTCAACTCGTCTTTCAGCAGTCATTTGTTGTTCGCTGCCTCCGGGAAGGGCTCTTTTCAAAGTACCTGGTTCATAATATGTTAGTGAAAATCACAGGATTTCTACATGGTGTCACTTATAGGACAGAGAGGATGACAAAACAAACAAACAAACAAACAAACAAACAAACAAAACCCAAAAAAGTATGTATACTAACATCTGGCAATAAATGCTATGGAAGGAAAATGCCCAGAATAAATACAAAGTAACAAAGTAGAAAGACTACATATGCAACATGGGAGACACCACTGTTTGGGTTCAAGAAGAGAGTAAATATGTGGTGAGAGGAAAGTTGGTTAAAATACTTTCCTATCCCAGCCTTAGCGTTATTAAGATTGCTGTCATTATTTGGAAGTGAGTGGGTAGTGATGGTTGAAGACTGCATGAGATTTTTACTTTAAGGATCAGCAGAATTTTGGGGAAGTGAATGAGAAGAAAGGAGTTTATTTTTGATGGTCAGTAGCAAAAAAGAACAGTTTTAAAGTACATTCAAGGAATAGTGGGTAGACTAATGCATTTATGGAATATGGTGTACATTCACAATGGAAACTAAGACTAGAATAGTATGATAGATGAATGGATTATTTAATTGAATTTGGAAACAAAAGGACACATACAGAACAACTAAAATTCGACAGGTAAAAAGACAAAATCTAATTTGCTGAAAACGTATGTACTAGAACCCATTTGTTCCTTCGCTGAACCAATATTTGCTGACTGCCTTCCACGTGTCAGAATCTGGGCTGGGTACACAATGGGGGTGAGATAGGCATCTCTCAGATGTATGGTATACACGTAACTTAGACATTGGGACCTTGTTGTAAAAAGGAAAATGAAGCAAATACATTCACCGAACTTCCTAGGAAACAGCTCCGGGCTTTCATAGCTAATCATGGATTTGGGTATGAGCGGTGAATGCCACAGTGCCTGCCTGTAACCGTTCGATCTGCTGTCTCCAGGTGCATGTCCTTTCCCCTAATTGATAACACCTGTGCACTCAGATTACAACATGAGTGTCTCCACCTTCGTCTAAATGACCTGTCCCTCTGCTCTCTGTGCTGTCATTCCTTGAGGCCCTCTGACTCATGCAGCCTTTGCTTCCTGTCTCAGTCACTGCAGAAGCATTTTACTGGCTGTAGCGGGGAACAGGGCTTTTTCTGTTTCACTCTGTGTCCTTTGATGATGATAAATAGACATAGTAATCTTACTCCAGTAGAAAGGAAGAGGCTCTCTTTCCTGATACGTCTCCCTTTTGAATTCTTTAATATGCATATCGCTTCGCCCTACATATTTCAGTGGGAACTGGATAGCAAGCAGTAAGCGGCTTTATTGTCTGCTCTCTGTGGGAAGGGCGCAGTTTACCTTCCTGCATTCCGGCTTCAGTGAGGCGTCTCCGGCTGCTGAAGTCAGAATTAAACGCATTCTCCCTGTGACTTCCGTGTGGATTACACAGGCCCAGTACGGGATCAGTAAGATACTTCTGTTCAGATCCATTTTCCTACAGATCGTTTCCATTTATTTACCCATCGTTTGTAGCTAACTCAAGCAAAATTTATATAAAACATCAGCACTGGTTTTGGCATCATAAGACATTATTTGACATTGAGTAATTAAAAACAAATCCTTTATAAACAGCAACAAGACATTAAACTTTTCTTCCTTGAAATAGTGAGATAGTGGCAGCTTTCAGAATTCAAGTAAAGCACAGTCACGTATCACTTAATGAAGGGGACACGTTCTAAGAAATGTGTTCCTTCGCGGTATCACCACTGTGAGAAGATCACAGAATGTACTTAGCAAACTACACATCGAAGCCGAATGGTGCAGCCTAGTACACCTGGGCTGCAAACCTGCACAGAAGTTACTGTACTGAATACTATAGGCAACTGTAATATACTGGTATTTGTTATCCAAACATATCTAAATACATTAGGTTGGTGCAAAAGTAATGTGGTTTAAAAGGTTAAAAATAATCACAAAAACTGCAATTACTTTTGCTCCAACCTAATAGAAAAGATACAATGAGAATACAGAAGAAAAGATAGAAAATGGAACACCTGTGCAGGGCACGTGGCATGAACGGAGCCTGCAGAACTGGTGAGTTGGTGAGTGAGTGGTGAGTGGACGTGAAAGCCTGGGACATCACTGTCTACTACTGGACTCTTCACAAACACTTTCCCACAAGCCATCCTCCTGCCCCCTCCTGACAGATTCAGAAACAGAAGATGGAAGCCATCCATGCTTCTCCATGAACAGGGATGTGGGCTGGATTGATGAGAAATATCCAGAGACACTGGCTGGGTGAGGCGGAGGTCAGTACAAGAGTAACTGTCAGGAGGGAGTGAAAGGGACCTGGGGATCAGTAGGAGTAAGAAGTCAAGACACATTCTAAGGAGAGGAGAGAGGAGCATGGGCTGTCGTGGCACTGCGGTTTTGGCGACTGCATGCTGGAGCAGTGGTCACATTAGGGAGCTCTGTGGTATTCGTTAAAGAAATAATAATAATAAAGAGGGTGTTGAACACGGAGAGGGTGTAGAGTTGAGGACTCAGTATTTTGACTTCGGAACTTTGTTTTCGGTTCCGTTGACCCTGTCTGGCACAAAGGACTCTCTCTGACATTGAACTGATGGAAGAAATAAAACTAGGCTTTCTGTCACTCCAGCCTCAGAGCATTTCCTAAGCACAGGACAGGCTGGTTCCACGCTGCCACAGAAAGCCTTTCCTGATGTGGCAGTGCCACTTAATACTTGCTGAGGTACCTCCTGTGGACCCGGTCCTCGTACAGGGTCTTAGGTCCCAACAAAGAATTTACAGCCATGTGCTCTGCAGACCGCCAAGCACGGTCTAAGGGGACTGAGGTGCCCTCTGAATGTGTAACACCAGGGGGATGGGCTCCTCTGTGCTGACAGGTCAGTGGCCGAGTGATTGGGAGTCACCTGTGTACTCAGAATTATGCTGCGAGGAGAGGAACTCGAGTGCATGACAGAGATATTGCTCTTGAAAGGGGACAAAAAGGTAAGTTCCTCCTTCCAGTTCTAGTAGGAAATTCAGTTCCATGAAAAGCTCTTGGGACCACCGTCGTACATGCGGTCAGCCGTTGACCAAATGTTTGTTGTGTGGCTTGTGACTATATATAAAAAATTTTAAAAAAAGGTCATGATTATACTATAAGCTTGTTATATTTTTCTGATTTAAATGGATGACCAGACATTTAAAATTGAGAAAATGTATTTTTTTACGTTCTTCTACCCACCCACCCGCCACCTCCTCACCCTCCAAATTATTTCACGGGCTTAGAACAAAAGTGTCTTATTCTTCAAGGAATTAGAAAACGATTTGGTATTTTCAAAATGTTAAATTGAGGAAGTCTATTTTAAATGAGAAGATATTCCTTATATAACATTAATTCCACTTTAACTCCATTACATAAGATAATTCATTTATGACTTGACATCTCACATAACAAAAATATTGCTTCCAAATGTAAAACAAAGTTGAGCAGGGAAGAAAGGCCTCTTCGAAAGCGACTTTCAATTGGCATCATTATTGAATTAAAGAATTTCCAGATGAAGGAAAAGAGCCCAGCCTTAAAACTCCAATAATGTCAAACTCCATAACAGCAAATAATTTACCTTTCCAAGTCACAAAAGTACAGTTAATCACTTTCCACTTCAGGAAAGCAAATCTGATGATTTATCCTTGCGTGAAAACAGTTAATGGTTATGCATTATCCAGCTGATTAATTTAGACCCTAATTTATCTTGTATGTTGTATGCGTGCAAAATTTCTTCGGGGGTTGATGGAATTTAAGTAAGAGCTCTTAAATATAAGAAAAAACCTTATTCAAAAACCGTTGGTGCCATTGACACAGATATGTTGTAAATTTATGTAGAAATCCTCGAGTAAATAATCTCTAGCATTCACGCTTATATTATCAGTTTACATTACTTTAACATGGTCTATTTGGTACCCTTGGCTGTCTAGTTGTAGGTATACCATCACAGACAATCAAGTTCAGTTATAGCATGGTGCCTGAGGCCAGGACTAATATTGTTTTGTTAACAGACCATACAGATAATGCTAGATACCTAAAGTTTAAGTTCCATGAGATTTCCTAAATGTAGATAAAATAAATGAGCAAAGCAAAGACGTAGGATAGGAGGAAAAACTCGATATTCAGAAACTGTCCTTACAGTATCCGAAATCCTTCTCAGCTATGTTATGAATTCCTCCAATAAGACTTGTAATCAAAGCTGGTCAGTTGGTTCTTCTACGCGCTTAGATAATATGTGAATTGCTGCTGTCATAATCTTTCATGACACAGTATTTAAGTATCTGTTTAGTGCCTGCCCTTTCCGTTAGATAACAAACGGACTTGAATGCTGTGCCATATTTTTCTCTGATGCAGTGAAGGTCTCAGTGTCAGTGGTCCTTCAATGGTCAGGATTCCTTCCCTGATTTTCGTGATTAGGATACATTCGCTGTCGATCATTCTCAGAGAAGCCTCCCCATTTTTAAACGCATACCGTGGTTAAATATTGATTTGTTTGTTCCTTGTCCGTCACTCCGCACCCCGTGGGATCCGGCTTACATCTGTATTTTTCACTGCTATTCTCAGTACTAGATGGCACCTAGAATAATCAGTACTCAATACATGTCTGTCATCAGTCATCATGGACTCAGAACATGCTAATTAAATGTATCAGTGACATTCAGGCTTGATTTAATTTTTTTACACGAAACCCTTTATGTCAATAAAATCATACGTGGCACTACAAATTACATTTATAAAAACTAAATATGGCATATATACACACACGTGTGTGAGTTGGGTCTGTATGGATGTAAAACAAATTACAAGTTGGTAAGAAAAAGACAGAGAATCTAATTTAAAAATACCTGAAAATATATTTCACTAAGAAGATATTCAAGTGGCCGATAAGCAAATAAGCATATGAAAATATGCTCTTTTTCCCCTCTGACTGGAATGATATATCCTGTCATGGCAACAGGTTGGATTCTCTCTCACTCACAGCGGTTTTGACGGAAAAGCAAGCAAATTAAAACTATAATGAGGGAATGAGCAATGATAATAAAAAAAGTTGTAATTATAGGAAGTAATGAATTAATGTATTTTATGTGCATGAAGTAATAAAGTAATGAATTTTATGTGCATCAACTGATCAGGCCTTATTCCTCGTGGAATTCATCCAAAACCAAAAATCAGTTGAAAATAGGCAAAGTACAATAGATTGAAATAATCAGACAGTAGCTGACTTATTTTGACAATTAGCCAAGGCAACTTAAATCACAAATAGCATTATGGAAAGTAGAGGAAAATATTTAGCTGTGAACTTAATTGCTAAATATCTTTCTTGGAAGAATTGGCTCAGGTGTTTTAAATGTGGTTTTCTAAAACCGGCTTTTGAAAATACTGCCTTTCTTAAACTTCTCTGGGTAGCAAATTGCAAACATGGATTTGGATGTCATCTTCATTTCTGAAAATATGAAGTTAGTTACCACTTTGACCCTAGCAAAGTACACTACTAGCTATTTATATGAAAGCAATTCCAACTGCTGTTTAATCACAGAGAATCTCGTGTGTCTCTGGGGGAAAGAAATGCCTCATCAGCAGGTAACTTTGGAGTATTTGTTATGAGCTTTCACTCTGGACAATACTGATTGTCTATGGAGAAAGACGGATTTTTCTATAGGGAGTCTCTGTGTACAGCCATTCTACGAAAATTCAATAATGTTGCAAAACTTCATAAAGCAAAAAAAAAAAAAAAACCCTGAGTTTTCTAGATTCTTGTTATTTAAAAACAATCAATAGTCTAAGCGTCAATATTAAGTTTTCATATCTACTTTGCAAGCATATAAATTACTGTCGATTTCAGGCAATGACATATATTTAGAAAAGTAAGGTATACGTATTCTAAATTATCAGAGTAAAAAACAAACCCATTAGATTCTTCCACTCATAATCATATTGCATTATGGTTAAATACATAGTCACTTCAAAGGACATTCTCATTTGCTTAAGAGTTCGAGCAGTTTTCTTAGACCACGTCCATGACTTTCAAGTGAAATATGGTAGAGCCAAATTATTTTGAATTATGTTGACGTAGTTTGCCTACTTATTTCCTTTGCCATAACAGTGTTTTCAAACCCAATGATCATTTCTAAAGTACGTTTTGTTACCTTACTTTACTGTTTCTGACCTCTCTCTCCATAATGATGGGATACAGAATTATCAAACTAAGGGATAAATAAACTTTGTAAATTCTAGGGGAAGAAAAGGGAACATTTCAGTAATGGCCGTCTGGCTGGTTGGCTTATTACAAGGCTTTGTCTATGTGCATTTCTTCAATCCAGAGATATAAATGCTGGGGTAGTTATGCTGGGGTAATTAAAGCTCCCTGGAAATTTCTTAGATCGATCGTTGGTTATAGTCTGAATTTTCAGTTTGTAAAATATACTATCTTATCAGGAATTAGAGCAGGGACAAAGAATTATGGTGGAAATCTTTGTGAGGGAAAATGAACTGAAGGTCCTTTATTCTTATAAATTTAAGTCAGGTAGGAGAACAAGGTTTATCTTGTCATCACCATGAACTGACACTATTCTGCTGAGGACCAGCAATCGGATTATGAGATCTGCATGGATGATATGAATTGTAAACCACCACAGATTAGAGGAATAGTCAGGTGGCACTCCCTAAATCGTTGTAAAAAAGCCTGCTCCATTTGACGTAGAGGGTCAGAGGAGATGAATAAGAGAAAGTGTCAGAGGACACTGAATAAGGGTCAGAGGACACTGAATAAGAGAAAGCCTTCCATTACAGTAGTTGGAGTTGGATGCTTGTGAATGCCTGGCTTCTCATTACAAATCATCTGTACTGATATGCAGAGCCCAGGATTAATTGGTCTGGGGTAGAGCCAAGGCATGTTGGGTTATTTTTTTGTTTTTGATTTTGTTTTGTTTTGTTTTTAACTCCCAAGTGATTGTCCTGTACAGCCATGTTCAAATGAAAAGTGATGTTTTTATTTCTCAGGCTTTTGCTTTTGTCCCTTCTTGCATCTATTCTAGAACCTACCTACATACTGTCAACTCCGGTATCGTAATCCCCTAGGATTCGCATTACGTATTAAGTATTTCTACCTCCTGACTGGAACTCAGACATTAAGGTCCTTCATGTCTGATATGGATATTAGGAATCTGTATCTTTAATGAGCTTCTCAGCTGCTCCTGAGAAGACAGTGTGTAGACATGCTAAAATAAGGTTGGATTCACGAGGAGGATAAACTTAGAAGGGGTCAGCTAAGGACTGGCATCACTGCAGTCATGACAAGGGGCGAGTTGATAAGTCTCTGTCATTAACATTGTATCACTTCCAGGTACTATTGTGGGGACGACATTTATTGAACATAAAGTAGTAAGCGCACTGACTGGCATTTATTTAAATGTTCGATAAAGATGCCCTTGCCACACCATTTACCTATTGGCCCCTATGCTCTTAATTACTCTGATCTATCCATCCACCTACCTCACACACATGGGGAAGAATATCAGTAGCTGTTCCACAATCACCTGATCTTGACTTTAGTTAGAAGTTATACGCATTATACAATTTTAAATGTAAACACACAAAATTATTAAATCCAGTACTGGCTCCTATGAAAACACTTTTATGTGGCTGAGGAACAGTTTTACACAAATGTGGAATCTACTGTGAGACGGACAGAGAAAGCTCAAGGACATTAGTATAAGGTAGCGCCGTGTCCTCCCCTAGAAAATAATCCTTCCTGAGTCCTGGGTTAAATACAGAGTAAAGTGGGACAAGGGGTAGCATCGTAAGTCACCTTCTCAATCCTGTGGGCTTCCTGGGTCCTGAGATTTACTCTTTGTGTCCGGGAAATATAAACTTAACATGTAAGGGAGAAAGCTTGTAGACTCTCTCTCTCTCTTCACTTCCAATTCACAGTTCCCCAAAGGAAAGACACACACTATCAGCAGGGACTAACACCCTGGGAAAGCATTCCCTTCACAGTTCTGAGTTGGCCGGTTTTGCTGTGGCTGAGTCTGTCATTATCTAATGAGTCTGTCATTATCTTGACAGCAGTGTGAATCATGGACCCAATCACCTGTGGCCACAGTCACAGGGTTGGTTTTATTTCCAAGAAAGAATACAAGATGGGACAAATTGAACCACCCCATTTTTTTGGATGAGGGGCAACTGGAGTTCTGATGGCCTTCTGCTCTTGGGGCACAGTTAGCGTAATGATCATGGAGGAGCCACAGATGGACAGAAGGAACTATAATCCGTGATACAGTGAAGAAACTGTTTCACATTCTGGCTGTTAGTCAATGAATGTTTACTTTTAAAATGAAAAGAATAGACTCCACTAAACACTCTCTAAACACTGGTCTCTGAACACATGCATAAACTAAAAATAATTATATCCATTTCCTGTATACTAGATCACAATTTGCCAATATTCATCTTTATTTTTTTTTCTTTGGGATTCGCCTTTTGCCCAAGGAAAAGAGGAAGTAACCCTGATTTACTCCTTGGTATTCCATTCCAGTTCCCCAGAGAAGAAGGGATGGGGATTCTGAGTAGTTTTTCTCTCTAATTATAAATTTTAGGGGACTGCATCCAGCTTATCTTTTGATGGGTCTCAGAGGTAATTAAATGAGTGGACATAACAGAGGGGAGATGGGGCATTCCAGAAGTTTATATCCTACTTTAGTGTTAACATCATTCCTAAATAAGTGTTAACATTTTTGAAAAACAAAAGTAAAATGATATGAATGTACATTAGTCATATTTTCAAGAACCAAACCATTGAAATTGGACTGCTCAGGGTTGTAAAATAATATGCAAATTTGAAAATACATTGAATCAGGCTGGAGAGGGAAAAAATAGCAATAAACCTTCCAGATGCCATGATAAATGCATATTTAAAATGGCAGTTTCTATAACCAGGAATATGACAAACTAAATGCTAAAAAAAAAACCATTAAACAAAAAAAACACGCTTCTGAGTTAGTGCATCAGACCTACAAACACTGGATAAAATGGAAATAACATAGACTGAGTTGGCCGTTTCCCCATTCTTCCTGTGTAAAGCTAGGATACTCGCAGTAAGGGATGTGATTATGGAACTTGGCCCCAAAAGGGAATGTCCCCACAAGAAAAGAAAACGAAACACAACAATCCCAAGGAAACAAACAAAACTGTCCCCACAAGGGAGACAGTGAAGATAATGGTCTGTTTTGTCCTTGGTCCTAACTGCTGAGGAAGAAGGTCCACATTTACATGAGGAGCCCTAATCACAGCTCCCCACATACAGAGTGTGAGGGCCTGAATTGACACTGCTCATTGGTCTTAAAAACCCCAAGCTGAAATTTAGTCTAAACACGGTAACAGAATAACCATGTCTGACATGAGTGGAAGAAGCAGACACAAATACCCTTGGGAGGGGCAGTTTTGAAAGTCAGGACTTAAAGAAGCACCAAAGATAAAATTTAATGGAACAAGAACAAACAATAACAAATCACTAAATAAATACACAAGACTCTGTATTAGCCATAATGACTAATAAACAGCAAAACAAACAAAAAAACCAAACCCAAAAAACTATAACCCTAGACCTATAAAAACTGTACATAGAAAGTCATACAAAATAAAAACAATATTTTAAAAGAGATATAAAAATATTTTGAAAATGAATAAAACAGACTTAAAATTGACAAAATCTGAGAAACAAATTGAATGTCTAGAAATAAAATTTTAATAATTGAAACTAGAATTTCAGTGTCTAAACAGTAAAATGTTTATAGCTAAAGAGTGAAAGACATGAAAACATTACACAAGTTGCTATATAGGGAAAATAATATGGAAGATGTGAAATGTAAATGAGAAGATACTGAGGAGGTTTGACAATTGCATAATTAGAATTTTAAAAGGAAATAGAGGAAGGAAGGGAAGGACAATAGCTGAGAAAAAAACTAAGGATTTTATTAAGTGATGAAAAGAAAATAATCATAATATCCAAGAATAGTCTCCCCAATTTTAAACTTAGTAAGAAATCTATACCAATACATGTGAAAGATAGGAAGATATTAAAACATTCAGAAAGAGAGCATTTACAATGGGAAAAAAAAATTACATCGATAGCTGACCACAGCCTCGAACTCAGTGTGTTGAGATAAATGATAAATTTGCTTTTTATTTATGCTATGTTTTTTTTTTTTTTTTTTTTGCTTTTACTGTTTGGTCAGGCCATTTTAGGGATCTGTAGGTTCTGATGAACTTTTCAAAGAATCCACTCCTCTTTGTTAAATTTCTCTATCATGTATCTGCTCTTTTGTTTCATTGATTTCTGCTCTGTGTTATTTCCTCCTTTCCACTTACTTGGGTTCACTCTGCTCTTTTTGACTAGCTTTGTAATACAGATCTTTAGGTCCCCATCTTCAGAAGAATTAAAAATAGTTCTTAGACTGTTCCTCTATGATCTGCTTTGTCTGTATCCCATGAACATTCATAGGCAGTGTTTTGTTTTGTTTTCCATTCTCTTCAAAATACTTTTCTTTTTTTAATTTAAAAATACTTTATTGCTAAAAGATGCTAACCGTCATCTCAAAACACTTTCTAACAAAACTTTCGATTTCATCTTTGGGTTCCTAGATAGCTTACGGGTTTAGATTTCTAGTTTAATTTCGTTGTGATTAGGAAACATCATGTGTCCTCAATTCTTTTAAATTTATAGAGACCTATTTTATAGCCAACCATAGGGTCCGTTAGTGAATATATAATAAGAACTTGAAAATAATGTGTATTCTCTAGTTAGTGAACATAATGTTCTAAAAATGTCAACTACATAAACGATTTGCCAATCTTGGTCAGATCTTCTAGACTTGAGTTACTTTTTTATAATTTTATTAATTGGATGTCAAGCTATTCTGCTACATGTTTTGAGACTCATACACACCGATTGTTATATATGAATTGTTCCTTTTCTGATTGTAAATACCCCCTTTATCTTTGTCTTGAATACTATTTAATCCATCATTAAAATTAGTGTTCTGGTCTTTTTATGCATATCCTGTACTTTTGCACGTAGAACCCTGAGGTCTTATTCTCTAACCCATTCTGAGGATCGTTGCGTATTGATGAGATTATTTGGAACAGCAAAATGCAGTTGTTATCCTGGATAAGGTGAACCACAGGTCTAGATGCCTACTTCTGTTTCAGCAGGGCATTTTCAAAGTTAGATTGAGACAGGAAATTCTGCTTCTGTTTCTGTGTGTGGTGGTTTAAACCTTAGTTCAGGTCTCAGTGCGTTTGCTCTGCTGGTTTTTGTCTGTGGACATGCCTAGTTCCCGAAGCTTTTGCTCCATGTTCAGCGTGACCAGTCTGCTCCTTGGTAAGACTCTGTGAGTTTGAGCTTTCTAGGCATGAGACTCTCACAGAGCTAGACTTATAGTTAAGAGAAACAGCACTAAACTCAAGGGCTTCAGACCTTTCCCTACTCGGTTATTAGTTTTAACAATTAGAGGAATGACAGCTGTTGACTGAGATCATAATTAGCAAATCCGGGGTCTGTGGCCCTGTGGTGTAGAGTTTTCAAACCATTAATAAATGAGGATGTTTTCTTGGAGAAGTATAATCATTAGAAAATTCAAGCTTTGATATTTTTTCTGTGCTTAGATTGCAACTGCTTAATTTGCCAAAGTGAAGTACAAAGACACCCAACTCACTAGAGGGCAGAACCCTTTGAATTCGTGTTAATTAGGTGAAAGTCTGTTTTCCCATAGTCCTCACAAATATTTGTTATTTGAATGAAAGAGGAAATAAATGAGTTATTCTTTTATTGAAACAAGCTCTTATAGAATTAAACAATTTGTTTTATTAAATTTTTAGCAGTACATTTCTCCTAAATAAACAAAAACAAGGGAATGATTAATAAATACACCTCCAGCTCATATACTCCCTGATATTGGGTGCTATTTTGAAATTCGGGTGCTGTTATGGGTTGCATTGTGTCTACCCAAAAAGGATATGTTGGAATCCCAACCCCTACTGATCTGAAAATATGACCTAATTGGAGACAGGCTCTTAACAGAGAAAATCAAGTTAAAATAAGGTCATTGGAGGGTGTCCTCATCCAGTATGACTGGTGTCTTTACAAGAAGAGGAAATTTGGACACAGAGACACATACAAGGAGAATGCTGTGTGATGATGAAGATTTTGTTAAGCAGAGATATATTTATAGCCAAAAAATGACAATGATTGCCAGCAAACTACCAGAAGTTAGGAAAGAGGCGGAACAGTCTCCCTCACAGACCCGAGAAGGGACCAGCCCTGATGACACGTGGACCTCTGACTTCAAGCCTTTTAAACTGTAAGACAATATGTTTCTGCTGTGTAAGACATTCAGCTGTGGTTTTTTGGTACAGCAGCCCTAGCAAACTAATATAGGAACCTACGTGCCTACTTATTTTTCTAGATGAGAAGAATTTGCTGTTAATACTATTGATTTTCTCTGTGAAATAATCCACACCTATAATTTTAGGAAGGAAAACTTTGTCAAAAGTTAAAGATATCTCATTTATTCTAAATTTTCATTTAGTTGTAATTATTAAATTATTTTTATATTTGAAGTTTCTTTTATGAAAACAGTGTCATTATCACAGGGGAAAAAAAACCCCAATTTCATCATTATAGTCTAGAAAAAACATAAGATGGCAAATGCCATTTTGATTCTAACAATTAGAACATTTCTACACATAATATATTCGATTGCGGACCATAAGCTTCAAGAAACTATACCTAAAACTGAACATAAAAGTTCTCAGAATGAGTAAAACAGAGAAGCCAATGTGTGTGTTACAACATTAAACTAAAATCAATTACACCCCAGCCCAAGGGGTATAACATAAATAAAAGGGGGATTAACAAGGAAATTGTTACAGACTCACAAGATCAGCTTCAGAGGATTACAAAAATAGAATCATATTCTGTGTTTATTGATGCCATGATTCTTTTCCGTCTTTACCCTGGGAATATATATGAATAATTCAATCAATGCTAAATACTACTGCTGTGTGATTTAAAATATTTTGCTGGCTCAAAATGTTGAACAACGGGGCCCATACAAAGGATGCAGACTTTGGAAATCTAATCATGAATTTGGATTTGTTGTGGCCATAACCACTTACAGATTAAGCAACCAACTAATAAGCAATCTATCTTTTAACCCCTCTTAGTAGTAAGTTACTAAACATAGAAGTACATATAATTTGAGTGAGGTGATTTTTCTAGTGAAACAGTAAATTGCGTATGAATGCCTGATTGAGACATGCCAGCAGTAGGTTTACTCTGCTTTTAAACATTTACTATAACAGAAACCTTTTTGTTGTTTCAATTTAGTTGCTTCCTAAGACAGATGTGTTTGTTCAGTTTTCAGAAGAGACAGCAGCTGCTCAAATTCAAAAATAATAGGTATGGGTACTTTTAAATGGCAAACAGGAAAGTTGATTTCCTAGTCTTGCTTTCTGCCAAGCAGCTGGCTAGCCATAAGGCACACTAACCTCATCGGTGCCAATTAATTGCCGTGTGTGTTTGATTGAGTCCTGAATCTAGTACAGGTTCAGAAGACTTCCCACCCCCTCACTGATCAGACACGCCTGAAGGAATGCTACAACATATTGCTTTTCCAAACATGGATGACTTGGTCCTTCAGTATCTCATGGCAGAAGGGAAGTGTGTCCTTACTGAAATGTATGCCTCATGGGAGTACCCATTCTGCCACAATGGTCCAAGCCTCAGTACCCAGCCCCTCACTGACTGCAACTATAAAATTTGGATATATTATAAGAGAAAACAAAACAAAACACCACTTGAGGACCCTGAAACGTGAACAAAAGTAGGTGGGTGAGGTCGAGAGTTAACACTAGGAAAAGCAGCCCATACCAGGTGAGTTTCCCGGTTTTACTTCTGTTTCCTCTCTCATGGCTTTGCACCAGGATGGACAGCATAGGCAGCTAAAACTTTCTCAGAAAATCTGGATATTTCTGGGCTAGGAACAATGGAAGAAAAAGCCAGATAGGCCTGAGTATGTGGAAGAAATCCAAGAGGAGTGACAGATGAAAAAGAGACCCTGGCATTCCGTGTAGAAACCCATAATGCTCCTGGTGTAATGTGTGAACCACACATGCTCTGTGCAAACCCAAATCAATAAAGCAAAGACTGAGAACTCAACTGATGTTTGAATTATGTACCTGCAAAATCCTAGCCTAACGCTTGGGCCTCACAGGTTTAAATAACACAGGCCCATATCAGCATGACCAAGGGCTTAAGAAGACACCTGAGATTTGAAAGAACCACTCCAACAAAAAGTGCAACACACCTGGCAGTCTGAACATAAGAAAGTATATTGCCTGCAGAAATAAACCATCGTCATTCTCCAATAATTACAACAAAACCCAGATTCTACACAACATAACATTCACAATGTCCAGTATGTATGTGATTAAAAAAAAAAATAGGTCACACACCCAAACTGGGAAAATACCAGCCTTGCTCAAAAGGAAAATCCAACAAGAGTCACTGATGCTGGGATTACTCAATTTTTGAAATTATCAGGTAAAGATGTTGAAGCAGCTGTTGTCACTATGCTCTGTGAGGTAAAAAAACATTTGAAATAAATGAAAAGGTAGAAATTGTAAGTGGAGAACTAAACATTGCAAAGAGGACAAAACGGAAATTTTGCAAATAAAAAATGCATTATTTAAATAAAAAAAACTCCAGGAAGCTCCACAAAAACGGTCAACTTTGCCTTTAAATTATGGCAATCCCAGCACTAATAACACTTCCTGGCTCAGCATAGGCCCATGAAAAATATTTAATGAAAAAAAAATCTTAAAAGGCAGGTAAAATCAAGTATAATTTTAAATGTGTTAACTAGATTATATCATTTGTATCGGCCGAAAACTTATATAAAAGCACAAGTTTTGTTTCTAATGGAGAAATTTCAGATCATTATAAGAAGGCTAAGCCGCATTATATTTATTTTTGAAATATTAAATGTCCCCTATATAGACAAAATAAAAATTAATCATTAAACGTCTTAGGTATCCAAAAAAATTTGTTAAAATTGTCCTAAATTTTAGTTCTGCATGTAAGAAGCTTGGAAGTCGTTACTCTGTCTTACCAAATAAAAAGCTAAATAAACTGAAAACATCAAGAACTACGACACTTAATAACTGTACCCCAAATTGGAGAGACAGACAGGCAGATATAGAGAATCACCACATTACCTGTCCGAACGGGTCCGTACTGGGGAGACCTGAGCTCTGATTGACAGACTGCTGGAGATCAGTGTGACTGGTCCCAGAGTTAAAAATTCCAAAGGGACCCAGTCACGGGTGGGCCTTCCCCTCCAGGCCACTGTGAGCTCCACTTCCAGGAACATGACCAGGTTGGAGGAACATCTTCCCAAGCTTCCAGCAGGATGAAAGGAAAAGGAACTGTTTGGAAATACAATGGAGCCCGGTGTTCTTTGTAATAAAGTGTCCACAAGTGAAAGTGTTGAAGCAGAGCCTGTCAGAGCCTAAATGAATCGGGGGAAGGGAAAGTACCCAATTCTAGGCAGTTCTAGCCTTCCACCAGGGAGAAGGGAAATAGCCAACGCCAGTCCACTCTAGTCACTCTGTCCCCGGGAGGAAGGGAGAAAGGAGCACGTGAGCCATTCACCATCCTGTCACATGCTCACAAGGAACCTCATCGAGGGACTACAGGACAATTCCCCTCCCACCACCTCACCAGCACATTACTAAAGGACTACTCACAGGGTCCCTTTGACCCAGTACATCACGTCTGGCTATCCAGACGAAACTTACATGGTGTACCCGATGGCAGGAATCCCAGTCTGAAGAGGCAGAGCAAACATACAAAGTGGAGACAGGGAGATATCGGCGTTATCAGACGGGTTAAAACAACAGTGATTAATACGCTAGGCCTCTAATGGGTGACGAAGACTGCATGTACGAACAGATGGGCCATGTAAGCAGAGAGATGGAAATCCTCAGAAAGGACCGGAAAGAAACTAGAGAGAAAAAACACTGTAACAGAATGGAAGAACACTTCTGATGCTTATTTGTACACTGGACACAGATAAGGTAAGATTCTCTGAGCCTGAGGAGGCACCAACAGATCTTCAAAAAAAAACCCCAAACCCCAGACTATCCAGAGACTCTGAGGCAAGGACAAAAGGTGTAACATATGTGTCATAGGACTGCCAGAAAGGAGAAGAAAGAGGAAGGAACAGAAGAGAACAAATGTGTGAAACAATAACGATTCAGAATTTTCCCAGTTTGATGTTATCCACCAAGCTACAAATCTCAGAGAACACTTGAGCAGAACAGTTACCAAAAAAACTACAGCGAAATACCGTACCTCTAACTCAGGGGATGTTTTTCAGCATGCTTGTCCCAATCCTGGCAAGCGTGTTCTCTGTCCTGGGTTCCATGATACACGGAATTCAGAAGTTCTCTTTCCTACCATCCTCCCCTCAGCTGGAAAGAGTATACCTGAGCCCCAAGGAAGCTGGTGTTTTCATTTCTTAAAATGTGTGTGTGTGTGTGTGTATGTGTATGTATATATATATATATATATATACAAGCTCTGTATTTAACCAAGCACAGCAGGCCTGTTGAAAGTAAGAGAAGCATTCGTGTACCCCCACAGCCAAGCAGGGTCTGTGCTATAGAAAACGTTTTTTAGAATATGCGCTTGCCTTTGCTTCCACAAGCCTGTACAGGTCTCCGTTTCCAGATTCTGCCCATTACTATGGAATTTCGTAAAGTCCCTGAGTTGAAGATGCTTTCATGTTTGTGTTTAAGTAGTCCTGTATGTATGGGAGTATTTCACAACCTCCTCGAAGAATTCTCATTAATATATTCAAGGAATCATTCTGGAAAACATGTATCACCGTTGACCAAAAACGCTTGTGATCTTTTAAAAATATGTTTGTATTAAGCGACTTTCAAAAATCACAGCTAAAATCACTTGGAAGCAGTACTGAAATAGGAACAGCAATGCACTGGTGTTTCTCCACACGGAATGGGAATTTGAAATAGTTCTAAGACCAGAAATGAGAAACAGTATCCTTAACTCTTGAAATACTCATTTCAAGATCGGTATAAGGATACCGATCTTGAAATGAGTATTTCAGAAGTTGGCATTGTCTGATATTTGCTGTGGGTTCTTTCTGATGGCCACTGGTGGAAGATAATAATACAAAGCAGGCCTCATTTAGTGTTTTCAATGTCCCCGGCGCTTAATTTCTCAGTTTAGTCTGTAAACTATTCCAGTGACGTGAGAACGTTATTACGGCCGTTTTACATATGGGGAATTGGAAGAACACAAATGTAATTAATGACCAAGTTCATACAACTAGTTAGAGGCAGGGGGTCCTGTGTTAGAGTCTGTGTTTGTTTTCGTCTTGTTTGACCGCTGCAACTTAGAATAATCACAAATCAAATCACGTCCCTAAATTGTGGGTTACCACAATGTCATGTTATAAGATTTTGGTTTTCATGTTTGAAATAGCAGTTCTGCTGTTGTAAGTTTGAATACATTTCGAACCATAATCACTGAGTTTCTTGAAAATGAATTCATCTAATATATATGAGATATTCACTATGGTTAGCATTTCTGTTCAGACAATTTTTCTATGTATTTTTATTCTATTTTATTATTACCGAAAATACTTGAAATCAAAGTATGTTGCTTGGCTTCTCCACAAGGTTGTGTGTGTTTAATAAATACACACACACACACACACACACAAAACTGCTAGTGTAACCCACATATGTATTTCAGATGATGTCTTTTTATTGTCGATTTTGTGGCGGCATTAGAACTGTTCTCACAGACCTACCTATAGGTGGCAGTTTCAGTATTTCTGTGATGTAATCATCCCACAGAGGACATTTAGCATTTAAGTGATATCTCAGGTTGTCCCAGCTTTAAAACATATTCTCACTTGACGATACAAGAAGATAAAGTAGGAGGATGGGGACCAGCTTCTTCCCTCCCTCTCCTCTCTCCTGGGAGCTCTTGCTCTGAGCTGTCCCCACGCCCAGCCATTCTCTTCTGAGGGAGAGTGCTAGCTGGTGTTCTCTGTGTGGGTTCCAGAATGAGGAGAGAAAACTCCGAGGCCCTAGGGATAAAATGGCACATTCGGTGAAATTGTTGTTCTAAGCCACTGAAAACTCAGGGTTGTATGGTAATGACTTATGTGTATGCTATTTACACTTTTTTTCCTCTAAGTCTTGTTTTCTGAATTTGGTGTGTCCATTTTTACAGTGTTGGATTTTTTTGCCTCAAATATCAGTTGCCTGTTTGCTGTCTTTTCTTAGCTTGATTGACTCTTTATCTTTGATGAATAAGAAAGAGTTCTTTGAGGGATTGTAATGAAAGGGTAGCAGTATTAGTGTCCAAAGAATGAGTGAGCTCGACATGTGCGTGTCCCTTGGGTGTAAGTTGTGTGGCCGCACTCACTGTCCCCTCCTGCAGCCTGAGCACTGAAAATGCCCACCCCGCTGGGCGGTGCTGAATTCTTCAGTGGGGTGGTCTAGAGAGAATCAGAGACCCCCTTTTCTAGTTCACTCCTCTGTCTTTGTTGTAACCTGGAGTTCCTTTGGGCTCTTTTGCTCTTTTGTGCTTCTTTCTCGATCGCCACTTTGTACATTCAGAGCTCTTCTCAGATTTTGACGGCAGTTCAAAATTTAACCTCAGAGTAAATGTAACAGCTGCTTGCTGTTGGTGACAAGGTGAGTACAGCAGCCATCTGTCCTTAATGAATTCCTAATTCATTATTCTGACAATTGGTCCTGAAGCCCCCCCACGTTCCTTTTGTGTATGCTATCTCTGAACTTGAATATTTTTGGATTCCTTCTTCCCCTATAGCAGTTTCTTGCTAAACACGTTTTGACCTGTGGTATCTGCACTCCTCTTCCATCAGCAATGTGATCATACCTGCTTTCTGTGTTCCAAGAGTTCTTCAAGAGTTTCGTTCCACTGATGGCACGCTTTTCTAAGTTTCCAGAGCTGCCATGCATATATTCTGTTATTTCATGGCATTTCTGTAATTTTAAGATATTCTTAGTGAAAAGAGTGGAAACATAAGACACTGATCTCTCTTACTATCACTTCCAATTTATGTTCCTGTTTATAACTTCTCCATGTTATCTTGCATGCTTTAAATGATGTATTCAAACAGAGCAGTCAAGTATAAAGTTAAGGTAAATGATAATTTTTTATGGGTAGGGACTCATATCTACTGGTAGGTATATATCCACTGGGTGGCTAATTAGCATTTGTGGAACTTTTCTTTTCAAATTATTTAATTCTGATTATCACACCATGTAATTAAAATGCTGGCAAAGAAATCTAATCCAACTTCTTTCTTTTCACAAATAAATAAACCCTAAATCAGGGAGTGAAATTACTTACATGAGGACATCTACTGAGATTTCCCAGGGTTAGGACTGGAATGTGGCTTTTTTAGTCCAGAGTTCATTTTTGTAAAAATCCCTGTTTTACTACCTCTTTGATTATTAGATGGATAAGCTGCTGTATGTGAGAGCATGGAAAACTAAGTTTCAAAAAAAATGAACTTAAAAACAAGTAAATGTGATTCTTTTGAGATTATATATAAGAACTATATATATGATCTGAAACACACACACATATATATACACACATATCTACATATATACACAGATATATATGTGTGTGTATATATATACACACATATCTACATATATATACAGATATATGTGTGTGTGTGTGTGTGTGTATATATATATATATATATATATATATATATATATATATATATATATATTATTTATTTCATAATACTTTAGACTTAAATTCAGTGTTTTTCCAACTGAAAAAAATCTAACAATACAGACGATTGGCTGAAACTTCTATTTCTCTTTGCTTTTGGAACCTAAGTTTCAGTGAATGGCTGTCATTAATTATTCACGATAAATGGTCTTGTCAATAAAGAAATGTAATTAAAGGAACAAATGATTAAAGAAAAAAGGAGAATAAGTTACTTCCCCACCTTTTCTTTTAAACCTGAAAATCTCATTTTAGGTCAACAGTGTTTTACATGAAACGGTCTGAGCCAAGTAGGTAGTGATGATTTGTATGTCTCCTACTTTTGCAGTAGTTTTGAAAAGAGTGCTCTAAACACATCATATCTCTCTAATCACTAAGGTAGACTTAAGTTCTTTTTGCATTTTTTTAATCCTTCCATAGTCAGGTCACTGCTTTCAACTTGTGTCATTCAAATATAGATTACTTGAGTGATATTTCAAAATAAAGTGAAAAAAGTTACCACCATGGCCAGCACATGAGTAACTGAACATCCATCCACTGAAATGTCTGAGCTGACATTCTTCAGGGAAACGGTCTTTAATGAAATGCTCATGGCAACACACTATGCACCCATTTATGTTATAATTATAAGAGTTTTTAATTTCTTTCATGTTATATCAGGCACAAAAATGCATTCTTGATCAAAGAAAGTGGTGTATATTTTTTCTATTAATCTCTAGTATCATATCTTTTGGGTTGTAATACACATCAATGTTCTTTAGATATGAAATTATGAATTGTCTATTCATTCACCGTTTACAATATATCTTTTCATCACCAGTGTCTCAACCAAATCCCATAAGGAATGTTGACTAATGTTACAGAGGAAATTTTATCCTTCTCCCATGCCCCTAAACTTAGAAGAAATATTTCTGATAGGAAGAAAAGTATTGCAGTACTTTGGGAAAAACAAGTTTCAAGAGAGATGAAAAAATTTTAGTAGAAGAGTAATTGATATGTTCAGGGAAAATCACTGTTTTGGAGAAGAAATAAATGTAAATTTTCTCATAAATTTTCTTCTAAACTGTCAATAAACAGCACACAAGGCCTATAAAAATTGACAAAATCAGAATTATGGACACTGAACTAGATATATTCCAATAGCATTTAAATATTAAAATGTTTCATAGATGATATTAAGCTTTGAGTTTACTTCCTCCAATGCAATCTAAAGACAATTCAGAGTACATGTAATATTTGGGCATATGAGGACATAATCAGATTAGCCCGGAGTTTAGCTGCTAATATAGAGCTCTGAAGTCAATCACCTTGTGACTTTAAAACGTTTCAAGATTATTTTTCTAACTAGTGTGAAAATAAGATGCTGCTCTATTTATTAATCCATTTGTTTTGTCTTAAATTCCTGGTAGTTTTAACAAAAAGTTTGCATTTCCTGAAAAAGTTTCCGGCACATCATACCAATGCTGGAAGAATGTTACACTTATGCTTCAATGAAAACTAAATCAAAAAAGGTGTATGTAATGGAAGTTAATCATTACTTGAATTATTGTTAATTCTTGCTAATAATAGAAAACTTCTTTATGCATAAGAATACGGGGTGCCAACTACCCATTTTTATTATTTCAAGGAAATGTAATTAAATTAGTTACCCAGTTTTCTTGCTACCATTGACTATTTCTAATTAACCCACTTGTCCCCCCCAAAAAATCAAAGATATGCTGTGCCTGAGTTCATCTTCTCACTAAGAAAATTATTTACTTCAAACTGCGTCAAGAGTTGTGTTCTTTAATCTCCAAAGGGGGATAAAGTATGCTATCAAAATGATTTAGTATGAGGGATTCCAATTGCTCTTTGAAAATGAACACATGGGGGCCTAGTATTACCTCCACCAGTGAACCAAATAGAAAAGCATTATAGCCAGCTATCAGGACAGAAAGATTCATGAGGAATTTTACCCATCTTTTCTGTCAAAACATTGGCTGGAAATAAAAGCCTCACGTTCCTCTTTCTTTGACACGGATTAAAACCAAAAAAGATTTCTACGTTGCCAGCAATAATTTTTGAAGAAAAATATCGTTTGTATTCAGCCTGTCAGAAATAAGACCTAAATGTATTCTGAAAGTGAATCAATTTTACTTTAACTAAAATTAAAAGATGAGAGGGATGAAAAACATCATTTTTGAACTTAGCAGTCTATAGTGGTATCACCATATTTGTTAATAACTAAGTAAACTTTGCATTCCAATTTCAATTTGATGTGATGCCAGAGAACAGAGGGTTTTTAGAGTAGTGAACATACTCTGTGCGACACTGTAATGATACATACACGTCATTATACTTTTTCCAAACTCCTGGAGTGTACAACAGCAAGAAGGAACAGTAAGGTAAACTGTGGACTTTGGGTGATGATGATGTTTCAATGTGGGTTCATCAGTTGTAATAAAAGTACCATCTCAGGGATGTAGATAGAGGGGGAGGCTGTGTGTGTGTGTGTGTGTGTGTGTGTTTGTGTTTGTGTGTGCAAAATCCTGTACCTCTTTTTGAATTTTGCTGTGGACCTAAAACTACTCTAAAAATGAAGTCTTAAAAACATTATGAGGATAAATATTTTATTTGTAAGTTTAATGAAGAAAATTAAGTGGTTATGCACATTTGGAGGCCTGACATTAAATACCAGGGATGTCAAAAATATGTATACACATGACTTGTATTCATCTTTTGTTATTGGTGTATAATGAGTATTACAATTTTAATACAGTTTTTTCCTTTCTTAAAATGTGTATACATTTTTTGACACCCTCTGTATGTGTGTGAACATGTGTTATATATCCACACAATTTCTATATCACAATTCTTCCATGGAAAATATGGCAAACTTATTTTGGGGACTCTATGAGTATTTTAGTGTCAGACCAGGTTTGAACTCCTAAAGTCACCAGAATGTATCATATCAGATCTGAGTAGTGATATCGAAAATACCTCCCCATTTCTATACACATATTTGCACCTTTCAGGTTAGGTGGTAAAAAAGGACTCTATTCTTGTAATTGAAAGCTGCTCTTAACTGAAGAAAGTGTCAGTGTTTAGACCTCGAATTTCGGCTCTGTCACTGACTAGTTGTGTACAACTGTTTAAATCACGGATGTATCTGACCTTCAGTCTTTTTATCTAGAATGAGGATCAGTAACATCTTACTTTCAATGTTGTTCATCATAAAAATAACTAACAATGATTGCACACCACCTGTGTATATAGCACTGTGCCTAGTTGTCACTCCATGTCATTATCAAAACAGTCCGTTGGAGTCCGTATTAGCCCTTCTTCACCAGGGAAAGTCCCGAGATATGGGAACGTGCTCAAAGTCACACAAAGATTTTTGTCCTTTTCTGTTGGTCCTTTTGAGTTGGTAGGGATGAATTAATCTCATTCCTGCTATTATTCTAAATCATCGAAATCTAATTCTAAATCATCAAATTAGTTTAAAAAGATTGTGACATACATATGTAACCATGTAGTCTTGTTTCATTTCCCCATACCTCAGAACCCCCTCATTTTGTGTGTGTGGATGTACGTGTGTGTGTGTGCAAATGCATGATCACATGTAAAGCACCGTCAGTAGCATTCCATGGATGATTTGGGAACGGCTCTCATAAATGAAGACAGAGTTCTAGAAGGACCTAGTCATACCCTTGGCCCATTTGATGCAAATGATGAACCCATGTAGTCAACAAACTCTCACAATAAATGTTACAATCCCCCAAAATAATAGGCAATAAGATGTGTTATATTTGTGAGGGATGCATAAATGGGAAGTTTTTGTTATTTTAGCTAAGTGGCGAAAATAAACACCCCCCTGTGAGAATAAAAAAAAAACAACAACCATTTTGCTACAATTTTCTTTGAATTTTGTTTGGAGTTTTGAAAATAATAATCCATATAATCACTATTGAATTCCAAAAACAATTCTGCAGGTGGTGTTGCCATGCTAAAATGGAATAAAATGTTAATTATTGCAAATTAGTTCATGATTAACACAATAATGTAGAAGGAACTGGCAACAATACAGCAATAATTTAATTTTTACTTAAATTCTTATAATCCTTTAATTTTACACCATACTCTCTTTACTTAACCTATTGTGAGATTTTCATTTGAGCTTGGAAATTGGTGGGCTCACTAAAATCATCACATATACTTCAATAGGAAATATTTTAATATGACTTTGCACTCTGTGTCTGCATGCCCTGTCAGCTAGACAATTAGCAGTGAACTGGACAGCCCGTGGCTTCCTAATTAGTACTTTAAACTGGAATTCTATTACAGCCATGCTCTGAATGCCTGCATGGGTGCATTGTTGACAGAGCAGCTTACCAGCCTCTGCCAATGGAGTGCCCTATGCGAACCCAGCATTATGATGCGTTAAACACGGGGACGTGAACTCATCCAGGAATCTTAATAAACAGGGACATATTATAAAGTCAGTAATCGTTTTTATGTAAGAAATTGTAAAGAAGGTTGAGTTTGGTAACTGACGATGTCACGATGGAAGTAATTGTTATAGAACAAATATAAACAACATCAATTCACATTGAACATGTAAGTACCAATTCTTGAGGATGGCACAGGGTTTCGCCTTTCTCTAATTAACTCTAGGTAACAATTGTGCTTCGGGGAGCAGATGACAGAATGGCTATTATGTCTTTTTTTCCCCCTCAGACACAAGCACTGAGAAACAAAATATTTTTAATGGCTGAAAAAAATTTTCTGACTGAAAAAAAATGTGTGTGTATATATATATATACATATATATATATATATATATATATATATATATATATATATATTTAGTAAAGCTAAAAATCAGGAATAGATGCACTAAAAGTGGTATAATATCAGTGGTACCTTTCTCTTTTGACTGAGAGATACCTTTGATTGTCTCATTTCAAGCACAGAAATGACTCCCACTCCACCTGGTCTTCATTGCCCCTTCTTCCCTTCAACAAAATGCAAACTGCAGTAAAATGGTTTCATTGTGCTGGAAGAATATTTACTACACAAGCTATAATCTGAAACCAAGCTGTGTAAGGATTAGCCATTACTGTTGGTTATTCAGCAAAATGAATAACCACCTTCTAAAAAATGGAAGTCAATTGAAAACATGGTAGTAAATTAAAGTTCAGTTGTGCTCAAATGCTAAATTTTAATAAAAGACTTTCAGTGAATGAACTAAGAAAGGGATACTTGGGATTTGTCTTTGCGCTGGAAATGTACACATTGTCTCTGAGACTCAGTCAATTCAGAAATTTTCTCGTGATGGAAATGCATAATGGAAATGCTTTCCCACAAGAGTGTTTATTGATAAGTGGAACCTGTGCCCCCACCACAGCTCTTGTTTATCCACTCTAGGCTTGTTCAGAACAATATGGGTATTTTTCAGTATTTCTTGAGTTCAATTCAAGTTGCACCTTTTGCTGTATTCTTTAAGTAATGCGTCATCATAGGCATACCCAGGGCTCTGGAGTCAGCCAGGATACAATAAGAAGTGCATTTTTAAGTGCTAATATTCTCAAAGCAAACTCATGTTTAGTGGGATCTGCCCTTTTCCTGCTTCTGTTCTGCTGCCAAAGTTGCTAAGGTTTCGACAGTTGACTGCATCCCGTAGAAGACTTCAAAACAACAGCAGCATTCAATCGAAAACAAACGTGTAGGATGTGTTTACCAAGTGCACTTAGTTGTGGTTGTGGTAACTGCTGGGAATACGGCAATGATGAAGACACATCCAGATCTTGCCCTCATGGAACTTACGTAGGGACAACATAACGAAATGAGTATTGTAAGTGTGGGCTGTGAGAACTGTTGTAAAGAAAACTATCATGGTAATAAAAGAGAAGTCAGAGATTTGGAAGCTATTGAAAGAGGAAAAGCCAGCCTTTGCAGGTAGTATCTTAGATGACATCTGACGATAAAATAGAGTAGGCGTGTTCCTGAAAGAGGGAGCGTATGAGTCAAGTCCTAAATGGATAAGCCAGAGAAAATCAAGAGTTCCCTTTTGGGTCTAATGAATTTGAGAAGTTTAGGAAACAGCCAAGTGAGAATGCTAGAAGCAGTTGGATAAAAACAATCTGGAGTTTAGCAAAAACGTTTGTGCTTGGTATATATGTTTGAGAGTCATTACCATCCAGACTATTTAAGAACTTGAGACAGGATGGCATACAGAACATAAGAGAAATGATTCCCAAATTTAGTGACCTGATTGTGAAAAAGGCAGCAACAAAAAGAGTCTGTTAAGGAGAGCCAAGTGGGAAAAAAGCACACAAAAACCCATGAAAGATAAGGAATAGAAGTGTTTCAAGAAAGAAGGAGTAAATGACTCTGGCAAGGGTTGCTATTAGATCAAGAATGAGATACAAGAAGAAAAGCATGTGGTTGGATTGGGCAACAAAGTCCTGGTGGGTTTGAGGCCATAGCAAAATGAGCTGCAGACTGAATTTAAATTTCCGTTTCTAGCAGCACAGACTAGATTCCTTCCTTGCTTTTACTGCTGAAAACTAAAAGATCTGAAAAATGAGGGGGAAAAGAAAGGTCAGATAACACACACACCCACACACACACCCACACACTCTCTCTCTCTCTCTCACACACACACACTCTTACACTCACACACACGCACACATTCTCTCACACACAGTCTTACACACACACACACACACACACACACACTCACATGATGCCCCCAAATCAAGAGACAGAGACACAGCAGACGAGGTGTGGAGGACATACCAAATACTCGACTAAAATACCCAATTTCTCTTTAAAACTAAACTGTTCTTAAACAAACAAAAGAGTTCATTAAAAAATAATAAAATTTTTTAAAAAGAGGGAAAACAGTAGGTGTTGGTTGTGTAGCAAATGGGACTGTCCTAGGGTAGTTGGGAGAGAGCAAGTTGGTTTCAACACTTGGTTTGAACCGGAGGTACCTGCTAAAGCTACACAAATGTGTGCCCTATGTCTCAGGAATTCCCCTCCTAGTGTATACCCAACACAGACACATACATATATTTACCAAAAGACGTGCACAAATAGCGGCACTCTTTGCAAAGCCACAAACTAGAAGCTGTGCCAAATCCCATCCGCGGTAGAAGGAACTTCCACACACAGTGAGGTGGTCTTCAGACAACTGAGGTGAGAAACATGGGGGAATCTCTCCTAATGAGACGGTGAAAGAGAACAGACACGTGGGACTCATCACTGAGTGCAGGATATAAAAGCAAAACCACGAGAAGAGAATTAAAAGGCCAGAGTCAAATCCACACATTGATGGAAACTTAATTTATGACCAAGCTTGCCTTATTGCCAAGCTTGCCTTATTGTATTTGGTAACTTATGGATTTTTCAATAAATAACCTGGGATTATTGGTTATCCAACATGGAAAAAATGGAATTAGGTTCCTATCTCACATTCTCACAGAAATCAATCGCAGATAAATTAAACCTGTAAAGGTTCAAGAAAAACCTTTACTTTTAGAATAAAGCATGAGAACGCATAGAACTAGATTAGGAACAGATTTCTTCAAACAAACAAACAAACAAGCAAGCAAAAAAGGATTTCTTAAAACGCAAAAATGAATTAAGGACAAGTTTGAAAAATCTGACTCTATTAAAGTTAAGAATTTACGTTGACTGAATGGCTTCCCCTCCAATGAAAATGAAAACAGATGCTGCAAAGTGGAATAAGATATTTGCAATACATGCAATTAATATTGGATGTTATCTTGACTATATAAAGGGTTACAGAGCAATATGAAAAAAATCAAACAACCCAGCATACCAGTAGAGAAATAACATGAACAAGTAATGCACTGATAAGGGAAAATGTACCTTAACTAAAACACTAGGATATTTTATAACATAAAAACTAGGGGGAAAAAAGACAATACCAAATATAAATGAGGATATATAGAGCAGGAACAATTTCTAAGCAATGGTGGTGCTGGGGACCACCCTCCCTCCAAACACAGAAAGATGAATAGAGAGATAGAGATGTAAAGCCAGGAGCTGTATACAGATAGAGATTATAGACATGGCTATAGAATACATGTTTCCAGCCACTGAAAACTGGCTATATGCCATAAAGTGCCTGACTTTCTTATAGGGACATTTATTTAGCAAAGAATCTTGCCACAATTTTGAAAATGTCAACAGCCTTTTAAGATTCCATGGTAACAAATAAAATTCTTGGACACCACCAACATTCACCTAATTGTTAAGAATTAGAAGATGGTACATGATGTTACCATTTCTATCCAATTGGAGTTGGAAAGCACTTAACTGCTCTGTATTCCATAACCTGCTTCATAATAATACAAATGAGTATTTGTGATGTTGATGTTTATTTAATTCCACAGAAGTTGTACTTCAGTTCTCTTCCTTTAATCTCAGTGTCAAGCAAGTTTGACCTTTCAGTCACTGGGATTTTCCCTCAGGTCTGGCTTTGAGGGGTGTTTCCAACCCTATCTGGCTGGTAGAGGAAGAAAGTTACAGTTTGGTAAAGTCCTGTCTATTTAAACAGTGCCACTGTCCAAAGGATGTTCAGGGTGGATTACTTCTGGTTTTGCTTTGCCCCAGAGAACAGACTCTGAAATACCATGTTGTATTTATCACAAACCGAATTAAGAATTTCCATAAGTAAACGTAAGAGAGCTTTATCTAACATAAATGTGCATTTAAAAAGCTTGTAATTCACAGCAAGGATTTAGATATAGTCATGTGAAGTGCTGACATCTATTATTGTGCAAAAAATTTCTGTTTTGGTGGTCAGGCCAGGCTGGGAAAGCAGGCAGGTGTGTGTGTGTGTGTTCACGCCCACGTAAACATGTGCACAAAAGTAGACTGACAGGAGTTAAACTTGCCCTTGAAAATGATGAACAGAAATCAGTTCAGTCAGGCAAACGTGGCGCACCTGGCAGGCAAAGTGGGTAGCCAGAATCAGATCGATTGAGAACAACAGGCCTGTTCAGACAAGCAGCCTAAACCACGAGGCGGAAAATCTGGCAGCCAGAACGATACAGTGATGTTGGGCGGCAGGCAAATTCAGGGGCCTTGAAGCGGGATTGAAAATTGTGTGTGGGTGGCTGTCACTGAGCAACAGGGAGAGAAAAGTTGTGGGGACGAGAGAAGTGACACAGGAAAGGGCAGGCAATCAGGTGCCAGGAATTAGGTGCAATGTGGGGACAATCTCTTTGAACCTTATTACTGGGACAGAGGGGGAAAAAAAAGAACATTCCTGGTTTAATACTCAATCCTCTGGATGGAACTACAGCTTTTCCACCAACATTCCCCTACGTGCCCATTTTTCCTAAGCCTGATGGTTTCATTCAATGAATTTAAATATTCTGATAAATAATAGTCAGAAGTATTAAAATACGTGCAACATACTTATCATTTCCTGGGCTGAACAGTGTGTGGAGTGCTATCCTTCCATCTTCAGGCAAAATTCTTAAAAACAACTCTTTGTGTAGATTATCTTCATGCCAAAGATACTAGAGTAAATAAGAGAACTGTGACTCTGATTCACACTCGAATTAGTTCCTTTTATACAGCAGATGGGAGAGAAAGATTTCTAGATAAGAGCATTTTTTACCAGAGAATGGGAGTATTTCCTTGAGAACATTCACTGTGTGAAGCAGAAACAGGTGCTTTCCCTATTGTATCTCATTTCATTCTAACAGTAGTCCCTTGGCGTAAATACGGGTACCCCTTGCCCCAGGTAACTCAGTTAAACTTGTTCTTCACACAAGGGATCAATGTGATATTGACATAATATTGACATATGACATATCTAGTGGTGTTATCTACATGGACATGGCACAAAAAGAAAGCGTTAGGTCTTTATGATGGATTTACCAGAATATCAAACATTTAAATTTGGTTTCCTCAGACATCAATGCTTTTTCTTTGAACAATCTGATTAAGTGATAAAAAACAAAAACAAAAACAAACACAAAAAAACAACAACTCAGACTTGAGTCTTTTTTGTTCTCCCTTCCATAAGAGATAAGTACCATTTATCTCTGAGTCCTTATATACGTATACTTTCATAAGCAATATTAACATACAGTTCAAACCAAAATAGTAAGTATCAAACGTAATTTTCCAAAAAAAAAAATATTTCTATTCAGTTAAAAGCAAAGAGTTTCTCTTGACCTCATAATTATGTACTAAGAGTGCACACTTGGTATTTCATTTATAAATTGGAACAGGGAGATATAAGATGTGTAAACGGGAAGGGAGAGAGAAATATCTGGATTTCCTTGTTGCAAAGGGGAATAAGCGTCGCTGGGTAAATTTGTAAGAAGGCAGAGACATGTTGAGTGTATCTTTTCACTGGTCTGCTTTGCTTAGGTTTTTCTCCAACTTCTCAGGCTTTTTCAGTTTTCAAGGCCCCAGCCAGACCCTTCTTGGTTGGGCCCCACTCTGCTGTGACCTATCAGCCCTGTGTTCAAACAAGTGTTTGATGCCACAGTGATTTCCTTTGTGACTGCATCTACTCCAAGATTCAAGAATGCAATTAGATCTACAACTGCTTAGAACAATAGCTACCTCATTGGCAAAATAAAGTAAAACGTACCTGTCACAAAATAACGCAGAGTATGACATTGTTATGCAGAGTGACGACTACCCATGTTGACACGGAAAGTTGCATTTGTATGATCTTGTTTGAAAAGTGTCAATAATCAACTTGTCAATTATTTTGAATTAAATTTAATTTAATTTTATAATATTTAACTCTTAGCTAAATAACGTATAATTGAAGTCCTCTGATATTTAAGAAAACCCTCTAGAGTGTTGCTTAGAAGAAATAGCCTAAACTTTGCAAAGGAAATAGATTTAAATGTCAACAAATTTTCATCTCATCATCTAAAACCCTATGACATTTTCGAAATAATGCCATATATAATAAATAATAAACCTAACTAGCACATGTAAGCAACATAGGTACTTTCCTTGAGTTTAAATGTAAGCCTGAGAATATATGAATAAACTGTTATTGAAAAAGTAGTTATGAATATATATATATGAACATATATGACTATATATGAATATATATGAATAGAGATTTAGATAAAGATAGTTACATATAACTATTTTATAGTTATATGATTATATAATGTGTAAATTATATAGACTAAAGTATCAGTATATGTTTATACATACCAGACTAAAATACCATATTTACAGTTCATACTTTTTCTACAGCTATTTTGAGTAACTCCAACATTTCAAAGATTTGACGGATCGTGTAACCCAGTATTGTTCTCATTAGAGCTTCCCCATACAAGGGGAAGAAAGGTAATTTCAATGCAGTGTGATAACGGCTATAACTAAGCCATTCATAGTACATAAATGGGACTACAAATTATGGGTTTCTCAGAAAACATAGCCTGTGAGATATGTTAAAATTCTTCTAGCAGAATGGAAAGAAAAAGCTGTTGCTGGCAGAAGGAATGTCACATGTATGCTCAGTGATGTCTTGAAAAGAATGATTCGATTTGGCAATTTTGGTTGTGGATGAATCAGGCTAAACAATAGCTGGAGGAAGTAGGGATTTTCTACAGAATCTCTTGGGAAAAGAGGTAAAGAAAAGGGAGACACAGAGGTGGCTTACAGGTGAAAGAGACTCAAGCAGACTTGGTTTGCAGGCAGGACTAATGCAAGGAATGAGAATACACTTGAATATATAATGTGAAGTGATCTTTGAAAAGGTGAACGAAGGCAGAGGCAGTCTTACCCACGTCCGTGTACTCAGCTCCCCATGTCGTGTGGGAACCCCACAAACACACTAGGTTCTCGGCTGCGCACTTTACGTACATTGCATCGTCTGACTTTCGCAACAGCCTGTGAAGGTTGGTATTGGCACTTCGGTTTTATAAACGACGAAACTGAGACTTGGAAGGAATCACATCCAAGCTCATACAGCTGTCACGTGGCAGAGCCTACTCTCTGTGTTACTTCTGAGCAGAAGCGCTGACTCTACCCTTGCCTTAGTAACATTGCTGTCAGTAGCATCCATTAAGCATGAAGGGCATATTACCTTGGAGACATGGAACTAAGACCTGGAGAGAGATGGACCCATAGAGAGAAGGCTTTTCCTGCCTTCGAACACAGGTCATCTCATTGTCCAAACCGCTGGCTTTCTGGGGAGTTTCCCATGGATCAGCACCTCCCACTAGAAAAATACTACCTGGACTTTAGGAAAGAGCCAACAGACGTCCACGTGCATGCCAGCGGCGTACATTCCTGACACAAGTCAGTGACAAGCCACCCACAATCGCTGTCACCTGACTGTGTCCAGAGCTTCTGCTGTCCCCAGGACACGCAGCCCTGGGGGTCCGGTCAAGGTCTTGGTGCCCAGATTGAGATCCACGGAGTGAGAAGTGGAGCCTGCAAAGTTCTCCACATAAAGGCTGCCAGTATTTCTGGTGATCCCCTTATTTAGCGTGGAGTACCTCACTGTCTTTTTTCCTTCAATCACCTGGAATAATAATTTGCTTAGGGCAGCAGTTGCCTTTGAGACCTCGTGGAGAATGAGCTTGACATAAGAGATCGGTATAGTAAGGGCACTCTCCTCATTTAGGTATTAAATAGAGAAAAAGGTAGGACATGTCATTCTAGGTAGGGAAGCTATTTTTCCTAGAGGACGCTGGCAGCAGTGAGAGTGATAGATCACAGGTTTCCGCCATTGAACTTTGGAGGGTACCTAATTACAAAGAGTCGGAGGGTAAAGAGAATGAGGGGGACTACGCTTGAGTTCCAGGGGGAGAAAGCACATGCATGGCCCTCACAGAGCCACTGTGAGAAGTCCGAGGAGAGGGTGAAGGCCCTGCAGTTCTTCCCTTGCTAATGGAATTTGTGTGTTTTGTAAATCAGCTTCATTAGTATGCACATCATTTTATTCGTACATCATGAAAAAAACCCACACCAAAAAGTTACTAGTGTGGAGGAGTTGCCCTGGATTGGCACAAGAGAGGTCCCTGAGTTCTCGTGCCTGTCACACTCACAGATTCTTTGTTGCAAATGATCAGAGGAAAAGATGCCATCAAGAAAGTGAAAAGATATGATCTATGAAACCACGAAAAGACCCAGAGGGAATTTAAATGCACATGACTAGGTGAAAGAAACCAATCGGAAAAGGCTGCATAGTGTGTGATTCTAACTGTACGACTTTCTGGAACAGGAAAAACTATGGGGACAGTAAAAAGATCAGTGGTTGTCCGGGTGAGGGGTGAGGGTGGCAGGGCGATGAATAGGCAGAGCACAGAGGATTTTTTAGTGAAAAATGATCTGTAGGATTCCATAACGATGGGTACCTGCCACTCTACATTTGTCCAAACACATAGAACGTGCAATATCAACAGTGAACCTCAATGTAAATTAGAGACTTTGGGTGACAAGAATGTGTCCGTGTAGGTTTGCCAGTAGTGACAATGTACCAGCTGATGAGTGACAGTGATAATGGGGAGGCTCTCTGTATGTGTGGGGACAGAGGGTATGTGGGAAATCTCTGTACCTACATCTTGCTGTACACCTAAACCTGTCCTAAAAATTTAAGTCCTTTAACAAAACAAAAACCAAAAAGACAAACCCTATTCCTTGGAATTTTATGACACCAGATTCTCTGATTCCCTTTCTGCCTCACTGTTCATTCATTTCCTGTCCCCTTTGCTGGCTCTGCCTGATAGACCTCATCTGGAAACAGGAATTTCTCAGTCTTAGCTGTGTCGCATTTCACTGTGTGACACAGATCCTGGGACAGTCACCCAGTGGTTTCAGTGATAAACCCCCATGCTCACATACCCATAGATGATATCGTTTGCCCAAAGCTCTCTTCTGAAGACCCTACCTATAAAACCAACTACTTCCTGCAAATCTGTTTTTGGATGTCACTGTAGAACTTCAAATTGAATGAGAATTTGTTGTTTTCCTACCTCAAATATGCCTTTTATAATGTTCTGTATTTTATTTAGGAAATGGGACTAATTTTACCTATAGGCTCAAGCCAGAGACTAGGGGACATTCCTGACTTGTCCCCTTGTCATGCTCCCTGATGTACCACCGATCACCAATCCGTTGTACGGCCACCTCTCACGGTATTCACTGCCACCAACTTCTCCTTCCAGATCATTGAAAATGTCTTCTAACTCTTCTTCCTGTTTCTGTATTCACCAACACAGTACACACAGAATGATCCCGTTAAACTGTGTCATGTTACGTCACATTGCTGCACAAAACTCTGACGGCCTCCTATGCCATCCAGAATAGAAATCACAGAAACAAAATTCGTTCCTGTTTTTGTTCACTGCTGTACAATTCAAATGCTTAGAATAGTGCCTGATACATAGTTGGCTCTCCACAAATGTTTACTGGATGAAGGGATTCACCTATCCATTTAGAGCCATCTTCACTGCTACCGATAACTTCTAGTTCAAGAAATTATTCTCTTCCTTCTGGAATTCTGGAATAAAGTTGTTAGCCTCATTGTAATTCCAGTCACCAGCTTCATTCTCTTCTGACTCTTTCTCCATATTTTAGACAGATTAATAGATTCTAAATGCAAATACGGACAATTTATTCATTTCTACTGCTCTTAAAGTTCCAGTTGGGAGCTTGGCACACAAAGACTGCGGGACTGGTCTCCACGTTTTCCTGTGTGGTTAATTCAGCCCACTCTTCCCTTGCTACATAAACCCTGGGATGTCTTTAAAGTCCCAAATGAATATCTTCTCTCTTTCCTCAGGGAACACTTTTCCTACTCTCCTTTCTGCGAGGCTAGGTTAAATACATACTTCAATTTACCTTAGTTTCCTTAGTTTTTACCTTAGAATTTACCTTAGTTTCAGCTTCTTCAGAGAAGCCTTCTCACGCCCTGTAGACAAGATTAAGTCCCCTTGCTTTTATTCTAGAATTACATTCTGGGATTCAAGTTAGGTTACGATTTAGCACATTAGTGTCAATAGATGACATCCTCACTGAATTATTTTCAAGAAGACGGGGTTGTGGACAGCTGGCATTCCACATTATTCCAAGTGACTAGAATAGTTCCTGGAAACCTAGGAAGTGCTCGATAACCACTCAGCAAATGATGATGTATCTGGAAGAGCCCAGTCTTCAGAATGGGATGGGCCCCATTTGAACCCAACTATGTCACCTAGAATCTGTATGCGAAATTAGCTTAACCTGACGTAACTTCATTTTTTTTCACATACACATAAAAAATAACAATACCCATCTTAAGTGATGATGATGATGATACTAGCCCAGGTAACATGTGACTAAATGCCTACCACGGAGTAAATATTATACAGAGTAGCAAGATTTCGGGTTTCATGGTAAATGAAAAGTGGGTCTGCTGCCTAACTAAATAACTTCTGACAATTTGCCAAAGTTCCTCCCAAATCCCAAAGAATACATTTATAATAAACAAACACTGAATTTCCTATCACATAGAATTGTCCTAAGAATTAATTTTAATAATAAACGTAAAGTCTAATTGAGCAGAGCAGATGTTCAACAAAAGTTATCTACCACTAACAGGAGTAGAACTAAAAGGAGGATTTGTATAAGTGGATCTGTAGATCCGTGTGCATTCCTGACTAGTCTCGAGAAATGAGTAATTTTAGTTAATTTGAAAACATATTTATATGTATATATGTGCATATATTTTACATACATGTGCATGCATGTCTTTAAGAAATTTAAGTATTTAAAGGAATAAAAGTAAGTTCTAAGGATTTAAATTGACTCAAACCCAGTACATATGCTATAAATGGATGACGTCAACCACCTTTCTGACTGGGGTGTCCAACTGGGACTATTCCAGTCACTGGCATCCCATTTAAATAAATAATCCAAACTTATAACCAATAAAAGGTATATTGTACTATGGCATGGCTGTCACTATACACACCTTTTCAGTGATGGGTGCCCTCCTTAGAAATGCAAACTATTCAACAAAAGTTTCATGTCTAAGAAATCTTTGGCGCGCGCTTGTTTATGTTGAACAAGCACACACATAGTATAAAGGAGCTCAACACTCTTATAAGGTGAAATATACATCTTTAAGTAACACTTTAAAATTTCATTTGTGAAGGCCAGAGAGTATAAATTGAACCTCTTCTGTGGTGTTTCTTTCCTGAATTTCTGCTAGGCTGGGACCTTGTCGTGCGCTAATAAAATGTTTTTAGAATGGCTCGTGATTGATCACAGCACATACTCCTGCTTAAACAGCGCCTATGGTCAGCGAGTCCTAAATATAAATCAAAGTCCTAGTCACGTATGAGAAATTCACATAGAGAATGCATGCAGACTACCGATCGGATTGTATTAATCTATGTGAAAGAAGCCGCTAGAGACGCTAGGAAAATTCTAAATTTGAAGAGTTCGAAAGGTAGGGCAAGTCGGTGTGAGCTGCAGAACGTAATTTCTGGATAAATGAAGTTTGTTTGTTCTAATGTATATAAGACCTTCCCTGCCGAGTTAATACTATCAGCTGGGACAATTTGATGGGCAGACAGGTTTCTTTTCACAGGGCACTTTCTTTCTCAGCATTTGGTTTCTAAGGTGCTGAGTAAAACTACTTGAAATAATATAATCCCTGCAGATCCATATTGAAGAAAAATTCCCCACTTTCTGTAGAGTCCCTTGAAGGAAAGAAAATTGTGCTTCACTTCCATTTGATTCTCGGAAAGATTCTGAACACTGGAAAAGCTTTAAGTGTTCCTGGCATGACAGGCAGAATGACAGACGGATGCCTTGTTTAAACTGAGGACGTGTATGATTCTCACACCGATTACTTTTTGCAGCGTACCTGGTTCATTCACTTGCAGATGGATGATGAGCTATTAGAAACTTTTTGTATATAGTCATGGCAGAGTACGTCTTGAAGGGTCCAGGGCCACCAGAAGTCTTCTGCTCAGTACATGCGTTCGTTCTTTCACTGGGCAGAACCTCAGGACACGCATGTCGCTTTCCAACAAGGAGCATATAATCACAGTGGGAGACAAATACCAGACAAATCTACTACAGCAGTCTTGGCTGGGTGATTGAGGAGTACAGCACAAACATAAAAATCATAGGAGGCACTCACAGAGGAGGGAGTCACATGTGAGCCATGTTCTGAAACATTCAATACTCGATGCAGGAGGGGAAGGGAGACAGCAGGGCAGGGCACAGGTGACAGTGCCCCGTTTCCCTTTGTTCTCCCCTGTGCGGGTTTAGTCTTTTCAGTCGTTCCAGGTACATACGCTTCTCGCTGCCTCAGGGACTTCTCACCATCTTTTGCCCTTCCTGGAGTGCTGTTTTCCTTTCACTCCTAGTTTATGCTTCCACAGTATTCATGGCTTAGAGTACATTGTATTTCCACGGGAATATCATTTCTTACTTCACATCAAGCACCCTGTCACTCTGCAGTTTGTCTTCACATTACTTATTACACGAGTGATCAGGTGGCTTGTTTCTCTATCATCTTCTTTAGTATATTGCAAACTCTTGGAAGAAACAGACTCTGACTGTTTCATTCTCTGCTCCCAGCAAATCCCTGGGAGAGATTGGTTCTCATTTAATGATTGCTGAATGAGAAAAAAAAAGAGTATTTAACTATTGAATAAAGTAATAAATGAATTACTGATGGGAACAGAGGACGTATAAGGAGATAGAGTAAAATCTGGAAGAGTCCAGAGCGTGACCATCTGAGGAGTATCTGAAGATAATTTTATTGTGTAAATTCATCAATTAAAATTTAATCGGACATGTGGTCATATTTATCCCTTAGAATGAGCTCTTTGGCAAAGTAGAGCAGATGGAATGGAAGTGAGGAGAACTAGAAACAAGGGGCAGCAGCTGATGTGGGTGGAAGAAGAAAGTGCCAATTGCAGTGGAATGTGGAGGAATGACTGTTGGTTGTAAACCAGGATCTCCCTAGTGAAGTCTGAGACAGACCCCCATGCCCAGAGGTCAAGGAGAGATGGATGTGAAGAAAGGGGAGAAGAGAGGAGCAGATGACTTTGCATTGTCAGGTGGCAGTTTAATAAGCAAGGGGCCCTACTTACAGGCTTGTCTCAAGACGAGTAGATCTCCACAGCCATGCTCCAGAATCTTAGATGTTTATGTAGAGGCCTTAATGGGTTCAGTCTCCTGTACTGGGTGGTCTCAACACCACCTTGCTGTCTCAGGCTGTGTCCTTAAAAATGGCTTCCCCCACTGTGGGAACGGTGGGCATTCCAGGCACAGGGGAAGAGGGTGTCCCCTGCCCCCTGCCAAATTGCCTGGGTCCCACTCGCGGGTCAACTCGCAGGCATATCTCTCCAACAATGCCTTTAAATCGTAGACTTGAAGGGAAGGGAAAGAAAGGAAGGGGATTTGTTTTGGGCTTGTACCCTCAGATAAATATTGGTTCCATTCACAAAAGGAAGAAACAGAGGACAAAATGCGTATTGGGCATTGTACACTGAGTACAAAGCATCTAGGCACACCATAGCAGGGATGTCTGTGTTAACAAAGAGAGAGTTTAGAAGGTATTGTATGTCGTGTGTCATTAAGGCCACTAGTCTTAAGCATATTTTCCCCCAGGAGAAATTTAGTTCCATTGCTAAGAGTGAAGAACCAATATCTTCCCCATGATGTCTCCAAGGAGAGCCAGCAGGAGAGCAGGGCAGCTGCCTCGCCTTCTTACATAAATGCTCGGGTTCAGTTTTGGGGGCTCCTCACGTGTTATAGACCCCATGATGTGTCGGATCACATCTGGTTTTCATCGCACCACCCCAGCGTTAAAAATCTGGGCTAAGGGAAGTTGGTGTAGTTTGCATTTGCTCTGAGTGAATAGTAACCCACCGTGTTCCAGAAACCATGGTTGACATTCAGGGTAATAGTAATAAATGTAGATGTTAAACAACTGACAGGACAACATAGCACACGTCTTCCTAGAGGAAGTGACATTAAGATACCTTACAGTTAGTGGTCATTTAAATATCTCATATTGAAGTGGAAAACATTAACCCTTTGAGAAGAAAACAGATGTTTTTTTCCAAAAGGCTGAAGCTTAGATGATTTTTTAAAAAGACTAGAAATAAATTAAAGATTAGAAGCCATCTGTGAGATAAAGAGAAACTATATATTGATTACTGTCCCCAGTGTGGTTCTGGCACAGAGTTCCTATAGCCCTTGTAATATCCTAAGTGATAAGAGCATCTTCTGTTCTAGTCTTTGACCCTCGTCTCTGATGCAGGGCTCCTAAAACTTGTAAATGCCCAGGTGATGAGAGTACAAGGAGCATCTTTTATTCTAATGAGGTGGTTCTGGGTGGGCTCCTGGATGGTCCTTGGGGAGCACTGGTCACCAGAAGGACCAGGCCATGGTTACAAACTTCACTTGGGATTTTCAGCTCCACTTCTCAACTCTCAAAGAGGCAAGAGGGGCTGGAAATGGAGTTAATAATTAATCGTGCCTCCATGATGAAGCCTCCATAAATCCCAACAGAATGTGGTTCAGAGAGCTTCCAGTGGGTGAACAAACACATCCATGCTGGGAGCGTGACAGAGCCTACCTCCATGGGCTCTGCACTCCTCCAAGCTCCTGCACTCAGGACCCTGCCAGACCTCTGCTATGTGTCTCTTCTTCTGGTTGTTCATCTCCGTCCTTTGTCATTACCTGGTATATGTGCATGTTTCTCTGAATCCTGTGATCCACTCTAGCTAATTAATCAAATCCAAGGAGGAGGTTCTGATTTGTAGCCACATAGGACAGAAATTATGGATAACCTGGGGACCTAGTATTTGCTATTGGCATCTGAAGTGGGGTGGGGCAGGCTTGTGGGACTGAGCCCTTAACTTGTGGGATCTGACACATTTCCAGGGCGATAGTGTCAGAATTGAATGAAATTGTAAGACACCCAGCTGGTGTTACCAGGACTTGCTTGGTGTGGGGGCTTCCGCCCCCTTCTTCCCCATATGGTGACTGGAAGTAGCAGAAGTAAAGTGTTCTGTGTAAGTAGTAAAAAGGAGATACACAGGAGAGAAACAAAGGAGGAAAAAAGTGAGTTATTTCTCTGCACAGGAAGAGAACTATACTTTTTCCTTTACAGTATCGTATTTTGAAAGTAGAACAAATGATCTCTCCTTCCACTACCTTTAACTATTTTCCAACTCTTCCAGCTGCTGTTTTATTTGGACAGAATTTCTTTCTTACTGTGTAGTTGGCTTAAACTTTCAAGTGGGGCAGAAAGACTTTCTGTGGAGGGAATTCATGCCCCTGCCCTGCGCTGTGACCCAGATTCTTTCTGAAAGATAGGATTTAGTCTCAAGAATAAGTAGATTTTATTTAGGGCTCCATAATCTTATTTCATTATGTTGATCTAAGAAAAGTTAAGTGACAAATGAAAGAATTTTATTTTCTTATTTCATGTAATGTGTTACGTGTTTGTAAAAAAAAAAAGTCAGGTTGTTACTTATGAAACAAAGCGACAGAGTTGGCAACATTTAAATAAGACAGCTGTGGTATTTTTATGGTATTCTCTTGAACAATCTAGAATTAATCACTGCGTGATTGAAAAACTAAGACATGTATTTGACCAAGATACAGATAGGCACATAGAACCAAATTCTTGCCTCGTCTCAGTATACAAGTTCCTTTGGAATTCTTAAGGCAGAAAACTGAGTCCATGATGGCTGTTCTCTGTGCCTCCCAAGTTCTGACCCACTCTACACATCACCTCTTACACAACTACAACTGAACCAGTGCAGAACCATAAAGTGTCTCTGAGATAAAACCTGAAAGGAAAACTGTAGACTCCATTCAATTGAATATTCATTTCCATCACAAACTTAAGTGTAAGCAAAGTAATGGTCGCAGTTTCCATAATAGAGTGGTTTCCCCCAAAACTAGTCTTGGGAAAAGTAAAGGCTTTATTGGAATTATAGTAGAACAAAGCATTATTAGTAAAGCAGGATTCAGGGTATAACTGTCCTAAAAGTTAATCAAGAATATTTCCATGAACTATTAAATAATCTCTCTCTCTCTCTCATGACAAATGAGAAAAGAAATGCACCCATGTGGCTGACCACCATAGAAGCCGCTCATACTTACACTTGGCAGTATTGGGTATTTTGTTGAGAAGCTTATCTAATCCTGCCAGAAGTCCTCCCTAGATGACCCTATAACCCATGTCTGTCCATCCATGACAAATGATGACCAGTGCTCCTAACTAGGCTCTCCACTCTGCTGTCTCATAGTAAACGTGTTGCCTGGACCCCAAGTAACCAGTTGCTTTGTCACAGTTCGAACAGAGGGGATACACGATGATTCAACTTCTCTAGAAAATGTACTGCCGATGAAATGATACTGTAGCTACTTTGGTGCTGTGGGTCCCACTTTGGTCCATGTAGCCCATGGAACAGCAAAGTGTGTTAATAAAAAAAAAAAAAGATCTGATTCAGGTGCTGTGTTACATAGTCATAATAATACAGCCACTTGGAGAGACACGCATGCTTTTGGATTTGTATTGTATCTTCTCTGCGGAGAGCTCATTAAATATGAAATATGTAATTGCGTAGATTAGGAAACAGAGAAAACGACAGAAAACAGCAAAGGCAGATGCTCAGTCCCATCCCCAAGAGGCCAGCCGGCATTCTGTGGAGTGTGATCGGCTAGACTGAGTTCTGAGATGCTCTGTCTTCCCTTCCAGGGCCATGGCAACACTGATGTATTTTCAGGGCAAAAGGAAGGTCAGAGAATGGAAGCCTCGGCTGTCTGGGTCATCTTTAGAGCCGCAAAGCTGGGCTGTCCAGGGCATTTGCATAGACAGCGCCCCCTGGGGTTCCTGTTCCAGGCCAATGAACTCAAAAGTGATACTTGTCTTATGTAGGAACATTAGCATTGCGTCCCTTCTAGGAGTGCTTCCTACAAAGTACTTGGCACAAGGGGACAATGAGATATAGACAAGAACAGGAATTGTAATAATTACTTCAAAATAAATATACAGGCAAGGTATTAAGCCATAAAATAGCATCTGTGGTATACCGTTTTTTGTAAAATTAAATACTCAAACATATGCATACACACCCAGAGGCTTAGAAAGATATATATATATATATATATATATGTATGTATGTAATTGTTAACAGAGGATACCTCTAGAGAAATGTTACAGCATTGCTTTGTGCTACATTTGCATTAATATGATGGGGAAAAATATAAAGGCCTATTTAACTGCATTGGTCAAATCCGATTTGTTAAGTTAGGTGCTCATATGAGTATATAATACTTATTTTATTACACATGTCATGCTCTATGTATTAACTGATTATAAAAAAATTAAAATCCAAATTCATCGTGGACTCACGGTAGCAATGCAAATAATGCTATGTTTTAATAGGGTAAATTTTAACTCCAGTAATATCACTAACTTATTATTCGACTGAGTATTTCACAAACTATAGAAAGGTTGTATTTGTCAAATGATTGTGCTACTCTAGAAAAACTTGAAGTTTCACTCTAGAATCAGCAGTTCCAAATGCTTGACCTAACATATTCAAATAACAGGAATTATCTCGTAGTATAGGTATTACGTAAAAACAAGGAAAATGATCCTGGATAAATCTTGTTCCTCTTTCAGTTGGTAACACAGTCACAGAAATCTAAAATATGTACAGCACAAGTTTTGAATGCACTTTTTAAATTATATTCATGTTATTGTTATTTCACCAAAACTAAGAATTTAGGCAGTGCAGTCAAGCAAATCCTATTTACAGATAAATACACAGAAACGATGTTTTTCTTTTATTTCTTTTTAGTAAATAAAGGAAATAAAAGCATAGGCTGTGACAAGAAATGTCGTAAGGAACTTGCCCATTGTGTGAGACCATTTCCCGTTTAACATACCAAATGTATATTTTGATCAAACACTGCCGAAAGTGGCTTTTTAAAGAGGGAAAAGAATAGAACTAATCTCATCCCCATTCCTAATGCCTGATTTGACAAAATTATTAGCTAGTTTCATGCACTGTATGCATTTGATTGCTTTTGAGTGCTGAAGTCTTGAACTTTCCATCATTTTTGTTTTTTGTTTCATGTTATATACTTCTCCCTAGGGATCTGCTGTGTGCAACAGCCTTCCATAGCTGCTTTCCTTTTAGGCCTCAACTCTGTTAGCTACGTGTTTTTGATACAGCTATAGGTCCATGCAAAATTCAAAGAATACAATCTATGATGCCTTGACGTAATTAACCCCCATACTTATTCCATCCATGATTTGTTTCATGGTGCATTTTTATCTCTGTGACATGCGAAATGTGGACACATCGTTACTCACACATCAATGCTGGTCCTAAACTCTGCTCCACTGCGGGGAGCTTTGGAGGGAGGCCCTGAAGACTTGGCCAATATATATAGAAAAAATATGTATACACACACACACACACACACACACATACACATATAAATTGATATGTTGAAGTCATTTCCTAGAGAGAGAGACATACATCCAATAGACAGTAAAGAGAGTTTCCAGTATTGATTTAAGTATGTACGTGTGGGGTTGTCTTTTCATTTCCATGAATTTGTTAAGTGAAAGACAAATATTAATACTTCTCTCGTCAGACATTACAATGTTAAATTCTTCCTTATTCCTTTGAAGATCTGAGTTGGGTTGTTTCCTCCTCCAGATTACAACCTGCCATTAGCGACTCTACAAACCAAAACACACAATTCAGAGGCAATGTACTTTGCCTGAGAAAAGTGTTCTAGTTCCTTGACGCCAGTAGTAAACCAAATAAAGACATTCGGTCATTTTCAAGTAAATGACTACAAGAAATAATCACAGGAGGCAATCTACTATTGTTGGGGATGCATTTCAGACAGAAGATAAAAACGGAATGAACTGGAAATAGCTCAATTCATTTACACTGAGTCCTCTGGGACAGAAATGGACCCATTTGCAACCATGCACAGCAGTAGCGGAGATGCTGATGGGAAAATGCACACAGATGCCAAATGGGTGCATTAACCCCCCTCGGCACAGTTAATGGAGACATGCCCTTAGGGATCCTTAGAAGACCCATCTGTTCAGTCAAGCATTTGTTTAATTGTGTCAAATGCCTGGCAAACGCAGTGTCAGTTAATAGATAATAGATATGTAAATGCTGTTTGTGTTCTTGTGCGTATGCCCAGGGGCTTTACAATAAACACATCACATTTTTAAAAATAATTTCCTGTTGGGGATAAAATGATAGTCTTGCTGCCAGGAGCAGTCCTTCCCATGAGAGTCCAAACTCGTCTAGTATTTAGTAGTTTATAATATTATAACATTGTCGTTTAGGGATTATGGCATCATTTTCTGAGAATCTTGATTACCATACCGGTTATGTATCTGTTTTTTTGAAGAGAGATGTTTCCTCGTGCCCCCTCATTTCAAGCAGTCCCCAAACCTGCACTAAATGACATCATGCAGTGAGAAGAGCACGGCCTCTGGAGTTAGCTTGACCTGGGTACCCACCCCTCAAAAACTTACTTGGTCTATTTGGGCCTCAGTTCTCTCTTATGAAACTGGAAGATCATTAATTTGGTCCTATAGGGTTGTGGAGAATCTGAGAAATGGACACACCAAACACCTAAGAGACCTTCAGAAAACATGCATTCCCTTCACATACTCCATCACTTCGCAAGATTTTTGGGTATGTGTTCAGAGGAATTCGACTGCCTCTTGTTTTAAGCTGTGGGTGACAAGTACTGACAAGTATTAAGCATTAAGTTCTTAATATCCCCCTTCCCCTCTACGATGCAAAACTGTTATCAATGACACTTTTGACAACCCTGAGGGAAAAGAATGCCAACATGTCTTGGTAAAAGTTAGATTGACAGTTCAGAAACACAGTCATCCTCTCTAGGCTTTATGACAGGAAATCCTTACAGCATCTTTTCCACCTTTAAAAGAGGCTTTCCAGATCTCTTTCTCTTGTACTTTCAACATCAATGGAAAAATATTCAGCCCATGGAGAGCATAAAATACTTAGGTGGGTCTGACTACCTCTCCAGGTGTTTTGAAATAATAAATCATTTTTGATACTGACATCTCATCTACTAGAGATAATTTTTCTGCCACTTTTTATTTCCTTCACACTGACCACATTACTTCTGTTCTCCTTCGAAGAGCCCACATATTGCTTAAGAAGTGCAAACTTTCATGTAGACCAATATGCCACCCGAGGAGAAAAAGGAGATCCCAATTTCTGCCCTGTTTTGGTTCAGTCATATTAGATTATATATGCCAGAGGGAAATGGCACAGGCTATACTGGTAGGAGAATTAGATACCAAGGGCCCATAAGCAGGGACTCACCCTGTGGCAGGAGAAGTCCAGACATGCTCCATGCCAGTAAGAGGGGCGTGTTCAGGAAGCTACTCCTTGCTGAGGTAACTATCTCTCTGGCCTTAAGCTACCTGTCATTCCAGATCTGCTGCGTAAACAGCAGGTGTGTTTGTGAGGGTAAACAACTCTGGTATTTAGAGTCTACACAGCATAGCTTGGTGGAGGTTAATCTAAGGTTAACCCCAGAGAGGAGGACCATTGTTTTTTTCCCTTCTGCACCATGAAAAGCCACTGCTAAACCAGGAATGTCATCACCACAGGCGTGGGGAGAGCTGACATGACACAGGCTGACTGTTCTGTCTTTAAAAGAAATCATCGGTTTCAGGGCACTGGCAGTGATAACACAGAGATTGGCAGCTGAGCAGAGAGTGCTTCCAAGATGGAAGCCCGCCAGTCATGGGTGATGACGCCAAGTCTGCACAGGGCTAGCACTTGCCGTAACCCCCAAAGGCAACCTTGCCTGTGGGTGGGGGTGAGGGTGGGAGGACGTGCCTAAGTCAGAGACCCTGCAGTTGAGGCAGGAGGCCAGCTGTTTGGTGCTAGTAACGAAATGTGAAAATCTGAGTCTACTGTATGGGTCAAAATGTGCCTGTTCCCGATTTAGAAGCAGCATCTGTAGCATTTTCACTTAACCCGGGTCTCTGGCATCTGGTATTCATTCTGGGTCTCCTTCTCTCAGATGGGCTCTTGCTACAGTGCTGAGAAAAACTGACCCACACTGACTCTGTCAGGCCTTTGGAGAATAAGATTGTCCCGGGAAGACTAGCCTTGAGAATAAGAGAACGGTAATATTCCAGTTCTAAAATGGGGCTTGGGGGTCGGACTGACTTTACTATTCTAAAAGATTATTGAACACACATCCATCTATGTGTGTGTGTAATTTTTTATTTATTTAAAAAAGGTTATTAAAGTGGTGAAATGAAGATAAACAATAAGGTAATAGAGATCTTTCAGCTAAACTCAGTCTACCTCTCGTTTATTCTACGTGGAATAATACTGTAACTTTGTAGGTAATTCTAAACTCCAACCACGTGTATTAATTACCTCATTTGTCATTTTTTAAAGGAAAATGCGAGATTCTTTGACGCTGCTTGTTTTTTCCATGGTGGGCTGAAAGTGCCAGTTGTTATTGAACATTTTATAAACAGACAAAAAAGATCATTGAATCAAGATTAAATCACGTCTCCAGTTCCGAATAAGTCTGGGGAGTAGCTGCCTTAGTTACCTATTACTCCATAAAACCAAACAAAAGGGTTGTGCTGGAAATCTGGGGGCCCTTGTACTGGGGACATCTGGGATTACAGCTAACAATTTAACTGGGTCTTCAGGGTCCAAGATGGACCCATTCTGTTTGGGCCACAGGTGGGGCTGTTTTGACAACATTCTTTCGATGTTTTGAATGCTTTTGTACCAGCTGACAGCACCCTGTGTGTCTTTCCTAAGTATTAACACAAGATTTTACAAGCATACCTTTATTTCCTTTATAGTCCTCTGGTCTTATATTGCTTTGATGCTGCTTTTCTGACTGGGGAGACTAGGGATGAAATGATTGGCTTTTCCAACACAAAAAAAAATCTTGGTTATTACTTCATCAGCTCTGCCTGAAATGTACAATTCCATTTTTAAATCATCTCTTACTTCATATATCTGATCATATGATACTAAATGGAGCAACTGGCATGTCAACATTCTCCCTGAAAGCCTCCTGAGATCTAACAGTTCATCCTGGCTTCTGTCTTCCAAATTACCACAAGCGACATCTTGGTCAATTTCTTTTTTTTCTTTCTTTCTTTTTTCCTTTCTTTCTTTTTTTTGCCAGCCACTAAATAACGAAGTGCATTTTCTTTAGCCTCTAATGATTTTGTCAGAGCTCTTCTAGTCTCCAATAGCAGCCTCTTTGCCACCCTTCCAGATTCTTCCCATTTCATTGCCAGGTGCCTCAAACAATGTCACATGTCCACTCCATCCTTCTGTTGCTTGATTCTGGGGTCCCAGGAGACAGCTCCTCAGAGGTCAACCCACTGTACCAGCTGCTTTAACATTATGATCTGATATGTGTGAGACAGAGTTTTGGAGTCTCCTCATCCTCCAGATTGTCTGTTTCTCCCTCTAATATTCTTTATTCTTTGTGGACTAAGTGGTCACTCTGATTGAGGACAATATTACTTTTCATCACATCTGTTTCCTAAAATAATTGTAGTTATTATTATTATTATTATAATTTCATAGGGAAGTCCATGTAGTAGTTCTGTTGGTTCTCTTGGTCTGCACTGGAGATTTTTCCTTTATTCATGGCTGGAGATAATGGATGTAACACGGGTCGTGGGGTTTAGAGCCCCTTCTCACCATTCGCATTGTACTGAGCTATGTGTCACCATGGAAACATCAGGCCATCTCATGCTCACCATAGCAACCACAGGTAAACTTTTCCCCCTCCTGATGTAGACTTTGATGTCCGGTCCCTCGGTTTGCTTCCGGCCTCCGCTGTTGGATACGAAGACAGAGGCCCTGGTCACTGATTGCAGTAACACAAAGACAGTGGCAGGGCCAAACACATTTTTGCTGCTAAAAAGACTTTACTGGTGAAAAATCAATGGAAACAAAAATAATAGTAAATGTGTCTGGTCCCTGTTGTATTCAACATGCAACACCGATACTCAGTGTTCAGTGGGACTAAATGTAGGTTCTAAGAGAGGACCCTGGCTCTTGAGTAGCATAGATTCAGAGCTGTGTGATTGGAGAAGATCTACTTTCTTCTTTAGCTTCATCAGCAGGCTGAAGTTCAAGCCTGGACACTGCAGCTCTCCAACGAGCAGAACTTGGTATCTGACTCAGTCCTACCACTTCGGCATTCATGGTGAAAGGAGAACCAGCTGGAATGTAGTCTGTAGGCTGCAGCTTTTATAACGTGGTAGAAAGGTGACCTGATTTCTCACCTCATTTAACTACCATTTATAGCATTTTACTATTGCCAATTTCCATAGACTCTTAGAGGAAGCCTAGAATGGTAGGGAATCAGTTTTGGGCAAGTGAAAGTCCTACTTTCATTTTTATACAGTGAAATTGGAATTTTTTTTTTCAATGTAAGAAGAAACTTAGAAGCATAAGATATAACTGGAGGAACTTTAGCAATCATCTAGTCCAGTATTCTCATGACAGAGTGAAAATGGAATTTTCAGCAGAGATGAAGATACAAATTTCATCAAATTCTGTGTGTCAATTCAGGTCCTCTGGGAAGAAGATGTCAAGATGGGATTAGACACGCAAGAGTTCTTATGGGAAAATGCCTGCCAAGGATACAGGGAAAGAAGCAGGAAGAGGCAGGGCAAACATTCAGACCGTGATGCAGGTCTAATTATTCTGGAGGGGGCAAGAGAAAGAGGATTGGATAGGAGGAGCTCCATGCATTTCTAAGTAATTTTCAGCAGGCATGGTGGGGTGTGCTCAAGCATCTATTGGCCTTATAAGGTGATTTAGCAAATACAAATATAGAACATATAGTTAATTTAAATTCCAGGTCCACAGCAAATATTCTTTAGTGTAAGTATTCCCCAAATATTACATGCATACCTATACTAAAAAAAATCACTAATTGTTGATCTGAAATTCAAATTTAATTGGGTGTCCTGTATTTTATCCAGCCACCTTAATTATAAGACAATGCTAATTATGGGCATTCCCTGTCAGACAGGAATGGACTGGCACTGTGCTTAGTCATTGTTAGGAACAAGCAAGAAAGTAGTACCTTGTTACAAACATTGCACGTGAAGGAAAGAGGCAGCAGCTGGGGCTGTCAGCTGTGCTCCTCACAGTAGATTATCTTGAAGGAGATGTGAGCAGCATAATTGCACGGCTGCCACCAACTCACGAGACAATGTGCAAATCCTTGGAGCGCTTAAGATGCATTCCCTAGGGACTGGCCACACCTGGTGGGCTGCCGCGTGACTCTTGCATGAAACACCGAGAGGGCAAGGATGCCTGACTGGCTGCTGGTGGATGAGTCAAAAAGGACCTGACTGCTTTGTATGTCCTTCCTTTCCAGATTGTCCTGGCAAAGATTGCATGTGCATTTTCTGAGACAAGGATGGGCCAGAAAGAAAATGATGCCAGTGTAGGATAATCTTAAATGCTGTTGGTCAAAGAAGATAGACTAGACCTATAATAGAGACTAGTGAGATCATCAATGAATAGGGACTAGGAAAGGATTCAACCGCCCAGAGAGGCAGCCCTGAATCAGGGAAGCACTGGTGAGAGGTCTCAGTAATGGGGTAACCTCCAAAACAAATAAAACCTCTCTGTAAGTCACATTTTGCTTTGGCAACAAATAGTCCCCAAATCTCAATGGCTTTTAACAACAGAACATCTTTCTCAGTCTTGATACAGGATGGCTGTACTTTAATGGCAGCTTGGATGGACTGTGAGAGCTCAGAAGGTCTTCTAGCCATGTGTCTTATCATTCCAGAATCTAAATTGGAAAAGAAGCAATGTGGATAGTGCACTGTTCTCCTGGCAGGCCACAAAATCTCAAGGGGGTGAGCTGAAAACCATGTGCTCTGTAAAGCCTCCACTCAGAACTGCTGACCCTGTCACACTGCTCCTTTCCAGTGTTCAGAGCAAGCTGTGTGGCCAAGCCCAGTGTCACGGGGATGAAGGACCTGTTGGGAAGTGCTATGAAGTCATGGAGCAAAGTGCTCAGATGAATAATCCTATTCCAAAATGTCTATTTTGGACTTGTTATGGGTTGAAAATATGTCCCCCCAAAATGGTATGTTAGAATCCTAACCCCAGTATCTCAGAAAGCACTCTTAATGACAGCATCTTTACTGAAGCTATCAAGTTATAATGAGGTCATCAGTGAGTGCCCAAATCCGATAGAACTGGTGTCCTTATAGAGAAGATTGGGACACAGGGACACACATACCAGGAGAATACCACGAGAAGATGAAACTTTTCTCGGGCAGAGACAGGGTGACGCTTCTACAAGTCTAGAAGCGCCAACGATTGCCAGCAAACCACCGGAAACGTGGAGAGAGGCAAGGGACAGTGTCCCTCATGGCCCTCAGAAGGAACCAGCCCAGCCAACACCTTGACTTCAGACATTTGTGTTGTCTGTAGTACATTGTTCCAGCAGTCCTAGCAAATGAATGAAAATCTAATTGATCACAAATCACCATGAGAAATCGTTTGAAACATCTGAGAGACCACCCAAGCCAGATCATCTCTACGGATCATGACAAAGAGCTTTCTTGTTCCCTTCCCTTTCCTGGTCCTCCTCCTAACCTCCAGTAAGAATAGAACTCCTTGTTTAAACTGAGGCTGGAAGAAGTCTCTAATTGACATCAGATTCAGAGTTTTGGTTATTACCTAAGAATAGACAATTGCTTCCTGAATTGAAATGGTGTGTTGTGATTACAAGTGACCAGAAGTCTTTGTAATATCTAATAATAGAGACGTCAGGGGCTCTGCCAAAGTTTTTATGCAGGGCCAAAAAAAAAAAAAAAAAATCTTAGGCCTTCAAGCAAATTTAAAGAGACAATAAAAACCCCAAAGTCGCTATAATTATATTCAAGAGTTGTGCATGTTTGAAGAAACACTTATTTTACAAATGAAGGAACTTGGGTTTAGAGAATGTAAATGAATTGCTTAAGGTCAAACAAGTAATTAGAAGCAGAGGTGGGATAAAATCTAGCACAGTCCCCTTCCATGTTTAATTTCCACTAACCTCTGCTGACTTACCTTGTAGAATTATTTTTAACCTATCAGAAGTGCCTTCTTTTCATGTAGTTACATTGGAAAACAGTTTGACAGGTCCTCAAAATGTTAAATGTAGAGTGACCATATGATCCAGCAATACCACAAGTAATTTTATACCCAAGAGAAAGAAAACACGCATTCCACAAAATCTTGTACACACCTCTTCATAGACGTGTTATTCATAATAGACGAAAAAGTGGAAGGAAACCAAATGTTCATCCAGTGATGGATAAACAAAATGTGATGTGCCATACAATGGAATATTCTTCAGCGTTGAAAAGGAACGAGATGCTCATACCTGCTACAACATTGATGAACCTTGAAAACATTATGCTAAGTGAAAAAGCAGGTCTCTAAAGACCACACAATATCTGAGTTCATTTGTATGAAATGTCAAGAATAGGCAAATCTGTAGATATGGAAGTAAATTAGGGACTGCCTACTTGCGGGGGAAACCTGGGTAATAGGGAATGACTGCTAATGTATACAAAAGTTTCCTTTTGTGTTAATTAATTAGTGATAGTATTAATAGCACAGCTCTGTGAATACACCATTGAATTGTACAATTTAAATGAACAAATTTTATGATCTATGGACTATATGTCAATATAGATGTTTAAAAAATAAATGTGTATTTCCCAAAGTAAAATCCATCTACATTTTAGTATTTTATTTTTATTAAGCAAAAAGGAAACATTCAGATTTTTCACTAACCTCTTCACAATTTGTTCTCTTTTTAGTCTGCAACTGAGGCAAAACTTTACAACGTACTCAGCGAAAAGTGTGACATCTGGTTCAAATAAAGATCTACCATACTCTAAACACAAAAAGGGCAGCATGTCACTTTATCTAGAAGAAATCACATTGAGCTTTTCACACTAAAAGCCAGTATTTTCACGGCTCTAACAGATGTTAGTGAACCTGAATTTCTATCTTGCCCTCTTTACCAACTCAGCAGCTCATTTATTCATGTCTCGTCAATTAGTCCTGAACAGACTTCCTCTCAGCAGATATCGTTCATGAATTAAGACTTAAAATGTAGATGACCTTTCGATCCCCCAAAGTGCGGAATTGTACTTGTCTGTCCTTCCAAACGCTGTCAGAATCACATAAGGATAGTACAGAATCTTAAAAAGTATAACTTTCACCATATCATGTCCATTTCTTTACCAAGTTATAAAACTTAACTCTATAATAATTTGATGTCTCTGTAGGTAAGAAAATGATACGGACCTCAATCATGGTGTAAATATTTTGCAATATTAGGCACCACAAATTTCAATCATTGGTGATAATTTAACTCCAGAGTGAGACCTCAGCCACCTTTCCTTTCCTTTTAGTGTGTCTGTCATAAGAATAATTAAGGATGAGGTCACCCAAGAGAAGTCTTGAAATGATTTTGGAGGAAATCTTAGAGACAACAGTGCATAAAGTACATGGAAGGCCGTCAGAAACGTGGACTTGGAAGATATTCTAAAATCAATACAGATAATGTAAATAATATTACTGATGAAAAATCCCTCACATTGTTATTGGGAAGACATTTTGCCTGCAGTCTGTTTGACCTTGATGTTCCTTGAATCAAAAAGCATTGATGGCCTTTATGTGGGGAAACTCTGGCTTCTCTTGGCTCTGGAACTTTATACCACCTTTTTCTAAGATTACGTTACCCTGTGCATTTCTTTGATTACATTCACGTTTTTCTTCCATTTTCTCTCCCAAAACAATTGTAATTAGACCTATGACAATTAGAGCTTCCTAATCTTGGAATCTTTGTTTAAGAGAGTCTGTCTCTCTATTTCTTTCTCTCTCTCTCTTTCTCTCCTTCTCCTTCCCTCCCTCCCCCTCTCCCTTTTTCTCTCTTTCCCTCTTCCTCTTTCTCTCCTTCCTCCCTTCTCTCCTTCCCTTCATGATCTCTCTCTAAGCAAGAAGTTCTAAAAGCCTAAAAATAGTAAAACAATCAGTGTAAAAAGACCAAAACCACAATGGAAATAAGAGAATATATGAATTTGAAGCATGGGATAATAGTGGAAACTACAAAAATATTAAAAATAATTTATTGGTATCTTTTGGGAAGGACATAGCAAATGGAGGTATTATTTGGAGGTTGCAGCCTGACCTTCTACCTCAGAGAGATCTGGGGCTAAATTCTAGTCCTGTCACTCATTAAATATTTTACCCTGGAAAACTTACGTGATCTTCTTCAAGCTTCAAGTTCTATATGTAAAATTTGGGTAAATGGTTATTAGGAGTGTTTGTGTGTGTGTGTGTTTGTGTGTGTGTTGTAATGGTTTGAGGACACAAGTGATATCATTTCTGTTCCCAGAACTCTTCAATAGCATTCACAGCTGAGAGTAAATGGTCTTAGGAATGCGTCTTATGTCTAGTGAATTATCAGCTTTGAACACAACCCCTCTCCCACAAGATTTGTTGAGATGTATCATTTGAGCAGAACTCACACAACCACATTCACCCCCTACACACGCACACACACACACACACACACACACACACACATATCTCCTCACACACTCTAAATTAAGGTCTTACGATCATTTCTGGTATTAAAATTCCTGGGTCCGTATATATGGACATGCAGGGGTCTTGAGCAGCTAAAACTGAGGATCAGACAGCAAAGAGAGGTTGGAGCAGAAAGAGAGTATGAGGTTGATACTTGGTATTCCCACTGACAGACATGGCGACATGAGTGAGGTTCCACTGGAGTACAGTGGACGCCACAGGAAGTGCCTGAGAGTATCGTCAGCGTGTGCTACAGAGAACCATCGCCTGCACCCCTGCTTCTTAAAGGGGTGCTCTTTTCTCTTTCTATCTGTGCAGGTCTGCTTTGGGGCTCTCCAGGACCGGCTTCAAGATTGCTTCACACAAGTGTTGCCCAGCTTTTATCATTTTACTCCTGTGTATTTTCTCTTTTGTTTTGTCCAGGAAAATGGCGCTTTTACTCTTAGCATGCCTTCTAGCTGAAGATAGTTGACATATGTGAGAACTAGCGATTTCTGAGGTTTGTTTTCTATCCTGTTCCTTAGCAAAATTATTATATTGTTGTAGTAGTCTTTGGTGAGGTTTTTTTCGTATAAGTTTCCTATTGATGCTGCAATAAACGACCGTAAACTTATTAGCTTCAAATAACACAAATCTATTCTCTAACAGTGCTTTTTATTTCCTTTTTCAATCACTGCTAATTTTACTACCTTAAAAAGCAACACCACTAAAAACATCTTGATGAGGTAGGTTTTGCTGATATGGCCTCCCTGAATATTCTGGATGTTTCTTTGAGTTACAGAACACAGTTCTAATGATTTTCAGAACTATGCTTCAGGCCCCCTGAGGTGAGGACTGTTTCTGTCTTACCCATTGCCGCTGCATTCATTCCCTGCAACAATCACACTGCCATACACGTTTTATGAATGAATAGATAACTCCTGAGTATCAATAGTGCTGAAAACCTGAGTTTTAACCCCAGTATTACGATTTCAAATTAGTAATAGGATCAATCATAATAAAAAGGAAAAAATAAAGAAACAATATTCTTTAAACATAAATCTAAAGTAAGTCATATAGAACACTACTATTTACAAAAATAAGTTTCAAATTCTCGTTCCCCAGGTGAATTGTAAAACTTCACCAGCAGCTATGTGTGAACACACCCCGTTCCCCTGGTTACATCTATTACATTATGATAGTCTGCTCGGCCCCTTCTTAATTACACTTGGACATGTGGCCACAGGGCAATAACCTCTGCACGGTAGTCTCTCCAATAACTGAAATCTTACACACTGTTCTTCAACACAGCCTTCACAACTTCTTATGTGGTCCAGTTTAAACAAATGATGACTCCTCAACAGAGAAATGTACTTGGATATGTTACACCTCAGAGAGAGGCGTAGGCGAGGACCTTGCTTTGAGTTGATCACCAAGCCAACACAGGTAATTTCCGTAAAAACAGATTGCTACATGTTTTAGCTTGTGTGAGTGACCCGGTTTTCCTAAAGGTTTCTGTTGGGGCAGCTGGGAGTTGGACAACCTCCTTCATTTCAATCATGAGGGTCATGGTAACCATTCTTCTCCTCACAGGACCTTGGCAAATGCTTTGTGTGTACATACCAAGTCTCATTTCAGCCCACAGCTGTTTATTATAAAGGAAATGCTTTCGATGTCCTTTATTCCATCACACTTAGAACTATTTGGCAACTAACAAGGCTGTTTGCCCTAGTCTTCAGAGTAATTTCTTTCTTCATTTTGAGTTGCTTCTCAGCTATTTTGTGCATTGATTCAATCGCTTCATTATGTTCCTTCAGTGGAAAAGAAGAAACTTCAGTTACCTATAATAAAATTGCTTTACTTGACCTGTCCTATGAGTCATAGGTCACATAGCTCCTAAAATAGACTAAAGCACCCCACGCTGGCCCTTCCCTGTGAACCCTTCATCAACATGGGAGCCTGCCTCTTTTTGAAGGAGGGTTGCGGACAGTGCTGCCAGAACAAATACTTCTATTTGAAATCTTGAACTCTTATCCTCTGGGATATATTCACATTTTTACAGTCATCCTTATTGACAGGAACATTTTAGAAACGTGCCTGGGCCTAAAAATATGAGTATCGTCCAGGAATCCTCTGTCCTCTGCCTCTCATCCCCTCATACATACACATTCCATCTTTGCTCATGTTCATATTTGTGCTGGACTGAGGTTTATTCTCTGACTCAACTTATGAGGTTGGGTTCCCAACCTAGAGTTAAAGAGAGAAGACATGTCTCCAGATACTGCAGGTGGGATATGGAAAAATGTTTTCTACTTAAACAAGCATCTAACTGGTTGTCAGGTTTTACGGTCCTAAGACTGTGTTTGTCTAGCTACATTATCAGCTCTCAGGGACTGACCAGAAATCTTAACTATGGGTTGTAATATTTTTCCCCTGGGAAAAGTTGTTCCAAGTTTCTAACAACTCCCACACAAGTATGTTTGGAACTTTAGTGCTTAATCATTGAGAACATGTTGTATTTAGATCTCTACTTATTTGGTAAAATATAAACGAATAAATAGTTTAAATGAAGATGTCTAAAAACTCCTTTATACATTTTTATATTTGAGTAAAAAATTAAGGAAAAATATTGCATATGTATAGAAGATATCATGAAGAGTTGTGTGTGTGGGGGTGGGGTGGGAGGGCAGGTCTTTAAAAGAAAATAAACCCGGATTCCTACTTTATGACCTATAGTCTGCGTGTCATGAAGAGGGATTTTTATTATCTTTCACCTTCAGTTTTCTCTTCCTTACAGTAGGAATAAATATTATCTGATACAATTGTTGTGAAAATTAAATAAGATTATATATGAAACATATTGAGCTGATGTTAGTCTCAGGGTGGTCCTGATAAGATAGCGACCTTGATTCTTGCCATTGTTCCAGTGAGTACCATGGAGAGGATTTGCAGCATAGTCAAATACCCGCAAACTAAGCTAATGGCCACCAGCAATAGCAGTTACAACTATATTCCAATAAAAAAGGGGAAAAAATGGACATGAATAACCTCTTGGAGATCTGTTTGGTTTTCTAAAAATGTTTTCACCCCTGCATTTCAAAGCCCACTTCCTGCTTTCTATTTATTCTGAGGGAGTCAAAAATATGCTTTGGGCTTTTGAATCAAGTTCCTGATAGGACTCCCAATGGCCATTGTGAATGACAGCCTACCCGCCTCCAGGCTCCCTCCCCTGGGCACCCCTTAGATAAGACCCCTGTGAAGTATGCAGAGACACTGCTGTTTGGGGTTTGAATTGACCAATCTGGCCTTAGCCCAGAAACCTGAAATCATTCCACCCAGGTGCCCGGCTGACTTCCTGCCAGAGTATGCAATTCGAATCTTACAACAACCCCACATAGAAGTTATTGTTATTCACGTTTTATAGGTAAGTCAAAAGAGAACCAGGAGAGGTCAAGCACCTCACCCCAGACTATGGGGGATCATAAAAGGTGCCATTCGATTTGAACTTAAATTGGTCTGACTGCAAAGCCTATTGGTTACATCAGCATGCGATTATAAGAAGGGGTGGAAGGGCACTTTATTTCCCCTGTAGGACATATTGTGTTATATGACTAGCATTTGGAAATACATATTTGATTTGACAGTATTTATAAATCATGTGTTTCCCTCTCAGAATACCTTGCAGTGCAGAAATGCTTCCATATGCTAGAAGTTGGTTGGGTTCTTTTGATGAGGGGCATTCTGCAGCTCGCTTGCTTATACCCACAGTACAGCATGGAAACATTTAGAAATGGTATTCCCACAGAATTAATGGAGAATGACTTTCCATCCTGCAGACCTCACAGGACTGTGAAAGTTATGTGCGCCATGTCGTCCTGTTGCAAAATATTGAATTCCTAGGACTTCTTTCATTATTAAGTGTGGTAACAGCAATTTGCAAATTAAGTAATATTTAAACTGCTCAAGTCAGATACATTTAAATGCTAAACTTTGAATCCATGAACTATTGGCTTTTCTTGTGCTTGTAACTCAACTCTCCCAGTTGATAGGTATGAGACCTTGGAACATTGTAACTAAAATTCATTGGAATGAATGTTTTCATGTCATACATAGGACATATCAGTATACAGGTCAAAGGTTGTTTTGAAAATCCAGTGAAATCCTCTAGGTTAACTACGTAACACAGTGATTGCTTTTTTCCAGCAAATGGTAATTATGATTAACAGTGGAAGTATGATTCCATGGACTGCATTTAACATAAATACTATGACCTGGCAGTCAGGAGACTGAGTTTTACATCAATCATAGTTCTGCCTGCCCCTTTGCAATATTAGACTAGTTAAGCCACTTTAATTGGAACTCAAATTCCTCATGTGTAACTAAGGCAAAGTAAAGTAGTTTGCCAAGACGTTCTCTAAGGTCATAAGGCCAGTTAAAGGCAGTTTACAGGTTCTTTCTAATCTGAAGAATTTAGATGTTTTACACTTTTCTCAACTCTTTGAATCTTCAGTACAAGGAAAAACAATTATGTTCCATTTTTTTCTCACTTCTGTTAAGTGGCTGAGGCTTCCAATATCCATTCACTCTCAGATGCATTGTCAGAAGGTCAGGTATACAGCCTAAAATCTCTAAATCAAAAGACGAAATAAGCAAAAAAGACCCTGATTCCTCTTTTGGAAATATAAATGCCTTCTGTACAAAGAAATCTATCTTCTTCTTACAAGATACTTGTATGTATTGTTCAGATTATAATTAGTTAATGCAATGGACAGTTTTCCATGAAAATTTGCTCTGATAATTTATAAGTGGTTTGGAAAAATTTGAGATATGAGCATCTTCTAAAAAATATATCGTGCAATTCTCGACTTTGTAATCTACTCATATTTTCAAGACACATTTAATAAGAGATAAACAGTCCACCAAAAGCTTCTACCCTTTCCACCTTTTTCACAGTTGTGTTTTTGTAGAATTTTGCAGAACCATCTGGAGTCACAGGAGATTAGCTTACCAACATATTTCGATAAAAAGATGTTACTGATAATCATGATAATGTGACTCTCATTTGAATTTTGCAAAATAAACAGCATACAGTATTTTCCATTATGAACACGTATTGAATGCCTATTCTTACAAGGCATTTAGCTAGATTCTGTGATAAATCCAAAATTATAGGGCACTGTTTTTTGTTCTGAACACTATAATCCAGTGACAGTACATAAATATTTAGAGATAACTAAAACAAAATATCTGGGATCACTGCTAATATAGATACAAAATTCAGAATCAACAGGTGTACGAGATACAGAGAATAAATTTCTTTTGACTGTTAGGTAAAATTTTTTGGTAAGGATAGATTCTAGAAATATATATTAGATTTCTTTTTAAGCAGATAGAATGTAGAAATTTTTACATTATGTGAAAGTTTGATAAATTAACTTCCTCAGATTTAGTTGTTTACTTTTATGTCCCTTTTGCCCTCTGTATTCTACTTCTATAAAGGTATTGTTACGGGATTTTATTTCTGTAATGTTTAAATCATTTCCCTTAAAGTCATGGACAAAATAAGGACGTTGATTGTCATTTGCTGTCAGAAATATTGCTCAATGTAATCAGAGAATTCTTAGAAGTAAAAGAACAAATCTGCAATTGTTTGTATGGAATAGGCTTGTCTCCCAAGAAAATGAAGAGAAACAGGAAAAAAAAAATCAATTTATAGAAGAAAACTCACTGAATTAGAAAAGAAATCTGAATATACTGAAAATTTTCTTATTCGAGCAAATAATAATTAACTGAAAAATATAATGGGAAAGCTCATCCATAAAATATAATGAAATCTTATATGTAGGTATAATCTTAGTAAGAAATATGTACCCCCTCCCGCCCCCCAACTACATTTGAATCCATTGTGTTAGAATAGTTTTGGTGACTGTCTGAAGACAACAAAATAGAACAAAGACAAGTGGCTACACTGATGTGAGGGGCATGATGGGAAATCACAGCTAAACCAGATGTCACCAAAGCCTGTGCCATCTTTGCAAGACGATCACAACACATTGTTGGGAAATGAAGGAGGAGCTGTTTCAGTGGCTTAAATCCCCTCCTACCTTGATCCCAAGATGTTTATTATCCTGAATTGAAAATAAACAACAACCCTAAGTGACCAGAGTTAAAATGTTTAGACTGCTTTTGTGAATTCTAGCCCTGGAGGCTTTCCAGGGAGCTTTGAAACAAGGAACTAGCAGATGAGAAGTCTTGGTTTAAGAGAAATACAGCCTGGAATTGTGGGATGGAGACATCACGCACAGTAGTGGGTGATGTGGAATCATGCCTTCATACCACCTAAACGGGGGGTGACAACTTTCGAGACAAATACTGAATAACTGCCACAATTGTAGATATGTAGAGGGGTGAGACTGAAGCAGAGAAAGGCTCAGAATAGTGTCACTTAAGTAGCTCTTCCTGGAAAGAAAAAGTAAATGGGTTTGTGTGTTTAGGAATAAGGGAAGAACAGGTACATCTTGTGAGGAAAGAAAAAAACATTAATGATAACACATTGATTTAATTTTGGTCAGCTTTGTTTTAATGTGTGCAGGAGCCAAGTGCTATTTATATATTAGCTTGTCTCTTGATAGAGGTTTGTTTAGTTAGGATGAGGTTTGGGTGTTATCCAACAGAAAGCCCAATAAGTGCACTTGGAAATAGTCAGTGTTCTGCGTTCAGTGTAGAGTCCTATCCACGTCAGTGTGATCAAGTTGGTTGATTCTGACTGGTGTTTAATTTTGTGTGGACCAAAGCAGAGATCCATGCTCTTACTGATTTTTGCCTATGGATGTCTCATTCACGTAGGGAAAGCCTCTATGCTGGCCCACAAAAAAATTAAATTCCCAATATCCTCACATATGAGTTCTCCCTTCTGTTATAAATCACAAACTAGCAGATATTATGAAACTCCCACATATTTGAAAATGCATAAGTATTTCACATCAGTCACCCTAATGGATAAATTTTCAAAGACTGACAAAACTAAATATTGGTGAAGATAGGAAGCAACGAGACATTTGAATATCACTGGGGGGAGTATAAAGTGTTATGTTCCTTTTGTAAGGTCATTTGACACTTTATTCTAAAGTTAAACCCTACAACCAGCAGTCCCTACAACCCAGCAGTCAATCCGAAGTATTTTCCCTGGAGAAATGAAAACATAGCCACAAAATGACTTGTATTAACATGTCCAGAACAGCTTTATCCCTAATAGGGAAGATCTGGTAAGAGCTTATCCTCCATCAGCAGGAGGATAAAAAATAAATTTCAGTGTATTCATAAAATGGAATACTACTTATCAATAAGGAACAAAAGTCATGTTTAAAGGAACACAAATACATTTCAAAAACAATACATTAAGCAAAATAAGTCCCATGCAAAGGAGCACATACTGTAAGCTATCGTTTAGATGACTTTCTAGAAAAGACAGAAATGAATCTATTGTGATAGAAAACAAGGGAAGAATCATTAATTTAAAAAGTTCTGATAAAACAGTACATTGGTAAATTTTTTTAATGATTTTAATCTAAAATTATCATTAGTGCCAAAAAGGTAACTTGATTTTTTTCAAAGTAATGGCCACGTTCCTTATAAGGCTACATGATCCAAAGATCAGAGACTTTAAAATCGCTTACTTGTTGGTCAAAAAGGCACGTTATTCTTGCATAACAGAAAGATCATTATATAGAAAGAGATACATTTTTCAGTGTGACACACATGCAAATTGCCATGTGGTTGTTGGCTTCATGATACAATTGTCAAACCTACTGTGAATGATAATGTCGATGTTCCTTTTTACTTATATATGTAAAATGGAGATATTTCTCTTCAGAATTCCGTTTCCATTCTGGTCTTTCAAGGCATTTTTAGTTACACAATTGTTCTTGGCTTGCCTTCCTTGGACATATAATGAAAAACTAAGACGATGCCTGGTATCGATAACCTTTTGTTCAGCCTCCTACCTACACAAGTACGGCCAAAACAGTATTATACCCATTTAGGTGTCAGTAGAGCCAGACACTGGTTGTCACATTTGATAATATCATTTGATAAAACAATAATTATATTGCTTATATAATAGTCACATAGAGTCATTTTTAAATGTTACATTTTCTAAAAAGGGCATTCAATTAATAATTAAAATGAGTATTATATTCATCTAATAATTTCTAGATAGCGATACTGAGTGGATACATTGCAGATAGTTTATGTTAAGTCTCCCTACTAATACCTGTCAAATACTATGCTTCAGAAGAAAAATCATTTACTGTAAACATAATTCACCAAGTGATTCCTATGGAAAAAAAATCCCTTCTATCTCCTGCATAAAAATTATGTAGTTTTTACTTATTATTTTAATAAATATTGAGTTTTTGATGTGTTCTTGGTGTAGGGATAACAGCAAAGAATAAATCCAATGAAGTCCATGGGAGTGAGTATAAAAATAAAATACGAGTGAGCTATGCGTGGTGATAGATGTGACTATTATTATGTTTAGAATGTACTGAGATGAAAAAAAAGGCATGAGGATGAACTGAGAATGGAAATACTGGATGAGTCATGTGGATGAGAGCCCGTGATATGGAAGAGTGACGGAGATACCACAAAGAGGTACACAGTGTAAGCTAGGGGAGAAGTGGAATGTCATGGTGGAAGAAATAGCCAGGACTAGATTACATAAGGCCTTCTAAGCATGACGAGGATTTAGAATTCTATTGTAATTTTCTGTTGTTAAAAATCATGATATGTGGTAAACCACTTACATTTTTAAAGGCATTATGCTGACTACCCAGTGGTAAATAAATTGGTGTGAGAAAGGAAGCACTGAGAAAGGAAGCATTGGTGTTTGTAACTATCCAAACCATGAATGATGATGACATGGAAAAATATGAGAATTATAGAGGTAGTAGAAAGTAGAAGGATTTGGGGAGTATTTTGAAGAAAGAGATGGTAGAAGTTGCTGGTGGATTACATGTAAGGAATGAGAAAAAGAAGGTATTCAAGATACCATGTTTACCTGAAAATAAGACCTAACCAGACCATCAGTTCTAGTGCGTCTTTTGGAGCAAAAATTAATATAAGACCGAGTCTTGTATAATAATTGTATAATAGTTAACATAATATAATACTGAGCTTCATATAAGGCCTGGTATTATGTTAATTATTATGTTATGTTTATTATATTATATAGACTGAGTCTTATATTAAAATAAGACCAGGTCTTATCTTAATTTTTGCTCCAAAAGGTGCATTAGAGCTGGTGGTCCGGCTAGGTCTTATTTTCCGGGAAACACGGTAGTCTGTAAGGTTTTTTTTACCCTGTGCAACTGGGTGAATGGTGATGCCCTTGATTAAGATGGAGTGTAGTGAGGGACAGTGTTTCAACATCCTAGTTTTGAACCTGTTGAGTTTGAGATACTTATTAGACAACCAAACAGAAATGTCAAGTTCAATGTTGGCTATATGGATCTGCACCTCAAGAAAAAAAGTTCTAATTTCAGATATAAATTAAGGAGTCATTAACTTTCAAATGACATTTGAAACACTGGGGCTACATAACATAACATAGAGTATAGATTTGGACAAAAAAGAGGTGAGTTCAAGTTTCAAATAGTTTCAAATCTATTTAAAAACAAGAAAGAAATAACCAGTGATGTAGGAGAAAAATAGGAGTGTGTGATCTCCCAAAGGGAAGAAAGTACCTCAAAAATGTGAGGGTGATCACCTGAATCAGACATTTTTGAGGGTGGAATAGACAGGATAGAACGTTGGAGCTGGCAGTGTCTAAAGTCTTGATTTGAAGGAATGCAAGACAGGAAGTGAAGGGAGCACAGATACAGAGGGAACAGACTGAGGATAGCATCAGTGAAAATGATAGTTGGAGACAGACGATGGTGGTCTGCTCATCAGAGCTTGCTAAGAAGGAGGCAGTGACCGTGATCTGGGGTGGCAACGGTAAGCAAGCAGAGTTTCTGTAAACCTTAGGCTGAGTAGTTTATTGGAAGTGAACTGATTATTTAAAGAAGAACTTAAAGGTATAAGGAAATTTGAATTTCTGGAAAGCACATTGGAAGTTTGGAGAGGCTGGAGAAAGGTGTGGAATCAGGTCATGTTTATGGCATGAATAGAATCATGTGAGGATAAAAGTCCCGGTGATGAGAAATATGCTAGGAAATGTGGCCTTTTTGTGACAATGTAGGTAAACGGGGTTAGTCGGCCTCATAATCCTAGGCTTGATTATTGTTTAGGTGGCTAATGTATTCCAATTTTCACTTGGGACTCTTGGGCAGTTCGCAGTGCTATGGCTGCAATTGCTGGTAAGTGAGGCAGGAGGCAGCATTAGGCTTTCTCTAGGAGTATGGCTAGCTTCGCTGAAAGGAATGTTGAGCAAGCTGGGGATGGTTGATGCAACTTTATATAGAGAGAATAATTATGTAAAGTGTGTGTATGTGTATATGTGTGTGAGCACACACAGTGGGCACACATGCTTCTGTCTTTATACAACAGATATATTTTCTTGTATTTTCCATGTGCTGGATTCTGTGTTAGGTGCTGCGCATATAATAAGGCCCAAAATTGACATACTTCCATTCATCTTAAGAGTTATTTATTTTATATTCAACATGGCCTAGATAGATTTCAAAATCTACTTATCGAGTATAATCCCTGAATGATGTCGTCTGTTTAAAATGCTACATTATCAACTTTATTCTCATTTTTAAATTAATCTTAAAAGTACTATCCCAAAATAACATCTGACAATTTTTGTGGATACCAGATCTCTATTTTAAAATGTCTGGAAGTCATAGTTTCCCACTAAATTACACATATTTAACATCCAGCCAATATCTTAAAGTCTGTCAGATGTTGTTTCATGCCTATGATTTCTCTTAGAACTATTTTTTCCTTAATTGTCTATAAAATCTCTGCCAATCAGGAATTCTGCTGGATAATAAAAAGTATAAAAGGATATTTTGATTTACAAAAAGACACTCGTCTAACTTTCCTCTAACTCCCATGCGAAAGCTAATTCAGCAGTTCAAAATATAGTCTACAGGTGTCTAATCCTTAATAAACCGACCTAAGAGATTTCCTGTTCGATGCAGTATCCTTGCTGAGAGGCAGGATTCCTGAACTATATTCCTGAACTATACTATGTCATATCATATTATATTATATTAAAGACCTGGTTTTATATTATATTAAAATAAGAATGGGTCTTATATTAATTTTTGCTCCAAAAAACACATTAGAGCCAGCTGATCGTTCAGCTAAATCTTATTTTCGGGGAAATACGATACATGTATGAGTCTACAACCTCATTATTATTGAGAAGTAAAACATGTAAAAATAAGCCAAGAGTAAACTTGGGTCACTCATAATTTTGAATTTGTCATCAAATTTTTGCAAATCAAAAAGCAAAATGCAAAGCATTTCAACACTTAAGATCTTTTTTCTTAAATGGTAAAGAACTTGTATATTTCACGTTGGACTTACATAGAAAGTCTGCAGGAGGCATTTCTAGTAAATTGGATGTGATCCAGACCACAGTGACCTCAAATGGAATGGAAAAATTCACAGGAGACTGATTACAGAAGTGGGAAGTTAAAGATATGGAAATTACAGTTGATAGACATGACATAATTTTAGCTGCGAATGAGAGTACTAAAAGCTATAAAAATGGAAAGTGATGGTCTGGAAAACAAGCAAGGAGCATTTAAGCATCCAAGACTAGTACTTCTTTTTTTTTTTTCTTTTTCTGAAAGGGGTCTTTTTCTTATTTATATGGAAAAATAATTATTATTGCCCTGATTTAATTACTCACTGAAGAAAACAATGCTGTATGCTATTGCAAAATGTAGACCTTCTAAAACATCTGAAAATGCTGTACCAGCTAAAATTCATGTGGCTAAGGTTTTAGAATTTTCTCTAAGTGGAAAATGACATTGTTGAATACGAACAAGGGAGGAACACGAAGGATTTAGTTCATAAGTTACCACTCTCTGCAAATCTTAGATGTTATATATTCTCAAAATATTTGTGATTTGAAAGTGTTTAACTCCATTTTAAACTGTTACCTCCTTCAAGGAAATATCCAAGTCCTATCTAATTTTTTAATGCTCACTCCCCAACATCACTGGTGATTTTTTTTTTTTCAGTCTAGCGATGACTCTTCCATGTTCTCTAAGTGTCCTTTAAGTATATAAAATCCTTGGAGCTCAGAAATTTGCCCAGAGCTCTTTTGTATCTCCTCTTCCAAAATGATCTCATTCTGTCTCATGGATTTTAATGCCCTAACTTCTGCTGAGTCCAAGACGATGGACAACAGGATACAATAGTCTACTCAAGACCTCCACATGGAAGCCAAAGAGATATCTCAGAGTCTATATTGCTAAAGAAGCACCATATTTTCCCCTTTTCAGTGAAAGGCATCATTACCCATATTCCTGGAATAAAAGACTGGAAGTCACCTTCCATCTTCTCTTTCTCTCATACCCCATATTGTGTTCCTGAGTATGTCCTCAGCTCTACCTCCAAAAACAGTCCACGACTTTCAGATTCCCTCTTTATCTTACTGTTCAGTGCTCCCTGAAGTACAGTGTATATCACGGGCATGTGAATGAAAATACAATAAATCTATCACCAGGAAAATCAAAATTTCCACTTCAAGACTTTAAAATGGCGACTGTTCAATTTGTTTCAAGAAGCATTCATTCAGCAGTTAAGTGCTAGGGACTACAGTAATAAAAAATATACATTTTTTTATTTACGAAAATTATATGACATTTACTGTATGAAAACACTTTAAAAATACCAGCTCTTAATCCTCTAGTGACCTTCAAGGAACCTGCTATCACTACTCCACTTAAATTTCACAGATGGGGAATTGAGGATCAAAGGAATTCGGGGAATTTCCCAAGGGCACACAGCTGGTAGTAAGAAGGCCAAGGCTTGAACCTGAGCATTCTGGCTTTAGGTTCAGGGTCATTCACCACCACAAACACATAAACCCGTGGGGGAACTGCAAGAACAAACATCGTAGCATATAATACAATGTGTTAGAATAAACTTACAGGCACAGTGTTATAGAAACACTCAAGCATTTTAAAGAGTGGGTTGTATTTTCTAATTTGTGGTATACTGAAAGAGAGTCAGTGAAAAGGAATACCATGGGAAAAGCTGAGACATGGGAAATGGCATTTTTACTAGCACCAAACTTGACTTGGCAAAGGGCATTAGATTCATTTACTCATTCAAAAGATGTTTATTCAATACTTACTACAAGACAAGCCCTGTTCTAGGCCCTCAGGGTATGAAATACACTAAGCCTAGGTCTCCTAGAGTTTGGACCCTACAGGGATTTAGATTCTTGAGGGACAGGGGATAAAAATAATCAGTGAGGCAAAGACATTCAGATAGTAACGAATGCTATGAAGAAAACCAAATGAGCTAATAGAGAGTGACAAATATGATAGGAGACACTATTGTGAGAAGAGAATAGGAATAAGGCAGGAGAAAGACTGACTGGTTCTTGGACTTTAATGAGTGTCGTGCTTGAACATGGTGGACCAAAGAGAGAATGATGTCAGATGGAATCTGAGAGCAGACGGAGTCCACATAGCTTAGAGTAAGGAATTTTTGGTTGATTCTAAACGTGATAAGACCTTTGCAAGGCTGGGATGGAAGAACAATATTAGTTGTTTTATATTTTGAAATCCAGGTGAGGCAACAACTCACTAGTACAAGCTCTGTTTATGTTACATAGCTGTGATGAGCCTACTCTGGTCCCCTCAGATCCACTGAAGGAACGAATGCCATCTAGGACATCACTGTTCTGACAGCAAAGAGAGAAGAGCAGTAGTTCAACCATGTGATATCTTTGAAAGCTCCCTCTCAGAGGTGACACAAATCACTTTTACTCAAATTCTAATAGCCAAAGCAAATCTTATGGTGACATCTGAAGAGTGGGACAAGGAAATAGGAAGCCTTTACTGGTAGGAAAGTGAACAATTTGAAAAGTAAAATAATCTACTACAATCATGATTGCTGTGAAAATGTGGTAGGAGGTAAAAATAGATATTCAGAGATATCAAGTGGAAGCCGTGAGCCCAGTTACAAGTAGTCCAGGCAAAATTGAATTGGACTTGATTGAGAGAGAGTGGTAGTAGATATAATGGAGAAAAGTAGACAGGTTTGGGATATGTTGTGATGGCCATGTTGATAGAATTCGATGATGGATTGAATGAGTGCATGGTGGTGAGGGAAAGAGAAGAATCAAGGATGATTCATGTTTTTAACGGGAAAAGCTGGAGATGCTCTTAGAGTTTGATATTTAGCACCATCCAACGAGTCATGAAAACTTTTCATCTAGATATGGTTCCTGCTGATATCTCGTCACCAATGTCATAACTTAATTCCTTTCTTTGTTTCTGACAATAACAGCTTGCACAAATACCAAAATTAGTCTGACCTTTCATAATACTTAGGAAAGAGATACACATTTTACTAGAAAAGAGCGAGCAGAGGTTATCACGATTTATTTCCATTCAATTAATGACTTACTCGCTAATAAGGAAATAAAGGAGTGTAACAGTGCCTAACTCTGGAGAACATACTAAAAGAATTATTCACAAAGCATATTTATTTTCAGACCCCCATCATTTAATACACGTAAATGCACAGAACAGCACACCATTGCCCCTCCCAGGTGGGATGAACGCTGAACCTTCCCAATACATATATTTTCAGAGACTATAAAATAGTGATATAGGCCACTGATGGCAAAGGTAGAGTAAAAAGACACTTCTATGTGGCTCTGGAGGAAGCATAAATCAGTCCAGGATTCTGGAATACAATCTAGGATTATGACTTCAGTGTTGTGAAGTTTATCAGGTTCTTTATGCAATGGTTGCTATTCCTAGGAACATATCCTAAACAAATAATTAGAATTTTCACCACGATTTTATGAACAAAAATGTTTCTTGTAGCACTCTAGCATCAAACATAAGATTCAAATTTTGTTCACTAATAAGGTCGCTGTGATGTACATGTTAAGAGAGTTACAGTATGGAATATTATCTGTTATACTGTTGTCTATATTATATTAATCTATAATGTATAATGTATTAAATTATTTACTGGATATTATATGTTATATAGTATATAGTAGATAGTATACAGTATACGATTATGAACATTATGAGTATTCTTATGAGTATTATCATGATGGGAAAGTTTTGGTTTGGAGTATTATCTATTTAAATGACTACTCTAATATTAACAAAAAATATTGTAATGTAATATTAATTGAAAATAATAATGTGTCGGATGAACAGTAGACCTCAGCTATTATTATTAATAAAAATTCATGTACAAATCCCTAGAGCGAAAGTACATTAAAGTGTGATTCTTACAGTGTAAACATATAACAAAGGAATCCTCATCTATATTAGCTTTTACAGTAACTTCCCCATCTGTATCCAAGCCACATCTGGGTCCAAAGTTATAGGGCGATTCAGAGTGTAGGTCTGACACCCCGGCTGCCTCTGACCGAACACCTCCCTTTATTCACTGCATGATCTTGGGTCACTTATTTGACCCTTTGCATCTCAGGTTATATATTTGTAAAACCAGGAATAGTATTAGAATCTCCCTCAGTGCTGTGAGTATCCATTGAATTCACTCAAGTAGAGCTCTTAAGGGAATGTGCCACATAGTGAATGTTTATCAAATTGAGTGATTATTTCTTTTATACAATGGGTGCATTAAAAAAATCTGGAATGAAATACCCAAAATTTTAATAGAGAAATCATGCAAACTTTAATTTATCTTCCTTTCTGTTTTCCACATTTTTCTAAAATGAGCATATATTATCTTCTTAAGTCTTGGTGGGAAAAAAATGTTTTTAAAGAGGTACAAATTAAAGCTAAGACCATAGGACCAAATATGTTCAGTTTTCAGCTCGAATACAGAAGTCATATTGCAAGGACTCCATTGAATGTGGAGGTATGATTGCATGAAAATGTCAAACACCTTGTAAATAATAAGTATCCTTCAAATGACAGAAAGATCTTTGTACCTCCAATTTCATTTCTAACTATTGTGTGTTCAGTTCACTTGATGATGTATTAGTCTGCCTGGGATTTTCTACAAACTTTACTTCTGATGCCAAACTCATCATTTGATTAGATTGGCAGAACTCTCAATTTCAGTCATTCTCTTCAATACTGAAACTTATACCTTAGTTTCCAAAATTCAGTATAAAAGCACTAAGATTGCAGCCACCTGTGATGGGTCTTATGTTCATGAAGTATACCTCTGAGACACCTACCTTACCTTTTCACACGACCCTTGGTTAGTTCACTGCTCCATTTGGGTCATATTTAAAATATGGCAGTATTTTGTAAGGCTACCTATGCATACAGCAGTCAGACAGGTCAAATAACCATTCTTATCCAAGGGGTTCCTGATCCCCTGCAGTGTTGATGATGAAATGATACAGGTTTTCCTGTTTTCCAGGGATCCTCGAGACCTGCAAACCCCTCTCTCTTTTACCCCCTGCAATACTGAGGCAAAATCTTTCTTAAGCACGTCTCCAAACATGATGTCTATACCATGGATTCATTTCCTTCTACCTCTCAATTTTTTCTAAGATTTGGGAAGCAACAGCTCCATTTCTCTTTTCTATTATTTTTCACAGACTCTTCCCTGAGGGTATTAGCTCGAGACACACTGCTAGCTAAAAGAAGTGGAACGAAAAATGTAAAACATAGGAAGAAAAATAACTCAATATAAATATACACCTCAAAAGAGTGGAATGAAATGTTTTCTATTGAATTTAGAGATAGATGAGGAAATCATTGGCTTCAGAGACCTGTTTTAGTGGAATGATGGTGCTGGAAGAAAGAATGCAGTTGGTAGAGAACTGAGTGAGACATAAAATGGAGACAACAAAGAGACTGAAGAAATATGGCTATGATAAGAAAGAAATCTAGAGTGCTAATAGAGGAAAATAAGGGGTTAATAGGAAAATGTGCTTGTAATGTGCAACAAGGTTATGTTATTTATCAACATCAAAAATCACAATACCTCATGCAACTTGTACAACTGTTAAAACTGTTGTCCTTTTGGCCACAAAAGGAAATTATATTCCAAGTCAGCACGGTTCTTATATAATAAACATCTAGGACAAACTCACTTTCTACAGCAACATGAAATTGATCTTTATTCAGAAAACACATCAGTCTTTCAAGGAAAAAGTAATTGACAGAAGTTGAACCAGGCACCTAGTCCCTCCATCTAAAACATTGCTTAATCTGAGGAAAAAGTATTGACTCTGAGTGGTAATTCATAAAGATTTATATGCTAAAATGTGCTAAGGAATTACCCTAATACCTCTCCTATACCCAAGTCCCATGAATCAGTTCAGATTTGTCACAATTACTTCCTTCATGCTCTTTAAATGTATTCCTTTCTTTCAAGACCTCAGACATCTGTAGAAAATATGATTTTGTCTGTGGGGCAAGTAATGATTAATTGTATTATACATTGGAGTGAATAGTTATCCCATGAATTTGGCAACTTTGTAATTGTGAGAAATTTTAAGTGATGTGGTACATTTCATGATTCATTATTTTGTCGTTAAGAAACGTAACAATTCTTTTGTGAATTAATTTTGCGTAGTAAATGGGGATAAGGGAGTATAGTTTAAAATAGACTTCCTTTTAATTTATATCATAAAACCTAATACTGATGCATTTTAATCAAAATTTAATATTAAGAGTAGAAGGACATTATTTGATATTTTTGTAATGAATATGTAGGAATAACAGTTAAAGTCTTTAAGAAAGTAACATTGAATAATGTATGAATATAACTGATACGATAATCAATACAATTGATTTTTTTCTGGCTAGTAGAAAATGCGCTACAAAGACAAACAGGATATTATCCTTCTGGATTCTAGTAAGACTTCTAATTTTAGGATAAGAGATAGTAGGTTTTATAATAAAGAAATTAAATGCAGAATGAAAATAAACAAGGTAAATTTATTAACATGTACCTCTATGAGATGACACATGGTGAGGAACCACCATTCAATGTAAACACTTTAGAAAATTGGTCTTAAGAACATGTGAAAGGCACCCATCTAAGTAAAAATCAATGAGCTAAAGTGAGCTGTTCCTTCTAGTCAGTTACAATTATGAAAGTCACGTATCTCCCACATTTGAACGATCTCAATATAACATGAGCTTAAAAAAAGTGTATATGGGGAAAAATAGAAATCAGTTGAGAAAAACACAAGCAAATACGTGCTTTAGAATGAAGAACAAGTAACAATAAATGTTAGTTACTCTAGATGAAAATAAAGATATGTAGGTAGATATAAAATTATGGAGGTAGGTATATGCTTAGTCAACAAATATTGACAGTTTAAATGAACAACGTAATAATAATTTATAAATACAACAGACTGTGGAATCATAATTAGCGAACTATGTGTATTCGCTTGTTACCAAGTCAGTTTTTAAATTTTTCTTCATTGTTCTCTAGCTTTCATTCCTTATGATTAATATCTCCAAAAGGCAGACACGTCAGAAATTTAAACCTGTCCATTTTACTGCCTATTAACACTTCTTGCACTGGATGAGTAGGAGGAGATGCGTAAACTCATGAAATTAAAGGGAGTTTCTCCATTATCTGAACCATCAGCTGTATTTGCTGTGCCTCCCTTTCATTAATATGAAGGTGAACAATTATTAGAAGCTTCTAATAAGTGTGTCTCTATACTAAAGACATAAATGGCCCTTAACAAACAGGTAGTGCACATGTATTCTTGTTTCTACGGAAACATCATTATCCCTGATCGCATTTTCTTCCATTTCAGTAATTCCGCCCAACTCTAACCGTGTTTTAATATCATACAAGCAGACATTTGTGATACAGAGCAACCAGCCTAATTTATCAGAACTGATTGAAATCAAGAGTTGCATCACTTGTTTTATTTTGTATTCATACAACACTGTCTCCAGCCCTCATCTAATTCACTCTTCTCTAGACAGTGCCTGCCTTTGCCAGATAGATTTTTCCAAAGCAAATAACACAAGTTAACAAAAGGAAAGTTGCCTTAATTCTTAGCTTATGTTGCTGATGCCACTCCTTGCTTTCTCTATGACCTTAATCAGTTCAAGTTCCCGAAGCTATAATCTTTTCCATACCAACGTCTCCTTAGTTGTATATTGAGTCATGCCTCCCCCTAATTTAAGGATAACACACCTCCAGCCATCCATATGCTCTTTTCCTTACTTTTGCACTAATTCCAAAAATTGTAGACTCTGATCTGAGAAATCCATTTCTTTGTTATCAGTGCAGTTCTTTTTAATGTACAACTTCGTCTGTGGGATTTGTTTTTATTAATGCCTCTGATAAAGTAGGACGTAGTTAACATGTAGCAGGAGAAACCTGAACCTTCAGATGGTTGTGAACTCTAGGGCCACAATGACAAGGAAGTAGGTGACAAAGTCAAGCTAGAACATAGCTCCTGACTTCTGTGTGTATGGTTCAATCACCTACCTGAAATGCGCAGGTTAGTGGTTACGCTAAGAAGTGTGTAATACTTCCTCTGAATCAAAACTCATAAAACACTAAAAGCACAAGAAATTGAGAAAAAAGAAACTATTTAAAGGCACTTTCTCCACTCCCTACTTTCATTGGCAAACTTTGACAGTGAGTAAGCTCTACCAGCTACCCCATTTCTCAGAGTCCCTCTGTCACTGGACTCTCAGCAATCTAACAGTGGTGATGGAGATTCCACTGAGCTCCTGCTTTAACACATGTATCCTTTTTGAAAGTGGCTCTTCCTTTGGTTTCCGTGAGTCTGGGCTACTGCTCTGTATTCACGTTCCTTCTACGTCATCACCACTGCCTCTCTTACTCTGTTTTTCTGTTAAAATCCCTGAACATGGATTGTCCTCAGTACTTTACATCTTAGTCAATATTTCTTTTTCAGAGAGCACAACAGATTTTTCTGCTTCACTTTGATTTCAATTCATGTGACATTAATGCACCGAAACACGCACGTCCATAGACTTACGAGTATGTCTGCATACACATGCTTGAGTATTTATTCACATGCACATATATTCTCACATAGGCACATAAGCATGCCGTTTATGTTATTCACATGTATGTGAGGATATGTGTGAGGATAGGATGATACACATAAGTAGATGGACATAATTGTGACGTCTGTCCTGGGCACTATACTCTAACGATGGATGCTATGTATTTACATTGATGCCCTAACAAAATGAATAATATATATTTACAATGGAATCTGTTATCATTTTCCTCCCATGGAACTGCCTCACCTCTGTCTCATGTAGTTGTATTTAACTCATCTTTTTCCCCCATAATACAATCAATGATTTCATAACATCACTGTCTTTTTTTAAACCACATCCCAATCTAGATTTTTATAAAGCTAGGCCACCTATACTGGGGATGCCAAAAAAATATATACAAGTGGACACTTTGGTCAACGTTGCTCAAGCAGTAGTTTTCGCCATAATCAGAAGTGTCTGGACACTGATGGGAGCCACTTTGAGCACCTCTTGTCATTGCAGAAGTCAAACGTGACTTGTATTCATCTTTTGTTATCGGTGTATATTGAATATTACAATTTTAATACAGTTTTTTTTCCTTTCTTAAAATGTGTATACCTTTTTTTGCAACCCTTTATATTTATGATTTCTAACTTGTCTATCATCTTCTTAGTGGGCATTTTCATTAATCTTCATTCCTAGTAATATACAATATTGAAGACACTCTGAAAATAATTTAGTTGTAAAAAATACAACAGATATTAAGTAGGCAAATGAAACTTCTGTAGAGTGTTCACTTATTTCATAGGAGCTAAAACAGCGGAACACTTTTTGATTGTTTATTTTTTCCCACTGGGTTCTGTCACCCGCTAGGTGTCAGTGTTCTGGTACCTTCTCCACTGCCTGAGGTGTGGCCATACTGTGTGGGCCTGCAAAACCCTATAGGCATTTCTATAGTATCTAAAATATATAGGTGACTATGCTTTGAATCCTTGGATATTTTGAAATTATCTGCTTGACATTACAGGCTTAATGCAGAAAAAAAAGCAACCAAAATACATTTTATTTGCATGGAAAACTCTTCTCTAAAGATCTAGCCTTTTTTTTTTTTTTCCTCCTTCATTTCTCTAGCTTACAAAGAGTCACACTCATCTTGCTTGGAAGATGATTTACATCAATTTCCGGGTTATAATGACATTACCTGTGACTAATACATTTACCTTATTGATTTGGGAATGGCCTGTCTAAAAAAAACATCACAAATAGCTTTTTTCTATTTTGATTGATATTCAAAATCGCATGGAAGTGAAAGTAAACACATATTACTCATCTCAAATTAGAGAGAAAACTTTCTGGAGAGTTGACTTAAATGACCCATGTACTACTGTAGACCTTTAGTACAACAAAATAATAATAATAATAATAATAATAATAATAATAATAATAATAATAGTTAAGGAAATAGGATTAATTATTCTAAGCCACTCACTTTATTTAGACTGCTACACAACTAAGACTGTTGTAATGCTGATAATGATTACATTGAAAAAAGTAGCAAAGTATCTCCTTTAAAGACGCTATTAGGTATAAATAGATAGTAAAAGTCAGCATTGGATAGAAACGCAATTAGTACCAAGAGGCCTGCCTGAACAAGCTCTCAGAAGGAAATCACTACTCTCTTCTTTTCAACTTAATGACCAAAAGTCATGGGTTTTATTTAGTGTTGTACTCAAGCCTGGTACGTACAAAATTATAAATTTGCTCCATTTTATTTTATTTATTTTTAATTTAAGTATCATTGTCATGCAGTATTATATTAGTTTTGGGTGTACAATATAGTGTTTCGACATTTATATGCTTTAAGGTGTGCACACCTCGCCAAGTCTGATAACCACGTGTCAGCATGAAAAGTTATCACAATGTTATTCATTATACTCCCCTCTCCTCTTTCACCCTTCCCTCCAACCCCATCCCCCTGGCAAGCATCAGTTTGGTCTGTTTCTGAGTCTGTTTTTATTGTTTTGTTTGCTCATTTGTTTTCTGTTTTGTTTTATTTTTTAGATTCCACATATAAGTGAAATCTCTTTTAGCTTTCTAATTGTGTTTCCTCTCTATTAAGCTGATTTAAAAGTCACTGCAGGAGATGCCCAGCTTTCATTATTATTAATAGGTCTTCTTCCACCCCCTAATTCTCTTTTTCTCTATTGTTTCTTTTTTGTCTCTGTTTGGTCACATATATCAGAGTGCAGAATATCTAATAAAGGTGTCACTGTCAGAAGCAGCCAGGGAAAAATTCTGAAAGAAATTTAAAAGTATTCAGTTCCTTCTTTTATATAGGTTAGAAAACTGAGCCAAACTCATTTTCAGGGAAGAATCTTATTTGCTTGGGTTCATTACCCAGCCTCAACTCCATGGAAAACAGAAACAACTTTAGAAATTATTAAACAGGATATCAAGAATTATGTGTATAATAACAAAAAATGTTATTATTTTGTTATTTTGAGTTTAGCAAATGATACATAAACATTATTTATTTCTTATGAAATTTACTGGGGTGGCATTGGTTAGTAAAATTATATAGGTTTCAAGTGTACAATTCTATAATATATCACCTGTATATTGCACTGTGTGCTCACCACCCAGAGTCACTTCTCCTTCTATCACCTTATACTTGATCCCTTTTACCCTCGTCTGCCACACCCCTTCCCCCTTACCCTCTGGTAACCACTAAACTGTTGTCTGTGTCTGTGAGTTTTGTCTTGTTTGTTGTTTTCAGTTTTATATCTCACATAGGAATGAAATCACTTGTTTGAGGGCTATTTATATCAAGAGATATTGATTTAAATGTTATAAAGAAGACATAGTTCTTATCAAATTGAAATTCATTTAGTTCATATGAATATGTAAACTATATATTATAATCATATCATATAAATATTATAATCATATATACATATTATATATATAATCACTCTTTCTAGCAGCTCTATATGTGATTTTGAAATACATGCAGCATTATTACATTATGGATAAGTGTAAAATGAGCAAAAATAATTATAATTGAATGGCGATTGCAAGAAATTAAGAGTAAAAGTCAATGACATTCAGTATATAAACAGATACTAACAGAATGTTTACTTAATTCCATCTTGGCAGTATTGCTCAGAATTAAAACTTTGATGAATGTAATTACTAGAGCACAAGCAAAATATTAAATCCAGACATAATTTTTCATTAAATATTTCAAATCACTTCCTTTTTTATTCTGCTGTATATTCAAGAACAATATCAACTCATACATTATTGTTATTAAAATAGTATTATCTCTTTCTATGTACTTATGAACTTAATCTATATGCATAAAATACTACTGAATAAAGGAGCAAGTTATTATATAAATGTTAAAATGTGCTATCACTGAAGAAATCTGATAACAGTTCCTTGCCTACTATCCTATTATAAATGGAAAAGAAGTTGCTCATAAAGCATTAGGACCCCATTTTAGTCTACTACAAAGCCATGAATTTCCTAACTTACATTCTATTTATAAAATCATATGTCAGCAGTTATTTCGCATCAAAAGCAGAAGATATTTCAAGTTATTTGAAGTTGTCATTCTTGACCCATTTTAGAAATAATACATAGGGCTCAAAAAATCGCCTAGAAATAAAAGAATATAAACTTGACATGTGTGAAACCAAATATTTTCATCTGATATGTGAAAGTAGTTCAACAAAACAGATGTTAAATGTTCATTGGTAGTTAGAGGCATTTAATCATAGAATACAGCACAATTTCTTATAGAATTAAACCTGCTTGTAGAATGGAAACTCTTACACTGCCCATTTAAATATGGTTTTACAAGTTGTTTTATCTGTTATACATTCAGTTTCCAGTTTTATGTTAATATTTGTAGGAAGCAGCATTATTGCCTCAAGATGTTCTGAAATTCACCTACAGGCTCTTCCCATGAAGGGTTATGTTTAAAAATATTCTATGTCCTAATCTGATATTCAGTCTTTAGGGATTTTTAATAGTGGAGATTCCCAGGCCAAAATGTCTGAGAAACTATGGTATGGCAACGCTGCCCAGTATCCTTTTGCAGGCATCTGAATGTCCCAACCCTTCACATATGACAAAGCACACTGAGAACCAGGTAGGAATGCAGTTAAGTCAGGCAGTTGTTCGTCGTGCACCTGTGTTACCTTGCTCAACATGTAACCAAGTAACTATGATACACTTTTTGGTAATAAGGAAAACAGTTTTGCAAATACCATTCCATTAAAGCAAATATTTTCTTAATTATTAATTTATAGTAATATTAGTAAATCGATACTATCAATACTGATATTATTAAGTCAGATGTAACATTTGTTTTCAAATTATGCTTAAATAACATCTTTTCAGATTATGATGAGATTCGAGGTACCGCTTCACAATACGAAACCTGTCCCCTTTATTAATAGCAAATATTCACGTAGCCCTTGTGTGAGCAGCACTGTTCCGAAAGTCCTATAAATGTTAACTCTTTTAATCCTTATAAGCCCTATTGGTGTTATTATTTCACAAATAAGGAAATAGGCACATGAAATAAATATGGTGTTTAACGATGTTTGAGGGTATGATGCTAAGTAAAATAAGTCAGATGGAAAAGGAGGAAAAACGTCTGATTTCACTCATGCGAAATACAAAACAAAGAAGTAACAAACGAACTTGCAAAGCAAAACAAAAATGAACGCAGAGATGCAGACAACAGAAGAATGGTTCCCAAAGGGAAAGAGGAGTGGGGAAGGGGATATTCCGTAAAGAGGTCCAAAATATGGTAATGGAACAAAACTACTCTTCGGTTGCTAAGCACACAATAAACAAATACCAAATTATGAGGTCGTAACCAGAAATTTGTATAATGTTATTACCCAATGTTACCTCAATTAATTTTAAAAAGAAGAAAGAAAAGGGGGAAAAAATTAACTCTTTTGCCCAACATTACATAACGAGTATGTGACAGAGTGAGGATTCAGATTCATGTAGTCTGACTCCAGAACCATACTCCTAGGTTATTATGCTATCATGCTTTATATACACGGTATCATTTTCTTAGTGTTTTAGAACACTTAATTTTGGATTTAGTGGGTTAGTGAATATAAAAATATCTGCCACATAGAAGGTATTAAGTCAGTTTTCTTCGTCTCTGTCCTGTGGATACATTCACCTTTATGGTAGGGTACAAGTTTCCACTTTCATCTGCAACACTCTCTTCCATTATTAACCATGCATGGTAGTTTTTCCATAGGTGGCTTCCATCTGAGACTTATTTCTGAATCAGTACAACAGTATGGAGCATTCATTTCCTCCTGGTTACTTGGCTCCCAGTCACTTTCCTTTCATTTGAAGAAGAATCACAGGCAAAGATTCTTAACAAACAAACCATCTTCATCATTTATTAATCAAACTTAGATATAATTTCTCCCTTCACTTTATGAATAGCAGATTGAAATTTAAAGGAAAACCAGATCTCTTTCTTCCATTTTTTACAAGCTGAAATATGAAGGGCATAGCAAATAAGTAGAAAATTTGATTACAACCCCAGGATGAAAACTGGATGTCTCATCTTCAAAAGAACAAGATTCTGGCTCTTTGTGATCTTTTAAAATTTACAAGTGAGAGATGGAGAATGAATGGGTAATAGAAGGTATTGGGGGTGCTTCTATACCAGGTCACCTATTCTGCACGATGCAGAAAGTATACCAGCCAGGTAACTTTGCAGGATAAAAATATGACATTTCCTGGGGCAACTTCCTCAGTCCTTGATGAGCAAAAATCTCCAATAATGCTGACCATGTTTCACTTTTAGTAACACTGACAATTTATTTGCACGAAGGCAACTGTTCTTGTTAGCTATGATACACAATTGGAGATAGGCTGTGAGGGTGCACAAAGTGTCTTCCTTAATACTGAAAACACCAATGATTTACCAACTTCCGTATCCTCATTCTCTGCAATAGCTACCAGCTTTTCAGTGGGAAATCAGTGACTATTTCCATATATCTTTTCATCGGATGCTGACCTTCCATGCTTTGAGATCCTTTCCAACAGGAAACAATGCTGCTGGATCCTACAGCATCTTTGTCCCTGGACAGTCACAACTTTTTATTTTTAAATCTTCCTTTCAGCAACTCCACAGCATTAAAGCTAATGGCTTGCTAAACCCTTGAATGCCATTAAAAGCAGGAGTCTGCATATGGGTCTTTTAACTTTGTGTCTGTTCTACTTTCCATTCTTCTTAAAACAGTTGTTCGTCTATAAAGACTCAGTGGGGAGCTGTTCCCCACAGACTCAATCAAGTGTTCCCTTCCACTGGGTTTTCTACCAGCAGATTTAATACATTTATTTGGGCAAAATTAGGTCCTGGCAACACGTGGTGAACTCTCAATTTATCTAATGGCAAAACAAACCAGAAACAAAGCAAAAAGACAAAATAGACCCTTCTATTACCAACGATGCAAGTATGACGTCTGTCGGATATATTTCTTAATTATTTTTAAAGAATCAAAACTTTACAACTGCATAAACGAGGGGGAAGTGGCAACATATCTCCCTCATATGAAAAATAAACATGCCCTCTGTAGTTTTGTATGTCCGTTTTTTCGAAACTTAAATGATAAGAAAACAACAAATGTAACTTCATTACACTATTTCAAAGTCATGAACCTACCTAAATTTCTGATGATATTATCCATGTAAAAGTCATTCACACTCAAGAAAGAGAGATATTTCCTACACCAGGTTAAAATCAAGGTCAAGGTTTTCTTTTCTTTTTTTTCTTTTTCTTTTCTTTTTTTTTTTCTTTTTTTTTTTTTTTTACAAAATATCAGCACTTCTGATAATCAACCAATAATGGATTTAGTATTATATGGACATTTTCCAAACTTTTAATTACTGAAATTCGGAGGAGTATGTATAAATCGTACCGTATTCGACATACACTCCAAGAGTCTATTGGCATTCCTTGTATTGAAAGAATATTGGAAACACACACACACACACACACACACACACACACATTGGAGTCAAATATAAGAAATGGGTACACAACCACAGACTCTCAATTTCAATTAAAGTAAGCAGACTGGAGAAGGTAGTTTATGTCCTTATTATAAACAGGATCTGGTTAGTGTCAACAGAATTTATGGCAACACGGTACTGCGAGGCCTTGTGACAAGTTTCAGTTGGGTCCAACATTGGGTTAATAAGAGTTTTTAAAGCAAATATGATGTTATTTTCCTGGGTACTGTATCTTCTCTTGAATGTTGGATGCATAATTAATGAACTAAGAATAAATTGGAGGAAACTATTAATCTCATTAGCCCTAATATAAAATCACTTGACATAGGAAAAAGCCAAATCAATCCTGTCTTTTGCTTTATGGAGAATTTAATCACTTTTGAAAATGGCAGGAGAGGTCTGGATGTGGATCAAAGGCAAGAGAGCACTTTTAATAAATCTCAAATGTCGTTCATCACAGAATATGATTCTAGAGCCATTGCTTCGTTAAACGTTGACTACCTTCTCCACACTTCTAAAAAGATAACAAGCATGAGGTGCTACCTGACCCTGAGATTCTTCCACAACTCTCACTGAAAATGTCATTTTAGGATTTGGAACTTGATATAATTTTGTTTATTACTTCTGATTTGGATTCCTTGCTAAAATTTCACTTTAACAATATGTTACTTTAGCTTTTATGTTTCAGCATCTAATAATTAAAACATGCCCCCTAATGATGGCAGATACAATTTTTTTCAATTATAAAAAGTGGAATGAACTTATAACACTCCCAGTTTATATAAAGAACAAGGTAATTCTAAATGTGTTATCACCACACTATGCATGAGAGAGAAATACATCAATGACACAGTTGTAAGTAATGGGAGGTTCAGCTGTTAGTCCCTCTGACCTAGCAGGGTACTTCCGTTTGTTAGAACTGAAACTCCCCGATGGTGAAGGTGGAACTTGGACCTGTAATGGTAGTCACATCCTCTGTTCACAGTCACCCAAATGCAGACTTTTCCAAACAACCAAGCAGTTGACATTGTGTAAAGAAATTCCATGTTTGTCTAAGTCTATGAAATCCAGTTAGCTTCTGTACCTTACTTTAACTTCCAGCAGCATGTATGGTCCCAACATACAATCTCTGTGAATCAATAAATGTTAGCAAGTCAAATTAGAGGCATCTACCAAAAGCATAGTTAAATGCTGTAGTGACTGGCAGGGGAAGCCTTTGTTTTAAAACAAACCAAAATGCAATATTTTCTTGACGATGAGGAACAATGAATTCCTTTTATAGCATTCATGAAAGGCTGCTAAAGGAAGAAAGGAAAGGCTAAGCAGAGGAGGAGTTGGGCTCTACTTTTAACATAGTCCATATAGCACTTTGAATAAGACTTCATTTAGGGGAGGAAGAAAATGTTGAAATTTCCATTGCTTGAATAAAAGTTGGACATTTTGTGTATTATACCCCAACTGCTATCATTGCCTTGCTACGACTTGTGAGAGGACAGGGTAAAGCAACACTAGCCGACCTGAACATGAATTATGCCGAAAATATTGGGGATATTCACAAGAGTTCACAACAACTTAGAATGTCCTGAATTAACAGGAAATTTCTATCATCATTTCCTCATTGTGTAATCTCACTCTTACTTCTACCATAATCCATTTTGTCTCATTGGAATATCAGATATAAACATTTAAGACTACGCCTACCTATGAAGAGGTTGTTTGTTTCTCCTGTCAGTGAGAGGGCCCTGGTACGCTCTCAACCAGGGGTGTCCAAACTGCGGCCCGCGGGCCAACTGCGGCCCTCAATCCATTGTTAATTGGCCCACAGCAAATTCCAAAAATATATTTAGTTTACTTAAATAAACCAGGTGAGGCAACACGTACTTCACCTCGAGTGAGTGGCACGGCTGTTTGTGTATTTTATTGCATATGGCCCTTGGTGAAAAACGTTGAAAAAAGTTTGGACACCCCTGCTCTAAATCTTTTAAATGCACCCTGAGGAATATCTGTTCAAATTGAATCAAGTATAACCCATTCATGATGTGATATCTAAATTGGGATCTGTTAATACTTTTTAGCTCTCAGTGTGATAAGAGCCCACCTAATTCTCCAACATTAAAATAATATATATATATATACATACATATATATATGTATGTATATATATGTATATATATATTTGTATATGTATATATTTATTTCAATTTGGCAAGTCTTTTTTTTCTTCCAAAATAAAATTGCTGCATATCTGTAATACATCATGCATTATGTAGGAAGAAAGTGCCACTGAATTGAATGTTCCAGTGACTCACAGTATTTGTACTCTAAGGACCATCAACATTGTTTTAATCCCCACTGCAAAGTATTTGAAAGTATGAAAATGTCTCCATTATTTGCAGTGGATTTCTGTAGTAAATGTTTTGTGGGAATGAAAAATATTTCCACCCTGAATGATTTTGAACTTCACAGTATGACATGCAGAACTGAATAAGCAAGTTTTAAAAAGGGCAAATTAAACCCCTAACCAGCTGAGCTCATTCCGGATCACAGAGACGTCTCGGGATTATAGGCATGAGTGCCGTCAGGCTGGAGCTATTCCAAACTGGGTAATGACATTCAGCCTACCTAGATTCCCCACGTGGCTTCCTTTAGCTAAGGTACTTCCTTTGCGGTCCAAAACTACTGTGTTGTGATTTTATAGAGTACACACAGCTGCTGAATGTGCTGATAGGAAAAGTAAAAATTGAGTCAACAACCTCAAATATTATGGAATCATTTCAACAAAAGGATCTTAGCATACATTTATATTTATAATAATTCCAGATCTATCTCAGAGGAAGTTTTAGATCTACTAATTTTCTGATCTCAAAAATCATGCATAGTATATGAAACAATGTTTCTTATTATCATCATTCACATATCTTCTCTTAAATACTGGGCAGAGTCTCATTATTAAGGAGAAAACAAAATTCTGAAAAACAAATTAAGAAAATAGTAACATAAGCAGAATTAGAAATTAAAAAAAGGTATAATTTAACAACCCAAGTTAAGAAACTATATAAAGTGAAACTTCGAAGGGGTGATTCGGAAAGAAGGGGGTTAAATGAGAATTTCTTAAATATAGTTGACAATAAGCATCTCACAATAAATATTCACGATTCCCCACACCCACTGTCCACCCCTTCCTTCCTAGTCTGCCCTACCTCAGAGGACACAGTACTGTTCAGTTACCATGGCCAAACCCCCAGCGCCATCTTTGAGAACTCTCCTTCAGCTCCTACATTTAGTCCATTGCAAACCTTACTGATTCTACGTCCAAATCATCCAAATCCTAAGTCTGTCTACTTCTCTTCACTGCCAATGCTCCCCTCACCATTCAGACCCTCTTCAGCTGGTCCATTGCAGTGGATTCCTATGTGATCTCCTTTCTTCCATCTTTGACTTCCTAAAATAAAAGGGATGATATATTTTTAAATTAAATTTATTGGGGTGACAATGGTTAGTAAAATTACATAGGTTTCACATGTACAATTCTGTGATAACATCATCTACATATCACATTGTGTGTTCACCACCCAGAGTCAGTTCTTCCATCACCAAATATTTGATCCCTTTTTCCCTCTTCTGCCACTCCCCTCCTCCCTTCTCCCTCTGGTGACCACTAAACTGTTGTCTGAGTCTATCAGTTTCTGTCTTGTATTAAATTTAATGTTTTCTCATATTCCATCTTTCCTTGTTTTAGATCAAGCAAGTCATATGCACATTTGAATGTCATGAGGTACCAGCAGCCTACAAAAAGATGTGTGCTAGACCGAAACCTGGAAAATAAATGCAGTCTCTCCAAATGGGGCTTTCTCTCCCCATGTCTGCTGATAAGGCCCCCTGAGAATGCTCTAATGGGATATGTGTAGGAGGTGAGGAAGGGACGTACCGCCATGAAATCTGCAGTGTGAACCAGTGACTATAGAGTGGAAACTCTACAGACCTTTGTGAGGGTTCCCACAGGAGATGTGCAGTGAGAAGGTGTACGGACCAAGCTCAGCGTGGTTCGCAAGGTAGCATGTAAACATATTTTCTGAAGAAACTATGAGTTACAACAGTCCTGTTTCCACGAGATTAACATAAAATCACTGGCATGCTGTTTCTACTGTGGAATGGTTGAATGTGGATGTTCTTTAAAACGGTTGCAGAAAGCAGCCTTTTGTAGAAAAATTATATTTCTACGACTAAGACATTGTTGCTTTCATTCACTCGTGCTGATGAATCTCTGAAGGCGTGACACTTTCAGCGGAAATGCAACGCTGGTGGTGAATTCTCCACCTAAGGATTATAAATTCCAGCGAATTAATTATCAGTTGATTCTATTTTTCAGTGAAATTTGATTAGGAATCTTTGGGAAAAATACTATTTACTTAGCCAAAATTAACCAGACTTACAATACAAATGTCCCTCCCACTTTAAATAGTGCTATAAATTGGTTAATACTCAAAGATTCTAAGAATAAAAGATACACAAATAGCAGAATGACAGTGATCAAAGAACTGGAAAAAGGGCTTCTGTATCATCATTATATCTTATCTCTGCTGATTTTTATAATATATAATAACCATGCACCTACGATTTTAACTCTAAAAGAAAAAAGCAAAGAACAAGACAAACAAATGAGAAAGAAAAATTCATAGACACAGAGAATAGTTTAGTGGTTTCCAGAGGGTAAGTGGGGTGGGGGGAGGGAGATGAGGGTAAGGGGGATCAAATATATGGTGATGGAAGGAGAACTGACTCTGGGTGGTGAACACACAGTGGGATTTATAGATGATGTAATACAGAATTGTATACCTGAAATCTATGTAAATTTACTAACAATCGTCACCCTGATAAATTTAATAAAAAAAAAGAAAAAGAAAGAAAAAGCATATCTTGACAAGACACAAGTGCGTGCGTGACATTCAGATATGTCTGCGAAGTTTTATAATTACTTAGAAGTTTTATTGCTTTGTTTGTAAAATGATTGGAATAAAATTAAATTTCAGCTGTTAGCTCGATTCCATTGTCTTTACTCAAATATAGATTGCCATGACTGTATTAATAGGTTCAATATGTTAAACGAGTATTCAAAGAATAGCTTTAAAACAAACACAAAATGTGGAAATCTAAAGCAGAAGCGAATGCAACCTGGGGACAGAAATGTACACATCATAAATGTAGAAAATCCTTTCACTGCTCTGCTCCAGTGGAGCCTAAAATGCCAAGAAGCAAGAACTGAACTGTTTAAACACAGAGTTCCACGGATACCTGAACTGCTATAGTTGGTTAATTAAATAATAATTTTATTTTAACAAAGTGCACTAATAAAAAAAGTTGTTAAAATTTGTATAGTATTATGCCCCACTGATTCCCACAGAATGAATAACAGTCTATGTTGAAAAGTTTTTATTGCACATTGCTTTGCGGTAGAATTTTTATTATTAGCTGCTTTGGACAGGTTATCTCCCTTACCTCTTAAGGAAAATGGAAAGTCTGGCTTTGGTGTTGTCATATGTCTTGTCCAGTCACAAAAGTCGATGATTCTGTGAGCTTTAACAAGTGAAATATTTGGAATTGCATGTATGTGTCTATGGACCGATTTTGCAATGCCACTGAAAATTACCAAAGTTTCTAGGGAATGAGAGGATTGTGCTAGCAAAAGGAATTAATTATTATATTTTGAGTCAAAACTTTATCAAATGCTATGTTTACTTCAAATTATGAAGAATAAGAAATATCAAAAGATAAATATAATTTTAGGGAACTTATTAACTGTAATTTGGGGCATCTCACAAAGGGTTAACCTACAATGGAAACGGCCTTGTCATCCCAATGACTCAGTATCTCTGAATTCTTTTAGTGCTACCAAGTAAACACCGTCCTTCACATCACAGGCTTTTCCTACTGTAATTAATGATGCTCTATCAATGTTGGTTAAACTGTTTTGAAAAGTAAAACCAAATTGACACATATGAGGTCTGATACTTAAGTTCCGGAACTCGTCGCAACAATGTTGCTAACCTTTATTGGTATCAGGGGGGTTGCTTGTTATGCGTTTCTACCAACTGAACAAACAGATAACGAAGTTTACTATTTGGAAGTGCTGAAAAGGCTGCGTGAAAAAGTTAGATGACCTGAACTTTTCACCAACAATTCCCGGCTCTTGCAGCACGACAGTGCACCAGCTCACACGGCACTGTCTGTGAGGGAGTTTTTAGCCAGTAAACAAATAACTGTATTTGAACACCCTCCCTGCCCACCTGATCTGGACCGAATGACTTCTTTCTTTACCCAAAGATAAAGGAAATATTGAAAGGAAGACATTTGGATGACATTCAGGAATCTCACGTATGTGTCAAGTGTAATACAACGACAGCTCTGATGGCCATTCCAGAAAAAAGAGTTCCAATATTGCGTTGAAGGGTGGACTAGGCACTGGTGTTGGCACACAGCTTCCCAAGGGGAGTACTTCGAAGGTGACCATAGTGACATTCAGCAATGAGGCATGTAGCACTTTTTCTAGGATGAGTTTCTGAACTTAATTGTCATACCTTCGTATGGTCATTTTTGCTTTATCTCTGTACAAGAAACATCGAGTAGTAATGGGGGGAAAAGCTTCTCGCCATACATTGCTGATGTCACTAACACTTGACTGAGAGAGTGTGAGAGTTAGTCAGCCGAAGCGGACAAGTACATTGTGGCCCCGCATTAATATAACCCTCCATACTGTGCAGGGGACCGTCCGCGAGCGCTTGGGCATCGACCGGGCTCTCCATCCGGGTCACACCTGGGGGGAGCTTCATCTGTGAGAGACGCTGGACTCCTCAGTGCCGAGGCCATCATGTGTGCTTCCAAGTACAGCCCTCTGAGTGTGCTGACCATTGAACTCATGGCTCAGTCGCTTATGAAGACATGATGGCCAATGAGTGTCCCTGTCGTAACACATGGTCTCTAAACTAAAACCTTGAGCTTCTTTGCCTACCTCTGCCTTCAGGAGAAAGCTTCATGAGTCAAATCTCTAAATATAGTGCAGTGTGTCTTGTATAAGGAGGGAACTGTGTCCAGTGGCACGTTCAGTGGCATCTATCAATGTAAAAGAGATAACATCTGCCTTTCTAATTCGCAAATGTAAATGAATGTGATCATTTTGGAGAGCTTCACAAATCCAGTCCCTTTATCACAAATCCAACGCTTTCATTAAGAAAGAAAACTCAAAGCCCTTGCATTAATATGAAGGTCAGTGGCAGCATTTTGTAATAATAACACTGTTAGCTGTCTCTGAGCTAAGCACTCTCCGCACATCGTCTCATTTAATGCTTACAGCAGTATTCTAAGCCCGTTTTGTTGCCATCTTCATGTTATATGTGAGGAAAATGAGGCTGAAGGAAATTAAATAATTGATCAAGGTCATACAGCTATGAGGATACAAAATAGAAGTAGAAAATCGAAATGGAATGCCATTAAAAATAATATGTCAACTTATTTCGCTTAGCATAATAATCTCAAGATCCATAAGACAGAAAAAATCGAGAACCATATGACTTCACTAATATGTGGGATATAAGACAAAGCAACACAGGAACAAGACAAATAAAGAAACAAAAAGTCATAGACACAGGCAATAATTTAGTGGTTACCAGAGGGTAAGGGGGGTGGGGGGAGGGAGATGAAGGTAAGGGGGATCAAATATATGGTGATGGAAGGAGAACTGACTCTGGGTGGTGAACACACATTTTAATCTGCAAAGAGATGTATGAGACACACACACAGACAACCACAAAACATTGCTGAGAGAAATTAAAGGAGCCTAACTAAATAGAGAAACACGACTTTTTCAGGGGTTGGGAGACTCGATATTGGTCAGATGTTAGTTTTTCCCTTACTGATTTCTTACTCAGCCTAATCCCATTCCAAATCTCATATATTTCTGTAGAAACTGACAAAGTAATTCAAAATTCATAATGAAATACAAATGCCTAGAATTAAGCCAAAAATAAGTAAAAGAATTTGAAAAGAGCAAAGGCAATACTGTATTTCCATATAGTTAGACAAATAGAGCAATCGACTCACCTACAAATGGACAACTGATTTTTGACGAAGTTGCAAAGATAATTCAGAGAACAAAGGATAGTTGTTTCAACAAATGGTGGTAGAAAATTCCTTTGGCAAGAGGAATTGACACCCATTTTTTTGTTATTTATTTGTAAAAAAAATAAAAATAAAAAAGAATGAAATCTAGATTTTAAATATGGAGTTAATAGAAAATATTTTAAATTGAATAAATAGAATAATACAAGGTAGAGGTAGATATTGTAAATCTTTTTTCCCCCATAAAATACATGTTACCATCATGAATACTAATTCATTTCTGTAAACGTTTGTTGTATCTACTTTCTCATGTTATGTTTTCTTTTGACTTTGATTTCATTTAAAAAATTATACTATTCATGTAGGAGAAATAAACATTTAAAAACCTATAAAAATGCAGAAAACATGAAATAATATACCATAATTTGGAATCAAGAAAGTCTTTTAATGTCTTACATAAGCATCCCAAATTTTTAAAAGGAAAACAAATAGCCAAATAATTAAAAACTCGTGATTAATAGGAATTTATTTTTTTATGTAGGATGAAATAGGAATTGTTTTTTAATTATAATTGTCATGTACTAAATTCTTATACATGCTTGCCTCTATTTCCATACACTTCATTCTCCTCTATCAATTTATTTATATCTGCAACTATATAAAAATGTTTTTATTAATATATGATTAATATAAAATTACATATCAATTAAATTAGTTTCATTGTTCTCCCTTTTCAAAAATGTTCTTGGCCATTTAGTCACCTAGATAAATTTTGTTGTATCATTTTCAAGCTTAAAAATGAAGCATTGCTTTGAATTCTATTAACTTTATACTAATTAATTAATGAATAAACTAATTAAAAAGGATTGACATAGATAACGTTTCATTTTCCTAGGCTGGAGCTTTAATTACTGATTACTGGTTGTCCCTTCTGTATTCAGTGAAGTAAAATTTCTTCATATTGTTGTCACTTCACATATTATAACTATAAATAGTATTAGTAAATGCTTGCTGATCACATTTAACAAACTTGGAAAAAGTGCTTTTGACAATTTGCCAAAATTAAATCTACTGCCATCGAAACAAAGAAAGATGAGCTATTTTTAGAGAACTCTTATATGCTTCCTATGCAATAGCCAATCCCAAAAAGTTCTAAAATGGTATTTTTTAAAATAACAGTACTATTGGAATTTTCTGTACTAAATTCTCTGTAGGAAATTACTTGGTAGACAGAATCTTTCCTATGTCCCTATACATGTAGAGGCATGTCTGTGGAGAAAACTAAATTAATTCCTTCACTTTCCTGCTGCTTTTTATATATCTGTGTTTCTCCCACAGCACTTAGCGTAATAATATGATGACATTGTAAGACTCAAGACTATATTTCTCTAAACACAAAACACATAGAAATTGTGCTTTTTTTGGTTTCAAAATATGTAGCCCTTTGCCATGTAGACTGATAAAATAAGCATAGTGTCCTCTGTAAATCAACTAGTGGGAAAATAAATTGCTAACCATGGGTATGAGAGTTGTATGAACAGAAGGTGTAACTCGGAAAAACGTCATTGCAGCAAATGTCCTCTAAATGCTGAGAAAAATAATTATTGATTGACAGATCAGGTGTGGTGTGGAAAAAGCGTTCCACCATCCACACACAATGAAGACTTGATCCTGTTCCTTATTTTCCCAGTGACTGCAATAATGTATTTTCACTGCCAGTAGAAAGGAGGCTATTTTTTTCCATCTACCCTACAGTATCTCTACCCATTTTGTAGAGTGTCATTTCGCTGTCATTCAACAGAGCCAATGTCCCTTTGCTCCCATTTCCTACCTTCCATTGTCCCTGCTGCAAATTTTTCAATGATTCTTTGAATGGGCTCAAGACAGTTTCATTCTACCAGCTCTTCCTTTTTATGAACATTCAGGGACTACACTAAGACAGGGCACGGTGTAAGGGGACAGAAAGTAAGGCATTATGTTCTGAGACGCGAAGGTAGTGATATGCTGAGAGAGAGATAGGTAGAGCTTAGGGAGACATTTGCTCCAGTGCTGCCAAGAAAAGGAGAATGACAGCTGATACATATTATCTAGGAAAAGCTTCTTATAGAGAGAGAGAAAAAAAAGAAAAGCAAGAGTTGTGAACAGAGTCGTTAGAAGTCGGGGCTCTTTTCCATCCCAATCCATTTCTCCCCCCCCCCCCCATAGTAGTAGAGCTTTACCTAATCATATAGTTAAGTAGCTAAAAATGACATTATCCAATCTATTTTTCAGCTAATGGTGTGATGTAATAAAATAGTCAACAATGATATGTGAGTGGAAGCAATGCTTATGACTTATGCATAATTAGCTTGAAAAGAAATTACCTGACCTTCACTTCTTATCTTTCCCCGTTTCTCAGACTGAAACATTGTATGGCAGTGGCCCAGCTTTGACTTGACCATTAAGGAAAACAGAATTTGAGATGAAAAGATGGAGGGGACCTGGGCTCTTGAATGGTCTGGTCAGGCAAAACCTCCTGTCAGTCTGAGTAACTAAACACCAGACTGTTACATGACAAGAATTAAATTTCTGTCTTTTTTTAAGCCACTGTATTTTGGGGTCTCTGTTTTAACAACTGAGTCTTAATTCTAACTGAAACAGATTTACATATAAACCTGACATCCAGCTTAATATCTGAAAAAAATATGGTGTTAATATGTAACTAGGCATTAACTAAACTAAAGAGACTAGTGACTACAGAGAAAACCAAAGGGGAGCATGGCAGATTTCTTTTTTTTTCTGTGATACTGTATATAGGAAAGTAACTTTTAAAAGATTTAACACCAAAAGCTAAAGAAAAAAATCAAATCATTTGTATATGTTATCAGAAAAATATAAAATAAAAAGTTGGACTATAAGACACATAAAATAATATGAAACAGAAAGTAACAGACTGGTATATGAACTGAGATAAAAAGGAAGCTGACTGAAATAAGCTGAGATTGCAAATCACCTCAAATTTTAAGTTACAGTTTAATCTGCCTGCTGGAAGTTTTAAAGAACTAGAAAATAAAATCCGTCATATAGAGTAAAATGGACAGTGAGATTAAAATGATGGAACAAAATGGGCATTTTATAATAAAAGAATTAGAAAAGAGAGTGAATATAATCATAAAGATATAAGATAGAAATCTCACTGAGCTGAAAGAAAAACATATGGTGGTAGTTTTCTTTTGGATTTAAATGTTTAAGGAATACATTTCTATGAGGGTCCAAGGAGAGAAAAAATTGGGTATTGAAAAAGGAATGAAAATTAGGCTTTAAGCATCTAACACTACAACAAAAATAAAATAAAGTAAAATAAAGTAAAATAAAATAAAATAAAATAAAATAACAATTGAGTGATGCTTAACAGAGAGGGAATATGGCAAAAATATACTTACTGTTAAGCTATCACTTTTTGTGAAGTTACTGGAATGATATGTGCTCACATATGAAGCCTCAGAAAATACACTACGCATGGATTCTGTGAAAATTAAAGACATACTCCTGTCAATCTGGAAATGAATCAAACAATCTGTTTTAAAAGATGAGAGTCATCATTTATACCAGTTAAGTACTTTTTAGTTAAGAAAAGAAAAAGAAGTAAAAGGCAGGAGGTAAGGATGTGTACTTTTAGAATAAATGGTAACAATTGCAAGACCAGGAAGAACCAATGGTAACTTGAGAAACTATCTAAACCCACAGTCCCCCAAATGCTCAAACTAATATAGGGCCATCCAAAGACATGTTGCTACCTGTGGCATTTCCTCACAAAGAAATCTATAACTGTGTGTGTGTGTGCAGAAGGAACCGCTCACATTTGTAATTTTGACAGTGTTTGGTGTCTGTGGGTTGGATTTGAGAATACGGCACCACAAAGATTTCTCCAGACAGACAGACTGTCGGGGTCGCTCACGTGGCTTTGCATAGATCAGTGATGAATGCAACCTAAAATGTTACATCATATATTGTTTTCTGTGTGTTTTGCAAGAATGGCTGGGAGCTAACACAAGCTTAAAATGCTAGTCTGTGAATAATGAAGGTAAAGATGTGAGGTATCTCTAGATCAGGGGTGTTCAAATTTTTTCAACGTTTATTACCAAGGGCCATATGTGGTAAAATACACAAACAACCGGGCCACTCACTCGAGGTGAAGTATGTATTGCCTCACCTGGTTTATTTAAGTAAACTAAATATATTTTTGGAATTTGCTGCAGGCCAATTAAAAATGGATTGCGGGTCGCAGTTGGCCCGCGGGCCACAGTTTGGACACCCCTGCTCTAAATAGATATTGTAAATATGTTTTTTTTTTTTTAATGCAAAAGATAAAGGATTTCTAAAAGAGAACAGAATTTTCCCATGTATTCAATGATCTACATAAATTAGCAAGTTTTAAAAACTGAAGTTCCAGGGATAATGAAGTTTCAGTTTTACAGGAAGCACAGACAAAAGTGATTGATTCTTTCTTGGATGTAATGGAACTGGTTTAATATCCGCTGTTCGGCAAAGCCTGTTAGACTGATCTGAAAGGCTTAACACCTGTTAAGACTTTCTAGATTAACACCTGTTAAGACTTTCTAGACCACTCCCCGCCGGAAGCATTCATCCCCTTGGGTTTTGTTACAACACACCCTCTTGGCTTTCCTTTCATGCTTCTTTCCCATCCTCTAGGGGCTCCCAAATGATTGCCCAGGCTAAATGTGGCCTGCTTTGTAAATAAAGTTTTCTTTTCACCAATGAACAGCCCTGCTTATGTGTTACCGTATTATCGATGGCTGCCTTCACATTGCAGTGGTAGAGTTGAACACGGTAGGAACAACAGAGACCATATGGCCTGCAAGAGTTTAAATATTTTCCATCTGTCTCCATACAGAACAAGTTTATTGGTCCTGCTCTTGAGCATTGTCATTCTTTGGTTTTGTCCTGAGTTTCCTCTCTCCTTGTTCTCCGTCCTCTCCCTGACAAGTGAATCAACTCTGAAACATTGTGTTGACCATTTTGGTCGAATAGTCGTGGGCCACATCTCCCCGCTTGCTCCTCAGACTTCCAGGTCCAACGGTCTTCTGAGCGTACCCACTCAGATGTGTTGGGGATTTCTTGTCCTCAGTGCATCCAAAAATAAACTCCTCATCCTCTGCAGCAAATCCTGATATTCTCATTTCTTAGCAAATGTAACCACTATTCACCTGTTTTCTTATGTGAGTAATGGAGAGCTCTGCTGACCCCTTCCCACTTCATACCTTCTCTCACTCCAGATGTTTGTCATCTCAGACCTGATTTTCCTCCATGTATCTACTGCTTGAACCCAAAATGCCCGCACCTCTTTCTGGATTAATTGATATATCTGCGTATGGTCTTCTTTCTCTCAATCCCATCTCACTCTAAACCAACATTGCTCTTTAGGTCTAAAGATCAATTCAATACTTGTGTTATATTATAGTCCCCGATATCTTATACGTGATCAGTGACTGGATCAATGATAGCAACAAGATGTTAAGGAACACAAGAAGTACTTAATAAATAGATCTGAGTCCACATGACCATTATGGGGTGGGGGTTAAAAATTTACAACTTGCATTACAGATCATTAAAAAAATACATTATTTAGAATAATAGCAGAGATTCCAAGCAGATCATCAAACTTTTGGTACATACAGCTACACTATATTTCTCTTTTACAAAAAAGAACTTTTTTTGTAGCTGTATTTGGATATATAAAAGATTTACAGTCAATAGAATGAGAGATTGAACAGGCATTGAAGTCATTTAAACATACCCATCTAGAATAAATAGACATTGTGTGGCCATGCATTCTGAGGTGACACACTGATCGGTGCAAAGGTCCCAAGTTCTTTGAGATGTCCCTTTGCTGCCCTTGCAGGATGCATTCCCTCTTTTCTAACTATCCTTGAGCTGTTGGCTATGTAATCATCCTATCCCTCCCCCTCTCCAAGAAACTAGCACTAGCTGCAGGATATTCATGCTACATGGCAAATCAAAGTCATCAAGGGTATAGGTGGCCATGACCTTCACAGGATCGAGTTTCAGGTCTGCCTCAGGTAACCCCCTGAACAGTGCTTTAAAAGTCCGTGTAAATTTAGCTGAACATACAGATTTCTGAAAACTCACATTTAGGTGGAAGGTAGATGGTATAGATTATTTAACAGGATTCCTGAAGAATTTAAAAACTGGGTCAAGACTGAACAGTGTATTTCAATTTTAACAATGGATACATAGCGTGAGGGGAAAAGGGATTACAAGACAAAGAAACCTTGAAGAATGACGTGTGGATATATATGCAAACAAAAACATCATCCTTTAAAAATACATTATACAAGGAAAACATACATGATGTATAAAATTAGGGACTAGAAGGAAGAAATATAGGAAAAAAGAAGTCAAATAATATAATTGGATCCTAGCATTATTCATTACCTATTAAAGCTTGGAATTAATAAAATAGTAATAATGTGCTATATGAAAGTTTCTTACAAATAGAAGTTCTGTGCTATAATTTGAAAAAGAGACTAAGGTTGTATTTAAAGATGTGATCAGAAACAGAAGTTTTGATAGATCAAAGTGACACCTATTTCATATCTCTCCATAGAACAATTAAAGTTTCGTTGTTAACCTTCTACACGGTTGGGGCTTTCATTTTCAATGAAACTAAGAGAACAGGACGCATCTGTATTTGAGTCATCATATACCAGAGAGTCTGTTTACATTATAATGACGATATTTTGCCTTGGAGTCTTCGTAAAGGAGGCTTTCAAATGAGCTAATAAATCGTAGGATAATGATCAGCTAATGGAGTCAACCAGAGAAATCTTTCGTTAGATGAGGTTAGAGTAGTCGTGAGTGAGATGGGTGCCGATTAACATGACCAAAAAGCTAAAAGCGAGCGTTTCTCTTTCCTAGCAGTGTATTACACAAGGGTTTTCCCTGTCTTTAGTTTTCAACAAAATTGGAAAAAATTAAGGGCCAAGCATTTAAGTTTTAAAAACTGGGCTTATTCTGTCATAATTGGAAAATGTACTAGTTAGAAGAAGACTGTTCATTAGAATTTTGGAAATGCAAGTTTTTTTTTTTTTTTTTTTTTTCAGTGACAACCTTTGTGGAGTTTTCTGTGAAAGTTGCTTCTTGCTTTAATCAAAATACTTTTAACTAATAGTATACTACATGCCTCGGGGGGTAGGAGGAAGAAGAAACTCATAAGAAAAGAAATTTATCACTTGCGTTTCATTAATAGAGTGTTCAGAGCAGCATTTAAATATCCAGGAAAGGGGGGAAAATTTTTAAACAAAACATATAACCACTTTTGGTCAAGTAATGAAGATCTCTTTTAATCTTACATTCTCTGTCCTCTGTACTTGGAAATCAAGGTAGCTGTTCAGTTTCACTGCTTCCCACAGACTGTCATGATGGGTCCTCTGAAGAACTCTGAATGTGGGGAGTTCTATAAAGACCCAAGGCACCCTCAGCTTCAAAATCCTCTCTTTGAAGATGGCTCTCTATTCTAATTCTGAAGGTCAATGCCTGGAATAAAAGTTGAATCCTAAATGCAAGTTTAATTGCTTGGTAGGTGGCAGTTGAGAAAGAATACAGAAGTGTTTCATGTATGCTTTAAATTCAACTGATTTTTTTTAATGAATGGTATATTTGTATGCTCATTCTCTATTAAGAAAACTTAGAATTATAAAACACAAGACCCAGAAGCTAGCTAAGAATATCCAGCACACGTGTTTATCATGAAGATTTTGTGTCTCAGTGTAGGAGGAGAAAGAGTGACCCTGATTGCTAGTTATCCCCATCATCAGACAGTGAGCAGCCCTGAAATAGTGGCCAACCCCCAGATGCCACAGGTCTTTTTATTGGGCAGTGAAGACTCATCAGAGAAGAAGCTCTAAGGCAGGGGAGAGCTGGGGAGACCTTTGCTCTGAGAAGCAAATCGGGAAAGTCTGAGGACATCACAGTCCTGCTTGTACATTTCTGCTTATTTCTCTGATTTTCATCGCTGGTTTTACGCCTACCCTCCACCATGCCCAATGCCCGGAAGTTGAGAACACTTCTGCTCCAATTTTTCCAAAGAATAAAGCTCCTCTCACCTACTGGGGAGAGGGAAGGGGTAGTCGCTTGGTTGCACGGAGAAGGGAGGGCTCTAGGGACCTAAGTTTCTGTTTCCAGACTTCTGAGTGGTCACCCATTTTCCATGCTGGTCCTCCCTGTGCCTTTTGCACCACATGGCACCTCTCAGTACACAGTCAGTCCGCCAGGAATTCTGGAACATTGCCCCCACCTGCAGGGCCCATGTGTCCCACCCACACACAGAACACATACACGTTTTCACTTCAATTGCTCTTCCCTTCTTTTGGAAAACATTGTTGAGGTTTGCTGTCTTTTCTCTTATTCTTCCCCTCTTGTTTAATACCACGGATAAACTGTGTCCAAGCATTAGATGAAACTCCCATAACGCTGAATATGGACCAGTCATATGGGAAGGTAGTTAGAGCTATAATGTTGTGTGTTTCATCAACTTCTTCCTCCTTAATACTTCAGGTATTAAGAGATGAGCTCAAGAAAGAGTTTCTGGTTTGACAGTACAGATGCAAGGTGAATAAAGTCCAAAATTTGAGGATCTTTAAGGACTGAAAAGGAAATTGCTTCTGTAACCCAAGATTGGGAAACAAGATAGTAAAAGCATTTGGTGAGAAAATCCTTTTGATGTTATTGTTTATTAGAAGAATGCATTCCCGAGACATACCCTATTATTCAAATGGCCTCAACCATGGTTTAGTTGAGAGAAAAAAAGAACATGAATGAGAAAAAGAAAGAAGGGAGGGAGAGAGGAAAGGAGGGAAGATGGATTGAAGGAAGGAAAGGAGGGAGGAACTAAGGAAAGCAAATTTTCTATTGTGCCTAAGCCACTGTATACTCTTAAGAGTCCAGAGACTGGAAATTTTATACGAACATTGGGCAAATCATATGCACGTTGATAAGAGCCATTTTCAGGTTCTTGGATCCAGTATGGTGCTGGGAAAGGTCCTAAATTTTCTATCTAAATTTTTGGCCTAGCTCTGCTTTGTATCTTTCGGTGATTCACTTAATTGTCTGTGTTCTGACTTCTGCCTCTGTAATGTATGTTGTAGTTGATCACTTCAGCTCCTTTTATATGCTTTTTTATATAGTCCAAATATAGTCTGAAAATGACCACGAGAAATAGGACTACACTCCTAGACAGGAACTCAGATCTCATGGTCAATTGTTTTAATCCCGTTCACTTGAGAGTTCAAGGATTGGTGCTCGCTGGCAGACCTCTCCAGCCAGCTGAGAAAGCATTGCACCTCACACGGCACGTGCGGCTCCTCGTGGAGCTAAGGGACTAGGAAATGCACGGATATGCAGGCATGAACAGGCATGTTCTATACTATTAAAAATACTTAGAATCGTTTTAAAGCAGAATGGTGTGGCAAAGTATTGTTTCCTTGTGGAAGAAACCAGTAAAAACAAATGGCATTCCATTGTTCATCACGGCATGTTGTTTGTGTGCAGACCTTTGCAATTGATCAGAGCAGTACTAAATTTCAAAGAGGAACGAGCTAGTTCTTCTATAGTTTAGGGGCCCTATTGTTAATAAGGATACAGGTGCTAATGATGATGAACCCTTTGTTCCTCGAAAAGCTGGTTAGGACACGTTCAGTTTTGTCATCTGACAGCTCGTGTGGGGAAACGTACCACACTCCTTCCCTTTCCTTGGGCCAGAGTCAAATGAGGTTCCATTTAAAGATAAGGAGCCAATACCATAGTATTTTACATTCTCATCTTTATGACCTGTTCTCTTTTAATACTTGCTGTTAAGAGATGGACATTCTTCAGTGTCATAGGGGAGTGGTTTTATTTCTCTCGATATTTTCTGTTTTAGCGATGCTTTGAAATAAATATTTCTTCTATCTCAAACACACGTTCTTTAATGTATGTCAGGTCATCTTGATTCTTTTTTTTTCTCATTTGGTGGGGAGCCTCTTGGTATTTTCTTATTTCTTATTTAGTATAACTTCATTATATGTATACCCTCATTTAATAGTGTCACTCATTTCTAATGTGTGGCAGATAATTTCTAATTAGACATAGGTCACAGTAATATATGCCTCTGTGTGCAATATTTTTAAATGACTAGAGTAACACTTGGATCAGAAGAACTAATCATCAATCCAACTTGTTAGTGCCCTCTTTGACTGACAGCTGAACTAAAGGGGGTAGAAATTAGCAGGCAGCCTCAGGGTACAGTGACCAGAGGAAAAGAGAAGGAAACGGGGTTAAGATTTCATCCACCAATTTCCCTTGGCAAATGCTACTGTATTAGCAGTAATGATACTTATAACAAAAGGCAGGTAGAGCTGTGAATTCTATGTGAGCCAGTCATTTCAGTTTCCTGAGTCCTTTCCACTGTCCACTCTTTCTTGTCCCTTGACTACCTTGGCTCCCTTCCTTAATGAGACATCACCCACCCAACCTGCTCTGCTGTTCTGCAGTGTTCGTGGATCTAACTCATGTCATGTGGTACAGATACAGGGTTCACTGGGGCGGAAGTCACAAGCAGGGGACAGAACATGTAGGGTCCCTGAAGTTCTCCTTATAGCTGAGGCTGGGAACATGGAACCCAGCAGCTGGATTACCTAGCCTAGGGGTGTCATTCTGCTAACATGTCCCGCTGAGCCAGCTCTGGGAAGTCTAGCAAAGTGGGGAGGAAACCAGCCTCCACGGTATGCAAATCAGTCTTCTGACCTCCTCCTTCTAATTTTCCTGCCATGTCTGCTATTTCTCAGGGTCCTGTTATCTGCTAGAGAAGTAACAAGTGAGTAAGGGATCGCTGCTGCAATAAACAAACAAACAAACAAAAAACACAAAAAAACCCTGTGAGGTTGTTACCTTATAAAGGTAAGGCAATCTTTATAGTCATAATTATCATCATGATACTCATAATAAGGAAGAACAAGTGTTTATAGAATCCTTGCTATGTACCAAGCATGATGATAAGCACGTTACGGGCAGTAAGTCATTCAGTTCAACCCCTACAAGAATCTGTGAGACAAATATTATTAGTCACAAGATATTTGGATATTAAAAGGGTGCATTAATACCTTATGCCTTCACCCAGAGAATTGACTTTATGATGGAGAATTTAAACACCATCACATTCTGCATGGGAAAGACGTTCGAGTAGGAAATGCACGTCTCAGCTTTGCCCAAATCCTAACCAAATCTGAACATGTTTTACTCCTTTGAAGAGGCTCAGATCAGCTGGCTTTCCAGAAATACCTAAACTACGGTATCTGGAAAGAAAGGTGCGCAGAACAAACTTCTGTGCCCTGGAGATTACAGGGAGAGATGGCAGCCTGCACAAGTTAACCCAAGCAGATTCAACCAGATACCCCGGTAAGGAGGGCACTGACAGTGTAAGTAAGCACTTTCTTCTTCACTTTCTAGCAGCTCTGCTTCTGGAAATACACAGTGCATACATCTCTCAGGACACTTGCGTGTAAGCATCGCAAAGGGAAGTGAGGAGAAAGGGCCATTTTCATACTAATCAGTCCAAGAAGATTTACACTGCAGCCAACCATTCTTTTTCAAAGGTGCACAGTCGCGGCAGAAGCCTAAGTGTCTTATGAGTTATTAAAGCATCGAGACAGTCTCAGAACGCTGGCGTTTTTTAAGGTAGATGATAAAAAAAAGTCACCATTCAGTTCTCTCTACCCTGTTCTCCCTGCAGTGGATTCCCATTTAACAACCCCAGGTCTAATAACGGGCCTTTGCCTTCAGTTTGCAAGAACCACTCTGGCGTCTGGAAACCGAGATCAGTCACCCTCATTGGCCCTTCTCTTATCCAGCAAAAGGTCAATACTTAATCCCCATCTATTTTTAAAAACAGTTTGCCATGATGTGTTAGACGGAAAAGAGTGCTAAACACTCTAATTGCCCTCAAAGGGCTATTTCCATTGTCAGTTTTTCCCATAGACATTCAGGAGAGACCTCTAGCCTTGGACTGAGATGGATACGGCCTTGTGAATTGCTGTTCGGCAAATGCTTTGCTTGTCACAGGTACACCAAACAGTCAGGTGAGGCACAGCAAATAACAGATGAACCTGGAACAGGAACCCTGGTGCTTTATCTCCTCGGAAGCCGCCCCCCCCCACCCCCCTTCTTCTCACAGGGAGACAGACCTCTTTGGGCTTTTACTGCATCTCTCTGTTTTGACACTGTGTGTTCCTTTGGCAGCCTGTTTTCATCTACTCTTTAGGGAGCAGGGGTCATAGTTGGAATGCGATGTCACAGTTTAATAGATGTCACTAGCACAGAGGAACTTCCATGATGTCATGACTAACTTTTTGTTTCTTAATTGCATACCATTATTCCTAATTATGTTTACTGGTCTGGTGCTAAGTCATGATGCTCCCTTTTTCCCACTGCTCCCTCCAGATGTTAGCAACCTTTGTGTCCCTCATTCATTTAACTGAGAAGGCTATGTATATTTAGTTTCGTATTATTTTCCAGATTCCTGTCCTTTTTGTTGCTGTACACCCAAGGTGCTTCTGTATATTTTAGAGAACGTAATTTTCACACCTTCTTATCCCTTGGGCTCCCAATCTTCATGATGACTGGTGTTTCATTTTTCACCTAATTTCTAGCAAAATCCTATGTTTGTCTTCTCAGTCTTTCTATAACACATCCTTACGTCCCCTCACCTGCAACTAGGCTGTTTTAACAACCCGCCAAAGTCCGTTCAGGCTGCTGTAACAAAATCCCATACACTGAGTGGCTTATGAACAGCAGAAATGTATTTCTCACAGTTCTGGAGGCTGGGAACCCAACTTTGAATATTATGATCTTGATTTGTTTTAATCATTGATACTTTTAGATTTCTGTTGGATCCTATTGTCGTATATATTTTTTCAAGTGGATTTTCATGAAATTATTCATTATATGACCTCTTATCTTCTTACCTCTCTTCCTTGTGACGTTATCCAAATACACTAAGAAGCTGTGCTGTTGTTAGTATTGCGACCGTGTGTGCGCTGATGTCACTTTCCTCAGAATCGGGTCATTTGTAGATGGGAGAGATTCAAGCAGAAAAAGGTCTGTGAGGAACCAGATTAATCACCTGCTATCCTTAAGTAAAATAAAAAGCAAAATGATGGGAATGACTTTGTACCATTTGTAATAAAATGGAAATCCACCCAAATCAATAGATATTTAGTAAATGCCTACATTTCAATGCTGTGAGCTGTAAACTGTGAAGAATATAAAATATATCGTACTGTTCTGTGAGTAAAAAGGATATAGAACCCTGTGAAGAGAGAAAAAAAAAACAAATATTTAAATAACAGTTCCGGACGATTATAGGAGAGATGTCACAAGGCAGAAAGTGATTCCTTGCCCGATGAATTATTCAAACAATAAATTTTACAAGAGTTCATGAGAGGGAGGGATCTCTGGGACTGTGGTGGTCAGAGCTGTGGAGATGGATGTGAGCTGGGAATTGAAGCTGGGTAAGTGGATACACTGCAGACAGGGAGAGGGCAGAGAAGAGGGCACTTTGGGAACTTGGCATGACATCCTTAAAAGTATTTGCTGGGGTGAATGGGGTGTTAGTCAAACTTTTTTGGAAAGGTTTTTAGAAACTGACAAAAAATAGGATTACTCAGTGAGTTCTTGGAGGAGTAGTGACATATTTTTGGAGAGAAGATTGAGGAAGCTATTTGGAGAGAGGTGCTGATGTGTGAAAAGGCTTGAAATAGGAGCAGGCAGAGAACATGGGCTGTGGTGAGCAGGTAGTGTCGTCAGCAGTATAGACTGGAGGAACAGAAAATGAGAGAAAATAAAAAGAAAGGCAGAGGACACCTCTAGGCTGGCATTCAAAAATGGTAAGGAGTGTTCCGTGCTTTAGTCTTTGTCTTTAAAAAAATAAATGCAGAAATAAAGATTGAATGAAGATTGTATAATTCCTTACTCATCCAGTTACTTATATTATTGTTATAGACACATAAGACTAACTATACTGCCACTTGTGTGTCCTATTATAGGTTCCCCACCTGTGGAACCAGTTAGTGAAAAATCTGGGAGATCAGCAAGGTTTTTCTCTTACCCAGACCATGCAGGGAGTCAGAGAAGGATTTAACATCAGTCACTGACAGGCAAGGAACCGGATCGGTTGCAAAACTGCAAGCATAGAGTGAAGCTAGGAAGGCATAAGACCTGGGAAACAGTTTAACAACAATGCACATAGGTGGTCCAAAGCACAACATGGGGTCAGTGCTGGGGTCCACAGCCTCTTTTCTGTTGCCACAGTGGTGTACTTGAACAGCTGTGAATGGGAGGGCCATGCTGCCAGCTTGCTTACCATGTTGCTGACCTTTGAATCCAGGTCATACTATACTGGACCCAGGGTGTCTACACTGACCTCTACCATATCTGTAACCCTCTTGCTCTAGCCACACAGCTTCACTCATATCGCCTGAGGCGGCCCCTGGCATTCTTACTCCAATGTAGACACTGACGCCACTGTGTTCTTTCTTCCTATCTCTGGTTTCCCTGAGGTGTGTGAATGCTTTCAGACCTGACCTGCCTCCCTTCCACCCGCTTCACCCTACAGGGAACTCTACTGTCTTAAGCTCTTTTTGTATGATTTGTGTCCAAAACACAGATTCTGCACTTATCCTAGGGTCCCTTATGCTCTCATTTACCATTTCATTATACTCGTGTGTATATTCCGTTACTTAGATTCTAAACTTTTTGTTTAGAATCATATTTATCTCTCTATGTATCTGTGTAGCACTTAACAAAATAACCTTTTATCATACATATGTATTACATACACACACGCACATAGTTTACTATGAAATTATGCATTGCATATATATACATACATACGTGCATACATACAACCCCCCCCCACACACACACACACAGCACTTCTAATGTGTTGCCATTGCAAAGATCTCTGTAGGAGTGTCCTATGCAGCAGAATATGTTTTAAAGCTCATGTATATATTCAAGAAGATTTCTCTTTCCCCTCATTTCAGCAGTTCAATCATACATAATTATTTCCACAGTGAAGCAGGTGGTCCACAATTAAGTGTCATGAATTCATCTCCTTTATTAAGTGTCTTCTAAAATGGCACTCCTGTAGGTCTCTTTCCCTAAGAAACTCCACAGACACATGTTAGTTGCTAGATTCCAGCTAAGAAAATAGGCAGGCTTTCTATTGAGACATTCATAGAAGAATGTCTCCCATGGCTGCAAAAGTTGCCGGAGAAGACAATAGCAGTTAAATTCCCCACAGTGTACAGAAGTTACTAGCAGGAGAATGATTTCAAATCCCTGGTCAAAGATTTTGTAGGAAAAGTTCCAGAAACCCAAAGGATAGGTGATATAGATGGTATTCTAATAATGAGGTCTATATGATATGTGTCTATTTTAATGATACATAGATATACACACCTTCCCAGTGTGCGTATTATTCTAAACCAGGAGAAAACAAGCATAAAAATTCCAACCAATGAAAGCGCTTATGTTAAAATTGATATGACTACAAGCGCTGTTGGGACATTCTGACACAGAGCAGACTCAGTGTCTTTGAATCATCTCTGATGTTGAAAAGATGGAATACGTTTTACCAGAATGCCAGGGAAACTGCCACTTACCTTTCAAATGAATATGTTTCTACATCTATAAAACACTAAAGGAAGCCAATTATTTAAATGGTAGGACTAATGTAATGAATGTGATTATTATATAAATGTTGTATCAAATTATCTGAATTATAACCAACAAGTAAAATTAGAATCCTCTTTTCCTAATTATTTGAGGAAAATTGAAGCCATGTAGTCCTGGAAAAAAAACCCTAAGTGTGATGATAATAAAAATAATATTTATTATTGAATACTTATTTTTACAATAATAACTTCATTTTATGATAAAGGTATTTTCAAAATATTAACAACTGTTTTCAGGTATAAAGATAATTTTTAGTCACAAATTGGGCTACTTTTCACTATATGTAGTATGTAAAAGATAAAGCAATTACTGTAAATGTTCAGAAACACAATTATATAGAGAGATACTAAGTCAGATAAAGGAATTTAAATTGACAATCATAGATTCTGACAGAATGACTATCCTACCATGGATCTCAATTTCCCTCTTTGCCAAATTATGATAAAATACATTGTTCTTTCTTCCTGTTGGGATTTTTGTATGAATCAAAGGAAATAATTTAGGAAGAATGTTTTTATGCATGTAATATACTTTCATTAATAATTTTCATATATTTCAGCTTGGTAATATAATGATAGATGAAAAGTCTCCCCCAACTCCTGTTCATGTCTGTTTCTCTCTTTTCTTGGAAATGTTTTTTTCTTTCAACCATCACTATCCTGGTCTCCGCAGACCACACGATGAGTAAGACATAGGCCCTGCTGTCAAGGCCATTCCCACTGTTGGGAAAGATGTTCCCCAAAAGTTATGCTCTCCTGTCCCTAGTGGGCAGTGTCATTGGGAGGAAGTGGCCTCGATGGGGACATTTCCCAGCCCCTCTTGCTTCAGATACAGCCCTATACAGGGCAAGGACTAGGGTGTGACAGAGTTTCAGGACGTGCTCATTGTTAGGGTCTTCCAAGTGCTCACTTTGCACGTACACAATCCCGACAGGGATTATGGCCTTAAATTGTGTACCTCTGATGGCTCCCATGATATCTGTTGTCACCAATAGGGCGTGGGCAGGAGGGATCTGCCTTCCCTCCTGCTGGGCTTCCTCTCCTGAGGAGGTGGGAGTCCTTCTCCGCTGTCTACACAGTAAGTGTATGCCGAACTTCTACGAACCTGCCCAGCTATTCTCCAGGGTGGCTGAACCACTCGCCATGCCCACCAGCAGTGTGACAAAGTTCCGGTTTGTCACTACTTGGGACAGTCTTTGTCAATAGCCGTTCTAGTCCTTGTGTCCTGATATCGCAGTGTGGTTTTAATGGGTCATTTCCTGATGACCACAGGGACTGACACTTTTTTCATATGGTTGCCAAGACGACTAATTTGGACCTCAACAATGCCTGTTTTTGTTGTTATTGAAAAGTATGTTTTCCACTGGAAGGAAGTCTTTTTGTGTTTTAATTCTTTAATTTTTAAACTCTTCATTTCTAGGTTTGATCCTCTTTCCCTTCCAGTAGGATTGATTTGCTCAGGGCTTTCTTTCTCGTGAACAGTCAGCTTTTTCCTCTCTCTAATTACTGGCTGTTTCAGGTGTATTGTGGATTTATTTTGTCTGGTCATTGGGGCTTAGGTCGTTTCTGGGGCATGCTAAGCAGTGTTGTGGTGACAAGGATGTGGTCTGAGCTCTGTCCTGTGAGCCACAGGTAGGACAGCAGCCAAAATGCTACTCTCGCAGCAAAGCACCAAAGGAAACCATCCCCCCCCCACCACGCAAGTCTCTTCGAACTTTTCCTAAACTAAATCTATGGCAAAGCAACTCAGCTCACCCACTTAGTGCTGTTCAAATGCTAAAGAAGTGAGAGCAGACACTCTGTCCTCTATACCATCTGTGATTCCTTCTTTTCTTTCGTAACTAATATTGCACACTCTTCACCTGTCTCTTTTTCTCTGGGTTGTGATTTCACAGGATTTTCCCAGTTTGTCAGTTAAAAATTAACCAGTGTTTTATTTAGAAAATTTGGTGGTGGTTTCTTTTTTTGGCTGCATTTTGGTTTAAATTTTAATTTGGCAGGAGTAGTTCTTTGAGTATTTTTCACCAAATGCATACCTGGTAAAATCATCAACCTTTCTACAAACTGAAGTCCTAGGGCAACAAATTCACCTCGTGTCTGTGACCCTGGGGATTTCATAGTCTCTTGTTAGCGTACGTTTGGAGTTTGGCATTTGTTAAAAGGTTGAGTGAAATTCTTTTGACCTTAGTCCAACAGCATCCATCCCCGTTATACAAGTAGCTACATCCCATTTCTTCGTATAGCTGCTTGTTCTCTTTAGATTCTGTGAGGTTCAGTGTTTCGTACCATTTTCTTGTCTTCAGCTACTTAACCGAAAGCATTCTCTTGACTTAGCATTCTCACTAACTCTCCCAGGATGGGAGCACATGATGCTGAGATGGAGGAAAGAGTGAAGGACTCTGCAATGACGTTCTGTTCCTTTTCTCAATGGGAGACATTGAATGTTTAGCGGATGGCTGCACCCTCTGCACCTTTCTAGAATGATTGCTGATAACTCGTTTCCAAGTGTCCTCAAGCAAATACAGAGTAAATCTCCTACTTGAGTGCTTTTTGCAGGCCAGGCTAGAAAGAAGAGGAAATTTGCAATAATGAAATCAAGAAGGAAAAACAGTCATTTTTTAAAAATGAAAGGTAAACAACAAATTTAAACATCAATATTAAACTGTAAATGGGGATGTTTATGCTTTTATTTTTTGGCCAAGTACAATAGGTGAGTGAAAGTTAGGCTGCCTAACTTTCATAAACCATCAAATGTGAGTCACTGATTCTTTTAAAATTATGAACTTGAGTATGCCCTTTAGCACATATTTCTAAATGTATAGAAGACCCCCCAGGCTCCGTTCCCCGAGGTGCACCATAAAAGATTTTATCTTACCATAGGATGCCTTGGGGAAATACTGGCATCGTCACCAGCCACCACCAGGACCCTTTACGCTGTCCATGGTTCTTGTTTTCTGTGAGTAGTCAGATTTGCTTCAGATAAACTGGACGGAATACCTGATCTAAACCAGCTTATCAATAAAGGGAACATATTATTTCACACAAGTAAAAATTCCCACAACTGGATGGCTTTATCCACAGCTCGATCAGTGGCTCCAAAAATGTCATCAGGATGTGATTTTTTTCTATTTCTTCTCGTGGATGCCCTCTTTTCAGACCTGCTGTCTCTAAATGGGTGAGCAATTAGAACAGACTTCACATCTTCTCAGCTTTGTTTCCAAAGGAAGGAGTTACGTCTTATGCCAGACACATGGTAAAATTGTTCATCTGGTGGAAGGTCCATTGCCATTTGAAATTTACAGGGGAACTGTGAACACCTGTTTTGTTCTCATTCTCCAATTTGTAAAATCTTGTTCTACAGTTAATGCTATAAGCAGAAGATAGAGGGAGCATGACTTTATGATCTGTGCTATGGACATGGTAGCTTCTCATTAGAATACTTTCATTTGTTTCTTTAACAATGGTATAAAGCAAAGCAACTGAACATTTTATTGTTATGAATCTAGCACTGTGATATATGTGAGGTGTGGTCAGAATTGAATCACACTATTGTTCAGATTTGCAAAGGAAATGTAGCATCTATATTTTCCATAACTGATCTGATCATCTTTTTCTTACAACTCTCTACCTTTAGAAGAGAAGCAACTTAAGCTTGCCAATCAATATAATCTCAGCATCTTCACATTTCAAAAGTCTATGTTGTGAGTCAGTCAATTCAAAGTTCAACTCTTTCTCAGGGCTCTTTTCAAATTCTTTGTTTTTTAAAAAAGTCTTTTATTCTTGTAGCTACTCAGTTTTGCTGAGTCGCTTCCCTTTCACGGCACCTTCTTAGACATGGCATCCGAATGATTGAGAGGAGGGTCACTTACATGATCTGAGTGGTGGGAATGAGTAGAATTTGAATTTTGTGTGTTTTCTGGAATCTCAATGGCTATTCCTCAATGTCTAGTCCCAGAAATAGTGACCATTACGGTATCATGGGCCTACTGTATGCCTTTTTAGGTATGAGTTCAAACCGCTCCAGTGGTGTCCCTAATGTGTGGCATTTACCTCATGTTACAAAGTCACACAAGCAAAGCATCACATTGTACTGACTCCAGCCCCTCTATAGCTGCTTCATGGTGCCTGGGGAAATTCTGCATTTCTTGTCCACCATATGCCACACACAGGAAGGCAGGAAAGCCATTTCAGTGTTATTTGACTAGACACCACTGCTGCACTACCAATTGGCAAGGGAAACATCTGTGGCCTCCTCCCAGTGTACTACACAGAGAGCAGCTTCCCCGCAAGCTACTGGGGGGACAGCCTCACCTCTTGTCCTCCATTCACAGAGCTTGGGTGGACATGTGTGATTGGCAGCTCTTTGCCAGCCCCCCTCGGCATGGCTACTCTATCTCTCCCCTGAAGCCACCTGGCTGGAAAGCAGTGAGCTGTCCACGTATTACTACTCTCTGGAAAGGATTTCTAGCACATCCTGATTTCCTTTCCCGAGGTCAGACTCCACCTTAAGAGTGGTAGGGTCTTAATGATTCCCCATTTTGCCCTCTTCTTAATAGAATCAAAAGGAAAGGAAATCCCTTCTTTCTTTCCCCAAGGCTGGCTTTCAAGACCACTTTCATAAAAATGATTATAACAAATCAACAACCCCTTTGTTCTTCAGGTTAATAAGTCAGGTGCCATAAACTTGGATATGTCACACATACACATATATCCTCATGAGTGTCTCCTGACTGCCTTTTGTTGTCACTGTTCTAAGTTTACACGTAAGAAGAATGGGAGTTAAAGAATCTTGCCCAAGTTCCCCCACAGATGACATAAAACCAGAATTCTGAAATCCAAACTCAAAGCTGCTTAATTTCAGGGTTGATGCTTTCTGCTCTCAAGTGAAGACTTTACCCAAGAAAATGAACAATTTAACCAGTGACTTTTCCTCCTAATACCTTTTAGAAGAACAAAGTTATTGTTCTTCCAGGTTGAAGACACCCTAGTTTGTAAAGGTTGATAATTTAGAAGAGAAACCCTTCAAACCTATTCAAGATGGTCAGACGTTTTACTGATTGAGTGAATTCTTAGACGTAAGAGGCATTCAACATTGTGCATGTGAGAAAAGAGTGGAAATGAACTGTTGATGATTTTTTAATAAACTTGTGATTCAGTCTAAAGAACATGTTTATTTTTACCAGACTTTAGTGAGAAATTAACCCAATCTATCATTTTAATGAATTTATGACTATAATTGTACATATATGCTATCTCCAAACTATAAATTTAAGATATCTGATGCAATACAAATGTAATACGGAAATTCAATTTTCACTACAAGTTTATTTGGTTAGTGTAATAACAGCTAAATTCCTGAGCTCTCTATAAAACAAACTACTCCACTCGGCATTTTATTTTTCTTAGCTTTCAGTCGTTGGCATTTAAATGAATAGCAAGTGAACTGTGAATCATTTTTTTAAATAAACTTTTGATTTACAATTTAAATTACTGAATTTACCTGGGAAAAATATTACAGATTCAGCATTCTACAAAGACCTATCAATAGTAGCACAATTTTATTGGCAGTATAAAAAAAACATGCATCGATATGACCATACAGACAACACAACTCATGCTTCCGCTCATGATGGACCCACCTACAGAGTAGGATTTTCTGAGCAGCCCAATTCGCTCGGCCCCCCTTTTCCCATCAAGAGCAGAACCTTTGTTGAGAGGCAGCAAACATTGACGCCATGGGACCAAGACTGCAAGACCAAAGCAACTTGGAAACTGAATTCCTAAAGACGGCAGGACCCTCGAGAGAGAGAGGATGTATGAACTATTTTACCTTTGTTGTAATCAGGAAGGATGAAGCAGTCACCATGATATCAGGGGAGAAGAAAAAGATTGTTAACAAATTTTAGAGACGAAATTTAGGCTGGAGTGGGATTCTCTGAAGTCCAGACCAAAAAAGGTCCGCACCCATTCTCCGGGTCTTTCCAAGAGCTTCACCAAGGCTCAAGAGAAATACGGGAGGCTGGATGGAAGACCTAAGAGTGCCTCTCTCTTTCCTTGGTTCAAAAACACAAAGTCCCCCGTATTTCATCATTTCTTCTTATATACCAAGCAGAAACAGAAGCCACAGGAAGAAAGGCAGGAAAACCCATGTTCTGTGGTCCCAGAGAGCAATCCGCTGCATCTTGTGGAAGAATAGGATCAAAGCTTTCTGGTGCTGGGGTGGGAGTGGGACCATATAAATGATGCTGCCGGGAGGCAAAGAGTCACAACACAAGTTGTCTGTCTGAGACAGGGAGAAAATGTTTAGAAAACGTATATCCAGTCAAAATAATCTTTCCAAGAATATAAAGAACTCTTACAATTCAATTCAGTAACAAGAAGACTATTGACCCAATTAAAATAATGGTCAAAGATATTTGAACAGTTGCTTCATTGAACAAGTTACATGATGAGATAAGCCGATAAGCACATGAAGAGATGTTCCTCATCATTAGGTATTAAAAAATGCAGTAAGATATATTGTATGCCTACTGGAATGGATACATTTTTATAAAGATAATGATATCAAGACAAAGCTTTGAGCAAGTGGAGATTTCATACATTGTTTGTAGAAATTTAAAATGGTACAACCTTTTGGAAGCTTTGCAATTTCTTATAATATTAAGCATACTCTTCCTATAGATTATGCAATTCCATTCCCACATATTTATCTAAGAAAATGAAAACTTATATCCACCCAGAAAGACATGTATAGCATGCTTATAGTAAATCCTTTAATTAATAGTAATCCCTAATCTCATGAATGTTATGAATGGTATGAATCTCTTACAAAAAAATCAGTGTCAAATGTCTTTAAATTTTAAGTCCAAATTCTCGTGCTGAAACTCCCAGCCCATGGCTATATATAAACTTCTTGGCTGCAGCCACTTGCAACATTCGGAGACAAAAACTGAGCTGTGGAGAATCATTCCCATTTCTAACCTAACAATACGATGAATCTGTGCTCCTAAAAGCAATCAGTTTGGCCATAAAATTGTCATTTTTTAAAGGGCGCTTTCCTTTATCATGCCAGCAGGTCATTGTCTAAAATGTTGAAATACATTGCTTTTCATATAGTGAAAGTGCACTTACTACTTTGGAATGCCTTATACCATTTTTCTGCTACTGTTTTCCCCAGACACAAATCTAATTGGCACGTATTCCTGAGAGGTCTACAGTAAGAAATTTTATTAAACAAGTTCAAACTTATTCCTAAGCTAGTAGAACGGTGAGCCAAGTGAATTTCAAGTGACATTAAAAATAATCACAGCGACAGGCTTGAGAAGAGATGACATAGTCAGCTTTAAATACGTGTGTTCTTACCACATGCTCATCACACTTGCTAAAGTAGTAGAATTGCTTTCTGGGTATCGTTACTTACTACATTCTTGAAGGTAATTAGGCTTTATAACTACAGCTTCCACATACGAGTACTCTTCTATTTTAAGAACAGGTGGAATACAACTTTATATCTAGAATTCAAATTTAAAGGGACATATCTCCACAATACCAAAGAGACAGACATGTGGCATGATCATTGTATTCTGAAATATGTTCAGGTTTTCATTTTTAAATGAGTAAAGTAACAAGATAGAGCATGTAACAATCACTAAAAAAAAAATGCGTTAGACTCCAGCTCAAAAGAGCAGTAAGAAACTCTTCGTAACAATAGGTCTTGTCACCTTTGAGAGTACTTGGTTTCTCACATGGCTTTCTCTGTTCACCTGTCCATCAGTTTGGTTGGTTTCACTGAAGTCTCTATTAAAGTAATTAATGTGCATGAGCAAGAGTTACTTATTTAAAGAAATTTCTCTGTCAACTACTCCTGCTTTTCGCCACTAACATGCTGTTTCCATTGTCTGAAATAATTCATCATATATGATAAATCTTAAGTTGCACACTGAATATTAATCTTTGAACACATGTTCCCTCCACTCAAAGCACTGTGTCACAGAAACAACTACAGAACCACCTAAAAATAACAGGAAAGTTAAAAGTTAATGAAATCAGAAACAATATGTTCAAAGGTTAGAAAGGATTTAGGAGTTGCAAAAAAGTGTACGTGATAGCAATGAATTATTTAGCTAGCATTTTCCTTTGACAAATATAATTGGGTCGCGGCATCCTTATAGATTTACAATGAATTCATTACAAGTTGGTATAAAAACAGAAGCCAAGGCTAAGTTCAGATTCTTTTAGAACGTTTCAGTGTGTCAGAAGTTTTTGTTAAAAATGCCTATAAGAGTCAAAAGTTCCTAAGTATGTTGATTATTACTTCCCTTAATTTTTGAGAGGATTATAAGGAAGGAAGATTGAATAAAATACTTGACTGCTTACTTGGAAAGGTTTGTTTTTATTGTGTGTGTGACATGCCATTGAGTCGGCTGGGACTCCGGTGACCCCATGAAAGAGAACGGTCAGTGTCCCTTCCTCACAGCCCTGCTCAGCTCCTGCAGACTCAGCCTGTGGCCTCTTTTATGGAGTCAGTCCACCTCCTATTTAGTCTCCCTCTTTTCCTGCTCCCTGCTATTTTCCCAGCACTTTTGTCTTTTCCAGAGAACCCTGCCCTCCCACGATGTCCCACAGTAGGACAGCTGCAGCTTTGGCATTTTGCCTCCAGCGATGTTCAGGCTTAACTTGCTCTAGGACCCACTCGTTCGTCTTCCTGGCGGTCCAGGGTCTCCACAGAGCTCCTCCCAACACCATAGTGCAAATGAACCAATTTCTTTCCCATCCGCCTTCTTCCCCGTCCAACCTTGGCATCCCTATGTAGTAAATGGGAACACGAGTGTGTGATGGTCTCAGCCTTGGTCCCTAATGACACGTCTCTGCTCTTGGTGACTTTTCCTAGTTTTTCCATCGCTGCCCTTCTGAGTCTCAGCCTTCTCTTGACTTCTTGGCTGCAATCTCCATTTGAACTGATAACTCAGCCAAGGCAAGGACATCTTTAACTATTCCAATGTCTTCATTGTCTCCTTGTATTTTCCACCTTAATATTATTTTTTTGTGTGTGTGCTTTTACACTTTCCTCTGATGGCCAAAAAATAAGCTAATGAGATTTATTTATAAATAGAATCCAGTTTTTTTGAGACATCTCCATGCTGATTTCCATAGTGGCTGCACCATTCTGTAATCCCACCAACAGAAAAAAAGAAAAAAGAAAGTTGAATCCGTACAGTTTGCTTATTTTCCTACACATTTCCTACATGTGTTTTCTGTTTTCCTTTTAGTATTTTTATCGTTCTCATAGTCTTGCTTTATTAAGCAATGGGAGCCTAAGATTTGTTTGAATTAGGTATGTCAGGTGGGATGCTCTCATTTACTCGATAGTGAAGATGCAGACATTCTTCCCTCCCAGGCAGCCTGAGGCAGACTGTAAATTATTTCTTTGTCACCACAATGTTTCTTCTTCATTTTGTCTCTTCCTCAACCTCAAAAAAAAAAAAAAGTATCACATTGACACTCCCCGTAACGTTTGTTCTCATCTGAGAAACAATAGCCGCCTGCATGACATCATCTCTTAAATATCTAAATATCTTCATGAAAGTGTAGGTTAAAATGCCTAAGAGAAAAAATGTGCTATTTCATACTAATGAAACTCACTTAGTAAGAAAAAGGCAACGGTTGGAACCAAAGGCTCGCCTTATCTATCTATCTATCTGTACATGTATATGCAGTGATTACCTGTTCGTAATCAGTAAGCCGTTAAGAGATGTGGGTGTGTTTTAGGAATGTAATTGGATGAGGGGAGAAGAGGTGAACATGGAGTTCAGTATTTATGATGATTCTGAAAACATTAATAGTATTTTACCCCCCCATTTGTCTACCTAGGAGATCACCCCACTTCACATTTATGTCTACGTTTCTGTACATCTTACAGAGTAAGCAGGACCCACATTATCATCCCCGTGCCAGAGTATCCTGTGTACTAATTATGTCATGAGCCAGTGAGCATTATTTTGTTTGTTTGTTTGTTTGTTTGTTTTGGTGGTGTTCTTCTCTAAAGAATCAATGTAATGGAGAATGTGATATTTCAGTAATGCCACGTGTTAAGATTGTTCTACAATAAAATGGCCAACATATTTGCAGATGTATCTTCGAAATGCTCCCCTCACTCTAGTTATAGAGGTTTAATTTCTATTGCATAAGCTTTTACATTCATTTCTTTAAAAATGAGGTGAAATAAAACATTGATTTCAAAGACCGAAATTTGCAACGGGCCATCAGCCTTCCTCTGACTGCTCCGAAATAGCCAAATGATAGTGTTATCTAACCAAATTCATATGAGGAAGCCACGGCCCCTGTGTCACCTGAGCCATATATTACTGCATGTAGATATACAATTTTTATGGTGTTCATTAAAAGTTTCAACGAGTCTCTGGAAAAGATGAAACTCACAGCAACAATAACAAGTTCAGTGCCAACATTTGCAGACTTTCTCAAAATTATTTAGCATGATGCCAATTCCGGATGTCAGACTTTAGGTGTTTTGTAATAAATAGTATATATTTTTCCATATAGTTTCCCAGAAGTCATTATTTTTTTTTCAATACTTTATAACCAAGTGAAATATTTCATGTTCTTTTGGATGTAATCAGTTACTGTCTGGATGGCATTAGCTCTTTGAGAACTCTGGGCAGCACCTGTAAAATGTCCTTGGCAATCCATCATTCACTTCTTAGCGACGTGAGAATATTAATATGTTTCTGAGTGCCCCTCCCGAACCTGAAACACCAAGTATTCAGAAGTGTGATCTATAAATTTATACATGTAACTTCAGTATCGCCAAATGTGTTTTCCGCCCCCTGAAAATAACATCACTCAAATCAAAGCTGAAAATTTACATGTGAAATCTTGAGAAATGAAGAGAAATCACTGGTATGGTTTTCAACGGTTACCTGAACTAGTCACAAAGATACCTTTGCCTTTAGGAATACGTACAAGGCCACTAAGTATTACTAGGATTGGACATCTTCCCACATACTCTCTTTTCTGTATTTTCATTTGTTTACACATATATTCATAAGTTACAGAAACATTTTTGCAAAATTAGAGGTTAGAATTTAAGAAAAGCCCGTGTCAAACTATCCTGGAATAGAAAAATACACAGGTAACCACCGGATTCTGTTGCCGTATTCGTATCTTATGATCATGATTTCATAGCACCAATGAGTACAAGTCTTACTAATGGAGGTTTTATGTCATGTCACCATCTCTCTTAAAGACACTGTTTGTGGGAAATAATTTCATTTCTTTTTTGAGACTTTATAAACATACAAGATTGAAAAATCATTTTTCTTATGCAATAAAATAAGGTAGTCTAACTGGAAATGCTTAGATCATATATTTTTAAGTTTTAAGGAATGTACTGAAAACTAAATAGATTTGAGTCATGTCCAGTGCTACTGCATCTCCACATATTAGAGATAATGGCTTGACACGGCTAGTTAATAATTTAACCAAGTGACAGAGACTACTTGTCCTTTAAGCTGAAATACTCACTCAATATGTCTGACCCTTAAATAAAGTACAAACAGAAGTAGATGTCAGTACGTGCATTGTCCACATGCTTAAAGCCAATGATAGCTTAAGAAAGCACGCAGAGAATAACCTTGAGAGAAAGCATGGCTTAAGAATGAGTCACCTATGCCCAGGCCTGCATTTTCCTGTTGGTAGCATGGAATCTATGGGAAATACCTACTCCTTTTGGAGTTTTTATAATTACCAAATGACAGAACATGTGAAAGTACTTCAGAAATGTTGAAAATGCAGCACAGTGTAAGGCATTACTATTTATATTCTGTAATTAAGATATACTACATAAACATCAAAATAACTTCATGTATTTTAGGGCTAAAATCTGTTAGACAGAGAAGTCATTAAAACATAAGTCACACACATTCATTCACACATACACTTCTCTCATCTTCCAACATCTTCTAATTAAAGTAAACTAATTCATAGCTTAGGGTGACTTAGAGATGTACATGATTGCATCCTTAAACATTATTGATTAGTCTTCATATTTTCAAACAACAGAATCCAATGCAGCTATCATGTTTCTGCTAAAATAAGACCTAGCTGGATAATCAGCTTTAATGTGTCTTTTGGAGCAAAAAAATAATATAAGACCTGGTCTTATTTTAATATAAGACTGAGTATAATATAATATAATATAATATAATATAATACCAGGTCTTATACAAGACTGGCTCTTATTTTAATATAATGTAAGACCGAGTTTTATGTAACATAAAATAAAATAATATATCATACCATACCATACCATACCATACCATACCATACCATACCATACCATACAATACAAGACCGGGCCTTATATTAATTTTTTGTCCAAAAGACACATTAGAGCTGATTGTCTGGCTAGGTCTTATTTTTGGGGAAACACGGTATTTAAGTAGAAAAGTGGCTGTGAAAATACATCCAATAGCTTAGGGAATCTACAAGAGGGTCTGAGAACTTGATTTATCTACTAGCAGCCAGAAATACTGACTAGCATAACATACGAGCATGATCTAGGACTGTTCTGTAGAGCACAGCTCCTGTGATATGTGGCACTGACTACCAGAAATTCACCAAAGCTGCCTAGGAAAAATGGGATGCTGGGCCCGTGCTTCCAGAAGACGAGATTTCTCCTTGTATGACTCAGATACATGGCTCACTTCCCCCTCAATGTGTCCTAAGCAAGCCTACTTACAGGATCTGCTCCACTCAGTCTCCACAGCAGTCCAATCCGTGCTTTCCCTTTTCATTCATGTATGTCCTACTATGTGCCAGATATATTGCTAGGCGTCAGGATAATATTAGAATAGCTCAGGATCCTTCTCCGTGATAAATTGACAGTCTAATGAGGTGTGATATGTGGTAATTAAAACTTAAAGAAAAACTTCACATGTGGATAGAGGTATAAGGAAGAGAGAAAAAAACAGCAAAACCAAAAATTGTATGTTTGTGCATGTGTGTATATGTGTGTACAAATATGTCTGCAACAGTTAGAACCTTATTTACTAAAATTGTTGAATATAAAAGAAAAAAAACATAGACAGACTTTCAATATAAACAGTAACCTATTTTAATCACAAACATTTTATATTTGTGTGCCATATTAGTAGGCATACAAATATAATAACTAGAAATAACTCGAGATATAATTATCAATTTAAACGAGGTATTAAATATTTCATGTTTTATGAGAAATTTTTCTAATACAGCAAAGCTTTTTTTTAAAAATACAAATCACCATAATTCTTCCAACACTTTTAATTTTTAAAGATAGAAAGCTATGATACTACGAAAGTTATGGGAAATGTTTAGAGCATGATGACCAGTGAGCAAATAAAAGAGTGGGCTGTAAAAGTGGAAGCAACTTATGAAGTATCTTGTAAACTTAGGTCTTATGTGAAGATCTTTTTTCAGAGGGAAACACAGAACTGGCTGATACAATGAACTACCACCGATTTTGCAAAGACACAAAAGGAGCTTCTCATAAAGGCAGTGAATATTATTTTCAAAAGCGATCAAATCTAGAATATTTGTAATGAATGGAGTGAATAGATTAAAAGTTAAAGAGAATTGGAAGAATTGGAAGAGGAGGATGAGGGAATAGAACAGAAAAAGCACCCTTCTGAATTCTAAAATCACGAGAAATGGATTTTTAGTTACCTCTGCTTCCTCTTTCACTTTCCATCCGGATATATTTTAATGGATTCTCCTCTAAATAGAAAAGTCTCCCAGGGCACCAGCATGTTGTAGCAAGTTGAATAAAACTCTCTCTTTCAATTCAGTCTTTGCTCTAATACCCAATGCAGTTAGATGAAATCTTTCACATCTCCTGGAAAAATCTGATATTCAGTGATTTGTAAAGTAAGACTTCAACTTTTTTAAAAGTAGCTTGTTTTCCCCTGTTTTTCTCCCTGACATGTAAGTCTGAAGTTTTTGTCTTTCCTGATAAAGCCAAAATTTAGAATTTTCTTTAACTTTAATTGTTCTCCATTTTTGTGCAAAACTAGCCCTCCACTTTGTTCTGTTGAGTAGACAACGAATGTAGGACTTTACATGACAATTAATGTAGTGTGATGTATTCAGAGGCCATGACTGGTGTTTGCTGGTTATAAATCCAGTGGATCAAAAAGCACATAAAAACGTATCTACATATTTCTGAGAACAAATCAGGCACTGAAGGTCTTAAATTGGGTGGGAAGGTATATCCCTAATCAAAGTACATTAGCTATGAATTTAGTATTTACTCACTAATAGTTCTAACATAAATAATATAGCTCTTACATCACTCTTACATAAATAATATATAAATGTCTTCAAGAGACATGTTACAAAATGTTTAATCACATCTTCAAATTATAAACTTTGAGCAATTTTTTTTTTATAATTTTGGGTAAGTAGGACAAATTAATTTTACAAAATTTAAAAAAATTAGAATTCCATTCTATTAAGGGAATTTAATGGGCTAATATTTTGTCTCTTGTCCTCATCACTCAATTTCTTGAATATTCAAAAGCTGCCCTGATCATTATTTCTGGGTTCCTCTTTTCCACCATGCCCATCGTGATATGTTATTTTCCCTATAAAAAAAGTAAAGCAGTATAGTGGTGACAAAACTGCACTGACCCCAAAAGAGCTTTTGTATTATTCCAAAAGAGTTTAAAAACAGGTCCCAGTTTCTTTTCTCCAGAACTATATTCTCTCTTTTAGTGTAACTCTTCTAAATTGCATGAGAAACATCATGTTCTTAGCAGAACACAGATGCCAGTCTGAGATAAGAAGGTTATCTGAAAGGCCTCGTCAGTTCCTATGTGGCCACTGAACTATGTTTCAGACACTGTATTTTTTTTCTAGAAATAAGACATATAACAAAGAAACTGTCTAGATCTTAGAAGAATTTATTCAAATTAACAAAAATGTTACTTTAAAAGACATGAGTGAACATATCTTTATTCTTGAGACCAATTCCAGCAGAGTCTAATCATGTCCCTTGCTTCCAATTCTGCATTTTAACTGTTTTTAACCAGAATGAAGAGGTGGTACATATATACCATGGCATATTACTCCTACGACAAGGTGAAATATTGCCATTTGTGATTAACATGAATGGATATTGAGAGTTTCATGTTAAACGAAATAAGTCAGACAGAAAGAAAAACCATATGATGTCACTCAGATGGGATATTTAAAGCTGACAGTAACAAATGATCAAGACAAAAAATCATAGACATGGAGAACAGTTGAGTGGTTACCAGGGGGTAGAAGAGGGTAAATGGGATCAAATATATGGTGATGGAAGGAGAACTGACTCTGGGTGGTGAACACACAATGTAATATACAGGTGATGTATTATTGAAATGTACACTTGAAACCTGTGTCACTCCAATACATTTAATAAAAGAATAAGTAAATAAAAAAAAAAGAAAAGAAAGTTATGTAATACAGGATATTGCCTGACTATAAACTGTTGGAAGAACAGGGAAACGAGGTTCTAGGCAAATATCTAGTTTCTTTCTCTGGTTTGAACTTATTACAAAATGTGCATTGAGGCCTCCTTTGCCCCAGCCCTGCTTTTCCCCCAGCCCTGCTCACCCTCACATACACACAGTGTGACTGACGATGTGTAAATTATGAACATTTGAGATGGACACAAGTTAGATCTGCAGCAGAGGAACAAGGATTGTCTCAAAAGAATCCAGAATGAAAGATTTTTATCTGCAGAGAAGACTTGTTAGAATCATCATCCCTTTGGAACCATTAAATATGCATTACTTACTTGACAATGTCATGTGATAATGACTAGCAGTAGAAAGATCAAAGGTACGGTCCACAAGCTCAAGAAATTCCTTGTCTCTGGGAGGAGACAGACAAGTAACCCAATAATGATTCTGAAGTGTAGGAAGGTGCTATAATGGAAGTGATCAGAGGGTATGGACGGGCTACAGAAAATGCGTCTTTATTCCTAGGAATGTCCCCCCTTGTGTGACCCTTGTCTTTCAGCCCTCCAAGTCACCCTGAATCACCAGAACTTCACTCTCACTCTTCCAGGAATAATTGTCATTTCCATGACAGCCATTTCCTCCCAGGCACCAACGCTCTCCTGGTCCTGTTGTGCTTTTATCCGCGTGGAGCTTATTGCACAGCATCATGGTGGGCTTTGTCTGCCTGACACGTCTCTTTTCTTACCTGGGACTATGAGAGCCACCTGACCATGAACTTCAGGGAAGCAGGGTGGCTGAGGATGAAAGAAAGTCTACATGGGGCTGTCCAGCATAACTGGGTTTGTTCAGGGCACATGAAGTGTGTGGACTACAGAAGATGATTAAGTCGATTAAAGAGGGTGTGGTCAGGAGGAGTTCCCTAAAAGGAGAGGAAAGTTTGTCGAGATGTAACTTTGTGTACTTTGAACTTTGCCCCCATGTGGTGCTATGATTTATATGTTTATTAACTTGTTAGTATTTTAAAAATGCAAGACTGCTTGTACGAAATCCTCGCTTCCTACAGTGTGTTTTGAGAGACAAGGAGGGAACCTACAGCCTGAATTTCTCAGTAACACATGTTGCTGGAATGTCACACTAATAATTACTATTCAACTGGAAGTATGTTATCTGATACACTAACACTTTGTTGCGTAATTATCTGTATTAGACTAGTCAGTATGTCACCTCAGATGATCAGAAGGGAATAGGGAGAAGAGTCGGCCGTGGAGAGGGTCCTTCATAAAGTTCTGAGACAGAGGCAACGGGGGCATGGCAGAGTTGGGGCTTCAGCATTTGAAGTTTACAGGCTTGGGAGCTGAACAAAGACAGTGACAGTGAGTGGATTTGTGGCCACAAAATAATCTGAGATTCCATTTCCGCAGACCACAGTACTGTCAGTTCACAAAGAGTGATGGGTAAAAGCCAGATCACGAAGCGCGTTGCGCTATGTGCGTGCCGAGAGCCCTTTTCTAAAATGTCCTACCTATTAGTTTTCTTCTCTGTGGCTTCTTCCTGCCTTGCTCCTTGCGTTGCTAGAAAGAAATCTTAAGAAAATGACCTTCTGGCTGCCAATATAATTTGGAAGATGAAGATCAGAGCCCCAAATTCTTCTCACTTTTATGTATGTTGCTTTTCAAGCTTTAATTTATAAATGCTTATTGCTCCCCTAGAATTCTTCCTATTCAAGCATAGCTTAGAGTTCAAGTTCAGAATATTTGCCAGACTCTTTAACACATGAACAATCATTGTATAAAGAACAATCAATCTGTTTACTGCTTTAAATTTAGTTTTAGCTTCTATGGTAATGTCAGTGATGAACTATGCGAAGTGCTTTTAAGTGCAACAGGTTTGTTATAAAACATAGCCTGTTTTATATCTTTGTAGAAAGCTGTACTCAAACTCAAGATATGGAATCATTTAGGGGATATTTTTGGCAAGGATAAAACTTTAGGACCAGAATTTTCTGATGCAAAGAAGCTCCAATTTCAATTTGCAAAAAGCCACTCAGGTGTGAAATGTGTCTTTCTCCCAGAAGCCTCTGTTTCACTGGTGCAGGACTCAACTGGTATCCTGAACCGTCATCACAAACAAACAAATCGTGCATGTTCTCTACTTTATAGGCATCCAGCCATGACTACATAATGGGGAAGCTTCTGGGACTTTGTTTCCGCTTTGAATATTTCCTTAAATTATGAACTCGGCTGTTTTTATTAGGCAGTTTCTTTTCAGTGATATCCTTAACCATAAATCAATGAGAAATGCTACTTTCTGAGAGAAAATGGCATGACTATGTCACATATTTACTCAGCAGCCTGTTGACAGGTCTAGTAATTTCATTGGAATTTACTGTATATTCTTCTGCAAGAGACAAAATAAATTTGTTTTCCTCAGGCAGCATAATTTAGTTTTATAAGAATGCAGTGTTAGAACAGTTTATGGGAAAAAGTGCAAAGGCAAGTGAACCTTTTCTTACTCGGGCATATTAACTGTCACACACAAGAGAAAGAATAGATAAGAGCCTTTTATTCAAGAAGAAGGTGAAAGAGGAAAAGGTTCAGATTCACAAATTGTTCCAAATTGTTGGGTGAATAATGGGAACAAAAATCATCTATTATCTCTTCCCATGATATGATAAAATACGATGTACCAAAATAAAAATGGTCTTGCAAATCAGAAACCCCAGTTAGGATAACACCAACACGATCTAGGGTTCCTATGGAAAGTCACGTAACTTCAAGCAGATTCACTTCCAGCATTTGTAAAATATTAAAGTATCTGTGTCCTAAAGATAGTATAAAGCTTCAAAGATTATCAGGCACCATAGCCTGGAACATAGTAGGCTCTCAAACATGCATATGTGACTGTTTCACCTCTAACCTCCTTTGATTTTATTTTGCTTTTTTCCCTTTCTATTTGAGTAATAATATGCTTCTGTACCAGTGTGCTTAAGGTTAATAACTGTGTGCATGAAACATCCATAGATAAAAGGGACCTTACTTAGATTTTGTGTCATCTCTAAGTTTTTCCTAAGAGTTCTCAAGTGAATTGCAGTCACTCATTTCTGTCAATTAGCCGAGGTCTTAAAAGTACAGTGTCTACACTTCTGTAAACCTTCACAATTGACTGAACTCACAGAATGGCATTTGAAAGCATAAATTCTCACTTAAGCAAAACAGTAGTGATTCAGTACATATCCTAATGGTTGCCTCCTATTAATGGACATTAGCCAAGCTATGGAACCACGTGAGATAACACAGAGGGTGCCAAAAAAAAGTATACACATTTCAAGAAAGGAAAAAAAATTGTAATACTCAATATATACCAATAACAAAAGATGAATACAAGTCATATGTATCCATTTTTTTTGCCCCCGCCCAGAATATCTGACGGAGGAGAAGAGGAGGTTAGGAAGATATCACACATAGAGTCAGGAAACATGTATACAGTGATCATAGGAGACTATTTGCAGGAAGAGAACACAATTAATAGACAGCTTACAATTAGTAGCTACTGCTTAATTATAGTAATTATCTTGGTATCGTGGAAACAGTGCTGGATTGAGAGCTAGAAGATTAGTTTGAGTTCGGTATCTTCTATCCGTATACAAACTTGGCGAAGTCTCTTAATCTTTTGCAACCTAATTGTCATCACTTAAGAAATGGTAATAACCACCTGTCCGATGCACCTCAGTCATTATGTAGTTTAAGATAATGCATATGAAAGCGTATGAAAATGATTTATAAACAGTGAGCAGTGTGTAACTAGCAGGTATTATATTACCGGTATCAATGACCCTGAGAGCCTTCGCAGGAGAAAGCGAGTGAGGTCCCCGGTCACTCAGTGAGAGAACATCCACAAATGTAAGACCACATACTAAATAGAGTAACAAAGATGGTGTGAAAGACCCTTCTACCTCCTCTGCCATGCGCAAGTCTCCTTTCGTTTTTCTCATGTGTAAATTAGGGATGATAATCGTTACTTACTAAGGTCGTAGGTTATAATTGAAATAGCTCACGTTGATAGGGCAGTCGAGTACAAACACTCTCATTCAGTGCTCTCACTGTACTGTTCGTTTCCCAAACCAGCACTGGCGGCAAGTACAGTGATGGAATACTTCACTTGGGGTGACCCCGGTCACTCTCCACTCCAGCTGCACAAGCTGTCACACCTCTCCCAGGTCCTGACCCTTCGGTAATCACTCTGCCTCCCTACATTCCAGAGTGTTTAGTCATCAGCATTTATGGAACACCTATTAAGAGCCAATCACAAAAAGACTGAAATATCCTCCATCCTGGATGTTTTCCCAGTAAAGGCAGAGAGGTACCTACTGTATGTGCTCCAGGCAGAGGAGAATAAAGTCACTCTGAAAATGTCTCCAGTGTAAAGGTAGAGCAGGACGCCACTCGTGCAAAAGCACCCTTTTCTGATCTACTTCCCTCATTTCCCTTCAGAAGCAATAACTCGCCAGCCTGTATTTCTTTACACTTTTGATAAATTCTCAGTATGTATTAGGTCACTTTTTAACCATGGGAACACATACCCCTGCCAATAGAAAAATCTGTTCAGAGACCACTGAGCAGAAGAATAACGGAGATCGAGAAATTCTGAAATCATATATCAATGACTCATAATGACAATCTATGTAGGTTCTCTTCTCAGGCATCAGAAAGAAGGGAAAAAGGTGTGACAGAAAAAAAATAACATTGATAACGTGCTTTAGGGACAGATTTTGATTATTTAATTTTTTGGAGATTTATATTTTGTAAGTGAACTTGCTGAAGTTACATACTGGCTTCCCTGATGTTCTATACATAGAACACAGGGAAAAAGAATTTTAGATATATGTATCTATTTTCCTTAGTCGTCATCAGCTCTGGACTTTAGTTTAGCTACTTATTTAAATGGCAAATTTCAAGGAACTTTTATATTCAGCGAGAAAAAGACAGAAAAGGAGACATTTGAGTGTGAATTTCCTGAGGACTTATTATATTGGAAAAGGCTGCACATTAATGGACAAATGAGAGAAATTAGGGGGTGGGGAACCCAAGTGACAGGATGATTTAAGGGGAATCTAAGCTCTTTTAAAACTTCACCAACTGAATAATAGCAAAACATGGGAGCTGTGAAGCTTGAGGGAATTAATCCAGGATCATGTAAAGAAAATTTTAGCAGAAAAGGACAAAAATAGCTACTTTCTTATCTTTAATTAAAAAAGGTTACAATGGAATTCAAACTCTTGTATAGACTTATTAATGGGCTGTTATGTAAATTTCATTGTGTGAATGCATATTAGATTTTGATTTTGTTGATATAAAAAAGTAAGGCCTTAAAAGAAGATTGGTAAATACTGAGCCAAGCATATTAAGACAAAGCATAATTGCAATGTATCATAACATAGACTTTTAAAAATAAATTATCTTTAGATATGTGTATATACATATAGGAAGACATGTATGAACATACGTAGTTTTGCATATGCATATAAATGCAAAAATGAAAAACAAGGTTAATATAAAAATATTACCTTCAAGATATTTAGCATAAATCCAATGGAATTTTGAGGTATGAATAATACATTTCTGAAAGAGGTTTTTTTTGATTACATTTATTCATTCCCTTCCCATTTTTTTTTTACTGGTTGGTTTTGTAAAACAAGGATATATACATTATTCTCTCATTTCCCTTCCTTATTACAAACAAATGAAGGTATAAGATTTGGCTTCAAATATAGTTTCACATAACTGAAACTATAAAGATAGCAAGGAAGATAGAATACTGCTATGAATTATAACCGTGGGAAAATATACAGCTTAATTCAGATGCAGCTAACAAAATTACTGTTTAAGCATCTATATCAATAGGGTTTTTTTTTTCTTTTGCTTGCAAGTTTATTTTATTTTGCTTTTTTGTTTGCTTTTTCTTTATTCTCCAGTTCTTTCTCAGATCAAACTATTGGTAATAAGTTTGAATTTTCACACAATTGTCCACAGAATTCAGGAATAATTCTGTCTTCATTTCTCTATATACAATTCAGATCAGTAGAGAAAATTTGTTTTTTGTTTGCTGTTTGTTTGATAAAGAGCTCATTAGGAATTATAGAAATACAATCCAAATTTTAGCGCTGCTGAATTTAAGGATTCTAAAACTCACATTTCTTTCTCTCGGTACCTGGCGCTGCTGAATTTAAGGATTCTAACACTCACATTTCTTTCTCTCGGTACCATGCCATGGGACTTCTCACACCCCTCAAAATCATCATCCCTGTGTTGTTTTAGCTGCCCTGCATTACCTAGGCACCCAGAAACCCTCATGCCTAATTCATGCCATTCTCAGGCCCAAGGAAAGCTTCTCAGAAACATTGTGCTTCTATCCCGTTTATCCTTTTCCTCACATTAGGGTTGGTGGACGTGCCTACAAGGCTCTGTCATCAAACTCCAGCGAAGAGGCAGAATCCCTGGAGCTGATACTCCCTCAGTATTCCCAACAAAAATGACTTTTCTGTATCCTCACTTCTCTTCCCTGCCACCACCCCAGACCTTATTAGAGGCAGAGGAAGCACTTAACCTACTGCTTTTTCAAACGCTCTCTTCCACATGCATCCTCCCCTCTTCTGACCTGAGATCAGTTATATCTTATCCAGGACCTTATAGTCCCCCGTGGTTTTTTTATCCCATACCTGGTGATTTATTTTTTTCCTTAACTTTATTGAAGTATAATTGAAGTACACTAATCTGTACATATTCAGGGTAGATTATTTGATCAATCTTAACACAGATTTACACCCATGAAACGATCGGTGGTGACATTTGTTTAAATGACCCATCCATTATGTAGCCTCTTTACCTCATTGGTCAATATGAGAGTCATTCTGCGGAGAGCACCATCCATCACTCAAGGTCTCAGGTATTCAGTGTCGTACAGTATCACCCCTCCATGTATCTTCGCATCTAGATTATTGTTGGAAAATCTTTAATGTTCTAAACTTTCAACTCTTGGGGGTCTTACCTTGTAGGCAAATAATGCTCCGTTAACACATTACCTAAAGTAAATTAGATAACTGAATTCATGTATTCTTAGTGGAATCACAGCACGTCTGTGTATTCTTGCCCATAGGAAACCAATATGTTTGAGGGAGCACATCTACTTAGTATTTGTATGATCGGGAATGGTAGAGCCACACAGCTCGACACGTTTCTTCGGCACGGAATGACCCCACAACCAGTGCCACTAAAGCGAAGTACAAGTTCTTCATGCCTAGGACTGAAGTCATTAGTTTTTACTTTTGTTCTCCTCTGGAGTCCATTATCATCAAGCTTTCAGAAAAGGAATGCTGTTTCCCCCAAACAGTAGTACTGATTATGATTATAAATGAGGAGTGGGTTTGGTTAAATGGGCCAGTGGCCACAAATCATACTCCAGGAATACACCATGCTTTTTTTGTTGTCAAGACTGCAACTATTACTTCAAAAGTAGATTCACAGATTTTTTTTAAACATCTGTAATGGAAGCTCAGAGACTTTCATATAATAGCAAGAACGCTCTATGAAATCTAATCAGAATTAGCCCAGAAATAAGGTTAATTTTCAGTAAAATCTTAGATTTTTCTACATTTTACTGAAGAGGCTGTTTTCAGGAAAGGAAATCAACAGAGCAGACAAGTGATTAATGACCAGTTATTCCTGGTCACTAAAACCTCTAAAGTACAATACAAGGAAAAGAGGTGTGAGGTCTCCTGATGTAAAAACTGCCACCAATTCCGGGTTTTTCTTCCTTTTTAAAATTTGAAATGTCAATTTGTTGTCTAAATATACAGTTTCCAAGACTGTATAGCTCCTAATGCAATTGTTCTTTCTGTTATTACTTTCCACACACAAAAAACATCATTATGTAAGTTATCATTCTTTAAGTATTTGTTATCCTTACTGTCTGAAATTATATAAATGTAGTTTTCCAGACAACTACTGCTTGCTCCTATTATTCTCTAGATACTTAAACCTTTCGAATTGAATACAGTTATGCACAGTATTGGAGACAATAGATAGATACATACTTAAATAGAACAGACATAACTCAGAACCTTGTTCTTGGTGAATCTTTAACATGATGAGGATGACGACAGCTGCCATTTATGAAAAGCTTACACTATTGCAAGAATTTTGCCTTTGTCCTAATTCACTTTCACTGCAATCTAAATGAATTAATCTTATACTACCTGTCTTCTAAATAATATAGATAGGGCAGAGATAGCTTAAGTATGTTACGTGGTGTATATGTGGCCGAGAGAAAATGGAAACACAGGTGTACAAGATTCCAACTTCATGTTCCTATTACTGGTCCTACTATGTGTCCTCCTTCAGACTCCTTATCTCCTTCGTTGGTGTTCGCTGGGGAGGAAAAAGTCAAGACTCATTAATATGGCATTCATCTTTTAACGTAAAAAAACCAAGAACTCTCCAAGTTTGTGATTTTACTTAAGAGAGACTTTCTGCATGACAAAGTTGAGCTTCGTTCTTCCTAATTTCCAGTGTTCCCTGACATGGTACCTGCGGCATAGTCTTTTCCTGCCCTGCCTAACCACCCATATGCCTCAGTTCGGGCAGCTGGTGGACGTGTCTTAGAGCGTAACACACTTCCCATCTGACGCAGACAGTGCACCGGGGCTCAGTGACAGAACCGCCTTTTCGTCCTGTGACCGGTGACATGAATGATAAAGACAACACTATAGGGGACACTCACTGAAAAATAGTTGGCACGTTTCATTCTTTGGAATTGAAAGTCTGTGACATGAGGGATTCTATTATTGGGAGGGGAACCATGACATCTGGCTGTCTTCTGTAGCGAGGCTTTTGTTTTTCAGAAAACCCAATCATGAAAACTGTCATATGAGAAAGCACTTCTTCCTTTGCTAACATCCAAAGCGTGAGTCACTCCGAAAGGGTGCATGTCAGATGAACTTTCCTGCTATTTACTGAAGACTGCTGCCGCGAGGATTCTGCATAGCTGCTGTAATCCTGGGCTTCTCCCGGGATTCCTCGCATTCACATTGCTCCACCACACGTCTCTTACCATGATTCTCACACAATCCATCTAGGGATGGCGGGAAGAATTTCGTAAACCCACACTGAGTGGAACACAGGCCATCACAACCTTTCATAGAAATCGCAAGGAAGCTCAGTAAGTATCAATGACACCCACAGTACACTCATGCCCATAAGGATAATTAATTATCTATTCGCTGTTCAATATCTCAGATTTGAATTAGATGAATGTGGAAATCTTATTGATTTTTGACTCACTTAGAAGACAAACAAAATGAATAGAAAGCACAGAAATTGGATTGACTTTTTTTCTAAGTCAACTTAGCGTTTCCTCACTAACATGTCAAATACACTGTCCAAAACTTCTAAGAATCCTGTTATTTTTTGTGGATTTCACTTCAACCGTATTACTAGTTTGGGATTGTAATAATACTGTAATGGTGGGAGATGAGATATTATTACCCAGTATACATTTTGAAAAACCTCCATAAACCCCATTAATTGCTGGAGACTTATTACTTGGATCTTACTAGTTTTATATCATGCTGAAGGGAAAAGTAATATGTTTTATAATTATATTAAAATTGCAGGTTCAAAAGAGAGTTTTCAGAATATAAAAACCTAAACCTAAATCAACAAACTTTTTGGCATTTAAGAAAAGTGTTCGGCTCTCTGTCCTACAGACTGATGATACGTGCATAGCAAGTTATAAGAATCCAAAACACTATAAAAGTCCCAACAGTAACTCTGCTATTAATCTAACGTGCCATAGAATCGTGCTAAATATTATGAAGAGTTATTAGAAGACTTATTAGAGGGCCCAACTTGTGCAGATTATCAACGTGTTTTGGTTTTGTTTGTGTTTTTATCATGATGGAGCAATGAAATCACTTTCTTCTTCCCTTTCTTCATTTCTCCCTTTTTCATGTGTCAATTTTTATTATGAAAAATTAATATATATTATTACTTCTGAAAACTGTGCAGCATCAGGGATCACCTAAAATAGAATCAATGAATACATGTGATCTTGGTTAATCCCTTTCACATGTAACAGACACAGAACTGTAACAAGCCAGTCGACCAGGAACTCGTCATGCTTCTGTATTAGGGGCATTTTGTATACCTAGCAATACTGATAAATGTTTTCTTACAAAGCTTGGAGATAATAATACTTTATATGTGCACATTCATATAGCAAATTAAATCATATCATGTGTCATATGTCATATACACAATATGATACTTATTCTTAATAATGACCTGGTTAAAAAATAAAAAGCTATTATTTAGAATTTTTTATTAGTGAACAAATTGAAACTGCAGATTTTGTATTCATTCTGTTAAAAACCAGTTCAGAGTTTGCTAAAATAAAATTTTCTCTTGGATGTATAAAATAATGTTCTATTTTAAAGTAAATAATAGAATCTCAAATATATACATCCCTTTTCTCTCCCCTACCTTTATTGTTACCCAAACTTCCCCTGTCATTTTGAGTCTTTTCTCTTTTCTTGGACAAACAATAATTAACTTGGTCTAATTAGGAATAAGTCTCTCTTTTAGGATACTCACATTCCCTGTTATGGTAGTTTGGTTTTGAATGATGTAATTTGGTCATTTTTGTTATAATTTTGTTTTACAGAGATAGTTGCCTCTTCACATTTAAGATAATCTCAGTGTATACAGGAAACAAAATGAAAACCACTGAGGGGAAAGGTTTCGTGTGTGTGTGTGTGTGTGTGTGTGTGTGTGTGTGTGTCTGTCTGTGTGTGTATCTGTGACCATGACGATTGGGACGTGTTCCAATTTTTGTACACCTTTAGCAGAAATAGCGTTATTTCTCTGCAAGAATCCCTTTTAACACTATCTCTCAACAACCATATCACACTTCCTCTTAATCTTTTTGTTGTTGTTCTCTTCTTTTTCACATAAAACACAATCATTGTGTTAAGACTACTATATTAAAGATAATCCCATATCTATAATTATTTTACAAAAATGCCCTGGTGTTTTTAATGCCAGTGGTTTTTAGATAGTTATGTTTTTAACACCAATAAACTTATCAGCATAACAAGCCATTCCAAAAAATAGAAAAGAGGCAACATTTACATCAATGGTGCTTTGAAACTAACATTTTCCTCTGGGGTATGTAGCCACATAATCTCTAGTTTTTTCTCTTGACAGGTTATACATATTCTCAGAAGTAACTGTTTTGATGTTGCCTTAAAAATGAGGGGAAAGAAGTAAAGAGTACTGGGGCTACACGCATTTTCACGTCAATTTCTCTATCACATTTGACAGTTTAATTATATTGTTGTTATTTGCATTTCTCATATTCCTTCTGAGCTCAAGTCCTAGCTAAGGGCTTTCCAGAAAGAGATACTCCACAGTGCCCTTTGCTGAAGCAAATCTTAGTTTCTGTTGTGCTAGATAAATTCAATCAACAACAGCCATATGTTCAGAACTTTGCAGTTTGTTAGAATCAACGATTTCTGAAAGCCTGTCTTCTTGGAATGCATAATACATGTCTGCAAATCAAACAGTGTCCCGTGACGGAAAGGGGTATAGAGAAATGACTATGGAAATTTAACTGGGGGAAAAAAATAAATTTTGTTCATATTTCAACACAATTTGGAAAGGCTTGTATACATTTCCCCCTCCAGAAACAATTATCTAAGAATTAGAAAAAATTCTGTCATGTCTCATGTCTTCTCAAACTTTTCTGCACATGAATCGAAAGATAACTATGTAGAAGCATAAATTATGTGAATGTTTGAGCTCTTTAATAAATTTTGCTGCCATCAGACTCTAATTAATATGGCAACATAATATATTTAGTCTTCTCCAGGGATGAGTACAGTCACCCCTAAGTATTCTGTGGAACATAAGGGAAGAATCCGATCTGAACAGGCAAAACCATATTATTTGGTTTCCCTTTATGATCAGCCATTATAATTGTATTTTCACCATGCTTTCACTCTGTGTGTGTGTGTGTGTGTGTGTGTGTGTGTGTGTGATATTAAAAGAACAAAACAAAACAAAAAACACAGTAGAACTCTTAAAATAAAGCCTTCCAGCTCATTTGTTTTGCCAAGAGGGAATTACAAGGTTCTGAAACTTGAGTCCGCATTTAGCACCACCTGGAGGACTTATGCAAACAGAGAATCCTGGGTTCCACCCCCAGAGTTTCTGAATCAGTAGCTCTGGGTTGGGCCCAAGAATCTGTACTTCTCACATGTTCCCAGGCTCTGCGGCTGCTTCTGGTCCGGGACCACACTGTGAGAGAGTGGAGTGAGAGGAATTCTATGCGGAGAACTGGACTCTTCCCCAGACAGAATGGAATGGCTTTAATTCCCTCGTTGGAGACAACCAAGTAGATCATTTTTATTGACATCTATATCTCCCTCTCCTTAAAATGACTCCTAAAGAAACTGAAAATTTAAAAATTTGGTCCTATTATTGCAAGAGCTGAGGATGAGTTAGAGACGTTTCTCTTCTGCTGCACAGAGAATCAGAAGACTTTGAAAAAGAATGAAAGGAAGTGGGGAAAGATGGCAGGGAGGAAGGAAGGGAGAGAGGAAGGGAGGGAGAACTAAATCAGTTAAATTATCCATCACATTACCCACTTAACTCACTCAACACACTGTGGGCTTGGTACCCAGCCCTCCTCAAACTGCGGCCAGGGCTTATATGCAGCAAGGATATGAGAAGTCACCCTACCAACATGGCACATAACAATGGAGCATCAATTTTATGCGAAGATGGGAATAGAAACACGTTTGAAACAAAGACATACTATGGAGTATAGCACGAGATTTAAATGAATGAGAGAAACTTTGTGGTGTGTTGGCCACTGTGGGCATTATACTCGTGCCTTCTGCACGTGCCACTCCCATCTCCGTGTGCTCATCCTCAGCTTCTGTTATCAGTAATGGTACAAACACAGAAAGCTCTGAGCTCTTTATAAAGAAAAGAAAATGAAGTAGGGGAGTGATTCAATTATAGAACTTGTCAAGGCTGTAAAGAATGCTGTGTTTGAACTATCAGCATAATTGAGGTTGAAGAATTATAGTAATAATTGCTTAAAACTTGCATCTCCGATACATGTAAAATAAACACCAATTTCATGAATGTCAACTCCAGTCTGTTAGAATGGCAACATTAAATTAAACTGCTGTCTCTTGAAAACATAGGTGACGTGGCTGAACATCTTTGCTACTATTTCAATTAGGAAGCCAAGAATACAATAATGTAAACAATCTCAACACACACATACACACACACACACCCCACTCCAATTGCATGTGTGATAGAGTAAAAAATAACTTGCTTTTCAACAAATAGACAAACACAAATGAACACACAACCCATGAGAATCAAACTTCCATTCCTGAAACACTTCAGCAAAGTATTAAAAATTTTGCATCAAATATCTCAAATACAAATCCTGATAATGTATTTTAGGCTAGTGTTCATCTTCTCTAACTGAAATTAGAAACATTTTAATAGTTGAGGGATGATTCGTTAAATAATCTAATATAAAATCACTTAAAATTTCAGGAAAAACATATATTAAAAATTGATGGTGTATTAGGATAAATCTTGAGCATTGTATCTACCTATAGAATATAAACCAGCTTGGCTTCAAATTCATGCCATGATATTGGGCAGGTGGTGTATTTACATTATTAATGATTATACATGAAATACCAGTGAATATCAAGCATTAAATGAAAGTTATTCTTTTTGTTGGTGGTGATGTTTGTCCACATCTCTCCTAATTTTAATGCTTCTTTTTATTATGCATCTACATAATAACACACATATACCTATACAATTGGCAAAAGTAAGAAAAAATGATGTATAGTGTATAGTATTTACGGGTGTAAGGAGAAACAGGTGGGGCTGTCAGATTTGACAACTTCCATATGACACAATTCAGCAATAACTGAAAATTAAAAATACACACACTTTGACATAGAAATTTGGTATTTATCCTAGTTTTACATGTATGTATATATTTCTTGTTATGTACATATACTTCTGTATGTACCACATGGCGCATGTACAAGGATATTCATTCCAAACTGGTCGTGATAGGAAAGGGCTGGGAAAAAAATTACAGCCCATCAGTATGGAACTAGCTAGTGAGTTATTCATTAAAAAGGAATAATATGCAGTTGTTAAAAAGAATAGCTCTTAGCATACTAACATAAAGTGATTCTTTTAAATTAAAGTTTATTGGGGTGACGATTGTTAGTAAAGTTATATAGGTTTCAGGTGTAGAATTCGGTAATATACTATATATATCTCACATTGTGTGTTCACCACCCAGAGTCAGTTCTCTTTCCATCACCATGTATTAGCCCCCATTTACCCTCTTCTAGAGCTTCCCCCATGCCCTCTGGTAACCCCTAAACTATTGTCTATGTCTATAAGTTTTTGTTCCTTCATTTGTTTGTCTTGTTCTTCTGTTGTTTTCAGTTTTATATACCACATATCAGTGAAATCATATGGTTCTCTGCTTTTTCTGTCTGACTTATTTCACTTAGCATTATAATCTCAAGATCCATCCAACTTATCACAAATGGTACTATTTCATCTTTTCCTACTGCCGAATAAGAAAAGATGAAATATACACAATGATTGTGTATATTACCACAACTTCTTTATCCATTCATCTATTGAAGGACATTTTGGTGGTTTCCATGTCTTGGCCACCGTAAATAAAGCTTCAATGAACATTGGAGCACACTTTACTTTATGTATAAATGTTTTCAGATTTTTTGGGTAGATACCCAGTAGAGGGATTGCTGGGTCACATGGTAATTTTATTCGTAATTTTTGAGGAACTTCCATACTGCCTTCCATAGCGGCTGCACAAATCTACATTCCCACCAGCAGTGTATGAGGGTTCCTTTTTCTCCACAGCCTCTCCAACACTTGTTACTATTAGTCTTGCTGATGATAGCTGTTCTGACTGGGGGGAGGTGATATCTCATTGTGGTTTTTATTTGCATTTCTCAGATGATTAGTGATATTGAGCATTTTTTTCATATGTCTATTTGCCATTTGTATGTCTTCTTTGGAGAAATGTCTCTTCATGTCCTCTATCCATTTTTCAGTTGGGTTGTTTGTTCTTTTGTTGTTGCATTGTCTGATTCCTTGTATATTTTGGATATTAGCCCCTTATCAGAGGCGCTGAGAAAAATCTTCTCCCATTCAGTTGGTTGCCTCTTTATTTTGTCAATAGTTTCTTTTGCTGTGCAGAAGCTTTTAAGTTTCATATAGTCCCATTCATTTACTTTAGCTTTTACTTCCCTTGCCTTTGGAGTCAAATTCATAAAATGCTCCTTGAACCCAAGGTCCATAAGTTTAGTACCTATGTTTTCTTCTATGCAGTTTATTGTTTCAGATTTTATGCTTAGGTCTTTGATCCATTTTGAATTAATTTTGGTACATGGTGAGAGATAGTAGTCCAATTTCATTCTTTTGCACATGGCTTTCCAATTTTGCCAGCACCATTTATTAAAGAGGCTGTCTTTTCTCCATTGTATGGTCTTTGCTTCTTTGTCAAAAATTATCTGTCCATATTTATGTGGGTTTATTTCTGGGTTCTCAGTTTTATTTCACTGGTCTGTGCGTCTGTTTTTCTGCCAATACTATGCAGTTTTGATTAGTGTAGCCCTGTAGTACAAGCTAAAGTCTGGGAGTGTGATACCTCCAGCATTGTTCTTTTTTCTTAAGATTGCTTTGGCTATTCAGGGTCTTTTTGTGGTTGCAAACAAATCTGATGATTTTTTTTTGTTGTTCTGTTTTTTTAAAAAATGCCATTGGGATTTTGATGGGGATTGCATTAAATATGTATATTGCTTTGGGTAATACGGTCATTTTAACTATGTTGATTCTTCCAATGCATGAGCACGGAATATCTTTCCATTTCTTTGTGTCTTCTTTAATTTTTAAAAAAATATCTTATAATTTTCAGCATATAGGTCTTTCACATCCTTGATTAAGTTTATTCCCAGGTGTTTTATTTTATTTTATTTTTGCTGCAATTGCAAATGGAATTGTTTTTGTATTTCTTTTTCTGAGATTTTATTGTTAGTATATTGGAATGCAATGGACTTTTGTACATTTTGTACATTTTGTGCAATGGACTTTTGTACATATTTTGTAGCCGGCAACTTTACTGTATTCGTTGATTGTTTCTAATAGCTTTTTGGTGTAGTCATTAGGATTTTCATCATGTCATCTTCAAAGAGTGACAATTTAACTTTTTCATTCCCAATTTGGATGCCTTTTATTTCTTTCTCTTGCCTGATTGCTCTGGCGAGGACTTCCAACACTATGTTGAAAAGCAGAGGTGATAGGGGACAGTCTTGTCGTGTTCCTGAACCTAAAGCAAAGGGTTCAGTTTTTCACCTTTAATTATGATAGTAGCTGAGGGGTTGTCATATATGGCCTTTATTATGATAAGGTATTTTCCATGAATTGATTTCTAATATGTAATATTAGTGAGAATCAAAGTTTAGGACAATCTGTATTAGATATAACTTTTGTTTTATGAGCAAATGCAAAAGTAAAATATATCTGTAAATCATAGCTAACTTTGGAAATATACATCAGATATTTTGAGGTTTCTTCTAGAGGATATCTAGGTAGCTTGGGAGTAAGCAAAAGAGGTAGCTAACTCTTTTTTATACTCCTTTTTATAGTCTTGGTAAATTTGAATTTTCTACCATTTACATGGATTACATATTTAAAAATTAACTTTAGAGAGGCAAAAGACTCCAGTGATTTTTCCACATTTACCATTCAGAGAAATGGAATACATTTTTGATAAGAACCAGACATCCTGCAGAAGCACGCGCATGCCTGTGTGTTCGTGTGTTCGTGTGTGTGTGTGTGTGTGTGTGTGTGTGTGTGTGTGTTTACATACTCATTTGCTTTAACTGAGTTAGATCCTGTCTCCATTTCGCAAATGAGGAAACTAGAGTTCAGATGGATTCAGTCATTTTTCCATGTCCCATGACAGTTAAATGCTAACTGCTATAGTTGTATCTGATTCTAGTTAACCCCAAAGCTTGTGGTCTTAACCATCACACTGTGTGTGCTCATTAGAGATTATTTACAACTATACATCTCTGCATGTGAGTTTTGAACTTTTAAATTAATATCCAGTGCACATTGCCAAATTTCACCTTTCCTTCTAACAACAATGCACTGTCTGCAAATAACTGGTGTTTTTTATAGTAAACACTTCCATTTTAAAAATTCAGCTATTTCTGCATCAGTCTGCATCAGTTAACTTCCAGCCATCCTCAGGCCTATTTAGAAAGCATTTTAAAAGCACTGACCTTTTTACTTTCTGAAGTATGCTACTTTTGCTTTAAAAACCTCAAAAACAACAGGCCGATGATTTTGGTTATTAACACAGAGTTAGAGAAAACGGGTCCTAGTTCACAGAGCTAGAAATCAACAGTTCTAAATGCTGAACTCAGGTCAGAAAACTGCTTTTGAAGTGTGACTTATCAGGCCTCTTAACCCCTGGATATTTCGTCTGCAAAAGGGTAGCTGAAAAATATACCGTCCTCTCCGGGATATTATGAGCTGTCATTAATTAATGTTTTGTAGAGCACTTTGGGATTTGGTTTGAATGGTGCTACATCAATGCAAAGTATCAGTAAGCCACTTAAAAATCAAATTGTCACCTGCTCCAGGGACTCAGGCAAAGCCTGTATTTTGCTGATAATGAAGTTGGCTCTTGTGGATGCTTTTTTGAAGCTAGTCAGGGTAGAGATTATTAGAGCAACGTTTTAATAGGGCTATTTGGGAGCCCAACAGAATGATAAAGGTGCATAAACACTGTCAACTCTGAATTCCTTGAGCACATTAATTAATTTGTGAATTAACTGTGGTCATGTAGGCAGGGGCCCTTTTACCTTCCCAGTGGTGCCTCGTGGTCAGGTAGTGGCCGACTGATGATACTTGAAGCACCTGGTCAGAAGTGGAAAGCAGGTGGAGCCACATAGAGAGCCCTCAAGTTGAGCCTGGGAGGTCTAGGCTACTGATGCCTGCTTCCCCACAGGGTCCCTCTCTCCTGGAAGCGGCAAGCACCAGATGCCTGTTTTTAATCCATCTTAAGTGTCCAAGAGGAAAGGAAAGGGAGTGACTTACTTGATCTCAGTTCTAGTCAGCCACACTGCTAAATCGGAACTTCTCCAAAGAAGGTAAACTCCCATGTCTCCTCTGTGCTTCCTGCAAAGTAAACCCACAAATCTGTTCATCCACTCCAACCAGTGTCAGAAAACAAGACATTGGCTTTATTGTAGCCATTCTTCAATGACATGTGATCTTCTCATGTCCACCCATGAAATACCACTGGTACCACTGACTAACATCTAACAAAAGAAAATATTCACATTGATTTATTTTGAGGAAAAACTTCAAGGCATTTTTTTTTTTCCAATAATCGTCAAGAGAAAATACTGAGTTATGGTCTGCAGCTGGCTGTTCTTGCCCTGGTGTTTCGTTAGTGTCTGTGGGACGGCTGTTATACAGTTAATTTTCCTGCTAACTGAGACAACTTTGTCCTCATTCATGTGATCCCAGATTCAGCTTTTGTACCACAATTGTCTATGATAGTATACTCACTGCTTATAAAATGAGAAACATGAGTTGGATTTAAGAAAATTAAATATAAAACAAACCATTCATGAACAGTTCTTATAAAAATAACATGCTACCCAGTATCTTATAAATACTAAAAAAAACATTTTTTTTTTAAATTCTTGGCAAAATTGAAAATGTAGCAGGAAGCAAGGGAGAAAACATAATGAACCTCAAAAGTATGACCTATTTTAAATTAGTCAAATATTCAAGAAGCATTTCTGGGGAAAAAAAAAAAAAAAACTTAAAAAAAATCAAAGATAAATTGCTTTTTTAAATAAAGATTTTTATATTGTTAAAACTTTTCTTTGAGCATGAAAGAATGTGATATTGAGAAATAAAATATAATTAAATGAAATTAACTTTGAATAATTTGGCAATTTCTATTGAGGATAGTATTAAAAATTGTATGAGCCTTTCTGGAAATAAGCAACTGCCAGTCAACATCAAACAGAAATTTTTAGTTATACTCCTTCCTCAATAAAAATGAAATTCTGTAATACTGCCTGAAAATGCACTTATCTCCATTTCCCTGTACGTCCTACTAGCGGGTGTGTTGGCTGAATCCCAGAACAAAACTGACATTTATCCTGCAATTCTGCCCAATGCAATGACAGATTAGAAGTACTAGTGCATCTCAGCAACAGAGAGACACCATTTCACACAACACGGGAATACAACTGAGGTTCCAACATTCAGACTAGCTCATGGGGAAATAATAATAATAATGATAATTAAAAAAATGTATTAACTTTTTAAATGTAAGGAAGAAAAGATGAATAAAACAAATATATATTTTGGATGGATTTTTAAAAGCTAAGTCATATGCTATTTAAAGCAGAAAGGAAAGGAAGTATTGCGATTATGAAGAAGACCAGGCAAATCTTCAGTAAATGTTTCTATAAAGCTGATGTACTTTGTCAATATCAAAATAGACTAAAACAAAAAGCCTTACAAGCTGTGGTACGTTGAAAATATCTCCATGATATGTGGCAGGTTTTCACATCAGTAGAAGCTCATTATTCCCTCACCCCTTGAAACTGGGCTAGATTTGTGTCGTGATTTGACCAGTAATCTGTTGGAAGGGATGTGGGGTGGGTTGTAGACCCTACAGTGTGGATGGTGACCTCATCTCTGGAACTCTGAGATCACAGCGATGTGAAAATCCTGGTCTACTTTACTGCAGGATGGAGTACTATGTAGAGAAGATGCAATCCCCCAAGCCGACCACCAGCCCCTCCCTGCAAGACAGATTGAGACCTTCGTGGGTCCTGCAGGCCCATCCAAACCCTCAGATTACTGCAGCCTGTCAGTGGTCCAGGCTAGGAAGGCAGGAGAAGTGGGCTCATTGCTAACCACAAGAAACACAGGAAATAGGAAATCATTGTTATTTCATTCAGTTTTATTATGTAGCAACAGATACCTAAAACAATTGTTTTGGCTGGAGAGTGGATTGCACTAGATTAAAACCAGGGGTACAAGAGGTGGTACAGTGGTCCCTTGATGTCTGTGGGAGCTGCTCTAAGACACTTATGGATACCAAAATCCATGGATGCTCAAAGCCTTTCTATAAAATAGCACAGAATCTGCACATAACCTATGCACTTGCTTCTGTACACTTTAAATCATCTCTAGATTACTTATAATACCAAATACAATATAAGCGCTATGTCGATAGTTGTAAATATACTGTATTGTTTGAGGAATAATGACAAGAAAAAGTCTGTAGATGTTCAGTCCAGAGGCGGCCGTCATGGGCCTAAGTACACGGTACACGTCAGCAACTACGTGACAATTTTTCAAATATTTTTTATCTGTGGTTGATTGGATCTCGGGATGCAGAACCTGTGGATACAGAGGGCTGACTGTGTCCATATCCCCACTTCTTAAACACACTGATATTCTGCTTAATTTTGATAGTGAGAACTGCAGAATGTAGAACTGAAGAGACCTTCCATCTTTTGCTCCCACCGTCTCAGAGCCCTGAGACTACTAGCCTATGGAAGAAGAGAAGCCAGATGGGGGGGTGACTGATGTCCCTTAGCCAGTAGCCAGTGTCAGCTGCCAGGAAGGTTCAGTGAGGCCATCTGGGATCCTCCAGGCTCAGCTGAACTGTCAAATGACAGCAATCCAGGAATATTCCTTAGTCAGGGTGGCAGAAGGGTCACTAAGAAAATGGTGTATGTGACCACCAGAAGACAGGCAAGAGCATATTATTAGCTGTATTGTTCCTAAAAGCAAAAGCTAAGAAAATAAATATCACATAGATTTTTTTGTGTGTGTGGTGATGACATTTAAGACCTACTCTCTTAGCACCTTGCAAGTGTACAACACAGTATCGTTAGCTTTCGCCACCATGCTGGACATTAGGTCCCCAGAACTTGTTCATCAAAGGGAAGGTTGTACCCTCTGACCAACTTCTCTCCTTTCCCCCCATCTCCCAGCCCCTGACAACTACCTATGAACTCTTGGTTTGACTGTGGCCGTTTTAGAGACTCCACTTAAGAGAGCACACAGGATTCATTTTCCCTTACTGTCTCACTTAGCATAATGCCCTCAAGGTCATCCATGTTGTCGCAAATAGCAAGATTTCCTTCTTTCTCGTGGCTGAATAACATTCCATTGCATATATACATTTTCTTTATACATTCACACATTGACGGATACTCAGGTGGTTTCTACGTCTTGGCTATTGTGAATAATGCTGCAGGGAACACTATCTCAAAGAGATAGTGTTTTCATTACATTTGGATACATATCCAGAAATAGTACTACTCGATGATCTGCTATTTCTGTTTCTCCTTTTTTTGAGGAACCTCCATATTCTTTTCCACAGTGGCTGTACCAATTTACATTTCTACCAACAACACGGAAAGATTCCCTTTTTTTCCACATCCTCACCGACACTTGTTATCCTTTGTCTTTTTGATGTGACCCGTTCTAACAGCAGTGAGGTGATACCTCATTGTGGTTCTGATTTGCATTCTGCTTTCTGCAAGTGATGGTGCACACCCTTTCTTGTACTGTGGGCCACTGTATATCATCTTTGAAAAAAAAAGTGTCTGTTCAGGTACTTTGCCCATTTTTAATAATAGTATTGGTGTGGTTTTTTTTTTGCTATTGATTTATATTAGTTCCTTGTATATTTTGGATATTGACCCTCACTAGGTATGTGGTTTGCACCTATTTGCTCTCATTCTGTAGGCTGGCTGCCTTTCATGGTGTCGACTGTTCCTTTTGCTGTGTAGAACCTCTAGTTTGACTTGGTCCCACATGTACACATTTTGCTTTTGTTGGCTCTGCTGCTATTGTCATAGCCAAGAAATCATTTCCAAGACCAGTGTAAAGTTGCTTTCTCCCTGTTTTTTTCTGAAAGTTTTATGGTGCCAGATCTTACATTTAGGTCTTTAAACCATTTTAAAGACTTACATTAACTGAGCTAGTTCTTATGAGTGCTGGAAGATGGGGTCTAATCTTGCATTTGCATGTGAATAGCCAGTTATCCCAACACTCTACGTTGAAAAGACTGTCCTAGCCCCATTGACTAGTCTTGTCATATATTAGTTAACCAGATATGTGTGGATTTATTTCTGCATCCTTGATTCTGTTTCATTTCTCTTTGTGTGTTTTTATGTGAGTACCATTCTGTTTTGGTTACTATCCCTTTGGAGTATAGTTGTGGTGCCTCCACCTTTGTTCTTTCTCAAGGTTGTTTTGTCTATTTGGGGTCTTTTGTGGTTATATATTTTCTGATTGTTGTTTTTTCTATTTCTGTGAAAATGGTGTTGGAATTTTAATAGGGATTGCATTGAATCGAGAGATTGCTTTGGGTAATACGGACAGTTTAATAATAGTAATTCTTCTCATCCATGAACAAAAATATCTTTCATTTATTTCTACCATCAAAGTCTTAGTTTTCAGGGTACATATCTTTCACCTCCTTGGTGAAATTAATTCCTAAATCTCTAATTGTTTTTAATGATACTGTAAACTGATTTGTGTATATGTCTTTCAGATAGTTCATTGTTACTGTGTAGAAATGCTGACTTTTGTATCCTGCCAAATGGGGCTCCTGCCCAGACCTGGGGGTACGGAGCTATTTCCTTCTGTAACCAGGACCCTGTCCAGCCAGTCACTGACTGGCTGTGGGCCTGCCTTCTCAAAATCACTTTCCTCAGCCTTGGACTGCACTGGGGTTTCACTGTCTCCTACCTGGATCCCCAAACTCCCACAAGGCACGTTTGTCTATGGATGCAATATGAGGAGAGAATGTCTTATTTGGCCAGCTTGCTGGCATCACTCTCCATTTACTTACATAAATATAAATTGCTCAAACTCCCTTTCTAAAAGTCTTTCAAATAAGGTCTTCAAATAAGGTTAAAAATATACACTATTTACATGAAAAACCATTAAAAAATTTATAGGCACATCAAAGATGTATAAAGTATGCCCCAAAAACACAAATACAAAGAAAGCAGGAGGTGAATATAACATTAGCTAAGGTAAGATTAAAGTAAGGATAAAATAAGGATTGAAATTATTAAAAATTTTTAAATATTACATTTAAAGGAGTCATTTCTGTTGATACAAAGTTCGATCTTTAGTGATTACATAAAATTAATAATGTTTTATATAGCAAATCTGTGTAAAAATACTATACAAAAATTATCTTTGATCTTCAGATGTTGGACTTCAATAAAACCCATACTATTTTCACACACTGACATCCTATGTCCCTTTCTTATTTTTATCTTTCATCCAGCAGCTCTCCAATGGTAATTTCAAGCCATCCTAAAGTGGCACTGCCTGCCAGCCAATGCTGGAGGGATTCAAGTCCTTGCCAAGATAGCATGAGTGTTGGTAGGTGAGCAGTTTCAATGGCACCTACTTCTGGCAGAGATGAGACAGCCCTTTCCTCACTTGTAGCATTTTCTAATTACCGAATCCGTACCTGTGTGAACTATGGAGTAGCTATGGGGATGAAGAGTAGCATGAACATTCTTTACGAACAAAACTATATTTTAGTCCATAGATCATTGGAACACTAATTTTTCTTTTTTATAACTTAGTAATTCAAAAATGTGCTAAACACTGAAGAAGCTTGAAACTTGGAAAAACAACCTTAGGTGTTGAGCTTCAGTAAAAACAAAACAAAGCAAAACAAAAACCAATAACAACAAAAAACCCTCTGTTTACAGGAGCAGTCATGGGGAATGTAAGGAGAAAATCTGCACTGTACACAACAGACCACGTTATGCCTCGCTGGGCCTCCTATCTGCAGGACGTTTCAGTGTTTTGTGGCCTGTATCTCAGCCAGGGGAGTTGCTGTGGTCAGAGAGGAGGGTGGAAACGGCTGTGTGTCAGTGTCCGGCAGACATGCTAACTGCGAGTGCATACTCTGACAGTTCGCTCCCTCAGCTATGGTTACCACCATTATTCAGATTGTTGCTGATACGTTGTTCTGGATCCCAGAGGAAGGGGCCTGATGAAGTGGGCAGGACACCCAGGCCAGTTCTGGATGCAGAGGGCACAGGCAGGTGATCCAGTCGCCTGTTGTTTTAAATTCGTGAAGACAGCACAGCCTCTCTTTTGAATAATAAATCAAACTTGGAAAATTGGCCCCCAGTTCAGACTACTGAAGATGAATGGCCCTTTCAGGCAACTCATATTTTTCAGAGTAACTGAACAAAGGCCAAAATGCACTTCAGTTTGTAGACGGCTTTGATGGACATGGCACTGCTTAGAGTGGTTTTGACCTTTGAGAGAACACGCATGGGGCTTTAGGGGGAATATACACATTTGCCTCTCCTGCTTCACTTTGTCTGGGGTTTAAAACACTTATAATTTACTGTGTCCAGAAAGTAAATGCACTTTAAATGACATTTTCTACTCAGCTTTCCTTAGATTTTTATCTTCAAAAATACCCCTCCGATTTCTGAAATTTCCCCTGTATTCTTAATTACTTATTTGACGTGTGCCAATTAACATGTAATGTAATCTGGAAAGACAGTGGTCTCTTGTGTTTCTGTCTACCTCAGGTGTTAAAAACTATTCCATGTGGAAGCTGTCCAAAAGAGAAAAAGATGTGCTTTCTGTTTAAATGTTCAGTGTCTAAATCGTACAATAAAATAATCAGGTGCACGTATCTTACAGGATCCAAACAAGATATCTATTCTAACAAGGTAAACAAATTCTGGCAGTTGTGATGATGGAGAGCTTTATTATGTTTCAGCTTAATAGACACCGCAGACCTCTGATTTCTTGTATGACTCTGTTTTTCTTTATTTTACTCTACCATTTTCAAAGAATGTTCCCTTCCATTATATTCTCAAAATTCTGAAATGGTTAGCGAATATATTATTACTGCATTTTTGCCATTAAAGCACAACATAACGTAGAAAGATAAGATTCCTTGGCCAAGAATATGGAACTATGTGCTGGAGCATGCAAACAATACTACAGGTGCCTAGTCTAGTTCTCCTCTCTGACAACACCTCTATATTTTACACATCTAATTATTTGATAACTTTGTTTTGAAAATTTTCAGACTCACAGACCAACAGCCGAACTTGCACTTTATTTGCCTACATGCTCTAAGCATCTGTGATAGTCTTTCTTGAATAATTGAAAAAGATGTTTTTAAGAATGTGTAGGAAATACTTGGAGCTCCAAGCATCACTTGAAGTCTGTGTCACAGACTCTTAGTTTTCTTTGAAGAAAAACTCTTCTGAAAATGTAACAGGCTTCAAATCTACCTAATAGCAGTCTTCTTTATCTGCCTCTAATCACACTCAGAATTGTGGGCTTTTTTGACATAACAGCAATATTTCTTGGCTCTCTTGCCTTCTTGTCTCTCTCTTAAATGAATGGCCAGGCACTTTGAACTGTGGGGCTTCAGTGGAAAATCCACAGCCTTGAGCTTTTGCCCTGTAGTCATGTTATCTGATTAAGACATTTTATATGGCCCCATTATCTTAATTTGAATTTTCCCTGAAAGCACAGTAATCCACGGAGAATAATTAACAATAGGTGTGGTCTTTGACAAAAGGTAGGTCTTTTCCTGTTGAGGTCGGTGGAGTGCATTGAATGACGTGTATTAGACTTTTCTAGCCTCTCCACTCCATTTTAAATGAGGTTTCTGTTTATTAATTTTCACATGGCTTGACTGGATTTTGATGGGGATTGCATTAAGTCTGTCAGTTTCTTTGGATAATATGGACACCTTAACAATATTAATTCTTCCAGTCCATTAATGAGATATATTTCTATTTGTTTGTCTTCTATAACATTCTCATCGTTTTATAGTTTCCATTGTACAGATCTATGACTTCTTGGTTACCCTTATTCCTAAATATGTTATTTGTTTTGCTGTTATTATAAATAAGATTGTTTCCATAATTATTTATTGGAGAGTTTGTTGTCAGTATGTAGAAATCTGTGTAGATTTATATCCTGCAATTTTATGGAATTCACTTATTAGTTCTAACAGCTTTGGGATGGAGTCTTTAGGATTTCTGTATATAAGATCATGCCATCTGCAAACAGAGACTATATAACTTCTCCTTTTCTGGTTTAAATGCCTTTTATTTATTTTTTGTTGTCTAATTGCTCTGGCTAGGACTTGCAATACAAATTCAGTAGAGTGGAGAGACTGGCACCCTTGTCTTGTTCCTGATCTTGGAGAAAGATCTTTCTGCTTTTCACCATTGAGTATGATGTAAGCTGTAGGTTCGTCATATATTACTTCTATTATGTTGAGGTACATTCCTTCTATACCTAATTTGTTTTAAGTTTTTGTCATGAAAAAATATTGGAGTTTGTCAAGTGCTCTTTCAGCATCTTTTGATGTGATTCAATGATTTTTATCTTTCATTCTATTAAGGTGGTGAATAACATTTATGGATTTACATATGTTGAACCATCCTGTATCCCAGGGATAAATCCCACTTGATTGTGGTGTATTATCCTTCCAATGAACAGTTGAATTTGATTTGCTTGTATTGTTGAGAGTTTTTGTATCTGTGGTCATCAGGACATAGTCCTATAATTTTCTTTTCTTGTAGCATCCTTATCTGGCTTTGATATGAAGGTAATGCTGGCCTCAGAAGTGAGTTTGGAAGTGATTCCTCCTCTTCATTGTTTGGGAAGAGTTGGAGAAGGAGTGGTATTGACTTTGTCCCAGTGTCCTGTACCATGTGGGAAGCCTGCTGCTCACTCACTGTGCTCTCACTTTCTTCCGTGGGAGAAGCCGGGGGCCAGGAGGGTCTGTCTTGGCTCTGAGCTGCCTAGAGAGAGAGCTGATGCAGATAATTTTCAACTATTCTTCTGACCCTCTTCAATGTGTCTTTTCTTGTTTTTTTGTTTTTTTTTGGTTTTTTTTGTTATTTGTTTTTCTCCAACAATGTGCTATAACTTCTTTACTGGACTCCTGGATTTCCACCAAAGTACTCTCATCCATGAATGGTTGTCAAAATTAGTGTTGTGTGAGGGGAGGAGATAAAGGAAAAATTTCCTATTCTGCCATCTTGCTGACTTCACTAAAAAAAAGATACCATTAGAAAATGTACAAATGCTTAGGTTAACATATATTATGGGTACAATAGCAGGGACTTATAGTTCAACACTATTAATATGACTATAATTTTCTTAAGCACTCATTTTTAATACTCCACATAAATTTGCTGAATTATGTTTTAAAAATAAATGCACTCGCTTCATCTGCCAGTATCTAACTCCTTATTTCTTTAAACTGTTACAGAGAAGTATTTCCTAAACTGTGACAGATATCACAATCAATATTTAGACACTATCCAGTGCCTATCAGGCACTATTGTTGCATTGACAGGCAACTTCATTACAGGCTTTGGAAATAAAATATCTGGGTTCAAACTTGCCAAGGAACCTGCTATAAGACTCTGAAATAACAATTGGAGGGGAGGAGTCATACAAGTAAATGGTTGCTGAAATCATAAAAGCATAATGGTATTTGTCTGTATAAAATCTGACATTAGGTTGAATAAGCAGACAGAATTAAAAAACTGAATTCATAATAAACAATTGAAATTCACATAAGCTTTCAAAAATAATACCTTAGTTTCTTTGACTCAATATTCACCTTCTCCAACCTTGAAATTTTTCTTTCCAAACTTCCCTGTAAACCTTCACTGAGTGCTTGAAACATTCTTTAAACTCATTGAATTCGAACAAATTACTCTAACATTTCTCTTTAGTGGAATAATCTTTTATCCAAAAATAAGTAAACATCTGTGAAAACTTTGTACAATACAGAAATATAATTTTGTCAAGTACTTTACTTCATAGTCTATAAAGTATTTAGCAGATCAGTTGTACATTTAAATGTTTGAATCTCAAAGAACCATCAGAAAGCAAAATATTTAGCACCAAAATAAGCACTTAATAGGAAAGTATGCTAGAAAAACATAATTCATGTTTTCTACTTCTATTTGAAAAAATTTTAAGTCATTTGCCTAAAGCTAAGGGAAAAAAATACTTATTTTAATAAAAGTCTTTCATTCTTATGTCCATATTTTCAAATGGTTACTGTATTTTGCCATGTTATAATGGGCACTTTTTTGCTTAAAGTTGTGAGGGAAAAATAAGAATGTGCATTAAACATGGGTAGTACTAATTCTGTATCTACATAAATGGTTTTAATTATTTATGCTAATGAGTTAAAGCATAATAATCAATCAATGCTAAAATTCCTTTATAATACAAAAAACAAGTACTTAATATAAACAAATAAAAATTTTAATTAAAAAATTAAAACGAAAGGTTTCTTTCCCTGAAAGGTTGGTTCAAAAACATGGGTGCGCATTTTACAAAGCAGAATATGGTATTTTGGATTGCTTTCTACTTTGTTTGGGTTATAGGTGGAGGACCTTATATTTTACAACAGCTAAATAACTAGTTTTTATTTTAAACTTCATAGGTTCAAAGATACTTGAAACTATCAACTCATTTCAAAGTCATGTTGGCATAATGTTAAATGTTTAAAATAGTTTTAAATATTACAGTTTGTAGAAAAAATAAAAACAATATAAATTAATCCATTAAGGCAGCAGAAAATTAGGAGGAGGGGGAAAAGAGAAGAGGGGAAGGATAGGAGGAAAGAGAAAGTACAGAAGGGAACAGAGGGGAGAAGGAAGAGAGGACAGTAGGGAAAGAAGAGAGACTACGTAGCGAGGAGAGTAGGGAGCACAGAAGGAAAGAGAAAAGATTACGGGACTTAAACACTATCTACTATGCAATAATTCTGTTTTAAAAATACATCACTGGTTCTAATGTGCATCACAAAGAAGTCTTATTCTTCTTAGCCTAAAAGTCTTGGATAATCTGAACCCTGCATATTTTCTGGCCTCAGCTCTTAGCACTTCCCAGGATAAACCCTCAGCTTGAACCACTCCAAATAAGCTGCAGTTGACCATACCACCCTCTTCAGACCACTAGGTGTGGCTCATGGGACTTCCCTTCACCGCCCCTTCCTTTTCCCTACTCCCTCCTCTCATCTTCAGATCCTACATGTATTCTTGGATCTCAGCTCCAATCCTGAGTTCTCTGTTCCATGTTCCCTGACCCGTCCAGCTCTTCAGGAAAGGCAATCTTCCCTCCTCAGTGCTCACTTGTGCAAATCTCTCTTCCCACACCTGGCCCTCCCCCTGTGATGTACACAGATCTGAGCTTCAGGAGTATTGGAACTAACTCTTATCCATTACTGTACCGTCAGCGATGGGTACATTTGTAAATGCTGAGTGAGTAATAAGTGTTCACTATTTTGTTAATTATTATGAGATTGAGTGAACGAGCAAGCCAAATTAGGAATTCAATGCCCTTTAAAGAAAGTCATAAAATGAATTATGCAATCACTTTTTATTGGTCCAGTTTGCTAGCTGACTCCCAACACTTTCTGATAGTTTGTTGCTTATTGACCTAGCCTAACATCTAATTATTGCAAAGTGAACTTTCCATGAAGTAGCCAGCATGCTGTGCATAAGAAGTCTACAGAGTTCACGAAGTTCAAAAACTTGCCAATTCTGTACAAAAGCAGGTCTGTGCAGCTCAGGGTACTCTGGCTGCTCAGCTGGCAGGAACATGTGATAATTAATCTGAGCTTTGGGGAATTTCAAGTGCTGGCAAACATGTTTTACATTTTAAATCTGTTATTTGAAGGGGCATTCCTGAGTAGAGGTCATGGCCAGGAAAAAAAAAATGTTTGAGCTTAACTTATGCTTTTTACTTGGTCAAATGTGTGCAACCAATATTTGGGAAAAGAGAGTTGTATTTCTAATATTGCTCGCTTGTGAGCGCCAATGAATGTGATATAAAACATTTCTGTAGAATGATTTGACTGTGCATGAATTAGCTGGTGGCTATAAATTCACTTTTCAATTTCTTGTATTAGATACTACTTGGTTTTATAATATGAACCTGGGATTCAATGGAACAGATTTCATGGCTTAGGAATTTTGATCAGAAGTAACATGCTTCATTCAAGAATAATACAGTGTCTGCTTAAATCAGCATTTTAAAAAAATAATCGCAAGTAATGGAATATTTCAGATCCCTTATGAAAATTGTTCTTCAGTATGAAATGCTTTAAATATACTATTTAAGTGGTTATTTCACCAAATTGCATGGATCATGGGTATTTTGATCAATTATGTATTTTGTTTATTGATATATTCTCTGAATCTAGAAAAATACTTGGTGTAGAGTCAGTGATCATTAAATTTATCAAACTAATTAATAGAAATGTCAGTGTTTTTCCAATTTAGGCTACTTATAAAAATACTACATCGAGAGTTTGGCTTTTAACTAGGATATGTTTGCTTCTGCCACGCAATAACACAGCCACGTAAAATTAACTTTTTGGTGTCAAGGTCATAGGGTCAGCTACCCAAGTAGCATGAATTCATCACTGAGGGTGTGAGAGCTGGCTCCCTAGTAAGTGGGGAGATTATTATTTCCATTCATTGACTGCCAACAGGAAGTAGGCCGCTGTAACTTTAGAGACGCTTTATACCCACGCTTTAATTGGGGTTGGGGTCAAGGTAGGAGGATGTATTAGTTTCCTCCGACAACTGTAACAAATTATTACTGTCAATGCAGTGGCTTAGAACAGTCCAAACATAGTATCTTCCAGTTCTGAAGCTTGAAACGGATCTCATCTAGTTAGAATCAAGGTGTCCCAAAGCCAAGTTCCTTGGGAGAATTCTGTCCTTCCAGCTGCCCAGGACTTCCGCTCCATGTGAAAGCCAGCGGTGGTTGCCAAGTGTCTCTCACACTGCGTCGCTCTGCCACTCACTCGGCTGCCTCCCTCCTCCACCCTCCTATATAATCGACACCCGCCTGTGTCGATTATATGGGGCAGGCCTGGATCATCCCGGTTAATTTTAGCTCATAATGATTTTAAGATCGCCTATTTAGTGACTTAGTTGCCCTTTACCATACAATGTAACTTACTCAGAAGTTCCAGGAATCAGGAAGTGGACAACTTTGAGTGGAGTCATTATTCTGCCTGGACCCTACACATTTCTTATATTCTGGCCGCCCAATGATACATTTCACAATGTATTTTTAAAATAGTGTTTCTGTAACTTTAGTTGGTCTGGATAACTTGCCCACTATACTATCATAAACGGGCGACATAGTCATTTATTTTTCTGAAAGCTCTCGCCTGTTAACTTCAGTTAAAACTGAAATTTAAAAACCCAATACATCTTTCCTAGAGTGATTATATCTGATAGATATCATTACAGTAAACTTTTTATCTTGTTTCATCTAAAAATGTTTTTCATCTTCAGTTTTTCATGAGCATAGGCTAGTCAAAAAAATCATGTCTTCCAGCAATTTCCTGGTTGCTGAAGATTTGCTAAGGTACCATTTCACTACCATTTCTTGAGCTATTACTTGGCATGTAGGGGGAGCTCTGGTTTCTTCTTCAATTTAATTCCACCCCGCAAATTTGTAATGGGTGCCTCTCTATGCAATTAACTTACTAGGACTAAACGAAAGCCAAATGAAACAGAACATCACCTCTGCCCCAAGGAACCCTGACCCTAAAGCAAATACAGCATGTAAAGTAATTGGCAGCGGTGCCATGGAGGTGATGATAAAAATGTGGTTACTGGATAATATAGCACAGAAACGGGATCAGCAGCATTGGGTGGAATAGGCAAAAAGTTGCAGAGAATAAAAGGCTCCTACTGAGACTTTATACATGAGTAAAAGTTTCCCAAATGAGAGAAGAGGAATATTACATTTTAGGAAACGATGGAGATGGGGAAATGGGTGAATTAGAAGTAGCTCAGCATAACCTGAAAATGTGTTACATTTTACAGAGTAGTGAACATGAGGTGGGAAAGGATAGGGGGTACACACAGGTCATATCTTAGAAGGTATTAACTATCCAAAAACTTCTAAAAAGGAGTTTTTCCAACAGGGTTTCCCAGACCCGGCAGCTCATCAAAATTTCCTGTGAAAATTGTTACATATGCAGATTGCTGAGCCTAATCTCCAGACTTACTAAATCAGAATCACCTTGGGCAAACAATTTTAACAAGTTTCCAGGTAACTCTGATATAAATTTTATCAGTTAGGATACTCATGTCTGCAGGCAACAGAACATTTAATAAGCAGTAACTTAAAAAGCCGTATTATCTTGCATGTTAAGTAGTCTTCAGGCAGGATAGCTCCATTGTTGGATAATTGAGTAGCTTAGTGATGTCAACAAGGCTTCAGATTGTTTGTTTGTCTGCTTTGCATGTTCCAGTGTGTCAGCTACTCCACTTCTGTGTTCTGGGATGGGTTCAGTAGCCTTAGGCTTTGTATGTCCATACAGCAACACCTGATGAAAGAAATCCTCTTTTCTCCTCTGTATCTCTTTCTTTGTGAGCAAGGAAAACTGTCTCAGAGACGCCCCAGTCAGCAGATACCACCTCATTTTACTCTGTGAACTTGGTTAGATAGCCCCTTCTAAAGTAGTCACTGTCAAGGGCAGTGCATGCCTCATGCCGCTCAGCACGTCCATCCCCTTGTTTCTGAGGAGGCACGTGGGCCTCCATGAAATACATAAGCATGCAATATATGAATAAAATAAGTGAAGAAAATCAATGTTCTGAAGGTGATTGGATCAATATTTGGGAACCACTGCCTATGTGACATTAGTGGTTTAAGTTAGACATAACTATGATCAGGTTAGCATTTAAAAAAAAAATCAGTGGGTGTTTGGGGAATGATACGCCGAGAAGTCAGATCCTTTCTATTTTTCAAATAAAAGAGCAGTTTCTATAATATTTTGATAAGCAAATAAAAAACGAATTAGGAAATATTTTTTTTTAACCTAAGAAAGTAATATCGGTGATGAACAGATGTATATGAAATGTTTTGTATCAGCATAGAGGCAGCAGGATGTAGGACCCCACTGGATTTTGGTGCTGATGGAAAGAAAAGAATGGAGCCCTTCTACCAGGCCCCTCACTGCTGGGTGATTACAGCATTCACCAAAGGGTCATGGATGGCTTGTAAAATCCATTTTAATAAGAAGCACATGATGGTAAGGCCATATGCCATGAGGAAATCAGGTAAAATAAGGACCAAGAAGTGGCTATGAGCAAGTCATGGTGGACACTGCAAGAGTAATTTCAAGGCAGCAATAAAAGCAGAAGCCAAATTACAGTAATTAAAATGGACATTGGCAAATGCAAGCGATGAGATAGACTCTCTTTTCAAGCACTTGTGTGGGAAGGGGAGGAGAGTGAGAGGTTGACAACAAGAGCTGGTCAGCCTTGAGGTCTGTATTTTGGTGGTAGTGACTCCAGTCACTCAGAAGGGAGGCCAATAAACAGAGAAATGTTTAATATGTGAGATTCATGGATAATTCGTGATAATTCATGGAGTCAAAATCCCTGAGGATATAGATGGGCATAAGAACTAGAATGTACCGAAAGACGTTTTTCTTTTGCTCTTCTCCATGAAAATGAAATAGAGGAGGTAAAGATGGGAGCAAATATAGATACATTTGGAGGTTGAAATGAAGTCAGTTACAGTGATTGAAATTTTTCATGAAGTACGAGAATATGCGCTGACAGAACGAACGTTGGAATAGGGACCACGAGAAGCATAGGTAAAGTTGGAATGTTCTCCATAGACAGTGGAGGAGAGAGCTGGCTACAAAATTATAAGGGCTGCTGACTGGACTTGAGTGTCCAGATGAGACTGAAACTACAATTTATGTTTAGATCCACATGTTTTGGGGGAGTTCTGTAAATGTTTAGACAAATCTAGGTGAACTAGCAGAGGGCAGACATTAGGCTGAAAATCTCCCATTTGGATAAAATGGAAGTGAAAGAGTTGAGCATAGTTTTGAGTGTTTGGGGGAAGATTCACAGATGAGTTAAAAACAAGGGTCTAAAACAAGTTGGAGGCCTTGTTTTAAAAGGGAGGTGATTCTGAGGAAACTGGAAAATTATAAACGATTGAAGAATAACTTTCGGCAAATGGGAAAGTGAAAGATCAGGAATGATGGGAGACTGTAGTTATAAATTATCTCCTTTCCCATGAAAATGTCCCACTCATTTCAATTGCCCAAAGTCTTGTGGGTATAGCTGTTACTCTGACAAATTTCAAATCAAGTGTTAATGGCTCCGAGTAGCTTTAAGTGTTTTCCTTTTAAGTATAATACCCTTTGCACTAGAACTCGGTCTTTTGAAGCTTTCATTCGAAGGAGTAACCCATGTGGATGTTCCAAGACCCAAGCAGCAGAGACGTTCTGAGTGGGGGACCCGAAAACTAATTTTAACCGAGAACCGCTGATGGTTCGCGTCTGTTAAGTGGAACCAAACTCTTCTTTCATGTCTCCCACTTGCATGATGTAGGAAGGAGAGGAGTGGACACTCCGCGTTCACCAAGTAACTGTGAAGAACACTGAAAGAAATAGTGCTGTAGGAGAGGAAAGCCAAGGTCTGGTTGGACTTCTGACACAACTTAGGAATTTTTTTAAAAAATAGCCAAAATGTATATGTGGTACCAATGGTAGAAAGTCTCACCTATGGGTTTGGGAAAGTTATAATGGAGTTAAATCTTATCATGGTCATCAGAGTTGTTTCATTCCTAACGTGGGGACCAGAGGCAGGTGCATGTTACCCAGTTCTCTAATGGACTTTATTTGCCTTTGAAGATAAAGTGTTTCACAGAAGTCACCCGAGTTGCCGTCGTTTGGGTTAGAGATAGTTGTTGCACATCTGGACGGCATCTGTTCACATTTTCCCCAGTATGACACGTATTTCTTTGCACTCTACACGTTTTCCTATTCAGCAGGTCTGATACCTGAAGGAGGATTAACATATTTATAAATATTCTAAGTGAGCTCTAAATATGCTGCAATATAAAACAGAAAGGGCAAATGACAACAAAAACAACGAAAAAGTCCAATCAATCTCTGCATGAAAATAATGAAATTGGGCACCAGGGATGTGAAGGGGACACATGGGAGTTAGTGTCCTTCCAAGAGGAAAAGCATCATCTACCTTTGAAAAAATTACGTAAAAAATATATTGGAGATTAATTATGAAACTGTGGGCACATCTGAATGTAATTTAAAAGTAGGCATTTCTTGACCAAAATTCTGTTGTCAGAGTAGTAGGATATAATTTTTCAATTACTTCTTTTTTATCTTTCCTGCTGGAATTTACCCTCACGTCACAGATCCTATAAATTGTCCACTTACTTGAGTGGACGCATACAGAAAGGCATATGCTAAATCTCCATATCTTCTGTGATAGTACATCTAAGTAAAAGTTGACATATTGGGACATTCTAAATCTTTATCTGAATCAAAAATTCCAAAAGCAAACTTGGACACTCTGCACATTACTTTGATTTACAAAATCTCCAGGGAACTTTGGGTGCATAAATCAAAAGAGATTACATTGGAGTATTTTCAACTGTGACAAATATAACTCTGTTCCATTCCTTTGAACATTATTTAAAATACAGTGGCGCCCATTTTGGTATACTCAGCAGTCTTAAAGGTCAAAAGAATTTTTAAATTTCTGTTAGTAATATACTGTAAAATTAATGTAAACAGTTAATATACAACATCAAATATATTTGAAACAATTCATTTACAAATTTATTCAAGATACACTTATAGTGAAAATATCTGCACATTTTAGAGGAAGGCACATACAACTCATACACAAATATTTAGAATAAGCTGTTAGTAACTGCAGGAGAAAAATCTTTTAATATACATGGGACAAATTTCAAGAGGGTTTGGCATAATGTTATATTTGAAAACATTTTCATATTATTTAATGCTGATTGAATTTTAAATATTCTCTTAAACCAAAGCTCTTTTTAAGAAGAGGGGATCTCTGACTTTGGTTTTGATTAATCAATCTATATAAAATCAAGTTATCTTCCAACCAGACTTATTGTTCACTATTTATTTTTTCCATTTAATCAATAAGGTCAGTTAAAATTATTTGGTCTAGTAAACCTAGCCAAAATTTCAGTTCACTTTCTCTGACTGGAAAACAAAAAACTAATGGTTGATTCCTACTTAGAGTAAAGTACATTTTATTAAATAGAAAAAAAGACAGATTTTGAAGTAAAAGTTACCTTGTTTTGAATTCTCACTCTGATATTAATAGATATGTAATCTTAGGCAAGATACTGAAACTCTTAGTCTCAGGTATCCCACTTTTAAAATGGGAACAATATCCTTTATGCAGGATTTTCATTAGGAAAGGCATCATGTCTGCCAACTCGTTACATCACAGGTGACATTTAGAAAGCCAATGAAAGTTATTATCTGAGTATAACAAAGCGATCATGGATGAGACTGGAAAACCCCCAGTTACCAAGTTTTTGTATCCAGATGTACCATTGTTGAATGATTTCTCCATTGGGCAAAATAATGATATATATATATATAATGATAATGATATTTTGATATATCAAAATAATGATATAGCTGCTGTCAATCATCCTGTGTAATGATTAATGAGACAAGGAAAGGCAGAGGACTGAGGGGAGGAAGGGATCCATGGTGTCAAGACTCAGGGCAAAAATCCAGTTATGAGCAAGACTGAATGTTTCTGGGGCAGACAGGGAGGTGTCCAGGCCCGAGCTTGGTGGGGACAGGACAGGACCAGGCATAAGAGACAAGGGCTGGGGTAGATTTCTGTAGTCATTGGAATATGCAGTGTGTCCACCTACATGGAGCAAAGCGATGTCATCCCTACCAGACTGGTGGGGACCGTGGGAGGGTCCAGGTAATAGAGGACAACACTGGATCTGAGCCCTGGTGATACTTCAAGGTCCAGTTTCTTACTCTGTCATCAACAGGGTCACTGAGTCCTCTATCCTCTAAAAAATACATCAGAATTCTGTTTTCCTAATATATAGTGAGAGAAAAGAGTAACAGACTGACTTTTTGAGACAGTTCTTATTTGTAACAGGAGAATCACTAAACATTTAACTAAACAGGGACCAAAACTTTTAAATATTTTCAGAAGTTTAGGAAACGTAGGGACACATGGCCAGTAAGAGATGGAGTTGGAATTTAAGTTTGTCTCTGCATGCTTTACCCTTAGTCATTGTGCAATCCTGCAAGTTAAAGTAAAATCACACTTTTTTCAATACCCAATTATAATGACCAAATTAGAAGGACACCCAGAACTTTCTTGGGAATCCTTTACAACAATAATCTATGAAAAATCCCACTGCTATGGAGCCTGCTGTCTCGGCCAGAATTTTTCACACTGACATATAGGCCCTTTAACAATCAATCTCCACTCAGGCCCACATAACTGTGTTACTACAGATGCTTCTGACTTACGATGGAGTTACGTCCTGATAAACCCATCATCAATTGAAAATACGTTTCTAAATCAAAAATGCATTTACTACACCTGACCTACCGAACATCACCGCTTAGCCAGTCCCCCTTACATGTGCTCAAAACACTTACATTCGCCTACAGTTTCATCTCTAGAGTACTGCCTTCCTCTTCTTCCCACCAGAAGCAGGATACCCAGATGGGTGTTTTGTAGACATGATGGAATGCAAAAACACATACCACAATCTCCAACAAACACTGGCTACCCAGAACACTGGAGTATCGGTCCTTTACCCCGGTGATGGCGGGGCTGACAGGCGGCTGCACTCGACCGCTGTCCAGCATTACAGGGGAACATCACACTACAGGTCACCAGCCCAGGAAAAGATCAGGTTCAAAGGTCAAAGTACAGGTTCTACTACATGCCTATCGTTTTCGCACCACCATAAAGTCACAAAATCTTAAGCTGAACCATCGTAAGTTGGGGACCATCCGTATATTACTTTGAGTGTCATCGTTTGACTTCTGGTGTCACAGCAGTGGTCATTTGCCACATTCTAGACCACTGGTCACAAACTGAGTTGTGCACCTGATGGGCCAGAATCCTGGGTGGCCTCTGATGTTTACCTATGCCCTTCTCTCAGCACACTGCTGAGAGACTGCTGGGCCCCCAGGTGCAACAGCTCGTGGTCTTTCCTCCTTCTCAGCTCACGTTTGTGGGATGTTTTCTCCAAGAAGCCTAGAGCTTCAGAGAGCGTAGATCAGGAGCCACGTGCTGTACGATGCTGAGTTAGAAATATGACAGGATAATCTACTACTGAGTTTCCCTGAAAATAAGACCTAGTCAGACAGTCAACCCTAATGCATCTTTTGGAGCAAAAATTAATATAAGATCCAGTATAATATTATATTATATTATACCTGGTATTGTATTATATTATACCCAGTATTATATTATATTGTATTATATTATAAGACCCAGCCTTATAGTAAAACAAGACTGGGTCTTATATTAATGTTCGCTCCAAAAGACGCATTAGAGCTGATTGTCTGGCTAGGTCTTATTTTCAGGGAAACATGGTATGTCCCTCACTTGAATCCCGGGGACCAGTACAAACTCCGTTTTTTGTTTGTTTGTTTGTTTGTTTGTTTTATAGACTGAGTTCTATGATGCCATTTAGAAAATTGTGGTTAAATATAAAATATTTTTGGTCTGTGGAATTACATAGAAATTCTCCCTGTATTACTTTAGGTTGACCAATTATCTCAGCACCATTTATTAAATAACTTATCCTTTCCTCATTGATTTGAGATGCAGGTTTATCATAATAAATTACATTACTTAAATCATTAAATCTGTTTATATATATGAGAGTAAATGGGACAGTCTCTGTTTAGATTAAATGCCACTGTTTAGATTACTTCGTAAATGATCTGAGAAAAAAGAATATTAAGTCCAGGGTGGACATCCCTAGTCATTTGGCCTATCACGAGGCTACAGATTCCATCACTTGATACATGATCTAGAAATACACAACATTAACACATAATGAGGAGAGTACATTAGATCACAGGCTTTGAAACATGCTACCTTAGTGTTATTTTTTATTTATTTTAATGTGTCATTAATTTCTTATACAAAAATCCAATGCACTTTTCTGCCTTCATCACTGCTAATGAAAACACCACGCTACCTACAGTCTGAGCTTGAGACTTGATTGGACATAATTGAGTTGCTCTGCCTTGCATAATCACGACTGAGAGATAGGGCATTGACAGTTTTATCACTCTCAATTCTCCCCTAAATTATGCAGATGCTATTGGCTCTTTTAAATTGTCCTGTGCATTATCCCTTATAAACTACTTAGAAACCCAAGACTGATTAGCCATCAGAATGAGGCACTGTGCTGGGGTGGGTGTTACTTAGCCAGTACGCTCACTAGCTTCTCAATTAGCCTGATAGTCTCCGGCCGCTCAGCTGTGCAGCCGTGGAGAAGCTCCATAATTGCATATGGTTCATTTTCCTCATCTGTAATATGGGAATGATAATAATAGGATCTACCTCAGACCATTGGGATGAGAATTGGATATGCTAATATTTGTAGAACATTTCGCCAAAAGCCTTCAACACCCTCAGTGCTATATTATTCTTTGTGTTCTGATTCGGTTTATCTTTGATATCCCGTGTCTTTTGTTTTCTGCAGCCAGTTATTTCCCACTGCATTTCCATGCTCCCCAGTATCCTCAAAAGTCATGCTCTATCCCCCAAAGTGATGTAATGATGTCTTTAAAGTGCAACTTCCCAGTAAGGCTATACATACTGGTTCTGGCATAGTGAGTGCGGCTTACAGAAGGAATAAGGAAATTAAATGTTCAGGGAACAACAGAGCTAGGTACACAGAAGGAACTTCCCAGCACTTCTGAAACCATGTCATCAAGGAGCTGCCAATCATAAGACTCCTGAAATTAGAGGTACAAAGGGCAGAGGCAGGAAGGGAAATTTCTACCACTATTATGATTCAATAGTATTTATATTAGCATCAAAATACACAGGGGAAAAAAAAAGCTTGCTGAGAAGCAACTCAGTTGTTTGTCTCACACCATGAAAATCTAAGAACCAAACTGAAGGATGTGTCACCTCAGACCCAGCCTTTCTTGGGCCCAGTGCCCTAACAGATAAGCCAGAATGACCCTGCCCAGAAAGATAGACTTCTGTTACCAAAATAGTAGCTATTTCCAACCCACTCTGAGAAAGTGAAAAATCACACAATCCTGTGACCTCCCTGCTCACCTGACCTGGATGGAATTCCTCAAACACTCAATCCCATCAGACAGCATCCGAGAGCAAGGTCTTCTCCCCTTCCCCAAACTCGGACTCTTGCCGGCATTCTCTCAAGGACCAGGGGATGGAGAAGATTCTTTTTTGGCAATACTCAAAGGATTAATTCTCTGTCACCTCAGCTGTTATCTAACTCCTTCCACATTCTTCAGTATGTTTTTCTCACCTGCCTTAAATTCTCACCTCTTCCTCCTTTTCCCAAAGTAGGGACGTAGCAATAAACAAAAGGTATACAATATAAATTTAGGATCGATTGATACCATTGAGAAATAAAGTCAAGATAATTGGTAAAGAAAGATGGGGGGAGGAAGTTGTCAAGCACATTAGATTTATTCTGAGTAAAAGAGTAAACCATCAGAGTGTCAGTATACTGCACACACTTTTAGTTTTCTGTATATTGTGATGTCTTGACATCTTAAAAATACCTTTTCTAGTTGGGGAGAGATCTCCCTTCTCAGAGCTAGATGATTTTAAAGATAGCAAAGGGCCCAGCTGCGAGCATGGGGACCATCTGAGATGCAAATTGACCAATCCAAAGCCAGACCTCACCTCCGTGGACCACACTCCCCAAGAGGCAATATTCTTGTGCCTTAATCATTCAGGGCCATGTGCCAGACAACTAGAGACCACCCCTATAGCTTAGAGCCCACCCAAGTTCTTCAGACTAGCCAATCCTAAGTGATTTTCTCTGTCCTGCCTGTGTGTCACATGGAAACTTTCCCCTGGCTCCTGCCCCTTCTGCCTCTTGACTGACACTGGTCCTTGCCTGTGGCCCTGACAGACATACAGTGACTCCCCTTCTATGGGACCCGGGAGGGTAATCAATTCTTTCCTTCCCACCTCCATTCTATTTCCTTCCTTGGCTGCATCTGACTTTACCGTATGCTTACCATAGCCAACATTTACCTTCTTAGAACACAGAGGGAGGGAGAAACATGGCCTGGTACATTTTAAAAATAACACTGTGGATGCTTTGCAGAGAAGAGAGTCCAGAAGGGCCTGGAAAGAAGCAGGGGGAGAGCAGTTAGGAGGCTTTCGCAATGACTTAGCTAAGCAGGGGAAGTGACCAACTCTTCAAAGGTCAATGCTGAAAGACTGAGTTAGAAGAGGGCTGACAATTCACCGCCAGCTTTGGCAATATGGAGGTCGCCAGGGAACTTGACAAGAGTAATTCCAAGGAGAAGGGAGGGCAAACCCCTGACTGGAGTAGATTCAATACAAATCAGAAGGAGAGACACTAGACATAGCAGGCAAGCTAAATGTTTTAAGTTTTGCCTGTAAGAGGAGGGAAAGATGGTAAGTTAGCTGTAGGGAGTTGCTGGGGAAGGAGTGCCATTTGTCAATGGGAGCTGAGAGCATGTGTACACACTGATGAGAATCATCCAGTAAGGAGGGCAGCAGTGATGCAGGAGGACACGTTGCGGGACAAAGTCATTGATTAGGAGTGGATAGAAGTGAGGCACGATGGGAGGGTTTAGCTTTGGCCACAGGGAAAGACAGTTTCTTTGAGGTGATGGGAGGAAAGCTGGCTGTATGCGGCAGACGCGGGAGGAGATAAGTTGGTGGATTTGGCAGCGTGAAGACATGCAAGGTCTCTGCAAATTGCTTCTGTTTTCTCCGTGAAGTAAGAAGGCAGGTCATCAGCTGTAGGTAAAGCAGGGGAGTGGGGGCAAATTGCTACAGGCTTGAAGAGAAAGAAAAAAGCGTGAGTGACACCCAGTGTACGCTGAGTCGGCTCCGCTTGTGTGCATGTCTTCCCACTCCACTTTCAGGGATGTCACTAAGGTGACTTGACATCAGCCTATTGACATCACAAAAATCAGCAAATACTACACCAAGCCTTTGTTTCCTAGAAGGCTGGTGATCAAACGCTTAGAAGCACACTGCTGGAATTAGTCATCTGGGTCAGAAGGGAAAGGAAGTCAGGGAAATAGAGTGTATGGAACAGGATTGCCTGGTAGCCCTGAGGGTTCGCATGAGGTTCACTGTCATGGGTTTAAGACAAGAGTCAGCATAGGACAGTGTGTGTGTGTGTGTGTGTTTCTCTAATCTTGTGTAACTGCTGAGGCAAGGCTCTGGAATGAATCATTGAGCCAGAGCTGGGTTTTGTTAGCTGAGTACAAGAGAGAAAGAAAAGCCAGGGAAACAAGGGTGGGATTCCTTTTTTCCACTCTGCTGTAGCCGTGGTGGCCAGGCTGTCCCCTGAATTTGTCAAACACTCTTCTGTCTCTGAGTTTTTTCACATGGCATGAATATACACTGGGTAAGAGTAAGGAAGGAACAAGGACATGAAAGGTATGACGCATAATGAAGAGGGGACAGGCTCGACCAATCCAACTTCTGGGGGGTGGAGGGGCGTCAAAAAACTGACTGCTACAACAGGAGGACCTCTGAGAGTGAGTTGGGTGGCCAGACTCATGAACACAGACGTTCCATCTTGTTTCTCTGTATCCTGAAATGTTAACATAGTGCCTGGTACATACAGAACTCTCCCTATATGTTCATTCAGTGAAGGGGTGAATAAATGTCGTGAAGAACGAAGTGCCACCATCTTTGTTTAAAGGACATAAACACCCTCTGGGGTCAGCATGGGACCCCTTCACGGGATCCCCATTGCCCAAAAGCCCCCTCAGGGAAGGCATGGGGGCCCCAGCTACTGAGACTACTGTCAGCTGACAGCTTTCAGAGATGTCCTCAGCAACAGAGAGCCGTCTTACACCAGGTCACACCCCTTCCAGGGTGGGCCACATCCAATGAGTATTGCATGCGGGCATAGAAAGGTCCAGCTGCTGTGGCCTGGCTCCCATGGGGTCATCTGAGAGTGTCATCAGGACCGCATCTCAGCTCAGCTTCTCCCTGTCAAACTCAACATTCTTCCCTCTTTTCTGCAGGGATTTGTCCCAAGGGCACTTCCTAAGAAGGTAAGCATTCTGCACAATGAGCTCTGTCTCCAGTTTCCTCCTAGAGAATCGAATCCAATCCCTTGAGACTTAATAGAAAAAGGTCTTTTTCTAAGATGAGAGCACATATCCACAGTGGCATTTTGAAGTCTCGTATAGGCCATGCTTAATCCGTGGATCTTTAATGATCCACAGGTGCTTGAGGGATTAAATCCAGTCTTTTTTTTTTTAAAGTGAAAGAGTAGGAAGCAAGTAAAGGAGTAAGGTTATGAGGGAACTTAATGGAAATATTTTTCTTCCAAATGCTTTACTTCATCTAATTGTTTCAGTTTATCTTCTTGACTTTTTTCCTTTGAATAATGACATTGACTAAGCAGTGGAATTCACACTATGCTCTTAGTCCATGCAATGTTCTTCTTCTTACCCACTTAAAGTAATCTGTGAACTGTCTCTAAATTTTATAGTCAGAGGGTAATATCATCTGTTGGTGTTTTCCCCTGCCCGCGCAGAAAGACCACATCAATAGATGTCGTAATCATGGATCTTATTAACTAAAATCTATCAGAAATTAAAAGAAGGCCTCTGGTTCATACAACAGTTACACCACAGGCTTATTTCTATTGTGGCCTTCAAGAGAAACTAATCTCTCTTATCAGTGGCTCAAACATCAAATACAGAAGACAGATTCGGTAGAATAGTTTTTGGTAATATTTGACTGTCATTACAAGTGGTATCTGACAGTAATGCTGTGTCGTGAATCCTAAAATTAAGTGAGAAATTTTACCTTTGGCATGGCAGCCAATTCCAAAATGGAGAAATAATATTAATACCTTTTTATTCATCTATGCAAGTGGTTCTGTACCATAAGAGGAATATTTCGTTAAAATACATCAGTTTGGAAAAGGCCTTTACAAAAATGTTCTCTGTATAGGCAAACTATTCTGGAACAAGAAATCAAATAGAGCAGTTGAGTAAAACATGGATTAAGTAAGGACGGAACTGCTCCGAGTGGTAAGAGGATGAGGCTATATTCACAAGTGAATCATTGGAACAGCTGGAAAGTGAAAATGTTTTCGAGATCAGCTAGACCTGCACACTTAGTTCTGCAAGTATAATTACGAGGGCCCTGCCCAACAGAAACACAATGCAAGCCACAGGCATTAATTTAAAATTTCCTAGTGTCCACAATAGACAAGCAAAAAGAAACAGATGATATTAATTGTAGTAATATGCTTTAACTTAATCTATTTGAAACGATATTTCATTGTGAAATCAAAATAATATATTATAAATTAAACACTTTTTTTAGAATCCTAATTCTTTGAAATCCAGTGTTTTCTACAGTGTCAGAATGTGTCAGTTTTCACGAGGACATTCCAGGTGCTTCATAGTCACGTGGGGCTTGTGGCCATCGAATTAGATGACAAACCTCTAGATCTCTCCAAAGGCTTAGCAGTGTTTTTCACTGTGTACCCACAATCCATTGTGAGGGCATGCTCTGCTTGCAAATAATTTTCTCCCATCTGTCAACAGCCAGATATATTCTATTCTATTCTGAAGTAAACAAAATGTCATCTAGCTTGTAAGGGCTGTTTTAAATGTATTTTTAAAAACCTGTGGGTTTTTTTATTTATTAAATGGCATCACTTTAATATGCAGTATCCTTGAATATGAATATTTTATCTTCCCGCCTTTTGAAACTGTTTCTGAATCTCTGTCTTTGTAATTTGTTTGGGGTTTAATTGAAGAGATGCCACATAGGCAAGAGGTACTTGCTTTGTTTTATAAGCTACTCTCATGGTTATTCATTTTACTTTCAAAGGCTAATGTCAGAGAAAAAGCACTTTGAGTCAGAATTGCTTACACTGATTTTAGATGGCTTTTTCCTCTAGGAAGTGAGATTGAAATCGTTTTCCAAAGATACATTCTGAGGTGACATGGTACAGGTTAGTGTGGTAAAAGCACCGGGGTGACTAAATATCTATTATTCCTAAATTTACATAGTATTCTGCACTTGACTGGTCACACACAGGAGCAGGTACGTGCAGAAGCCACTAAAAATGCTGTGCTGAGCGACGGAGTATTGGGAAGGGGTTCTGATACTGTCAGAATATAAGACCAAGTCTTATATAATAATACAATGTAAATAATATAATATAGTGTAATATAATATAATATAATATAATATAATATAATATAATATAATATAATATAATATAATATACTGGGTCTTATTTTAATGTTTGCTCCAAAAGATGCACTAGAGCTCATTGTCTGGCTAGGTCTTATTTTCGGGAAAACAAGGTATCAAAATGTAACATTTAGTATCAAAAATATTAAATTCTAAGTGTTATTTAAACTATTTTCCTTTGTTGTCTCTATCACTCAAGTGCTGAAGAATGCTTTTAATGCATTGTTACGTTCTAATTAAGAGAGCCATTAGACATTAATATCAAAAAGCATTTATTTCCCAAACAATAGGATCTGTTTTTAAATTTCACATTAATTTATGGGATAAATGTTAGGTTTTTAGATAGCTTAGAATTGCTTTTAAAGGTTTAGATTTAGTTGACTAAAATAAAAATTTTCTTAGAAGTTTCTTAGACTTCTCAGTTCTCTACAAGTTTTGTTTAACTGAATGTTTTCCGTTTCTTAGTGAATTCCGATTGAAGACTATATTTTTTCTATTGTTAAGAAATGCAAATGTCTTCATTAGTATACTTCAGTTTTGCAGAAAACTGAAACAATCTGGGGGTGGCATATATAATAACAACAAATGATGGTGAGTATAAATAGAAACCATAATCTGCCTTTAAGGAATAATGACATGTGGGGTACATCTTCATGGATTAAGATGATTGAAATCTTTTTTGAGTGTTAACATTCATCATGAAAGAATCTCTTGATATCTTTGGCAGACACATAAGCTGTTAGGCATCATTCTCTGTCATCCTATGTATTTAAGACCATAAAGTCCTAGAGGGTGGGATCCAAGCTTTGCATTCCCTTCTGGACTCCTCTGGATATATTGCACAAAGGGAACTCCAGCCAGTGATTTCAAGTGTATGAATATGGCCTGAGGCTAAAAATATGCACCTTTTCTTAAGATATTGTTTAGAAAAAATATAGTAGGTAATATATTGATAACAATAAACAGTGGCAGTCTTTGTAGACCATATTGCTAGTAAGTTAAATCGCTTGGCAAGATTCTTACACTAATAGGCCACAAATTCAATTCTAATATAAGCCAGGTGGTTCCATTCTCTTTGAAGGCTCTTGGTGGGCAGTGTTAAACCTGGTAAGCCATCTGATCAGAGAATTCATGGGAGGAGAGAAGACATAGTTTGTGATTAATTGATTTCCTTTACTAGAAAAACAAACCACCATAACCATTTTGTATCACTAGGCTTATTTTCCTTTATGAAGTGTAAAATATAAATATACCAGCGAGCTGTCACTACCTCAATTCTAAAAACATTTATCAAGTGTCTATTCTGTGCTGTTCAGTGTACACGATGCAAAAGAGATCCAGACCTCAGGGCACTCCATTCGTCCACTTACTCCATCTTACAGCCTGACTGGCATGACGGACGTGTGGACGATAGCTGATGATGACCAGTGTAAGAACGGAACACGCTCAATGTGAAAGGGCTGGTCTGTGGAAAATCAGAAAATGGAGCCACGGATTTACAAAGAGCCTGTCTGAGCCAAGTGCCCACGAGGTGTCTTCTTGGATCGACGGTCAGTAAAGAGAGAAGATAGGGAAGGAAATCCCAAGCTGAAGAAAAAATGACCCAGGGCACATCAGTATGAATTTTGATAGGAAATTTTCTGGCACTTCAATTACTGTGTGGCTGTAGAATGGGCTCAAGTTCACACAGGACATCGGGAGATATAATTTGTACTAGAAGCATTTGAAGGCCACACCATGAAATCTGAAGTTCAAGTTCTTGGTAGCGAATGGATGTCACAGTGAATTTATGATCACAGACCTCAGTTCTAATACATTTTTGTCAGTCTGCTCTTACTTGCCATACCAACCGTTTCAAGGCTTATGTCAAGCACACTGACATATACCTGCTTCTGAGACATAGCCGAGGAACCTACTTCACAAACACAAAAAAATGTCAAAATCATCAGAATAGAACTTCCCACCAACACACCCACTTCCGTCTATACGCAGCCTTCCTCATTCCCCATCTGTACAATGGAAGTCTTATTGAGCTGACTAGGGTTCCACCCCCCCCCCCAAAAAAAAATCACGGACATCTGAAACCTCTTGGAATCTAATGAAATATAATTTTTAAAAAACTTTCTAACAAAAATATAATTACATTTTCTTATTTGGAAATAAGGTGTCTGCAGATATAGCTCGTTAAAGATCTTGAGATGAATGCATCCTGGATGTCAGGTGTGTCCTAACTGCAAAGACTGGTAATCTTCAAAAAGAGGAGAGGACACAGAGAGGCACAGAGAGGGCGGTGGTATGAAGGTATGGGCAGAGGTTGGTTCATCTACTAGCCGAGGACACCCAGGACGGGCAGCAACCACCATAAACCAAGACAGAGCATGGACAGTTGGTCCCTCTGAGCCTCTGGGAGAAACCAACCCTGCCACAATGTCATTTCAGACTATGGGCCTTCAGACGACTTCTCCCCGGGAGAAAATGAATTCCTCTCGTTTTAAGCCACCTACTTTCTAGTAATTTTCATTGACAGCCCTGAAAAACTCATAGAGTTTGGTACCAGGAAGAGGAAAACTGCTGTAACCAATAGCAGGAGGCGTGAGAATGGATGTAGAACTGGGCAATAGGCAGAGGCTAGATGGGTTTGGGAGCTTAAGTGACGCAGCTGCCAGGCATGGCATGGCTCTCCCTCGGAGCCTCTTCCAGAAGGAACCAACTTACCTGACACCTTCACTTCAGGCTTCTGGCTTCCTGAATTGTGAGATCATAAATTCCTATTGTTTTAAGCCACCCAGCTTATGACACTTTTTCTATTTCTATTTCTATTTATATATAAGATAAGTAGTCATGTCATCCAATTAGATGGAGGCATCTGACTCATAGCGTTAAGGAGGTAAACAAGTTGACAAGGTTAGAACCTTACCTGTCAGGTAGCACATTAAAGATTCCGTGATAGAAATTCTTCATCACATTTTTGTTTAATGTGCTATTTTCTTTTTCTTTTTTCTTTTTTTTTTTTTTAACTCAGTTGAGCTGAAAGAGAAAGGATTGCCAAAAGGACCCCACTTTCACAGTAAAATATTCCCAGATATAGCATTAGTGTTCAGAGAAAAATTCAGTGCCGTAAAATATCCTCTTGTCTCACATCCAACATGCCCTTTTTAAAAAAAAAATAGTGCAATGCACATGATATGACTTGTTTGGTATTTTCCAATCCTGCCATCTATGTAACACTCATTTAATCTTGAAATTTCCCTTGACTAATCATGTAGCCCCCAGCAACATTTTCTCTTTCTCTGACTGCATGTTTGGTGTTGGTATATGTGTCGGTGGGCAGGAAATACTATAGTAAAGAACAGTGAAATAAAGACAATAACTTTATCACATGAAATTAAATAAAAGTATCAGCAAAACACAAACCAAAATATAATTTGCAAAATAAACTTCAATAAAACCAATGCCTCTCAGAACAAAATTCCTGTAACTATTGTAGAAACAATGATACTCTTAGTAATAATAATTGTAATAACTGATATGGCAGTTGTCACTGTGTACCCGGCATTATTTACAGCTCTGTAAGACAGTCACTCACTAAGTATTACAGCAATTCTGAGACCAGGTCACTATTATTATGCTTTTTGTAGATGTGGTGACAGCAGAGAAATTGAGCTCCTAGCCCAAGGCACCTCAGTGGTGAGAGTTGAACCCTAGATTAGAATAGTCACAGCCCGTGTTCCTAACCTCTTTGAAAAGGTAAAGGCAACTGCTTATTCTGGGGAGCCAGAGAAAACAGAGTGAGAAGCTCAGGCAGGTCCAGGAAATGCCAACCAGTGACAGTGTGGTGATGCCTGAGGACCCACTCCATCCAGGTGGCAGTTTAGACCCTGGTGCAGAGAAGGATGCTTTAGGCTATGACAGCTTCATGTCATCAAATGCTCAATTTCCAGAGGTATAGCAGGTTTCTATGCTCCTACCCTCATCCAACACTAGTCTGATTTTAATGTGGCTTCCAATGAAATACACGCACAGGAGATAGGTTGGCCAGAGGAAATGCATATCTGTTCCATTAGCAGGTTTAGTTCTCATTGCAAATGAATAAATTGGCCTCTTGGTTTCCTAAATCAGTCTCGTATACAATTCATCAGGGTGTGCAAGCCTTCCCGAGCCTGGTCAACACTGGCAGGATGATACAATCACGCTTCTGCTACTCAGAGCAGACATTGGGACCGAGGTAGAAGCCAAAGATAACGTCTGACCATGAGGCCCCTTTTGGAGATTTAGGGCGCTTCCATTAGCAATGCTATGTGCTCTGCCCACCCTTCCAGCACACTCTAGACTGTACCCCACAATCCAAATCACACAATTAAAAGATTAAGAAGTTCAAGGTCGGAAGAGCGCTTAGAGAGATCCTAGTTGCTATCTGGTGCTTGAGTGTCCTCTAAAAATATCATTTACAAATAGTTGCTCCATCAAGGTTTAAACACCTCTGGAGGATTTTCATCTTCTCCCAAGGACACCCTTGTGGCAAATGACAGATGGGAGACAGATCAGCTTCCTTGAAACTTGCAAACAGCCCAGAATTGCTTAAACAAGGCCCATTCTTCTTCCATGCCATGAACGTGGAGTGTCAGAAGGAAATCCTACCCCCATGCGTCCGCCCTTCTCAAAGCACTTCTTCAAATATTCCTCAGTGGGCAAAGTTTTTATCCTGTCATCAGCCAAGTCACTTTGTTAAGCCCATTTTAGTTTAACGCGCCACCTCATGGCGTATGTCACCTGAAAGTTTACTAGAAATAGTTCTACCATGAACTGACGGGCACAAAGAAAAATTTCTAAATAATCTACCGCAGGGCTAAAACCCTGTCAACGTAGTTGAAGGTGCATGATTGATGTAAACTGAAACACCTGTGTCTTCTTCACACCTGTTGTTTCTAAACCCCATGTTTGTCATTAATTGCACGGTCACAGTTACCAGGTGGGCCCTGACAAAACCACCTGGATGACTGGGTTTGAAGGAACCAATACATAACATGCTTTTTCTCCTTAAGAGTTTAGAACCAACTGAGAGAAACACATAGAGCAAGAGATCAAAATATCAGCTTCGTTACCAGTAAGAGCTGAACGGGACAAGGTGACTCATTTGTGCCTCGGCAAATGGCTTCAAACACAGACCTCAGAATCAGAATTCTCAACCAGAGGAATAAACTCAGGCCTCGCCACGTCCCACACAGAGAAGCAAACCAAAGTCTGTGCTTTCTGCTGGCAGCTGTCTGACAAAATTCAAAGAGACAGAAGGGACTAGACTCTGCAAACCTGTTTCTCCCCGGCCCCCCAACATTTCTGATTAGGAAAACCTCGTCGCAGAAAAACCGGAATAAGGACCCCACCCACCAGGATTCGTCCTACTTGTTTTCTGAACACAGAAGGACTAACCATTACGTTGTTGCCCAAACAGGCATGTGGTGATGGTGGAGTTAGGAAGTAGGTGAGAACCCTTGTAGACCCTTTGTCTGAGCTCAGGATGTTGACACACTACCACAGATTGGACGGCAGAAACAACAAACGTGTGTTTCTTGCAGTTCTGGGGGCTGGGGAGTCCACGGTGAAGGTGCCGGCAGATTCTATGTCTGGTGAGAGCCGTCTTCCTGGTTTGCACACAACCACCTTCTGGCTGCATCCCCACGTGGTGGCAAGAAAGGTCTCCTGTGTCTCGTCTTATAAAGGGCATTAATCCCATGTGCAAGGGCTCCACCCTCATTTCTTAATCACCTCTCCAAGGCTCCACCTCCGAATATCACCACATTCTGGCTTCAGCAAATGGACTTGGGGAGGACAGACATATTCAGGCCATAGCAGCGATAACTGATGCTGCCCAGTATTTCCTTTCTGTCCACTCTTGGCTCTCGATGCCAGGCAGAACTGGGAGTTTGTAGTGACTGGATTTTTCTGGAAGGGGACTGTTTCCTTTAGGACCTCAGTAATGGAAGAGTTCTGTACTGACTCCCTGAAGATGACTCTGCTGGCCCAGCACACAGAAGTTCAGAAAATGCCCTCTCGGGTTCTGTAGCCGTTGCCTCTGGAAAATAGTGAATCTCACCAAAGACCATGGTACCAAGTGAGGGAAAAGGATCACTTTTTGGTTTTGGCCCCTCCTGCTTTGCGTGTATTTGTGAATTATCCAGAATTTGAACGTCACTGTTCATGAGAGCTTAGCCTGAGAAAAATACTCCCCAGTGTCCATAACTGAACCTGGCACGGCCTCTTCCTTACTCCTGTAAAAAGGAAAAAAATCATTTCTTAACCTTCCCTGTATGAGGTTGGACAGGTAAGTTCTAGAACTCATCCTAGAAAAAGTGCTGCATACCTCATTGCTGAATCATTATGGTCACCTTCGAAGTACTCCCCTTGGGAAGCTATGCACTGACACCAGCGCCTAGTCCATCCTTCAAGAAATTTTGGAACTCTTTCTGGAATGGCCATCAGAGCTGTCGTCGTATTACACTTGATGTCCTGAATGTCATCAGAATGTCTTCCTTTCAATAGTTCCCTTATCTTTGGGTAAAGAAAGAAGTCATTGGGGACTAGATCAGGTGAGTAGGGAGGGTGTTCCAATACAGTTATTTGTTTACTGTTTAAAAACTCCCTCACAGACAGTGCCGTGTGAGCTGGTGCATTGTCATGATGCAAGAGCCATGAATTGTTGGTGAAAAGTTCAGGTCATCTAACTTTTTCACGCAGCCTTTTCAGCACTTCCAAATAGTAAACTTGGTTAACTGTTTGTCCAGTTGGTACAAATGCATAATGAATAATCCTTCTGCTATCAAAAAAGGTTAGCAACATTGCTGCAACAAGTTCATGAACTTAATTGTCCAACCTCAAATATTTTTGGCTCCTTTGTAGAAAATTATCTGTCCATATTTCTGTGGGTTTATTTCTGGGTTTTCAATTCTATCCCATTGGTCTGTGTTTTTGTTTGTTTGCTTGTTTGTTTTTGTTTGTTTGTTTTTCTGCCAATACCACGCTGTTTTGATTATTGTTGCTCTGTAATACACGCTGATGTTAGGGAGTGTGATACCTCCAGCATTGTTCTTTTTTCTTAGGATTGCTTTGGCTATTCGTGGTCTTTTGTGATTCCACACAAATCTGCTGATGTTTTGTTCTATTTCTTTAAAAATGCCATTGAGATTTTTATGGGGATTGCATTAAATCCGTATATTGCTTTGGGTAATATGGCCATTTTATCTATGTTCATTCTTCCAATCCATGAACATGGAATGCCTTTGTATTTCTTTGTGTCTTCTTCAATTTCTTTTAAAAATATCTTGTAGTTTTCAGTGTAAAGGTCCTTCACATCCTTGGTTAAGTTTATTCCTAGGTATTTTATTCTTTTATTCTTTTTTTATGTTTTTTTATTATTAAAGTTTATTGGGGTGACAATGGTTAGTAAAGTTACATAAGTTTCAGGAATACAATTCTGTAACACATCATCTAGATCTCGCATTGTGTGCTCACCACCCAGAGTCAGTTCTCCTTCCATCACCATGTATTTGACCCTGTTTACCCTCTTCTACCACCCCTCCCCCCCCCTTACCCTCTGGTAACCACTGAGCTATTGTTTGTGTCTATCAGTTTTTATTTCTTTGTTTATCTTGTTTATTTGTTGCTTTCAGTTTTATATCCTACATATTAGTAATTCATTCTTTTTGTTGCAATTGCAAAAGGAATGTTTTTAAATTTCTTTTTCTGAGATTTCATTGTTAGTATGTAGGAATTCAGTGGATTTTTGTACTTTGATTTTGCAGTCAGCAACTTTATTATATTCATTTATTGTTTCTAATAGCTTTCGGTGGAGTTTTTAAGGTTTTCTATGTAAAGAATCATGTCCTTTGCAAAATGTGACAATTGAACTTCTTCATTCCCAATCCAGATGCCTTTTATTTGTTTCTCTTGCCTGATTGCTCTGGCGAGGACTTCCAGTACTATGTTGAAAAGCAGAGGTGATGGGGGACAGCCCTGTTTTGTTCCTGAACGTAGAGCAAAGGGCTTCAGTTTTTCACCATTAATTTTGATATTAGCTAAGGCTTTGTCATATATGGCCTTTATTATGTTAAGGTATTTTCCTTCTACACTCAGTTTATTAAGTGTTTTTAGATACTGTGTTTTCAGTTGGCCCATCTGAAGGTGCAGGGTTTGGGGACGCAGTTGAAGCTGAGAGCTTGCAGTGTAGAAGCTGGGCTTTCCAGCCCATTAGCCTGTCACTTAGCTAAGCGTGGTCTTCTGGCCGAGGGCCATGTCAGCTGGTGTAGCCAAAGGCCACCGTGGGTGGGGCAGCTGCCCAGTTACCTGCCCCCCACTGACCTTCCCTCTTTTGCAGCCTCTTTCCCAGAGGGCATTGTTAGGGCCATTCCATGGTGTTCTTGTAGAACTTTTAACTTTTGTAAATTATTCATGCGTGATCTTTCCCTCAAAACTCACAAGCTATCTTCCATAAGTCTGTATTTTACCCAGTCTTGACGGAAAGTTTACACATATATTTTATCGAATAAAAATTCTGGTACATCTGTAATCTGGAACTGCTCTGAAATGAATGATAGCAGTTCACCAAATTTCATGCAGTTTCTCTGTGTGCTTGGTGCTAATCCATCTCCTGTCGGAAGAAACAGGCCCCCCTAAAGCACCAGTGAGCCCTCTGACCCCCCTGAACTATTTTGGGCTTTATTTTCCTCTTGACAATGTTCCTGGCCTTAGCAATGGGACAGTGAGTCTCCACAAGAGAGAGAACTGAAGCAGCTAAGAGCTTAGTCATTATGTGTTCTAAGTGTCAATTTCCTCGTTCATCCTTATTCTTCGCTTTGCTCGGCATGAAACTTTAACATTTTGTTTCAGTGTTTTTAGCTTTTCGGTAAGCCTCTTCCCACTTGGGGATTTAGTTCTTCCTGATGTCATTCTTAAAATGCATGTTAGAGCCCAGTGCCATCCCTCTTCGTTCAAATTTGGCTCAAATCATTGTATATCAGCTTTCCTCCAAGACATGATTTATTCAGTTAAATCAGTTTCATCAAATGCCCCCTCCTTTCCTTTCTCCTCTTCTACGTTAGCTTGTAACCTATTGATGAAGAATTATTTTTAAAGCACTTATCTAGAGTTCTCACCAACGTTTACTCACACTACCCAAAGCTGCCTTCTTACCATGGACGACCACATCTGTAGCCCATAGGGCTCCCTCTGATGGTCAGAAATTCCCAGATCATAAATATCTCTTCTGCCTTGCCACTCATCCTCTTCTTGTCGTCATACTTAGTCCGAGATGCTTTCTCAGAGCTGAATATATGTGATTACACAGTGCCTTGTCTCCAGAATAAGGAAAGGGACAATCTGAACCAAATCTTTCAGAGCAAGGCCTACACAGGAGGAACCTGAGTCTCAGGGAACTCGGGACTTGTGGCTCATATTTCACCGGTTCACCAACTCCGTGACAAACTGTCAGGCCTGGGGTAGGCAACTAAGTGTTGTAAAGAGATTCACCTAACCGTTACTTGATAGGATAATCTAATTTATAGATCTGTGTTATTTATTTCTATATGTTTAGCTTTAATGCTTCTTACTGAATTCTGTTTTGTTAAAGAATATTTGGGTTACTCAATTTTGTAACTTTGAGTCACCCGAGTCATGGATCAACAGAATTAGATATTTGTCAAATATCCTAGGGGGAAATGTTTTTCTCAGTCTTCTCAAAATGAGGAAAATGCAGGATTTTACTTATCTCTCCATTTTGTTTCTTTTTCTGATACCAGAAGAGAATTAGGAGATGAAAGCAAGGAGTTGGGAAGGGAAAGAAATGCCATCCTCTGTTCTTCCATAACATGATTTCTTTTCCTGTTAAATTTCCTAAGATACCATCTCAGCTTATATTTTTAGAATAGAACCCATCCCTTCCAACCACCAGAATATGAGCACTACATCTTAGCTTTCAACTTTCTCATCCTCCCACCATCTTTGCATCAGAATTATACTGACATTCTGAAAACTGGTGACGACGTTCAATTGCCTTATCCACCCATATATTTTGGCTGCTGTTCTGTCTTCTATTGTATAACTATCTCTTAGATCCTAAATGGGCTTCTAGAGTTCATTTATTTCTGGGCGTGTCCCAATTGTGTCATGCTTGTCCATATTTTACATCACTTCCTCTCATGTCCTGTGAAAGTGACCATCCAGGTCTCCAGTCCTGGCATCCACTAAACAGTACCTGCCCTTTGCCACCTGTGTGTGTCACCAAGCAAATTTAAGGCTCTGGCACATCGTGCTAAGGGGCCAGTCACCTCGTTCTGGGTACTATAAAGGCAGCACCATTATTTTTATCAACACTCAGCAAAAAGTGTTTTTGCTTGAAATTTTTCAGAAATCACTTCCTCTGTACCTAGCTTCATTTATACATTCCCTTTCTACTCTTGGCAGGCAGTAGATTTTATGTTTCTGTATTGGGGTGGTAAAGAAGGCAAGGAAAGGAGCTTTGCATGGCCCTGAGTACATTAAATTACTGCCTCTTACTTCATTTTCGTCTCTTGTTACCTCCTTAGAGGAGTCCTTACAGCAATAGCTATGCCAAACTACTTTCCCAAACACAGCATGAATTTCCTCATCTTGTGTGCAGTTGACCCTCGAAAATCACAGGGGTTGGGACCCCTCCGACCCCAACTGCACAGTCACAAATCCATGGTTAGTTTTTGACTGTCCCCAAACTTAACTACTAGCCTGCTGTTAACCGGAAGCCTTACCGATAACATGAACAGTCAATTAACACATATTTTATCTGTTACATGTATTACACAGTGTATCCTTACAATAGAATAAGCTAAAGAAAATGTTATTACATAAGAAAGTCATAGGGAAGACAAAATACATTTACTGCTTTTATTGGAAGAAACCCACGTGTAAGTGCGCAGTTCACGCCATTGTTGCTCATGTGTCAGCTGCGTTCTGTTCCCTCGTGTGGACAAACTCATCCTTTCCTATTCTGTATCTGGAGAACTCACTTTACCTACTTCTCTGCTAAGGCACTGTTTCCTAACGCACTTACCGGGCCAGATTTTGGCCCTCTCCCCTGTGCTGCCTACATGAAATACTCGCATGGTTCTTTCTATACTATGATGTCACAATTTAGTTACTTACTGTCCAGCTCTCACATGGCTGTGAAATAATGGGGTACAGGGACTATAACTGTTTTTCTCTGTGCCTGACATAAATGTTTTGGCAACAAATTCTCAAAAAAAAAAAACCAAAAAAAAAAAACCCCAAAAAACAACAACAACAACAAATTGTGTTAAAAACTGTGCATCCTGAATCAGCAAATAAATTAATGAGTTCATTACTAAGTAATCAATAGGATGGATAGGAGTCTGTCCATTGGACCCTAATTCTTCTTGTGATATAGAGTATGAAGCGGTCACACATATTTCAGTTACAGTCAGCTAATAGGACAGTACAGGGATCTCAAAATGCTATTTGGAAAATTGCACTTGGTCTCATTAGCATTATTTTTTTATGAGAAACTGAGCTAAAGGTCTTCACAAAAGGTCATACCATAACAGCAGGTACTAGCTTCCTGGAGTTGGGTGTCTTTCTTTTAGAAAAAAAAGCTAATCTTATGAATCCCCATCAATTTAAATTCTAATTTCTCAGACAATAAGAGCCATTAATGATTCTTTAATTCAATTCAGACTATCAGAATAATAGATACACACCACAGAATGCAATGCACTCGTCATCTAAGCAGATTAGATAACAAGTGATGATATGCCAAATTCAACTGAAAAGAAAGCTATGAAGACAACATGTTTTATAACCTTTTCTTTTTTTAAATGGAAATTTTGGTTCTTCAGTCTCTAAGGAAACCTGAAAAACAAACAGATTAACTAATCCTGGATTTGGTTTAGAACAGATTGTTGTGAAGAATACAGTGTTTCAATATGGTGTGAGTTCTCCAATGGTGTAAACACATGGAGTTGAACAATAAGAGCATTGTAGGATGGGCTCAGTGCTGTGTACACTGCAGGCTCAGAAGTTCACGATCTCGTGTTCTCTTTGTCCCACAATTCTGAACAATGAAACCTACGTAGGCTTTTCAGTCTAATAAATACAGAGGAAACTCTACAATAGATTCCATGACAAATACTTAGACTATTGTTTTCTCCAACTGGCACCATCCATTATTTAGGATGATTTCTTAATATTTTATCAATGTATCTGTATCTGAAACATCTTTTCTCAACAACAGATATTATATATAATATTTCTAAATAATTTAGGCTTCCATTTGTAGTTAGAGATTATCTTCTTTCTGGAGTGTCATTCCATAGGGAACTGATTTATTTAAAAACAAAAGACTTTCAGAAGTGACAAGACAATGAAATATTTTTATGAATAATCCCTTAAATCATTATTTGTGTTTTTGTGTGTGTGTGTGTGTGTGTGTGTGTGTGTGACAGTTTCTTTGCTGTGACAGATTACCATAAATTTAATTCTTAAAGTAGCTCAGATTTATTATTGTACAATTCTGGAGGCCAGAAGTCTGAAACAGCTCTTACCAGCTAACATCGCAAAGGCTGTTTCCCCTTTGGAGGCTCTAGGGGAGAATCCATTCCTTGTCTTTTTTGGTTTCTCAAGGCTGCCTGAATTCCTTAGCCCCTGGTTGCAGCATTGTAACCTCTGCTTCTGAGGTTACCTCACCTCTCTGCTTCTATTGTCATATTGTCTTTTCTCTCTCTCTAACCCTGCCGCCTGCCTCTTACAGTGACCCTTGTGATTCCATTGTGCCTACCCAGATAATCCAGGATAATCTCCCCATCTCCAAACCCTTCATTTAGTCACATTTGAAAGTCTATTTTGGCAGGTAAAATAACATACTCACCGGTTCCTAATCCCTGGAAATATCCACCTCTGGCAGGCATTATTCAGCTGACAATGTGCAAGAGCTTTATTGGGGGAAATGACAATGATGGAGAAAGGGAAGAAAAGAAACAAACCGGCAAAGTGGAGACAGCCATCAGACTTCACCTCTGTGAAAGAAGAGGGAGGAGGAAGGAGAACTGGGTGGGAGGAATCTGATCGCAGCGCAGTGCTCAAGAAAGGTTTGCCAGGTCTGTGGGGAGTCCTCAAGGCAATGTTACCTGTTAGAGAGGTAAATGAATAAACATGAAACATCCTCTTGCTGGAAGAAGCCTACATCAGTGCCCCCACTGTGCTCAGTCACTGGTCAGAAGCCGCATGAGGAGCATGGTACAAAGGTCAAGGTGAATCCAGAAGGTCAACAGCTGGAAAGCAGCCCAGACAAGTTTGTTCCCTGAAACGGGATCTGAGTGGTGCATTTTCATAGCCATTACCACGGCTGAGTGCCTTTATAATTTAAAGGAGCCTTTGGTTTTATCTCTTCCAGCTCCTTCTTTTCCGTATTTATATATTCACTCATTTCAGTATGCATTTATATAGTGCCACACACTGAGGCCCAGAATCAAAAGACATAATCACTACCTAGGAAGCTCGCAGTACAGTGGAAAACAAAAAATAATTTCAATGCTGCCCCAGAATAAATATACTATAGCATGACCATACCTCCTGATTTACCCAAGAAAGTTCATTTATGCCTGTTCCCCAGCACCCCATCCAATTAGCACCCCTTTTGATTCTTGAATGTCCCCGCTGGGATCACAATTTATATTAATATAATCACTATAATTATGGGAGCACATACACTTAAGACAGACTGGGAAGAAGGAATAATTAGTTAAAATGTTCTGGGTGAAGTGGAGACTCAGACAACAGAAGATGCAGAAGTTCTCCAGACAGATGGTTGTGGGGGCATGAGAGGCATCCTGGGGGCAGCTGCTGCAAGGGACAAATTTCATACAAACAACAATATTTCAAGAAGCCAATGGCCTCTATCGATAAAGGCCAACATTTCAGAATAACGATACAAGTTACTTCACTTTAGAAATTAGTTTTGAAATATTACATGCTGTGAATCTTTTGAATGAGTGACTACTTAGAATGTGTTTTTTACCAATAAATTATTGTTATATAACCTACATAACCTCCACCTACCATGTTTATAGTAAAACAAGACCGGGTCGTGTATTAATTTTTGCTCCAAAAGACACATTAGAGCCGATGGTCTGGCTAGGTCTTCTTTTCGGGGAAACACGGTACACATATGGTTGTGAACCGTTCATGTACCATACACATGTAGCTGCCATTTTGCATGATTCATTTTTATAATATTTTAGCAGTTAAATCATTATTTTCCTTTTAAGGATATAGGTAATTATAAAGACATTTGATTTCCTCAAATATAAAAAGGGGGACAATGAGAAAATTTTTCTGAGAGTGGATTATTCTATCATTCTATTCAAAATACTTCCTTCTATTTCTCAACTTCACTCCATAAGGACTCACCTACCTTCTTCACTGAAGCCTAGACAAGAATTATGTCTTCTATAGATGTATATAGAACAGTGTTAATAGTCTTTAAATTGTAAAATGTTACCTCAAACACTTTCGGTTAGACAGTTGGTGACATTCTGAATACTATTATTCTGTAGAAATTCTTATTCATGTCAGATTTTATTATACATATCAAATCATCTTAAATTCACCTTGTGAATTGACACTATGGTGTTAATCATTTTTGTCTTTTATTAAAAGATTCTGTTATCAGATAGATAGATAGTTTCCCACAAACTGAAAAAGGGTGTTTGTTCTGATTAGTTTTTAATGAAGTCACTCTCATCCCTTGAAATTGGTGCTTTGAAATGTTGCCATTAACACTTCCTTTCATAAGTGTTAAAATTATAATGGTCCCCCATGAATAAGTGGGAGGTGCTAATGGGCACTTTATTTTTCCTGGGTGCAGAATATCTATCAGAAAAAAAGAAGCTGCATAGCGTTTATAAAGCTTAGTGTTTTCTTATTAACTGAATTTTACATGAATAGTAAAAAGGTAGTGCCATCAACTTTTATTCTGTGCAAAACAGAGGGAGAAAGATAGAATATAAACGTTATAAAAATGTAAAGCATGAGCTTAGTGTTATTGCATATGGATACAAATTATTTTTTGTCTGGATTTATAATGGAATGACCTACCTCTGACATAGTTAAACATTTGTGGACTCTAGGCTTATCACACATTCATGATATACCAGAGACAAATCTATGTACCTATTAACTGTTACTGAGACTAACATAAAGATAGAGCATGAACAATAATAGTTTTAATCGTTTGGGGATGAACTATACCATATGTTTCTATCTGGACCTCTGAGATTGCCAGTCTCCCAGAAGCCTGAACAGCTGCGGCCGTTTTGCAGCTAACTGCTCTACGATGCATTCTGTCCTCCCCTGTATGGACACTGCCTTCTGTTTCTGGCAGTCCACCTGAATGCTCGTCACATTCTCCCTTCCAAATATGTCTGCTTTCCTCCTGCATTGACTTTGCAAACAAAATACTTTCATCCAGGAAAAATCCTTCCAGGTGTGTATCTTTCCAAGGGGTATGAGAGCTGATGATAAAGATTTATCCTTCTGCTTACTTTGTATTCTCCACAAATATTTAGATTAGGTCTAACCTTTAAAAATGTAGCATGCCTTCCCATCTTTGAATAATGGATTATGATTTTTCTCCAGAGTTGCCTTGTGATGCAAAGCATTGAGAACTTGTGAGCCAAGGGGGAGAAGGTTGTCTTTTTTTTTTCCTTTTGTTTGCTTGCTCTTAAAAATTTAAAGAGCTTTTCTAAATCTGAAACGTTTTGTTTAAATATTAATTTTAGGGAAATAGAAACAGAGTTTGACTGCAAAAGAAGAATGGCAATATTGAATAATTAGTGATTATCAGAAAGCCTTTTCTCCTTACATATATCTGACGTGAGTAATGTAAGTTATATAATTATATTTCACATCAACATATATAATCCTCTGATCATTTTATTGGGAAAAGACTGGATATCAGGTTTTTCTTCTTTAAATTTCTTCTCAACTTCTAAGCTTTGCAATTTTAGAAATAAAGAGTGATTGGAAGAATGTAATAGTGTGAAACATAAATTGCTTTTCTGAGCTTTTAAGATCATTAATAATATTGAGAACAGTACCTATGAAAAGAGTGTTTATTTTCCTTTCAGAAGAGACAGCCTGGGGTCTGGGCTCATATATGACGAGGTCACAGAGGTTCTTGGGTTATACTGGGCTAAGAAACGAACACTTGCAAAGCTGTGACATTAGCAAGGATGAGTGATTTCTCTCTTCTAGTCAAACACTTCCTTTAACATGGAAACTACAGTGTTGTCTTCAGTGACCTTTTATCAAGCATACTTCTCAAGCATTGTTGGAAAAGGTTACATCCACAAAATTATTTCCATTAAAACGTGAGGATCAATTTTGTTGTAATGCCCATCCTCCCAAGAGAATTTACCTATCTGAAATGGATGAAAGCCTGGAAAAGGGGAAAGGCAAGAAGAAAGAGGTCTGTTTGAAGAATCAGACTTGCAACTGCTTAAATCATATGGCCTGGTTAACAGTCTGATTTGTTTCACTGTAATTTACCTTTCATCAAACAATGGACGGAAACTTCTTTCCTTGGTTGACATTTTTACTTGGTCTGTGTTTTTCTGCACTTACAAATAATGGTTTACAGTTGCACTACAAAAGATTATTCTACTAAGGGTTGAAAATTGAAGCAAGTGGCAAGCATCCTTGTTTCGTCTGTTAGTTGGTGGATTTCACTCCACCCAAATAATACTTAGCCTCTAAAAGATGGTAACTAGGGTAGAAGGGAGAGCAAGTATTTTTTTTTGATCCTAAGATGAAATATTACTGCTAAATAAGGCACGCATTCCTCAGTTTAGGGACTGGCTGAGTATTTGTGGATAGGAGGAATCTCATGAATGGGGACTACTCGGAACATTTCATACAATTAGCCAGATTTAGGAATCCTTTCTTCTACCTTCTGGAAATAAATCTTGCTAAAATCAGTGAGGAGATACCCTTGATTATTTCTGACTCATTCACATATTTAAGATAAAGACATTTCTGCTTAGACAATTGAAAGATAATTCTACAGTGATGAAATTGCATACAGAGTGATTCTATTATTATTGAATATTTAACATATTTTCCCCAAATGTTTAATAAATAAGCAATTATACAAAAGTGCTGTTTTAACTTTTTCAAGGATTGGTTGACTATATATGTCCGTGAGTTATAATTTGAGTAATGCAATGATTGCTATGTCTAATTTAAATAAATCATGCAACAACATGTGAGTGTTTTCAAATCTTCTTATCCTTATTTTTGTGGATTTCAAATGCATAAAATTAGATCAATTTAATCATAATCTGTGGTTTATGGTTTCCTTATCATCAGTTTATGTGGCCCTCATATTTTATTGTACTTAGTCATATCTTATTAATATGATCCTAAGATGCTAATAAGATACTATACTACACACTTCTGCACTATACTATATACTATACTATATACTTTATACTATACTATACTCTATACTTTATAGTATACTATACTGTGTACTGTACTATACTATATACTATACTATACACTTTACTATACAGTATACTATATTATACTCTACTATACTGTGTTATACTGTATATCCTGAACAAGACAGCCTTAACAGTCCCCTGAGCTTGACTAAACTTTAAAAGGTTCTTCCGACCTCAGGCCCCTGACCTCCATTTTCTTAGACCATTTACTTCAGAAAACTTGAGATGGTAAAGTCCTTCTCTGCCCTGCTGAGATGTAAATCTTACATCCCCTTGCTGTTTTGCAGTCCAGAAATGTCTTTCTCAAGGACCTGCTATCGATCCCTTTGCAATGTGGTCATTAAGGAAGACCGGGCCCCTGCCTTCTAGATACGGTGGGAGGGTATGAGTCTAAGGTCAGTAAGTACTAATTAGCAAACACAGATGGCCAAGTCACAGGGACAAACCGCATCCTGAATGCAGGAACCTAGTGGAGTTTTGGTGGTCAAACTGGGACTGGGTTCCCCTAGAATTTTTAAGTCTCAGACTTGTCCATACGGAGCCTCCCGCATTCTGCTAAGCACAGTTCAGCTTTTCCTATCTCGGCCATGGTTCTTGCAGTGGTTTCTGCTTGTAAATCATTGCTCTGATGGGTAAGTGGTGACTCTGTCTGTCTGCAACCTTAGTGGTCAGTGGGTAGCCCTGTGTCCTCCCCTCTCTGTAGACCCCAAGGGAGTTGTTGATTTGGTGCTCTGTTCAGCTTTTCCATATTGTTAGGTTGTAAGGATGACTTCTAAGCTCCTTACATATGGTCCTAGAAACTGGAAGTCTTTTTGTTTTTTAAGAAAAAGTTTCAACTTGTGAAAAAGGGATTCCACTTCAGGAAATAGAAGAGAAGGAAGAAAAGGAACAAGGAAAAGTGTGTCAGATGGTTAACAATGGGAACTAGGGGCCGACATCAGGGGTTTGAATCCCAGCTTCGCCACACACTAGCCTGCCTGGGGTGAAATCCCCTTGGCTATAAAATTGAGTAATAAGATTACCTATTTTAGGGTGTTGTGGATTTAAGATTTAATGAAACTTGCATATTTTAGAGCAATCCCTGACTCATGCTAAGTACTCTGTAAAAGTTAGCTGTATGTATAGGGTTGATATTAGCTGTTAGTAGAGTATCAGTTTGGTAACTATTGAATAATTTGACTTCCTAGCTTTAATAGTATTTTCAGAGTCCCAGAAAGTGGTGCATCATTCATTTCTAGTATGTTCTTATGAGTCTCAGCCTTATCCACATTTACACTCACTGAATTAAAACCCTTTCATATGTTTTACAGAAAACTATAATGCCAGGAATAGCATAAGATCTTACGTCCCTACCCAACTTCTCACCCTAAGTAGAAGGGTATTTTATAACACACTGTATGGATTATTATATTCACAATGGAAAAACACTGTATGATAGAATCATCTGCCTCTTCAAGAAAATCATTCAACTTTGTGGATGATTTTAATTATGTGCCTTCTAACACACACAGACACACACACACACACACACACACACACACACACACACCACTGTTGTTTAAGTTTTTTTTTTTTTTTTTTTTTTTGCCAGATAAGTCACAATTTCTATCATCAGTTAGTACAAGTAACTGAAAATTCTAATGGAGGTTTTTTTTCCCACCGTCTTTGTACCACTTCATAGTGTATTATTTTTTATACAAAGTACTTTGAACTTTGCTTATTTAAAAAAAAAATTATTCTGGTATCTAAGATATCCACAGTATTGCCAGTTTCATGCATTAACTTGTCATATTTTCTTACAGTCTTCTCTTTTACAATGAAATTAAACCTTGACTCCATAGCAGCTAGGAAACATTTCACAAATCAGGGGGAGGATATCTGGTCAGGTCAAGAAGGTCTAGTGAATTATTAAGGAGGCTCCAAGGTTGATTTTTCAAGCTACAGTTGCTTTTTTTCATGCAGCCCTGGAGTTAAAGAGCAAGGCTTTTGACTGCCATCCCTCCTGATTCAAGGATGGAAAATATTGGATAAAGATAGAAACTTGGACATAGTTACGATGAGGAATTATTTCTTGTTTGAAAGGTGAGGCCACAGATCCCTTAGCTGTTAGCAAGAGAAAAGAGCTGAAACAAGGCAATTCCAAAAAGGGGGTACATTTGAAAATTCACAAAAGAAGTTCATACACAAAACTGAGGTGAAGAAATAGGAAAAAAATCAAGGTAAAAACACAAAAACTGGGTATGTAGATAGAACCATATAGAGTGGTATATCTACCTGGGGAAAGAGATGCTCAGATACTGTGTATTTTCAGTTGCCCTATCACCTAATCCAAAATATAAGTCTGAAGGTATTCTTACATACTCATTGTATCCATCTCTTTGAGTAGTATTCCTTTTTGAGTAGTTTTTGTTTAATATGTAATTTTAGTATTTCAGTTTCTTCTGTGCTCAGTGTTTAAGTTTTGTGTCTTTTTAAGCACATAGCAATGTATCAGGAATTAAGCTATATCACTGGGATTTGATATTTCCTTTCCAATGGTATTCTTTTATACATTAGCCAGTTAAGAAGGGTTCCATGTACATGAGACAACTAATAACGATCTCTGCAAACACTGAGATCTTTTAAAACTAATTATCATGTAAATATATCACATAATTTATGCTTAACATTATTCAGAGCAATCAAGATTAACGGTTTATTTAATGCTCCAGCCATCACTGTAAACATCTGTCACTGCAGTCTGCAGTGAGCTTATTCTGCGACTACTTTCAACATTTCTTAGCTCTGATCTCTTTGTCACGTTCTGCTCCTCATGTCTCCTGCCATCACCATTCCTGCTTTTAAGAGTTGTCTGTACACACAGTATTTCCTCTCACTCACGGAGTAAAAGCTACTGTCACCTGGGGATTACTTTGAGTGGTCAGAGTTCTTTTTTATGACAGAGTGAAATTGTGAAGAGAAACATTTGATGATGGTCAGAAAGCTGATCTCTGAGTAAGAAAACGTTGCTTCTTATAATTTTTAATATTTTAAATTAGTTAGCACCTTGTTGCATTAGGTGATATTAAAAAAAAACGAATTACAGTTTAAATTATTTTCCCCGTCTTTCAGAGTTTACAAAAAATAGTACATGATACAAGTGTCTCCAATTTGGGAACAGATGTAAAACTCTGGTTAAAGGATGCGAACAGCTCTCTTATATTTCAAATTAGTAGGAAATGACTCACAAAGCTGCTTATGATCTGCTTTAGCACAAAGAATATAATCAGAGCTTGCCAAGTCAATCTACTTAGAATTATGGTACAATGTAAGGAAAGTTTGATGATGATGAAGCTAAATCTTATGTAATGGTTTAAAAAGACATTCTTCATCAATACCACAGTAATATGTCAATGTTTTATTATAAGTATATCAATTCATAGTCAAGCATTAATATCACTACACAATCATAAATATACTTTACAGATCTTTTCCAAGCACTTACTGACTTTTTACTTTATCAAAATGAATTGAAATCTTTTTACTTTATCAAAATGAAGTGAATGAATTGAAATCTACACACATATGTGTAGACATATAGAGGGTGCCAAAAAATGTATACATTTTCAGAAAGGAAAAAAAAACTGTATTAAAATTGTAATACTCAATATAGGCCAATAACAAAAGATGAATACAAGTCATGTGTCTACATTTTTTGGCCCCCCTGGTGTATAGAGCCCCCATGTATGTGTATGCGTGTATGTGTGTGTGTGGATACACAGACACAAATTGTATTCAAAGCGAACATGATGAAAATAATTCTGCCTCACACCCAAGACCCACAGTTACACCTAACAGAGATAATCTGGCATAGAAATGAGACCATATGAGACCTCTCTGCTGAACCATTTTCTTCACCTATCTTGGAGACTGCTCAATTCATGTATATACAGACCTAATTATTTATTTTAGTCACATAATAGTATGTTTCATTCTCATGTCATTTAATGTTGATCAGCATTAGGTTTCTACTTACAGTACCACTTATATTGCAAAAATATTATAACTCATCCGTCTTTGTATATACACATTTCTGAAACAAAAAATTTGAAGTGGATTTTTGGATGAAAGCTATCTGTGAATTATTCTCCTGTGATAGAGCTTCATTTATTATCCCACTTACAAGGTATGTGTTTCTCTTTGTTTTCTAACCCTTTTTAGCACTAGTTATTGTGGAAGTTTTTAATCAACTTTTCATTTGACTGAAAGTCATTGCATCTTTCCACATACGTTGCTAGGTCATAATGTCTTCCATTTTCTAATGAGTTATTTATCTGTTACCAATTTTTAAGAGATATTAATTGTAACATGGGTAATACTTAGGATATATCAAATCGACGTATTTTCAATTTATCCTTGCTTATTGTTTCAGAGATGGCAGAGATAGGTCCCATCTAGAAAGATAAATTTATGATTTATTTGATTTTTAAGTAGTCAATGACCTTGGCAAGAAAAAATAAAGTTACTCTAGACAATGTCAAGGAAGAAAAAAAGACGTTCTAAATAAATCATTTACTTAACCCTTAACATTCTAAGAGCCCAACACATATCATGCAGGACAAAAAAAAAGAAAGAGAGAGGGAGGGAGGGAGGGAGGGAGGGAGGGAGGGAGGGAGGAAAGAGAGAGAGAGAGAGAGAGAGAGAGAGAGAGAGAGAGAGAGAGAGAGAGAGAGAGAGAGAGAAAGAAAGAAAGAAAGAAAGAAAGAAAGAAAGAAAGAAAGAAAGAAAGAAAGAAAGAAAGAAAGAATAACAGAAATAAAAACAGAATGAGAAAAGATTGCCCTGAGAACAGTGTCCATTTCCTTATGGCTGGTAGGCGTTGCTTCTCAACGTTGTGTTCTTCAGATGTTACATACATGTTCACTACGGATCCTCATGAAGGAATCTATACATTATAAATGGAATTTACTCTTATTTGGTTACTTAATAATTTTGATCCTAAAATTAAACTTGTGTGCTGTTGAGTTGGGGATTTCTTCTGGCTTCTCGTCCTCCTTCCTTTTCTCCCCTTTATCTGCTCTCTCACTTGTTTTTATCTTCCTCTTGTTGTTGCTCTCTTTAACTCTTACATCCCTGTTCTTAACCATAATATTGGAAAGGGCATGTTTATTTTGTTTCTTTTCATGGGCACAGCTGGGTTGGTGTTTGCTGCCTTCTCGCCTCTGCTGACTTTCCTCGGCTGAGTGAGGCAGGTGTATCTTCTGCCCTCCCACAGCCTTGGTTCCATCTTCATCCCACACATCACCCTGCTTCCTGATGTGATTCAGTAGGAAGGTGCGTTTCTCTGCTCTGCTCCCTTTTCCCTCCCTTTGTTTTTCTGTTTTGTTTTAGAAAGGGACAGTGTTAGAGAAAATTTTTTTGTACCATCTTTAATCTAAAATCATTGTTTTGTAACATATATTATTGTCAAAACAGCATGGGAAATATTCTTCTTCTAACAATAGTATCTTTAATGGATCTTATGTAGGTGCCTTTAAAAAAAATAACACCTTAAAGCAAAACTTTTAATAGTAAATAACAGTTTGTCCATACTGACCAAGGAGAAGAATAAATGTCATGTTCAATGGTTATTACGTTAGATCTGTCTGTAAAGTTGTTTAAAGACAGCTTTAATATGAACTATTTACTGGGCTTTCACTTCATTTTGTAAGAGTGGCAATTGTTTTAGGAGACTCCAGTAACTTGAATGCAACCATTGATATCAAAGAAACCTAAGTGTATACCAAGTACATTTGAAAACAAAGCACATATGAGTATAAAACCTTACAGGTATGAAATTCCATCCATAGTCATGTTGTGAAGACTAGAGATGCAGTTATAAAGCGTCCCATTCTGGCTGTAACTTAAATATGCCTTTGTGTCTGAAACCCCAGACTATCATTTTGTGAATAGTTTCAAATAGTCCCTTATCTCCTTAAATACATTAAAGTTGTCTTGAATATCAAGATTACCAAACTGACTCCTACATTGTGTATTTATGTCATGCATATGTATTTACTTTCAAGTTAATTTGCTAGTTCAGTACCAAATAGATGGAATCAGAGCATCGCTCTTTCTATGTGGTGCAAAAGTAATTACGGTGTAAAAGGTTAAAAAATTGCAAAAACCACCATTACTTTTGCAACAACCTAATACATACATATATATATATATATATATATATATATATATATATATATATATATATATATATATATAGAGAGAGAGAGAGAGAGAGAGAGAGAGAGAGAGAGAGAGCCAAAAAATGTGTACACATTTTAAGAAAGGAAAAAAAAACTATTAAAATTGTAATATTTAATGTATACTGGTAACAAAAGATGAATACAAATCATGTGTATGCATTTTTTGGGCATATATATATATATATATATATACACACACACATACATACGTGTTTATATATTTTTACCAACTGTTTTTCTAGATCTTATAAATAGTATAAGATATGGGGTGTGTGCTAATGTCTTAACTGAAAATAACCAGCTCCTGGCTCTGAAATTCAATTTCCATAAGGTTCTGGAGGTTCTACAGAGTTTATTCCTCAATGACCCCACCATGAGGACAACTCTTTTATTATAATACTGCAGCACTTCCCTGTTATTCTCTTAAAGGCGTGTAAAATTATTTTTGTATACATGATTTATAACTCTTAAATAAAGGCTAAAAAGCTAATCAAATTTACATTTGGAGAGTTCTCATTAACTGAAATAGAAACGTTTGAGGAGTTCCGAAGCCAGCCCCACACGCGGTCTGTGCTTGTACATATCTCATTGACAGCCTTTATCAATGTGAATGTGAAGTTCTTAAAATACGTCATAATCCACGAATTTATAAAGAAGAGAAAATATTTGTGAAGCATCTGGAAGCCTATTGTTTAGAGACAGCCACCGTTACAATGCATCTCTATTGCCTCCCATTTCCCTCTGTTTAAATATGTCAACACAAATATCTGTAATTGAGATCTTATGTTGAGGGTTATAACCTGAAGATGGTGATTAAATTTAACCATGATAGTTTCTCCTGTAACGAATGTCAGAAAACCCATTTTAAACAGCCCTTTACTGTCTTATTTATGGATGCTTGTTAATTGATTCAACCATTTCTTTAGTACCCCATCCTTTTCCTCCCGAATATATGTGTGTATAAGTATGAGATAAACCATTTTATTCAAGGATATTTGTATGTCCTTTTTTGATTCCTCGTGATAAGCTTTTACACACACACACGCACACACACACACACACACAAAACCCCAAAGAAAATACAAAAACAGCCAAACCACTGAGCAATAGCATATAATTATTTTTCAAACTTATGATATATATTTTAAACTTGCTATCAGAACACTTTATAGTTGGCACTTCATATCCAAGGGTTCCCTGTCTGTGGATTCAACCAACTGGGAGTTGAAAATACTAAATAAAAAAAGAAAGTCACATGTTGCTGATGTGTGCTGTGTAGTTAGGCCCAAGATGGCTGCCTCCGTACTGAGCACGCACAGGCTTTTCTTCTTCTCATTATTTCCTAAATAGTATAGTATAGCAACCAATTACATAGCTCTTATACTGTATTAAGTATTATAAGTAATCTAAAAATGATTTAAAGTGCATGGGAGGATGTGCGTAGGTTATGTGCAAATACTGCGCCATATTATATAAGGGATGTGAACATCCCTGGGTTTTGGCGTCCACGGGGGTTCCTGGAATCCATCCCCCATCGATGCCAAGGGAATATACCATTCCTCAAGCCATGAATGGAGGTATTGGTTCTGCCTCATCTTCACTCTAGGTCTTATTTTTATTTTTAAAACTCTTCTCATTGTTAAGACATACGTTTTAATAGTAGAACGGTTGAAAATGTTTTCTCATGTTTAATAGGTATTACTGTTTTTGTGATTTGTGTATCAATAAATTGAGCTCATTTGATGTATTTGTCTTTTGAGTAAATTATTTTATGGCTATTGCCTTGATATACATACTTTTAATATCAGCAGAGTTCCTTCTCTTTTGAGGGATGGCGAAAGATCGAGCATTCATAGAGATTGATGAACATGTCTATCTTTCCAGTGTATCACTAAAGTCCTCTGCTTACTTGTTTCATAACTGGAAATAATGAAAATTATGAAAGCCACCACCAAATGATTGTAACCTCCTATAATCAGGTTAACACAGATTATTTAGACTTCTACTCAGGTGCTTTGTGACTGCAATTTAATTGCAAGAAAATCACACTGTCAATTAAAAACAGTGAAAAGTGGGTCGTGACTGAATGGTAGTTTCTTTAGAAGCAAAGGAAATAAGGTATAATTAATAAAATCCTAATTAGACACTGTGAAAACACTGATAATTTGTCTCCTCTTTTGTTCATCTATAATTGAACATATAGCATTTGAATAATGATATAAATCAAATAGATGCATAAAATTATATTCTGATGAGAACAGTAAAATTATACTTTTGAATTGACTTAATTTTGTTCAAGCTCAATGCTGGGACTTCCTGTTTAAAATAGGATCTTGTTCAGGGTTGAGCATATGAATTAAAAAAGGCTTATCAGGTGTCTCCTGACATGTGAAGAGTAAAGAGAGAAAAGAAAAAATAAAACTTCCTTAGGATTGTTAAACTCGGAGATATAGGCCTGGTTTTGACCTGCAGGGAAAGAAAGTGTGCTATGCCATCATTCTGAGTGCCACTTGTCACAGAGAACAAGTGAGCAGACAAGTCACACATATTGCTTGCATGGTCATACTTCTTTAGGGGAAGCTATAAAGTCCATCCTGCATACTTTTTCTCACATACGTTATCAATTTAAAGAGTTAGAGTTAGAAGGTGACGTCAAGGACAGGTCTACCGGAGAACACTGGAAACCTAACAGATGATACAATTCTAGAAAGGGGACGTTGTTCCAGAGCTGCTTGTAAGAGCAGATAGGAAAGCAATTTCATATTTCAGAATTAGAATTTGACAGACCTGCAAATGTATTGAAAGTAATTCACAGGGAGGGAAAGTGGAAGGGGGGGATTGGATGTGGGCAGGAGGGAAGAAGAAAAGGAGTGAATTATTTGATTTACCTGTTATAAAATTAAATGTTTAAAAAGTATACCATTTGATGATTTCTTGCCCTCACTTCCTCACACAAAAACGTTTACAGTAATCTACAAGTATCTAGAAACCATGTGGGTGTGGTGGACCACAAATATCGTTTGGGGATGATTTTCTTTGTCAAAATGGTCACTCGTACTCCCTTGAAATCAGGAAAAGGAAAAAATACATCCCCTTTTCTAGTGTGAGAAAATTAAGAGGTATTCATGTCTCAGACTAAACAAGAGAAAATGCTTTATTTTCTTTTTCTGGAAAATGATTTCTAAGCTCACTTCTAATTTTAAATAATTAAAAAAATTGCATGTCGCCCACTGTTGTCACTCTGCCAGCCTTCATCCCCATCCCCCCAACCCCCCTCCAGGCTCTCTTTTCCACTCTGTATCCCAAACTCTTCACGGAATAAGAAGGTTCTTCATCTGCTCATGACCCACTGGGGAGGTCAAAGCTTTTTATTTCAGTGACAGAGATCATGAACAAAAACAGGAAACATAGGAATCAGGAAACCTAAATGGTTTTTTTACGCCAAAAAGTGTTGAAATCTATCTGTAGAAAAAAGAATAGACTCCAAAAAGTAAGCAGAAAATTATTATGTTTTTTGTTGTTTTATTTTGGCTTTTAACTTTCTATGTTTTGGGGTAGGAAAGAATAATGAAGAAAGTCAGGAGAAGAATTTTTTTTCTCTAAAATTTGAATTTTTAAAAATGTGTGAACATGCAGTCAAAAGTTGAAACTTAAAATTATCTATCTCTTCTAATGTTTTGCAGATTTGGATCCTGAAGTAATGTTGCATAATTTTAAAAATAATAACACATTGCTGTTAGTCTTATGAATATTTTTAGATCTAAATGTGTCTTGAAACACCTTACCCTAAAGTTAACAAATGAGTATTTTCTAGCAATGTCATGAACTAATTTCAGAATAACCCCCAATGCATCAGAGAAAGATCTGATGCATTTTCCATGGTATAAAATAAACCATTTTGGAAGTAGTTCATGCATTATAATTTTTCTTGCTTCTTGCTTCCTAATTTGTATTACTTGAGGAGTTTGACATTGAAAAAACATATTGTATTTGAAGAAAATAAAGATCACTCTTTCTAGAGAAAGAATTTCTTCCAACTTTATAGTGCATATTGTTCACCACTTAGTAAGAAAGAGTTTGTGCATGATTTAGAAAATGCAGCTCAGAAAACCCCACCACCCAGAAATAACCAATTTGTCTTTGTAGTTCTATCAATTTGAAGTTCGTGTATTTTGATGCATTATTGTTGGGTGTGTACATGCTCACAGTTGTTATGTCTTCTTGGAGAATTGATCCCTTTGTCATTATGCAAGTGATGGGGATGGGGTGGAAGAAGTGGGGGGAGGTTGTTTCTTATCAGGAGGTCAAAAATAGGACTGGTGTATTTCATAATAATTCCATGTAATTTTAATGCATGCTGTCCAAGGAGTCTCACTGTTCTAAGGCCTGTCCATGTATTAACGTACTAGCATTCGAATTAATTAGAATTTTTGCAACAGTCCTATTTTATATTGCTGTTATTATCCTCATGTGTCGATGAAAAATTTAAACCAGAGTGGTTCATTAACTTGCCCAAATTCACACGGCTAATAAAGGCCATGGACAGGCATTACAATTCCTGATGTTATTGCTGGATTATATATGCCTCTTATGTGTTATAGTATATAAATCCTATCTTTCTTACAATGAATAAGCTTCTATTAAATGCGTGTTTAATAGAATCACCTCCTTTCCTGCATCTGCAATCCCAGAGACAATGACCTCCTCACCACTGTTGGTAGCAAAGAAGATGGGGAGAAGCCGTAAAAAATGCCTCTTTTAACAGCTATGTACGATGTCAGGACAGTAAAAGATTGGGGGAGGAGGGTTATCACTTTGTGAGGGGTATAACTCTCTATTACATTGTATTGTAAGTAATTAAACACCTGAACGTAATTTAAAAAACTAAGCTAAACCACAAAAAAAGAAAAACAAAGAACCAAAAACCAAAAAAAACCCTTTTTGTTTCTATCTATTGCTTACCCAACCCAACAATTCTTAATGTGATACCTTCCACGGGTAACCAGCAGGTAACTAATTCTATCTCAATTAGTCCTCTAAAGTTATTTCTGATGTGTACAGTGGCAATAATATGATTTTACATAGAAGAATTAGTTTTACATTATGTAACTAGCATTATATTTTTTACCTTCTCCTAGGACTCTTTTTGGACTTCAATTTTTATTTTTTTTCATTTATGGCCTCATTTTTTAAAAAAGAACATGCTAAAAAAGAAACAGCAGAGTTTTAAGGCCCAGTGACACAGTTTTCACATAGTCCTTTTGATGTTCTAAAATGCAGTTGTCTCTTTTACATCCTATAGGACCATAATATGTTAGGATAACTTTAAGATGATATTTTTTGGATTCAAAGAATTCTCATTTGGTGAGTTAAAGACTGTTTTTTTGTACTAAGGTATTACTATAGGAAATAGACAATAAGTATATTAAAAATAAATTCAAATATGTATGCAATTCATAGATAGTGTGTTTAAAAGTCCTTTGTCTTTAAAAATATGTGTTCCTTTGTTCATTTCACCAAAACCCGGGGAAAGAATTTGACTGCCCCCATTTCCCCTATTGGAGAATTACTGCACAAGCAAGCTAGGAGAGGAAAGAAGTATTTATTTGGGGGAGAATTATGTTTTGATATTAGAATGAAGTTTTTCATGTTGAAAATGATATCGTTCTTTAGCGCCTTACAATGCCTGGGAAGGAAGGGGACCCAACCTAGACAGTTGTCAGGGTGGAGTAAATCTATGAGAAGAATAAACGTGAATAGATGGTGAGGAAAATACAAAGTTACTTCTTCCTTCTAAGCTATTGATTTTAGTTCATTGCACTTATGGTAATTTCACCATTACCTTTCAGTGGAATCATCTGATATAATAATATATCCACTTCTAATTTTCCCATCTTTAAGAAAAAGAAAGTCCCCATACATAAAAGTAATCACTTTTATGTGTAAATATGTTTATGTCTAAGTCCTATTTGATATTTTTCAACTCTTTCTTTTAGCTAATAGATAACTGATAAGCTTCTTAACATGGCCGTCCTTCCCTCTCTAGCCTCACCTGTTTCACTGTACTCAGCTCCCATTTCATATGTAATCTCAGGCTACAATAACTCTTTTGTTATTGTGGTTGTAGAGATATAATTGGCATGTAACACTGTGTAGGTTCAAGGTGTACGTGTGTTGATTTGATACACTTATCTACTCCACTAGGATCACCACCATAGCATTAACTAATGGCCTCTATCGTGTCACATAATTAGTATTTTTTCTTTGTGGTGAGAACAATGGAGGATCTCTTTCCATTTTTTGATACATATTTTGTACAATTTCTTCTCCAGTGTGATATCCTTTTCTAACACTCCCACTCATTTACCCAGCCAACTCTTAGTCATGCTTCATGTCTCAGCTTGAATGACAATTTCTTTTGGGGCATTTCTCTAACGATTGAAGTTTTGATGAGATGCTTATGAAATATGCTTCAAAATAGATACTTTCATACGCTCAATTCCTATAATATTAGCTTCTGGGGTGATGTTAATATTGAGTATAATCCAGTAAGCTAGAAACTACTGGTATCAACGGCTGGTATGTTTCTCCATTGCAGTGCCATTGTAATGATGCTTAACGTGTTTCTAAATGATTCACTGGGTGGGAGATGGAAACATCCCCATGGCAGACCCGCCAGACACTTCGGTGGTGCCCTGCCCAGAAAGATGTCATGCGTGATGTGACACTGCTTTATGTTTTCTAAAATATCTTGTGTTGCATGGAAACTCAGGTGCAAATGCAGTTACATTGGGAGAATTGTTACTACGCATTGTTATCTGTGGAAGCCTCCCAAAGGCAGGTGTGTTTTCTTTACTGAAATGGCAAAGTTCCTGTGTTCTTAGAGACAACAGATTAATGGGAACATACAGTAAGAAAGCTTAAGACAAAACAAAAGAACAGAATGTTCTCCGGGAAGCCTCATAATAATACACTGCATGTGCAGTTCTAGAAAGTCTGCCTTGTTTTTCCCTGTTGCACTCCTTCATGGGCTTGTGATCAGTGCTGTGGCACGTGCTCTTATTGGTGACTTTGTCACTGAGGATGGCCTACTGGTCATTTACAGTGGCCCCTTGTCAGACCAAAGGTCAGAGACGTAGGGATGCGATGCAGTACTCTTTTAATGTAATGGTGCTTGTTACTGTGCTTGCTTAGTTAATATCTAAAGAGAAATCTTTGAAGACAGCACTTACCCAGCTCATTCCAAAAGCAAAATTAGATTACCGAGTTTGCCTTAGCTCACCATTAGGTTTCTTAATGGATTTGGGAAACTCAATAATTCCTTGCTCAGATTAGATTTCATTAGATTTGGATGTCTTTCATACTAACTTTTAAAGATCTGTAGACAGTATAATCAGATTAGAGTCCCAGACTCAATGGCTTACAATATATTATAACATTTTTATTGGCTCTTTACAAGCACCTAAAGTCACATTGAGAAAACATAATACCAAAAGTTCACAAAATTAAATTCAGAAGGTGAGAAATTGGCATATGCTTGCACTGTAGAATTGTTTTCCCCTTTTCAAGTTATTTCTACTTTGTTTTCATGTACTTTTATAAGTTTCAGGAAGGAGAAAATGTGTATTATTTATAAAAGAAGAATAAAATACGAAGGAATAGCATTTAAAATACACATTTAAAAAACTTATAGACACAGACAACAGTTTAGTGGTTACCAGAGAGGAACAGGGAGAAGGGGGTGGTCGAAGAAGGAAAAAGGGGTCAAATATATGGTGATGGAAAGAGACTAGACTTTGGGTGGTGAACACACAATGCAATATACAGATGATGTATTATAGAATTGTACACTTGAAACCTATGTAATTTTACTACCAATGTCACTCCAATAAATGTAATAAAAATAAAATAGAGAATTTACTTCTCATTTTGTACAAAGGTTTTATGATGGATGTGTAGTAATTAAGTGCCATATTAATGCTATCATAAGTGAAACCAATTTGTTTAAGTAAAGAACCAGGAAATAAAGGCCATGCATCACAATATTTCTTTCTAAATACTGACTACAGAGACAATGACATTTTAAATGGAACTGTTCAATTCTGATGCGTATAAAGTTTTCTTGAAAATGATGATTCGAGTTTAATCATTGATAAGCAGAAAACAATAAAGTCAATATCAATTAATGTATTTGAAACGTGGGAAACAAATGGTACTTCTCAGCTTTGTATAGCTCATGAAACACAGTATTCCGTTGTAACTGGTGTGCAAAGCCTTTGGATGGCTACCCATGTAAATATACTTATCAAATTACTTTTAAAACGGCACTCGGATGAGACCTACAAGGTCAATTCACCTTGCAAGTGTTCTCTCTGCAGAGCCCCGCATGGAACTCATGGTTCCCTGGGAAATGTGCTCTGGCGTCACGTTGGTTTAGTTTCAATTTGAACTATGGTTCTTAGGGGTTTTGTTGATCATCTTTCCATATGTTTCTTTTGTACAATAAACATCTGATGTGCTTCGTATCCAGTATGTCCTGAGCATGACGCTGCTGGAAATGTCTGTGTGTCTATCATGGCAGGGGGTGAAGAGCTAGAGTCGGAAGAGGGGACTTACTGCTGGGTGGGGGAAAGGTCACACATATAAACACTGTGGGAGAAGGGATGAAATGGTCCTCAGATTGGAGAGCCCTTACTGCTCCCTAATATTAGATTGGTGCACAAGTAATTGAGGTTTAAAAGGTTGAAAAAAAAATGGCAAAAACCGCAATGACTTGTGCACCAACCTAATACGACAACTCCTGTCACGACGGTTATCCTTAGAAACACTCCACTTTTTTCTAGTTTTTCTGGGCAACTGCTTTTCCTTCTATAAACTGAAAATATTAGCTTTTCATTAAATCTCATGGCTGTCTCTTTTAATGAATTATTAAGTAATCCCAAATCTAAAATGTATGAACTGACCAGTTTTAGGTCACTTGATCATAGCGAAATGTGATCATAGTGAAATATAATCAAGTAGCTTTTCCCACTTGATTGAAAGCAACACCTCCAGTCTGCATTTGAACTTGGGGACCAAGTTAGCAAATTTAAAACTGAAGTGGCAAATAGGTGTATTTTCATCAAACCTCACTGAGCTCCTGCACCTCCTTGATGGTTTTTACATCCGGTCGGACAGGCCCTGGATTTTGTCGTGCTCTACACCCCGCAGCATTAAGATTTTGTCATCAGATATATTCCCTGCTTCCAGATTTGATCTGTCACGTGTGTTCAAGTCGTATTTGTTGACTAAAAATATAAACTAATTCATGGAGTTCTGAACATATTTAGCACTTGTATGTTTGATAAAATGTAAATCATTGACGTCTGTGTTTTTTCCCTTGCTTTTTTTACACTTGTCACACAGTGAACATTAAATGGGTCCCCTGGTGAGATAAAAAAACTGTGTGTTTTAAATATAAAGGTCTCTGCTTACTAGATGTGTGACTGTGGGAAACGTTTACACTCCTCATTTTCTTTATGCATAAAATGAAGATGGTAATATCTATTTTATAATATCTTATGAACACTAAATAAGTTATATAAATCATGTAGGCCAGTGTTCAGTCCATTTAGTTACTAAACTTTTTTCATCCATTCCCTAATACATAGAGTATTTTCATTGCTTTTCAAGAGCAATGACCAGTAAATTAAAGTGTCTAGTTTTATATCAGGTCTGTCATTATTTAAGGTCTGGCTTGAAGAGTGTATCTCTTTTTTTTCCCCATTAAAATTGTATGATGTTCATTTTTTATTTAAAAATCTTCTGTTTAAAAATATTAAATATGATCCTCCTCATATTTTCCCAATTTTTGATCTTATGTTTACATAAAAACTGTATAAAATGATAACCACATTTTTGAGGTGCTGAATAATGTTAATTTTCTAGCTTATTTTATGCCCTGATGTTCAAATAAGATAATTCTATGACTATTACAAAATAGTATATTATTTTTAATTAGTTAATTGAGTTTTGGAAAATGCCATGCTATTCCTACCAGACTAAATAAAATGTCTTTATCAACAGTACATTATGTTCTATTTTTCTCCTTGTACCTTCCTAAGCAGCTTCACAGAACAATTAAGGTACAAATGAATAAAACATGTGTTTATCGCAGTAGGTGAAGAGAAAATGACAAATTTTACATCTCCTTCTTCCCTTGGCAGCTGTCAGACAGGGGAGGAGTTGAGACGGCCAGACAGTAGAATGACCCATCAAAGAGCGTTTAGAAGTAATTGTATTATTTTGGCTTTCCTCACAAGTTTGTTAAACCATACTACAAATGAGAAGACAGAATCTAAATGTATGGGAGTTTTTAAGTATATTCATCATTAAAATTCAGCCATGATAGATGAAAAACTGAAGAAAGTTACATAATTTCGTACTATGGTGTATCATGTATATTCTTCTGATTGAAATAACAGCATCTATAAAAAATGTAAAGGTTCATGTCCAGTTCTTTTTGGATTTATTTAGTGCACAGCTCAAACCAGAGTGAAGAAGCAAAATTCTAGTAGCTACAACTCCGTAAGCTTGGGAAAATGGTGCGAGAAATAATTGGGTGCAAAGAAAATATTATAAAAGGGTTGGAGATTAATATTTACTAATAAATACTAAGGAGAAATATTAAGGGGGCAATGCAATGTGTCCAGTAGTAGTTTATTAGTGAGAAACAAATCCCTTACTTATAGTAATAAAATTATAATCATGCCCACAGGGTAGGGATGTAATAGACACAAGAAGAAATTTGTGTTTTATAGTGAAAAGCAAAAAGAATATATTTAAAGATATGTCATCATACTTTAAAGTGAGGAGTGTCTGCTTATTATATTGAGAAGCAAAGGCGTTAACAAGATGTCCAGTAAAGTCATTAGTTTTAGTGTGTTTAACACATTCCCATGACACTATCTTTTTCTTAGGATGATATTTTGAAAAAATACATATTAAAAGTATATAATAAAATTTAAAAATAGATATCCCTTAGGTAGAAGAAATGCTTGGTTGATTCTCACTACTGCTCTTCGGGTATGTGGGGGTTTCAAAGTAGAGGAGGGGAGACGAAGATTATTGTTTTGTCTTTTCCTAGCAACGGTGAACGTCATTCCAATTGTTGGATGACATTGAGGTGCAGAGAAGGACCTTGAGAAAAGACACACAGTGGCCATGAAAATATGTTCTTGGGGAAGTAAATACCCTGCAGGTCCTTGGTTTTTTAACACACATGTCGTTTTAGGTAGAAATTTGCTTATCGGCAGAGAAATAAACTAAATTATCTGGCCAGCCCCTTGTAGTTTAATAACTGACTTGCACATAAAGAAACTTAACGTGCTATTGGATTGACGTGCTCAAATTTCTCCTTACAAATCAAAGAGTTAAGCAGTTCCGTTATGTGTGAAGTATAAGGTATGTGCCAGACTAAGGTATTGGCACAACCCCAGCTAAAAGTCATGATGTAGCCGTAGCAATGGAATTTACGGGACACATAACACATAAACAGGGGTAAGACAGACCCGAAGCCTTCACATCATCATGTCTTAACTCCTACGACACATTTAAAGTTGGCTTTTGAATGTCTGGGGCACAGAGGAGCAGTAAAGCGGAGGAAGAATGCACCTTTATGAGCGCCGCGTCACGCATACAGCAGGCACTATGGGCTCACAGCATGATTAGGGCTGATGTGTTTCCCAGGGCTTTCAAGGGAGTCATCGATTCTGTGACTTAAAAAGCTTATTATTACCTGGAGGTTTTTGCTTCTGATCTGAGGCGTGTAAATGTGAGATGACTTAATTATAATGACTTTATTGGCAGGTGCAAGCATATCATCTAGAAACTATTACTACCAAGGAAGCAAATACAGTAATTAACAACCACAGGCCTTTAAAAAGCCCCCAGAACTCCACTGGGGGGGAGGTGGGGGAAGAGAACAGAACAAAGAAGACATTTTTAAAAATTTAACAAATTATTTCTTCCCAGCATTATTTATTAAAGATTACCTTTTTATAGTTTAAATTCATGTATCAACAGTTATTAAAATGAATTTCAAAAATACAAAATACTCTTTGTCCCCTAAATATCTTTTACTCTGAGTTCTGTCCTCCGGCAGCCCTCTCATCTTTTCTCTCTATTCTCGTTTATTCACAGGGCACCGGGCTAGTGCAGATATTCACTGGGTTTGAAGTTCAAATCCATGCCGTTTCTAATGCAGTGATATGAGCTGTAGCCGGCTGCCACTACTGTGGTTTGCGATTTCACTGCCTCTAATGCATGCACACACACACACTCACACACAAACTCACACACACACTCACACATTCACACACAAACACACACACACACAAACTCACACACACATTCACACATTCACACACTCACACACACTCACACACTCACAGACACACACACTCACACATTCACACACACTCACAGACACACTCACGCACTCACCGACACACTCACACACACTCTCACACTCTCTCACACACTCACAGACACACACACTCACATATGCACACTCACACATACACACACTCACACATTCACACACACTCACACATACACACATACATTTTCCCCCTCCACTTAAAGGCTCTTATATATCTGCATCTCATCTGAATTAGGCCTGCATGACAATTTTTGATCACTTTGTCTCTGTACTGCTTTATGTCCTTGAATGTCCCTTTCCCTGTCCTCTGACAGAAAATATATGAATCCCACCCGTTCAAACCCTTTCAGGGAGGCTTCTAGAGGAGATATCCCCTACTTTGTTTTGATACAATAGTTTACCTTAAATATTTTATTTGTCATGACTCATAGTGAAGATAATATATTTTAAAAACATATGTACTTTTCAAGTTCCCTTTTTCAGGGTTATTCCATAGTCAGCCAGAGGCATCCACTGGCTCCAGAAATAAACAGGATTTGTCGAAGGAATAGAAAGAGAAAGAAGGAACAGATGTAGTCACCTTTTGACATTTAGAGTACTATTTCAAGACAACAGTCTTGGAAAATGCTGCCTCTTCAGAAGACTTTCTTAGTTCTTTCACCTTCCATTGACATCTAAAGAAGCTTGGTTTTGATCAGGTTCTAGAAGTTGAATACATTCAAGCTGAGCTAATAAGAATTCAAGGTATAAAATACTGAAAATTGCGGCCATAAGAGAAGAGAATAAAAAGCTAATCGTTTTTAGCCTAGACGACTGTGGGAGGAGATAAGAGTCAGAGCAGTGAAGCGTGCACGCTGGTGTCCTGGAGGAGGGCAAGGTGGACAGGCTGGAGGGAGGGCTCAGAGCCAGGGGTCAGCCTGCATCCAGTAGGAACTGGGGAGCAGACTGCTGCCAGGAGGCCTTGTTCCCAGCGGGGCTGGTGGCAGGGCTGTTGCCGCAGACACGTCCTGTGGCACTGGTCTGAGGTGGCGCCCCTGCTGTACCACCATCACTGTGGCAGAAAAACAGAACTGCAACCTTGTTCACGTCTGGGAGTGGGCATGGAAATGTGCTTCTTCTGTGTGCTGCTTCTGAGAGCATCACTGAACAAAACCCCGGCTGCTGACACTGCAGTCACCCTGACCTTTCACCTCTGCCACAGGTTCACAGGCCGCCCACCCCCAGACAATGACTGGCCCTGGAAGAAGGTCCTGATGCACCTCATTCCTGTGAGATGTCTCCTCCAACAGGCGACTCTAGCTCAAGGACTCCCCAGGGGGACGGCCCAAACATTCTCAGAACTGCATCCTGATGGAAGAGTCTTCCTCGCAGCCGTCTTTCCTCTCCTCTCCTGCACAGGGTCAGACTTGCACGGTAACCTGAGCCGTCTCCTCTGAAGTAAAGGATGGATTGCTGCACCTTGAACTTGGGGGCACAGAGAGGGGGCCTAGTAGCTGCCTTGGGTTTGGGAGGCAACACATTCTGTATGGGAACTTCTGCCACTCTGGAGTTAGTCTTAGAGGATGAAAGGGCTGTATGGCCCTAAGATGAAACAGCCTGGCCTAGTGCCCATAAGCCGGTGAAAGCTATGGTATCAGAAACAATTCCCCAGGGGCTCATAACGAGTCCCAGAGGGAGAAGAACAGTGCAGGCCCCTGATTCTGGGGCAAGGCTGAGAAGACTAAAGCTTTGACCACTAGCTTCAGGCATGTTGCTGGTTCCCAGGACAGGCAGAACACTTGAGGATAAGCACCAATGGCCATGCTTCTGCACCTGCCCACTGTGACAGGGGCTCTGTCCCACTCATCAAGTCATGAAATTGGACAGGCCTCCACAGCCCATCAAAGGACAGCCCAGCATCAAGACTGATCAGGACCAGAGGACGAAGCACCCAGACCTGCAAACACGCAGCATACCTGCCCAGGACCCCTCCCCTGGCTTGTACCTGTGGCATATGGGGCAGGGCCTTACTACCCGGTAAAAAGGAGGTACTAGAAGCTAATCTGTTGTCAGACAACCACTCAGCTTCTCAGTGTTTCCAGCAGAGGGAGAACACTCTCCACGGAGGAATCTGGCCTTTTCATAACTCACTTGCAACACCCAAGCGTATCAAAGTAGCCTTGTATTTCCCTTCCTGATGGTGACCCAGGGGATGCTCTCAGTCCCCTATTCTGAAGGAGAACAAATAAAAATCATGACACCCTTCGGGCCGCTTGTGTCAGCCCTACCTCTCACCATTCAGATCCCATACATTGGCTCAACTCCTTTTCATTAACATGTATGGCAGTCGGGGATCCACTATCCCACCCCATCCCCCTATTTTCCAACACTTAGACAAGGGGAATCATCAATAATTGCTAGGGAGTTTCTTCATATCTCAGGGCCCTTTCTCAGAGAAAGAAAAAGTCACTGTATCTCAACCACCTCCTCTGTGCTATGCTATGTCTACCAGTAAAGAGCCTCAGGAAAGAGGGCAGAACTCGCCCTGCCACATCTCCATGACCCCGCATCCACAGTGACATCAGGGATTACAGGGATCCCAAATCAGGAGCATAGGACTGCTGTATCGCTCCTCTCTCCCCCAGTTCCACAAAATGTCACAGTAGGTCCAATGGAGGCTGCACATGGGGTGGGTTGTGCTGCAGCTGAGGAACACTGGCCAGGGGCCCAGCATCTTTCCTAGCGAACAACAAACCGAAAAGCCCTGTCCCTGGGGAGGGGGCAGGCACACAGCAGCCATGTGTGGTGGCCTTGACATCTCCATCCAGAATCTCTTCAAGGTCAGAACAGTTAAGCATTGCAATCTGCCATATGTGACAAGGACCCGCAGGGAGGCCTCAAGCCCAGGGCAACTTCCTCTCCCATTAAGTAGCTGCTTCCTAAACCTGATTGGAGAAGTAGATCTGTGCCGTGAATCCGCTGTAGTCCCAGGAAAACACAGTGCTCAGCTCTTTTCTGCCACCAGGAGAAAACTGACAGTCAGAGCTCAGCTGCTGCGGGCTCTGGGCCCACCCGTTGTCACTCTGAGCTCTCAGTTCCTGGGCTGTAGTAGCCGGTGAAGAGCGATGGCATCACTCATGCAGACCTATTCTCGAGGAACCTCCAGGGGGCGACTGGCTCCACGACTCCCCAGCTACCACCAGGAAGTATCTTAGAATAGCAACAGAATGGCCCCTGGGTAGTGATAAGTTTTTTGTTTTATCACATCATTTTTAATATAAGTGAAATGAAACACCTATTCTATGTGTTGATTAACAGATGATAATGATTAAATGTTGATTAAAATGATTCAGAGTATTGACTTACTGGTTGATAAACTTGCTTACATAATCAAGAGTCACGGAACATTTTTCTATGAGAAACAAGCAGGCCTCATAGAGTTGTTTTAGAGCTGTATTTACAATTTTAAAGTTAAAGGAAATATGGTTCAATGTTACTATTTTACCTCAGAATTTGAAAGCAAATACACATTTTAAAGTAAAGCCTAATTAAGCGAATTTCCTAGATGATGTTGAAATATTAATATTCCACTGCTTTTTTTGTTGGGAAATCGGAAAAACTGAAACGTTACAGCAGAAAATTGCTTATCAGTGTCCTGATTAAGGCTGATACGGTGTCCGAGTATCATAAAGCTGTAACTTATGTTTTTAGCTTTCATATTCAGTGTCAGTGATTACGACTATTTGCATATGACTACACTTAACATAATATTTATATTTTAAATGTTTTCATCAACATCTAAAACACTGCACACATTTGTTTTCCTCTTTGCCCATTCAAGTAAGTAACTACAGACTAGACTTGAGGTCAAGTTGTTACCCCATAACAGAATTTGCTGGCTTTCGTAAGAAGACTAACTGTGTTCCAACCATTGACACTAAAATATAGAGGGCATTTTCACTGTCTATAGCCTGGTGTTAATATAATCTGCTTTAGAATCTTAGGTACCAGGGTATCTCAGCCTATCATTTAGATTTCTTTTCAAAGGAAAAAAAAATGCATAAAAATTGCAGTGCACAACACTGCTGAAAAATATGTATATCAAATGTAAAATATAGATTGTGATCCAATATACACTGTCAAAGATTTAGTAACATTTTTTTCATATCTTGTCAAACAAACAGAGAATAGTTAGAGATAACAAGCCTCACTTATACCGAGTAGCAGGAAAATGATCTCTTTCAAATTGTTTGGAAGTATACCCAACCCTTTGGCATTTTTGTGTTTTTCTATTATTTTAGGGGTTATGCATTTCATCTGATTTTGATGGAGTTGCATCATTGTAGTATTAAAGGATTAGGATGATCTCAACACACGCTTCCTTACAGTTAGTTCTTATCAGGGTTGCCTGTCTTCTTCCCATGATGAAAGAGGCACTGAAATGTGTGAGAGGAAGCAACCTGTGAGCATAGCTCTCCAAAGGACACCCAAGGTGCACTTGATACATTTTCTGTTTAAAAGATCCAGTTCCCTCCTCTCTTCCTTCTTTCCTTTAACCTTCCTCCCTCCCTTACTCGTCGTTGACTATCCAGTCATATTTCTGGGACCAAACAGGGAGGCAAAAGGTGGAAACACAAAGGTTTAGCAAAGTACCTAAAAGGATCCATCTTACAGACTCTCCTTTCTTTGGGGGCAGGTACAAGGAAACAAACGGTTAAGCTGCTGCCTGGCGACATAGTACAAAGTCACAGAGATGTGAAAGGGAAATAGCATGCCAGAAATTATGACGTGTTCTATATCACTTGCACTAAAATAGGCAAGAGGGGCCAAGAGGTAGTTGGATGGGGCAGGTCATGGGGAAGAGGTATTAGTGTTACTATCTGAAATATGATGTCATGAGCATTTGTAGGAAACTTCCACATTTCCAGGAGACAGCCTCATATTTTTTTAAAATGTACAAAGTTCTAGGGAAGACTACGATTTTCAAAAGACTTGCAGATTTTCCTTTGGTTATGGAATCCTTGAAAATGTAAACGAAAATACTTTGAAGTCTTAGTCATTTATGAAATTATTCATAGGAAAAGTATGTTTGCTCACATTTCTGTCCCATTTCTATCACTTATTCATTTAAAACCAGGGTTGTTTGGCCCTTTCCCTCAAGGTTTTATTTATTCATTCATTCATTTATTTATTTATTTATTATTTATTTATTTATTTATTTTTTATTTCATGGAATTTTAAAAAGTAATAAAAAAGTGCATTTTACAGCCAGTGATTAGTCTGTTGTTTTTCTTCTTTCCAAATACGGACTAAAAAAGGATTCAGCATATAAATGTTCAGTTTTTATTAGGTCAGTTTACGTTTTTTAGTTGAGGTGATGTTTTCTACTGAAGAGAGGTAGAGAAAGTGATTTCAAGGAAAACAACAACAAAACAGCAACAAAACTCAGAAATAAATACAAGAGGAAGTTAAGTCAGGAACAGGTGACAGTTGTATCTGGTGACCTCTTTCAAGAAAAGAGGGAGGCGCAGCCCTTCCTGTCATCTCTTTCCCCAGAATTACCCCCTTTACATTTTTGTATGTTTTATCACAAGAAAGTAGATCCTTTGCCTCTTTAATTAGTTAACTTTCAATCTATGTGTTCACATCTATGTGATAAAGAGATAAGTGAATATGTCTTCTACATGACAGTTCGGATTTACAGTCTGAAAGCAAGTACGTTAAATACTAGTTTTCTTTTACCTGTTATCATAATATTTTTTTTCATTATTTGAAATCTGACCAAATAATGCTTCTTTTTCCAAAGTAGCTGTCACTGACAGCTTCCTTAACCCAAGTCTCAGAAGGAATTTGACAAAGCTGTATTTCTTTCTGTCTTTAAAATTTTATTTCTTTCTCTTTTTATCAGTCACTTATGACATAATAAATATTAAAAATGGCAGGAAATATATTTTATGTGCTACTGTTAAAGCATGTTTTTGCTATAAATAAGCAAGCCTGTTTCTCTAGAGCTTACATAGGAATAAAAATTTGATACACTCTCCTCCCCCATCAACAGCTGTGGCAAGAAACCATTAGGGAGTGGTTATGTGTGGTAGAGTTTTCTGTTATGCTGGATATTAAATTAACTGTCATACGTGTTCTGAAGTGTAGAGAAGGTTGTAGGCTTGTGAGGATGTTTAGCATGCTGACATTTCCATTGCTCTGAATACAAGTAGACTTAATTACTGAGTCTTCCCATAGGTTTTTACATGGTGTATTGACCAGCAGCAAAGAGTGTGCTGGTGAAGACATGAAACATCCAAAACTAATGTGGTCTTTTTTTAAAGAGAGGGATCATAGGCTACCTTGAATTATTTTGTAGCATCAGGGAATGTGAGGGTATAGGTTATGAAAAGGCCATGATTGGAAATAAAGCCCGGATGAGTGTGGATGCTGTTGGAATGGGCACAGAGCAGACTGAGCTCCGGCTGCAGTGCAGCTCTTCTGTGATGTGTCCCCAGGGCAGGGTGCTCCCAGGCTGGTGTGGGATCTACAGGTCGGGTCCCCAACCTCGTCTTCCTGCTTTTCCTCTTATTTCTGAGCTCCCATTTATCTAATTTTCCTATATACTGGAATTGCAATGGAGGCTTAGTAATTTTTAGGTTGTGTTATCAGTACTTGGAGTCTACTTCCTGCATAGGCTATATTTTTCTTATTTTTTTTCCTTAAGTAATTTTCTAGGGTTTCAAATCTGCTCTTGAAATCCAGCCCAATATGATACAGCTAATTTCCACTTCCCTAGATCTCTGAATAACTGCCATCCTGGATTTATCTGTACATAATGCCCTAGCCTGACCCTTTTCCATTCTTATGGACTTTAGGAAAGAAAGCTTTGCAATTCTCATGACAAGTCAAGAACTATATACCATATTTTTAGGGGAAAAGTTACTTCTATAATAATTGAACTGTTATATAAATATGTAGCAATGAAATATCAAGTTGTAAGGGTAATTGTTGTTTCTGATTCAATGTTCAAATATCTACATAAGTTTAAATATAACTTTGCTTTTCAAAATTATTCACTCATTCACTTTTTCATACTACAATAACTTGAGAACCTAATATTTGCCAAGCTCCGTTTTAGTTATTCAGGGTAAATCTATATAAATTTCTATACAACTATGGAATATAAATGTGTAAAGATTTCTTCTTGTAGAGCTCATATCATAATGGGAAATGCCAATGAGAAATATAATAAATAAGTTGTTCAGTAATTGTAGAAGCTATGACAAAAAGCAGTACAAAATGGGAATGGGGAGGGCAAGTGAGTATCTGTATTGTGTAGCAGCGATGACAAGTAGAACAAAGGCTTCCTGGTGGGTTCGCATGTTTTAGCATCAGCAAGGGGCCAGTGTGGATGGAGTGAGGGAGGAAACAGTCCTAGGAGACCAAGTAGAGTGGAAAGGAGGTGAGTGTGGCAGAAAATGAGGGGCCTTATAAGCAGCTATGAAGCTGGGATGCTTTACTCTACATGAAATGGGGAGCCATCAGAGGTGCTTCTAAGGGACTGTTTCAGCTGTAGTGTGGGAAATGGTTTGTGGGATGAAAGGTAGAAGCAGGGAGACCTTTTTGAATATTCCTCCAGTATTCCAGGTGTGACATGATGGTGAAATGATGGTGAGATGAGGGCTGTAGTAGTGGAAATGAAGAAAAGTGGTCAGATTCTAGAAATATTTTGCAAACCGGGCCAAAATGATTTTGTGATAGTTTGAGTGTGAGATATGAGAGAAACAACAAGGATGTTTCATCTAGAGTTTTGACCGCTTATCTGGATCTCACCTGACATTTATGAAAAAAATCAACTGATGATATATCATTGATCTCCTAGGTAGTGAAAGATAATCTTATCTCACAAAGTTCAAATCCAATTAGAGGTAAAGAAACATTTAGGGAGTAGCAAAAATTTACATATCTGAGCACCAAATGGTCTTGTGATGTTGACTGTGATACAATAAAATGTCCATTAAACTGGAAGGTCTTTGGATGTCAAGACCAGAACTTACTAAATTATCATTGTACACTCAGTCTGGTAATATGTGATGCCCTCAATTAACTAACTTTTGAGAACAGAAGATGAAAGACTAGACATAGTTCATGGAGGAAATGTCGAATTTGTTTTCTTCTTAAAATAAAAACAGGGTTTATAAAGCAGAAATTCTCATAGTAAAAGGGACAATAAGGGGAACAACAGTAATTTATTCAATAAAATTGTCAGTTTTTTTCTAGTAAATGTTCACTGAGAATCAACTTCATGCCAAAGAGAAGAATGAGGAAGAGGCTTGAAACAACTCATGCAAAGTATCACGTACACTTTGTACTGCTCCTCAACACATCAAAAAATATCACACATCGTTTCAAGCAAAGTACAATTAAGTTCAATTTTTTTTTTCTCGGTTATTCAGACTGGGTGCATAAGCAGCATATGTATACATGCATATGTATACGTACATAATTATATGCATGAGTATATTTATTTATGATTTTATGTCCATGTTTGCTAAGCAGTACACAGACTTTATATAATTTATTCCAGAAAGCAAGTGAAAAGGCCAATAGTTATGACATCAATAGACTTAAAATCGTGGTTACATGTAAATGGTGGTTGTGGACTGTGTCCAAGAACAACAACAAAACAAAAATAAAAATCTTAGTTATTCAGCAATGGTTTATCTATATACTTTTCAATTTCATACACTTTTTTCTTCTCAACTGGATTGCAGCCTACTTGTTGAATTACACTGATAGCTGATTAAGGTTGAAATTGTGCTCCATTAAGCATTTTAAAAAATGCAACTCATATAATGTTATATGCCAATTATACCACAATAAAAAATACAGATTAAAAAAGAAAATTAAAATAGACACCATCCTTAGAGAGAGTTCTTTCTGTTATAAACAACCAAAACCACAACATGACAACATGAATCTTTAAAACTCATATATACCACAGAACAAATCCACGAGAAACAAGGTATAAAAAGAGATCCCCCAAAATCCAATTATATTGTGATTTTATGATGTAATGAGAAGTATACTTATTATTCATTACAATGTTATTTTCCATGTCTTATTCATTTTTCTAATATGCAACACTAAAAATTACTTGCTGAAACACACACACACACACACACACACACACACACGCTGATGGTACAACCGCCAAAGAAGAAAGGTTGGTCACTGGGGCCACAGACACAGACACACACATGGGCCTTCACAGAATAATTATATGAGAACGTAACACTTAGAAAGTTTCATTACTATGCTTATGAGTTTGGAGATTTCCTTACAGAAAATTTAAGTCTCTCTGTTGCATTCAGAGAACTTGTGGTCTCTCCAGGATATATTTAAACGTGATGATCAAAGAGCGTTCTTTCTGAATGTCAGGAGACACAAGTGAGGCATTATCTGCCACCTCATCTTTTCCATGACGTCCACTATTCCTGAGTGAGGGTGTCTGTCCTTCTAACTGTACTGCTCATAAGTGCAGTATCCGAGATTTACATTCTCGAGACTGAGGAAATACATTTCTCTTACTAACTACATTTAGACCCTTATTTAAAGGGTGCCCTGATCAGCACTGCTAATCATTTACCTGGCACTCTTTAAAGAAAATCTTTAACAATATTATTCTAAAATATTAGAGGAGAAAAGCATATGTATGGATGGTGTGATGTTGTGATTTATGATAAAAAATACATATTTGATCTTTGGTGCTGTTCCAGGCATAGAGCTCTTCCAAACCTTGCTGAGGAGGGTGATAAATGGTCTTTTCTTATGTTAATGAGGTTACTTTTGGCAAACCTTGGAATGGGGGCTGGTTGCTGGGAGAATCAACCATGTGATTAGAGGGTTGGAACTTTCCAGGGAGGGGAGAAGTGCTAGAGTTTTGAATCAATCACCAATAGCCAGTGACCTATGTTGTGAAGCCTTCATAAAAACCCAGAAGGAGGGGTTTTGGAGAGTTTCCGGGTTGGGCAACCAGAATGCTTCCATGTCACCAACTCCACAAGGGAAGGGGTTGTGGGAAGTACAGGCTACAACCTTGACTTGTGATTGGCATTCTGAATTGGAAGGGGCCTTTGGGACCTCTGATATGTAGCTTGACAGTCAGAAGCAGAGGTGATGACCTAGGACCTCCTTCCCCAGTTCATCGCTGGGCTTGTTTTCCATTACATCTGTGAATAGTGACTCTATCCGGCCCTGACCTCAACTTGAATTCATCTCAATTTCTGAATCCACATATTGTTTATTGTTTTCTTTCTTAAACTTTGTTTTTCAAAATGACTTTCACTTGATTGTCCCCTTCTCTTTTCCTGGGCTAGAACTTTCTACAATAGCCTGAATCTAATGTTCAGCTACTTAGTTCCTTTATGATAGTGGAGAGTAAAGGTTGGGTGAGGTGGAAATATAATTTTAAAATTTCAGAAATAATTGTGACCACAGCCAGAATATTGTCCTCTGAGCTAATGATTTCTAGACTTTTGGATTTTTAGAGACCAATAAAACATTCTTTGGTGGGTTCATATGAATTTGACAACATTGATCAAAGACTATCAAAAGTGGAACAGTTTTCATCTAATATAATTTCATTTAAAAAGAAAAAAGAAGATTGAATACACAGAACAAAAAATGTCGTAGTTCATTCATTCATTTCACAGGTGTTTCCTAGGGTGTTATTAAATGCCAGGAATAGTTTTAGGCCCTTGCAATATATGTGCCAATTATAGACCAATCTTTTAAATTAAATAAATGTAGCTCTATGAGATATTCAATTGTTCCTTTTGAATTTATTATTTTGTAAAAACCTTGCCATGGAATGAACTTTAAAGATCTGTAAGTGTGATTCTTTTTTAATCTATTTATTGAATTGGGTGATTTTAAATGTCAGTAAATAACAGTATCGAGAAAACTCACTTACCTTTATATTGATTTCTTGCATGAATGTGGACCAGCTAGATGGGAGTCCATTCAGCAATCAAAAATGTTTTGTAGACAGCTTTCTATCTCGTTATCATTGGAGCTCAATTCTTACAACGTTGGACAAAATTGCTGAGGGTTCAGAAAAAGAAGACAAGTAAATAAAAATAGAAAATGTTTACTCTCAGAAAGAGATGACTAGAACATCTTTGGAGTAGTTCTGGGGGGAATGCATATAAAGATTAGTGCATGCTCTGATTAAAAGAAAAACAAAAAAATTCAAATTACCAAGCATGTATTTGCGGATATTGAAATTAATGATATATCTTCAATTTAGACCTCAATTAGAAATTATTCTAGCATATTTAAAACTATATTCAATTTGCAAAAAAAAAAAGAAAATTGATTTTCACTTACACTGTTTGGAATAAATCTAGTGTGTAACAAGAAGAACATCTGCAATAGAATAGTCTCAGGGAAATCACTGAATATACATCTCACAATGAAAGTCTAAAATTAGATATAATATACTTCCTTAAAAAGATAAAGAAAGCTAATTCGTTCTGTCCTTAGAGGCAGTACATCATAGCAGTTTATTTACGGTTTCTCATAAAGTTTTAGGGAGACTTAAGATCTCATTGTCCAAGAAAAACAACTCACATTTATTAATGGCTCAGTATGTTCAGAATGCAGTGCTAAATCTTATGGAAAAGATAAAAATGGATAAGACTTACGCCCTTCTTGCAGAGAGTTCATAGTGTTATGTGGTAGAAAAATTAAAAAGAAAAGAATCGCAATACAGGACAGTGGGTATTAGACTTAGTAAGTCGCAGACGCTTTCATAGAGAAGGTCAATTTTGTGTTGTGTTTTGAAGGAATAGGAATTCAATATGGAAAATGGAGCAGCTATTAGAATGAAAAATCTAGAAAGAGAAAAGCATACGTTCCTCTAGAAGGAGTAGTGGAGAAAGATTTAGTGTGAGAGGTGTATGTGTTAAGCGTTGAAGATTTAAGAGCCATGTCAGAGAACTGGGCTTTAAAGCCGTTCTGTGATTTAAATAGTCCAAAGTGACCATGTAAAGCAAGAAGAGAGGGCTGAAAATAATGCCTGGAGGATTGCTTTTCTTTTTTCATCTTTTATTTTATTATTATTATATGATTATTATTATTATTATAACTTGAGGAGGGAGAAGAGCCACAAAGTGTGCTTCCAAAGAATGATTGCATATTTAGGTGTAGTGCAGGATGGTACATGACAAATGAGAAAAGGAGTTCAAGAATAAAAGTGTGAAAAAAAGCAAAAAAAAAAAAATATGCAGGACACGGTCGAAGGGGTTAAACGCTTCAGAAAGGTTAAGGGGATGAGGCCTGAAAACAGGCCAGAGGAACTGGAAATGAAGGTGGACACAGAAGAACTTCGAGAAAATACTGTCTTGTAATTGGGTGGGTGGATGGCGGATGTCAGGTATTCAGGTATGAATGTAAACAGAGGCAAAAACATACTGTGAAACTGTAGACTAATTCCATTTTGAATATTTTTTAAGATTTGCTGTGCTCCTTCAGGAGAGTTAATTTGGGGAATAGAAAAGATGTGCCCATTTCCTCTTTAACTGAGTGCATCCTTACTTTTCCCTATCAAGGCATTGGGTTTAGGTCCCCCCATGTCATTTCATGGCCTATGTTTTAGGGACTGCCTATTGGCAGTAAAAGCCAATGGCTCAGGCAGTGACGGACGCTGACCTCTGTGTGCTCTGTACTTCGTTCCATAGCTTTTCTTCACACTTGAAGTGACCTTGAAACCACCCATTCCATAAGCGGGGAAAGCAAATGGAGACCAATCCAACTCCATTTCCTTTCATAACAATCAACTGTTTTCTTGAATATATCTTGAGCCTGTAAGCTCTTGAGCCTTTAAATGATCAATTTCAAGAAATATTTCCCCCCCAAAATAAACGTTTGACATACACTGCCTGATAATGCAAACTGTCTCTGAGATTCTGAGATAAACACAAACTTTGAATGTCTATGTCTTATGCACACGTACAAACTGCACTTATCCAGGTTGAAAAAGCAAAGATCTCAGAATGATTTGGGCATCCTTCATTTCGTTTTTCTGGATAATATGAGTGCCAAATTTTAGAACAAAATTATTCTGGTAGCCTGGAAAAAAATAGAATTTCATTTCTTGTTTATCATAATTGATTGGCAGGAAAGAGAGTGTTATGCCATTAAAATAACTCTAAATAGCTGACAGTAATCATTATAAGAGCTATTTGAAAGAACAACTAAGGTGCTGATGCCCTTGAGGTCTAAAAGTCAAAATGTCAACCAGCAGAAAGGCTAGTGAATATTAATTATTTCAGTTCAGAGAACACAGAGGAAGAATAATTACTATCGTAGCAGACACCTTTTCTAAATCTAAGGCACCTGATTTTATGTCAGCTTTTTAATTAAACTGCAGATGTTAAAAGTTAAAAATAGTGGGAACCCCACAGTTTCTTATTCAGTCCTCTTCTTCCTTCCTGTGTGTGGCCCTGGTAACCATCTTTCCCTGAAAACTGTACCTGTGCTATAATGCTGTGTGGTATCACCAGCCTGCTACCTATGCTAGAATTTCTGTCTCTTTAAGGGCTTTTTCTCTGAATTTATCCCCTAAATGTGGGCTTTTGCCCAGCTTCTGTCTGGCCTCTATCGTTTCAATTTCCAAGAAGTCCAAAGAGACAGCTGGCTAAGAGTACGCATGCTGAAGCCAAAGCACCTGCCTTTCCCCGCTCTGCCACTCACACGCTGTGAGATCTTGAATAAATGACACGCTCAGGTTTTCCAATTCCTCTTTCATTTCCCACTTTGTCTCTACTTTTGTTACTCCAACTGCATCATTAATAAAAAGGAAAAAAAATCAAAATAAGCACAATGTACACTTTTTACAATTGAGTGATTGGGGGGGGCAACATTTTATATTTCTTTGTAGCTTTCATGAAAATCTCATCCTCTCTTGTAACTCTTACTATTGTTACCCTTCCATAGCTATTCTTTTATGCTTTACATTCCTGGCATTTTCCTGCCTGGTCTCTTGCTAAGACCTCAATTTCAGCACGCCTGCTCTTCAGTCAGCTGTTTATACTGCAGCTATTAGCACCTCCAGTCACATGACTTAATAACTGGAATGAATCTCTGTATCCCACATGACTCGGTAAGCAGACCTTCTTAATTCTCAAGTCTTCCTTTACAGTATCTCTGTTATAAATTCTTTCATAATCCTTTGAGATTTCATCCTACTGTTCAGCACATGACATTATCCCATGCATTCTTGCCTTAATGGAAGTCTAACATAAATTAGTTTTAGTCTTTTAGACAATGCAAGGACTTTGGAGCACTTAAACCACATTTATCACGCTCCCAGGCATTTGTGCATTGCTGTCTGGTAGTATATAATTGAATCCCAAAATATATCATTGTTGTTTTTTTTTTACACAAATTAATTTGTATTTATCTGAACATTATCCCTTTCCTTTATGCCTTCCTGAATTTTCTTGTGTCCATCTGGGATCATTCAATTTTTCCAATGAATTTTTTCAAAAATTGAGGTTTCTTTTGTTTTGTTTTGCTTTTATTTTGTTTTTTGCTTTTATTTTGCTTTTATTTTGTTTTGCTTTAGGTTCACAGCAAAACTGAAAAGGAGATACAGAATCACATATATGCCTGCCCCCACACATGCGTAGCCTCACCAATTTCATCATCCCCACCAGAATGAGACATTTGCTACAACTGATGAATCTACAGGAACACATTATAATCACCCAAAATTCACGGTTCATATTACGGGTCACTTTTAGTGTTGTGCATTCTGTGGGTTTGGACAAATGTACAGTGACATGTATTCATCATTGTAATGTCATACAGAATACTTTCATTGCCCTAAAAATCGTCTGTGCTCTGCCTGTTCATCCACCGCACACCCCTGGCGATCCCTGACCTTTCACAGAATGTCATGCATATAGTTGGGATCACACCGTACGTAGCCATCTCAGTAATATGCATTTAAGATTCCTCTGTCTTTTCATAGCTTGATAGCTAATTTTTCTTTTAGCACTGAATAACATTCCACTGCCAAGATGTAACACAGTTTATTGATCCACTCACTCACTGACGGATATCTTGGTCAGTTCCAAGTTTGGGCGATTAGGAATAGAGCTGCTATAGACATCTGTGAGCAGGTTTTGTGTGAATGAAAGTTTTCAGTCCCTTTGTGTAAATACCAAGGTGCAAGGTGCATGATGGATGGATCATGTGCTAAGAGTATGTTTAGTTTTGTAAGAAACCTCCAAACTGTCTTCCAAAGTGGCCGTAACATTTAGCCTTCCCACCAGCAATGAATGAGCCTTCCTGTTACTCCATGCCCTCTCCAGCTTTTGGTGGTGTCAGTGCTGCAGATTTTGGCCCTTCTAATGGGCATATAGTGGCGTCTCATTGTTTAATTTGCATTTCACTCATGCCATATGATTTTGGGCATGTTTTCAGGTGCTTACTTGCCATCTGTATATCTTCTTCAGCGAGAGCCATGTTCCAGTCTTTGGACCATGGATTACACCTAAGTTGATTCTGAGCACAGACTAGCAAACTGGAGAGACTCTTAAAGAATTTACAGTAAATGATTCTTTATCATAAAACATGTTAATGTTTAATGTTAATGTCTTTATCATAAAACATGTTAATGTTTCTTGGATTTCTTCACAAATCCAAGAAAAAATAAGCGTTTAAAATCATTGAATTTAAAATTTCTATTTTAAATTAGACTCTGTAACAAGTTCTTGTGATAAAAAAATGAGTAAAGCATACATATATATCCCAAGACCAACTCCTTTCTAATCTTTTATCTTTTGATTTGTTAGTTATAGTGCTAATTTTTAAATGTAAGATTCACGATATGTATATTCTGTTTTCCCTGAGATTTTTGGTCTTTGCTCTTTTCTGAATATATTTAATGCTAAACAGAAATCTTTCTACCATATTTTCTTCATTCTGCTTTATTTTGAATCATATCTTCCCCATGAATTGACCTTCATATAAAATTTCAATCATTTGTTTTTATATGTACTGCGTTTTCTGGATTTTGATACGATGCAAATGTCTTTTTTCCTTCAAATCCAAATGATCATTTGCATATTTATAACATTCGTAATCCATTCTTTTTCTTGCAGTTTTGTTGGAATCGTTTTATATCATCACTAATGACTCTTGCTACAAAGATTCTGAGGCCTAACTGATTTTCCATGTAGGGATGACTTATTATTTATTTTTGCCTAGACCCACATTTGATTTCTCCTTTATGATTAAATTCGGTACATTCACTTGGGTCATTCTTGTCTCCTCACTGATACACTATGAGGCATTCAGTATAAGAAAAATCTTTATTGGAGTAAAGAAAAATTTCTCTTAGACAGCTGAATGTGTTTTCTCTTCCATTTCTTTTTTATTCTATAGAAACACCAGTTATACCCTTCTCAATCTCATTTGTCTGACTTGCATAATTGACTAATCAGTAACCATTCTTATGTGATTATAATTAGTCTCCTTCATTTCATTCTTTGTGATTTCCTCAAGCCTTACATCATATTACGGTCTCAGTTGTTTATATTTTGATGCTTATCATAAGGCTTACCATGCTGTTGACCTCTTTAATTACTCTTACATTTCTTTCCTAGGATGCCAAGCTGATGCTTTTTTTCCCCCTTTTCAATAAGCCTTAAGACCTGTTTCTGCTGTTGATTTATTTGTGACTCTTTCTCAGTTTTGAAGAAAAACAAAGAGGAGCTGTTGTCCAAAACTGTACTTTAATCAGCGTTATTGTATAAATTGACACTATCGGATAATCTACCTATCCTGCTAAATTGATAATAAGTTCAGAGACAGCACTGGCTATTCCATCCTGGTCTGTCATCAGCACTTTTGCAAATGTGCGATTTCTATCATAGTCTGAGGTCAAGGCAATTCTCTATTTTCTACGTAATTTTTGTTGTTGTTGTTGTTGTTATTCTTGTTGCTGTGTTTTGTGTTTTGCACAAAAGAGGGAAATCATTCAGAAGACTTTATTCCTCTGTCTTTAAACAAAAATTATGTTCCGTAAAATACTCAAACTGAATGGTGCCTTAGTGGGCAGTGGATTGAATCCCTCCATTTTACAGATTGGAGAACTGTGGCTCTGGACTTAATGGCCAAGCTGGAAGCAGAAGGCAAGTCTGCCAATTTTTAATCCAGCAGTGGACAAAAAAGGGATTTGATGGAAAGTAACCTCACAGGGTGGTCTGATCATGAATTCATAACTGGGCAGATTATAGTGGGTAGTCACGCTCCAGGAATCTAACTTTCCTAGTAAAAGGTTAATCTATGGTTTAAGCCAATCCTATCCATGGTTTCTGTGCCTCTAGGTGAACATGCCTTTGAAATGCTTTTCAGACCCCTCAGAAGCCAAACCACCCTCACAAGAGTGCATAACCTTGCCACCTACCCTGTAATCCAATCCCCACCATCTTGCTTTCTCCTGCCTTCATGTAACCTGTCTTATCTTCCCTCCTTTAGCCCAAATGTGTGAAAGAAGCTGGAAACTGTGATTCTGGGAAGCACTCCTCTCAGTCTGTTGAAATCTTGCTTCTAGGCATGCAATTCTTCTGTTAGGCTCAAATTAATTTCTTTTTTTTTAAATCGCTACATATTGGGACATTCTTACATCAAAACAGTGCTTATCTCACTTTACCTGACTAGTTTTTGATAGAACAAACACACCTGTTCCTCAGAGGACATTTCTGTTGTATTCATAGGCAAAAATAATTTTTGGTATCTATTCATCTCAGTCCTATCGCTGCGCCTCCTCTTCTCTCAGACTATGCGTCACTATTTAACTTCCTACCTTTCTTTGGCTTTATAGGAAAAGCTGACTGTTTTGGATAAAGGCAGGAGGCACTGATGGAATCACAAGCTGCACATTGTTTAGTTTTTCTTGGCAGGAGAAGAACTCTTAGGCTTTATTTTTCCGCAATTTTGTTTTATAGTAGAAGATGAAGATGGAAGTTTAACAAATGAATCAACAGAATTCCCATCCGATATAAAATTAATTTTTGAATCTAGAAGGTCCAGTGTTAGTTCTGAATCCATAATCTAAATAGAATCCATTTCTGGGTTTTTTGGTGTGACTCTATTAGAAGCACCAGACAGGTCCAGCTACAATGTTTCCATCACATGCTGGGGCTCTCGCCTTCATAAATGCAAATCTTTGTGATTTTCAGTCATCCACCTCTACCCAAGCAAAGGAAATCAAATCTAAGAGGAAGTAGTGTCTGCCCTTAGACCAGAGGTTAAAGCTTTATTGTTGGCACTGCACTTCTCAGGCTTTGACCCATTTTCAATATTGAGTTCTTTAAGTTTAACTAAGTAGATTTGTGCTGCTTGTTCTAATCTGAAGGTCCTGACTTCTTAATCATTGCCTGACCCCACTGACCTTGATCAGATCAAGATTCTCTACCCACTTCCTTCCTACCTGGATCTAAGGCATTCTCCTCTGTATTACACTTGCCCAGGATTTGATTGATTGACTGCTTAAAATGCTACTGTTTCAGAGTCCTTCTCTACAAGACGCATCGATGTCCTGGCGTTCTTTAATCGGTTTCAGCCCAAAGAACAGCATGACACGCTTCTCAAAAAATGTGCCCAGACTATTTTTAGAATTTTACATTCCCTTTGGAGACTTTCCCTTGATGCTTCTCTTTTCCGAGTTCTATCTAAACATGTTGTTATGAATACAACTACTTAATCTTTTAGAGGTCTTCATTTCAATTGAATTATCGATTGCTATAAAGCCCCTTTTCTCTCACGTGAATCTATAAACATAGTAAAATGGGGTTCTCAGAAACCTGGATTTTACATCTTTAATCTATCTGCTTCTTACAAATATTTTATGATTCAGTACAGGCATCAACATTTTCAGAAATATTTTCCTGACTTTTTGAGGCTACCTTTTTCATTTCAACAATTGTGTCTCCAGTGATAGGTCTATCAGTGTCTTTAATAATAATATGGTAGTTATATCTTTCTTTTCCCATTTCTTTCACATTACTGTATATTCTTAGAAGACTTAGTCATCTTGATATTCCTGGCACTTAGCATGATGTCTGGTATAAAAAGTGTTCAATAATTGTTTGATGGACAATTGAGTAAGTCAGTAATGTGAGTTCAGCTTTAAGCTCTGCCATTGCTGTAGCCAAAAAGCAGTTGAATGAGGTGAGTTGTAATGTCCTTCCACATCTGAAATCCCATTCCTTCATTTTGCAGAAGTTTGAAGTATATATATATATATATAAAATAAGAAACTTAGAATTTTAGAGTTATGTCAACTGAGTAAATATTCCAGACAAAAATCTGTAGAAGTGAGAAATTAATGGTAAACATTAATGGTGAGACATAATGGTAAACATAAAACACAAGTAAGTGCAATAGATACTTAGTAAAATAATTGTGAGGGGTTATGCATGAGGTGGCATAAAAACTGGACCAAGAAATTTAATAGGATTTGGATGGAAAGGGGCTAGAAGTAGATGACAAGATTAGGAAAGACATAGGGAAGCATGTTGGCTGCGTAGGCATTTTATAAGTAAGTTGTAGTCAAAAGTGGCATAGTTCCTAGAGTTATTTTAGAGAACTAATAATTGAAAATCACCAACTTAATTTAAGCAGTAGTTTCCATTTAATGTCTTGTTTATTTACCGAAAACTAATATTTTCTGTTATTGCTATGGCATGCATCAGCTACACGGGTGTGGAAATAATAATTACACTACTATTAAAATAGTCTGAACCATGCGCCATCGTCATACTGACATGTGGGTCTTATTGCTATTTTTCACTTTTCAGAGTAGTCTCCCACATTTTCTAATTTTTGTTTTTGTTGTCTCTCTTTACTTACTTTCTTTTATGGTTCATAGATTATAAAGATTCTGTATATGCTTGTGTGTTTCTGTGTTTTTTAAGTTGATGAGAAGTTTTGTGAAAGCTGTCCATGTTGTATTCAGAACGTCTGGAAATCAAAGTAGTTTTAACGGAAAGTCTCGCATTTTAGAACCAAACTATGTAGGTTTGCCATCTACCTTCAGACATTTATACATAAGGTTTCGTTGGAAATTTCAATCAACCAATAGTAAGATTGTGTTTGTTTTATTGATTAACAATATGCTGAGCAACTGCCATTTATTTGACAAAGTAGATAATTAGCCTGAATTCCAGTCATACTGGTAGTGGGAGAACAATCATTCTTTATGTTTTTCTTCATATATGTAGAGTGGTGATGACTTTTTTTGTAAATATTTATGCATTTTTAAAGCACACATGTTAACATGTAGTAATTCTTGAAAAAATAATATTTAATAATCATCTGTTTATTTTATGTCCTCAAGATATGTATAGATTCCAAAGTTTTGGCACTACTCTTTGACTTCCCTTATGTAACCACGGTATATTTCATTGTGTTTGTAGATGAGAAAGACATTTACAAGAAAATACATTAGTAATTAATTGAAAATTTTGACCTGTTTCTGATTTCGAAGTTTCTTGCTATTTCTAAATGCAAAATTCTTTACTAAGGCTCAATTTTCATATCATTGTTCAGTTGTCACTCCTCGTGTTCACCGTGATTTTTGACTTCCTTAGACAGATAATTTTGCCCTTGAGATATTAAGTCACTTTCCAGCATCCTGTGAAAAAGCCCACATCTGCTCAAATGATGGACACTAAATCCCATGCGGATTTGCATTTGTGGGAAAAAAAAATATCCTCATGGTTATAATTTTATTTTATCATTCAAGCATGGCTCCGTTCTTTCAACCAAAGTGAAGACAGATCTGTGCTTTATTCTTATGCCTAAATAGGATATGTCTAAAGAGAAAATATGGTGTTTATTGAGGATTCTATAGCCAGATGGTGACCTTTTTAAAGTTTTGAGTAAATATTAAGGGCTATCGGACTTTAGTTTTTTATTTAGCCATTGAGACTATACTTGTGCTATCCCTTTACTTTCTTTGATAACTTGTGCACATTTTCTCTATTGATTTTTTTAACACTAACTGGGCTTGCTTGGATTGTTGATTTTTCTTTCTTAAATGACCAAACTGGAAAACTAGGTGAAATCAGCAGCTTCAAATTTTTCACATACCATTACCTATGTTTCTCTGTTCAAGAAAGTTCTTATCGGGTGAAGATGCAAATTGTTATACTTACAGAAAAAAAATATGAGTAATGAGTCAATGTATTGGGCAAAATCTGTTTGTTTGTTTTTCACCCTAAAACTCATTGACATGGATATGTATTGGTGATGTACAAGAAATATTTTAGACCTGCACTTTTCAATATGGTAGCCAGTCACATATAACTGTTTTGATTTAAACTTCTCAAACTTAATGCATTTAAATATTGTGTTCCTCAGTGGTAGTAGCCACATTTCAAGCATTTGGGAACTACATGTGGCTAATGGGTACCACACTAAATGATACATAAACAGCGTATTCCCAGGGTGGCATAGAGTTTCATTGGATAGTTCAGTGAATCTTTTCAGGAAATATATATATATATATATACATATATATATATATATATGTATATATATATATATATATATATATCAATTATTTAAAAAAAATTGAGCTATGATAAATACTCTAAAAGCTGTACATATTTAATGTGTACAAACTCTTGAAGATTTTGAATGTAAGTATACATCCATGAAACAGATATACCATATCTGATGCCCAAAATTTAACCATTACCACTCAAAGTTTTCTTCCTCACTTTTTTTCATATATTTATGTTCAATACTAAACTTAGACCCGGTGGTGGTGGTGGAGTGAAATAGGTATAATAATATAATACCCTCACCTGCAGGGGCAGTGACATACGGTTGTTTTTTATCTGATAAGAACATACAACATAACAAATCAATTCTTACAATTTCTTTTCACTCTTTAGCAGTATTCACTGCAGCTGTTCCCTCCTACGATCGTCTGTATATTATAAAATCATCTAGACATGTTTAACATTTTGTCTCTATGTCGAAAAAAAACTAAACTTTACAGTTTTATGATCAAGTTTTATTTTTATTTTTACTACCAGTTATAATGGTTTGTCAGTATTTTCTCATATGAATACTTCTATCTTACCAATACTTTACATACTTGTATTTACACAAACCTCTTTATTTTGCCCTTAAATTTCAATATTACTTTTATTTCCCTGCCATGGACAGAATCTTAGTTCAAACTCATTTTTTTTTTTCCTTCAGAGCTTCAAAGATTTTGCTCCAGTGTCTCAATTTTGTTCAGAAATAAATCAGTGGCCAAGGTGACAGGTGTTTATGTAACAGTTAACCTGTTTGCTGTTTTTATTGTTTTGTTCTCTCAAAAATTTTTAATAATTTGAAAATCATTATTGGAGTTCTTACATTTTATCATTTTGTATTTAAGTATATATTTCATTATGTTCACTCTATGCCACCCCCACCCCCAGAAAAAAAAAATCTCACTTTTTATGCTGTTATTCCTTTGATGATGTCTACTTCTCTTTTCTTTGGTAGTTGCATTTTTAAACTACTATGAGCCAAATGTGGGGGTTGCTGGTTTTATAATCTATGGCTCTTTCCTTTTACTATATGTTTATTTCAAATTTGCTGCCCAGTGACTCAAACTGCAGCTCTGCTTTTCTGCGATTAAGGTTCAAATACTGAGTTTTAAAAATGATTACTTTGACATTTAAAAACCCCTTCATTTTTATCAAAAATTTTACCTAAGCCTCTTCTTTGATTGTAGATAAATATCCTCATACTATTTTTATATATATTAATTTTCTTTTATTTTAAAACTTTGTTGTTTCTTGGAGTAACTATTTTGTTATTGGGGAAAGCTTTCCAAACTTTCAAGCTAATGGTGTTCTGTGGATGTCTGGTGGTTCCTAGTTCTCTGGAACCACGTTAGATCGTAGTTCCACCTTTGATCAGCTGGACTCCATGACCTTGGGGTCCAGAATGCACATCCTCAAAGCAAGTGATGGTTTGTTTAAGAGTTGTTGGACCTCTGTCCACAGTAGTGATATGGGATGTTAGATGGAGGACTAGGAAAAGGGAACTTCTCAACGAGAACCACGAGTCACCTCAGTGCCTGTTGGATTTCCATATCTGTTTGTTTATTTGCCTCTGTCCTACCACCCACATCTACCATCTACTTCTAATCCCTTTTCTGAGTGCAAAATTTGTTTTCTGGGGCTGTCACTTCTGATATGCACCCTTCCTTCTCTGCAGTGCTGCTGTGAATGCATATTTATTTGTATGCTTTTCTTCCCCAGTGATATTTAGTTAGAATGAGAGGAAGGTGAAGGCAGGCATTTGCTTGTCTAACATGGATGAACCTTGTCCTCATGCTTTCCCAGGAACTAAAGCATAGATAGTACAGGTCTCCTATCTGTTGGAGGTTGTTTTTGTTACTGTTCCTCTTATTCTGGTGGTTTTCAAATTATCAACTTTTGTTTGGGCAATTAATTCACGTGATTCGATTAAACTTGTTTCTTAGAGGCACACGTCTGTTTCTCAATTACAAGACCCTAATCATATATTTATGTTCAATAATAAATTTAGACCCAGTGGTGGTGGTGGAGTGAATTAGGCGTAATAATGATGATGTACGATTACATAACCCCACCTGCAGGGGCAGTGACTTACGGCATCCGGGATGAAAGGTGATTCTTTTCTAGTAAATGACTCATCAATTATGTTTTACAGTCTTTCCCCATATTGTTTTTATGAGTTACAGAACAAAGCAAATCTTACCACATTCCGCTTTTAAATACGAGTGATTAGAAGAGATTCTTAACTTTACAGGTATTACCCAATATTATCAGTATTAGATTATTGCTTTTCAGAAAGAAATCTATCTCCTGTTGAGGACGTGAAGCAAGAACTGAAATGAATGCTTAAAAAGATACATTTTGTACACTTTTCTGGAAGCTTACTATCACTTCTTCATCGGCCGAACTTGACAAGTGAGTCTATTAAACAGAGCCTGATATTATATAATATAAAAGATTGCATTTTAGTGTGAGAATACTTTTGACAGCGACACTTATAAAATGAATATCGTATAAAAGAAAAAAGACTTGAAAGTGAAATTAGCTTTACCAAATATGTCAATGCCCATCTGTGATGACAAATATAATTGAGCATTTATTCTGATGCGCATTTGTTTGTGGTTAACAATACAGCAACTTGAAATCAAGAGTTATAAATTGTAGTCTCTTTTACAAATGAAGAGTGATGAATAACATTATCTCGAATAAGAAAATAAGATCAAGAACTTTAGCTGATAAACTAATAGCACTAAAGTGAAATGAATAGATTTTTCGGAAGCTTAACCATTTCTTTTATAATATTCTCATTATAATGAAAATGCATAAGATGGTTTTAAGAGCAGATTTATAAAATGCAAGTCTAAGGGACTAGACTATCTGGATTAATGGATCTTCTTGTTGAAAACCTGCTTGCTCCTCTCCAACGTTACTGCAGCATTGAATATATTTTGAAGTAGTGACAATTCATGTAATTTTCTAAGACATTTTTTTGAAAGGCTGTAGGACATTGGAAATATACAGGACTCTCGGCAGAATGTTGGGTTTCGGGAAAGTGAAATAGGGAAAGGAACTGACATGAGGAAAATTCAGAGAGGAAACTCGGAAAGAGATTGTCATAGTTCTTGTGCATTCTGCCAACCATCGTCAAGACAGTTATGGAGAATCAAGTGATCCCTCACACAGAGTGGCAGGGCTTGTCAGGGGGACGTCCATCCTGTCACTCCCAAATGAATGATCGCTCAGTTGCAGAAGTAAGTCTGTGGGAGTTAAACGAGTAATGACTGATGCTTTGTGAAATATGGCAAGTATATAAAATCTATTTTAGGTTCTTGGGAGCCAAGATCTTGCTGAAAATGAGTAAGGGGAAATGAAGCATATGTTTTCTTTTTCCTGTAAACAAGTGGTAAAGAGGCAAAGCATTCTTCTGCATAATAAAAGCAGAAAAAAATGCGTGTTTTAAAGGAATAAAGGTCTAGTCTGTCATCACAAGTAGATGCTGCAACGATCAGGTAAAAGGTCATGAGAAACTTCATAATGGTTAAAGTGCACAGAGAATACCTGACCTGCTGATCATTCACTGATTTGAGCATCCTTAAAAGTGCACCCCGTATGTTTTGGGTATATTCATACAATGCGGAGGGACTGCACAGCATGGTTTACAAATTATTCTTGTAAAGACGTTCCCTTATGTAAGGAAGGGTCTCGATCTAGTTCATTTATTTTTGAATGAGAAGAGTAATAAGTTTAAGGATTCCATAAGGAAGCAATGTAATATATCCAGAAAGTACCTATAATAGTGATTCAAATTCTTCAACAAATAAATGGCAATAGAAGAGAAAAGAAAAAAAAAGATAGGCATAGATTAAGAGAGTTTGAGACATCACATACAAGTGCACTTTGTAGGTCTTGTTTTGGTTTCTATTTGAATGAATCAAAGCAGAAAAACATTTTAGTTCATTGGAATTAATTTAATTATGGTCTAGACATTAAATATGTTAAAATATTGTTATGATTTATTTTGCTAGGTTTGATAGTGACATTGAGATTATTACAAAACAAAACAACAAATTAATATATTTGTGATGTCTGTTGAATTACTTGTAAAATAAAAAAAAAGCTATCTGGAATGTGTTCAAAAGTACTCCAAATACAAAAAAACAAAAAACAATAAAAGAGTGTGGGGAGTGGAATATAGATTAAAAAAAGATTGGAGAATGTTCATAATTCTTGAAGCTCAATGATAGATCTAGGGTTTATTATACAATTGCTGCTACTCTTATGTAAAGTAAAAATTTCCATAAAAAAAAAAAACTGAGAAAAGACTCATTACCACATAGAGAAGCAATCATTTGACTGACAGTGGATTTCCCAGCTGCAGTAATAATGGCTAGAAGATAATGGAATAATATCTTCAAAGTGCTGATGACAAATAGCTGTCAACCTCAGATTCTCTAGTCATTTACATATCACTCCAAATTGAACATGATGTAAAAGTCTATTACATTCAAGCACCAAAAATTTACTAATAAGAGAGGCTGAGTCCTAGTTAATGCAAAAGCGTGATATCCAAGGGCAGTACAAATATATTTCCAAACCCAGAGTATTGGATGTGAGGGAGTGGTGGTGTCGTCACATTCTGGCCTGTTCTCCCACAGATCTTGGACACACTACATAGAAAACAGAGTACTGTTCAAAGGTTATTGGGCAGAATACTACTAAAGTCAAGATTCCATTGGAAGAGGATCCCTCTGTGAGAGTTGCACACATTACATTTTGAGGGGAAACGATAAACTTAAATCGAGCAAATAGAAGATGATTACATAATGAAAACGATTACAGGGACTGGCATTAAAGTAACTGAAATTTGGATAAGGATAAAAGGACAGATTTGGGAAACATTTAGGAGGTGGGATATGAAGAATTTGGGTAATGTTTGATTCAGAGTGTGGGTGAAGTCTAAAGAAGATATAGGAGCCACTCTGGATGAGCCAGGAGTGAGAAAGGACAGTATTTTAGGTGCCACTATACTAGTGACAGTGGATATGTATTTCCAGCTGGAACAAGAAAAGAAGATTAAAGAGGGCCCTGAAGACTGTAGTCATGTATAAGCTGAGAATAGATGGAGGACATTCAATGAAGGCTCAGATGTTTGCAGAGACATGATGAAAGAAATGGGAGGGAAGGGTAATCAGCTAGGAGAGTTTTAACTCATCAAAGATATATTTTTAAGTTTTAAAAAGTTTCTGAATCACTCAAATAAAACATCAGTGAATTTCTTTATAGAATAACCCCCCAATGTAATAAAAACCACCAGTAAAATTTAGGTATGAAAGGAAAACGAGAAATTTTCGGCACAGTAATTTTAAGGAGTGAGAGTGATAGCTAGAAAGGAGTACAGAGTCAAGAGTTTTAATTTTGTTTTGTTCCTGTGTTCTTGTGAGAAGTTAAAAAACAAATCCAAGCAAAAGCATAGATTTCACTTTTAGGGGAAAAAGAAGAAAGAAACCGTAGATCAGTAGATGTTGCAAATTCAGGAAAGAGAGAGGACCGATTAATTAAATGTGTAATTTCCAGTAGAAGATGACAGATCAGATCAAAAGCTTAGGTGGGGAAGTTAATCTTTAACTGTGATACTTCATTTAGGCCTTAGAGGTTGGAGAAGGGAAATGAGGTGAGAGAAAATACGGAGGTTTCTTCCTAGACGTGAGCAAGCATGGAGGATTGAATGGATTTTCCTGTGAAGTAGACTAAAAGAGATAGGCTAGAAAAGTGTGACCCAGCAACAGAGGTGAATATCTGATCTGTGGCACCATTTCTAAGAAGCACTCAATAACTTATGAAGTGAAGCTAAATGAATGGGTTTGGTGTTTCTTCTGCACCATGAGGCGAATCCCCCCAGTGCTGGAGAATAGGAACAGAGGCTGTGATCAGTTGACCCCAGGCAGCTGAGAAGGAAAGAAGAGTTTTGAGCATGGTGTCGAAACGGTGGTTTACGGGACCCACTTTCAATTAGAGAAACAGGTAAACAGCATAAAGGTGAACTAGGAAGGGTTTTCTGTGAGGGTGGACAGGGGACTCTACCATTGCCACTTGACTACTGAAAGGACCCAAAGTATATAAAATGAGAAATACCTTACCAGTCTGAAACTGAAGACGGTCTCCCAGGGATAATCATTTATAATTTTTTGAAGGGAAATTCACGCGGTCAGTATGTGACGGGATTTAGTACCAGTCTTCTGTGTCCACCTTCCTCATTTTTCTCTAAAATCTCCACATCAGAACTGGATTTGGAGATAATGACATAGTAGGTGTAAATAATGATGAATTGCAAACCACTGATGTAATTCTAGTGTCCTCTGGGATTGGGTCAGGAAGAAAAAGTTGATGTTTCAGTAAATTTCTGACATACAGCTAGAATTTGTACTTAATGACAATCCGTTTCTGCAGTAGTTTTTTGAAATAGTTGTCCAGTAACCCCCAAATGAATAAAAATGCAAATACGTATGTAAATACTTACAAAAAATTATTCTGACAGTGTTCCCAGGGAGCTGGAAAATAGGTGTCTTGAGTATGTATATATCTGTGTATTTGCATATTTATGCGTTGGTACGCTTTCCATTTTACTATGATTTCATAACCAGTTATTAATTGTGAGTCACAGATGAGATTGTGGGTAGTCGATCTAAGTCAGGATATTTGTAGCTTAGAAGCAAAGAATTTTAATTTTAAAAGTTAAAGTTATTTTCTATTTTGCTATGTATGTAAATACAATCATTATGAAGCCACAGTGGTGTATTATGGTGAAAACACAGCTTTTGAAGTTGGTTAGAATAAATTCAGTTCTTTCCTTGCCCCCTATTTTGCATGACTCTAGGCAGGTGGGTTGACATCTCTGAGTGGAGCCTACCTCATCTAATGATCGATGTATTCTCTATAGGGCCAAATGGTTATTAGGGGATGGTGACAAAAATCTTACTCTTCTATGTATAAAACCCAGATATGCATATAGTACCTAAACCTCTATACACTATATATGTGACATTAAAATTTTATGGAAGAGGAGATTAGAAAAAAATGTATGAAATGGCTTCTGGGAAGAGGTGGGTGATAATGAAAATAAGATTCAGAAATACTATCATTAATCAACATATCTATAATACTTAAAAAACATAACGTTTATAATTATACACGATACCACATAACTCAACAAGAATTACTCCGTTTATATTGGAACACATTTTAATTTTTAACACATTTTAATTTTAATTTTATTTTCAGAAGAATTTCTAGGGTAACAATGATTTGACCCTCATGTATTAGCTTCCTACAGCTGCCACAAGAAATTGTCACAAACTGTATGGCTTAAAATAACAGAAATATAGTTCTGGACACTGGAAGTCCAAAATTAAAGTTTCAGCAGGTCCATGTGCTGGTGAACAATTCTTTTTAACTTAATTAGACGATTCATTCACTGATTTGAAAAATAACTTTGAGTATCTATTATACGCTAAGATACTCTTAGTATCTGAAGTTTTAGGTTCAAAGCGACTTCACTGAAACTGAATATTATAAACTAAAGTGTTAAATTCTTACACACGCACACGCACACACACACACACAAACACACACACACAAGGGGATCTTATGTGGACCTGTTTCATCAATGTATCTTTCCTTCCTATGTGTCTTCAAATCTTTCCTCTGTAGATTACTCTCCCTCTGTCTGTAGCATCTTAAATCTCAACTATCCTTTGATCCTTATAGTCACTCACTCTTATCTGTTTCCTTCATGGTTTCTATGCAATCTAGATCAGCAGCAAAACTCCTCAGGTGTCACATTTGCTCTTCCACATTTTCCATCCCCCTTTCCGTTCACAAGAACTGGGTTCTACAGAATGAGCTGTGTCCCGAAATGACACGTGTCACCTCTGGGCCAATGCACAGAAGAGACAGTGAAGAAGTATGCACGGGGGCTTTTCCCTGCCAGCAGGGGTGCCTGCCACTCCATATGCTGAAGCCTAAGTGACCTGTGGTGACTCTGGAATCAGCACCCACGTCCCAAACCCGTCACTGTCACATGCTAAGCATGTGGTTAGAGAAAACCAAGCAAATCTTTGAGATCACGTATGTGAGTTAGTGCAACATAATGTAACTTATCCTGACTAATATACCAGCGATCCATCATTTGATTGATCCGGGGATATTCTCTTTGACCCTTGTTGTTGGAGTTGAGTACAATCCCACACCAAAGCACTACTCTCTCCCCTTATTACATGTACTTTCTTCCCTCAAAGCTCTCATCTCTTTTCATAACTTCAACTACCAGTGCTATGATCTGCCCACTCCCCCATTTATCCAGCCCAAACCTCTCTTCTGACCATCCCACTCCATGTTTCCTTGTATTTATCAGAAGCTCTCGTGTCCAGATGTTTTCACCCGTTATTTCTCCCTGGGCTACATTTTCCTTCAAGGTCCTTGTCAGCGTTCGTCTTCTCCATTGAATTATTTTAAATGTTCTCTTCAACCACAAATAATAAGTTGTTAAATTATATTGCTGCTATTTCATAATTATTCCCTTTTAGACCCGTATCTTGAACATCGGTTCAAGCTCCATTAGGCTTATATTTAACGGTTCCACATTGTGTACAGAATAAAATTTTAAAAACATGTACACACACACACACACACACACACACACAATTTAGCAGTTAAAGCTTTTACAATAGACCTTCAGATCCTGTCTCCAGCCTCTTGTCTGCACGTGGCCTGTGTTCCAGCCACACCGTCCATTGCACATTCCATGAACACAAGGCATTCTAGGCTAGAAACATGTGAGAAGATCATGGGACTTGGTTTTTTCTCCATTTCCTTGCTCCAAACATATCTAAATATAAATAACCTGCCTGTCAGCACTGTGCTGTAGAAAGATGATTTCATTCAACAAAAAGTCATCGACTCCTACAGAATTTGGTCCTTGCATTATAGGCTTATCACAGTGTTCCCTACGTTTTAGTAATTAGAATGTTTATGGATTCTCTATTATTATGTGGCTTATAGAGAACAGCAAGGAATGCCTTAATTTTCATCTGTTTTTCACAGAATAGACTGGAGGCAATAAAGCTATAAAATTGGAGTGAACATCTTTATTAGATCTATAGAAATTACAGTATAATTTCTTGATAATAATTATGTGAGCTAGACCCACAATCTGTTTAGATGCCATTTATAAATTATGTGTGGGGCAAACACATGGATGGATTTTTTACAACCTTCTCCCCACCCCCACCCACCCCTGCAAATGGAATAGCCAATGCTGTTCTTGAAAATAAGTTACAGTAGAGCAGTATGGGACATAAAATCATTATTATTATTTTTTATTAGAAAGTCTATCTGTCACTATTTGGTGAGTGCATTTCTGTATCTGTCTACCGTTTAGCCGAGCATATACCCTTCCTAATAATATGCTTCACCTCAACAAATGGCACAATATACGTTAAAAATTAAGCTCACTACACACTAGGAGAGACCATTATACACTACTCACTAGAACCAAAAGACTGACGACACCAAGGGTTAGCAAGGACATCTGTGTTCAGAGCATATGTGTAGTATTTAATATGGAGAACTGCTATTTTACTCATACATTCTAGCTACGCTTACAGAAAGACAATGTTCATTGACTCTGTTGATAAAAATGAGGGCTCATAGTGTGTGTATGTACTTGACATTATTCTAGTAATTCATTTCTATTGTATTAATACAAAGTATTATTCCATGTATGTTATATTAGAAAGAACAATAATATAATATTATGCAATATAGTAAATAGATACATATAAAGGGTATACTAACAAAAGTGATCCGTTACCACAGATAGTCTGGAAGCACTCCTCAGACCCACTGAAAGGACCCACGCATGGCATGGCTTGGAAGTAATTATTGCTGACAGAGAGAACTGGCATTCTAGGAGTTCAGTGATTGGGACTAAGTTGATAATCACCATGTATCACTGAGGAAGATGTGTCTGAGCCCTGGTGCTCTTTCAGTTATGGAAGCAGTGTGTTTATCTGAGTCATTTACCATGCACCTAGAAAACTTGCTTTTAAAAAAATCCATAGTCAGAGCCATCTTTTTAGCAAATTCAGATTTCCCAATGATTCCCACTTACCACAGAAATGACCATTCTTGAAGTGTATGTAATAGACTGGTTTAAGGAAATAAGGGATAACAACATATCCTAACAGGAGAATTATAAGAAATAGTCTAGTTTGTGTGTTTGTTCCTTTTGGTGGAAGATCATGCTCCTAAAAGATGGAATGTATTTGTCCTATTTCCTGGTGAAAACCCAGCTTTATTAAACATAGATGACATGAAAACAAACAAGCTGTATGAATCTCAGAAAGGCACACGTTTAAGATCCATGATCAGATTGCTCAGATTTCTAATATGGTCAAATGTATCTGAGTATAATTTTTATTCTCTCAACTAATGCATACGGGTAAAAATACTTAATCTCACTTTATGTGTGGTTTTATGGGACGTAGTGGCGCTAATTGGAATCGGACTACTATGGCCATAGCGAAATATTTTGTCAAGTCTTTGGGAGAAAAGCCATGCTAGTGTCAAAATTACATCTTGAGTGGTATATCCTATCATCCACTATTCTTATTCAGAGTTCTTTAATGTGATGGAGTGTCCAATTTCTTTTTATTTATTCATATTGAAATCACAGGCATTCTCTGGAAGGATAACATATGCTCTGAATGGTCCATTACTCTCTTACATTTATTCTGTTACAGTCCAACTACCCGTCTGGTGATGAACGGCTGGAGTTAGTGACACTCAATTGCATACCATGGCCCACTTTTAAAGTGGGTTACTTTGTCCCCCAAATCATTAGCTCTGATGATCTGGAGATGTTACAAATGCTAGTAGATATTTCAGGCTTATTGGAGGGATAGGAAGAAAAGAGTTCCTAGCACTTATGGGTAAAGCCTCACAGATTCCATTTCCTCATTGTTCTGCCATTCCTTTAGGGTAAGTGAATGGAAAAAGCATTTCAATTATACATGTAATGGAACTCTCAGAATCTATGATGATGGAAGCTAAGTTTTTTCCACCAGACAAGGGGAGTTGAAATATCGAAAAATCGAGACAAAAGCAAGAGAAAGCTGGAGGTGGCCATGGAGCACGGTAGTAATAAGGTGACTGGCTTTGTGAAAATTTTGTTGTAAACTTGTATTTTGTGTTAGTTTTCTTTCTGTTGCCAGTGAGTATAGTATGGTGAGTTTATAAGAATTACCTGCGTCCAGTTTTCACCTTTCCCAATTAGTATGCATGGCACTATTGCCTTTACCATTGGGTTCACAGAACAAAATGGGCAAGAATACTGGACCTGAATGAAATCACAGAAACACTATAACAAATGGTCACAGGTTGCAAACTGGCAAGATATACTGAAGTTCAAGGAATCCCCATGAAACATGGACAGAATTGCCATTGCCATGTGATAAACTCTAAGACATAAACAGTCATGTCAGTTGACTCTAACATATCTCTAACTTCCTGCACTGAACAGAACCTTTGAGTTGCGACAGGGACAACCCCATACACTCAAGGTAGAGATATGTGGAACCACAATGGAGGTCTCACGAATAACAGTGCCAGTATCAGTCAATGTTCTTCATGTGCAGGTGTAACTTTGGACAAAAGTAAATGCGTGTGATCATCCTGCTCAGAATGTCTCTTTGTTACAATGTCACATGTGCGTTCCAGAGTGTGAGAGTTCTTACTTGTCACTGCTGCCACTCAGGGAATTCCTTTCCAACCTTGGGGGCGCCAGACTTACATTATTATGAATGATGGTAGCGACACTTTACCTTGGCTCACCCGCAACCTGGCCAGAAAGTGCCTAAAATGCTGATGAGTCACATGTAAGAGTCAGAAAAAATGTAGTCACATAATTGTCACCTTTTCCTACTCATCATTTCCTGGAGGACAGGGATTATGTTGTTTTCTTACATTATCTTCATTTCCAAGCACATTGTCAGTAGTAATGGCCTGTAAGTAATGATTGTACATTTCACTGAAAACATGGAAATACAACAAGTACTACAGAAGACTTACTTTTTCCGTATCTGTCAATTTCCATCATAGAGGATTAGGGCTAGACTCCAGGAAATGATTGGATTTAGAAATAAATTCGAACACGGGAGAAAATGTATGAAAGGGATAGAAAGAAACACAAAAAAACTATTGGATGCTTCCTAGTCAGTATTCCTGAGCACAGTTTTAGGAGTTGATTTCAAAACCCTAATTGCATAGGATTACTCCGGCATGTCACGTTCCCACATGATATATTCTGTATACAAAGAGTCTGGTACAGAAGAGAAGCTCCCCAAATAATTTTAGACCAATGGATCGATACAGAAGAAAAGAATGAAAAGAAGAAAGGAAACTGATAGAAAAATACTCTGAAAAAAATTCCGTAGAGAAAGAAACAGGGAGAAGAATTTACAGTGAAGGAGCTAGACTACTTTGATTCCATGTAATATATTGGTTTTCATATGTCAAATATATTAAAGTGAAGATATACATGTATGTATATCTTCACTTTATATGTATATATATAGTGACAGAGAGGGGAGAGGGAGAAGTAGAGAGATAGATGGATAGATAGATAGATAGATAGATAGATAGATAGATAGACAGACAGACAGACAGACAGACAGACAGATAGATTTTAAATAGTTGATCTCCTAATTTGGAACAAATCAATATTAATTTCTGAATTGACAAGTTTGTACAACAAAAATCGAGTTATCACATGGTTTTGCCTCACTTGGAGATTTTCATTGCACTTTCCAATTTTACTTTAAAGTTTACTGAAAAAGTGTTTATATTTTCCAAGATGAGTTTGTTGCATGGCAGTTAGGTATGTTTTGTGTTATGGTAGATAGTGCGGGACTGGTTGTCCCGAATGTAGGAAATCATTCACTATGGACGCCTAATCTTAATTAGTTACCTGCTACACTGGCTTTCCCTCCACTATCTTTTCCACTCTGGTGCCTTAAAGTGACAAGCAGTGACGCTACATGCCTGCCCAGGGCTTTACTTGTCAAATTGAAGTCACAGAAAGCATAGCACCTTGTTTTGGATGTAGCAGGATAAGATAAATCTTGTTTTTCTCTACTTTCTGTTAGCAGCTAACTGCTTTCGGGGAGGCAGGGGGAAGGCTTTTTTCAAACTGAATACATAAAATCGGGGAGGTTGGAACTGCAGAGGGTCAGCTTGCAAAGGCTAAAGCCAAGTAAATTAGCAGCTGTGGTGGCGTAACAGCATGTGAGGAATTTAGGAACTCCATAGCCTTCCCCCACCCCTTTTGTAGGATTTAAGTTAAAGAAGGAAAAAGTGAAACTGTAGCTCTCCTAGGAACAGAAGGACTGATGGCTGTTTGTGGTTTCTGGTTTGGGGACTGAACTGACCTTAACAATTTATATTAAATAGCTCCTTTACAGTGAACTTCTAGTAATAGGTTAAAAAACAAAATAATGATGAATAAAAAATGTCATTCACACATCAAAATCTGGATAGTACCTGAACTTCCACAAAAATATAAAGCACATAATAACCAGGCAGCTATTAGATATTATTCAATGCTCTATAATATTCATTTTATAGTACATGTTTCTGTTCTCTTATGATATGCTGTATAATGTGTGGTTTCCAACTCCGTTATGCTTTATGCTTAAAGTTGAGATGAGAATGCTGGCTACAAGAAACGTAATGGCAATTTACAGCTAACATAGCATATTCACATACACATAAACAGACAAAATTTATATTCTGATTTTATCCCATCTCTCTGCTGAGTGTGGGGCTTACTTTAGATCTAAGATTCTAGAACATGCAGCATCTTCTACTTGGACACAATAAGACAATGTTCCCCTTTACATCATTGTAGTCTTTATGTAAATAAGGCTAAATCCACATTTCCTGTCCAAGTCAGTACAACGTAAAGATCAAATACTGAAGTATGTTTGTAAAATATCCCTATATATTGCCGTTGTATTCCTCCAATAAGACTCTGCCTGGGTCCTAATTATTTTCTAGCTCTGACAATGTTGGTTTGACTCCTGTGACCCTGAAGAACAGCAGATATTAAGAGATGTGCCTTGTGCTCTGGAAAACCACTATTGCAAACACCCACCTTCCCTGTGTGACGTAAAGACTCATGGATGCCCGCTTTGTTTACCTGCGACAAGGCCAAACACAGACCCTTCAAATTCCCATTCTCTGCTTTATAAATGATTAGCAAAACTTGTCCACATTGATTCATTGGAGCAAAATGCTTACTAACCACACTTGGCGAAGATATGCTCCTGCCCCCAGCCCACCCCCACCCTGCACAGGGTAACGACTCATCTTTAGTAGGCTCTACTGGAAAATAGGCTTTAGGGCAAAACGTACTGTTCAGTCACACCGGTCTTTCTTCCCATTTCCCCCTCACCCCCTACAGTTCTTTTTAGGCTATTTACTTCTCTCTATAAAAGAAAATCACTTTTTTTTTTGCATAATTATTGAGACACTGAACAGTTTTGATCAGAGAAGACTTCTTATTGCAACAGACTGTCCTATACAGCCTTTCCCACATTGCAGTAACCCTTTTCAATAAAATCTTTCCTGCTCGGTCCAGATTTGTTTTGTTTTTGTTTTTGCTTACTAGATAGTTCTCTTATTGTTTCAATTGAACGTCAATGTATAAAATATGATATCTTGACTCAAGTTTCTCTTAAAATGTCAATTCTATTTTGGAAGGCTTGGATAACTATTTGCTAATTTATATAGTAGAATGATTATGCATTTCGGAGTTAGGTGCATGTAGTAAAACTTTAATCATCCTTGCAGATTTCATGAGAGCTCATGTTATTTCTCATCCAAAGTTTGCAAACCCAAAATCAAATTTGAGGATGGGGGGAAAAAAGATGCATAGAATTGTGCATTCTCAAAGGACTCCTCAGAACTCAATACTTCTTAACTCCTCATTTTACAAATGAGATAATATGAGAGTGCAGAGGTAAATTCTGTCACCGAAAATAATATATCGAGTAAGAAGTGGAATCCCGGAGATGACGTTGATTATACAAGCCACAATTATTATATATCACACCTGACACTAAAAATGACCTTCTGGTTTCCTGCAGAACCGCTTAGAATCAGTCAATCTCCGAGTTCTCATTCATTATTTCATGCTTTGTATTGAAGTATAAAAGACATTTAGGTAAGTCCACATGTGAGAATTGCGTAGGATGCTGCATTTTCACAAACATCCCTGAGCAAATCGCATCCTTTCAATTGATTGTGTGCCCTTCATTTTAAAGCCAAGTCTTGAGACTGTCGAAGGATAGAGCCTCGTGGAGGCCTGGAGAATATCATTCCTTTGTCTACTCACACGCTGTGGCATTGAGCACACTGGTGTTGGAGTCACGATGTGCCCGTTGTCAGTGTCACATTAGGATGTCGATTAACCTTTGAAAACAGCGTACCCATTTCTAAAAGAGGGTGTCGCCCCTCACAGACTCCTGAAGAGATAAAGGAGATAATGTGAAGTGTGGGACAGAAGCTTGACACATAGTGGACGCTTTGAAAAAATTCATTGTTCTCAGGACTCGTCTCGGGACCGTCTCAGTCACCTGAGGAGTCACTTAGGACCCTGAAAATAGCCTGCCTGAGAGCAACCTTTCCTCCAGCTCTGTCTTTCGTGCCCCTCACTCCCATGGAGTGCCTCTTCATAAGGGGTTTGTCCCTGCCCTGAGCAGTGCTAACTGCCTCATCAGATGTCTGATTTCTCACCTTGGAGAGGTAGTCAGCCCCACTCAGCAGTCTTCTTATTTATGCCTAATTGTCTTCTTTTCACATTTTCCACAGTGCCAATTATTATTTTTTCAAACTCCTCTCAAACCCTTCATCTTCTTTTGGCCCTTTATATACAGAGAGAGGTCCTTGCAGCACGGGTTCCTGAAAATATGAAGCCCAGCAGCTCTTTGAAGCCTTTGGTATCCCCCCTTCACCCCCACTGACACCCGTCCCATCGCTTGATGGCCTAAATCTTAATGGTTCTCCTTCCTTCTGGCTGATCACTGGTTTCGAATCATCGTTTGATTCCACATAAAAGTGTGTCTCTCACCCCTGCTCTTAATTAACCCCACATGCTGATATTCTCATATTTGATGTGCAAGCTCCGCCCACTTGTCCTGACCTGGAACTGCCTGCCTCAGCTTTTCTGACTTGTTTCTTTTCCCCATTTTCATGGGATAGAATTAAATCTATGGCATTAAATCCAGAACATGTGGAACAGAAATGGGGGCACTTTGTGAAAAAGAGGAGAGATTTGAAATGCTCCCTTGGGATGTTCAGTACCTATTCTGTAACAGATAATAATAGCATAGTTATCTGTGTCACTTACCTATCTCAATATTATATGTGAGAAACAGTCTGGAGTTGTGTGGTTATTTGATTAGAAATGTATGGTTCTGAAACAAATGCTATGATAGTTCTTTGGAATTTTGGAGTTACAGCTGAGTGATCTGACACTAGAAAGAAATTTGCTATTTCAACCACACCGGTGCTGTACGACTTCAGAGCGACAACTGATAAAAGTGCCGGGGGGGGGGGCTATGTGGCTATTATCTCTATTATTATTATTTACACTCTAGGTGTGAAATATCTTTTTCTAACAGGGAAAGACAAAAATCAGAAAGTTTCAGCTTTGTAAAGTCACTATTAAGAACTTAACGTTTCAAATGTATGCAGAAAAAAAGCTGAGTGTGCTTCAATAATATAAGTAGGTATTTTGGGTCATTTATGTGTGACTGCTAGTGTGAGCAGATAAGGATAATGAAAAAGTGTCAGGAAAGTTGGGGTTGGGGGCCGGGAAGTGATAAGATGGGAGACGTGAACAGAACAGGAGACTTGAGAAAGAAGCCCGACTTGCTAAGATCTGGACACTCCCAAATGATACGTGCAGTGCATTTCACAAAGCAGGAGAGCAGGTGACTTAGAAATCCATAAGCAGGCTCAGCACAAAGCAACTTAAAATGCCACACTTAGACGTTTGATTTCAGAAGAAGAGAAATTTATGGTAATTCCCCATCATGAACAACCATTTGTTTCTCTCTTTATAAAAACCTCGTGTGACAAATCCCACTTGGCTTCGAAAACCAGAGCTAAAGCTTTGTTTGCAATTGAATTAGTAGGTGTAAAATGTGTTTTGTTACATATAATCGGTAACTTTTCAAAATGTTGCAATATCTGTAGTAGAAAACAAATCATTCTTACTTCAATATAGCTACCATAAACGGTCTTTAAACTGAATATACTCATATAAAGCTTTGTGTCTATTTTGCTATAATTAATGTGTTTTTAAAAATACATTCAAAGGGAATTTGGCATCTCTCTACTACCCCAGAGGCAAGGGTTTGAGGCGATACGAACACATTTTCATGGCGATAAAGACGAGATTAGTAGGAGAATTTTTTCCCTTTTGTTGGGACACTGTCGAAGGGATTTTTATGTTTTGTGTGGTGTGAAGCTTGATGTCCCCCATGTTTATCTCCACACTACATAATTTATAATAACATTATAACCTAAACTTTCTGATCCAATAAAAATGTTATAGAAAATTAAGAATAAAAATTGTCCTGGACATTTATTTAATGTATGGATAGGTCAGCTAAAAAGTGTACTCACTAAATTTCCTTGTTTTATTTTTTAAATAACATGATTAAATGAAGTAGTGCTATTTAACACAATGCTGTAGAAGACCGTTTATTCCTACTAAGTTCTTAAAGATAACCAAAATACAACAATTTCAAGCTATTTTTCTAGTTTCAAGAAATGTGCGTTTCATTATCCTGTACCACTTGGACTGGGTATGAAGTAGATTGAAATGTGTTGCTGTTGATTTACTGTTATCATGACCACTGCGTGTAGTTTTCATCCCCAGTACCATGTCTATTTTTTCCGCTATGCCTGAAACTTACAAAGAATAAGCTCTTTTCTTTTCTGTTGAAAATGTGAGCCACAAACAAAACAAAAACCATTTCAGTTAAAAGGCAGTCAGACTGGAGAGAACTGAATGAAGTAGTCAGGAAATTACTAAATCTAACTGAGAAAATTACCTTTCAAAATACACACGTGGACAAGATCTGTTGAACAAGCTACTGGTTAGCAAGTAAAGGCAGCATTCAGTTGGCTGATTGGAGTTTGAATGTGAGATGTGCCAAGTGAGGATATGCGCTGGTCCACAACACGTTTTTCCCCAAGAAGAATTGTCCTGGTTGGTTGTAGTCACTGTATGTGCCTGGCTCAGAGGAGCATGGTTCAGTTTACTAACTCTTCAGAGTCCCTTTTGTTTATATTCTGAAACAACAGTGGGTCTTCTGGTCTCACAACAGCATGCTGCATTCTTACAGAGACCTAAATGGTTACTAACATAAAAACAAACAAACAACAACAACAACAAAAAAAAACACGCTGATTGACCTACTTAAAGGACCCTATCTCATACTTTGGGAATTCTTTTGTCTTTATTTTATAGTTGTTCTGTTCTTTCACTTATTTTGTGTGTGCCATTTTAAAGTCATCTCTCAGTTACAACAATTGCCAGTTCTGGTGGATATAGTAGCACCTTGGTTCAATGTGATGTGAAATTTTAAGCTAGCATCTCTTAGCCAGTCTCACCGGAAATGATGGTCTTTTACAGAATGATTCATCATATGGTGCAATGGAAAATGCATTTTCAGTTTAAATATCAACAGGCAAGTTTCTCTTGCCTGCAAAAGGAACCACGTGCAAAACTTCCCTCCACCCTAAGTATAACATAGAGTTCAACGGGTGGAAATGTTGATAGGTTTCCTGAGGAAAACATGATGCAAACAAAACACTTGGCAAAGAGAAAGAGAAGCAGTCAGCATGAAATAAATTTTGAAATATCTCTACCTGCACCACTGCCTTCTTTTTATTCAACTTGGTTAGAAGGCAAGAAAACACATCCATATGTATTTCCCCAGAACTGTCAACAGCAGAGAGCCTGGAGGATAAAGCAACAAAAGCAGTCATAGAAGCAGGAGAGAGTAAAAGTATGGAGAGCCATTCAGTTGAAAGGTGCAGCTACCCTGCAGTGACGTGGCAGGAAAGGGCATGTAGCGGGTATCCCCTGCAGGTTACCCTAGCAGGTATCCTTCGTGCTGCCAGGAATATGTCATGTACTCACTCACGATGTAAGAATGTGGCATGCTTTTGTGAGACCAGAGACCCACCGCCATTTCAGAATATGAACAGATGGGCTCTGAGGAGTAAACTGAACCATGCTCCTTTGATCCAGGCAGGCACAGGGAATGCCTGTAGGGTCTGCACTTGCTACATGCACACCTTCAGCCTCCTCTAGGATCCGTTGACCCAGAGAAGGAATGGCCTGCAAAGGAGGACTGCTTCTTTTCAATTGGGCTCAAGTTCACAACCGGAGTCTAGCTGTCGTTGCTGGCATAGGCCTCCCGAGCACACTGCATTTCAGGGGAAAAAGCCACACACCTAGGCGCCCACCTCCTGCACTGTGTCATTGTAATCTGAGGTGACCCTTATAAGGGAGTTCCTGGAATTGTCTTTCAACCAATGGGCAGAGACTGCCCCGTCCAATTGGAGCTACATAGCTATAGCCTCGTTTGCACCTTTACTGACCAATCAGAGCCTCTCCATAACCACCAATCAGAACAGGTGATTCCAACCTATCAGGACAGTGCTATTTGGACCCGTCTTTGCAAATGTGGAGTGCTCATTTTTTAAAAATGGACCAATTAGGGACCAGACTGACCTGGGAACTTTCTCTGTAAAAAGCGGTCCTTCCTTCGTCTCGACAGAGGACACTTTGGGTTTTCACCAAAGGCTGTGCTTCCCCAGTTACAAACTATTCACCTTAATAAAGTTTCTCCTTTCTCCATATCCCAGATTAGGGACTCCTGCTAATATTAGCAAACTTTTATTGACAGAGTTTTCCAATGGTGAATCCTAACGAGAAACCATAAGGCATTGAACACTCTGATAATGGAATAGGTTGTCAGAGAATAAAACAGGGTAAAGAACAGTGTGTGTGTGTGTGTGAGAGAGAGAGAGAGAGAGAGAGAGAGAGAAAGAGAGAGAGAGAGAGAATAGAACTGGAAGACATGTGGAACACCATTTTAACATATCTTTATAAATAAAGGTAAAACATTTCATCTTCTATATTTTTCATTCCCAAAATGACATTGTTGAAATAGGATTGAATGTTTGGGATATTTGGGTAGATTATTTGCCTTTTTCAGAGTTTAATTATTGAATGTGTAGTGTAATAAACACATTTTCTAACTTGTACATAACCAACCTAAATATAACTTATTTTTTTGTTGACTATTTCTTAATTATCTTAGGAAGTTGACACATGTGACAGATGGGTATGACAGAAGGAATAGGAAAGATAGTCCCCATTAATGAAAGGCCCATTAAAAAGAAACCATTTGACTGTGATTAAGTTAAAAGGGATGATCAACTAATTGGGTCTAATTGTGCAGAAATGACTCTATTTTTTTTTTTATTTGTGCAAGATGGATATATTTCAAAATTCTGGCTCTCTCCCAAATCTTAGGTGCTATGAATATTAGCTTCTGGTTTCCATAATGAAAAAATATTACTATAATATGAATTAGAACATAATGTAGTTGATGTTTCCTGCTAAAAGCATACAGTAATTTCCTACCATATTGGGGAAAAAAATAAACACTGGTAAATTAATTCAGTTGTTTGTGTATCTACTGTGTGTGTTTATGTAAACCCACACACTAATTTAAATTTCGAAACAACTTTGTAATATGAGGGCTATTATTATTTCTTTTTCATAGATGAACTATTACAGAACAGCGAGGTGAGGAAATGCCATATTGCTAAGATATGGTTAAGCAAAAGCTGGAAAGAACCCGGAAAGTCTTTCTACAGAATCCTATACTGGAGCATTATGTTTCACTGTTTCACTTGGAAATATAAACAAAACATACCCTGTAATTTTAGAAATTCACAGCATACATTCCAGGGAAGTCCAAACCATTAAACATGTGTTCAGTGACACTGCAGGCAGTGCATGCATTAATATTTTCAGGGACTCAAAAAAAAGTTATCAAAGAATAAAGGGAGTGCGTTTTAACTGGGAAGTTGAAGGAGCAAAATCTAAATGTTATCTGAAGACCCCTACGGGTTCCAAGAATATTTCAGGGGATCTGCAAGGTTTGTCCTTATCCCATCGTAGACCTGTGTGAGGGTGGATTCTCTTATACTCAACCAAAACAGTGTATCGGTAACTGATCAAAAAATTATTTTCCCAGTTTTAATTTTTAAAATGGTAGATATCATTATATTAAAGCCCCAAAGCAAAAGTTTTTAGGGATTCTTAAACCAAAATGGGAGATGATGTAAGGATTTAGAGCAATAGGAAAGGTTAAAGAAGATTAAAACAAGACAAACACAGCAAGGAGTAAGCATGGCTGATATTGGTTGCAGTGAGAAGGCTGGTCTGAAAATTTACTGAAACAAATGTCTCATGTTTGAAGACAGTGGGAAATGACTGGTGGGATGAGGCAAGAACACAGCTGAAATATTTAAAACAGTAGGGTGAAATGTTTATTATGATTGCATTACCCTTTCTTATGATGGAAAACATTAGGTTGGTGCAAAAGTAATTACGGTTTAAAAGGTTAAAAATAATTGCAAAAACCGCAATTATTTTTGCACCAACCTAATACTATGATTTAATGGATTTAAAGATTGAAATAAGGTCTTGCGAGGCATGCATTTATTTGTATTCTGCTTAAAGAGAGGCTGATAAAAACAGTTATTGATGAAACTTATTAAATGGATTCTGCCATGGAAGTCAAGATAGACTTTGAATAGGATTAAGATTATGGTGATGGGATTATAGAAATAGGACCTAATTCTAGGCATATGAAAACGTAAAAGTTGCTAATACTTGCCAGAGTAGGGCAGACGCTAAAGAAGAAAGAATAAAAAGTGAATATAAGATTCTGAATATCGACTACTGGAATAGATATAAACATTTTTTTTCTTATTCTGTGTGTAACTGAACACACTTCACGATTTTTACAATGTTCATTGATTCCAGAGCTATCATTAAAATGTTCTTTGATATTTTATTACACATTTTAGAATTCCTCTTGCTGAAGGATGTAAAAATCTAAGCAAGTTGTTGATTAAAATATTCTCTTCAAAGAGAAACACATTTACATTTTGTGCAGCTAGTCAATGATATTTCAGGATGTGAAGACTCGGCCAATAAAATTATGCAAAATAATTCGATCCCTGAAGTTGAACCTAGGGTTGGACTACAAATATTTAATAATTTGTAGAACAGAGACACCCAACAACTAGAACGGAGGTGGCCTAAGGAACCCGCATCGCCGAGTCAAAGTGAGCAATTGAAATTGAAGCCATAGTCTGCAGGTAGGTTAGCTCTGTGTCATCTATTTGAGGACAGTCTGGAAAACCTAACTGAAGGGAAGTGACTCTTCTAATGTTGTCACCCAATGAAAGCACCATTCGTAGGACTGAAGCGTATAGTCAGACAGGTTCTTTAATGGCCGGCACTTGAGCTCATACTCGTAAAACTGACTTCCAGAAAAGATGATGCTTTTGTGTTCCAGTTTACATAGAGAAACTGACGGCAGTTTTTGAAATGTAAGAGCCCAGTGAAAACATTTACTACTTTAACATACATATCAATGTATGTATATAATATATAGCATTATATAAGTATTACATAGTGTTATATATAAGTATTATATATAAGTATTATATATTATATATGTAACAATGTAGACATATTCTGTTTTACCTGTGTTAATGTGTGGGAGGAGATCAAGTCAGTGAGAGCTTAATTTCCTTTTAAATTCTATCTAAAAAAGAATGACGTATGTTGATGAAGTTCAAAACTGTTTATTCATGTGTGTTCAATGAAGAAAGAAACCTGGGGCTAATTTCATTTTCTGCCTCTAACTCTTCTAGATCTGAACTCTATCAGTTTTAGAGTAGACAGCTGTAAGTTGGTAATCCTAATTAGAGAGTCTGCTGCAACTGAGTACGCGTGTGGTTCAGTATTTTTACAATATCAAGAGGCAATAAGGGCACAGATGCTTTACCCGTACAGCCTGCAATATTGTGTAGCCTGGAACAAATCACCTAACCTCTCTAAACCCCACTATGCTCATCTGTAAAATAAAAGGAGTAATAGTAACTACCTCATGAATTATTGTGACGAATACATTTATTTATAGAACATACATAGAGTCATTGCTAGATAGATATACATACAAATGACATATGATTTATCATTAATAAGCATTATTATATAGTATTATTTAATCATTTAAAATGTTTTTCTTTATGAAACCAAGCAGTTGAGTAGTAATCCTTATCACAAAATTGTAATATCCAGACTAGGGGCTGTTTTGTATTTTTGGCAGCATTCTCTCTCTTTCTCACTCTTGATCTGCCCCTCCCTGCACCCCACACAATTTAAATCTCCTGCACCTTAGTAGTAAGTACGTATATAAATAAAATTTCCATCAGTGGGATCTTGAGATTACTTGCCGCTGGGGGCAATATAAGATGTATTCAGTATCGTTGAATTTGGCTTAAAGTACATCAACATATAGTAAAACAATCTGCCTTCATGTGCAATTATTTTCAATAAATCTAAAGCTAGTACTAGAACAAAATGACATTAAAAATATTTGACTGGCACCTTTTGACCACCTGCATAGACTGCCATCCAAGGAACTATAATTCCCTGTGGAACCACTTTGTTACAACTGTTCTCTTAACCAAAAATCCAATATTTTTAGCAAGCCCTTAAGGATATGATGACATTTATAAAACTTCTCTTAGAAAAAAAAATATGCATATGTCCATACCAGGAATTGTTTGTATATGATGCTCGCTCGGTTTGAAGTCTCCCGTGGAAGCCATCTGTGTACCTGATCTATATTGAGGAAACGAAATAGGGAAGACATACTCCTTTTTACTAGTTTTTAAAGTAAAATATTTAATAAAATAATCTATTACATATTATATTTATATAACCATGTAAAATATTGTATGCATATTGTATATACAATATTTTGAATTACATGCCTTATATGTATATTGTATATATGATAGTTGTATGGAAGTATGTGTAGGATATACACACAGATGTGTGTGTGTGTGTATGTGTATACACACACACACATACATATACATGGAGAGACAGAAGCACAGAGAGAAAAAGATTCTTTGGAACTCAGACAGCTTTTCTTCAAAACTTCTTGTGCCATTATTGTCTGGGTAATGGCTTAATATATGAATGCTACTTTATTAGTAAACACATCATTTTAAATAAGAGAAGTCGCTATTTTTTTCTTTAAGAAGATGTCTTAATGATAATATTATATTTGGCAGGAACATGTCATCAAATGTAGCCAGCCTCTTAGAGGTAGGACAATCTTTTAAACCCCTGCGTTTATTGTTGCCTTTACTCTTTCTAATCATCGTGTGTGGAGTTGCGGAAGACAGCGTCCCGAGTTTGGTAGTTCAGTTATGGAACATTAGTTGTCACTTCTGTATGTTGAACTGTTAACCCACATAGACAATGTAATGATTTTAAAAAGGGAAAGTAGATCTTCTGTTTTCTACGTTTCTTAAAGTGATTCAAGGGCAGAAAACAAGATATATTAAAATACAATCTGTGTTGGTACCCTGGTTCCTTCTGCCATTGAGATATGTGTGATTCCCTCCTCATCACTGAAATGGCACTGGCCAGTCTAGCACACTTGAGTGGATTGCTTTGTTTACAAATGCATCACATTTTTAATTTAAGTTTACCAGTAGCTCATCAGTCCCCCGCTCCCTTTTTGTTTAGTGCAGGAGTTTCGTGTCCCTGCTCTGTCTGAGTTAAAATGTGGCACTGTAGAAAGGAGAACCCTGCTGCTGTCATTCGCAACTTGCAAAAGGCCCTGGCAGGTCCCCACTGTTGAAAAAACATATCCCATCGACATAAAAAGCCTTAAGCAAATCTGCAAAGCCATGGGATCCTGTAAGAAAGAGAATCGCGATGCTAGAGATGGTACCATTGCAGTTAGGGCTAGTCATGTGGGAGCTCCATTTGTTACCCAAATGATAAAAGTTAGAAGCATGCCAGCGCATGTGATCTGACAGTTCAATACAGGAATAGCTGCTTCATAAGTCAGTTTTGTTTTACTGGGGAAAAAAAAAATTGCATTCATTATTCAAGGCACTTTAGAATGTTTAACTATGCGTTAACTAATAAGGAAGAAAACATTTGCTCTCCTAAATAAAGCCAGAGAATAACACTGACATATATTAGTGATCCTTATGCAAACTGATAGAGGGAGACTTAAGGGTGCCAGTCACGCCGTTAAGCTCAGCCCTCAGCTCAGGCTCCTTTCTGAGTCCGAGCCTGGTGCACTATTCACTTTGGCAGAAGCAAACACACGATCTGTCTCTTTACTATACCGTCAAAATCCAATTGGTGGAAACATCATTTTACGGTTTTCTTCTCGTCTTTCTCGGAGGCCCTGTTAGGTACTGGCACACAGTTGGTAATTTTCTCTTTCTAAACTTTTCCTGTACCAACCAAAGTTACACGGTTTAACAGCTGTCATGGGTTTTTATATGTGTTTGTATAAATAAATCTGTGATGATTTCCAATATTGTTGATGATGTATGAGGAAATACTGAATCTCTATTACCCCGTTTTTGTAAGGGAATTCATACGTGACAGCCAATGCCTTCAAGTGCAGCAGCCTGGAAAAAATGACAGAATTGTAATGGTAAATATTTCTAATGTATTTAACTCTATGATGTCAATGAAGTGAAATGTATTTTTCTAAGACGCTTCTGAGTGAGGATTTGTCTGATATTTTCCCGAACAAATTTGGTTCTCTAACTATTTTTAACAGCTTTATTAGATATCTATCACACACCACACAATTGAAATGTATACGAGGATAATTTCTAGTATATTCACAGTTGTACAACCATCATCTCCAAAAGAAAGCCCATACTCACTTAGCAGATACTCGCCGCCATATCTCTCCATGCCCAGCTCTAGGCAACCACTAATCTACGTTCTTTATAGATTTGCCTAACCTAGACTTTTAATATACATGGACCCCTACAATGGGGTTCCTTGTGGATGGATTTTTTTTCACTTAGCATAATATTTTCCAGGTGTATCCACATGTCATACTTGATTTTTATCTCTGACTAATATTCCATAGTATGGATATGCTACCAATTTTTATTTCAATATTCATCAGTTGATGGCTATTTGAATTGTTTCCAATTTGGGGCTATTATGAATACTGGTATGAACATTTGTGTACACGTTTTTGAGTACAGGTTTATTTTAATTTATCTTGTATGTTTGCGATTCTCTTGGATTTGTGCCAGGTAGAATTGCTGGGTCACATGGTAACTTTCTGTTGAACTGTTGAGGAAATGTCCAACACTTCTCCAAAGGGGCTGCAGCAACTTGCAGTTCCACGAGCAGTGTATGCGATTTCAGATTTCTCACACCGTCTCAAACGCTCGTTAGTGTGTCTTTGATTACAGTTTAGTGCGGTTTTGCTTTGCGTTCTAACTTATTCAGTTTTGACAAAGTTTAGCTTTATAATTTGATTAATTTTTTAACAAAATATGGCGTAGCTCACTTTGTATTTAATCTCTCTGTGCTGTTTATCTTCACTTTTTAGAGATGCCTCATCGATTTATTTTATTTTATTAATTCATTTTAAATACCAGCTGCATGACTGCTCTCTTTTCTCTTCCTCTGGGGTGCGTATCGTGTAGACCTTGCAAGTTATGTTTCTAATCTCCAGTATTCTAATTTTTTTTTTTTTACAATAGCTCCATCTCAAGTCTTTTGTAGGCTAAATATCAGAAAAGAAGCTGTTGATATTATCTTTCAAGCAAGCTTAGTAATTTGCTCTGCATCTTTGTCCATTCTAATCATTACCAAACACACACACACACACATACACACACACACACACACACACACACACACACACGGTGCCAAAAAAATGTATATACATTTTAAGAAAGAAAAGAAAGACTGCACTGAAATTGTAATACTCAATATATACCGCTAACAAAAGATGAATGCAAGTCATGTGTATAGATTTTTTTGGCACCCCTGGTATATATAATCATTCTAATCATTACCTCACACACACACATATTTCCATTGAAAATGTATATATATATATATATATATGTGTGTGTGTGTGTGTATGTGTATATTATACATATTTCCCCCCCATCATAGTCTATTCATGTTTTATTGATCTAATAAAGTTCCATTAGCCTCAGAAAATAATGACATTTATTTAAAGTTGTCTTCCGGTTGCTCTATTTCTTATTCATATGCATGTTTCGCTGTTTCTTGAGGTTTTCTTTACTTTCGAAAAGTATTTGTTCACTTAAGACTTTTTAAGTTGAGAGCATCGGTGAACTTCAGCCTTACATATTTATATATCCTACATGAAGAACAAAAGCCAGGGCTTCTACCACTTGCGTTTTGGCCACTTTTTTGTAAGAATGGAGGAGGGATTGGATGTGTCATTGATGAGTTAATGGCCCATAGTTTGGGAGGTAGTGCTCTCGACTTATCTTAGAGTTACCAGTAGGTTGGAGTATTGCTGTTCTGCACCCAAATGTAGAATACGGGGCTCCCCTATGGAGCCCCAGGGTCCCCAGAATCTCTGAATCTAGGATTGGAGCACCCTTTGACCATATCCAACTTCTGCAGTATGTCTAACTTGGAAGAGATTTCAGTGTCGTTTTCTTCAGTAGGAGCTTGACTGATTTTTACCTTCCTAGGATGCTTCATATTTTCTAGTTTTGTTAGAGTGTTGTCTGTGTAGTCCCAAATTTTTAATCTCATCTATAAATTTTAAGAATATGGCTCATAAATGGAGGCCTGTAATGGATGATCAAGTTTCTAATATTCTCTAGTCACCTAAGGAAAAATCATTCAGGTAAATGGAAAGACCATTACATTATAATTGAAATGAGAAAGCATTTAATAGTATATTCAGATAATTAGGTGAGTAAGATAGATGAAGAATTGTTTTCCTAATTTTAGTTATGGTTCATCATAAAAATATGTACACCATCAATTCTAGAAACCAGAACATTCAGATTCCTATGATTTAAACAATGTGCTTTATTTCAGACCACTTATATCTGTGTCACTAATATTGATTAATTACTATTATAATTATGTGATCTGAAAGAACATTTTATTTGTCAATGACTTTGAAATTGTTTTATGTCGTTGAATGGAAATGATAAATGTGATCTCAACAGTAACTGAATCCAACAATGATTTCCAAATCAATGAATGTCGTAGGTGATTTAATTTTGAATTTCTACATTAAACATACTTTCACATGTACTGTACGTATTAGTGTTCTCCAGAGAAGCACAATCAGTAGGGTACATGGTTACATTTGAATCTTAAGTCACTATAGTTTTCTTCTGATGTGGGTAAGTCAGATATAACCATTTCCTTTATAAGGAAACTATGACTTGTGAGTTAGGGAAAAGTCAGCCAACAGACATTCAGGGAGAGGCAGGACACACACCCAGCTCTGCGCAGGTGCACCAGCACCAAGCCTGTGGGACATGGCCTCTTCCTTCGAATGACAAAGGTGTGCTTGCAAATGTATTCATCCAATAGCAAGGACTCATTTATCACAGAAATCTCCTGTAATCTCTGAAGACCAAGGACAGGAGAAAATAGACTACTAAACAGATAGGGTGTTAAATGATAATTCAGTAGTAAAGGGCTTGGAAGTTAAAGATTTTAGTGATGTTGTTTTTGTTTGAGCAGTTCAGGGGCACTGCAGCACCAGGAAACAAAGTTAGGTAGTATTAAGAAATTAAAATAAAGCATTAAACATAAATAATAATAATAATAATAATAATAATAATAATAATATATCCTATGAGATACCCCTTTTTAACAAACTATTAAAATATTAAAAAGTGATGACAAAAAATGCTAAAAGTTTAATGAGTTGGACATACTCATATTGCATCAGATTATAAATTGATATAATCTCCTTGGAAATGTGTTTGTAAAGAGGTAACAAATATGTTAAAATATCCATATTCTTTGGCTTGAGTCAGTAACTTTATTTTCAGTAGTATTTCTCAAGGGAAGAATATAGAAACAATCAAACCTTCTATAAGACTTATTTTGAGATTTGTCTTAATCTTTAAAAAGTCTTATTTTATGTTTTTAACATGAACTATATTTGTAACATCACATTTTTAAATTGTTTATATAAAATCAGGAAATTGGGAGTAACCTAATTATCCAAAAATAGAATGAAGTAAACAAAAGTATAGTCAAAAGAGTAAATATTATGTAGCCACTAAAATCCTTTGTGAAAAAAAAAACAACATAAAATTGCATTTATCACATTGAGTGAGGCGGAATTAGACAAAAAATTACATACATATATGTATATATCAGCTACATAGAGAGGCAGATATATATATATATATATGTATATATACATATGTTTGTGTATATATATACATATGTATGTATATATATAATCACATTAATTTAAAATTTATTTGGAAACCAACCGAACAAAAATAAAGCAAAACATTATGATGTCATCTTAGAAACGAAGGTAAAGATAATTTTCGATTTTTATCCTGTATATTTTCTCCATTTTCCAAATTTCTAAAATAATTGTGCGTAATTTCAACAAACCTTATCTATCATGCTGCATAACTTTTATAGGCGTTACAAGGTCAATAAGCTTTTCCTAATTTTTTCCTTTCTTTCCCTGTTGAAGTTTTAGCTTCTGAAGTTGATGTTTAGCTATCAACGATCCTTTAGAATTCTTCACTTAAAAACATAAAATAAAAATCTGAATCCATAAATTCTATACTGCCGCATTGATTCGAAGAGGCACTAGGGAATTCTGATGACCTAAGACAGGTTTTCTTTCTTTTTTTCCCTTTGAAGTTGGTAGGTTTGTCTTCATGGGAATTTGCCTTTCATTCTTGTTGGAGCACCTGAGTGGAAACTGCTGTGATGTATGTTCGGGGCGAACAATTCTATGTCAATGAATTCTACTCAGATGACATGGGATGTGGTACCAGAGTAGCTGCATGTCCTTGGTAGTCTCCCCACCTAACATAAAATTTAAAAACTGCTTTAAAGTCACTAAATGTATCTGCTCACAGTGGAACTGGATCTGATTCTGCATATGAGTAGACCTGATGTTCTGGGGAATACTGGCATAAGTTGGTGGGGTTTAAGCTTCATCTAAACCAGTGTCTAAAGTGAGGGGTCTCCTCTTTATATGTACTCTAGAGTGAGGTACTGTCAGTTACTATATATATTTTTATAAACCTAAGACTGGCATACTCTTGAAAATCGTAACAGGATGCTTTCAGTGCTATGAAGCCCTAAGGACTTACGGGGAAATTATCACCACCTCCTTTAAATTACAGTGTATGTTCTAATTAATATGATAGGGATGGGAAGAAGCTGAAACAATAGATGTGATGTGTGGCACATCAATTAATGTGAATAAATTATATTTTAATGTTAATTTTCAGAGAGTGTGCACTTAGCCTTAAGTTGAAAATTGGTTACTTAGATCTAAAGACACTTTAGTAGTGTGTACATTAAATGCTCGATTTATGATGAAATCATAATCTGCATGGTGATAGACATGAAGACACTATACATCCAGATAATAGATATTTGCTAGACTCCATCCACTATGGAGCAGGACCCCAAACTGGGAAACTGCAGAAACAAAGGAAAGAGTTAGGCTTTGCTGTTAGGCTTCAACTCTCTGGGATACCTGGGCCACTGACACTACACCTCTCCCCCAGTGCTTTATGATGGATTTGCCTTTTCATCTGGGATTCAGCTCTGGGGTACGAAGCACTGGGCTTTTTCTCAAGATCATTTTGCATGTCACCTATGCCTGCATTCCCGTATGTCCCCAACTCCATCCATTCTACCCCAACTTAAAAACAGAGGAGAGAAAAATCACCTTAGCTACCTTACAAAATGTCATTTTGTATCATAAAAAAATGCTTAGAACACAGAAGGCAGTCAGAAAATATAACTTTCTTTATCTGCATGTCCATTTTAGAGTTATTTGATATCTCAACTTACTTATGAATTGTCTTCATGTTAAACGATTGCAGTCCTGTGTCTGGTCCTATATCGAAACATTTATTTCTCTCTGAAGTTTAAAGGTCTAGAGAAGAAAATTTAAGGATGATAATAATATAACTATTATAATTAAGATGACTTGACCTTGGTATATTCATATTTTCAAATAATCACAAAATAGGAATTCTAAAAAGGAAGAAACATGAAATGACTTTTAGTTTTATAAAATCATTTCCTAAATAGGAATATTTTTATTTTAATTTTTTTTATATTTTTTATTCCCATACCCCACCCCCTGCCCTTTGGCAACGATCAGCTTGTTCTTTACATCTATCGGTCTGTTTCTGTTTTGTTTTGCTTATTTATTTGTTTATTTTGTTTGTTTGTTTTAGGTTCCACATATAAATGATATCATACAGTATTTGTCTTTCTAGGAATATCTTTAAAGAAAAACAGAAAATTAATAGATGAATTTATATAAGATGTCTAAAATACCATAGTTTATAGACTTTCGTATGATAATAAAATTTTACTAAAAGAACTTGTGTTATGATTTGAAATGGAAAATAATATTTGAGAAGATCAGAAAGTAAGCTATAAAATTAAGCTGGATGAATGTTTCATAACAGTTGAATGGCCTAAAATCAACGATATTTTAGGATGCCCTTTAGAAACACAAACCGGATGAAACAGCAATTTCTGTTGGAAAGAAAATCAAATTCTCCCACTCTAATGTAAATGAGCAGAGGATTTCTCTGAAAGCTTTTAATCCACTCCAGCAGTCAATCTCCTTACAGGGAGAGCTGTCCTATTATTTAGACATTCTAAGTAAAATTGTACCTGAATTAATAGTGATTGCATTGCAATACAAAAATAAGAACTGGTTTGTATGTGTAAATTCTGCTCCTTATATTGTGGAAGGAGTATGTGGTCAAGTCCATTACAAAACAAAAAAGGTTTCTACTGTTAGCAAGTCCCTTCTAATCATAGCACAGAAATAGTTCTTTCTGGTTTAAGTTTCCTAGTGCAACCCACGTTGTGCCAGTGGGTGGGGATTTGAAAACCTTTGTTCAGTTCTGGGACACAAGTGAGTCAAGACAGTTATGGAGTACATGGAGCAGAATTCAGGTTTGCTCTTAGAGCTGTGCTTTCCAAGGACTCCACCCTTTTTCTCCCAACTTCTCCTGAGTAGCCTGCTGGACATCCTATCAGTATTCCTTAGGCTCTAGGAACCCAAACACCTGCAGCAGCCTCAGGGCTCTATGTCCATGATGGGGATCAAAGTGTCCATGATGGGAAGTGCCATCTTAATGGTGGGAAGTGCCATCTCTATGATGGAGAGTGCTGTACTCTGCATCTGCCCTCCACATTTTGGCCTTTCCTGCTTGTTGCCTCAGAGAAGTGAATTAATCCTGCTCACTGCAGTCACTCTGTGCTGACTCAGGAGATTTGCCATCAGATCTGATTGCAAGCCAGCCTCCCAGCAGGACGCCCTAGATGAAAATGAGGATGTTTGGGGACATTCATTCTGCTATAGTAAAATGCCATACACTGGTGGCTCATCAACAACAGGAACTTCTTTCTCAGAGTTCTGGAGGCTAGAAGTTCAGTATCAGGATGCCAGCCTGGTTCTCTTCCAGGTCACAGATTTCTCCTTGGTGGAAGGGTTTAGGGGACTCTGAGGGTCCTCTCTTATAAGAGCATTAATTATCTTCATGAGGCTCCATCCCCATGATCTAATCACCCCCAAAGACCCCACCTTCTAATACCATTACATCGACTGTTAGGATTTCAGCATATGAGCTTTGGGGATACAAACATTCAGACCATAGCAGGGGAGGTGACTTGTCTAAAGCTTCTGATAACCCAAATTTTGCCCAGCCACCCCCTGGGCTACGTAACTGGAAATGTCCACCCTTCATAATCCATTAGGAAGTGATCATTTCAGTTTCATTCCCAGACACTCCAGCCTCAGAATAGTAAGTTTTCCTTATAGTCCTGACAGTTGAATTTGTGGAAAGCACTTTCTGACCTCTCATTTATGCTATGCAGAGTGCTTAACGTCTGGTTTGGTCTCTTTAAGCGTCTAGCTGACCTTTATATGCGTGTCCAACATCATGCAAAAAAAATAATAATTACAAAAATAGAAATCATGCCCTAGTGTGTTTGTTCTCAGCTGCACAGATAGGACTCTTAACTGGTCACTTGCAAACAGTCACTGAGAACTTCTTTCTGTGTGCAAGGATTATTATGTTCTAGGTTTGAGCCCACACTGAAAAGTGCTGGTCTCTGTTGCCGGTTGGAATCCCTGGGATGTCTGAGAGAAAGTTTCCAATGGAAGCTTCTATAAGGTACTCCGAAATGGGGACGACCTTACACAGTTCTCCCGAATTGGGGAAAGGTGGCAAGGAATTTTTACCCCAGGTAGGTCAGTCATTGGATGCAGACCACCCTGAGAAGGGGGCATGCCCTTGAGTGAGGGTGCCTGTAAGTGAGTGTGCGCTTTTCAACAGAGGCTGTTCCTCTGTTGAAGGTCGGGATATAGATGATAGATAGATGGATAGATGAATGGATGGATAGATAAATGACAGGTAAATGATAGATTGATAGATAGATAGATAGATAGATGATAGATAGATGATAGATAGATAGATAGATAGATAGTCAGTCCTTCATATCCATACGTTCTGCATCCATGAATTCAAACAATTGCAGATTGAAAATGTTCTGTTGTTGGTGACATGTACTATGTATGTAGTTAGGCGTATGATGGCTGTATCTATACTGAACATGCACAGACTTTACTTCTTGTCATTATTTCCTAAACAATGTCATATAACAACTGTTTATAGAACATTTATATTTGTATTGATCATTATAAGTAATCCAGAGGTAATGTGAAGTATATGGGAGGATGTGCGTAGCTTATAAGCAAATGTTACACCATGTCATATGGGGGTCTTGAACGTCCATGGAGTTTGGTATCCACAGGGGGTCCTGGAACCAATCCCCTATAGATACCAAGGGATGATTGGATTGGTGGATGGATGGTGATGGATGGATGGATGGATGGATGGGTAGATTAGATAGAATATAGATCCTTACTAAATTATTATTGCATTTAGCTATCTATTTTTAAGAACTAAAACATAAATTACAAAAGTTCATCCTTATTGATAAAACAGAAAAGTCTAGATGATTCCTCAGTGGGCTCTATTATTCATTTAGTGCATTAAAAAATTTTAAGATAGTGAGAAATTCTGTCTTGATAGTTTTTATGTGAATGGCTCTATGTTCTATGTGAGTTGGCCAAGTTAATGGATTTGACCCTTCTTACTAAAGGTAATGGACTGATATCAAAGCTTAAGTAGAAACGAAAATCTAAATGTCTATGTGAAATACAGATTTGAATATCCAGCTGGTGATAATATCACTCTAAGTTAAAATTAGTTTTAGTTCCTCAAAATGTATGATTTTGACCTTCTCCAGAGTTCCCTTATGAAATTCATTTTATCTTTAATGAAAAGAAGAATGTTAGACAATTTTAACACTCACGAATCATAAATTTTGGTCTTCCATATATTTTACTTTGTAGCTCAGCCCAAGAAGGCAAAATGGTTGAATGGTTAATTATTTCTGTAGTTCTAAAGTGTATAATTATTATCTATCATTTTTAATCAAACATTTTATGTGATTAATTTTATTGAACATTATTTTATTAGTAGTCTTTTGAATTTTCCGAATTTATTCAGAATCAATGTGGCACATTGGGAATAATAAACTAATGGTATTATTAAACATTAGAATAATTCGTATTTAATTCATGAACAATACAGTTCGTTAGTAATTTCAGCATGAGAGTTGCTTTACATGACATACCTACTATGCAACTTGCTTTTTTAAAGTGCAAAGTTTAAACGGGAATGTGGTTAAGTATATGATTTGAAGACAAAACATTAATGCTAATAAATGACATTAACTTCAAATATGCTTGCAAAGAGAGGACATTTTAGGAAATATACTGAAATTCGAATAAATATAAAGCATCAGTTGCTTTAACCTAAAGTTAAGTTTTTCCTTGAAATTGCTATTGCTGAAACTTGAAATGTATAGCAGTAGACCAAAATGTATTCTTTAAAACTTTCTTGTGCTCATGCCAAGAGTGCAGAACATGGTAGGTTTCCTTTCCAAACTCCAACAAACGTATCTGACAGGCCTGGCAACTCAGACAAATTTTGGAAAGCACACAAACTCTCACACACACAATGGCCGTTAGAAAATGGATGCATTCTGAAGCTCTTTTTCATTGCTCTTTGCCAATTTGCAAGTAGTTCCTTTTTATAGATCTTTGGAACTATCTTTGCATGCAACATTTAAACATTTTTGAGAATATGTATGGCTTTTAATGATGTTTCTATGAAAGATTGTAGTTACGGCCTCAATATTGTAAAAAGTAAAGATGAGTGTGTGTTCATATTATCAGTTATTTTAAAAAAATGAATTAACTGCCATAAAATTAAGCTTCCTTGAAGAATATAGCAAACATATTTTAGATAGCTCATTTGGAACTAATGAATATAGGACAATGCTTAGACTGTTTTAGAAAGTGAAAAATATACAGAAATATCAACTGTTTATTTTGTAGGTTTGAGTATTAATTATTGAAAATCACAGGAGTAACTAAAAGATGTGTAAGTTTTTTGTTTTTGTTTTTTTAGTGATTTAGATAATATTACTTAATTTACAAGTATACAAATACGAGCCAATGTTGCAGTGTATTCACAGAAGTTAAGTCCATATTATCTTTATATCTAAGGGAAATATATTAAACTTTAGAAAGAGGAATATATCTTAGAAAAATATTAGAAAATGTTATTTGATATTTAATTAGTTTTCAATATTCATCTTTATATTACATTCTTAAGGATTAAAAAAGAGCAAAAACAAGAAACTCTCTGCATACAAATAAGTATTATTTGGCATTTTGCATTTATTTAATTCACAAGTCATTTCCAAGATTTTTTTCTGAGGCTCAATTGATGTTTACCCCAAGACTACAAATTGAAATATTCTTCATCACTGACTTATTTCTTACAGAGTTTTCTATTAAGTTGCAGGGATGATTAAGCAAAATAAATTGCTGCTACTGAGAGTCAATTTAAGTAATTTTTTTTTTCATTTTCCAATAAGCAATGAACTAAGTATTTGAAATATAGATAGAAGATTAAAACAAATCCAAGCATATGTAAGATTGTAAAAAATAAACTATAACTCAAAGAATAAATTCACCGAAATATATGCTCTGTATAATCAAAACCTGTCTGAAAGAAGAATCGGCCTTTGCTTCTAAATGAATTATTTTGATGAATTATTATCGTAACTAATTTACTTACATTCTGATACAGAAATCTTACAAAGAAATACTAAGAGGGTGTGTGCCTAAATTTTATCTTGTCTTGTATTCATAGGATTTCTTGGATCTATGGTTTGTTGTTTTTTAAAATTTTTTGAAAATGCTCAGACATTTTCTCCTCAAATATTGTATTTATACTCTTCTTTTTTCTCCTTATACTGTGAGATGAAATACCCTTGTTAGAGGTTACACTGCATGCCAGACATCTTCTGGCTCTTTCAACTCAAAGTCCCCTTCTCTCGTCTCCTTTCCATTTCCTTTCCTTTTACTCCCTCCCTTCTTTCCTCTTTTCTTTCTGTAATGTTTCCATAAAGTGTTTACTTTAGGACAATTACCCTTACAGATTCAAAGACGCTGTGACTCTTTGAGACTTAAAATGACCCTGGAGTCACCAATTACGTATAAGCAGAAAGGAAACTCAGAAGTTGCTCAGCTGATGAAGGAGGGCAAATTTTCCAACATCCAATATTATTTGGCAAAAATGGTAATGAAGAAAGATGACCACACAGATGAGGGAGCAAAAAATATGCAGAGATAAATGGGCAATGTGCCATTTTGTAGGAGAAAAAATTAGAGATAATAAATATTTCCTATGCCCAAGGTAACATTCACAGTCAGTGTCTCTCCAGTAGGATTTCTCCACCATTCTGCTGTTTCCCACATGCCTCCTTCCCTTTAGATAGTAGTTTGTGGAATCTTTATAGTGTTTCTATTTCTCTAATTACACCAAAATCCATGACATTGAGTTGATGCTATCACTGTAAGGATTGTTTTTTTCTTCTGTAAGGAGATGAGTGTAGTTTTAATGGGAAAAGGAGAGTGACCTAAAGGGTATTTGATGATTGAAAGGGATGATTGTAGGTCATAGTACTATGGAGGAGCATTTCATTTTTCTTTCTTCTAGGCATGAGGTAGGACAGTACTCCCCAAGGCCCGGATATTAAGTCTGGCTGAGTGATTTCCTTTATCCAATGAAATGCAATTGGAAGCACCATCTGTACCTGTGCTGCATTTTCTGCACAAGTCAGTGCAGGGTTGGTCATACTCAATTCACTTTCTTTCCTTCATCATTACTGACTGGATTTCTGGAAGAGTTGCTTCCAGAGTCTGGTTACCAGAGAAAGTACACCGCAGAATATACACCTAGCTGAACTGTGTATGCAGTGTGAGCCAGAAATAAATCCCCGTTGTTTTAAAACACTGAGATTTGGGGTTGGTATTTACCACAGCAAAGTATGCCCATCCTTATTGACATAATTGTCTTACCTTATTGATACTCAGCTTTCCCTAAATTTAAAAATTTCCCAAATTGCTATATATTGTGATGTTCCTCATCTAAATAGAGCTTGTGTTTTAAAGTCAACACAACATAACATACTTCCCCTTTCAAATTCATTATTTTATGAATTCACCTGAGCTCTCACATCCTGTTCCTTTTTTCTAAAATGAGAATGTCATCTATTTATTCCATTATCATAACAAATTACAATTATCCTATATTAGTAAAGGGTTTTTACTTTTTGATATCAGATCATTTTTTTAAAAACTGATTCCCAACTGAACACAAGGGTATAATTTAATTTCTGCTGACATCATAAATGATATGACTTCAGCCTAAGTTGTTTATGAATGACAGGAAAACAATTAAGTTAAATCATATCCTAAAGATTTACTCCAATAGAATAAAAGTTTTTTTTTCTTTTAAAGTATGTTCTGTTGAAATTCAAATAATGCATTTTCTTTATAAAGAGCAGTGAAGCCGCTTATCCTCCCTACAGAGTCATGATTTCATAAGTAAGATTTAGACAGTGTAAAGATATTTATGTGATGGTAGGAAGAATTCATTTTCACATGACTAATATATGGTCACGGGTTCTATTTTAAGGGTATTACTCTTTTGTTACTTTTCCTTTACTAGTCAAAAGTCTTTGTAAAAATCACAAACCATATCATACAGCATCCTTTTTCATTTTGTTAATTACAAATTGAAAACATCGTCACACATATACAGAGAAACGCTGACATATTACATTATGATGAATTGATCAGAAGATCAAGCAATGGTCAAATCACATTATCATGTTCTAAATGAGGCAAGTGCCTTGCCTTTCTAAATATTATGTTAAATCTCTTCTTTTACAAGCAGCAATGAGCACTTTTCCATAGGGATTCCATGAAATTATGGATACATTACAATATTTTCTGTGTCTAAAACAATTCAGGCAATGCAGTGAACTAGAAACCTCACTGTGTCAATGCCTCCTTTTAAATACCTTTTAATTTTACACCCTCCTTTTCATTTTCATTTCCAGTACTTCAGTTTAATCCTCAATAACTCTCTCCTTGTCAGATCTATGTACTTTTCATTGTTTTTATTTTTCTTCATCTCTCATGTACACATCCAAAATTTGTAGGACATACAATATTATTAAAGATATAGGAGTTGAAATAAAAAAATATGATGGATGTTTAAATAAAATTTATTACAGTAACAGACTCATTGCCATTAATCCCCCTCAAAATACTCCCCTTCGCTTCAAACACTCTTATCTCATGGTTCTTGCCACTTTCTGACTTCATTCTGGAAGTCCTCTTTCATGAGTGTCTTTAGTTCATCCTCCATCATGACAACGCTCTGTGTCACACATTGCTTCTAGTATGGCAACTTCTTTCAAATAAAAACATTACGGTGTGTCCTCATTGAACTTATTCACTGGATCTGGCCCTGTGTGTCTTCTGGCTCTTCCCCAAAGTCAAAATGACCAAGAAAGGAAAACGTTTTGAATCAATTCAGGGCATCCAGGCAGCCACGACAGCGCAACTAAAGACACCAAAAAGGACTTCCAGAACTGCTTCAGAAAGCAGCAAGAACCATGGGATAAGTGTGTTCGAAGCGAGGGGGAGTATTTTGAGGGTGGTTGATGGCAATGTGTCTTTTACTGTAATTTTCTTTTCTTTAAATTTAAACATTCACCATCGTTTTTGATCATACCTCATATTTGTAACTCCTTCAAGGTCCTGTTGCCCATTATTCCATGGAGTGGGAAAAATGCCAGCTAATAAAAAGATTGTGTGTGTATATCTATATCTCTGTCGCTGTCTTTATCTCTGTCCTGTAAATATCTATATCTATCATATGTCAGTCACTTATACCATGTTTCCCCAAAAATAAGACCTAGCCAGACAATCAGCTCTAACGCGTCTTTTGGAGCAAAAATTAATGTAAGACCCAGTATTATATTGTATTGTATTATATTTATTATACTATACTATATTATATTATAGTGTACTTGGTCTTATAGTAAAATAAGTCCAGGTCTTATGTTAATTTTTGCTCCAAAAGAAGCATTAGAGCTGATTGTCTGGCTAGGTCTTATTTATGGGGAACAGTATGATGTATATATACTATATATCATATATGTAATATTTTCTTTATCTGTTTATCTGTTGACAGTGACGTCATTTCTATATCTTGGCTATTGTGAATAATGCCACAATGAACGTGGGGGTACAGAGCTCTCTACAAGGCCCTGCTTTCATTTCCTTTGGGTGTACACCCAGAAGAGGGGTTGCTGAATCCGATGGTAGTTCTAGTCTGAGTTTTTATTAGGTTGGTGCAAAAGTAATTGCGGTTTAAAAGGTTAAAAATACTTGCAAAAACTGCAATTACCTTTGCACCAACCTAGTAGTTTTCTGAGGAACCACCATTCTATTTGTCCTAGTGGCTGCATCGATTTGCATTTCCATCAACAGTGCACAAAGTTTCCCTTTTCTCCACATCTCCACCAACACTTGTTATCTGGCGTATTTTCCGAAATGGAGTTGAAAATCAAAACTGAGCCTGTCGGTTTAAAATCTCAATCTGTCACCTAGCTCTAACAGATTTAGGGACAAAACTCTAGGGCATGCAGGCATAGAATGTAGTTTTCTTTGCCAGCAAGGCCAACTTATATGTCCTGTTCATTACTCATTTGCTGTATATGATACCCCAGTGCAAAGGGTTAATGAATTGATGTTTGCTATAAATTGACACTCTGGGCTCTGTACTTCAAGCTAAATTAATAATAATAATAATAATAATAAATCAGAATCTAGCTAGTGTTTCTTTTTGCGACCTTGTTGAGTTTTGACGTGTGTGTTAATTATTTGAACAATCTCTCTAACTTAATCACCTCCCAAAGTACTTTGAGTTGCACAAAGTTTCAGTAAGGTCCAGCAGCATCCATGACTCCCACAGTTCATTTGCACAGACCAGTTGTTCAGAAATGAAAAGTTTAGAAACTGTGGACTCCTTGTGCCAATGCATGGACAGCAAATGTGAGTGTGGGTGCAGACGATTGATGTAGGAGTGTATTGAGCAGGATGGAATTTTAAAATTCAACCTCATGACTCTGAGCCTACACTCATACAGGGAAACCTGTTCAGTGGGAAACAGAAATAAAACGTTAAGTTATAACACATAGAAATGTATGCTTCTGGAATACTAAAGGCAAACTGCAATTTACTGCATAAACAAGGTACGCATTCTAAATTTGCTAACCTGGGCTGATATTATTTCCAATCTTGACCCAGTTTGCTGTGGCCAGATGGGTCAGTTGTGGGTTAAATATTGGTTGACATTTTAAGAAAATAGTCCCTTATATCATTCATTTTTAGAATGTAAAATTCAACTATGCGGGTCACAGAAACCGTTTTTCATAAACTCCTAAAGTCTTTTTCACTTTTATCTACAAACACTTCGTGAGTTCCAATATAATACTGGAGTAGAAGAGGAGCGACACAGCTTTGCAAAAACTAGAAATTCTGGTGTGAATAGAAGCCTTTATCTCTGGTTAGTCTAGGGGAAGTGTTACACTGATGAATGACTTTCAATTCCCCTACTTTCCTCTCCTTACCATTACAAATTTCCATTTGGTACCCAACCCTCCTGTCTGACATAGTGTACTTCTCAGATTGAAAAGTCCCATTTTGAAATTTCCTGTCAGTAGTAAATCAGAGCAAGTTTAGTCTGTGTATAATTTCGGTCATTTTCTAGCTTGTACAGCACATTATTGTAACTAACATTCTGACTTAAATGTCTTCATCACTGAAAAGTTGCATCATATTAAATGATGAATCTCTCATAAACTAGAAGATTGCCTTTTGTGGAGTTTCAAGCCTTCAAGGACTAGAATCCAAGAATCTAAAATCCTGAATTTCATTCCGTGAGCTTTAATGTAAATTTGGAGTGGCTATCTTTTAGCCAATGGTACGATGTTTTCCCCAAAATAAGACCGGGTCTTATATTAATTTTTGCTCCAAAAGACACATTAGGGCTTATGTTCAGGGGATGTCATCCTGAAAAAATCATGCTAGGGCTTATTTTCCGGTTAGGTCTTATTTTCAGGGAAACACGGTATAACAGATTGCAAACAGGGCAGATTTATTATGCCAAGCTAAAACATAGATGTGACAAATTTCGTTCCCTCTTCGTTTTCAAATAAAAATCAAATAATGAGGGAGAATAGATATGTCCTTTTTCATCACTTGAAACAAAACAAACAAAAACTGAAGATAATAATTTTAAAAAGACATAGATGAACAGGTACCATATGCTGGAAATTTAAAAAAATATATATGTGTTTATGTATTGGTTTTCTTAATTTGCAGTCTCTTCCTCCAAAATTAATGAGGTATGTGTGTTGAGTCCGTGGGGAGCCTGCTGGCAACAGAATGTGCATCTTAGGCAGTAATCCTATGCATTTCCCTTGCATAAGGGAAAACAACTTGCATAGAAATGAAGAGACCAGCAAGCAACTCAGAAGTGCAGTCCCTTCCCAGCCTGAGAAACAAGGTGAGAATCTCCCAGTTGATACCTGGGCGATGGGGAAAGAAGGGAACCATGAACTTCTCCAGTGATCCACCTGAATCTCCAGGAGCAGTGAGACTTCCTGCTGAGCGGTGGGATGCAGCTCATAGCAAACAGAAACATCTGTGAAGACACATCTGCAGTCGTAGAGAATGAACTGAGTCACGCGTCAGCAAAAGTGGGAGGAAACAGGTCCTTGCAATGTATGACTGTGTCACCTTCCAGGACTTTGCCTGGTCGGAGCAACATTTCCTTCATCCCATAACCTCCTTCCTCACGAACTTTCAGTGCAAGTGATTTGAAAGCCACGGCATGTGGACTATTCAGGAAGCAAACATCATTTGGGGGCAGGATCTCATGGAGTCAGGTGTGCAGCAGAGGCACCCGCAGACACACAGGATGGGAGGACGGAGCTGTGAGAGGAGCCTCCCTCTAGCCCTGCTTGGGCCAGAGTGACAAAATGGGAATGAGAAGACAGGGAATAACTGTTGTGCTACAAAAAATAATAAATAAATTTAGAAAAAAGCTCATGACAGTTTGGGTGCTCTCGTGACCCATGCCTGTGTCTCCAATACCACAGCGCCTAGAGCACCTTCCCCAACACTGCTCTGTGGCCAGCGCGACTGTGCCACGTGATGCTCCCTGACCCTTTGTCATGATGGCTGTGACAACAGCACAAGGTAGAGGAGAATGTTAACCTGCCTGTGCAGGTGGCGAGTGCCCCTGGAACAGGATTTCCCAGATCACCCATCGGATATGCTTCTGTGCAGGTTGATGAATGTCGTTTTAACCAGAGACCGCCTGGAGTGGTTAGGCCCGTGTCCCTTGGTCTATTTCCAGCATAGAAAATGGATTTTTTCCCAAATTGACTTTAATAGCTCAGAAATGCACATTTACCCGTAAGAAAGTGTCAGCTTGCAAGGGAAGGATTTGCAACGGGTAATAGTGTTTCTGAGGCATTGACAACCAAGTAACTGATAATACTAAGAGTTTTAAAACTGAGTACTGAAATATTTACCTACTAACTTCTTAGGATACGTTTTTGTCTTTTTCTTTTCTTTTTATTGACCATATGGGTGCCATTTTGTTATGAAGTTCTAAAAAATAATTTACCCCTTTTTCAATGGAGGTTTCTGCCTATTTCTTATTTATTTGTAGAAATGCACCATATTTGGGGGATAAAAGTACTTCGTTGAATAAACGTGCTGGGAATTTCTACTCCCACCATTTGAGTTACATTTTTTTTCTCTCTCTCTATGTGGTGCCTTCTTGATGAACTAAAAGTCTTCATTTTAATATGATCTAATTTGTCATCTTTTTATCATATGGTTAGAACTTTTGTGTCCATTGAATGTCGCATATTCCAAAATCAAAAGCTAATGTCCTATGTATTCTACTAAAAGATATAATTTTACCTTTCAGTTGGGATCTGAGTCCTTCTAAAATAGACATTTGTGTAAGCTAGGGGCGACACACATTTTTTTCATGTTTATCCAAATGACTCAGTACTATTTACTTAAAATAATATTATTCCTTACTCCCACCCTCCAGCCCTCCACTCTGGCCCCTTCAACATTATGTGGCACTTGTCATTAATAGGGTAACATATATGTGTGACTCCGCTTCTGCACTGTCTACTCTATTCCATAGGTTAGATATCTTTGTGCCGGTACAATTGTGCCTTGTTACTATTGCTTTATAATAGATCTTGGTGTTTGATGCCGTAAGTTGTGTAACTGTATTTTCTCTCTCTCTCTCTCTCTCTCTCTCTCTCTCTCTCTCTCTCAATCTCTCTCTCTTCAGGATTGACTTCTTATTTTACCATTTTTAATCTTGTATGAATTTATCGATTCAGCTTGTCACATTGGGTAAAATAATTTTATTTATATTTATATTTGGATTGTAGTGAATCTATAGATGCATTTGGAGAAAATCAAGTTTAAAGTTTTCTAACCATGAACTTGAGCTAGACCACTCCATTTGACGTTTTATAGTCTTCAGTGTAGAGATCTTATACATTATTTGTTAATATTATTTCTGGACTTTGATTTTTTTTTCCTGTTACTATGTCAATAGTAAGATTTTAAGATATCTTTGTTTATTGACAGTTTATATAAATATACTTATTTTTTTCTTTTGGCTTTATATCCAGTAGCATTGCTAAAGCACATATTTATTCTGCTAAGTTTGTCTGTAGGTTCTTTCTTATTATTTTCAGGTATCTAATTATATTTGTCTGGAAATATGTCTTCCTTTTCAACTTCTTATGACATGTATTTCTTTTCTTGGCCCGTTATACTGGCTAGACCCTCCATTACAATGTTAAATAGAAGTGGAGATAGTGGCCATCTTCGCTTCATTTCCAATTCTAGGTGAACATTTTCAATAATTCAGTATGTCACCATGATCAACAGAATTCCATTAGGTTTTTATACATAATCTAATTAGATGAAAAAAGCTCCTTTCCACTCATAGTGTCGTTAAAAGTTATTTTTTTAAATCATAATTTGCATGATGTATTTAGTCAAATCTATTTTCTGCATCTATCAAGATAATTGTTTGTTTGTTTGTTTTTTCCTTTTTTTTTTCCTGTTAATGTGGAGAGTTACACTGGGTGATTTTTGAGTGGTGAACCAACAATGTATAATTACAATTAACCCTACTCAATCATAATCTATATAATATTTGAGGATAGTTCTTGAACTTCTCCCATATGTCTGTAGGAGAGCTTTTCATTAAAAGCTTATTTATGGTTGATGCAGCATCTGATAGGGTCTGGAAGGGCCATCATATTCTTGATAACTTGGAAATCTAGCCTCCTTCCCAAGATTACAGCACTACCTGAGCACATGCTCATGATGTCATCCAGCTCTTAACTTCTTGATACCGGAAGTGACACATCTCAGAAATAGTAGAGTCCATTGGCCCAGAGCAGTCACAATACCTGCCCACCTGCAAAGAGGGGCTGACAACATGAAGGGATGACTGGTACTTGGTGAGCATTGTCCTGCCTCAGCTAGTCTTCCCACTCCCTACATTCTCCCGACCTTTGGGCAAAACTCCTATTTCACGTGTTTCATCAGTATTACTGAGTTAGCTCAACATTTACATTTAAATTTTTGGTCTGTCGGGCTGTCATTTACTTTAGCTGGCATACTTGAACTCATTCTAAGTGGTTAGATGTCTTCTTAACATCCCATCCCTACAGTGACTTTCAATACATATTTAATTTTCCACTAAAGCACTTTACGAATCTTGAGTTTAAATTCCTTATGTAACATGTATCCCCCACACTATATGGTTTAAAATCATTTTCCTTGGATATATTAAATATACAACATAAACCTCTTTTATTTTAAAAAGTACTCTGTAAGCTTAAAAATATTAAAATATAAGAGAAATATTATTCCCCACAAATGCATTATAATTCATTGATGTCAAGAAAATGTTATTGATCACAAATTATTCAAGCAATGGACTGCTAATAACCTCAGTTTTCAATCCTGAGTGATACGATTTTTGTCTCCTTGGAATTATATTTAGAGGATAAGGTTTCTTTCTGTTAATTCTACTTCACAGTATAGAAGTCTATTCCTGTTAACTGCATTGAGCTTGTCTAAGTAATATTTTCAATGCTTTGGAAACCATAAGTTCATGAGGAAAATACTCCTCTTGCATTTATAAAATTACTAACATTTCATCATTGAAATTGCAGTATGTCATGGTGGGAAGTGCTAACAACCAAACGACCCACAAACAGGAACATACAGCCGCCTTGCTTTAATAAAGGAATGCTATTGTTTAAAAAATGTCATTTCAGAAATGAGCTTTTAAGGGAGAGCCATTCTGCCCTTTCTTTTTGTCTCACACACACATGCTAAAGACCTTTATTCATGTCTGTTAAATGCTGGGTACTCTGCTGGGCACAAGTCACACACACACAAAAAAAGTACATGATATAATCTCTGCCATTAAGCAGATAATAGTCTAGGAGGAAAAATTAGATTTGGTCACAGAAACACTAATTTCAAGCCGTTATAAATTCTGCACCAGAGATATACTGAGCCCATTAGAGGAAGAGCTTAAGAGACCCAAAAGGATAAATGAAGAAACACATTTCCTTTATGACTTGGTCACATTTTAGAGTTGCATTTTCACTTTTCTGTATTCAGTGTCTTTATGAACTTTTCCATCACTTCAAAGAACTTGACGTTTCAGGGCAATTCTTAGTCATTTTGAAATTCCTCCCATGCACTCTGCTTTTATCGCTGGTGTCTGCCACGGGGTGATGAATGGTTGTTCATTAAGTAATGTTACCGCGGCCAGACTTTTCATGCATAAACAACAAAAGAAGAACCAGGAATATGACTGCTTAAAATTTTCACTGGTTCCTTTTGATAAAACACATATATATTTTATATGTCATGCAAGTTATTTAGCTTCAGTTTCTACATATACTATGTAAACATATATTATAAATGTTAATGAGTAGTAAGTAATTCTCAGAACAAATTGTAAAGCTTCTTACTAAATTATGCTGGGATCAGTTATTTTTTTATGTTTTCAGATTTATCGTTCTCTAATCGTTAGGTTTCCCCAAAACATATTTTGTTTGTTGGCTGTATGTCTGCTCTGTTTCAATGCCTAGTTCACCCTTTAACATGCATAAACATCTTAAAAATAATGTTCTATATATGATATATGTCCTTTCTGTTTGAATCTCTTTGTTATTTGCTATTTATATTGTTCTAGGACATATTATCTTGGTCTGGTCAAATTGTTCAACTCTTTATTTTGAGCTACCTATTTAAAGAGAAATAATTCCAGTTGGTTTGTGCCCTGTCTACTCTTAAATCCCTTAGCCAAAATCATTTCCTTAACTCTGTTTTCCATGGACTAAACTAGTAGACTTCAAACTTCGGTGTGTGTTAACATTGTTTGGGGTCCTGGTAAAATCAGTCCTTAAAGCTGGGTCTGGACCCAGGAGCATGGTACATTACAGGCGATTTTGAAGCAGGTGATTTACATGATGTAGACGATACTTAAAGAAGTACTGAGATAAGCGAGAAATAGTTACGTGTGAATGCATTGTTAATTAAGCAAATTATTTAATATCACGGCTTTACAATTCGTATGAAGGACAAATACTGTGGTAGGCAGAATAACGGCCTCTTCAGAGACTCCCATATCCTAATCCCGTGAATATGTTATTTTACCTGGAAAAGAGAAAGGAAGGTTGCTAAGGAGCTGACTTTTAACTAGGGAGCGTATCCTGGATTATCCAGGCAAACCCATCACAAGAGCCCAGAAACGTGGAAGAGGGAGGCAGAATAGAAGAATCAAGGGGATTACAACTCCGGAGGGAAGGTGAGACAGATACAGCATCATTGACTTTCAAGATGTAGGGAAGGGGTCAGAAGCCAAGGGCTGTGGCTGCCTCAAGGAGGGGAGAAGGCGGGAGACAGAGCCCCCAGAGCCTCTGGAAGGAGCACAGCCCCATCCGTGATCTTAGTCCTAGAGACGTCTGCTGCTCTTCTAACTGGCAGAAGTATAAGCAAGGAGGTTTGTATTGTTTTAAGCCCCTAAATTGGTGGTAATTTGTTACAGTTGCGATAGAAAACTAATGTAAACACACGGTGAGAGTTTTTTAACAGCTAGTAACAGGAACATGAAAAGCAAGTCTCCTTCCCCATGCATCCCTACTTCCTGTGCTACTTCTAGAGGTAACGCCTTTTTAATCAGTTTTCTTTTTAGTTTTACTGGTATTCATTTCCAAATATTATTCTTATGCTTCTGTTTTCTGATTTTCCGAATTGAGGCACCATCGATGAATCACTCCCTAAAATTATAAAAATTAAAACAATAAACACTTGTCTCCGGCTCCCATTATTTCTTCTCTTCTGACAAACCGAAAGCTTTATAATCCATTCTTTGTTTGGATTTATGTCTGATCACATTAAATTCAACAAATATCACTAATCACTTGTATTTCAAATAGATATGTTAAGATTCTAATTTAACACTCCACTTTTTTCCCAGCCTTCCTAAATCTGTCAGATTTAACACTATATTTATAATATCTAAATTGTTAATGTTTTAATGATTTTGTAGAACTATAATAATTTTATGCTCCACAGATAAATAAATTGTAAACATTCACCACAAAGTATCAGCATTTATATTGCCAAGAGCAACTAAACATGGTTGGGTCAATTAGTTCCTTCATTTTTCTAATTTGAATTTTCCCTAATTACTGAATATTAATTTAAAATTGGCATTACACGCTCTGAGAAACTTAGTGTTTTTAATAAACATTATATAGAGAGAGCTAGATATAGATATGACATATCTGACAAAAAAAGCACAGTGTCATAAGGTAAATGAAATACACTTTTGCAAGGTATTATATTTAAAATTATAGGGCCAAAATTAACTCATAAGTAGTCTAGAATAAATTAGGAATACATATCCTAACACCTAGTAGGGGGAAATGATGAAAAGGAGGAATAGTCAATAGAGGAAATAGAGTAATAAAAAATATCAAATTAAAATAATAAATGTAGGGGAAGGGATATAGAAAAATTATATATACACACACACACACACATATATGGTGGGGTAAATAAAAAGAAAATAGCAAAATGTTTAACTGAACTCCAAATCTATCAGTAATTATATTGCACATGAATAAGTTTAAACTTTTTAGATATTCCAAATGTGGACATATCTCATTACATAATATTAATATTACTATTGATCTCTTCTGGAAGGCTTAAGCTTTGGAAATCTGTAAAAATCATAGTGACTGATAAGTTGCTCACAATTCTAATATCATCTTTAAAGCTTAAATTTTATCATGGGAAACACATATCACTGATTTCCTTGAAGTGACACGTTCAATTCATTCGTTTTTAAACAAATGTCTGTTAACTCCATCATAGTTTGGCCATCATGAATTTTTCCAACCTAAAATGGTATTCTGAAAAGTAAAACTCGACAACAAGGCTGGTAAAATAACACAAAGTACCAGTTTGTCAAATCAGACACACAAGTATAAGAAATTTCACAATTCTAATCATTCTAATAATTTGGCGTATACAAGTAATTCCAATGCACAGAGAGAGCACAGAGGAGGCCAGGATTTCAACGCCAGCTCCCAGTTCCTTTCTCACCATGTTTGATAGGTTCTGGCCCGTATTTAACATATGAAATCACTGAGTGAGGCATGAAGTCTTTTTACTTACACACACACACACACACACACACACACACACACACAAGTCATAAGAAACCTCCATTTTTTTTTTTTTGTTAGTGCAATAATTACATAGTTTACATGAAAATTCAGGGAGTCATGTCCCATAAACCCATGGATCTTGGGTTGATTCCAACCCAAACAGACCAGATATTGACTCTCCACTGATAAGTAACATTATATGTTTTCCAGGAGGAGTATCATTAGCATGTTTTAAGGGGATTTGAGTACAGCAGTATCCTTCTTATTTTCCCTGGCTGTCCCAGATAAAGTGACAGAACAGATTGCTGGAGTACCCCTAATCCTTTTGTTCCCAACTGAAAGGTGAACGGGGGAGTTGTTAATCTTTCATCTTTAAAAACAGGTAATTCTATATTAATGAAAGTAATCAAGATTAGAAATATTAAAGCTTCCTAATTGAACTTATGGAGTGATCCTTTACAGGAAACTAAATTTTAACAGAAATATCACACAAGGGGGGAAAAAAAGACAAAGTAAATATTTGCATTGCGGTGTACCTGCATGCATATGTTTATATATGTAGGTTTATACAGCATTTTGACTTGTGTATGTATTGATTAAATAATTTTTTGATTGTTTTCCATTGAGAGATGAATGTAGAGAAAATTATTAGTCTGTGCACCGAGTTTTTCCTATAGAATATTGCTAAGTGCACCTTGCTTTTTAAAAAAGAATTCTAAATAAGATTCACTACGTTTGAGGTTTAGCTATTCAAATGCATTTGCTTTAAATGCATATGTTCTTCTTGATATTTAATTTTTTAAAACATTTTTACCAAAATAAGTTTGGAAACTTAAACCTTGCCCTGCCCCTCAAAAATAATTGAAGCTCCTATATGTTTACTAAGCGATAAGACAAAATAAGTTGATGAAAAATCAATCCATTGCTCTGAGTTTAAAATCCTGGTTACCAGAGGGGATGGAGGTTAGGGGGAGGGAGGGTGAAAGGGATTAAAGGGGCCCTTTGACAGGTGCAACCTAGACTTTTGGTGGTGAGAATACTGTTGTGTATATGGATGTTGAATTATAAATCATATGGATGCTATACTCCTGAAAATTATGTAATGTTATAAACCGATGTTACATCAATAAAAAAAAATAAATGAGGCATGTCAAGAAGCTGATCACTGGATCAGAGGCTACAGTGACGTTGGCTAAGATGAGTACTGGGAACAACTTTGAGTTTGACAGCAGGTCACTGAACTGGACAAAACAATTTCAGTGGTCTGTAGAGAAAAACACAGATTTCTGTGGACCCAAAGGTGAAGGGTCCAAGTGAAAACCTGAAGTTTAGTAAAAGCCCATCGAAGCGTTTTGCTGTAAAGAGAATCAGTAGTAAATGGAAGATCACATTCACTTATAGAATTTTTATTTATTTGATTGAAGCGTATTGGGGTGACAAGTGTTAGTGAAGTTACGTAGGTTTCAGGTGTACAAATCTGTAATACATCATCTATATCTCACATTGTGTAGAATTTTATTTTTTAAATGGGAGGTACAGCACTGTATTTCTACTCTGGTAGGAATGATGAGTAGAAAAGAAAGCTTCAGGATCTGGGAAAGCGTGGAATTAGATGGAGAAGCAGAAAGAATTCACCCACTGTAACCGGAGGGGAGACAGCGTATGGGGGTAGAGCGTCCATGGCAGAATTTTAAGATAAAATGATACTTCATATACCTACTGATAGTTTTTATTTATTTATTTTTTTCAGTGATGTGGGAACCAAAATTTTGAACTGAAGGTTGGGACTGGGAGTTTGGAGGTTTGCAGGAAGAAGAGAAGGTGTGATAGACTAAGGATAAGAGAAAATTGTGCAGCAAAATGTAGGGTCATCAGGCAGGTCTGGGGTCAGAAGGAGCAACTGAGATGGTTCATTAGCATCACTGGCCTGTCTCCTGTGCTGATTCCTCTGGGACCTACCGTGGAACCTGGCACAGGGCCAACATAAGTCATTTTGGGAATGAAAGAAATGTACTTATCATTATTGATAGATGCTGATAGTAAATGGAAGAAAGTAAATGACATGAAAACTATTCAAATAAATGACACATAGAAGAAAATTTCCTTAATGTTATAAAGAGTATTTATCCAAAGAGAAGAGCAAAACTCTTAGAAAGTGCCAAAAGCCGTATTTTAAAAATGTGGCTGCCAATTATTTGATGACCACGTGTCATTAACAGGTGGAGTCCATGTTCCTTTCCCCAAATGTGAATGTGCTTTTGGTGGGTCCACAAGTAGAACGCTCTGGAAATGATGTCACCTGGCCTTCGGGGCAAGCAATGAAAAGTAATAAGGATCTGCCCTGCATTCTGGGATATGTGGTCCAGAAGCCTTCAGGTGACAAGTAAGTGATCTGAGGTGCTGAGCTGTGAGGATGCCCTGCCTCGAGGAAGCCCACGCAAGCTCACCTAGTAAGAACTGATGAAGCCCATTTTATCTCTATTAGGTCCTCATCCTATAAAAGTTATAGGGATCACAATTCTATTTTGGGTAAAATGCATGTTTTCAATGAGTAGAAAGATTAAATGTCAGTTTGGTGAGAGCCATCAAACACATTACAGTTTTCTGAAAAGTTGTATAAATGATGATCAAGGGCATAGCGAGGCTTTAAAAATTTCAGAATTACCTCTCACAGAATTCCTAAGGCTGATGGAAAGTTCTGGGCCTTCATGAACCTTCACTGGTCATTGTTAGGAAATGCTGAGCGAGCGGGGAAGGACACGTAGTACTCCTATGTTGGCACTAAGTAGTGTGAGTAGACTAGAGAAATGAGAAGCACGGAAAAGAAAGCACTATGTTTAATGTTGAGAAACCTCCATCCCCCGCCTATTGTGGAGCTATGTTCAGTTAAATTACTTGAATGCAGCATAAATACAGTATTTTCATATTGACAGAAGTTTTGTTTCTGTTTGAGGTAAAAATTGAATGGGAGACTTCTTATTTCTTTTTTTCAGTGTACTGCATTACAGACTAAGGAATGATCTGAAATTCTTGTCACACACCAATTTCCATCCCTGTCAAATCCTAGCTTCTATTTCTTTCGCCTCATAAATGTTCGGGGGAAAAAAATTCACGACTTTCTCTCCTGTGAAGTCACATTGATGATGATGCATCTGAGATTATTTTCTTTGATGCTGCTTAAATGGCAGTGGAATGTTTATTTTTAAAACGTGGGTTTGAAAAGTTAACACTGCATTTTTATTTGATTTAATCTTTCATTTTATGATGAAGAATTTGCATTGCCAATAACTTTGCTTCATAGTGTATTGAGTAGCATGGAAAAAAATCATATAGACCTTTTAGAAATTATGTCGGTGGAGTTATATTTTGATTCACAAGTGTTGGAACGTGGGGTGGTCATGACATCAATATTCTCTTATTTTGTGATTCCTAAAGACTGGCAAACCATTGTATGTGCATACTGTAGAAAAAAATCATTTTTTTCAAATGTATACATTTATTTTTAGGCCAAAGTTTGAATCATTTTTTGAATGGTAAAAATGAGAATGATTGTATATGAAGCTGACGTTCATGGCATATAATAATGGTATAAAATTCTACCGGCAAGTTAGTCCTGAACTCTAGTATAAAAGAGAGAATACTTTCTCTACCTCTTTGAGCACTGCACTGCTCACTAAGAATGTAAAAGTGACAGTGACATGGCCTGTCATCTCTGCCCCCACAGTCATTTTCTCGTTGGTTTATACAGCAGATCGACATACGTGATGACCCATAAATAGCATTCTAAGCAATCTGTGTTTCCTTCTAATTATTGCTAGATAGGTATGTGTATACATACATACACTTTTAAATGTTTGGAGAGATTTTATATATATTATATACAGAAGGTGCCAAAAAATGTATACACATGTTAAGAAAGGTCAACTGTGTTAAAATCGTAATACTCAACGTATACCAATAACAAAAGATGAATGCAAGTCATGTGTATATATTTTTGGCACCCCCAGTATAATGTTTTAAAGAATTCTAGATGTGTGAGATATATATTTACACACACACATGATCAGAAGGTAGAATCTCCTAGGTACTCATTCTTTGAGAGTCATAAATTACTGATATTATTTAATGGACTTGTTATGGTTTCCAAACAATTGGTGGACTTACAGATAAAACAAAGTGGAAGGGATTTTAACCTCATTGGCAAGAAATATTATTTTACCCTAAGCATGAAAAGTGATAGATTTATTTCATTCAGTGTAGAAACTATTTTTCAACTATGATTAGCAACAAACCCTATGACATTTTTTTTAATATAGAATATATGGCAAATTCAGTCTGAGTAAAATGAAGAAGTCCCCAAAATAATACCTGGTATAAAATTTATAGCTTATTTATGATTTTACTAATAGCAGTACAGAAAAGGATAAGGCTATAAGAATGTTTTAAAATAATTCAAAGGGTTAATGAAGAAAGGAAAGAGTGAGAAAAATATAAGAAAGCAAGGTTTAGAGGATAAAACAGAAAACAATGCCAGAAGAGGAAGACATCTGTATGCTAGATAGATATTTCTATAAAATGACACACAGTTACAACATTACCAGTGGAGAAAAATATTTTGAAAAACTAATACAGAAGTACTCTAGGGAGAAAGAACTAAATATATGTATTAAAATTCCAGGCAAATATTCACGGTTTCGATCAGAAAAGGGGGTTTTCACACCAAAAATCTTTCACATGTATCTTTTTTTACATATTTTATTATTCTAATAGTGTTAACAGATTTTGATATGTACACAATTGCACAAAAGTTGACATTCATAAGACGTCTAGTTATTCGCATTAGCGTTTCCTTAGGCTATGAGTTTCAAAGTTGAATAGCAATACACTCACTTGTAGGCTTCCTGAAATTGCGAACATGTGGAATCTATCCCCAAAAAAAGGTAAGTCAGAACAGTTAGGCATATTTTTTGAAAGCGTCCCCTGTGATGACCATGTGACTTAGAGCTGGGATACATGGTCATGATGACTCTGCACTCACATCCTTAATCTTTTCTCAGTAGCTTCCACACCCACCCCCACCCCGTTCCATCCAGTGGTCCAAGTCAGCCTGGGGAACACACATCATACATTCCTCTCTCACCTCCGATACTGGCCACAGCACCAGATCAGTTTTCTTCCTAAATATTTTGCACATCTGGCATTTGTTACTCGTTTTATGTCGCTACTGCTGACACATTGCTAACCCATCCGCTTACAACCAGCACGAAAATGCCCTTCCCCCCTCATTATTTCACCTGTTACCCAACAAACGATTCTTCACCCTCTAGTTAAGGTGATTCTTTTAAGGAAAAAATAAAACATCCAATCAACACATTTTCTTCTGTAAAAGTGTCTTATTAACATAACAAACTTCAAAAGCATTACTACACATAGGATTATTATTATAATTAAGTCATATAACTTTTATATTGTGAAGCAACATGTTGATTCCTTTTCAGGAAAACAGCAATGCCTGTTGGACAATTGTATGAACAGTTTCATGTATGAAACATTCTCTTTAACAGAGAGCCATGGTAGGTTACTATGTAAATTATTCCATATTGAACAAGAATTAATATCAAAATAACCTGTTGCATACAAACACATACATACACTGGGTTTCTATGTATTTTAAGATGACTGGACTATCATTACGGTATTATAAACATTGTTTGATAAAAACTGGAATTAATAAGCATTACGATTTTGCATGAAATCACATATTTTATGCTGGACGTACTCTTAGAGTTCATGATGATTTCACAATACATCGATGCATTTTGGTATACACTGAGTAGCTATTTTCTCTATAGACAGTTTTGTAAGAAGGATACTCAGTTTTAAAGTGATCTTTCAATTTAGCTGCTTTTATTTTTATTTATTTATTAATAAGGTAATGTCCTAATGATAAATACACATTTGTTCTATGTAAATGATATGTTTTCCACTTCGCACTCATTTGCCTTTATCATCTTTTAAGCCTGTGGCTCTGGGATTTGGAAAAGGTAATTAAACATAAGGCCGAGGGTATTTTTGTAGAGAAAGCACCTAATAATAGAGGTTAATTAGCTGCTTGAATGGCTATAGGGCTGTAATGAAAAAACCGCACAGGGACACATAAGCCATTAAAAACAGAGCAAATACATTAGGATCCTAATACACACCGAATTTTATAAACACCACACAAGTATTTCCTAGGAGTCACACCTCCAGTTTTAGAATCCAGAAGGACTGGATCCACAATTTTTAAATTAGGATTGTATATCTCATTTTACAACTTACTTTCATGGTTGTTGTTTTTTTGTTGCTGTTATAATGTGTTCTCTCTTTACTCAGTGGTATCTGGTAAAGTTTTGTAGATTTTTGCCATTTACAGTTTCAGATCTTAAGCCGTAGTGCAAACGTCTTTATAGTCTATTTTTAAGAAAAGTTGTAAAAGAGGGACAAAATTTCTGTAACACCTGTGATTATAGTGTGTAAGTTAGAAGTTTTAAAAGTGGCCCCACAGTTCATATTACTGGCTTACTACAATATTTGTATATAGCATTAGAGGTCAGCTTATGTAGCATGATATATCTTTCCTCCCAGCTAACCTTCTGAGAGATTTTACTTTTCTGTAAGTTGGTTGTCTGAACTAATAGACAGACAGACAGACAGACAGACAGATAGATAGGCACAGGTATCGCAGACTTTTTACATATGAACACATATATTACCTGGTTTATATGTTTTTAAATTATTATTTCTAGACATACACTTATTTCAAATTTAAGTGAATGGTGCATGGACTAAATGTGTACAAGATATATGTTGTAAAAAGACTCTTCAAAAGGTACTAAAAAGGAAAAAAGAGACTATACCTAGCCTCATTTTAGACACTACACTAAAGATCTTTAGTAAATATTCTAATATTATAAAAACATCTTGAAGATTAGTAGTAAAATTGTTAAGTGGGAAATGAACTATGACATTCATATGCTCAAATACATATAAATTCTGTATAAATGAATCAAATTAAATAAAAGATATATTTCAAATATATTCCAAATGTGACAACAAATGTATTATTTTCATCCGTACAAGTAGGATATTTCTTGACATTTCAAAACTTAACCAGTTATTTACCATATGAATAAATGTGATAATCCTTTTGGGTTAGTGTATTCAGACTTCAGTGTTCACATGTGGCAAAAATGAACTGTTAGATTCCCTCCTATTAGAACTGTGCTTTAGAATACCGTATTTGAATTATTATCAAAGAAGTACAACCACAGCCTTGGTTGTTCTTTCACAGAATACCTTAAGTATAAAGCTGGGACCTGAGCGAATACAAATCATCGGGAATCTCTGACCCTGGCATAATGCAATAAAAATTGCTAATGTCCAAGAAGATGACAGGTGCATTTTATAGCTGCAAAAGTTTATTTCTCACGAGTATACAAATAAATACACCTTTTAGTGATCGATGGCAAGGAATACCAGCAGTTTATCACGTTCTTTGGAGGTCTCAGTCATTTGTGCCCATTAGATGGTAAAATGTACTCAAACATAATCTATTTCTGTAAATTGGTGATTCTCCAGTTCCAGTGGGTGAGAAAGGGAACAACATAATGATTTTTTCAGAAGTCCATGAAGTTTTTAAATGTTCTGATAAATGCTAGGTCATGATTTAATGATTACCTTATCAGAAAGAACTGATGACAATAAATAAAATATAGTATTAATTTATTCAGAATTGTATAAAATATACATTTTTACTGAAGAATACTTCTGAGGTCAAATGATAATCTTTCTCCAAATAATAATATCATCTTCTCAGATTCTCTAAAGTATATGGACTCATTGTAACATGGGAAAATTAATTTTCAAAACATTTAAGCAAAACACCCAACTATTTTCTCTCTCTCTCTTTGTATGGTTGGCCACTTCCTGGTGCTATATTATTTATTTACTATGATATCGTGTTATAAGAAAAGGTAAGCTCCATGAGGCAGGGTCTTTTTCCATTTAATACCCTCAAATAATCCCACTTTCTAGAAGAGTACTGAAAATATAGTAGAGTTTCTAATATAATTTTTTAAAATAAAGAATGAATTTAATTTTCTCACTCTTGATTCTATTAGTTGATACAATTTGCCTACGAAGTAAAAGTTGTCAGGAGTTATAACTGGAAACATGTAAGTAATTGCAATTACTGGATATATTTACAAACTCTTAAACTGTTTGAACCGAACTACAGCTGTATTGAAAACATTGATTTATTTTTAAGTAATACTGGCCAATCCTAATATTTGTGTGCTCTCTTGGATTATTTCAAGAAATCCTGTGCATGTAGCCACACTCTGGAGAAATTTCCAGAACCTTGAGACATGGTCTGTTTGGGATACAATGCTATGGTAGCCTTTCAGTTTTACTTGTTTTGTGTTTTTTTGTTCATGCGACTAGTAATTCTATTGGATAATATTGTAACTTCTCTTGATAGAGTCTTTAATAACCTAATTATTGATGTAAATTGATATGGTTACCTATAGATAGATACAATTATGTCACTAGATACACAGGTATGCCACTGCCCTTTACACTCAGTGCCCATTACACTCAGCAATGTTCACAATTCTGTATCTAACTCGTATCTACCTCTTGTGTAATTGGTAAGGGCTCAGTAATTTTCTGTTAGGTGAATGGATACATGAACGACAGTAAACAATTCTCATACTGTGTTTCCCTGAAAATAAGATCACATCTTCTATTAAGTTTTGCTCCAAAAGATGAATGAGGGCTTATTTTCAGGGGATGTCCCCTGAAAAAATCATGCTAGGGCTTATTTTCTGGTTAGGTCTTATTTTGGGGGAAACATGGTAGAGAGAATATCATAGCAAAGCTTTTCTTTGTTATTTAATATATGTTATTAACTTCTAGGATTCTGATCCTACAGAATAGCAGGACCTACAAGAGCTAATAGTAATACCAGTCTATGAGTTTTACACACACTCTGTGCAGTATACTCTAAAAAATAAAATAATCTCCTCCAGATGGCAAATGATTATTTTTCAACAACCAGGAGTTACTATTTTATGTTTATTCACTTATTTTAAGTATAGCTGACATATTAATTAGCATAAAACATCCTTATCTCTATTATCAGACAAAATTCTAAGTAGTGCAATTCTTATAAAGGATTTCGTAATTGTCTTAAATAATTTTCAGTTCTGATATGAAGAGCTGGCTAAATGACAAATAGCACAGCTGTTTTCTTTAGCCATAAACTTGCAAATATTGATGTCTCACAAAAGTATGCTGTTTGTCACAAAAGGAATTGGGTGCATGGCTTAAGATTGCTCAGGGCAAAACTTTTAGTGGTGCTGACAAAACAACTAAATGTGATTGCCCAGATGATCGTGTTATCTTCATATACAAAGGACATCCTGCAAAATATAGATAGAATTGATAGAACACAAATGAAAATACTTATTTTACCAACAGGGTAGGACTTGTGCCGATTTTAACATTAAAATATATATGTATATGCTAGTTGCACATATCCTCATTAAAATGGAAATTGGATTTTCATTGAGAGTTTAAAAAATAACAATTTTGGCCAAATTCTTTGTTGTATCCATCTATCATGTGTGCCTGTAGCATAATTATAGCTTTATACCAACTGATTTTCTTATAAAAATCAAAGGGCCTCATTTTTCCTTCAGTACAAACTATACATACATATTTGTGAGTATTATATGAAAAAAGTAAAAGGTAGAATTCTACTTAGTGTGTTTACTTCAAATGTTAGCTACTGATAAAAATGAAGGACATATTTAAAGCCACGTTTATGTAATGCCAAAGCAAAACAATACTAACTGTGATTTAGGGTGATTCTGTGTTCCCAAGTTTATCTTCACAAATGTTCCTTTTTCATAAATTGCACTTGACAAGCAGATTTTTTTTTTTTAAAGTGTTAACACTGTTACTTTAAAACAGCTTGGAAGGTTATTATGATAACAGCTCTCAAAAATGTCATAAAATCTTAAAACAGAATGTCAGGTAGAAAGCTCACAAAGTCAAAAGGTTAGGATTCTAAAAGCTGCCAGAAACTATGTGACACGTGTTTTAATTTTGAGTGAAAATACTCCTTGCAGCTTTTTATTTTCAATTGATTTAAAAATACGTATGTAGGTAGGTTGTTAATTTTCCATTTCATGTGAACTGCAGCAAGTTAAACTTGAGAATCCAAATCATATTTCTAACCACAGAATTTTACAAAAAAAAAAGAGCAGGTCTTAATTTATGTGTAATCTCAAAGTTTCTAAGGTCTGTTGTATTCATTTAAAAATCTTAGGAAAAGTTTTGGCACTAAAGCGCAGTCTTTAAATCTTGGCAAAGATCCTAGTATTGTGACATATCTACTTGCCTCACTCTTTCATAATAATATTTTCATGTGCAAAATGAAAGTGCAGTAACACACATGAGTATAAATACTCCCTAGAACCGGCCCTCACTACATACTAAAGATGTTTTGGTCGATACCACGCTAAGTACAGTAGCTCCACTATGTGATTACTCTAAGTTCTAGGCAAAGAGGTGCAAAGAGCGAAAAAAGAATACCATCAGATTCATCATCAATATTTTCTACTCTTGCTGATCAACCCTGGGGTTAAAACTGTCTTCGAAACTCTTCGATAAACGTTTTAAACCGTAGTAGTGAAGACGTTATCAACCCAGTGTCAGCCAGGGCATTGCTAAAATAGTCTTCTAATATGGCAAAAATGTTATGGATTTATTATAGGTCTGGAAGGAGCCTGAGGGAGTCTGAGCAAACCAGAGGTGCATTCGTTTCCTATTTGAGGAAATATTCTTTAGGATAGAGTTTGTATTAGCTTTCTGGACCTACTACTAAAACCTGAGTGGTTTCAACAAACAAAAATGTATTGTCTCATAGTTCTGGAGGCCGGAAGTCTAAGATCAAGCTGTTGGCAAGGCTGGTTTCTCCTGGAAGCTGTGAGGACGAATCTGTCTCAGGCCTCTCTCCTCCTACCTTCTGGTGTTCAGTGGCAATTATTGGCACTCCTCAGGATTTGATCACCCCAATTGTATCACCCCAATTTCTGCCTTCGTCTTGACATGGCTTTCTTTCCACATGTGTGTCTGTACCCCGATTTCCCCTTTTAATAAGGACTCCCGTCATACTGGATTAGAGGTCCATTCTTTTCCAGTGTGACCTTATTTTATTGAATTACATCTGCCATCGTCCTATTCTGAGAGGTTTGGGATTATGACTTCACTGTGTAACTTGAGGCATGCAAAATTCAACCCATAACAGTGTTCTAATTGCTTTCAAACCCCACTGAACAAACAGAAGAGGAGGACATTGAGACCACACCTAAGTCATAAATGAAAGGTCGTAGGTTCTTAATGGGCAGTGAGGTGGGGAAACAGCCACACAGGAGGACACTCAGGTTCATGTTTGGTTTTTAATTTGGAGACAGAATGTTTTTCTTATTTTCTTTTCAAAGCCTCCAGTCTCTCCACTTTTTACTTTCTAGTACTGCTTTTTCAGCTTCACCTAAGTCTAGTCATAGTTTTGAAATCTAAAACAATAACAACAAAAATTGGTGGTAAAACAAAACTCACCATAAGCAGCGAAATGAAAGCAAACACTTAAATTCTTCAAATTCTTAGGAAATCTTTCTGTATTTCACTTTGGTGAACACGGAATCTTCATTTCTTTGAACTTTTATTACATACAGACTTACATACGTTGCATTATGCTTTCCTTATTTTGATCTACATGTTTTATACAAATATAAAACATTGACCCTGTGGTTCCTGTGAGAACAGAATAGGTCAGAAATGTAGAGAAAATACATCAATTGTGTTGTGGACTGAATATTTATGCCCACACAAATTCCTATTTTGAAGCCCTACCCCCAAAGTGATGGTGTTAGAAAACAGCCTCTTAGGAAGTAATTAGGTCTAGAAGAGGTCGTGAGGGTGGGGCCCGTGATGAACTCAGTGCCCTTGTAAGACTAGAAAGTGACGCTAGAGTTTCTGTCTACTGTGTGAGGACATAGCAAGGAGGCAGCCATCTGTAAGCCACACAGAGAGCCCTCGCCTAAAGCTGACCTGCTGCTGCTCTGACCTCACACTTACCAACCTCCAGAACTGGGAGAAGTAAATGTCTGTTACCTAAGGCACCAGGTATATGGTATGTATCACAGCACCACAAGCTGATTAAGACAGATTACTACATAATATAATCCTATCACATAAGCATTGAATCGTATAGTGGAGAATGTTTCTGGGAGATCTCCTTTTGTTCGCCACAAATAACTGTTATTGGTACAGGTATTCAACAGAATTGAGGAAGCATAGCGGAGCTCAAGAGCCCTTGGTGACTTTCAAGTGTTATGTTAGAGATAATGACATTGGGGCACCACATAGTGAATATTTTGATCAATGACACACACCTGGGATTGTTCAAACCATGGTCATTATTTCATGAAATCTTTTCAATGAACTATAGTAATGTCTGGTTTAATATCTTCAAATAAACATGTGATTACTTTTGTCATTTTTTTTTTTAAATTACAAAATAGAGGAACTATGTTTCCAATTCTGATGAAAGGACCATAAAAATGTTGCCTTAGCAAATGGATACCCAGTTAACTTAATGTATGTAATATCTGAGTAATTGCTTCTAATATTAAAATAATTTCATAGTGACATTGCTTCAAATGGACTAAACTGCATTTTATGCAGCCCATCAATAAGCAAATGCCATAACATCTTACCATGTATAAATATAACCCTGTACAACACTTTCTTTTTATTTATAGACAACTGTATATTAGTATTTTACTTTAACTTCATCCATCATAGTTTATAGACAACACATGAAATCTCCAATGAGTTATGATCAGAAAAAAGAATATAGATATACTGTATGTCAATCTCTCCTTTCCTCATTAGTATAGCAGCTGTTAGGCTGAAAGTTTGAATATTTTAGTGTTTATTCTAGGTCACTTTTATAATTTATGAAAATTTTGGTTGGAGATTCCCATATTCCCCTTTTATTTTTCAAAGACACAAGATAAAAAAACCTTAGATGAATTACCTATTATATGATTAAAATATGACGACATACACAATGACTAAATAACTGAAAAATATAAGTTGCATGATAAAATATATCCAAAATATGAAAGACAAAAAATTATATTTCAACATATAACTATATTATGATTTGTTAAAATACATACGAAGAACTATGTGACACTAAACATAGAATATAAAGGGGACCTATACATCTTAACATTTTAAGGAAAATAATACATATTTCAAGCATACTCCTGAACGAAAGGCTTAAATTCTCTCTTTGTACACTTACGTAATTAATATTCAGAGAAAAAACAAGTAAAATTTATGTGAGAAGGAGATAGAAAGTTTTTAAGATTATTCCAATTTTCATGGAATAAAATAGTCTAGAAATACTTAAAATATAGGAAGAATATACTATAGAGTGATTTGTCTTAAAACAACATTAAACTACAATGCAAAGTTTTTGTTACTGATACAGAAATGGGCATACATATTAAGTAAGAAAAGCTTTAAACTGCAGACACCGTCTCAATTATATATAAAATGTGATACAAATAATATTTGAATGAGGAAATGACACATATTAAAGCTAATTTTGGATGCATTACATAGTTAATGTTAAAAAATCAGTCATGAAATAACAGGCATAACAGGGCACTATGGCCTGCTTTGATTGGTTCCCATAAAAAGGTAATTAGAACCAGTGATGGAGGAGAGTGCATTAACCTTCCCCTCAGCTTGATGCAACTTTAGACAGAATTCTTCCTGACTTACCTCCTTGCCTTCTTTTTCTTAGAGCATTTACTTTAGGAAACTTGTCATTGTAAATCCTTTCTCTGTGCTTTTGAGATGTACAGCTTTTTAAAAGCCTCTTACCTGTTTTAAAAGCCAGGAATGTCTTTTTTTAAAAAAAATTAATTTATTTATTTATTAGTTTCAGGTGTACAAAACAAGGTAATACTTAGACGTTCATCATTTATATCCCTCATACTGTGAACCCCCCTCCCCCCATCCACTATCCCTCCGACCTCACACTGAACCATCACATTATATATATAAAATTATAGTTGGCATTCATTAATGTTTAGCTTCTGGTGTACAATGCCATGATCAGGTATCCACAGTATCCCTGAGGTGGTCTCAGCTGGTAACCACAAGATGGCCTCAGGGTTTTTTTGAAAATTAATTTGGGGAAGGTATTCTATAATGTTGTAAAGATTTTGTCAGGAATGTCTTTTTGAAGGGCCTGGGAGCATCCCTTTGAAATATGACCTTCTTGAAAGATAGGGTCCTGGTCCCAGTTTCTGTGGGAGGGTCTGAGCCTGATTTCTGCAGGGAGGCAGGGTTGCCTCGCTCCAGGCGGTCAAACTACCTCCAGTCAGGAAGTGAAGAGAAAGTTGAGAAAGTTGAGAGTGGGGGGATTATTCAGCAAACACTCACAGAGTAAGATCTCGTCCTCACCTCCACCCTGGAAACCAGACACTTTCTATTTTGTTTTGTTTTTAAGAAGGAGTTGAGTTCAGTTCAGACTTCGTGTTGGTAACTGTCCCCTATTGCAATAGCCCGAAATAAAGCCCTCCTGGCCTGTTTAACTTTGGTTCAATGATTGCATTGACACAGATTTCAGACCAAGCCCAGGGGCTGATTGTAACCGTTGTAAAATTGCAGAGCAGATTAAGGTCAACTATACCACATGTATCGGGACACCCACGCGAGGCCAGGACATGGAAGTCGTGACAGATGTGCAGTAGAGCACAATCATACAGTATTTCCAAGACAGAGGTGCAACACACGTGTATTACCTTAAGGGCACCAATAGTAGTAAAATGTAATGAAATAATCTGAAAGCATTTATTTTAAAATGGGGCAACTTTCTCTGTTCAGGGAAAAAGAGACGTAAGTTCAAAAAAGAAAATAAATAAAAGCAAAAAAAGCACGTCCTGGTGTAGGAGAGAACTCAGGGGCCTGAATATTGATGCCCAGATCACTTCCTCAAAAGACTCTTATCCGGAACTAAGCTTTGTTCTTCTCATGACATGCCAGTTTCACAAGGTTGCTTGTTTTGGGGGAAAACCACAAGAAGCTTGGATTGAAGTCACGTCACTATTTCTGTGTGTGCATGTGTATGTGTGCATGTGTACACACACGTGTGTGTGTGAATTATCTCTCGCTAGTTGACTAGTCTGCCCTTTAGCTAAGCAATGAGAACCTGCCTGTGACATAGAAAAGGATGTAGGCTTTTCCTATTTGTATAGGGTTGGATTCTCTCTGAAGGTGATTTGTTATTTGCCCGGTTTTCTTCTAACTAACTTGCGGCTTCTGAACTTTCCCAAAAGTTAAGGGATGGCAGGGGTAAAGTTTATAAAATTTGCATGAGATGAGACTAGGGTAGTATGTCAGGGAATTGAGAGGTCTGAGTTTGGGATATGGTCATACCTAGACTCATGTTTGCCCAGACTGTGACGTATGGAAAAAAACATGATGTTAATATGAAATGGTTTTGCAAGGTGTTAGGTTTGTGAAAAAGTAATTGCAGTTTAAAAGGTTAAAAAAAGATTTTGCGAAAACCACAATTAGTTTTACACAAACCTAATGGAAGCAGCTTTGCATAAGAAGTCAGGTGACCTGACGTCTCACCTCTTTGGCTAGCCAGCTGGAGGATTTTTGGCAACTTAGTTTTTAATTTTTATATGACCATAGAGATCAAACAGTTTACTGATTCTTAATATTAATGCTCTCATATACTTTCTTTTTTTTTTATTCGTATGATAAAGGCTTCTTCTTTGTCATAATACATGGCTCAAAGTAGTCTTCCATACGTAATCCAAAATAGATTACATATTACATATACACTTAATTTTCCAAAATTCCTCTAATTACCTTGCCATTATCAAGTCCCTGGGTTAATTCATTTATTATCTTTAAGTGAGAGAATGAATGTTACTTCCAGTCTCAGAAATTTGGCCAGGCAGAGAAGGTCAGTTCCTTTCTTTTGCAAATATAGTGCCTCCAATTAAAAACAAACAAAAGGAACAATAAAAATGACCTACCCTGAGTAAGGTTGCTCATTAGCATAAATATCTTTAGTTGCCACCATTTTTCTTTATGTCTAGGCATTGTTTTGAAACTGCAATTTAATTTACAGACTCTCTAGTATAGAGAGTATTAAAATGTATTCACAATATATGTGTATAATTACCATTTAAATAAAAGAATGAATGGTGATCAAGAAATGTAGCAGGGGAAAAGTAAGCTATTTTGGAATCAGTGAGACAAGTACTAATGAGGTAATAATTTTCATACTATATTAATTCATTCTGTCTATATCAGCAAGATACTTTTAATAGACCAGGCACATAATTGAAAGTTTTTGTACTACAGCACTGTAAATATACTAAGTAACATATACTTTTGAAGAGACTCAGATGTGTTTTATTGGATTGTCACATTTTTAGATTCAATTAAGTTTTATGGATTTGAATATGAGACTTTATATGGACCACATTATAGGGAAAAGTATGTGTAATAGAGGTAGAGAAATAAACAAAAAAGTAAATGTTGAATTTCTTTGCTTCCATTTTAAACCTATAGGATCCCAAGGAAATATTTTCGATTGTAAATATTTTGAGAGCAACATACTCTTTAAATACATGGTATTAGAGAAATGCTGGGTTAGCACATTATTTTCTGGGTTAGCACATTATTTCTTAGGATCCTCAACTTCCCAATTTTTCCTAAAGAGGTACCTGAAAAATACGCAATGTTTTAAAACATAAAATACGTATTGTGTTACTAGTCTAAACTCACATAAATTCAGGTTTTTTGCCTTCCATTCATTTATTCCCTTTTATGCTTTGTGTATGTTTGCTGTTTTTAAAATCATTTAAAAAATCAAAGATATTAATAGGCATCACTTATTTTTACCTAAAATAATTTATCATGGATACTTTTGTTCCCCCAGGAGGATTTATTTATAGCCAAATAGCAGCAGATAAAATTGTCCTCCTATAAAAAATAAAGCAAAACAATACAAAATGTCCATAGAATTTGCTAACAGCCACACACCAAACTTGGGCCTCTGATCTGGTAATTATTATTGCCCTCTTTAATTCCTTGTTCAGTTATCATTTAGCCATTTACATTTCTATAACCGTATTCAAAGAGACTAAATTTTTACAGTATATGTAATTATGAACATATTGCAAAATTAGGGAGTACAAGAAGAAGAATTTTGACCAATGCTTTCTTGGTAATTTAGTCACTATAGTGAACATTCTGTCCCATAAAACATGCATGTTGTGATAATTTCTTTGTTAATACATTTTATAGTAAAGTGACAAAATTCACCACCTCACTACTAATTGCAGATATTTAAGTTAACATATTTAATTAATAGAAATCTTATTTTGCTGATATAAATCTTAAGTGGAAAGATTGCCTTCAAAAATAGTAATGTTCAAAACCAAAATTATGTAATGAATTTCTTGCCTCTGCGATGCTTATTTCTTAAAGTGATCAGTGTTGTCGTGTTTTCAGTATTTAGACATTTTCAAATTTAGGTTTCTTAAGTGCCTTCTAGATTTAACGTAATTCATACCATACTACACATGATTTTAAATGTCTTCACTGTTGGCAGTCAGAGTCATTCTTCAAAACTTGCTCACTTTCAAATAATTAGCTATTGGATAATTAAAACATTCTTTTCCATAGAACACACACATATAAATACACAAAGATATACATATTATAGTCCAAAGAGAACTGGGTATACATGAATAGAAACAGCTTCTTTTCAAGATAAATGTGGAAAACATTGGTATTTAAGTAAAACTGTGGTAGGCATACAGAGGTGAAATGTCTCGTTATTGAACTGGGAAATAGTTGAAGATTGGATGAAAGAAGTAGCTTCTGAATGGGACTTGAGAATATGGAAGGCTTTGTAATATAATGTGTTATTTGTGAAGAAAATTAATCGCACTCTTTTGAACCACATCGTAATCAGAGGATATAATGGATTAATAATATTCTTTTTTCTGACAAAAGCTCTGAAAGCTGTTTGAGCTTAATGGGTCCTGTTGAATATCACCACACAATGCTTAACGACGTGAATGGCTTTGCGCCTGGTGCTATTAACTGAAGTTGCTTTTAGAAATATATTGGATATTTTGATTAGGGCAAAAGTGAACACATTTTAAAGGAGACCTCTTTAAAATAACATCAGTGACCAAATGTACCTGGCCTTTGAATGTCACAAAATGTCATTCTCATCTTGAAGCACTGAGTGAGAATAAAGTTCTCTTTGCCGTGGTTAGAAAATGATACTCATAGCTCCTTCTTTATGTATTACTGTCAACAGAACACCTAGTAGAAGTCTATTTTTATACTACATCAAAGGAGCCACAATTGCTCTTCTTTCAGTATTACAATATTTTGTTAAATATTTGCATGTATTTTGAGTTATCGAATATTAGATCCAAGCAGAGTGTACTATCATGGCCATTCCTCGTTACTCATAGATGTGCAACCATCAGAATAAAATAGAAATCACTCCATTTTTATGTATGAATTGATTCTCTCTTTTGTGCTGAACAACACTTTTCTTGGTGAAGAACAAAGGATTGAAAAATGCAGCTTGAGAGGAACTTAAAGTACAGTTAGTTGATAAAGAGAACACGCGAGACAAGGCACGCATTGCCTTATGGTAAAGAATCTGTGAGGATCTTAGACTCTGAAAATAGCTAATGATACACAGGGCAGAGTTACTGTGAAAGCCAACACCTGGGAACACTTCCAATCCTTACCTACAAATAAGCACGACTAGTGAGCATGGTTCGTATTGGAGGCAAACAGGTACAAATGCAGAGGCAAAAAGTATAAAATGAGGCTGTTTGAAGAAAAATGGTACATAACATGATTTAATAAAAAGACTGAAGGGAAAGCACGCTGAATGTATTGAGTACCTACTAAACCTCAGGGAAGGTGTTACCTGGGCTTTGTTTATTGTTATCATTAAAGTCTGAATGCACCTTCTAAGCCCACACAGCTAACAGGTGGCCAGCTGGCTGCACTGAGATTCCATTTCAGGTTCATTACTAGTTGTGATTTTGTGAACCGTTCCTCTGGTCTTGCCACTGGCTCTGACATTTATATTTGAAATGGAATGGCTGTGATTATGAAGAGATTTGTATCATCGGACAGAAGCATAGCTTTGTTTTCAGGATTTGGATTCACTCTTTCATCTTGTTTCCATTATTTTCCACATCGTAGCAACTCATATATTCCTACATAGGTGTGAGTGAAAATAACAGTCAAATGTACAAACATAGTATAAGTGTGATGAGTTATGCACTAGATATTTAGATAGGCCTCTCGTTGAGTGTAGCCTTCTTCATAGAAAAGGTATCATTGTATCTCGGTCAATACTCAGGCTACTTCAGTCGAATACTGCTGTCAGGAAGGGGTCTGGTGATTGATTTTGGTGTGTTCTTTCCTTGCATCAAGGCAGACCGGAATACGTAGGATTCTTAATCCAAGCATATCAGTCAAAAGTAGATCATATTTAAGTAAACACAAAAACATTGAACATGCAAATCTCCGATGCCTGAAGGTTATTCAATATTGTACAGTGTCAGTTATGTTGCATATTTTTGAAAACTATTTTGCTGTGCATTCAACCTAAAATTCCTTCCTTACTTGCCTACATTTGGTGCAGAATAACACATATTTTCTACTTCAAAAGGGCATAAAGAGAGAAGTCATTTTCAGGCATGGATAGCAGATAAAAATTCACAACACGTTTTCAAGAAAAGTAAAATGTATTGCATGAAACTATTCAGTGTTTAATAGCTGTACACTATTTGGGAATCATACATAAATCTGAATTTTTATATTTTAGGCAAAGGTAATATTAATTGTCTGCTCTTGGCATATCAATTTTATTAAAAACCTGAGTCCTTGGACCTCAAAGTACATTGGCATTCAGGATTCTGATGGTCATCATAATTGTACTCTGTAATTATCATAGTTTATAGAAGATGATTATTTCTGGTTGTCATGGTGCAAGTAACAGTACTAATCAAGAATTAAGAATGGAAGACTTGATGGATTTATAACTGTGTGTGCAGCATGTTTATACATTATATGAAAATATGAAGGGAAGTTTCTTGGCTAAAGCCATCTGATCATTTGTTAACTAGATGCTTTTCTCAAGTTCTATTTTCTGTCTACACATGACATGGATAATGCTAGGCAGACAGTTTTAATATACACTTAGAGTAATAAATGAAAAATAAAACCAAACTTACCCAATGCCTCACTATAATTTGATATGGCCATATAATTATATGTCCATATAATTTGAAACCCACATATATTAAACATTCAGAAATGTATTTATAACTCTGTGTTTCTCTAAGAAACATACTGGTAAATAAACTACCATTGATTCATTAGAACATAGAGAAACAAGTGAAAGTGAGGTCACTTGTTTTCAGAAAAAAGTCCTTATCTTTATTTCTTGAAAATTATTTTATTATTTATAATGAAAACAAATAAATTCTAGAGAAAGCCTGGAGTTAAAAATAAAAATATTAGAACCAACAGTAATTATCTTTCCAATAATGAATAAGGCAATTTAAATATTAACACATGATGAACGTAAAAATTTGCATGACAAAATCATGTTTTATATTATTAAAATTAGGTCCATCAAAGAAAGAGAGGAATGGAATTGAGGAAACATGCCAAGAAAGAGAGAAAGCTCATAAATGAGAACCTGCATGGGTAGAGATAAGCTCAAGTTCAGAGGGAAAAATTAGTTTGGATTCCTTTGAACACTTATTTCCCCTCAGTTTCTAATTGACACTCCGAGGTATGTCTCACCAAAATGAGTAATGTGTTATGTAGTACAGAAAGGATAGTGCCAGAGAAGTTCTTTTCCTGATCATGTCAGGATTAAAAATAGCAGTTTAAAATAATGGTCTGTGTGTATGCCAATTTCAAAATGTCAGTTTCTATCTGGCATGGTGGATAAAAAGGAGAGAAGAACGATATGGAGCAAGACTTCACAAATAGGAAAAATAACTTGAAATAAGTATATAGGAACTTTTCTGATATTAAAAAAAATGCTGCTGTTGGTATTTAAATACACATAATTATCCATCCAATATCTAGTTAGTCCCATTCTAATTCCCATTCTATTAAAGTTTCCAGATGAAGTATATTAAAATGTGAAATATATATTCTTAAAAACAGGCATAATGATTATATTTAATACATTTTTAATTGTTTAGAACATAATTCAAGGTATATGCATAAAGTTTATTGAGCATTCAGCTTGCATTAATTAAATGATGTAGGTAGAGATGGAAAGGGATTGATTTTAGCATTGTGATTTCATAGATCCAAATTGAAGAAGGTAAATCATTAGCCAAGATGCTTTATGATATTACAGTAATTTCACAGAATTATTTTGTATAGAGTATATCCTATTATTAACATCCTTTGTGTTATTATTATATAACTTGCAGTTGTAAAATTATATTTACTATGTATTAAACCTTTTCGGATGCAAAAAAACATCCACTGAATATTGTCTATACATATCTGCCAAAGTGCAGGTTTTGGGGTGATTCATCAAGGAAGGTAAAGAGTGGAATCAGAAGGTGCTGAACTCTGGCTGAATGCCCTTGGAGGTCCTGGCTTTGGAAGCTAAGCCAGGGCTATTGATAGAGTGGTGGGAAAGATCCCCAGAAGCCAGGCAGTTAAAGTGGTTCATTCAGAACTAGATGAGTTAACACAAAACCTGAAACCAGGAGTTGGAAATGAGTTAAACAGGTGGAGTTCAGCAGGAGGGGGATTGCCCATACATGCACGATTGCCAAAATCATTTCCTGCCAGAGGATCCGGTGCTTTCCTGTCACATATCCTCTCATTTCTGATTAACACACTCGTATTCTGAGTGGGCGAGCATAAAATTCTTGTTAGTGAGGAATACACCCGTCCTTACAATCTGATACTCTTCTTCTCAGTGCATCTTTCCATTTTTCATACTTGAAGTCTATTGACGAAGGTCATTAATCATTTGTATTAAATGGGGAAGTATTCTAGTCCAGAAGCATAGAAAAATCCGCTCAGAAAATGGCTACGTATTTTTAGAAAGTGAGAGTGGGGAGTCAGAGTAATTTCAGAAGGAAATGTTTGGTCATACCTATGAAAGCATATTTTGCATTTGCATTTGCCTCCATAAACGCTGGGTATATAATGCACACGGGTAGGGAACCCTTGTGTATGATGCAGCCGGAAAATGAAGTTTCAGTGCCACCTCCTCAAATGATTGTCAGAGGTTTGATGCCCATCCCATTCAGAGAAGTGAAGATACATCAGGGTCCTGTATCACACTCCCCATCTGGGGGCACTCCACCAAAAGGGAATTAGAAAGAATAAATCTACATAATGCAGGTGGATATATTTGGGTAGTTCAAAGGATACAATAACAGGGGCAGTTAATGCTTACATGGTGATTATTTTTCCTAGCTACATTTCTAAGCATTGCATGCACACACAAACATGTATACATGCACCATATATGTGTGTGTATATATATGTATATATATGTGTGTATGTATGTATGTATATATATATATATGTATATATATATATATATATATATATATATATATATATATATATATATATTCACATTTAATGTTTCTAATGACTTTGTGGAATAGATTCTTTTATATTCTCTGTTTTAAAGCTGAGAAAACTGAAGGGCAGAAAAATTGTTTCCCCTGCCCAGAGGCAAACAGGTAACCAGGGGCAGAGTTGTTATTTGAGCATTGTTTGTCAGGCTTCATAAACCTACTGCCAGCCAACCCCCATGCTACTTTCCTTAGCTTTAAGTCAGGAGAGAATGTGTGTGTAAATTGGCAAGTACATGTTATCATGCATACATAGAGGGAAAGGCCAAGAATGGCTAAGGTACTCTAGAAGAAGAACATGGCAGAAGCCTTGCTTTATCAGCATGCCAGAATTCTACTCTTAGATTTATATTAATATTATAGAAAACCCTCCACATGTATACCAGGGAATATGTTCAAGACTGTCTTACAGACTTTTGTAAGGGCAAAGCTTTAGAAAAAATATCAAAGGCATTCCGTCGTAAGTTGGGCACATCTATTATGGTATATTCATACAAAGCTATACTCTAAGCAGAGGATTAAATAATATGCATGGATACATCTTATACAGTTAACATCAAATGAAAGAGGCACGTCATCAAAAAATGAATTCAGTTATTCTATACATGAAAAGTTTCAAAAGAGTTGATATGTATAACATATTGCTTAAACAGGCAAACATGGAAGATAAGCCTATAAATAAAAGCCTTTGACTCGTTATTACAATAGTAAGAGTAGTTATTCAATGGGATGAAGAATGCTTTTGCAATGAAATAAAGATTTCTAAAATAAGGTGTTTTTTTAAATTTTCTTAATTGATTTATGATTGTATAAGTACTCACTTTACCATTTTCCTTAGGTGTACATGTATATGATATGTATTTCTCAGTATACATTTCACAAAAATTAAAATATATATATATATGTATGTGTATATATATACATATACACGTGTATATATGTGTATATATATATGTATATGTGTATATATATATATATATATATATATATATATATATATATATTTATAGGGACAATACCTGGATCACTTTTCATTGTTTTAGTTTCTATTGTAAAGCACTTTACAATTATCTTAATTTTTATGTTTATATTTCATGTCTAAACAAGGCACTGAATCTTAGAGAAAAAGGTCAAATTATATATATTAAACTGTCGTTTTTGAACTTTGTGTTCAATATATATTCAGGTGTTTTCAACAAACCTTTTGTTGCTTTCGTAATGTCTTAAGGTAAAGAGCCCCATAAGATGTATTATATAAAATCCCCTACCTTGTTTATTATTTTACTATTTCAATCAATTTTCTGGTTCTAATAGTGAAGCCAGAAAAAAAAGAGAAGTTATATAATTAAGGAGGCTTATCAGGATTATGGACTTTTGCATTCATTTTGCAATTCTTTTTATAAATATAGGCTAAATCTGCAAGATTGTCTAAAGTTATTATTTTTAGTGTATTTTTCTTATACAAATGTTTAAAATATTTTAAATATCATAATAAAATGTTTATAAAATATAGCTGTAGATAGTTCACTAAATAAACCCACTATTTAGCACATGTCATCTATTGGACATTGCTATATTATTTTTTGTTATGAAAGCTAAAATACATTGAAAAGTAGAGATGTTTTGATAATTAAGAACTTTGAGATATTTTGGTGTCTCATCAGTGATTAAAATATATCTATGAGTGTGCACATGATAAAGGATATTGAATGCTTATGTAGCTAATTCCACAATACCCTCAAAGAAGGTTTATTAATTTTTAGTGTGTTCATAAATCAAAGAGGTTTCATTACAATTTTACACGTTGGCAACTACCGTTATAATTTCAATAATTATTTGTATAATTATTTGATGAATGTCTATGTCCCTTAGTAGAATAAAAGCACCATACGAAGAAAGATTGTACGTTTCCTTTAAATCAATATCTTTCAAACACATTTCATGAAATGAATGAAGTTAAACCACAGAGAAAAACATATTCAGGTGTAGAAGTCTTTACATTTCTCAGACGTTAATTTACTAAAGCTTTATTAAATTACAATATTGCATTATGATTTTATATCCCTTTATAATATGTAGGCTTATATACACATGTTTTATTCTCCAGTCTTATAACAACCTAGAAACTTGGTCAAGACTATTATTTGCGTTTTAAAGGCAATGTATTGACTAATCCAGAATCCTTGCATCTTTGCACTATGCCAGAGTTTGTACTCAAATAAATGTCTCACACACAAAAAGACTAGAATCATAATAATAATTCTTTTTGAGTTACATGCTTGCTATTAACACATTGAAAGGTAAAAATCAGATTACTTGCTCAAAATAGATATGTTTATAGTACACTTAGTCCTGAAACTCATTATTAAGTTATAGGCAAATTTATATAAACTTTATAGATTATGAAATTCCCCTTTAGTACTATTTGAGAGTTGAGAGTTCTATATAAATGGTATTGACTTTAACAAACAATGTTTTCTGCATCTCGTGAATGAATACTTCATATTTCTATTTATTCTGTTAATAGAAGGAAGAACATTGATTGCTGTTTATGTGTCAAACTGACCTTGATTCCCTGGAATGAATCAACTTGGTCATAAAGTATTATTTTTACATATTGCAGAATAAGGTTTTTTTAATATTTCTTTAGGATTTGCATATGTATTTTAATGAACAATTTTAGCAAATAAACTTTCTTGTATTTCCTTTTTATTTTTATTTTGGTCAACACCATTGTAGTATAATTGACAAAGAAAAATTGTATATATTAAAAATGTACATCACAATGTTTCATACGCATATAAATTTTGAAATGATTTCCACCACCCAGGTAATTAACACATCCATCATCTCACACAATTACTTTTTTCTTTCTTTTTTTGGTTCTGTGAGAACACTTAATATCTACTCTCTTAGCAAATTTTAGGTATATAATACAGTATTATTAACTGTAGTCAATGTGCTGTAATTAGGTTCCCAGAACTTACTCATCTTATAACTTCAAGTTTGTACTGTTGGGTCAATATCTCCGCTGTTAACCACCCGGAAGCCATGATTATTTGGGATCTGTTTTGCTTCCATGTAAATTTTAGATAGTTTTGCCTATTTCCATGAAAAATGAATGCCATTGGAATATGGATAGGGATTCCATTAAGTATGATGTTAGCTGTAAACATCACACAGTTAGTTTGTTCTTTTAGTTCCTTCAGGTATAAAGTTAGCTTGTTTGTCGTCTTTCTTCTATTTTAATGAAGCCATTATTGCTATAAACTTATGGGAACATCCCATAAGCTTTTTCATGTTTTGTTTTGTGTGTTTTTTACCCCAATTTTATCTGTCTGAAGATACTTTTTCCCATTTGGTTTCTTTGTTGACCCATTGGTTGTTTGAGAGTGTGTTGAATGTGGCTCTACCTTCCCAGCTGCGGTCAGGGAACAGTTCTGACTCCCCAAGGACCTGGTGGGAGACATGCCATTTGTGCCTCCATAACCAGGTCTGGAGACTGTTGTCTACCATGGACCCTGAAATAGCTCTGGGAGTTCCATCTGAAACCCAAACTATTTAACAGTGATTTTCCTTTTTGCTGGTCTTTTAGATGGGGAGTTGACCATGAAAATTTTCCATTAGAATTGTGGGATGGAAAACAGAAGGAGTGAGAAAGAAATGAACGTAATTCTATAATTTCCAGCAGTGTTGTGAACTAGAAAGCCTTAAAAATCTCCAACTCTAAAACATCAAGTAATGTGCACAGTATCACAAGCATCATTTTAAATACATAAATGAGTTCACAGTCACTAAAGAAAAACAATCCCTGGAGGCTAAAAACAAAAACTAAAACAGCAAACAAGGCTGTGAGTTGAAACAGAAACTCTTGCTGACCATGTCTGTAACAAAATATCTGCATTTTAAACAGTGCATAATAGTACTGCAAAATGTAATACATATCAGACAATTCTTAAAAAATAAATAGCATTTCTCAAACAAATGTATTAGGTGGAGTTAAAACAGAAATTAGAATAAACTGTTTTAAAATGCATATGTATAAAGATTGGCTGAAAAATAATCTGCTGAACTCAGGTAAAGGAAGTAAGAAAAAGATCAACAAGACAATCCAAAGGCAGTAGGAATAGGAAAATTGAAAGCTCAAAGACAAAGTTAATAAATGGAAAATAAACTCAGAGATTAAACATAACTAAACATTGTTTCGTTATGAATACAAAACCCTCTGTTAAGGTTGGCCAAAAAGAAAAAGAAAAAACAACAAAAAGAAACCAAAAGCTATTTTCAAAATTAAATTTACCGTGGTAACATTGGTTAATAATGTAATATAAATTTCAGGTGTACAACTTTATAATGCATCTGACTACTATATTGTGTGCGTCCAACCCAAAGTCTAGTCTCCTTCTGTCTGTCACCTTGTATTTGACTCTCTTTACCCTCTTTGTCCTCCACCCATATATGTCTCCCCCTCTGGTAACCACCATTCAGTTGTCTGTGTCTAGAGTTACCACGTGACCCAGCACTCCCTCTTCTGAGTATCTACCTGAAAAATTTGAAAACATTTATTCATAAGATATATGTACCCCTATGTTCATTGCAGCACTATTCACAATAGCCAAGACATGGAAACAACCTAAATGTCCTTCAATAAAGTTGAAGTTCATATACACAATGGAACACTATACTGCCATGAAAAGATGAAATGGTGCCATTTGTGACAACATGAATGGATCTTGAAAGTGTCATGCTAAGTAAAATAAGTCAGATGGAAAAGGACAAGAACCATATCATGAAACAAGTGGACAAACAAAAAAGGTGTACAAACAAGAGAATGACTTTTAACCAATGGATTTGGTATATGGATAGTTAAATAAATTTGGCAAATTGGACAATTTTATCAAAAACTAGCAGTTACTAGAAATGATTCAAAAATAGAAAACAATAAATATGTATAACATAACTCCACTCAGTATTTAGTAAATTATATGCCATTATTGGGAAAGCAAAGATTAAATTAAAATGATATCAGAGATTCAAAACCTCAGAAAATACATTTTCTGAGAGAATAGATTGAGTAGAATGAGACCTGAATTTAAAATTTGAGCATTCACATTGATCTAGAAATACTTAACCAAAAAAGAGAAGCACACAAAAATGAAAATATAATCTTTAAAAATATAATAGAAATCTGACTATCTATGAAATAAACTTAGATGGTTAAAAAATAGGTCTCATTAGCGTAATCTGCATAATGACGAGATAAGTATAGGAAATAGTTGTAAATCTTTAGATTGAAAACAAAATGCATTCCAAAGGTTTTATTACATGTTAAAATCATTGGCATGCAAGTGTGTTTGGACACAAGGCTAAAATAGATAAAATATTCTTGTACTTGAAAACACGCAAGGTATCCTATTTGGGTACCTGTCCAAACAAAGCACTCAAAAGTAATTTCTTAACAGCTATTTAAGAATAAAACACTCTCAGGATGTTGAAAGTTTTACCTTAAAGATCTACAAACTGATATGTTAACTATTTTATATGTTAGTCTAATGAATCAAAAAAGTAATTACTTTCTCAATAAGCTTATAAAATTAGCACAAGTCAGCTTACAACTAAATACATAATATAAAAGATATTACAGAAATATTTAATTGTTCACTCACAGCCCTCCCAAAATCAGTAGCAAATTATATACAATGAATTCAGTAGCTTGTTAATACATTGATAACATAAAACCTAAGATTTTAATATATAATCTCAATATATCAACACCGTATGTCAAAGTATAAATACAATAATATGATAGACAAAGAAAATAACTTTCATAAAATCTATACACTCCAAGTAAAAATACATTTAAAACTAGAAATAAAATTATTCTTTTTTTAATATTAAACGGAACAATATCTACCTTAAAACACCTAACATACGGAGAAAATTGAAGAAAACATTAGTTAGGCCCATTGTTTTATACTTTTTGATCATTCAGTTATTTTAAACGTCACTGTGCGAATGTTTTAATACTTCCCTTTTTCTTTTCCTTTCTTTTCCTTCCGTTTTTCTTTCCTTCACTTTCCACCTGTGCAACCCCAGCTGGAAACCTGATGTGTGTTCTTTGAAAGAATCTTACTTAAGCAGATTATGTGCCTAGCTCTATCTTAATCTCAGTGTTTGTCTCTATATCTAAATTACCCATCTAAATACTTATTTAGCTAGCTATCTGAAAACATGCTTACCTATTCGTTTCAATTAGAGTGTAGACAGGAGACAGAAACCATAGCAACTATTTTAAAAGAGAAATTGATATCAATAACCATTACCTAGGTATATAGAATTATAAAGTTAAGCAAAAAAAAAGAGGCAATAAAAAGGAGAGAATATTAGCATATCACAGAGGTAGCAACTATAGAAAATAGCACTCCTAAGGCTGGGAAACAAAGGAAAATGTTAAAAATAATAAGGACTAGACTCATGGCAGAGAGACACCATGGAGGGCAGTGTTGTCTGAGTTTCAAGGAAGGATCTTTGGGGGTTGTAACCAGGTTCTGTGAAGAGATTGCCAGCTGGGTGATGTTTAATCCCCCGAGGGGGCTGAGTCTGATTTTACAAGTTTTAGAAAGTTGCAAACTGTTCAACTGCAGATATCACAAAGGAACTGCTGATGCCAGTGGAAAGATGTAGGGCAAGCCAGAAATCAACAAAAACAGAGAACAGACAGGGAACAAGCAGGAAGACTGAACTCCCCCATTAGCCGACCCAACGTGGGACAACTACAAACCAGAAATGCAGTTTGCAGAGTCCCAGCTCAACAGTCATTAGAGATTAGCTTTGGTGCTAAGAGGTGATCACTTAGTAAATGGCACTCTCCATGCTTTGGGGTACACGGCATCTGTATCCCACTTCCACTGAGAACGGACACACAGGCTAACAATGGTTTCCTTGCTTCTGGCCATTTCCTTGTCAAGAAAAAGTGAGAAACTGTTTGTATCTCTTTCAGTTCCGCACTCCCCAGATTTCTTTCACCTCCCTTCTTCAGGGCCAGCTATCACTGCTGCTGTGATGCTACAGCTGTCCACTTCTAGTGCTAGTGTAGCCCAATAGAATGTATCTGAGAATTTTTACATGCTAATGTAGAAAAAGGATAGGTTAATAAATGTTTACTAGGAAACAAGTAAGTTACAACTCAAAATTATGCAAAAAGCAGCAGATAAAAACCACTTGGGTCTCATGGCAGATTTGAAACAGGGTGTATTGAGGAAAACTGTGAAGCCTGGCCCTAATAAATTGTACACGGTCCCTCCAACTCTCTTTTCCGCCACATTGAAGGGTAGCAGAGATGGTTTACATCCATAGGCAATGCTAGTCGGGAAGAAGCCCGTCCTTGTAATGCTCTAATGCAGAGAGCAGGGGACATCTGCGACTATGTGAAAATTAGAGCCAAGACGTGACCTCATTACGAAGAGGGAGACTGGAGACCCGTAGTAGACTTCAGTAACACACATGCTGAGCCAGTTCTCATTAAATTACGTAAGAGAGCTCTGAGCCTCCAGGACCATCCGGATTTGCCTGCCATTGCTCACCATATGCCAAACTGAAATGTAAACAATAAAACAAAACAAAAAATAAAACAAAAAATTAAAGGGACTGAAAAAAAGCAAAAATTCATAAATGACTGTTTACGTGACATTGGGTAGGAAAGAACTTAGTGAGTGTAACACACAAGGCTTATAGTCATATGAAAAAGTTGATTCTAAATCAGCAGATAAAGTGAAATATTGCTAGGATATACTGAACTCTGTGATAGCATCATGTCTTTGTGGCCTTTTCCTCTATTTTCCTGACATTCCACGACTAGCATACATTTCCTTTGTTATCGTGAAGAATAAAATGGGCATTGTTTGCTGTATGTTTTTGAAGTTTCATGTCAAAATTATTTGTCAGGTAAGTATTTTCTTACGACTTTCAGAGGACAGAAAATGCCAGTGTGGCATGCACTAAGCATAATCTTAAGCATTAAAAATGATCAGGATATTCCAAAAATGGCCATTGCAAAGGAAGGAGAAGTTAGAAGCAATATAAATTGGCGTAGTCAGCCTAGTATTCTGGAATCTGCCCGGAACAAATTGGAAGGGAACTCACTCGCTGGAAGACAGCCCCTGCTTCTTCCCACTCCAGCCGTATGGAGAACCATATGGTTGTAATCGCCCTCAAGTCTTTTCTTAAATGTCGCCTTCTCTGGGAAGTCTTCCCCGACCACTGTCGACTAAACATAACATCTCTCCTTTTGTTCTTCCTGCCCTTTACAGCTTTACTGTTTACCATGCCCTGACCTGAGACATTCATTTTATTTGTTTGTTGTCTCTGTGCCCCACTTGATTATAAATGAGAGCAGGGATTGTGTGAATTTTATTCGCTGTTTTATGCCGAATGAATAGAAGGGTACAATGCATGTGACAGGAAGTCAACTAACATTTTTGAACGATTCAATAAATGTTAAAATGGTATGCTGACTGATCACATTCTAAGTTTGGAGAGGTTGTGTGAATCTTTCAGAGTAGTTTCCAATGGTTTTACTGTCCTTACTAAGTAAAGGGCTGTCTGGTCTTTGGTGGCAACAAGGTGAGATACTGAATACTGACAATTGGCAAGTATGTTTCCACTGTGACAGTAAAAGATGGTCTACCATGGTGAGGCCGACATAACAACAAAAGCAAAGAGGGTGATAGGTTAAAAAGAGAAAGCCCAGGGGAGCACTGAGTTGCTTCTTCCACTCATCCTGAGAGCTGGGCTGTGTGTGCCCTTGCCATGGTTTATTTATAAAAACAACATAGTCTCCTTCTGTCCATATTAGAACGTGTGGGCTACTGTGACTTTCGACTAATAGATTATTGACTGAGTCTATAAGAGTCGTATAACGTGCTAGGAGAATGTAAAACTATGAGGCTTTAAATAATTTTTAGTATATATAAGAAGTAAAAACTTAGATTCAAATCAAGTGAAATGTATATAAGTAATGAGATCTATAGAATCTCCATATTGTTTTCCATAGTGGCTGCAGCATGACTTTGTATCTGTCATTTTGTAGGTAATATGGCAGGTTAATGTGGTGTGTCTCTTGGCTTTATTGAGGTATGATTGACAGACAAAAGCTGGTATATATTTAAGGTGTACAGTGTGGTATTTTGGTATGCATAAACCTTGCGTAATGGAGGTCTGCAAGATTAATTTTTAAATATGATTGTTTCATTTCCTTCAGAATCTATTTCGTAACCTTCAATTCAGGCTGGCCTTGTGACTTAATAGAATGTGTTAGAAATGACACTGGTTGCAGTTTTGAGCTTAAGGCAAAGGAGACCTTGCCAGCTTCTCCTCTCCAGCTCTCTCCTTGCTGGAATCATGCGGTTACAATGGCAAGAGCCTAGGCTAGCGTGCTGAAACATTAGAGGCCAGGGTTGGAGAGGTGTTCACGCTCACCTGCAGCTTGCCAGCTCCCAAACACTTCAGAAAATCTGTCCTGGGTTCAGTCAGGTACCCACAGCCACAGTCTTCTTACAAGATAAGCCCAGACATGACCAGAAAAAGAGCCCCGCTGACCTACACACGCAGAACTAAATATAGGGTTGTGGGATTAAGCCACTGTGTTTTCAGGTAGCTATTGTGGAACAAGAGATGGTGGTACAGACAAAATGTAGTGACTGTATGATGCCATGAGATGTCACACAGGGACCTGCTATGCCAGGTATCAGTCTAGAGAACGGGACCCCTGGCCCTTTGCTATGAGATTTTAAGATCCATGACCAGAAGCAGCACCAGCCTCTCTTGTATTGGGATAAGGGACAAGGTACAACGGAATTATTATGACAGAACTGAGTCTTGGCTTGGAGTGAGTCCCCCCACCTCAGCATTCATTGTTGGGAGTGTACCAGCCCCACCGTGCAATCAGGAGCTCGAGTCCAATGCATCTAAATAATGTGTGTGAACAGTTGCTTCTGATCTGATCCCACATTAATAACATTGATGCTATTACTGATATTTAAATTATCGGACTCAGTTTTAGGACATTTTGTACATTATTTCATTTATTAACGAATTCTTTACTATCTAATAATGTATTCAAAATTTAAGGGAATCTTTAGTGCAAAAAGAGTAATAATTACATTTTAAGATTTTAGAAGTTTGAAACATGAAAAAAGAATCAAGACGTTTGGAGGCCTCAAAAAAAAAAATCAGCAAAACCTTAGGTCATTAACGATTGCAATTTCATCTCATTCTTTCTCACCTAGCTATATGATTTTTAATTAAACTCTTGCCAGGAATATTAAAGTCTGATGTTGATGAGGTTGAAAATGCTTATTTATTAAGGAATATGGAAAGATTTCTTTATTTGTAAAAGTTAATAAGCAAGTAATTTTTTCACCGGGTCACCAAAATTGTCTCCATGATGTAACCAATTTAATTTTAATAAAACTTTACAAGAATATTGTATATAATTTATAATGATAAAAAAATAGCCAACCACAGAAAAGAAGTCATGCGACTGAAGGAGAGCACGAAGAGAGAAAAGAGGACCATGGAGCCTCAGGGAAAGAGATGTTATATTATGACACCAATAACTCTCTGAGTTAGCAAAGATGGAATCATGGAATTTGCATAATTTTGGTGACTGGGTTTAGGGAGAGCTGGGAGATATCACCTTTACATGGGAATTAGATATAAATTCTAGTACAAGATAGTATAAAAGCAGCTTAATAATGAAATACCTGTGTCTCTTGGGTCATTAGTGTACAGAAGCGTTTTAAGAGTCTACCAAAATTTTTAAATGTTCTTATTAATTTTAAAAAAAGTTGTTGGGGTGACAATGGCTAGTAAAATCACATAGGTTTCAAGTGTGCATTTCTATAATATATTATCTATATATCGTATAGTGTGTTCGCCACTCAGAGTCAGTTCTCCTTCCATCACCATATATTTGATCCCTTTACCCTCCTCTACCTCCCTCTACCCTTACCCTCTGGTAACCACTAAACTGTTGTCTGTGTCTATGAGTTTTGTTTCTTTGTTTGTCTTGTTCCTTTGTTCCTTTCAGTTTTATATCAATCTTGCTCATCCACTTGCTTTGTAAAGATAGAATTGTTTTGCGTTAAGTGATACACTATGTATTTCACAAAACAAAATATTTTCTAAAGAAACTGGTTTATCCCAATAAGAAAAGCAGGGTTTATTGCAAAACAAAACATGTGTTTCTGTTAAAATTGTTTTTGCATAGAGAATGGAAAATATTTTAGTGAAAGGTCATGATTTGCTGGATATAGTAATTACATGACTTTGAATAACATTAAAAGTGCACTCTATTACCTGAAAATGAATGCTTCTCATTTTATTTGATTGTTGTGACTCGATTCTTTTTGTAAACAAGAAGATGTCATGTAGTATCTGCTGAATTTGCAGATGTTAAGAGAATGTGTCAATTCGCAGTAAACGTTTTCATCAGGCTGAATCAACGTGTCGTACATTTCCTGTGTCGTATGGAACAAGTCTGCCCCATTACCGGTTCATTATTGTGCTGAACATTTTATCTCATTAACATCATGTACTCGCATCTTTGCTTCTTACCATAATTTTTGTAGGTTGAATAAAATATAAGTGATTAAAAATGAAGACCAAGTTCATATCAGTGCCTAACACATTGATTGACATTCAATAAATTTGGAATACTTAATGAATCACTACAAGTCTATCATTAGTCACATTATAGGAATTTTATATCTCAATTTTTATGTTTTCATTCTAGAAAATGTTACTGTAATTAGAAATGTGATGTTTCAGCTCTTCATTTTGTTTAATCCTCACAAAACATACTGAATAAAAGAAAAGATAAACAGAAATAAATTTGTTTTTTGCACATGTTATGCCTAAAACATAATTACATACTATTTTATAGTTCTCATTCTGGGAGACAGTTTTTTTTATCATCTCTTTTTCAGCAAAGGATTAAACCAGTTAAATTATTTGCTCAAAAATATTTGTTCAGTTATTTTAAGGGGAAAAACTGGGATTTGAACCAGTATTTTATGTTTCCACTACTTCTTTGTGTAGGTCATTTAAAGTAAACACCAACAGTGCAAACAGCTAATAACTGATTTGACTGAATGAGGCTTTTATAAAGCTTGAGTGACACAATCATTTATACCAAATTTCTGTATGTTTCTTTTGAATTCTCTGTGGCACCAGGCTCTCAAACAAAGTTTTGTTTTATTAAAATATGCTGGTTCATGTTTTTTTCACCTTTTATACCGTTATTTCTTCAGTCAAAGAATTTCCTACACCTTGAGCCATCTAAAAATGACTATCTGCCATAGTGGTTGCATTTTATCCTGACTTGGCAGTTTTACATAACTATGGAATGACTTAAGTGTCTTTGATGGTGTGACCCTAACATATGGCACTCAAACATAAAAATTGTGAATGATGTTGAAAGAACTTGTTTTAAGGGCTAGAACTAGGATCTCTACCATGTGAAAGGGTAAAGCTATGTAGGAAATTGTGTGGATAATTCTCTGGCTTTTCTCATTCATCGTGCATGGTATTAACGAGGGCATATTTCCAGAAATAGTCCTTATAAATTAATTGAGCCCATTGACTGTTTGGAAGAGTACGTAGTACAAAGGAAAATGAAGGCGGTCTTACGTGATACAAGAAGGATGGCAGGGCAAGTGGTTTCCCGTGAGATGCTGGTCCACATAGAGGGTGCATCCTCTCTCCTGGGCCACTGCCAATATTAGCCTCCAGGTTCTACAAAAACAAAACCAGTCAAAACAAAAACAAAACAAAACACTTTCAGGTCCTTGTGAGATATCGCTCCATTAAAAAACAAACAAAAACAACAATTAAGTTGGTTTTCAAATGTCTAAAGTCTGTTACCATATCTGTCCCATGGGCCATCAGAATGTATGCTTTGCATTCCAGTTTGAAAGCTTTTTAATGTATTTCAAGTTGAGCATATCATTCCAACAAATGTGAACTACTGATTTTCATTATCATTTCTTAATTTTGTTAATGTTGAGTCTTCATAGCTGAGGAACATTTTTAGAGAACTATTTTATCAGAAAATTTTAAAAGTACAAAACTCTTTCATTTAGTGTATAAGAAGTGAGTAAATGAGCAAATTCATATACTGTTATAGTAAAAGGATATTAAATAATATAGGCATGACATTAATGAATTTCACAAAAGGTGATAGATGTGCTTTACAGAGCAAAGGGATATTTTTGAGCAAGATGTCATGTTATTAGTGTCCCATTTCTGTCTAAGTAGGTTTCCTAGGTTTAAGAACGTTTAAAACCTCAGACTTAAATGTAGATATGACAATTTTAAGCATACCATTGAGTCATGTGTACATTTTTTGACATTTTGTGGTATATAATTTTTTTTCAACTTTTCATGTCCCAATAGCTTTTATTTTATTTTTTTTAGGGTGCCTTCTTTTTTTTTAATTTTAATTTATTAGTTTCAGGTGTACAAGACAAGGTAATAGACGTTCATCATTTATATCCCTCACACTGTGAATCCCCCTTCCCCCATCCACTATCCCTCTGACCTCACCCCGAGCCATCACATTATATATATAAAATTATAGTTGACATTCATTAATGTTTCATTTAAAAATAATAAAAACAAAAAAGGAATATACTTAAAATAATCAAGGAAAGTGACACCAACAAGAAAGGAACATATGCAGCAAATATGAACCCAAGTATAACTCAGGTCAATTTCGTAGCAGAAAACTAAGACCTGAAAGTGAAAAACATCGTGTTAGTGAAGAGCGAGTTTATGTACATATGAGTAAAACAAAATAAGTCAGTGAGTTTTTTGCAATTGTATGTAATTTGACCAAAGTAGAAACTACAACACAAAAGGATAGTCCAACGACCATATGGAAAACTAATATACATCCCTTAAAATGTCCATGGTACCCACCATTTAGCGTGACCTGATTAGGTGGCATCCAACTGCAGTGGTGACAGGATGTGACTAGCTTGATTATGTTTTGTAATGTAGGACTGTCTCAGCAGACCAGAGATAGACAGGGGTTCTCCTGCCAGTGTAGCAGGAATGAAGAGCCTGGGATCTGAGTGTGCCCTGCAGCCAACATCTAGCAAGAAAACAGGAACCTGTTTCCTATAACCACAAGGAGATGGAGCCTGCCAACAACGTGAGGAGCGGGCAGAGAATTTATTCCCAGTCCAGACTCTGGCTAAGACCACAGACTGCTGACACCTTGCAGGCTTGTGAGACCTTGTGCCAGTGCTCAGCTGAGCTGTGTCCAGACTCGTCACAGAAACTGTGAGATAAAAAATGAAGGTTGTTTTAAACCACTGTGTTCATGGTAATTTGTTTTGTACCAATCTATATCTAATACATAGCCCCTGGTTGAAATGGTGAAGAATGTGACATGTAGTTGGTCTATAAAGTAATTGTCATGATTTCTGGAGCTATTTGAAAAACCGCCTTCATACATGGGAGTGAACTCTAAGTTCAGGATACGTTTTGATAGAATTCCACTAGCATAGTCTATATGTGATGGATAGAGGTTCTGTGCTTATCACTGAGCTTGCGGCACCCTGTAAGCACAATGTGAATTGGAGCACATCTATCATTCACATCCAAGCCAGCACCTTGGGAGTGGGGATTCTGAATGACTTGGAAGACATTCGATTAATTATTTTTATTCTATTTTTCATTTTATTTTTGTTACCAAAAGCCTAAGAGAGTATCAAATGAGGTTATAAGACAAAGTGAAGAGAATGTAATATACAGATTAATACAGCTAAGCTCTTAAGTGTTACTAGAAAACATAAAACACAGAAATGCTAATGTCAATGAGATTTAAATATAACACTATCAGTTCTGACAGAGGAAATAGACAAAAGCACACTTTAAATATTTGAACAACAGAATTAATAAAATGGGCATGAAGTGACAGCAGATGATTAAAATCGTGTTGGCCTTCTTTATTTAGGAGTTTTTATTATTATTTTTTCCCTTAGTTAATAGACTATATTTCTTAGAGCAATTTTAGGTTTATAGTAAAATTGAGCAGATAGTTAAGTGAATCCTACATGCCCCGTCTGCCCCCACACACACGATTTTTCCTATTTTTTACACTTTGCATTAGTGTGGCACATATGTTACAATTGTTATTGGTCATTGAGTTAAACTAATATTGATGCATTATCACCGATGAAAGTCTATGATAATACTTGATGTATTATATACTCTATGGATTTTAACAGATATATACTTTCATGTTTCCATCATTATAATGTACTAAGAAATAGTTTCAGTGTCTTAACAATTTCCTGGGCTCTAACAATTCATCCTCCCACTTCTCCTCCCAGACCCTCATCTCCTTACTGTCTCTACATTTTCACTTTTCCAGAATATCATATAGGTATAACCATACAGTATGTAATCTTTTTAAGTTGGCTCCTTTGACTTGGTGATTGGCATGATGTTTCCTTCATGTCTTTTCAAAGCTGGAAAGCTTATTTCTTTTTATCATTGAATAATATACCACTGAGCGGCTGTGTCACCGTTTGTTTAGCCATTCATCTTTTGAAGGGTATTCATTGTGTTTGCTTCCAAATTTTGGCAATTATGAAAAAAGCTGCCATAGACATTTATGTGTAGGCTTTTTTTATAGGCATACATTTTCAAACTCATTTGGGTGAATACCTAGGAGCGTGATTGCTGGATCACATGGTCAGGATATGTTTAGCATTGTACAAAACTGCCCTAGTTTTCCAAAGTGGCTGTAGCATTTTGCATTTCCAGCAACAATGAATGGGAGTTCCTATTGTTCCACATCCTCACCAGCATTTGGTGTTCTCGGTGTTTTCTGATTTTTACCCATTCTAACAGGTGTATAGTGGTTTCTCACTGTTCTTTTAATTTGCAATTTTCTCTTTATATATTTGTTGAGCATTTTTTCATATGCTTATTTGCCTTCTGCTATCTTCTTGAGATGCCTGTTCAGATCATTTGTCCAAATTTGAATTGGGTTGTTTATTTTCTTATTATTGAGTGTTAAGAATTCTTTATATAGTTTATGTACAAGTTCTTTATCAGATATGTGTTTTGCAAATATTTTCTTCCATTCGTTGGCTTATTTTTCGAGTGTCATTCACAAATCAGAAGTTTTTTCTTTTTTTTATTAAAATTTATTGGGGTGATAATGGTTAGTAAAATTACATAGATTTCAGGTGTACAATTCTGTAATACAACATCTATATATCACATTTTGTGTTCACCACCCAGAGTCAGTTCTCCTTCCATCACGATGTATTTGATCCCTTTTACCCTCATCTACCACCCTCTCCCTCCTTACCCTCTGGTAACCACTAAACTATTGTCTGTTTCTATGAGCTTTTGTTCCTTCATTTGTTTGTCTTTTTTCTTTGTTGCTTTCAGTTTTACATCCCACATATCAGAGAAATCATATGGTTCTCGACTTTTTCTGTCTCTTTTATTTCACTTAGCATAATAATCTTAGGATCCATCCATGTTGTCGTAGATGGCACTATTTCATTTTTTGTTATGGCAGAATAGTATTCCACTGTGTATATATATCACATCTTCTTTGTTCAGTTCATCTACTGAAGGACACTTTGGTTGTTTCCATGTCTTGGCCACCGTAAATAAAGCTGCAATGAACATTGGAGCACATATATCTTTACAGATATATGTTTTGAGATTTTTTGGGTAGATACCCAGGAGAGGGACTGCCAGGTCATACAGTAATTCTGTTCTTAATTTTTGGAGGAACCTCCACACTGCCCTCCATAACGGTTGCACAAGTCTGCATTCCCACCAACAGTGTATGAGGGTTCCTTTTTCTCCACAGCCTCTCCAACACTTGTTACTATTTGTCTTGTTGATGATAGCCGTTCTGACTGGGGTGAGGTGATATTTCATTGTCGTTTTTATTTGCATTTCTCTGATGATTAGTGATATTAAGCATCTTTTCACATGTCTATTGGCTATCTGAATATCCTCTTTGGAGAAATGTCTGTTCAGGTCCTCAGCTTACTTTTTAATTGGACTGTTTATTTTGTTGTTGTTGAGTTGTATGAGTTTCTTATATTTTTTTGGATATTAGCCCCATATTGGAGACACACCATGTACAAAAATCAACTCAAAATGGATCAAAGACTTAAACATAAGACCTGAAATAACAAACTGCATAGAAGAAAACATAGTTACTCAAATTTTGGATCTTGGGTTCAAAGAGGATTTTATGAATTTGATCTCAAAGGCAAGGGAAGTAAAACCTAAAATAAATGAATGGGACTTTATCAAACTAAAAAGCTTCTGTACAGTAAAAGAAACCACCAACAAAATAAAGAGACAGTCAACTGAATGGGAGAAGATAAATGCTATATCTCTTACAAATACCCATTGCCCTGGTAAAGTAAGAGCTTTGTTAATTAAATATGCAACTAAATATTATTTCTTTGGATAAGTGATAACACGGGAATCTTAAAGAAAAGAGTTTTCATTGTCCAATGGCCATGATAGTAAATAAAAACCAATAGCAGGAGGTAACAGGAACAATGAGGTGAATTAATGTTATCCAGTCGTGGAAAATAAATCCCACTACCAGCCCATCCAGACACATATAACACAAATATCATCTTTGTTTTGATAAAAAGATATGGTTGTACCCAAGAATAAAAATGTAATATTCTTTAGGTAAGGACCATCATATATATATATATATATATATATATATATATATATATATATATATATATATATATATAATGTTTTTATATTCTATCTATTTGGCTGATAAAGCTTATTAGGGAAATATCTGAACACCTCACTCAAGGACCTCAGATCCTTTAACTCAAGGTTTTATGTTAAAATATTTTGAATGCAGTTACTAACCCAGCGTCCATTTGTTTTGTTTTGCACACTTTAGCCGGCAGTATCGATGTCTGGAAAGTAATTGACTTGATTACGTGTAATATCCTTGAAAGCAAATTAGAAATCTGTGTGCCAATTATTAGCTGTGGAGGACTAATATATAAACACCCTTTCCACTCTTATGACAGTTTATTTTAGATGTAAGGGATTTGGTTCCTAAATAACAATTTGACCACTCAGTAACTACCCTTTAGAAAATTTCAAATATATTTTTCAGTTCAGAATTGACTGGAGGTATTTTCTGGTAGATCAACCATTCAGATACTTGAAATTAGACTTAAAGAAGAAGGGAATTCTAGCTCACAAGCTTAGGAAATAAAATGTACAGTCAATAAATAGTAAATAACTTAATGCTGAAAGTGGCATATGGTGCTAAAAAACTAACAAGTTGACAGTTGGTCATAAGCGAATGTCTATCAACTGACATTCAATTAGCATATATTTAATGTCTTGAGTATGTTATAAAATCAATATTGTTAACATAAGAGTTTTCCTAATTTGGAAATTGTTTATAGAATTTTATAGAAGTTATTTATAGAAATCTGTAAACTATTACCAAAGTAATATATATTCACACACAAGCATAAACTTAGTTACTCAGTAAAGGGAAATATAATTTACCATAAATGCTATTTCAGCTGTTCTGGGTGTTTGTGTAGACTTGTGAATAGTAAGCGATTAAATGCTTGTGTTTTGATGTGGTCAGAATATCTTGTTTATGTTCTATCATACTATTACTATCGTTAGCAATGGTAAAAAGTATAAAATACAATTAAACATTGACGTACAATAATATTATACCAGAACATAATTCAAAGGTCAAAAGGTGAGAAATGGGGGTTCTTGGCTAACGTTGTCAGTAGACAGACAATAGGGGGTCAGCATTTGGCTTGAACGTTAGATCATGACTCTGGATGTAGTAACTACATGACTTCAAATGACATGTTAGTATTAAAAGTGCACTCTATTACCCGAAAATGAACGCTTCTCATTTTATTTCATTGTCATGACTCAATTCTTGTTGTAAACAAGAAGATGTCATGTAGTAACTGCTGAATTTGCAGATGTTAAGAGAATGTGTCAATTCGCAGTAAGCGTTTTCATCAGGCTGAATCGACGTGTCATGCACTTCCTGTGTCGTATGGAATAGGTTTTCACTTTTACTGGTTCATTACTGCGCTGGACATTTTATCTCGTTAATATCATGTACTTGCATTTTCGCATCGTACCATCAGTTTTGTAGGTTGAATAAAATATAAGCGATTAAAAATGAAGACCAAGTTCAAATCATTGCCTAGCGTTGGTAGACATTGAGTAAATTTTAGTTACTCAGTGACTCACCAGAATGTCAAGTTCAATCTTAGTTACAATAAAGGAGCTATGGATCTCAACCTTTATGTTGACATTCTAGAAAAACGTTGCCTGAGTTAGAATAATAATCAATATAAATGATAACTAGATAAAATACAGGGAAAAGAAAGATGTGTTTTTAATAACATAGTTCAAACTCCAATCACCAACTATAATGTGCAGAGTCCAAAACCACTACTGACTTAATTTGCCATTTAAAATAGGATATTGGATTTCCTTTTTCATTTCCTTTCATTTTTTTCTCCATTTGTAAAGTTGTTATTTTTAAGTGCAAGATTGTGGTTCTCATTAATTTGGTCACCAGGAAAATTTCAAGAGCAAGACCCTTGTGTTAATGCTTTAATTTTTTTATTTTTTTTTTTACTGCTGCAAAAAAAAACCCTGCTGTATAGAACTATAAAGTTGTATTATCAAAGGAATAGTCATGACATAGGCTATATTTTGAAACTTTTTTGAGTTTAATATAAAACATAAGTTATTTAATTCTGGTCACCTAGTAGACAAAAATCTGAAAAAAAAATATATAGGTGAAATTTTAATTTAATAAAGATACTAAAGTGTACTCATACTCAATACAGAGCATTTTTATATATTGATAATATTTATAGCTGCACTGAAAAAAAATATTTTTAAGTCAGGTTTACTGAGTTTTGACAAAATTTGAGTAATGGTCACTGCAGTCACGATATATAATGTCTCAATACCACAAAAGTTCCCTGAGACCTTTTTCAGGTCATCTCCTTCCTTTATCCCATGTACTAACAACAAGAATGTTTTGCCCAAATAATTTTGCTTATCCAAGCATGTCTCATAAAGGGAATCTTACAGTATCGAGTCTTCTAAGTCTGGCTTCTCTCACTTAGTGCATTTGAGATTCATCTCTGTTGTTGAATGTATTAGTAGTTTATTCTTTTTAATGATGGATAACATTCCACCTGTACCATAGTGTATTCAACCATTAAAGTCAAAGACATTTGGATTGTTTTTATTTTGCTTTAAAACACTGGAAATCTTTTCATATTTTATATGGACACACATTCTTGTTTTTCTTGGGAAAATGACTAGTCGTAATGCAGTGTAATATGGTAAGAATACATTTTAGTTTATGAGGAATAAGTTTTACTTTATGGTCCAATTAATATTCCATTTTATATTTACATCCACACTTTCTCTGTATCTTTTCAATACAACAAAGTTAAAATTGGGCCCATTGTATTTTAATGCTGATTTATTATTCTTTAAAAATCTGCCTTGTCCTTTGTTGTGAATAGTTTTTTCTATTGTGTTTTCAATGGTGTTTTTGTTTTCTGTTTTTTGTTAAGATTTTATTGGGAAAGGGGAACAGGACTTTATTGGGAACAGTGTGTACTTCCAGGACTTTTTTCCAAGTCAAGTTGTTGTCCTTTCAGTCATAGTTGTGGAGGGCGCAGCTCAGCTCCAGGTCCAGTTGCCGTTGCTAGTTGCAGGGGGCGCAGCCCACCATCCCTTGCGGGAGTCAAGGACTTGAACTGGCAACCTTGCCGTTGAGAGTCCACTGGCCCATGTGGGAATCGAACTGGCAGCCTAAAGAGTTAGGAGCACGGAGCTCTAACCACATGAGCCACCAGGCCGGCCCCTTTAATGGTGTTTTGATAAACAGAATTTGAAAAATTTAGTGAAGTCCAATATATCAATGCTTTGCAATGCTAGACACTAGGATACATGGAAATATTTAAAACATGAAAAATTTAAAACATGGAAATAATATTGTCCTGATTTATATATCTAGCTAATTATACTGTATATCTATGTGTATACCTGTATTTAGATTTATTTATCCACACAAATCTAATTAACACTTTCAATGCTTGCCTCAGACATCACAGAGGTGTTTTTTTTAAACCTCTTCTTTCCAAACTTGGTAAACGGCATCATAATACATGCAGTTGCTCAGTTAAAACTACCCGGTCCCATTCTCTATGTATCATGTTTCCTCACAGCGCATCCCACCCATCACCAAGTACTATGAATTAGAACTACAAACTCTGAGCCTTCCTTCCATTTCCTTCCATCTCCACCTCCATCATCCAACTTCTCCCAGCTCTCCTACAGCTGTTGATCGACTGCTTGTGGACCGTTTACATTTAACTTCTTTGTTTCTAATCAACTTTCCATACAGTATCATGAATGATATTTCTTTAGTGTTAATTGGGCATGCATTCCAATTGGAAAAATTATGAACTTCTTATCTCTACCAGTAGTTCAGTCTTAGGCTGTGTGGGTCCCTTTCTCTTCACTCACATGTAGTCTCAATGGTTTGTTAGTTCCTTAAAAATACAAGGTGTTTTTTTTCTTTTTTTTTTCCCACCTGTGCATATTGTTATATCTCATTAGAGGTTTTCCTTCCATTTTTATCTTGCAAACTCTTCTTTCAATGAGCAGGTGTCTCTCCCTTACCAACATGCGACAGTCTCCACGGTCTTGTGTGACCATTTGTATTGCAAGACACCCTCGTGAAGTAGGCTTAGTTTCCCACTAATAAAAAATCCCAGAGATAATTTCAATGCCAAAAAGATAAAACAGTGGAATATGGAAAATATATAAATCAAAAAAAAAAAATTTAGAACCAGTAAAAAAGAAACATGTATCACTTTTTTTACTCTTTTATTGTTTTTACCCCATCCCCGGCCTCTCCCCTCTTATCAATCACGTGAATCAAAAACACATTTTATCAATCACACAGATAAAGTAAAACTATTTTATATCCATCCTGTGCACAGGTAATTTCATAACAGCTGGGGGATACATATTTTAATTAACTTGTGAGCACTCTATTGGGTTTACTACAACATAATAGTTTAATTTTGTTTTCTCCCCAAACCGTAGTCACCTTTACATAATTCCCTCTTGGAAGAAACTATAGGACAGATAAAAGAAAAGAAAAAAAAGAATCATTACCACATGTTAAGAATTTTAGGGACGATTACTGCTCTCTAAATGTAACCTGCTTTATCCATCTGTTGGTTGTAACTATTAATTCACAGACACAGAAATAATTTGAATACATTTCCTTTATGAGTTCTATTTGGATTAAAGGACAATGACGATAAATTTCTATTTAAAAAGTGCAAGGCGAAAACATTCTCCAACTTATTCTCTATGAGATGTTTTCGAGAAACTGAAAATAAGTATAATTTAATCCCCATGTAAATCTCTCTATACCCATAAATATGAAATGTTTAAGTAAGCAGCAATTGTTTCACAATCTATAATACATGTTCATAGAATTGTTTGAAAGGGTTGTATTTCATTTAACCAGAGAACACACACCCACACACACGTACGTTTAATATCTCTCATCTCTCTATACTTGTCCGTTTTGCACTAAGCCTTTAAAGAAGATATGAATCATCACAGAAGGACAAAAGTGATTTCCACCTCCCTGTTTTGGCCCACCTCAGAGCCTTCAGCTGTCCCACCTCACTGTTCCACTGGTTCTGGGGCCACTGACCATCTCTCCTAAGGACCATCCAATTATTTATTCTTTATCTTTTTGGGCACTTACTCTCATTTGACCCTACTTTCAACCTAGACTTTCTCTTGGCCGTCATTTGGGAAATGGCTCGCCATCTATTTAGGCTTTGTGGAAACAAACACCAGGTAGCCCTAGCTTTCTGAAAGGGACTGGATATGATTCCAAACACAAAAAGAGATTGAACTAGAACAGTGTGCTATGATTTAGCATGACTGTTCAGTTTTGAAGAAGAGTTCCACAGGTAGCTCAGGGTAAGTGGAGGAAGGTGAGATGCTATTCCTCTCTTTTGCCAGAGAGATGTAACTTCTCGCTCTGTGGTAGGTGGAAAGAGAAACTAGAATTCTTCCAGGCACACCTTTACTCTCCATTTATGTTTACACAAAAGCAACCTGAAATCCAAGGCATCTTTCCCCCCCAGGCAACTCAGTGTTTCATAATATATCACAAATCGTAGCTACAGAGCAACTCCTCAACACTAGAATATTGTGATCTGAGTGACTTACATTCTTTTCAAACAGTACAAAATAATACAAATTATTGGGAACAAGACTATCCAATTGCAGGATAGTTCAAAACTAAAACAAAAAATGTGGATATTTTATTCATGGTGAAGAAAGTCAAGTGAATCAGACAGAGAAGAACACTGAAAACAGAAGTGGCAGGCAAAGTCCCACCCATGGAATTTTGGTTTTTGAATATGTATTTGAATGTAAATTACATTTGTGTCTATTCCTCACTGCTTTTAGAGATGAGGGTACTGAAGCCTAACTCATTCCACGATTTACCACCATAGAACATTGAGTGGTGGAATCAAGATACTCCTATAAACAAAGGCAATTACAAGGAACAACATAAAATATATGAATAGATTTTTGCTTTTTGGCATTAAGAGAGACATTGCATTGTAAGAATTCTCTTTTTCAATGAAGGCAGATAATTGTCCACTGGGCCCTACTAAAGAGAAAATATTATTTTTCTCTCTGAAAGGGTATGAAATTAAATCATGTAGCTTGAAATAATCAATAATACTAAACTCTTAATTTCACAGATGTGAAAGCAGTGATTAGACAATATATGGAGAGAAATCTAAAACGAGCACAGCAAGACAGCCTGCCTATCAGAGGATTCAGGAAAAGGTAGAACACCGGTACCCTCTCTGCCCCACCCCGTTCCCCAGACTCCAGAACCATCGTTTCAGAAGACAGTTCCTAAAAGCAAACTTCAACGCCCAACATGTTCTCCAAACTTGTGGCCAATGTGTTTGTTTCCCAGAATGTTTCTGGAACTACATAGACATCTCTGTCTAAATACCTTCTCCATTCATGATCACCATCTGATGCTTGGACTTGTTGCCTTAATGTTTTGCAGAGTTAGTTAACCATCCGCTTCACTTTTGTCTCCAACTGCCTTTTCTGTGCTTGGGTTCAGACACAGCCTTCATGATGTGGGGGTATCAGCTGACTGGGATTCAAGTCTCGCTTCTCGACTTTGGATTCCGTCCTTCCTGAACTTATGTGTACCCCATCCCGTCCCATCCAGACACCTGGATGTGGGGGAACCCTGAGGTCACTGGGTTCTTTTTTTATTTTTATTTGTTCTTGAAATGAGTCTCCTTCTGGACCTACTGACCTAACAGACTTTATGGAAGGGCAAGAAACCTACATTTTAAAAAGGAAAAACAGAACTTTTGGCCCTGGGTCATCTCAACTTCAGTGTTAATAGAATATACAGAAATTAAGATGCAGTTTTGAGTCATTTCCTCTCCTAAATATAGATTCTAAAGTAAAGAACACATAACGTTCATTTATAAAACAAACATGTGGATGCCTTATGCTGGCTAGAAACCGTGTGCTTTTAAAAGTTGAATTGATTCAGTCTAATAACACATATAAATGTGGTGTTATCGTGCCACGGTGTTTAGCCAGGTGCATTCTGGTATTTTATTGATGATACGCATTTATTGATGATAAGACAGATGTCTACAGGTTGCCAGGTGAGCTCAGCCGAAACGGTGGGAATTGGCGTTGGGGAACTGTCACCATTCCTTTTGCATTCATTTTTCTCAGTGCTCTCTTCTGTCACCGGGCACCTTCTGGCTGTTCTTTGTTCATCGGGGCAGCACCCCAACCAGAGCTGGCCTTCATCCAGATGTCCATTCAACAATCACTTCCCTTCCAAGCCGACACAAAGCTTATTTACTAACCAGGGGTGGGGATCCCTGGATTCTTGAGAAGGCAATAATTTAGAACTTATTACTAATTATTTCAAGTTATCTTCTGGCGGAACATTTTATGATTCACATTACATTTTAATCGTAGTAATAAAATAACACATTAGAAACGTCGTACTAAATAATAAGGAATATCTAGTACTCAGTCATCTGCGTTTTCCTAGTATGCTTTCACCTATTACACAAGGAGACACTGTTCACTTCTTACCCATGTGATAAGAGCTAAGTGGATTTTAATGTGTATTTGTATTATCCATGTAAAATAAGGACACACAATGCCATTGTAGCATAGATTTCAGTTGCAAAATGGAGATAGCTACATAAGTCTCTCTCATATATACGTGCTTGTGTATATGTTCATATATATATACATCTCAATTCATTAGTATTATTCTTACAATGAGAGAAAAAGGGTGAGGATTATAAGTTTTAAATACGTAATAAAGGACCAGGAAATAATTATTTAACTTTTAAAATGTGTTTATATGTTTAGGAATGTAGTTATATATGTGCTAGGTCTTAGAAAACCTGTAATTAAAAAAAAATTTGTCACAATTAAATATTTCACCAATATCACCTTTCCAAGATTGTAGTCCTCTGGTATACATTTTATATAACCTCTAACCCTTTCCTGTGGGCGGGGCTTGTGAATATAACGGGATTACATTACCATATTTTATGGCAGAAGAGACTTTAAAGGTGTGATTGAGGCTCCTGGTCAGGTGACTTTCAGTTACTTAAAGGACGATAATCCTGACTTGATTAGTTGAACCCCTTAAAGAAGTCTGAGCTATCCAGTCTGAAGTGAGAGACATTCTCTTGCTGCCCTTGCAGGAGAAAAATACTGTTACAGAGGGAGTCACGTGGAAGAGAATGGCAGGCAGTCTCTAGGAGCTGAAACACACACAAATGTTTAGCCAGGATGACCGAAAGGACCTCAGTTCTACAAGTACAAGTGGCTGAATCCTGCCAACATCTGGTAAACTTGGAGGAGAACTTGGAGCCTTACATGAGATCTCAGCCCACTGTATTGTTTGATTTTACCCTGTGGGACTCTGACCAGAGAACCCAGCTATGCTTTGCCACCTCCCAACCCAAAGCAACTGTGAAATAATAAATGGATGTTGCATTAAGTTGCTACTGTTGTGATAATCCATGATTCAGAAATACAAAACTCATACAGTTGTACTCCTCAGAATTCTAAGGCGTCAAAATTCCCCTCTGATGTACACACCCTGCAAAAGCCCCTCCCCTTGAATGTAAATGGGTCCTGTGAATAGATGTAGGTTACTCCTGTGACTAGGTGGGAAGAGTGCAGGGAGTTTTCAGATGAGATGAAGAGCCTAAATTAATTGTTTTTGAATTGCTTGGAAGGATTACACTGGGTGGTCCTGAGCTAACCAGTGGCAACCTTTAACGGAAGGACCAGTCCTTTCTGAAATGATTTTCCTACTGGCTTGAGGTAAACTGCCATGCAGTGAAAGAGCAGTGACCAGTGTCATGTGGCAGGGCCAGCAAGCAGCCCTAGTTGCTCAGAGGACCCCATCCCCACTCCAGCTGACAGCCAGCAGTTCAACAAATGCAATGTACTGAGTTTGTCAACGACACAGGAGCTTGGAAGGGGTCCCTGGGCTGCACAACAGGTTGGCAGCCAGCAAAAGCCTCGGCTGCAACCTGTGAGACCCTGAGTGAGAGACTCAGTGAAGCTCTGCCCAAGCTGCCAGACGTGTGGCCATTTGCTACGCAGACCTGAGGGGAGGGGGAAATGAGTAGGTTGAGATTAAAATGAAATTATATGATAAAAATAGATCAAAAATCTGATTATTTGGATTAAAGTATTCAGACTTTATCTACACAGCTTAAATGCCCCAGCTATGGTGTCCATGCAGCTTTCAACTTAATTCATAGAAGCACACCAAGATTTATAATAATCATAGAACAGAGAAAAATCATTTTTCTTTCAAACAGCATGATGTGGCTATGATTAGTCTTTTTCTGCATGCAGTAGTCCAAAAGAACACCCTTTCCTCATATCAAATAGTTTTTGCATGAAGATGTTAACCACTGCCTGCATGTTCTGAATTTCAATATTTAATACTGCCTGTTTTGTTTTTTCTTTGTTCACTGTTGAACTTTTTCTAAGTAACTGTGACTATAAACTTGCCAGCTACAAGAAAGTAGTTGTGTTTTAGTTTCTTTGAGACTTGAGACTTATCTGTATAACCATGTTTAAGTTATTCAACGGTGAAATTAATGCTCTTTTCACAGCATCTAGTTTCCAGACGACCTTTCTGATTGGCACGACTCAGATATGGCTAAAGCTGAAAGTTTCAACTCTGGCAGGATTTTGATTCATTCTGAAGAAAATAATGCAAACTAAATAATACATGTGCAAGCATTTCCTATTAAACACAGTTACCTTTATACATGCATTTTGCATATTCAGAGAATAGTCTCGGCAAATAGTAGAGCTGTTTCTTATCTTTAATTGTATTCTCATAATGGGCCTAGCCTATTCACAGATGTATATTTATGTATGTCAGTAGTTGAAAATACACACAAAGCATATCTATCAAGGAACAGAAATACATATCGATGCAATTGTGTTCCTCATAAACTTTCTCTCCTTAGTTTCAATATCCATTAAAATTTATAAATACATCATTCCTTCTCGACTTAATAGTTGTCACTTAGCTTCTACTCCATTTATTTATTCTTTCATATCTCTATCTATATTTAAACATCTCTATCTATCTATCAGTACAGAATCACGGATTTTTAAATAGACAAGTGATGTAATCCACTGCTATTATACAGAACAGATACACAGACCCAATGCTCCCACCAATTTCCTCTGGAGCTCTTGGGTTTTCCCACTCCTGGTTCCCAGGCAGCAGCATGCATTTCCTTTACTCCTAGTTGTCCATTATTTTTATTCTCTTGGAATGTGTAGCAGTGTCTCATACTATTTGTTGGGGTGCTTCTTAACCTTGGTATTTTAGAAGAGTACAGGTCAGTTATTTGGTAGAATACCTCTCAAGTTGGGATTGCCCAGTGATTAGATGCAGTTTATGTCATTGTCTGTATATCAGTGGCCACATGTGTCCATCACACTGCATCTTACTAGGAAGTGTGTGACACAGGCTAGTCCCAGCAATAGCGATATTAGTTTTGATGACTTGCCAAGGTAGTAGCCACCAGTTTTCTACACTGGAAAGTTGCTCTTTGTCCATTTATAGTGAATACCTAATTTTGGGGTGGGAGGGGGACACTTTGTGTCTATGTAACATTTTGCTACTCTTCAAACTTTAACTCATTAGTTTTACCATCCATTACGAGTTCAAAACACATTTCTTTCCTGTTGACTAGTTGGCATTTTTCTTCTATCTCATTTATTTATTCTTTCATTTATCAATATATATTTTTATATTATAGAATATAGAACAATGGATATTAGTTGGCAACCTTGGGAGATTCCCAGTTGAAATCTGAAATTGGCCCCATGCACAGAGGGCACAATGAGACCATTCCACATTCGTAGGTGGCAGCTTAACAAGCAAGGTAACTCACATACAAAGCTTGTCTTGAGCTTCACAAGATCTCCACATCCACCCACCAGAATCTTAAAAGTTTATATAGAGGTCTTAACTAGGTTCAGTCACATGTACTGTTGAGATGGTCTCCACAACGCCTCACCCTTCAAGGCTGCTAGTACGAAAACAATAGATGGAATGTACATTCTAAGGATGGGGTGGAGCTAAGGGGCCGCCGACTGCCCAGGTCCAGTTCACTGGTCAACCACCGGGCCCATTATCTCCATGACTGACTCCAACAATAGAGTTTTCTTTTATTCAGAGTTACAGTTAGATGCTCTCCATCACTAATCATCAGGGAATTGCAAATCGAAACCACAATGAGATGTAAGCTCACACCTGTCAGAATGGTCATCGTCAATAAATGAACAAACAACAAGTACTGGCAAGGATGTGGAAAAAAGGGATCCCTCGTGCACTGTTTGTGGGATGGTAAACTAATGCTATGGAAACTATGTGGGATGGTAAACTATGGAAAACAGTATGAGGATTCCTCAAAAAATTAAAAATAGAGCTGCCACAAGATCCAGCAGTCTTGCTTCTGAGTATTTATCTAAAGAAAACAAAAACCCCAATTAGAAAAGATATGTGCATTTCTATGTTAATTGCAGTATTACTAATAATAGCCAAGATATGGAAGCAACCTAGGTGTTTATCAATAGATGAGTGGATAAAGAAAATGCGTTTATATACTGGGATGTTATTCAGCAATAAAAAAGGAATAAAATCTTGCCATTTGCAGCAACGTGGATGGATCTAGAGCAGGGGTGTCCAAACTTTTTTTAACGTTTTTTTACCAAGGGCTGTATGCGGTAAAATACACAAGCAGCCGGGCCACTCAGTCGAGGTGAAGTACGTATTGCCTCACCAGTTTTGTTTAAGTAAACTAAGTATATTTTTAGAATTTGCTGCCAATTAACAATGATTGATCATGGGCCGCAGTTGGCCTGCGGGCCACAGTTGGGACACCCCTGCTCTAGAGGGCACTGTACTCAATGAAGTAAGTCAGACAGAGGAAGACAGATACCAAATGATCTCACTGATATGTGGAATCTGAAAAACAAAATGGATGAACAAACAAAACGGAAACAGACTCATAGATACAAAAAACACTCATGGTTGCCAAACAGGAGGGGGTGGGGAGTAGGAATTAAAAATAATGTCCGCATTCAATTAAAAAATAACAAAATATAAATACTATATATAGCCCATGCATTCAGTAAGCATTTATCTAAACAACAACAAAAACAGAGTTACAATCTATGACTAGTATTATTTATTTTCAAAGCATCACAGATTTACCACAGCCTTTCCTGGTGGACTTGCGTGTGCTTTTGACATGTCCCACATGAGCCCTCTCCTGCTTGCTGTTCAAACACAGATTCAGGTTCATCTTGGAGTTTCCTTCTGCCAGCCCTGAAATTAAGACAGTGGCCCAGGAGCCCTTGTTTCTTTAGGAATGTTATTTAGAAATCAAGATTTGGGAACTAGTTTATTGGTCACTGACACCAGGGTGTTATACGCGTCTAATGCCCATCAGAGAGAGCTACAATTTATGTTTTCATGTCATCGCATTCACAGTAAACATGATTATTGTTCAGGTCTATGTGTTCCATACTAATCAAACCATCCGTCAAGCTAATAAATGCAAGATGCCACTTCGAACACCTCTTGAAGTCTGGGTGATTTCGTTCATTGCGGTTTTATTTCTTGGTCACATAGATCCTGATAGCAGCCAAGCAGCCCTTGTCCAGTATGTAATTGTACCACGTGGAATACTTGGTCCCCGAGGTGTCAGTGCAGGGAAGGGGAGTGAAGGCTACAGGAGGGACACTCACTCTTAACTATCTCACAGTGGCACAAAGGACTTTCCCTCCCAGGAACTGAATAGAGGAGGCTCTGCCCTACCTGTGAAGGGGGCTAAGATACACAGGAGAGCTCAGGAAATACTGGTGACTAGTATCTCTTAGAGCAAGCACTACTATCTCACCACATTTCCTTCGTGCCATCGGACTGTCACTAGAGCCCGCAGACGTGCATGACAGAAATGTCTGGCGTCTAGGCACGCATCCAGTCAAATCTTACATAGGTCCTCCAATCCCAGGGCACAGTCTCCCCAGATACGTGCCCTGCTGCCCCTGAGCACTCCCATCTGTGGCAATCAGGCTTGCTAAGTTAGAATCAATTGCTGGGTTTGGTTTGGTGCTCTTCCCCACGAGACAGAGTTGGCTACTGTCCACTCAGGATACCACAGTCACACCAGTCTCCAAGGAAATTATAAAACAGGGGAGGATGTGACTTGAACTTGACTAAGGCCCATTTAAATCATAATTATGTGAAACACTTTTTTCACAAAATTAAAAGATATAGGTATAGATAGTTCCTTTTCAAGGTTAAGGGGAAAACGTGCTTTTTTTAACAGTTCCCTGATGCATGAAAAGTCAGGAAAGACAATAATTTCAGGATGTGAGAGTATGGTAATGCTCTTGGGTGGGAGAAAATAATTATTTTCATGATTCTGATAAGTCTGCCTGTGTATGAAAATAAAATATCGTTAATTTTTAAATTGATATTGATATTCCTATCTCCAGTTGTCCTCTGAAGAGCTGTCGGATGAGCTCTGTGTTTAAAACTCACTGATATTTCACTCCGTTTCTTGAGTCACAGACATGTACTCAAATTATCAAAACTTTTGACTTTGTGCAGTTTCTGGGAATGCCACTGTAATGCTGAGCCTTAAATTTTCTATGTAAAAATTGACCCATAATATTACATTTCTGTTTGTATATACTCTGTCTCCCTGTGTGTATTCAGTGGTAATCTTTCCTTGAAATAATTATGTTAATTCATAAAACAATACAAGTAGTCAAAAACAATACAAGTAGTACAGAAAAACATATATAATTAAAAACATTAGTCTAAGTTTGCTAAGTTTTCCACACCCCACAGATTGGTTACCCACTCAATAAGCCACACTTTAAACTTTTATGTCATCTTGTCTAAATCTCCCATATTTACACACACACACACACACACACACACACATACACACTTTGGACCCCAATTAAAGTATTTTGTAAATCTAGTCTTCATTTGTATTTTAAATTTATAGATATATGGGTCTTTATTCTACATCATTGCATGTAGATAGCTTTGCTTCAATGTTTGATTATTACTACCGGTGTGTTGTGATTGTTAGTATTAACTAACTACAACAGTGAGTAATTCTCAGTTTCTTGTGAGCCAAGCACTAGATGGAAAGTAATTACAACCTCTCTAGACTACTTTCTGCTTTAACCACACAATCAAAAATAGAAGTATTGTAGGAGAGTAAGAGGAATATTTTATGATTACATAGAAGATGGTGAGATTTGACTACTGACTGGGAAGGACATCTTTCCTCCTTGCCCCCATCAGCCAGAGAATGTTTCATGCCTTTGGATTCCCCAGTGACTACCTGCTTGGGCTTCCAATAGGTGTTTATCACAGTTCCTGCCAGGTTATTTTAGGTAATAATTGGGTAGCTCATTAGTAATCGTCTTATTCTGTTTTGGTAACTAAAAACCTTTGCTGATCTTTCAAAAAAATGATCTGAACGATATTTGATTATTCCAGGGTATCAGTTTCATCACCTGGAAGGCAAGATAAGGAAGTACTTGAGATCTTCGGTAACTCACTTTCAAGTCCATTAATTCTATTACAAGAAAAAATTTAGTGGACCTAAGTTCCTATCAGGTACATTTAATGGGATCAATAGGGCTAGACAGAATGTCAATTTATCTCTTTCTCTCTTTGACATACTTAAAATATGTAGTGATATGATGTAAGAAATCTTAAACAGGAAATCTTCCAAGGAACATGAGGGGATGTGTGGCTTTTATAGATGTCCTCTTTGCCATAGGTTAGGATGGTAATTTATTGATAGCATATTAACTATTTAATTTAAGTCAAAAGACTATTAAGTATTTATAATGCCATGGGAGTAAAGATCGCCTGCCTTAACAAATACTGAATTCACCATTGCTAGGGATGTTTTAATCTATGGATTTATAATCTGTTAAGAATGTGTAAAAGAAATAGAATGATCAAATGAGTGATTGAAGATCTCTTTGAACCTTTGAATTTGAAGTAACAATGATGAGTAGTAAGGGGGATAAATTACAAAGTGTGGCACAATCCCTGACGTTCAGGACCAACATTTAACGAGAACTATTACCTGCTCCTCATGTACTCCTTTATATTCTACAATTACCTTCTGTTCAAAACATTGATTTGCTCCAAAGATCATTCTTCGTAATTTTGTACGTAAGCCAGTAAAACATTTAACATATTCTTAACGTTGTACAAATAAGAAAGTTACCAGCTACATATAGTATTTGCTTAGTGATGCATTTCAACTCAGTTTTTGTACGTGGCACAATGTTGTACATGGTTATTAGAAGCCATCAGGCTTTGTGAATGACCATGGCCTGAAATGTTCCTTGGATTTCACATTGGCATAAATATCAGAAAATAATTTATCCATCTGGAACCACAAATGACTACAAAAATAATAACAAAATGCTTAGTAATATTAACCTAATTTAGATTCTATATCAACATTATATCTCCATGTCCGTATTTATATAAACACAAACTATTAGTATTTTAGAATTAGGTAATTTTAGTTTTCTACCAACCATAAAATTTAAGACATTAAAGATAATATTTTTAATTTAAATTCTAGATTGGAGACAAAATGGCTATAGGAATACTTTTTCTGGTGATGGTGGTAATAATTCACTTTATTTATTTGTGTTACTTCATCAAGAATAGCAAAGAACTTTGTTTTTTTAAAATGGGGCAAGCTCCACAACTGTTCCAAAGAGAAAAAGGTCATTTATATTGGAAACAGTATTTACAAATAGAGTCAAAATTTGTGCTGCTGTATCCAAACTTTACCATTTCAACCTGAGCAAATATAGATTATAGGTGAGTGGTTAGGAGAATATACTGAGAATGAAAATTGCATGATTGCTATTCTGAAATCAAGCCTAAATCAAGGTTATATGTTTATGTTTATTGATGAAATATTTTATTAATATCATCTTAGTTCTTGAAAGTCAGCCACGAGATTCTGGTCTCTTTTTGATTAAAAAACAATGTTTGTTTGATAAATCAATGATCAAAATTCTTTACTGCCACTTAGGAAATTCTGGTTGAGTTATAATAATTATACTACAATTTGTTAATATATAGGCCTGTGTTTCACAAAATAAGATATTTTTATATTAAATAAATAAGCATTTTGTTTATTTCTTAAAAATTAAAATAGCCTCAACTTTGCTGTAGTTGCCGTTAAAGATATAGAGAATGATTGTTTAGAATTCATGGCATAGCACCACATGTCAAAATGTTTCAAATCTGTTTGAAAATATATTGTGTATTTACCTTCCCCAATGTTTGTTTTGTATATGAAAATGTGAAATGAGAAGACACAATGTCATGTCCAGTGCACTAAGCACTGAATGAGAGATATATAGCCTGATTCAAATTCTAAACATTCATTTACCAAACTACACTACCACCTTTTTATAAGAATAGTTTTTAGCTTAAAAAGAAATACAGTTGTATACATTCTGCCACTTAAGTAGACATGTACGAGCCAAATGTTCTGGGGTTGAGTCTTTTTTTCTTCATTCATATAGTGTATTAGTAGATTACCTTTCAAATATCATGGTAAAAATAACTTCAGGCAAATCAACTTTTGAAAAATAAAATGAATTCTGTAAACATCTCTGTATTTTTATGTTAAAGAGAAATTGAAAAATCATAAGGGTTATTTGATTTAGCTAAGCATATTGAATTAGCAAACATAGAAGACAGTTTCCAAGGTTATTTTTCCTTCTGTTACTTGTACCCTCTTATCTAAACGCATACAGCTTTCTGCCTGAACACACATTTGAATTCACTCTTCAAATTATGTATGTCCACTTGACTCAGCTCCAATGTGGGACTGCAACATAAACAAGAAAATTTGTACAGCAAACTTAAGCCATCAGGGGAAAATATATATGTCTGTGGTGTCCTTTATGTTCTAAAAGGGACATAATAAAATTAAAAGTTGGCAGTATAGATCAAAAGGATTTTAGAAATATAGTAAGAATATGTTTTTCCTCTAAACAATTTTGCACTTAGCACAAATGATGATATATTTTAAGGAGGCCATGATTTTTAACAAGGTAGATTCTAGAAACTCATAATTAGATTAAAATAAAAGAGCCATAGTAGAGTGCTATTAAATACAATTTGCTTCAACAAAATCAGAGAAATAATTCAACTGGAAAAAACTCGTGTGTGAGTGCTGTTTTAAGATAACTTCATATATATATGAAGTAAATTTGTAAATACTTCAACAAAGTGATGATTTAATCTGTAAATTGTGTTTCTAAAGGTCATGGCGATATTGTTCATTATGCAATTTCTAAACGTCCCCTGACTGCTCCTCTGCTCCCTCTAATCTGTCAGGGGCAGGTCTCCAGATTCATATTAGCAATGCATCTGCTACACTGATCGGCTTGAAATAGAACACAAGCAAACAGCTTATATTTGCCCAAGGCAGGTTGATTTTAGGTTATTTGCGAAGTTTAAGAGAACATAATAATTTGATTTACTTAGTGAAATGTGGTCTCTGTATAGGACCCAATTCACTGCTATTAACAAAATTAAAGGGGAAAAAAAAAGCAGAGTTATTTAAAAATGACTCCGTTGTTCATAGTCGACTTTTGATCTAACAAAAAAATCCTGGCAATACAGTAAAACAATTTTCATCATCATCATCTTCCTGAAATAACTTATTTTTCATAGCAGTTTTATTTTTTAGGAAAGCATACGTAAAAAAGCATAGCATTGGTCTAACAGCAACTGTAAAGAAATGGAAATGGTTGGGATCTTGGCACACAGGCGAGGGTGAGTACCTTCAGAGAACCTAAATAAACATCTTCGAGACTTGATAGCAAGTTGACTGAAGTGACTTACAGGGAAACATGCCTTACTGACCACATTAAAAATGCACACTGTGTATGACAGATGTGCTGCAGAACATAACAGGAACATAGTCATACCCAGGACCAAGCCAGAAGCCAGGCCCAGAATGTGGTGTCACTTCTTCTCTGCCCACTTTCCTTCCATGTGGCCCATCCCAAAAACTCTGTCCCAGAGTGAAGAGGGATCCATGAGGCTGAAGAGTCCCAGTGACCCATGTGGTGCCATAATATGAGTTTAAATTCCATTTCATGTTCCATCTTACAAAGAAGAGCAAATAACTCGGCTTATATTTAATACAGGGGTTGACAGAGGAACCTGTCTCCACTCAGTTAGTCCTATGTCCAGACAGTCCTAACCAGCTTAGGTTGTGGGGGACTCTTGAAAGTAGTGGGGGACTTCTCCAGCACTGGAATGGGGACAGAAGGAGACTGGGAGAGAAGAAAGGTGGTAGAGGGGTGGGAAGAAGAGGAAGGTATTCAATTCATAACCGGAATCATGACACAACTGAGAGTGGAGTGAAGCATGGTTAACAGTTGGCCAAGACATCAGCACAAACCAGCAATTTGGGCAAACTGCTTACTGCTGTAAGAGAGTTTTGCATTTGATACCAGCTTATGGGAACATATGGGAATGTATGTACTAAGCCCAATGTAGTTAAATACTATGTTCTCCAGGTATTGAGTAATATTTTTTTATATAAAATTATAGTTCGCTTTCATTATTGTTCAGCTTCAGGAGTACAGTACATTGATCAAGCATCTACATCTTCCCTGAGGTGGTCTCCCAAATGTTGAGTAATTTTTAAATAAACAAACCGTTGCAAAAATGGACTGAGGTATGTAAATTAGTGTTTCTTGGTGTTCATGTCCACAATTGCTTATCAGAAACCGCTCAGAGCAGATGTCCTGCTGAATTCAGAATTTTCAGATTTCTGAAATTAATGAGTAATACAGTCCCAGCAGATTTGCAGAAAACTCTAAATTAAGATATTGTAACATATGTTAACATATTTTCACAAAACATGTATGTAATGACACTGAAATGTATAAAGATCATGAATAACCTGCTGTTAATTCATACCAAGTTTTCTACTAATAGACCATATGACTGTTTCCAGAACTTTTGGGATTTAAGAGTTTTGGAAAAGGAATTGTGCATATGTAATATATACTAAAGGTCTCTCTTGGTGAAACTTTACATAGATTTTCAACATTTCTATAAGATGATTGACTCACTTCTTAGTTTCCTAAGTAGACAGTGATCTTTGCAGAACTTCTCTTTTGCTTGGTCTTGTGGTTAAAATTTGAAAATATCTTTTCTATAATCCTAATGGTTCAGACTGTAAATTTATGCTGACGATCATTCTTCTTTGAGCTCCTGATATTAATCAAATGTGCATATTTTCTAGTAACTCTTGTCAATCTGGAATAATAGCTAATACTGCTTTATCTCCTTGTACATCAGAGAAAATGAGTAAGTCTATCCAATCTGAATTGTCAAATAAAACAAAAAGATTAGCACTCAGTTCCTATTCAAGTGAAAGTTATTGGCTCAATGATAAGTATGTTTTTCACATGTATTTACAGTGTCATTCAAAACAGATTTTTAACCATTTGTTGTCACACGATACACAGTGTAATTAAAAGCTCCTAAATGACAATCACATACTCAGATGACTCAGTGAAATGAGAGATTTTTCCTTCTATCATATATTTTTAAATTCTAAAATAATGCTATTGGATAGCTTTCCTAAACCATTGTAATTACACACACACACACGGAGTGACAAGAAATTGTATACACGTTGTAAGAAAGGAAAAAACTGTATTAAAATTACACTGATGGTAACCACTCTGAGAACCTTTTGTAATTGCAGAAGTCAAAAGTGACTTGTATTCATCTTTTATATATATATATATATGATGATATAGAATGACATTATATAATATATATAGAATAACATTATATAATATATAATATTATAATATATATTACATATATATTATAATATATATACATATATATATATATATATATATATATATATATAATATAATATTTGTTAACCTTCCATTGAAGAATGACTTAGCTGACTTCAAGTAGAATAGTGGGAATTAAGTAATGCCTAATAATTTTCTGTCTGCGCAGAAGACAGACAAATTCAGGAATAATCTGAAGGATAAAGAGACAGCACAGATACTTAGAATAATTTATTTAGAAGTAGTTAGATTGGGAATAGAAGTATAAGCATTTAAATTAATTAATGGGGGAGTTATGAATTTCTTCTATAAAGCCTTTAAAAAGTACTGTGGCTTTCTTTTAGGCTGAGTGGCCTTTAAATGTGCTGTTGAGCTTTGGAAAGCCCCCAGCTGCATAATTCTGTTAATGAATGTTTCAATAATGAAAGGAGAAATAGCTTTCAGTCCTTTTTGGCAAAATATGTGATTACAGAACTGACATTTTTTCTATGTTTGTCAATATGAAAGATCCGATAGATGATGAGTCTTCAATTTGAACGATAAAAGGTTTTGGTCTAGGTATACCAGTAAGTAGAAGCCATATATTTGTTTATAAATTGACTAATTGCCCTATGGTAATGAATAAAAATAAAGGAATCTTCTTGGCTAAAATGCTGTTGGGTTAATCCTCCACTAGCGGTTGCAAATTCTTATGGAAATATTACAGTGGAACCACGTAACAGTGAGATTATGTACACCAATCAGCCATTTGCTAGGGTATGCAAGAAATGGGAAGTAAACACACTGAATGGTACACAGGATCCAAAAGAAATCATGAGATAGGACCTGATTTCGTCTCTGTGATAGAACAGCAGGGCCCAATAAAATAAGAATAGAAAGTCAGAATCCAGCTCTTGAGATTAACTGAAGGAGACTGTCTTTGAAAACATGAAACATTTCAGTTTGGGCCTATGATTCTATTCTTGAAAGGAAGCACTGAAAAGAGGAGGAAGAGAGAATAAGCATTGATCACTATCAAAATGAAAATAGAAGGGATTGGGTGAAGATCACAGATTAGTCTTAAAAGGAGAAGGATTAACTTTTCTTCTGAAACTAGTGTAAGGGAAGAAAGGAAGACTCTTGATAGTATCACATTCGCTTCTCTTAGAATGTAAAATTAAGTGCAAGTCTGCTCTACGCTACTAAGGGTTATCTCCAAGTAAAACATCTGCTCTTCTTCCGTTCTTTCTTTTCTGAAGTCTATGCATGGCCAGGAAAAGGAGATGTGAGAAGATTTAATCACAACTGTTTCTGCCCGATGAAAGTCTCCATCATGACTTCTTTCTCAGCTCCATTGCTCCATATAGGCCATGACGACACCTGTCATACTGATTCAGATGGCAGCATTTTTCATTCCCTTGATACCTGTGTACTGTCTCCATATCTTTGTTTATTTGGACTAGTAACTCCAAATGCTTAGCAGATCTCACTGGCAAGGGAAGGACATATCCCAAGGACTTTAATGACTGGCTAGGCTTGTCACAAAAAGATTTAATTTTATTTTTAAAGAAAAAAACCATATTCCTTTTTTTTATATGAATCCATAGAATCAATACATACACATATGCCCACCCCCACCCCCCAACTTCTCCTCCACATATATATAGGAATTGGTTCAACAGAGAAGTATTATCAGTTCAGATCAAGTCCTGTTATTATTTTGTGATTGAAAATTCTATTTGGAATATTTTGGTTTTATAATAAATGGTATTTTCTCTGACTCAGAAGAAAACTCACATGTCATGTATAAGTTTAAATCAGTCTTATACTTAATGAAATGTACTTTGCATAACCTGAAATCATCTTAAACCAAAATGATCATAACCATAAAGGTTATGATGACTATCAATTCAGTATCTCTTACAACAGTTTCTGACATGTACGTTTATAATTTCTGCCATGAATAGATTATGTAACTAAAAGTGAGAAAAATAATTAAGATTATATAATAATCTATTTAGTAAAAAAAAAAGAAAGAAAGCTGAGAAAATGGAAAATTCAGTAAAGCCAATAGAATTCCAAAGTAATAGAAAAACAAAAAAAGATAATATAGTTAATTCATCTTATTTTATGGTTAATAAGAAGATGTAGAAAACCTTTTAATTTTCATATTCCATAGATAACAATAGACACATAAATTGCATTAATGATATTTTGTGATTCACAGAGAGAATCACTCTCTCTTATGAAGTGAGATATTAATTGACAGGTATTTTAAGTACTACTATTTGGGAATTTCAGTATTATTCTGTCTTTGTAATTCAGTGCTGTCATAATTCCTCTGTGTAGTTTCAGTTATATTACCTTCATACAAAAATTCAATCCTGGGAAATTAGCTTAAATGTGGTTATAGTCTCAATTTTCTATGAAATTATCTATGATAATAGCACTGACTCCATGATACAGCACCATTTATTCTGATATGAGGGGGGGATTCAATGTTAATTATATAAAATCAAGAAGGTATTAAATAGAACTTTGTTCTTACTCGTAAAAAGATGCCCAAAGGCAAAAGTGCCATTTTCTGTCAAGTACAGCTCAATTGATAGTTCGCTCCCCATTCTACGCAAATGCTTCTTTTAAAATGATTCAATTCCTCTACTATCTCATCTTCTCTGGTCAGGCAGGAGTCATCAAGAGAGAAGATTGGCCTATTATCTTCCCACTTTGTCAGAGACAGCCGCTGTAATGGTCACGATTCTCTCATATGCTACCAGTTCAATGCTCCATAAAACATATGAACTGTGCCATCTAGACTTAATTGGGCCTAGAATAAAATGTAATGAAATGAGCTGGGTCGTTAAATAATATGTTGCTATTATGTTATCTCTCTCTGTATACATATCTTAATTCTTTAAAAAGTTAAATTAACATGTGAGCAGAATATCTTAATAGGCACCACATATTTCAAAACTAACTTTGCATTTTATCTAAAGTTTGAGTTTGTTTGTATATTTTTACAATAAACAATCTAAAACAGCAGTTATGAAATATATTCAGTTCAATTTATCAGCCCCTTATAAATAAATGTAAAAAATATTAAGTTACCAGGAGTTATTTGTTATTTAGATGAATTAATTTTTAAACATATGGACAAAGCCTTGGGAATAATTGAGTGCGGCTCTCCTTATTTTTTATTCCTTTCAACTTTTGAGAATGTGATTTTATGTATGCATGTGTATGAAGATGTGTCTGCATGACTCCAGAAACCAGCTAAAGTAGAAAATATACTGTGTGACAGTCTACATTTCATGGTATTTCTGATCTTGCCAGTTAGAGAGTGAAAAGATTATGTGGAAGTTGATTCCTGTCAGATTTCCAGATTGTTTTCCAACTAAAATTCTCAAAGAAATAAAGATGAAGTATAGATGATTTTTTTTTAAAGTCACATATTCAAAATAAGTGTATTTAGTAATCTGGAAATCCATCATATCTGTCACTTTTGCATTTCCATGATTATCCTCTGGAAAATATTAACCCCTTAAGTGAAATGTACCAGTAACGATGGTGTGCTCCACTGCAAAACCCCGATAATGTAGACAGATAAGAATAGGAGGAGGATAGGAGGATATCTCTCTCTCTCTCTCTCTCTCTCTCTCTCTCTCTCTCTCTCTCTCTCTCTCTCTTTCACACACACACACACACACACACACACACAAACTGTGAAATATCTGGGGTCTCATCTCTCTGGGAAGGAGGGGAGCTCTGAACCAAGAGTAAAATGGGAGATTTCCAGAAAGGACAGTGGAGGCTTGGCCCAGATGAGCAAATATGACCCCTTGGGGTGAAGAGCACACAGTAAAAGAGGAAATTTGCCAGTTTGTCCATTTTCTAATTTCTTGTATTTTGGTGAATATGGTCAGGGTCTAAAAGCCTTAGGGCTTGTCAGTAATGGAATAGCTTCTGTGGGGGTAGGGTCAGCAAATTTGGGCATTGAATACTGAATTGTGATTTAGGAAGATTCTACCCACTGGAACAAATACTTTAAACCTGACCCTCCCACCCCCTCTACAACCCCCCCACCCACACACAGGGTTGCAAGTGAGAACGTCAACAAGTCTTCCTCTAGGGGTATGTTATACCTAAGGTTTCTGAATCCTTCAAGACAAGCTGAGTAATAGACAAGTCATTAAATTGGAAACACATAGAAATCACTCCCTACATAAAAAAGTTCTAGATCCAAGTGGTGAATAATATTCCAAAGATCAGGAAATACATTATTTTAAGAGATAAAAGAGAAATGCAGCATCAAGAAAGTTGCTTAACTCTCTCTGGAACCATGATTATTAAATAAATTAAAAAGCACAAGCAGTGAATAACAGGAAAATGTCACCTGTAAGCATTGATGTAAAAATTCTAAAAAATTATTAGCTGACAGAATTTAATAGTGTACTGATAACGTAATATGGGTTCTTATTCTGGAAATTGCAGGGCATCTTTTCTAAAACTGGTAAGATTCAAATTCATAGTAATCTCGACATCTGAGTGGAAAAACACATTTCTTAAATAGTCGTTAGTTTTCAACAGATATGGAAATATCAATGATGGCTGAAAAAATTAAAACAAAAATAAGGAAGCTAAATCGGCAGCACCAGCTGTAATTGTTCTGAGGTTCTTTGGTGAATTGTGTGGGAAGCATCTTAACTAGCTTCCCAATGGATGTCATTCCCAATGGATGACACCAGTTGGGAGGGAAGGGACAGTAACTGTAGCCTTGGTCCTGCATCTGGGGAAAATTAGCCTACAATAGATGTAATACACAGGAAGACCTGTGAATGGGTACCTGTGCCTATGTTTGGCTATAAGACAATAAAACAATAAAATTTCACTGAAAACCATAAGTTGTCCCCTTTGGCAAGAAGGTCTCTGTTTATTGTTATCTAGTTTATTACAGAACTTCAGGATATCTAGCTTTGGTCTACTAAAAACCAATAATACTTCTGTCTTTGTGACAGTAAAATGTGTTCTCACATATTTTATATCCTTGGAGTGGTGATAAAGGTTGAAAACCATTGATTAAAAAAAAAAAAGAAGAAGAAGAAGAAACTGAATGACCTTTAGATTAACGGTATGAAAGCTACTGAAAACCTGAGAGAAGAGGTTCACAGGGGAAGGGACAAATCTTCCCTGAGGTTGAAGATTTGTTGTAAATAATTAAGAATCTGATGGTTGCCAGAGGGGAGGTAGATGGGAGCATGGGCAGAAAGCATAAGGGGGTTAAGAAGAGCAAAGTTCCCATTATAACATAAGTCACAAGTATGTAATGTATACAATAGGAAATATAGTCAATAATACCGTAATAATTATGTATGGTGACAGATGGTTACTGAACTTACTGTGATTCTTACCAAGTATGTTGAACACCTGAAACTAATATAATAATTTATGTCACCTATAATTAAAAAATAATAATAACTAGGGTTTCATGTGCCTAAAATGTACAATCAGGTTTTTTTGTTTGTTTGTTTGTTTGTTTTACAAACAATAGGTCTTCAACTGAGCTAGAAAGTGAGATTTGAATATTGGCCAAATTACAATGTGTGTGAGCAGATTACCTTGTGGAATGACAATAGAGAGAGGAAGAGGGTGATGGGCTGAGGCTAGAAATCCAAGGGTCACCAACATCCATGAGTCAGAGCAGAGAAGATCACGGATAAGATTAAGATAGTCAAACTTGGGGAGAAATCTAGGAGATTAATCACTGGAAAGCCAAGTTTTTTAATGCCAACATAAAGTCATTTTAATATTTTTCTGAATTTGGAATTAGGCAGGAAATAATGAAATTTCTGTTTGGAAACAAGACTTTTCTGATCTTTGATCCTTTTCTCTGTGAAACTTAATATTGAATGATTACTTGATGTCATGATTGTCTCTGTTAAAGAACGAAATAAATTCATGTTTGAATAAATTCAAGTTAGATCAATTGATTTCCTAAATGGAAATTCAATGTGTTATATTTAAAGTATACTAAAAACATAAGCTAATATGTTTTCAAGTATTGTTATCTGGAAGTGTTCACTGTAGCATAACATAATTCATGAGATATTATTTGAAATCTATTAAATACCAATCATTTTATTTTATTACAAGATTCTTGAACTAATTTATTACTATGGAATATTTCTGTCTATACTTACTATGCTTCTGAAATAGAAATATGACTCATTGATGTTAACATTTTATTTTCAACAACAAAAAAGGCACGTTGAACATGGATGAGTGTAATATATAATTATTTCAACTCTCAGCAATGCAATTATGAGTATAGACTGCTTGTCATTTATGCATGGGCTTCACATTGGCAGGATAGTTAGCGATCCCCCTTTAATCAAAAAATTTTCAACGATTTTGACATTTGAACCAAATTTATAAAGTCAGAAGTTGGTTTGGTTTATAACGTCCTCAATCTCTCATTTCCTTTGAGGTCCCTTAATTATACATCTATGTATTTATTCATTCAATAAGTATTTAGTGTTATGTATAATGACTGCCACCACACTCTGAGAGACCTTGATGATAAAATGATAAGACAAACACACCGCTGCCCTCTGCGCTTTCTATCTAGGGAGTCTATTGGAGTCTACAGGATAGACTAATTATCAGGGGGAGGGTCAGAGAGGGTATCGCACGTGCATGAAGGCAGCCAGGTCCATGCCAGTCACATTTATAACAAAGTCCAGGACTTCTACATGAGCAACCTTCCTGAAAAGAGATGACAGAAATCTGGGACCACATTGCACATAAAGGTTGTATGTTAGCTTGTTAAATATAACAGTTTTCCCACCTACAGAGTAAAGATGAGAGGAATGCCTACACCACAAGGTGTGGATTAAAATTCAGGTAGGCAATACCTGTAAAGCGTAGTGCCTAGAATATGTGTGTCTGCGGAATCTCAATGTATTATTGATATTTGTACATATGAGTGGGGTTCCCAGTGCAAGTTAGGAGGGAAAGTCTGAATAGCAGAAAAGAGGTAAAAAGGAGGAAAAAAAAAGAAAAAAGAACCTGACACTCGGTTGACCCTGAATGGTTATAAATCCTCGGTATGTGGGCAGACAGAAGTACTTTACAGAGTGAGAATATATTAACAAAAGAATTTCAGATATAAGATTATTTTTAGTAAAATACAATGTTTGAACCACTCCACAGTCCCCAAAATGTATCACAATTTTCAGTGCTTTGTGGCTTTGTGACATATATCAATGAATATATACAACTACATATATATATATATATATATATATATATATATATATATATATATGTATAAATATATACACATACATTAATGACACCAGTGGTTAAGAAGGAAACTGCTGTTAGAATTTATCATAAAAATGTCCCTTTATTATTTCCTCCAGAAATCTGCATAAACCTTGATTTTGGGCAGAACATTTTTCTTTCACACGCTATGCAGATGGGTAGGTTAAACCAATCCCATATAGCTTTCAAGTCCAAAGGAAAATTCCAGTCCCCTTCTCATTTACATACGTTTAGACCATTTATAAGATCAGAGATGTTGATGAATATATTTCAATGAATGATAAGTTTATCAAAGATTTTTAAAAACATGCCCACATATTACTGATATCTTTTTAAATATCTCTACTAATCAAAGAGCTTTGACAAATTGATTTTTAAAACTCATAAATAACATGAAAATGTTGCTGAAAGTATCTATAATAGAAATACGTGACAAAATAATTTATTAGTGTAGTATCAATTTATTGACACCACAGTTTTGAACATTATAAAATGAGATATATCATGCAAACTTTGGGGAAAGGGAATATTAACACCTTGCTAGTGGAAATATAAATTATTACAGCATTGGGGGAGAGTGCCAGGAAAGTAATCAGTAACATCTATCTTGGAAAACTATTGCATACATCTAAAATCACCAATAAATAAGTGTGGCCAATATTGTTTATTAACTTGCTCCCTTTCCTCCCAAACTATTTCTCAAATGCAGAAGAAGTTTGCATCTTTTGAAATCTAGGATTAAGGTCACATTTTAAGATCTGTAAGTTGGATGCATTTGTGCGGGCTTAGATTTTCAACTGATGTATTCAGAGAAAAGAGCATTCTAGAATACATCCATTTTGCTGGTATTGATTTTGGGGAAATCAGCATAGCTCTGATGTCTGAAGCTGTGTAATGGAAGCAGCCTGATTCGGGACTTCTGGCAGTGCCATGGCTTACTGGGGAGCGCAGTGCTGTTTTGTGTAGTGAGGTATTTTTTCTGGAGACTTAGGGGAGAGATATTTCCACCCTCTCAATGATCCTGGAAGATTTTATAAATGCATTATATATGTGTGGATATGTCCTCACACGTATTTCTTTCGTTACATCCTTTATACGTAAACTATGAAGGGTGATTTATTTGTAAGTAACTGGCCAATATAGTAATTGAGATAATAAACATTTAAGAAACAGGCATCTGTGTTTGGTTTCCAACCCATTCGTTGGGCAAGTGATGGGGACCCAGTGTCAGTAAAGAATGGAGACCCAGTTTCAGTAAAGAACTTGGTAAGCCATGGCATTCCATGCCGAGTCAGTACGACACGTGTGACAAATTGCGGTCACTTGCAATGACGTGCTTCTGGAAGCAAGGCTTTGATAGACTGAGTGGCTGGAAACAAGAGACCAGCATTAGATGACGCTCATGAAGACCACACGTGGGGTTGGCGGCCTGCTTCTATCTACCATGGAAACATCGTAGGTTTAAGTTTTAAAATTTTCATCTTAAGGCATGGATGGATAAAAACAGGTAGTTTCTATCACCGACCAAAAAATGTTGATTGTGATTCACTCAATACTTCTCAGAGCGTGATGATACTTAATACTTACTTCACTAGTAGGTCAATCCAGTCATAAATTAGCAATAAATCATAACTAAAAAATGCCAAGCAAGAGATATATTTCCATCATCTACAGGAGATTCTGTCACCACTTATCACTTAGAAACATTTTTCAAGTATCTACTCTTTGGGGAACTATTCTACATGCTATGGAAGGAGGCACTTATGTAAAAGAACTAAAAGGACTGAGTCTACTTGGATAAAACACACAGATAACCAGACCATTCCAATGTGTATATAATGGAGAGAGGTTCTGCAAAGTTGACAGTTTTATTTAAGACTCTAAATAGTTTTAGAATATTTATCTCTCTGCTCTTTTGCTGTTCCTCTCTAATAAAAGGTGATCTTAAATATCTGCAGTACGTTCATGCAAAAAAGCAGTGAATTTGAAATCAATATCTCAAATGGCAGGACAACGGGAGCATGCAAACCAGGTTGACAGCAGCCAGCTGCAAATTCAAGAGTGGCACACAAGTACAACCCACTGATAAAACAATCTCTTATCCACAAGGATAATCACTGTAGGCGCAGACACGTACATATGAGTGGAAATAAGTACCCTCACTCTTTACAAAGCAAGAGCGATCTCTTCTGATTCAAATACTTCTAACCCTCTCAGTGCAGTGGGCTGGTGGCTAATTCCACAGAAGCATAATGAGGGAACTTCACACAAAAAAGCAATTAAGCATACTATGCTATAGAAATTTTAACGTGATCAGAATGCACCTGTATTTGATAGGTTTGTATGATTGGTATCGTGAAGAGGTTGGCCTCTGATTTTTGGAATACATTCATTTACATACAGATGGACTTCCATCCGACCAGTGTATAAATCCATCCTTTACGTGACACCTTTTGTCTATCCATTACTTCAACACTCAACAAAAATGAGTACAAAATAAATGTCTTGTAACAAAATGGAAAATCCATGGAATAGAAACTCCATAGTTCCATGGAAATGAGTAACTATTTTAATAGCAAATGTATATTAGTGCCATAAATGCTTATATTCTTAGTTCTAGACAAGCATTACAGAAAAGGTACCCTTTATACCTAAGAAAAAATTAAGTTGCATTTTGAATGATAAAATGTTCAAGTTAAGAATTTATATTTCAAACACTATGCAAAGCTACCTTAGGAAATAGTTGATATGCTAAATCAGATAATATAATGCTAGTTTGTTACCTCAAGTCAAAAGAACCACTAGTTAGGAAACAGTCAAATTGAAATGGAAATTTAAAAATAATTTTCTACTTTAATTTGGGTTCATTCTTTTTAATGTTATGAATATTATATATGAAAAAGAACTTCATGGATATAAACAACTGAAATCAAACAGCACACTCTTTTGGACTTGTTTTCATATTTTCATTGAATCTGCAGCTGTGTCAAGGTGTTAGAAATTGTACTTGCAGAAAGCTACTACTACGCTCAGTATTTTTTGAAAGTTTACGTCAGGAAAAATACTACTCTAATCTACCTAACATTTAGACCAATTATAATCCAATTAATTAAGGCAAAAGACAAAATATAAGATATACCTTCTTGGATCTATCTACTTGCATTTTATATCTTAAACAATTTAATTGTTAATATCTTCCAAAATTTACCCAGCATCTCTACATTTTAGCAATACCCACATAGTACATTCATTACAATTTAACTCTTTGACTTACTTAATCTTTCTCATTCTTATTATAATTGGTATGTCTCTCACTTTTAAAAATATTTTGAATTGTTTGTTTCTTTTCCTTTGATTTGTTTCATAGCTTTAACTTGCTGTTGAAGTTCCTGGATATTTGACTTTTCTATTATTAAAGGAATTAATTTTGAATTTATGTTTACGAATTAAGTTTTGGCTTTGTTTATATTAATTTTTGTTTAATCTTTTTTGTTTTATTGAGCTATACTTGACATAACTTTGTGGTAGTTTCTGATGTACAAATTAATGCTTTGATATATGTACATATTGTGAAATGATCACCACAATAAGTCTAGTTAACATCTATTACCTCACATAGTGACTCTATTTTGTGTGTGGGTGATGAGAATTTTTCAGATCTACGCTCCTAGCAACCTTTAAATATACAATTTAACTGGAGTCACCATGCTGTACATTACATTGCCATAACTTAATTATTTTATAACTTGAAGTTTGTAGCTTTTGACTACTTTCACCCATTTCCCTCACTCCCCACACCTTTCTCTGGCACAGTTTTGTTCTCTGTTTTGTTTTGTTTTTTTGTCTGATTGTTTTGTTTTAGATTTCACATTTAAGTGAGATCACACAGTATTTTGTCTTCATTTGTCTGATTTATTTCACTTAGCCTAATACTTTCAAGGTCCATTCATATTGTCACAAAGTCAGTTTCCTTATTTTCTTATGGGTGAATAATATTTTATAGTCCATTTATAAATTTATCCATTTTTCCATTGATGGACATTTGCGCTGTATCCATATTCCATCTTCTTGGCTATTGCAAATAATACTGCAATAAACATTAGGGGAGCAGATATCTCATAGAGATGGTGATTTTGTTTCCTTTGGATACAAACCCAGAATTGCAGTTTGTGGATCATATTTTGATATTTTAAGGTACCTCATACTGTTTTCCATAGTGGCAATAGGTGCATTTTCAACAATATTCCTTTTTTCATAATAACAATTATTTTAAAACCCTTTGGTTCAACCATGTGAATTCTATTTAATGATATGATGAGTGTTTTTTTTTTTTTACAAAACTCCACCTAAATCTTAGATTTTAATAAGATTGTTACAGACTTATAATTTCAGTTTATTGTTAATTTTTCCATTATAGAATATCATTCGTATTTCAAAAATAGCAATTTTTTTAAAAAATATATTATAAAGTTTTAGGTACTTCATAATTATCCATTAATATCTACATATGTATTTATATGTAATATATTTAAATGCATATGTTTATAGTGTATTGTACTCTTAATAGTTTTTCTCTTCTACATATTTTCTCTCAGGAGAGCTTAGAAAAATATACTTCAGGTTATTCTACTTGATTTCTACCTTGAGATTTATATTCTGCTTGATTTTTTTAGTTGGATTGCTTTGGGGTGGTACTTTCTTAAAATGAGATTAACAGGTGTTTTATTTATGATGTTTTTTTAATATCTGCAAATGTACCTTTTTTTCTAATGCTGTGTGAGTGAATGATATTTTGGCTAAGACTGTGGGCCGTGGTCCTACTTCTCGAGGTTTGCAGGTGCTCGAGACTCTTCCAGCGTTTATTTTGGTGCTGGCAGTCTAACTTTTAATCATTGTATGTGGCAGCTGGCAGGCTCAATGTCTTCAGCATGTTTGCATTATAATGACAGGGATTGGACACCAAGGAACTATTAGGTAAATGGTGCTTTGGGATTCAGTACCCCAACTAATTTCATACATATAGAGAAGCTCAATATAACCAACTCCTCCAAAACCGATTGCTTAGGAATCTTTTTTTTTGTTGTGTACACTGTAAATACACATCATAAGAAATAATATTGAAATACAGGAGTGTTATTTTATTGTAAAAGATATAATTTTAAGATAATATGTAACATATGGGAAAATATTGTTCTAGATTCAATGTGAGAAAGGTCAGTCATATGTCCTTATTTTTTCTGGAAACTATGTAGATTATTTCAGCTCAGGAATTTTATGAGGCTAGATTTCAGATCAATGGCCCTCCTATGATTCTTGCCCATAATTAAATGTTGGAATTCCTTCAATCTCAGGGATAAAGCTTTTAATTTGTCTTTTAAATGAGTTTTACTTGAAATATATTCAGAGGCACAGAAGAGAGAAAATAATTTAATGTAGAACCATAAACTCAAAGTGCAACTTTGTCGAACCTTATCATTTTGTTAGGTTTGTTCCAAATATTATTTTGTTGTTATTTTAAGCAAAAATCACACACATAATGAAGATTTTTATGTATTCTTCCACAATCTAGTCTCTTTCCTATTTCTCCAGAGGTAAGGCCAGTAACAAACTTGGAAATTCTTAAACAATAAAAAGACTGAAAAATATTTTTGTTGCAGTACAACATTCAATAAATGATATCTACTTTTGCAATTATCTTTTTATACTTAGCATAGTTTTTTAATATTATCAGTCGTGATACATACAGCATTTGTTCATGTATTTTAACTGCTATATTATATTCTGATATATTAATATATAAATATATATTCCTATGTATTTATGTTTATATACATTTTAGATGTATTCTCATTTATATAATTGTGTACTATATATTCAGACATATATAAATATTTTAAATTATACATATATAGTTAGCATTTATTTTTATTTGCTATAATAGATAATTTTATTGAAAAAGTAAATTTTTTTTTTTATTTTCCTGAGATAGCTGCACATACTTTTCTAGATGATTTCCTGTGAATGGAATTGCTAAGTCTTGAGTTATATTAGGTGGCACAAAGTAGAAACTGTATTTTTCCAGGCTTGTATGATTTATGTCTTCTGTTAGATGTCCTTTCTCACACTGAATCTAGAACGATATTTTCCCATATGTTATATATTACCTTAAAATTATATCTTTTACAATAAAATAACACTCCTGTATTTCAATATTATTACTTATGATGTGTATTTACAGTGTACACAGCAGAAAAGATCCCTAAGCAATCGGTTTTGGAGGAGTTGGTTATATTGAGCTTCTCTATGTGTATGAAATTAGTTGGGGTACTGAATCCCAAAGCACCATTTACCTAATAGTTCCTTGGTGTCCAATCCCTATCATTATAATGCAAACATGCTGAAGACATTGAGCCTGCCAGCTGCCACATATAATGACGCAGGCGCAGGGAGCCCCCCTGATGCCAGAGACCCACACACACTTGGGACATTACCGGTGGCACTGACACCAACATGATATGAGCTGCTGAGACTTGCCAATTGCATAGATATTTCTGTGCCAGAAACTAAGATCAAGGAACTTCATCTGCTCACATGAACAGCCTTTATTAGACTAAAACATGGATGACAAAGATGAAGAGGGCACTTACCTGAGTTCAGAGCTGACACTGAATCTCATGCAAAGAAACAAAAATATTAATAATAATAATACCTCTGTGGTCAAATTCTATGTAAATTCCACGTGTGCTTCAATCTGATGTAAGTTTTCATTTGCGTGTGTGTATTGATTTTCAATGTATCCATTAGATAAAGCCTATCTTTTCTCATAAGTACAACTTTTATAATTGCCACCCAATTATTAATCCCATCAGTTTAATTTAAAGCAATACACAACACAGTAACAAAACAAATTCATGGTTATCATAGTAAATTCAAACACATAGAGAAAGCCAGCTGTGAATCACTATTCCAAGCATTAAATTATTAACTCAATCAGCTTCGATTAAAGGACCAACTACTGTATTACACAGGCAATTAATAACTACCACAGAATAGCCCACTGTTTTGAACACATTCTCCTTATTATGAGTCAGAAAATACTTTGATAGTATTATCCATATAATATCACACACACACACACACACACACACACACACACAAAGATAAAGTCTATTAATTGCATCTTTTCTAAGGTTTTGCTGGTCACAATTTGTCAATGTCCAAATTCGTGAATTTCTGAACAGTTTTCTTATGGTCACTGAAGATATACAAAATTTTACTTGTCTTTTTTTTCCTCTACATGTTTGAGAATGTTATATAATATGAATGAAAGTTATATAATAGCATTCATCTATCAAAAAAGTTACATCAAAATTTTGTTATATTCTCCTAATTTTTTTATGATTGTACAGTACCCCTTTTAATCATCTATAATTCTTTTTCCTTAATATCTGTTTTGTCTGATATGAATATCATGCTTACTTTATGTGTATATCTTTCCAGCATATATTTTAGCATTTTATCCCATTTAAAATTTTTAATTTTCTTGTTAAGAACAGACAAAGGAAGTTCTACCTTTATCTGAGATGTAGAAACAAAGACCTAGCTTAAATCAATTAAAAGACCAGACAGAACATAACAATGGCTTTGAGATAATGACCCCTGTTAGGGATAGCAAACAAGTTGAAGCCTGAATTTACCCAGCATCCTTCTGGGGAGAGATTTTAGGCCACAGCAGAGAAATGGGGAATTCTGGTAGATCATGGCACTTCTCTGAGTTGAGAAGAGGCTTTGGGAAAAAAAGGAAGAACAGGGCATCTAGAGTTTGCAGTGCAGACCACCTGAGAGAAAAGAGAGCTCCACTGAGCGAGAGCTTTGGAAATCTGTAACCTGTCCCCTTCTGAACACCTTCTCCATCATTCAGTCTTCAGAGGTCGTCAGAGCTGTTGTGTTGGGTTTTCTGCTTGATTTGTGGAACTGAGGGTAAATCCTGTATCATCTTACTGATTTGAATCAGAAGCACTGAGACAACGGTTTCAGTCGATTTACAGTCATCCTTTCAAAGGACAAGGTTACCTGTCAAGCTGATACCAGGACTAACTACACAAAATGGGTTCGGTTGACCCATTCCCTAATGTAAAATACTGTAAAAGGGAAAGGTACATAAAGAATTACAGAAACACGTTAGTTCAAATAAAATCAATGTGGCTGTTTTCCACAGGAAACACACTAATCATTATTGTGTGAAATACAGCTCTTCTAAGTAGGAAATACTCAGTAGAAAGTAAATTGTAGCTCAGTTAGCTGACTGGTTGTTTTATAACTCAATCAATGAATTCAAATCTCCCATTCAAATCATTAAAATACAATGTGTGTGCTAGTGGACATATGTATTGTTGATGCATTTGCCTAATTGAAAGGGACATACAATTCCATAAATACCAAGGGGTAGATAAAATATCATTGTTGTCATAGAAAGAATATAGATATAGATAGATAGATACATCATTTAATAGAACCAAAAAAAAGAACAGCTTCTGAACTTGACAGAGCATAAAGCTCTCTTTTCAGGAGTCCATGCTAGTTTGTCCCCACCCCCTATCGGCATTTGGATGTAACGAATATTTAACTAAGTGGAATCTCATCAGGAAGCACTTCAAAGAAGTGCTTTTTAATGTTCAAATATAAATGTACTTTGATGACCTTCCTTTTATCCAGCCCACTATTAAAATGCTTTCCTAATGCTTCCTTCCGCCGAAGCTGGGGCTGGTTAATCATATGATCTCTTCGAATAACCTCTGATCCTACAAGCTGATTAAAACTAAATTTGATTAAAAAAAAGAAAGAAAAAAAGGAAAATCAAGGAATTGAAGCAAGTTTGACCTTGGTAAAATTATAAAATAAGTAAAAAGTGAAAAATGTCTTCAAACACCCCTACGTCTGAAGGTAATTTTCTGTTTTCATTTATTGATTTTCCTGTTACTATTTATGCTGTCCCTCACTTCTTTGTGTCTTTTGCAGCCCTATTGTCTGTAATGTTTGCCTACCTTAGAAACTGTGAGATGTGCAAGAGCACAGAAGTTTTAGATAACCCGTACTCATTTCTTACCACACTGGATATTTGTGAGGTTATCTTGAGCTCGTCTCTTTCTGAATTTCAATTTATTTATGCACAAAGTGGGAAAAACTTTGTGATGCTACATAGATAGAATTTAGATGGAATCAGCTGGTAATGGATGTAGATTTTTCCTTTATATAAAATTTGTTCAAATTAGTATACTATTACATTTAAGGTCATGGCATGTTTTTCACTGATCCCACTAAAGATTCCCTCAAATAACCACTTTTTGTTGTTTTATATTCTGTGAAGAACTCAGTTTAGAAAACACACAGTGTAGCCTGACTTTAAAGTCTTCCAGATTATATTCAATGGACCTACCGCATACAAGGCGGACCAGTTAGGCAACACATTACAAGTAGAAAATCAACAAAAGACTTGAATGGGTAACTAAAGCAGTATTATTTCAAATACTGCCAACAGTCTCCCTGTGGAGTCTTTCTAATGGAAAAAAGTCTCAAAGTGTTCCTGCTTTCTGTTCCTAACAGGAAGTAAAGTACAATCTCATTGATTTACATATTGGCTGATGGTTAAAGTATAGTTCCTAGTAACTAAATGAGTAATTTAGACAAAATTTAGTACTTATATAAGAATATGAATTTATCCACAATTTCCTGGCATGTCTATTCATTATTGTAATAAACAGTACACATGCTAAACAATGACTGCCTACTGTGTAATGTACAAGCTCCAACAGTGGGCCCCCTTTTCAGAAAGAGTGGTTTCTCATTGGTAATTCATGGTGTTATAGTTTTGATATGGTCTGCTTTTCAATTATGGATGTTTTTGTTTTGTATTTATTAGTTGCTCTTAGTTTTGTCTCAATTTCTTTCATACACTTTGTTGTGCGTTTTTGGTTAGCTCTACATCTTAAAGTGTTATTTGTAGAATATTGTTTGACTTACAATTTCCTAATAAAGCCCCAAACATGATTTGAATATAAATAAATAAGATCCATATAAAAAGCTTCACCACTGAGCTATGTTTCCAATGGGAAATATGGATACATGGTATACTTGAGTAAACTGCACGTTTCAGAAGAAAAATATAGTCCCAAAATTTACAGGCGTAAAGAAAAAAGTATATCAGGTAAGATTCTTGGATGGTAAGGAATAGGAAGTGAGTCAATGATTTAAAGGAAATAGAAATTTACTAAAGAGTATGGAGTAGTTCATAGACTGAAAACCAATGCTAAGCAGCCTGGACAAAGCCACTTCAGGAATCCAGGTAGCAGTCCCTATTGGCCAACATTTTTAGGCACAACCTGAGTAATGGCTTACATGTGAACATTTTGTTTCGCTACGTCTAAAATTTTCTAGTCTAGTTAGCTACAGTTCGTGTCCCGTAACTATCCCAAGTACAACTTGATAGAAAACTTACATTATCCATCAGTGAACCAAGTATGCATTGCATGTATACCTTTCTTCTATCAGCCTTTTGAGCTTTCTCATATATACACTGTACTGTTTTTAGACAGAAGTAGATTTCGTTGTTTAAAATAAAATGTTTAAAGATATAAAACTGAAAGTAATAAGGGAACAAGACAAATAAATAAAGGAACAAAAACTCATAGACACAGACAACAGTTTAGTGGTTACCAGCGGGTAAGAGGGGCGGGGAGTGGTAGATGAGGGTAAAGAGGGTCAAATATATGGTGATGGAAGGAGAACTGACTCTGGGTGGTGAGCACAATGCAACATATAGATGATGTAATACAGAATTGTACACCTGAAATCTGTGTTACTTTACTAACCATTGTCACCCCGATAAATTTAATTTAAAAATGCAATGCTTCTTAAAAGCATAACTTAATAGTCTTAATGCCCCTTTATTTTCAGATTGTCCACTCTGATTTTTTTTAACACTCATTTGCTAGAGAGAGTTCACTGTATGGCATACTTGGGGATGAAAAAGAGGGCTTGATATATATTATATCTCTAGGTTGTGAATCATTTTTAGAAAGAAAAATAAAAGTTTATTTTCTACATTTTACAAGAGGATATTAGAAAAAAAATTGGCAATAGCTTCTTTGGGGGTATGTTATTTTCTTTCTGAAAGCTGTATGACGCCCCAGGCAAGTACTTTAATTAACACCAATTCCATCTATCATTTGAGTTCCCTAAACTCAATTATCCACTTGAATAGTTCCAAATTTACAGAATAAACCTTTGAACAATATAGTGAAATTATCAAAAGTGAGAAAAGCAGATTCATGGCTTACCCCCTTCAACATAGTAATTTATTTTATCACAGCCCTTGTGAAAATAATAAATGCATTTTTCTTTACAGAAGGAGTATGCTATTATGGTTACAATCTTGAAATATATTTCACAATATAGACTATGAACTCACATTTATGTGGATGTTTTCAGTCTTTGAATAAACCTTATGTAGAATAATTGTTATATAAGAATAATTCTTATTTAAAATTCAAGTTAGACAGGAATGAAATTAACCACATTACTATAATAATTTTCACTAATTGCTACTGATTTCTTTAGACATTTTGCCACGGTATAATGGAAAGGATACAAATATTGCTAATTAATAAATTATCTCTAAAATTACAATTTATGGTGTTTAAGAGAAAGGCTTAGATATCAGAGCTTTTTTTGATACCATTTCTAATAGACACCTTGCTTAAACAGTCTAAGCTTGGTTTCTTTACTTAAAAACAAAAACAAAAAATGTTTTGCTGAAGGGTCAAATGGATTTATGTCAATAAAAGGCTTAGCATAGCATCTCATACACAGGCAATATTTAAGGATCTGGGGGTATATTGGTAGACTACAACCAATAAAAATTCATTTCTAACTCTCTAAACACAGAAAAGTGATGAAGGCATTGTTTATTTCATCAACATACAAAGATTTTCTTGAAGTCCTTGTTCACTGAACACATATTTTTGTTATATATTAGAGTTGAGTTTCACATCAATGCAAAAGTTTAATTGCTTCATTTTATATGCACTTAAATGACTAAAAGATGAAATATATAATACAAACATTTTGGAAATGTCAAATTTTCTAATTCTGAAAGTAAGGATGGGAATTGATGATTGCCTACTTCTATCAGTTTGGGTTTTCACATTCTAGATCATTTTATGTGAAATATAACCAGGTTCATTTTTTACATTGAAGTCAATCTATATTTTAAAATTAAAAAAAAACAAACCAAGATGTTGTTGTGTAGAACAGCACATGTCAGGAGCTAGCCAGTAAGATGCTGAAATATGAAACACTGTTCATTATTGTTCAACATCCTTGGAAACGTTAAAGACAATTATTTTTTTCTTACCTACTCCAGGAAGCTAAGGAGAAAACAGGAAAATACTTTTATTTGGCTTATTTTGGTTGTAAGTCTTTCCCTCCATCCTTCTATTCCCCCTTCCTTCCTGCATGTTGAAAAATGGCCGGCAAGGTAACAATTGTCTATAATTAGAGGGTCATTCCTGACCCACCAGTAATTGAACAAATGATAAATAGAGTCTCAGTCATCAACCAGTATGGTATACAGGGAAGGACAAGTTAACACCAGAGAACCAGGACGTCCAAGAAGAGGATCGAGAAAAAACACATCCCAACACCCAGTAACCTGCCAAATGGTTCCATCAAATATCTGCTAAAAATATAGTGAGAGGGGCGCTAGTCTGGGGTGCAATTTGTACATTATTTGTATTACGCCATGATTAAGAACGGGGCTATTATTTTTCACCTCAACGTGTGTTCACTGTACTTCTAGAAATAGTGTGTCAAGTTTCTTCTGAAGGTCTGCTCACTGTGTCTCTTTCTATTTATGTCCTTAGAATGACAGACTTCATCCTGTTTTTAGGATGAATCCACTAAGCTCAGGCTGGCCTGAGCCATGAATCACATCCTTCTGGCTATAAGGACAGATAGGGGATGGTCGTGGGCCTTTGTATTACCAACAAAAGGGATTTTTTTTTTATGGTGTTGTTTAGAAGGAGACCCATAGCCACAGTCTGTGTTTTTTTGCTGGGTACCATCAAAATAAGGTTGATGTGAGACTGGCATTGCTGGGAGCCTGAGATGGAAGGCAGAAAACAGTAGAAAACAGATCATGGAAAGAAAGCCAAGTCATGCAATATTGTTTGAACTTCAAAGTCAAGTCATATCGCATATAAAACCTGACCTGATATTTGTCACTTAATTAGGTCAACATTATTCCATATATACTTTAAAGAGTTTGAGTTGTCTGTTCAAACTGAGAGAGTCCTAACTGGTACAGATAGGTGCAATTGTAAACACACATACACAAGTCAACGCACACATGTATACATAAGAAACGTTGGGATTTTTTTTTCCAAATGTAACAAATCTGTCTTTTTCCAAATAATATTCAACATTGAATTATTTAATAATCTAAGTTATCAAGCATAGTAATTTGTAAGAAAGCCACTGATTTGAAAAGAGTTTTTTTATCTTCAGCAAATACCTATGGAATATGAAAAAGAAATCCTTAGGAATTTTAAAATGAACATTCTGACGGTCGCCCACCACTTTCTGGGTAATAATCAATAGCGGTGTGTATTGTTCAATATATTACTTGCCTAAGACAGCAACAATTTCAACTTAGATTTTCACTTTCTGTCTTTATAAATAGCCCTAATTATTTGAGATAATCTATTACCCTAAATGTTTATTTGCTGGTTGAATGTTAATAGCCTCCGGATTGGTTTTTGTGAAGTATAACATGTTAACTAAGTGAATATTAAATTTTCCACTGAAGTCAGCAGCAGGCATAAAAAGATCTCTATTTCAAACTGTAACATGAATGCACAGAGGAGACCGGCACTGTTAATCCTGCTCAGATCCTTTTTCTTATCAAGTAGAACTTGACACAGAATGATTCTAAAAGATGCCTTAACCTACGTTATACATTGAGGAAGAAAATATGACCCATCCTGTTCTCCGCTGATTTCCCTTTTGTATGATGTCCTGCTGAAGATGTCCACACACAGAGTAGGACAGTTATGCTGTTTCACTCCATTTCAAAAGTGTAACTTATGTCTTTAAAAGGGATATTTAAAAATATCTCTTTTCCCTTCATTTTAAAAAGAAAATTGAACGTGGTACTCCAAGTGTACTTAATGGAGAGAAACAGGTGTACAAAAAGCAATCTCATATTTTATTCCACAATAAGATGCCAGTGTCATAAAGTCATGAAAAGATAGATTTTTCAGAAAATTAGGTCCATATGGCAAGATGGTGGGTGACTCATGGCTTGTAATATCGCTCACTTTGCATGACTAAGCAGCTAGCCAAATGTGCAAATATAATTAGCCATACACCTCATCTGTGAAGGGGTGTCTTTAGAATGAATATGGTTCATGGAGAATAACAGGTTCATTAACTCTCTGGGGCCATTAGAGTGCCATCTAAAATGCATTTGTTCTCACTGACATAATTTTCCAAATCATTCTCCAGTGGCTTGACTTGGGTATTTATTTACTTGCAGACACTTGGGGGGAAGAGGGAGGGAAGGAGGAAGGAGGAGAAGATCTTAACACACACATTTTATACCATTTCCAGAGTAAAACATGTTCTCAATTTGCTGTTCCTTGTTCTCTCTAATAAGTATATGTATATTACTTTTTAAAGAAACATCTACAAATTATTTATAAATGTACTTATAACTGCAAAGTATTTTTTGCTTATTTTCTAAGTCATCATAATTAAGGTAAACCAGAAAGTCTGTCTTTTGACATATAGATTTCAGATATTTATAAAGGATTATTTCTCTCTCTCTCTCTTTCTCTCTATCATCTATCTACCTGTGCAACTGTCTGTCCTTCTATCCACTTATCTACCTATCTACCTAACTAGTGAGAACCAGGCAAAAGTTCTAACAAAAAGAACACATACTGTTTTGAATCCAACGCGATTGTTAACCATATTTTTCCTGTTGTATTTTCTTTTCATATACCACAATCCCTAGAACTAAATGATTCTTTTTTGAACCAATGAACATAAAGGCAGTGAAGAAAAAGAATCATGAGAAAGAATTAACAAGATTTTGAACCCATTGGAAGTGGGGTAAGAGAGGACATGAAATTGCAAATTTTAAAGTTGGCAACTGAGTTTAATCTCAAGAACACGGAAAGCAGAAAGAGGAAACACATGGGAGTGTCTATAGGACATTTGGAATGTGTCTAAGTTTGATTCTTCTTTCTCATGCCAATCAAAATAAAATTTTATCTGAGATACTAAAATATATTTATTTTAACCCCAGTAGGACACGTCGTATTCAACATTTAAAGTGCATAATTATGTTTATGTTTGTTTTAGCTTCTCAATATGTTTCTAAATTCAAGTCTTTTTTTTTATTTTTACTCTTTGTGATATAAATACCACTTAATTAGTCCTTGATATAGGAACTATACAAAAGTATTTAGGTATAATTGGCGTGTGTTTCTGTGTTGGACACGTTCAATGTCCAGCTTGCCATTCAATTCTGCCATGTTTGCTGGTTTGCTTTTGGGAATTATTTTTGTGATTTTGTTACAGTACCCTCAAGATTCATCCCTGGTGTTGCAAATGGCAAGATTTTCTTCCTTTTATGACTAAGTAATATTCCATTTTGTGTGTGTGTGTGTGTGTGTGTGTGTGTGCCATATCTTCTTCACCCATTCATTTGTCGATGGACACTTAGCTCATTTCCATATCCTGTACAGCTGCTACTTCTAAGAAAATAACTAAATGGTAAACAGCCGTGGGAAAACTGATAATGCAAGTTATATGCCAGTGGGTGCTGTCCTCACATGGAAATGACACAAAAAGGGAAATAACTCAGTAGGAGGGTATTAAGGATGATACTTATTTCATATAACCTATTAGGTATATCATGAAAAACCCAGAACTCAGTACTGAAACATTTGATAAAGTACTACCAACAATAACTGGAAAGACATGGTAGATACTTAATTAGCTTGTAACTTTGAGGAAAGAGGTAAGAAAATAAGTTTTTGTCATGTGCGTTATTTGTTTTTTGATGAGTTTGTCAAGATATTACAAAAAAAAAAAAAAAAAAGATGAGTTCAGGAAAATAAAAGCTAGTTTGAACCCATGAATGGCAGGGAATACAAACCACAAACCCAGTGACTTCTGGTATCAGAGGAAGTCATCCCTCCTTAATCCTACAGAGTAAAATATAAAATTGACAGAGGCTAAATAAAAAAATCAGTCTTGTGGCAAGTATTTTATTAAAGTCATATCCTTATTTTCATTGACAAAATTTCTGTTTGCTTTCTCAGAATTTCAGAACAGAAACTTGGTCAACAATATCTATTTCAATTGGATCAAATGCCTCAAAAAAGAGAAACAAATGTGGTCCTGTTGCTGAAGCCTGATTGTAGCTCCATATAAATCAAGCCAAGTAAATACAGC